>NC_056686.1:114282999-115497999 GCF_018350215.1 Panthera leo | reverse complement strand
ATTGCCAGCACCTCTTCATGCTCACTTCCTCTCAATACTGACGCCATTCTTTTTATGTATGTATGTGTGAGAAAGAAAGCGGGGAAGGGGGGGCAGAGAGGGAGAGAGAGAGAGAGAGAGAGAGAGAGAGAGAGAGAGAGAGAATCTTAACCGAGCTCCAGGCCCAGCATGGCGCCCAGGGCAGGGCTTGATCTCATGACTGAGGTCATGGCTTGAGCCGAAATCAAGAGTCAGAGGCTCCTCCGGCTGAGTCACTCAGGTGCCCCCTGCCAGCATTCTTTTTCATTGCCTTGTAATATTCCACTGTTTGGATGGAATCCTTTGTTAAACATTTTCTTGTCCACGGGCAAGTACTTGCTGTTATTTTTAGTTACAAACATTGCTTCATTTAATATCTTTGTACGCATTTTCTTGTACCCTGGAGGCTGTATATGTAGATAATTTAGTAGAAGCGGACTTTTGAAGTCAAAGGAAATGAACGTTTTAAATTATAATTATTGCCATGTTAACACTCTAAAGATGCTATACCATTTTGTACTCTATGCCAGGGGATCAGAATGCCTTCCACACCGTAAGCTACCAATTAGGGTAATCTTTGTCTTCTGGTATTTGAAAATTGTATTTCACTTTAAACGTCATTTTTATTATTTTAATTTGGAGGGAGATTGCACATTCTTTCATTTGTCGTAAAAATGCCATTTCTTTTGGAGGGGATAATTTTATGACAAGCTGTTTTATATTTTCTGTAGCAGTTGATCTGTTCAATATTTTGTCTTTTGCAGTGAGTATTAGCTATTTACAGTTTCTTAGATTAACTACTCATTGCATCCAATTCTGGAAATGTTTTTATATAGGAACAAACACAATGTTCTTTTGTGATTCTTTTCACTTCTCTCTGTGTTTGTGACTATGTCTCAATTCTCATTTTTAATGTTGTAAGCTTATGCCTTCTGTTGTTTCTTTATATACTTTTTTTTTTTTTCTAAGAAAAAAGCTCTCAGGCCTATTGTTCAATAGTTTTTTTTTTTTTCTTCTGTTATTTTGTTGCTTTAATTTTTCCACATTACTTTTTATACTTAGGTTTTTGTATTATTTTTTCTGTTTATTTCTTTATCTTTTTAATTTTAATGAATAACTCAATTATTTTAATTACTTTTTACTTAGGAACTTAGTATTTAAAACTATTAATTTTCCTCCAATTGATACCTGGACAAACTGATACTCTCCAACCAATAAATGGACAAAGAAAATGTGATATATCCATACGATGGTGTCTTATTCAGCCATAAAAGGAACAGATACATGTGACAACATGCATAAACCTTGAAAGACACTAGATGATATTTATTGTGTTATTATAAATTTTTGCATTAAAAGATACATATATTTATAGCATTAAAATTGCGATACTTAGTATGCTATGAATATTGATATTTTTTAGATACTGTGATTGCGCAACTTGACTTTTTATTTTCCCTTTGAGCCAGGGTGTGTTATGTATGTCTGTATTTATTTATTTATTTTTATAATTTATTTTTTAATTTACATCCAAGTTGGTTAACACGTGATGCAACAATGATTTCAGGAGTAGATTCTTTAGTGTCCCTTCCCCACTTAGCCCAGCGCCCCTCCCACAACCCTTCCAGTAACCCTCTGTTCTCTATATTTAAGAGTCTCTTCTGTTTTGTCCCTGCTCCACGTTTTTATATTATTTTTGTTTCCCTTCCCTTATGTTTATCTGGTTTGTCTCTTAAAGTCCTCATATGAGTGAAGTCATATGATTTTTGTCTTTCTCTGACTGACTTATTTCGCTTAGCATAATACACTCTGGTTCCATCCACGTCGTCGCAAATGGCAAGATTTCATTCTTTTTGATTGCTGAGTAATACTCCATTGTATAGATACACCACATCTTCTCTATCCATTCATCCATCAGTGGACATTTGGGCTCTTTCCATACTTGGGCTATTGTTGATAGTGCTGCTATAAACATGGGGGTGCATGTGTCCCTTCAAAACAGCACATCTGTATCCCTTGGATAAATGCCTAGTAGTGCAATTACTGGCTCGTAGGGTAGTTCTATTTTTAGTTTTTTGGGGAACCTCCATACTGTTTTCCAGTGTGGCTGCACCAGCTTGCATTCCCACCAGCAGTGCAAGAGATCCTCTTTCTCCGCATCCTCGCCAACATCTGTTGTTGCCTGAGTCGTTAATGTGAGCCGTTCTGACAGGTGTGAGGTGGTATCTCATTGTGGTTTTGATTTGTATTTCGAGCCAGGGTGTAGTTAAAGGAGAATGTTCAGAATATATTGGTGGTTTGATATTTTTATTGTCCATTTGCCCTATTAATTTCCAAATTTTTTATACTGTTATCAGAGAGCTCAGAGAATACATGCTAATTTGTAGGATCGATTGAAGTCTTCTTTGTGACCCAAAATACAGCCAGGTAAAAATAATGCTTCTTGGGCATCTAAAAAGAAGGTACATGGTCTAGTTTCATGATGTAGGGTCTGATATGTCTATAACATGTTAATTGGGTAGATCAGGTTTGTAATTGTCTCATGTATTTTTTTTCTACCATATTTTTGATGGCCAGAAAACAGTGAGTAAAAACATCATACTGGCATTGTATTTCCATTTGTCTTTTCCTGTTCTTGCTTTGTAAATGTTTCTGTTTTCTTGTCTGAAGATTCATGGCTGGCCCTCATGTGGCGTGCACCTTCTGTCATTATGAAGTTCACTTCTTGGTTTCACTGCCTGCTTTATGTCCTGCATTCCCCTAGGACTAATATTCGGGACTCCTGATTTCTTTTTGTTTGCATTTGCTTACATATTGTTACCCACCGCTTTTCTGTCAGCATTTTGACTTGTGTCTCCTGTTTGCAGCGTGTGGATGGATTTTATGTTTCATGCAACCTGAGAAATAGTTTCTCCTAAAAGATGAGTTCACCTTATTAACGCTTATCGATATGACAGTTTATTTGATATGTTCATTTTTGCTTAACCTATACTTTCAGTTTGGTTTCCACATTTTGGTACATAATTTGTGTTTTCATGCCTGGCTATGTGCCTGCCTTCTTTCCGAGAGCCTGCTCCGTGTTGAGTTTTCGTCATTAATATTGTTGAGGTTTATTTTTATTTTGTTGTGATTGCTTTACCTGATAGCTTTCAACAGTATGCTGAACCTGCTGTTCTTTGATTTATGAAACTCTGGCAGCATCTACTGGAGTCCCACTTTGCAAGAGGAAATGATTAGTGCAAATATAATTGCTTGTCCTGCCTTTTGCATTGTTGACCTCTGGCTTTTGACTTGCTTCTTTTCTATCCTTTGAGGGGAACCTTCCCCCTACCTCTCACCTTCCTACCTCAGCCCCTTCCCTACGGTCATGACCTGACTGTAATGACATATGTGATTATCTTTATAGTTTAAATAATGTACTTGAACTTCTATTTCTTGATTTTCAGTATTAAATAATACCTATCAAATTTCTGTTACGAGAAATGAGCTGACCAACAACTTAGTGCCCTTCACCTTCTTCCAAAAGCTGTATTGGTCTGCGTGTCCTTCTGTAAGTTCATCCAAAGCTCAGTGAATTCTTACACCCAGTTTTCACACACTGTGGATTGGGGTTATAGCAGTTTTGAGGTAGTTTTGTGCATATATACATTTTATATGTGCATTATAGCAGTATAAAACTCATAAATTTATATAAGCATAAAACTTGATATTATTTGATATTATATAAACATATTATACATTTTATTATATAATATATTTTAGATAATATATACTATACAAGCTATTATCTTCCTGTTTTTTAGACTGTGGTAAAATATACATGACATAAAATATATCATTTTATTTATTTATTAAAATTATTTTTTTAAGTTTATTTGTTCATTTTGAGAGAGATAGAGTGCAAATGGGGGAGGCGCAGAGCAAGAGAGAGAGAGAATCCCAAGCAGGCTCTCCATTGTCAGCACAGAGCCTGATGTGGGGCTCAAACTCACAGACCATGAGATCATGACCTGAGCCACTCAGGTGTCCCAAAATGTATCATTTTATTAAAGTGTATAATTCAGTGGTATTTGGTACTTACATAATGTTGTGTAATCCTTACCGCTATCTAGATCCAGAACATTCATCGTCCTAAAAGGTAATATCTCAGGGCGTGTGGATGGCTCAGTTGGTTAAGCGACGGACTCTTGGTTTTGGCTTAGGTCATGATCTTGTGGTTTGTTGGATTGAACCCCGTGTTGGGCTCTGTGATGATAGCGTGGAGCCTCCTTGGGATTCTCTCTCTCCCTCTCTCTGCCCCTCCCACACTCACTCATGTTCTACCTCTCTCTCAAAATAAATAAACATTAAAAAAAAATCTCTCATCTATTAACCAGTTACTTCTTATTCTTCCTTGTTCCCAGACCCTAACAACTAATCTGTCCTTCCTTCCTTCCTTTTTCTTTCTTTCTTTTTTTCTTTCTTCCTTCCTTTCTTTCTTTCTTTCTTTTTTCTTTTTTGTCTCTATTGGTTTGCTTATTCTGGACATTTCATATAAATGGAATCATATGATATGTGGCCTTTTGTGTCTGCTTCTTTCACTTACATAAGACCCAGCAATCTTACTCCTAGGTATATACACAAAGTAATTGAAACAAATTAATCAGATAACAAGGCCCGAAATGGATGCTACTGGAGAAGAAAACAACAGACCAATATCCCTGATGAATATAGATGCACAAGTTCTTAGCAAAACACTGGCAAACTTAATTCAGCAGCACATTCAAAGAATCATTTACCCTGATTGGGAGTTATCTCTGGGAATCAAGGATGGTTCAACATGCACAAATCCATCACTGTGATATATCACATTAACAGAATGAAATAAGAGAATCATAGAATCATCTCAATAGATGCAGAAAAAGCATTTGACAAAATACAACAGCCATTCACGGTAAAAACTCCTAACAGTTTGGGCATAGAAGAGACATATCTCAACACGGTAAACATATGACACGATCACAACTAACATCCTACTCAACGGGGAAAAGTTGAAAGCCAATCTTCTAAGATCAGGATCATGACAAGAGTGTCTACTCTCACCTCTCCTATTCAACATGGTACTCGAAATCTTAGCTAGAGCAACCAGGTGAGAAAAAGAATAAAAGGTATTACCCTTGGAAAGGAAGAAGTGAAATTGTTTCTATTTGCCAAAGATGTAATTTTATGTATAAAAAACCCTAAAGACTCAGCAAAACATTTCTTAGATCTAATAAACAAACACAGGAAGGTTGCAGTATACAAAATCCACGTGCAAAAACCAGTAGAGTTTTTGTATTCTAACAACAAATTTTCTGAAAAAGAGATCAAGAAAGCAGTCCCATTTAAAATAGCATTAGGGGCGCCTGGGTGGTTCAGTCGGTTGGGCGTCCGACTTCGACTCAGGTCACGATCTTGTGGTCCGTGAATTCGAGCCCCGCATCAGGCTCTGGGCTGACGGCTCCAAGCCTGGAACCTGCTTCCGATTCTGTGTCTCCCTCTGTCTCTGCCCCTCCCCCGTTCATGCTCTGTCTCTCTCTGTCTCAAAAGTAAATAAACGTTAAAAAAAATTTAAAAAATAAAAAATAAAAAATAAAATAGCATTAGAAGATGAAATACTTAGGAATAAATTTAACTAAGGAGGTAGAAATCCCTAGTCAGAAAACTACAACATTGATGAAAGAAATCAAAGCCATGAAGCTTCTAGAAGGAAACACAGGAACAGAGCATATTGACATGGCCTTAGTGGTAATTTTTGGATATGACACCTAAAACACACGCAATAAAATAAAAAATAAACAGGTGGGACTACACCGAATGAAAAAAACTACTGCACAGAAAAAAAAAGAAAGAAAGAAAAGAAAACGCGTCAGAGAAAGGCAATTGTCCTATGATCTTGCTTATACGTGGAATCTAAACAGAACAAAAACAAAACACAAAACACAAACTCATAGAAAAAGAGATCAGACTCATGGTTACCAAAGGAGAAGGGTGGGAAAAAGGTGAATTTGGAGGAAGGTGGTACAAAAGCCCAAGCTTCCAGTTATAAGATGAATAAACACCAGGGATATTCACACAACATGGCGATCTAGCTAACAGTACTGTAAGACAGAAAAGTTCTAGGAGAGCAAATCCCATGAGTTCTCATCACGCACATTTTTCACCTTTTGTCTCTATTTTTTTTCTTTTTATTGATCTATACAAGAAGATGCATGTAGCTGAACTTATTGTGGTAATCATTTCACAATATATAAAAATCAAACTGTCATGCTTGGATGCCTTAAACATACAGTGATATATGTCAATTATTTCTCAATAAAACTGGGAGGGGAGACTTGTACATACATGTTCACAGCAGCCTTTTTCACAATAGCCAAGTGGTGAAAACAATACAAATTTCCGTCAACTCACAAATGGACAGACGAAATGTGGTATATCCACCCAGTGGAATATCTGTCAGCCATAAAAGGAACTGAAATACAGACACATGCCACAAATGGATGCACCTTGAAGAACATATTGTTTATTGTATTATACAAATGGTTTGCACAATCTCTTTTTGGGAGACCTTGGCATTTGTGTTCCAAAACCCTAAAGCATTATAGAAGATTATTAAGGAAGTCAGACAAGGTGTCCCTCCCTCTCCCACTCTCTCTCTGGACTGGAAAGCAATTCCCTAAAAGTTGGGAATTGAGGCTGAGAGAGGTTTGATTGAGGATGATAGTAAAGGGCGTGTGCAACCCAGAGGAAGGGGTTCTGTGCCCTGATCCCGGGCCTTGCTCCTTGGCCTGGGCACACGGCAAGACTCTGAGAGCTCTGGAGGGCGCAAGGGTGAAGGGCACGCAAGCACATTTCTTGCAGGGGTTGGAGGACAGTGGTGGCTGTCCAGAGGCACACTGTGCACACTGTGCTCAGCAATGGCCAGCTGGTGTGGTGGCCCAGAGGCGGCAACAGGGTGGCCTTGACCTTAAGTCTCACCTAGAGTATCAAGGAGGGCCAGAGAGGTGGACCAATGGGCACAGTGGCCAGTCCTGCCATGGCAGCCTGTGTGTATCCATGACTGAGGATCTTTGAGGCATGGACAGAGCATTTTCTTCTGCGGATGGGTAAACTTGATCTTAGATGGCTCCCCTCTGCCTTCCCTGCCTCTCCCCTGTACAGCAAGGTGCAAACACTGATCTTCTTGGTATGACATAAACCTCTGGAATTTGGACATAGTCCTAGAGGAAGACTGAGGGAAAGCAGATTCAACTGGGATTAATTTTCCAGCACTTCAACTGGGTAGGTTTTGATTGTTAGAGAAAAAGAAAGAGAAGGATGATTTCTTTTTAAGAGCTAGATTTGTATACTGTATACTTGTACTTAACCTCTTCATACATGTATAAAGGACGATAGAGTTCTTCAATTCTCATGTCAATTCTTTTTGCCATTTTCTGTTGCTTTCAGAGAGAAAATTAGAACAGAAATGTTTTATTTCAGCATCTATAATTGGAAACTCCACGTTAACTATCTTTTGATTATTTATCATCTATTTATTTATTCACTTAAATTTGAGAGAGAGTGTGAGTGAGGGAGGGGGAGGGACAGAGAGAGAGAGGGACAGAAGGAATCCCAAGCAGGCTCCACGCTGTCAGCTTGGAGCTTGACATGAGGTTCGATCCCACAAACCCAATTGTGAGATCTTGACCTGAGCCAAAATCAAGAGTTGGATGCTTTACTGACTGAGCCACCCAGGTGCCCCCACCCCTCCACATTAACTATTTTAAACACTCAGATTAAAAATAAAGTGAATCGGGGGCGCCTGGGTGGCTCAGTCAGTTAAACGTCCGGCTTCAGCTCAAGTCATGATCTTGCAGTTTGTGAGTTCGAGCCCCGCATCGGGCTCTGTGCTGTCAGCTCAGAGCCTGGATCCTGCTTCAAATTCCGCGTCTCCTCCTCTCTGTGCCCCTCCCATGCTCATGCTCTGTCTCTCTCTGTCTCTCAATAATAAATAAACGTGAAAAAAAATTTTTTTAAATGAATTGATGTAAAAGATTTTTGGTAAAAATAAAGAAAACATAATATTGCTACGGCCAAGTTCTTGGATTGTCCAAAGCATTGTCTTTGAGTTTTCTAAACTTTGCCAGCAGGTAAAGTTCATTTGGGAAGAGACAAGAGGCTGCATAAATAAAGACTCATTGTGTATCATTGGCAGATGGAAAAGACGGAAGCCAACCCCAGGAAAGGCGTTCTGCCCCCCTGCCTCATGTCTAGATGTCCTAGGGTGTCGTGAGGCCGTGGTTGAAGGACTGGATCAGGTTAGGCTATGTGCTGTTTAGAAGGAGAGAGTAAAACTCCCCCAAATATCTTCATTAAAACTCAACATGCAGACTCAAAGAACATACAAGTAGGGATTACAAAAGCTGAACTAGAGAAACCCGAAGGAGGAGAAATACTTGGGCTTCAAAAAAACAACCAGAAGGAAGCTGAATTGTTTTTGAAGACAAGGGGCCCATCCAGGCCCACCCTCAGCAAGCCTACCTCGTCTGAAAGAACAGAACTTGGCTGGGGGTGAACGGATGAGTCCTTTATCATCAACTCTGAACATGATGAAACAAACAAAGAAAACCATTCAACTGGTCAACCCAGCAGCTCTTTGAGCTGAGCCCGCCATCTGTTTTGGAGATTGACTTCATCATCAGGATGTTGCACGGTGGAGTGACATGACCATTTTTCTCCTTTCCAGCTGTTTGCTATTGTTTAGACACCCTCTTTGTGTTAGATGTAAAATTACCTGACAAGGTGAAATGAAATGATGTTATCTTCTTAATAAACGTGTAATGGCTGGGCTGGTTTCGGCAACATGATTGAGAAGCCCGTCTCTGTGGTCCAGAAAAATCATTAGAAGTGCCATTAACAGTTCTCTTGTTGATGTTTTTGGGAGGGGAGGGTGGGGAGATGCCACCAGGAGCATGCATTACTATGTTTTTCGTCTTTTTTCCGATGGCTCCTTATCTATGCTGTGAGCGTTGCCTGAGCACTTCCTTCTTTGTGAGGACAATCTGAGATGCCCTAGGGAAGGAGTTGCACTCTGTAGTCAGGTGTTCTGCCAAAGAGGAGCAGCCGCAAACTGGACGCCTCTTCTGAGCCACCGGCACAACTGGTGACCCTGGAGGTATTCCAATGGGTCCATAACATCTGCGCAGTCTATGATGATGCCATGGAGATACCCGGGGCTCACACAGGAGGTGGCCCATGTACTTCAGTGTGTGAAAGCTTGGAGCCAGGCTGGCCAATGTTCAAATCAAGGGATCCAGGACTTTATCACTTCTTTTTCTTTTAAAAATTTTTTTAAATGTTTATTTATTTTTAAGAGAGTGAGCAAGGGGCAGAGAGAGAGGGAGACACAGAATCTGAAGCAGGCTCCAGGCTCCGAGCTGTCAGCACAGAGCCCGACGCAGGACTCAAACTCATAGACCATGAGATCATGACCTGAGCTGAAGTCGGACGCTCAACCGAGGGAGCCACCCAGGTGTCCCAGGACTTTACCACTTCTATGGCCCAGAATGAGCTTCAAAACCATTCTGAGCTCTAGATTTCTCAAACAGAATACAAAAACAAAAAACAAAACACAAAAAACAAAAACACGACATCTCAAACCCTTCAAAGGAATCAATGCATGTATTGAATAGCTACTGTGCACCAGAGTTAATTTGGAGAGGCACATTTATTTTTATTCATCCAACAAATATTTACTGGGAATCTATTATGTGCCGGGTACTAAAGTCAATGCAAAAAAAAAAAAAAAGTTTCCAAGAAAATGTGTAAATACAGGGATAGAGATGATGAAGTTTTAGTCAGAGCATAGAGAAGAGTCCACAGGACTGGTGGGATCAAGGAAAACTCAGAGACGTGAGCAGCCAGCGCTTGGCTTTGAACGAGGCAGAGAACATTCCAAGTACAGAAGTGTCCGGGCTCGCCTAGTAAGCCAGAGATGGAGAGAGACCTGGACCTCAAGCCAGGGACTTGGGACTCCTAATCTAGTGCTCTTTTTCACTGCTATGTTCTCCATCTTGGTTTAAGCTTTAAACAAATGCTGAATGTGACAGGAAGGCTATTTTAGGAAAGAAAGTGTAGAACACACATGAACCAAATGCGGAGAATCGCTTAAAATGCAGGCTTCCATCAGTCTCCCATGGCCAGGCTTGACATTTTGATGCTCTCCTGAAAGGATAATGTGCAACTGAGAAAAAAAAAAAAATTAACATCACGGCCTTAACTATGGGGGGTGGGGGATGGGGTGGGGAGAATGCATTACATGATAAGAATTATTTAAGCCATTGAGATAATAAAACCTTCATTCTTATAACAAGGATGAGATAATGAGATGTTAATCCTTCCAAGATTTAATAGATTTATTATTCTAATGAACTACAGCTGACAGCTTTGAACTGTATATAAAAACTTATTAATCTTTTGACAGACATCGAGGGTTTTCTTCTTCTCTCTGTTTCAGGACGACCGAAGGAGTTGTGGCGGAAATTCCTCCCTGAAATTTTCCTCGTGACATGGCAGAACATGCAGGATCTTTCTCTCTGCCGTCCTGACTTGACGGCATTGACCTGTGGAAATCAAGCTCTGCCAAGTAGAAATTAAGAGGAGTGGTGTGGGGGTGTGGTGGGGGGGCCCAGTGATACCCCAAATTAAACACAAATGGCAGAGGCTTTTGCTAGCCTGCTCAGCGGGACTCTGTCTCATTGATTTCACAGCCTTGTTAATTTAACAAAGATGTTGCCCAACACCTGTTTCCTGTGGCAGGCACAGTGCTGGAGCCAGGGATGCAAAGGTCATCAGGGCTGTGGTTTCTGTCCTTGAGGATCTCAGCGTCCAGGCAAGGAGGGAGTGAGCCCTGAGATGGGTGAGGGGTAGACAGGGAGCGGCGTTAAGGGACTGGAAGGCTTGGTGTGGTTGAACTGTCAGAGCCGGGATCCTGGAGAGAGCGGACAGGACCACGGGAGGTGGTGATTACAGTGTGAGAGGCTTGAGATAGAAATCCGGAAGGGGCTGGATTGCCCACCATGTTTAGAGCGGCGTTTTTCAACCTTTTTGGCCATGACTTAACAGAAGAAAGATACCTTTTATAACTCTACTCAGTAAACACGCATATAACTGAAACCGAGTTTTACGCTGGGAAAGAATTCCTACCCCGACTACAGAAACCGGACTCTGAAGTTTCCTGTTCTGCTCAGTTCTGTTTTGTGTAATTGAAGGAATGGATTTCATGACGTGCTGTCAAATTGACCCTCTGGTTTGTAAAGCGCTAGAAATGAGTGGTTGACAAGGGGCAGAAGACAAAGTCATTGGCAGCGAGGAGGCACGTGTCTGGGTGTTGAGTGGATTGTGCCGGGGGTTTGAAGTCACTAAGCATCAGGGTGGGAATCGTGGGGAGAGAAGGATGGTAGTCCAGCCGACAGACTCTTCACTAGTGAGGGGAACTGACCACGAGGAGAGGGACCAGCTCTTTTCTCTCGGGTGTGAGAGGATACAGCTGCCCATTGAAAGGATCGCGCGAGATACGGAGTCATCAGGGAGAGGCTTCCAGCTGGCTTCCAGGGGACCTTCCGGGTAAAGAAGGTGTAGGATAGAGAGAGAGTTGCCCTCTGGGACTCACGGTCTGTCATCGCGTTTGGAGGGTTGAGGGAAGACGGGAGTTGGGTCAGTTTGGGGCACGTGTCAAGCGTGGAGGGGATGAGCCCCCCCGGCTTGTCTGCGGTGACTGAGGTAGCTGGAGCCTATTTCCCCATGAGCTTCCACGTCTGGGCAAAGTCCGATCGTTCTTTAGGAGACAAGTCTCTCGGACAGCGTGCAGTCTTGGGTCAGGGAGCGCTTGGAGGTCATGTTAGATGTCTTCACAAAGAGGTGAGACAAGACACCACCTCCATCCTCTATGTGAAAACGTACCTGTTTGGTCAAATGAGAGATCACGGCAATACCACAATGCAGCCTGCAAGTGCCAATCACTATGGGAGAAAAAGGTGAATTAATTTTTCAGAGGAGTTGAGGAGGCTTCACAGAGAAGATCAAATCTTTAAAAATAATTTTTTCTAAGGTTTTATTATCCATATTTGACAGGGAGACAGAGCGTGAGCAGGGGAGGGGCAGAGAGAGAGGGAGGGAGACACAGAATCCCAAGCAGGCTCCAGGTTCCTAGCTGTCAGCACAGAGCCCGAGGCGGTCTCGAACCCATGAACTGTGGGATCATAACCTGAGCCAAAGTCGGATGCTTAACCGACTGAGCCACGCAGGTGCCCCAAGAAGGTGGAATCTAAGTTGAGCCTAAATAATGATGAAGTCTTTGCTGGTTACAAGAGAGCAAACTGGTCCAGGCAGTGGGAAGAGCTGGTCAGAAAGGGCAGAGGTATGAAATCGATCATCATGTGGAGAAAATGGAGGCATGGCCAGGCGTGTGGAGGAGGTCCGTCCAGACTGGCCCGCCATCCTGAGGGCTGTGACTCCTTTCTCCCGGGATGGTCCAGTCATCTTCTACTGGCCTGTGGGCCACTTGCTCACGAGGACGCACGTGGCTTCCCCTAGCAGGGTCTGCAGCCTCCCATACGAGGGACCATGACTTCTTGCCCACAGCTCTGTTCCTGCCAAGTGACAGTGACGGGCTCAGAGAAGGCAAGAACCATAAACTTGGGATTCCTGAATTCTTGATCATGAAGAAGGTTGCACAGGATTGGACTCTCTCCTGTAGTTTTTTTCCAAGCCATTCATTCACTTGTCTCTCCGCTCCCCCCCGCCCCAACAGCATGCAGCATGCGCTGAATAACAACTACTAAGGAGAAAAAGTATGTGATTAGGAAAATTCCCGTGGAGGAATCCTGATCTGGATCTTGTCTCTGGCTTAGAACAGACTATCGGTTGTAATCCATTAGTGCACTAAATTAGTGAAAGTAGGGGGTATGCATTACCATTTAAAAGCATATAACATACTAGATTTAAAAAATATAATGGGTAAGGGGCATTAAGGAATCTACTCCTGAAATCATTGTGTCACTACATGCTAATTTGGATGTAAATTTTAAAAAATAAAATAAAATAAATGAAAATACAGTAGAATTAAGATAAGAAAGCAAAAAAATATAGTTCAGTAAGGGAAAATATAAAAGTTTTGAAGCTTTTGAATGATGGACAGCTAGTGTAAATGTTGTTTGCGGAGGGCCAAGATCCTTGGTATTAAGAAGTAGAGAGTATCAGGAAGTCGAGAGTATAGCCTCCCAAAAGGGAAAACTCCAACACCACCCTTTGAGGGGCTTGGGGTATCATGGTTCCTCTCTGGACCTCAGCATCGTCATCTGCAAAGCAAGGGGTTGGGTGATCTTTTTATTTACTTTCACCTCTAAAATTCTCTGATTTATGATTCTCATCTAGGAACATAGCTGCAAAGCCCATAGCAGACAGAATGCTGTTTATGGTTTGACAATGTATTTTATCTGAAGTTCTCTGCCTCATGGGGGCAGAGAATTCAACTCATCATCCTTATCGCTAATATAATAAAATGTCTTCGAAACCAGAGATCGCATTTTTATAGTCATCCCTGATCACTGAGTGATAATTATGTGGTCAAATAATGAATTATACTATCAGTTATTTAAAAGCTATATTAAAGTGGAAGAGATTGACTAATCTCCTTAACCAAGGAGATACTTCTTAGAGCTAAGTTAGTTTTTATTTTATTTTTTATTGGAGCCACTTAAAAGTCTGGTTCCAAGATGACTGTGAAAGTAGGAGACAGTCTGCCTGCGAGGTTTGCAAACATTTGTATTAAGTTGCAGCCCTGGAGAGAAGCAGGAAACTAGATGATACAGTGTATTTGTTTTTCCCTAGATCTATCTTTCTCTTTCTTCCTGACAGCGCATTTATCCATGTGCCTTTCAAGCTGATCTTTCTAAATGACCAGCTTCATTTGCAATTTGCTAGGAGGAGGTAGAACGCAACTCCTGATTTTGGAAGGGAAATATTTTCGTGTAATAGAATGATTGAATGCGAGGTGCTACTGATACAGTTTCTAATAACTTTCTGGAGATTAGAGAGAAAGCCATGAATAGAAAACATGGTTATCTCTGAGTTTTCAATGTGTACGGTTAAAATGAAAGATTTTTTAAAAAAACAAGGCTTGATGTAGGCTTAGAAGTTGGGGACAACAGAAGGGAAAGAAAAATAGCCTCACTCTACGGTTATCTCTTGTGGCTTATCATCGAGAATCAGCTAATGGTTGCAATACTTTTTTTTTTTTTTAATAGGTTGGGGGCACGTCTACATATCCGTGATTGGAATCACGTTTTTAATGCAAAAGCTACAAATAGCTGTACTTGTTCTGGACATTGGAAGATCATAGAAGTAATGAAAAATACTGCAAAAAATAGGAACCTGCATTACATGAATATGAAAGAAAATGAATATGAAATATGAATATTAAAGAAAATGTGTGTAAAATTCCTATTTCAAGGACTGGCACAAAGTAGGGACACAGCAGGGGGGAGCTATTATTATTCTTAGAGGATTTATTAGGAAGTAGGGTCTAAATTAGATCTTCCCACAGATTCCTCTCTCTCTTTTTTTTTTTAAAGTTTATTTATTTATTTTGAGACAGGGAGAGACGGAGGCAGAGAGAGAGAGGGAGAGAGAGAATTGTAAGCAGGATCCACACCATCAGTGCAAAAAGCCCGATGCGGGGCTTGAACTCACAGAACCGTGAGATCATCACCTGAGCTGAAACCAAGAGTAGGATGCTCAACCGACTGAGCCATCCAGGTGCCACTCTCTATTTTTCTAACTGATTTGGAAATAACTTAAACTTTGGGAAAGCGGGAGAGATAAGACTATATAAAGAATGCCTATGTGCCCTTTACCTAGATTCATCTGTTGTTAGTGTGCACCCTCTCCCCTACCTCCCTTCCTGCTCCCCCTTTCCTCTTTCTCTCTCCCTCCCTTCTCCCTCCCTCCCTCCTTCCCTCACCCTCTCTCTTTCTCTGCTTCTTTTCTGAACCAATAAGTTGCACCTACCATGGCTCTCAAGCTCTACACACTGTACTAGGTACTTCCTAAAAATATGGCCATTCTCGGCAAACAAACACAACACAGTTATCAGCTTTGACAAATTTAACACGGATACAGTGTTTTTATCTGAGCTGCTTTTGTATCCTGATTTTGTCAGTTGGCCTGATAATGTGCTTTATGAACAGTTACCTGCGAACGACAGGACCCAGCTGGGGTCACGCATTGCATTTAGTTGTCACGTCTGGCCATTTCCTCACGTTTTCGTTGTCATTTCTGAAGAATATACCCCCTCTATTCTTTTAAATAGAAGTCTCCTCATTTGGGGTGTGCACGTATTTCCTTGTAATTAGAATCTGATTGAGCATTCTCAGCCGGAATCCTGCAAACATGATGTTGTGTCCTTCTCAGGTATCATATCTGGAGGCACATGATGTGCACCTGTTCGTCATTGGTGGTCCATGGATTGAAGACCAATACCAGGGGGCTAACACACTCATTGCTACTGGGGGGGGGTGGGTCTTTGCTTTCAAAGGGCCAAGCTAGTTATATATGCTTCTACACACACGTATGTACACATACATGCAAATACATAGATACGTATACATTTCTGCATGCACGTAAACACACATGCATACACACAAAAAAATATACATATTTTAGAAAGTATAAATTCATATCTAAACCTCTAAATCCAAACCGTCCCCAAAGGGTGTTTTCTTACTCCCCCAGACCATCCCATATTTACGTGTTCCTTCTTCCCAACTATGCCGTCTTCTCTAATTTAGCTCAATTCCGTAGAACATCTACAATTATTTCAGAAATCCTTCACCTGCACCTTAGAAAAAAACAAATGTACTGAAAAAAAGAATTTAATTCGGGTTTGCAGTTCTTTTCCATATTGCTCAAGACTGAGCATTTGTGGTCACCTTTATGAGTTGTGTGGATCGGTTGTCTGTCTGTGTTCTTCTTCAGTGTGGTTGCGGTGTTCATTTGAACTATAACAGGTTTCCTTTGTTTCAGTTTGTTGAATCACATCTTTTGTTGATTTCATTCTGTGTTTTGAATATGAAGACCACGAACAAGCTCCTAAAAGTAAGAACTATTCAAAAAGATGCACACAGAGAAGGTGCCTCCCATATCCCTGTACCTCATTCCTGCCAACCTCTTGCAGGTGACCGCCATCTTTGTTTTCTGGCTTATCCTTCGTGTGTTTCTGTTGGTGAAGATGAGGAGAAACAGGCATGTTTTCTTATGTCTCTTTATTAAAACTTTTTTAAAGTTTATTTATGTTGAGAGAGACAGAGACAGCACATGAGCAGGGGAGGGGCAGAGAGAGAGGGAGAGAGAAAGAATCCCAAGCATGTCCCAAGCTATCAGTGCAGAGTTTGATGTGGGGCTCAAACTCACAAAACTGTGAGATCATGACTTGAGCCAAAACCGAGTTGGACACTTAACCAACTGAGCCACCCAGGTGCCCGCCCTTACTACTCTTTATTTTCTACCAAAAAGTGGCATATATTATGGTCTTTTCACTTTGCTTTAAAAAACCCCCATATATGAGTTCGTAGAAATCTTATTTTTTTTCCATGGTTGCATGGTACTCTGACCTATGTAGGTAACATAGTTTATTCCTCTAGTCTGTCTATACTTGGGCTACTGGGTTGTTTCCAAATATGCATTTTGAAAAATCAAATGATGCTTCGACCCATAACATAGCACGTATGTCTGAAGTGGATAATCAGCGCAAGTGGGATGTTGAAGTTCAGGCGGAATGCATGCACGTATTTGTTAGAGATCGCCAAATTCTGTGGGAGTTGTGCAGTGTGGCACTCTCACGTGTCCCGGGATTTCTTGAGCTGGAAAGACAACAGTGGGCCAGAGTTATGTGCAGTATCGGCCGGTGCCTCTCAATCTGGTTTATTGTCAGAAGTGCTTACTGTTCTTTCTGTGTCCTGTGTGGCCCCCGTCTCCTGCCTCCGCAACCAAACCTGCTACAGCCTTTCACTTCTCACTTGGAGGGAAAGTGGTGCCAACTGCATTTAATCATCACCCTAATTTTGCTTTTCACTGTGCAGTAGAGTTTCCCTTTTCTACGGTGGCCGGGATTTACTCTGCAGAGAAACCCGCCGAGTGCTTCTTGTAAGTCAGGGTGATGTGGACCACAGGCAGATCCTTCTGGCCGTTGCCTTCATCGCTGTCTTGGCCCCCACGCTTTCATGTGGGTGACGCTGCTCAGTCACAGGCAGTGCTAATCCAGTGTGGGAAGGGTGAGAATAAAGTGGTCCTGGGTGTACTGGGAGCGTCAAGAAACCCCCAAAGATTTCCGGAGGAAGGAAGTACCTGTCTGAGCTAAGTCTGGGTAAGAGAATGACAGGGAGCCAGAAAAAGGGGGATGGGATTTCAGGCAGAGAGAGCATCTTCTGGTCTGCACACAGCCCAAAGAATGGCACGTGTCTGGGTGAAACTGGGGGTAGTGGATACTAAACAGGAGGAGGAAGGTGTGGTGGGACGATGGCCTGTTTCTCGGAGTCCCTTGTCACCTTCTGTCACGGGGACGTGCACACACTTTTCCTTATCCATAATTCAATGATCTGTGCGTCATTTTTCATTGTTAAAAATCAAGAATAGCATAGCGGTAGTGTAATACTACCATAGTAAATGATCATTTATTGAGAAGGTAATTGGGCAGAGGTGCCGGAAGCCAAGCTCTCCAACCAGCCCGATGGCAGGGCCCTGACGGTGGACGGATCGGGACTGCATGGTGGTCCACCGACAGGAAGCTTCTTGTACTCCTGCTTTTATGTAATTTGGCCTTAGTGTTCGTCAGGGCAGCCCCCCTTCCAATGAAAGTACCTGGGGATTTGTCGGTTGGGGGATTGCCCACGACAGGCCCCCCGGGAAAGGAACCCTTGGGGAAAGAAATAAGATTCCTCAGGGAAATTATGCGGCCCTACATCCAGCCCTTGCCACCCCCTATAAAGACTCCTCTCCCTAAAGGAAGGATAGCCCCATATATTTCCCAGCCAAGGAGGGGGACAAATGGATTCGAAATCCCCACTCCGGCAACAAAGGAACGTAGCTATGGATACAAGTTACTCCAACCCCTAGGCCCACTTGGCCCCCAGGAGGCATTCCAGATGATGACTGGACCTGGTGGGTTAAGGTACAGAATGGTTCATTAGTTCCTAGGTATACATTGTCTTTCTGGGAGCGCATAAGGCATGGGTTCCCAGGGCCCTCTTGGCTCCCTCCCGGCACCCCAGACCAAAGTGAATACTTTTGTTCCTTGTACCACAAATGGTTCAAAGGAACAATTAAGAAGTCATGTTCTTGTAAACGTTCCACTTGCGGTGTTGAGAGCTAGATGACCTTGAAAGGGCAGGAGGGAACGTTTCAAGAAAATAACTGTGTTGTTCCTTAATGGGTGATTACACAAAGGAACATTTTTAGAATTAGGTAATGCCAGAATTTGCTAAGAAATATAATGCCACGCTTGCCACAGTAAAGCGGCCACTCTAACACCCTGCTGTGGTCTGTGTCCATTTGTTATTTTTCACTGACGCCGTTCATCCTTCGGGAACCCCTGGTCCTGCTGGGGCTGGACTCCGGCACAGAGGGGACCCAGACATTTCCATGTCTGGGATAATACGGTGGCAGCATGCTATTTGGACAGAGGTCATGGGTTGAGCACTGTTGGACTGTAAGCTTCATTGGATTTATTGTTTTATTATTATCCTCTTTCAGAGATTGTCTCATGGAGACTAGGGAGCATGAGCTCTCTACTGAGATGGGTCTGATCTGAGAGTGTTCTGCAATGGGACAAGATTTAGCATCCTGTCCTGGTTCCAGAAATATCAGAGTGATGGGTATGCTATAAAAAAATTACTGCACCTCAGAAAGCTGCTAAGGACATTTTTGTAAGAGATTTGTTGGCCTCCCCAAGGGCTACATTACTTAATTATATTTATTTTTATGTTATTATTTAATACAGCTTCTGGCAAACTTTGGGAAAAAAAAAATCAGTCTTTCCCACAGGCACGGTGTTCTTTCCAGTTCTAAAAGAAAGAGTGACTTCCAGCTGGCTGAAGTCATAGGATCCGAGTTATCACCAAACTGATTTTTAGTTAGAGCATCGGACGTGACCGTTTCCCTGAAGAATGTAACCTGAGTTACTCATCAACTACCACCGAGCTTCCTTCTTAAAGATAAACATTTCTCCTTACAACAGCAAAGTTGTTTTAAGTACACTCTGCACATTTTTTTTTCTCTTCCCTACCCTTCCCCTTCTCTTTCCTGCAATCTGTTGTTTTTCTCCTAAATTATGTGCTTTTAAATCTCTCCTGGCCTTTGTTTATATGACCTGTCATTCCAGCCTGATAATGGATTAAGCTGGTCTAGGAACATTCTTAAAAGGTGTATGTTTCTTATTCTTCTTTTGCAGCAATGGGTAGAGCCAGCCAGAATTTTCATCTCCTCACTGGAGGGGGATTGCCTGCCTGGTTTGTTCTCTTCTCCAGGAAACTTTGTAACATTGCAGAGACCACTGTTGAGCTATCTCTTCATTTGATGGCTATATGTGGTCACTGTGAGATATTGGGGCCAATGCTGCTTAATTTGGTGAGAGTACCACTGCTGACCAGTCTTTGCTACTCTTTTTCTAAATTCCTACCTTTTCTGGGATTGCTTGGCACACTTGCAGCCCCCTGGTTTTATTCCTTTGGGCTCATCCAGATAAAATAAGTTCCTCTCTGTAGTCTAGAAGCAAATGTATATAGAACAAAGGAAACAAAGTATTCACATTAAATGAACATTTATGGAACTCAGAGGCAAATGCATCCTATGAGGATAAGTGTGTTAAAGATAATGTTGTATACTTCATGTTTATTTTCACCTCAAAGGAGGTCAGGGTGTATAGGTGAGTTCCTTGATATTTACTAGTTGATGTCAATTTTAACTGCCTTGTTAAACTCTATTTTAATAATAGATCAAGTGATTCTCTTGAACTTTATGGCTAGGTGATCATCTTGCATACCAAGAGTGACAAAAATACTATTTCTGTCCTTATAACACTGGCTTGGACCAAGGTTGAAGGCACAATTTTGAATCATATGACTGATAGTGGTTGTTTTTAGTTTCAAATCAAGTTTCAAGTTGGCTATGGGTTTTTGAGAGAGAAAAATTTCAACTTAAACAAGTTTTCATTTCAGCCCAAATAGCTGTCTCTTTTAAAAAACCAGGAATGAGGGTTGAGTTTTATCACTTGCTTTTTTTTTTCAGATTCTATTGAAATGATAACACAATTTTTATCCCTTACTCCATCTCAAATATTATGTAATTTCATGTCATATAGTGTGCCAGCCTGAGAAATAATTTGATGTAGAGGCATGATCACACTCCTGAGACAGATCTGTGGCCACTCGGTTGCCTTTGTAGTTACTGTTTTGTGTGTGTGTGTGTGTGTGTGTGTGTGCATGTGCGTGTGTGTGTTTTGTTTTTTGGGTTTTTGTTTTGTTTTACTCTTCTGTATTCAGTTTGCTGATAGTTTTCTATTGTCTATTTGTGCTTTGTCCAGTTTAGTACCATAATTAACGTTTGATGGATAAAATAATTTAGGCTTTCACTTTTTCCCTGTGTTCTGGAAGAAATCAAAGAATCATCTTTTGAAGGTTTATTAGAACTCAGAAGAACAGTCTGCTCCTGTTCTTAATTTATCAATTACAATTTTGGTTATTGGAGTCTTACATTTATTGAGTCAGTTTTGCTCATTTAAATTTTCCTTCAGATGTTTCCATCTAGGTTTTCAGATATTACTGAAAGGCTATACAGACTATGCTCCTATCACTTTAGCATTTTTTTCTTCTACATGTAAAAACTGCTTCCCAATAGTGTTCATTCAAATATCTGTTTTTCCTGATTGGTTCTCTAATTTTTAACTATTTCAATAATTTTTTTTCAAAATCATCTTTTTATTTTATAATCAACTGTAATTGAAGACTTTATTTTTTATTAATTCATTTTAATCTTGATCAATCCTTTTCTGCTTATTGAGTGTCTTTTTCTAAGCTTTTTCTAGGTTTTCCCTTTTTCAATTTTTCAATAAAACCTTTTATATTTTTCCTCTTATTACTGCTTTGGTTAGATCCCTCGGTTTATATGTAAACAGTCTTTATTTTATTAAAAATTTTTAAAAAGTTTATTCATTTTTGAGAGACAGAGACACAGAGTGTGAGCAAGGGAGTGGCAGAGAGACGGAGACACAGAATCCGAAGCAGGCTCCAGACTCCGAGCTGTCAGCACAGAGCCCGACGCAGGGCTCGAACTCACAAACCATGAGATCATGATCTGAGCTGAGGTCAGACGTTTAACCGACTGAGCCACCCAGGTGCCCCAATGTAAATAGTCTTTAATGTTTCTGTGAAGATTGTAATTTTAACACTGATTTATTTAACCCCCAAGTTACTTAGGAGTATATTTTAATATCCAGGCACATGGGTTTTCTTTCCGGTAGCTGTTTGTTGCTTTGATTGTATTAGTGTTCAAGGAAGATGGCCTCTTTGATTTTTACAGTTTAGAACTTGGTGAGAGTTCCTTTGTGCTCCAACACAGGATCCATGTTGTCAATGCTATTTGTATGTTTGAAGAGAAAATGCTGATTTGTTAGAGATACATTTCTATGTATGGATAAATACGAGGTCAGGCTTTTAAAAGCTTATGTTGTGAAGAAGCATCGTGTGTTTTTTCCTTTTTTGTTTTTGTTTTTTTATTTAAACCAATTGATCTCTAAGAAAGCTGTATTTAAATCTACTTCCATGACTTTGGCTGTCAAATTTTCGTATATTTCCAACAGATTTTGCTTTATATATTTCTAATCTTTGTGGCCAGGTACATAAATAAATGTCAGTCCCTATTTCTTTGTGGACTGGATTTCTTTTATCAACATGAAATATCTTCCTTTGTTTCTCTTAATGTTTTCCAAATTGAATTGTTAACATTTATTGTTAGTATTCTAACACGACTTTCATAGTTCTTTTATTAGCATTTGCACTGCGTATTTTTTCCATTTTTTTTCCAAATTTCTCGTGATGTTTTTGTTAGAGGTACATCTCTTTTCAGCGACATTGGCTTACTTGGCTTTTGTTTATTATTTAATATGAGTTTACTTAAATTAAAAATTAATAATATTAATTCTAACAAGCAATAATAGTAAGTTTCACAACTATTCATAACTAATAATAAGTAAACAACTATCACCACTATTCATTTCTAGCACTTTTCATCACCCTGAGGGGAAAGTGTAACCATGAAACACAACCCCCATTCTTTCCTCTCCCTGCCCGTGGGAACCTCTAAATCACTCTCTGCCTCTGTGACTTTGCCTGTTCTAGGTAGTTCCTAGAAGTGGAATCGTACAATATGTGTCTTTTTGCGCATGACTTGTTTTTCTTAGCGTCATGTTTCAAAGTTCATTCATACCATAGCATGGGTCAAGACTTCACTCTTTTTCTGTGGCTGAATAGCAGTCCCCTGTAGGAATAGAACACATGGTGGGGCCATTCCTCAATCGATGGTCGGATGTTTGGGTCGTTTCCTTCTTTTGTCTACTGTGAGTCGTGTTGCAATCGACACAAGTATACAAGGACCTTCTTTTCAATTCTTTGGGGATTCTGTTTTCAAATCTACCTAGGAGTAGAATTGTTGAGTCATAGGATCATTCTGTGTTTAGCTTTTTGAGGAACTGCTGAACTGTTTCCACAGTGGCTGCACCATTTTACATTCCCACCAGCAGTGCAAAAGAGATCCTGTTTCTCCACATCTTTGCTAACACTTATTCCCTGGATATTATTATTATTATTATTTTGTTATAGCATCTGGTAGGTATGAATTGGTGGCTTCCTGTGGTTTTGATTTCATCTCCCTGATGGTCAGTGATTTGAGCAGCTTTTCATGTGCTACAGCCATTTGTTTATCTTCTTTGGAGAAAGGTCTACTCAAGACTTGTTCCCATTTAAGAACTGGGTCGTTTGTCTTTTTCTTGTTGAGTTGTCATGCTTTATATATTCTGCAAAACAAATATTTATCAGATATATGATTTGCAAATGTTTTCTGCCACTCTATAGGTTGTCTTTTCACTTTCTCAATAATGTTCTTTGATGTGCAAAATTTTTTAATTTTGAGGAAATTAATGTAGTCTACTTCTTCCTTTTTTTGCTCATGTTTTTGGTGTTACAAGTAAGACTTGCCAAATCTAAGGGCATGGAGATTGATCCCTATATTTTTGTCTAGGAGTTTTCTAGTTTCATTCAGCTCTTCATGTTGTACATCCATTTGGAGTTAATGTCTATATATGGTGTGATGTGGAGGTCCAATTTTATTCTTTTGCATGTGGTACTCCAATAGTCTGAGCCAGGGCAGGTGCTGGCCCCGATTTGAATAATTCCCTGGAGTTTATTCTAGTTTTTGTGCTAATGAAAGGGCACTTCTGGAGTAAATATGGGCCAGTTGAATAAAACTTCCTTGTGACGAGATGAAGGATAGACTTTAATGGCAGTGATTGGCTATTTCCTTGCTGCATTTTATTTCATGAAGTGTTCCAGCCTCAAGCAGCTGGAGGTTACGCGACAGCTACTATCCCCAGAGAAACCAGCCTGAGTGGCCACCCTGCTGTGGAAACAAAGGCTTGATTTCATTTCTCTGTTGATAGTTCTTTCCTGTGGCCAAGTCAGCAGAATATAAAGGCTCGCATCTCCCCAGGGATTTAGGAGACTGAAGCAATACTTTCTTTTCCTGTTTTGATATTTTATTAAAAAAACAAACCTCCAAAAGCAAGGCTTTAATACAATATATATTGATTTGAAGTGTTCCATGCCTCATGGAAAACCTATTATTACTTCTTGAAGGTACAACCTTTGCTGACATTTTGAGTCAAGGATATTGGCCTGGTTGACTATCTTTTTCTCTTAAGCATCTGTAATTTGAGATTTGAAGGTGTTCTTATATCAATGTGATGTCTATACTCTGAAGATAATCATTCATGAGCAACTCCAGAGTGTCATTAAAGGCAGATGAATGTAAACTTGCACATTCATCTAGGTGGGTGCTTTGTGTCTTGTCTTGTGTGATAACTGAACAAATCCCACTTCTGTAGGTTGCATGGCAACTTAGGAACTGCTTTTCAAAAGGAAGGATGGTTTCCATATTTTCAGTGAAAATGTGTTGATTTTATGTGTTGATCAGCAGATATTTCAAACATACTTATAATACAATGTGCTTGTGGTGTAGAGGTTAGAGGCATATAGAGTTTCTGCCTTCGAGAGGCCAAGAATTTAGTAGGCAGACAAGTGTGCTCAATTAATTGTAAATAAAATATGATGCAATTGATTGACTCTAAATTCAATGGGATAAGGCCATGGCACATACACAGAGTGACTTTTTTATCCTAGGGAGGAAAAAAAAGGTATATTTAGGAGTGGGCTGAGAGTCCTGGAATAGCTAATTAAACTTTCGTTGTGTGTGATTGAAGAGAGACCCCCATATGGACCAATGTAGGCAGAAGGACATTTCATTGGAGGGAACAGCATCTGCTCGGGCCCAGAGATGTGAAACAATATCGCATATTTAGGGAACGAAAAGTATCTTAGCATGTTTATGGCATATGGTAAAGCTTTTAAACTTTTCTGATTGTGATCAGTAGTAAGAAATATATTTTACATTGTGATCCAGTACTCAACATGTATGCACACAAATTCAATTGGAACAAAAGACAAAAGCTTAGCATGATAGTATTTACCCTTGCTACTTACAATGTGTCTTGGTATTTTCGTCCCTCATCTCTTCATTTCTATTCTATTTCATTTGAAAAATGTTGATCCTGGGGCACCTGGGTGGCTCAGTTGGTTAAGCCTCTGACTGTGGCTCAGGTCATGATCTCGTGGTCTTTGAGTTCGAGCCCGGCACCAGGCTCTGAGCTGTCATCACAGAGCCTGGAGCCTGCTTTGGATTCTGTGGCTCCCTCTCTGTCTGCCCCTCCTGAGTTTGTGGTCTCTGTCTGTCTCTCTCTCAAAAATAAATAAACATGAAAAAAAAAAAGAAAAAGAAAAATGGTGATCTTGACTTATTACATTGATGACATTCATTAATGAGTCATTCCTGACAGTTAAAAAACAATGGTGTGCGTAGTCAGGTGGATATCACAATGATGGAGAACCAGCAACAATCAGAGCTTTGCAGGGGGAGGGTCTTGTTTGAGGATAAAGGTCACTGAGTGAAGAAAATGGCTAATGTGTCTCCATAATTTAATTTTCTTTGCAGTTTCTCCCAGAATCTCAGTCTTCAATAAAAGTGGTTTGATTTATGTTCCATTGTCCCACGACTCTGAAGTCTGCTAGCTTATCTGACAGCCCAACTAAGCCTAAGACATTAATGGGAACCACATTTAACAAGAATAAGATTTACATGTTGGTTTACTGTTCACCAAACATTTTATTATTCTCATAATACTACTATGAAGTTGGGATTTATTTTTACTTCATATTTTACACATTAAGAATGGACACACCGGGGAGCCTGGGTGGCTCAGTGAGTTGAGCGACCACCTTTGGCTCAGGTCATGATCTCATGGTTTGTGGGTTCGAGCCCTGCCTGGGGCTCGCTGCTGTCAATATAGAGCTTGCTTCCAATCCTCTGTCCCTCTGTCTATCTCTCTCTGTCCCTCCCCTGCTCATGCACTCACTCAAAAATAAACATTAAAGAAAAAAAAAAAAAGAACGGAGGCTCAGTGAAGTTAACTAACTCTAAGAAGATCACCCAAATAGTCAGTGTAGGCCTAAGGATTTCATGCTCATGAGATCCCCTTTCTCGCCTTTCATGCTTTTTCATTCCTTGTTTGCTTGATGTTACCTTCTTATGTAATGTGTTGGAATTTTAGCAGGGGATTCTGGAAATGATATTAACTGTAGGTGACAAATACGATCGAGATGTTTCAGATTTATGGTCAGTTGGAAAGGGAGGCATTTTTGAGCTGGAGGGCCCTTTGAACTGTGCTGTAGGTGATCGCCTGGTACACCCACGGGCGGTACTATGGCTACTTGTACACGACAGTGCCTAAATGTCTCAAGAGGTGTGTGCAAACTTACACGCTTGTGTTCTTACAGAAGTGATCTGCACAGTTTAAGTCTTGATTTTCCACAGGGAGAATTCCATCCCCTTCAAATGTTCACAAGCTCTATTGAGTTTCAATGGCAAAAGCCCAGATAGGCCCCCCACATCAATATGGACTCAAGATCTTAGCCAGCACGTGTAGTCAGGGAGAAGGGATCCCTTTTGATAGCTTTTAAACCCCAGTTGAGGAGGCAGCTCCTGGGTGTGCCATATTCCTCAAAGAAATTTTGTTCCTTCATTCACTCATCCCACAACTAACAAACAACAGGGTCTAGCGAGAAAAGCATGGAGGTGGTGAATGAGTTTAGATTCACCTACCTGGTTCCCCGGGGGGTTTCTTGCTGGGAGTGATAGCTACATAGACGAGGCAGTATGGGGCCATGAAATTCTTATTATGTACACTGGCTTGGCCAAAATTAGAGGCAGAGGCAGTAAGTCTGAAGTTTCTAGGAAGTTCTGGGACAGCAGACTCAATCCAGCTCCTCAGTTCTTTTCTTTAATATCTTATCCTTTGATTTGGAACAGCCCTGTCCTGGATCCCTCCTGGACCTTCCATCCAGATGTAGCCTGTCTATGCCATGTGTTGCTTTGCCCTGATTACTTTTTAGTTAATTTGCATGTGTATTTCCACATAATAATATCTTTATCATTAGGAGGGAGCCAAGTTGCCTAGGCAACTAGGAGTGATACAAGCACAGCTTGTCTTTTACCCCAAATTTAACTCTCCTCAGTCAAATACCAATAATGTTCCCGGCTCCCCTGTTTTGTGTTGAAAATTGTAAACCATTCCACAGGTCTCCTGGTTTTTTCACCCTGTTTTGTCTGTCTGTCCAAAAGGTCTCATTGCCTTTTTCCCAATAATTTTTTTTAAATTTAGTTTTCAGAGTACTAGGTGTATGTTCTTTAAAAGTTAACGAGTACCAGGAGATCTATGACAAAACAACATAATTTTCTCTACTACATCAATCCTCACCATTACCATCACTAAGTCTTGTTTTCATAGATAATCATTTTCTCAATAGTTTTTAGCTGATTATTTTCCATTGTATTTCTCAATAACAGCCTGAAATGTTACATCCAGATTTTTCAGCTATAGTTATGATCTATGCAGTTTCCATCATGGAAGATAGAATTTAGTTTTAGTTTTCTCTTATGCTTCCTGTTTTTCTCCCTGATCTTCCTGATAGCATTTAGCTCAGGTTTTCCCCACAGCCACTGTGTCTGGAATTCAGTTAAAGACCTGGAAGATGTGGCCAGAGAAGTAGGTGTGTTGGGCCTGTGGGCGCTGTGGATGAGTTTGGGTTTTATTCTAAGTGTGATGGGAAGCCATTGGAGAAATTTAACCAGGGGACTCACGTGATCTACCTTAATGAAAAACCACTTTGACAACTGTGGAGAAGGGATTGTAGGAGACCAGAGAAATTGGAGACTAGAGGGGAAATGGACAGTAGTCCTACAAGACATAATGGCGGCTTCAACCCATGTGGTTGCCACATGGAATCGGAGAAAAAATGGTCAGATGTGGGACATGTTTCAAGAGAGAACCAGCCATACGTCATGACTGATTGTGTGCTGAGCTTGGAAAGGGAGAAGAGATGAATCAAGAATGACTCCTAGAGGGGCACCTGGGTGGCTCAGTTGGTTGAGCGCCTGACTTCGGCTCAGGTCGTGATCTCACAGTTTGTGAGTTCGAGCCCCACGTCGGGCTCTGTGCTGACAACTCGGAGCCTGGAGCCTGCTTCGGATTCTGTGCCTCCCTCTCTCTCTCTGCCCCTCCCCCACTCATGCTCTGTCTCTCTCTGTCTCAGAAATAAATAAACATTAAAAAAAATTAAAAAAAAAAAAGAATGACTCCTAGGTTTCGGCTTGAGAAACTGGATAGATGGCAGAATCATTGGTTAAGATTGGGGGTGGGCTTATGTGTGCTACTGTGTGGGAGGAGGGGTGGTAATCAAGGATCTTGTTTGGCTGAGATAAATTTGAGATGGCTATTTTATTAAGGAGGAGAGGTCAATTCAATAGTTGAATAGTCAGGCTCAGTGAAGATGCCTGGGCCTTGATGCACAAATGTGAGCGCCATGGGCAGGTAGGGGTCATTTAAAACCATGGGACTGACTGAGATCACACAAGGAGGGAATTCAGAGAGAGAAAGACCGTCTAGTTTTTAGCTCCATGTGCTCCAAAATTGAGGGTTCTGGCTGAGGAAGAAAAAACAAAAGCCAGTACTGGGATCTGATGGCTAGTGGGTAGAGGGAAGATGGGGCAGTTGTGACTGTCCTTGAGATATCAGCAGGAATGAATGTTTCAAGAAGGAAGACTTCATCGCGTCCAAAGCTGAAGAGCTGTCAAGGGGGCAGGGAAGGAGTCATTGCATTTAACCACGCAGAGAATCATGGTGGCGTTGGAAAGAGTAATTTTGGTAGAGGGGTGGTTTGGGAAGGGGGAATGGAAGGGCTTGAGGGCTGAGGCTGTGGAGACCAAGATCGGCACCGAATCAGAGCCCAGGGGGCAGTGAGAATGTACTCTGGAGGGCCGTGGCCCTGGTCAGGGGGGCGGTCAAGAAGGCGTTCCTGGGAAAGTGAGGCTCTGAGATCTGACCTGAAGTCCGAAGGATGAGAAGAAGTTAACGATGTGAGAAGTTGGGGAGGGAAAAGAGTGTTTCAGGAAGAAGGAACGGCATGTGAGAAGACTCAGAGGTACGCATGGCATGGCGTGTGCCAAGAAATGAAAGATGGAAAGCAGGGAATATGGAAAAGTGGTATGACAGGGAGCCCGAAGGGTACCCAGGGCCCCTTGCTTTGTGAGACACGTGAGTCTTACTTGTCTATCCCAAGTGCAACGGGGTGTTGTTGAAAGGTTTTGAAAAAGAGAGTTTTGGTGGTCTCGCAGTATCATGTGGATAGATACCAAGAGCAGACGTGAAGTCATGAGCGTGGCTAATGATGGACAAATTAGGAGGCTTTGGCAGGGGTCCTGGTGAGAGACAGGGGAAGCTCATTCTGAACCTTTGGGTCAGGGAAGGAATTATGCCACAGAAACCCTTTGCAGAACACAAAAGAAGCAAGTTCACCAATAACAGTAAAAGTGTTTTATCTTTGGAAATGAGCACGATCTTGCATTTGACAATATCTCATGTTAATTTATTCCGTGACTAATTGTTCTTTGGAGAAATTGAACTCATTCACCATTAGGTTTGACATGTTAAATTAATCAGATCTCTTAAAAGGCTTCCAAATTCTGAAAGCATCAGACAGTTCAAAATTGCATCCACATTTATCAACACTGTTTTTGACATGATCTGCAAAGAAAAATAGCCTCATTCATTCCTATCTACCCTTCAACGTACTTCTTGAGGCACGGGGGCATTTGCTGGGTTACAAATTATTTCCCTGTTTTTCACGATGAACTGATTGCCTTAAACTTGACTCTATTATCAATCTATTATTGTTTAATAGGAGCCCTGAAGTATACAGTGTTTGAAAAATTGCAACATACCATAAATCACGTTCCAATTCCTTTAATTTCTTATCACTTCATTTCTGATTTTGATATTGCTTTCAGAAAAGATTTTCTCATCTCTGTAATGAGATACCGTGTCTATAACACATTTTCTATTACACTGCCATTTGCCTTTAATGTAGCTCCACTTGAAGGATCCTTTTTTTTTTTTTTTTGCTTGGGGCACAATGATTCTTCTGCTGAGCTGTGGCATTAACAATCCCTGTTGTGCCGGTTCCAGTTCAAGACCCTGAGTGATGTACTTAATGGGTCTTCTCCCATCTCACCCATCTTTCTACTTTTCTGACAGATCCTAAATATCCTCTGCCCAAATCCAAACTTTATGCCATTCTAGTAAGATCTGCCCTTACATTTTAATGCCTCACTTAGACATAGTTTATCATTCCTGTACTTAAAGATGCGGTTCCTGTTTTAAGAGATGCAGATACCTAAAACGAACTTTTTGCAAAACTTTTGGATGGACTAAACTTTTCAGGGCCGCTTTTCGGTCTTGAACAAAGACTTAACGACACTTCTGCCTGCAATTAATGTCTCAACCCGAACAAATTCTCTGGTGGTATGTTGAAAAAGCGTTCTACCTTCTTTGAGTGGGATTGCATTTCTCTCTCTCTCGCTCTCTCTCTCTGTGTACTTTTCTAAGGTCTCTTGGCTTGCCTGTCTCTGCCTTTTTCCCCCATGCACCTTGCCACTGTTCCCCTGGCTCTCAATTAAAGTCTTGTAGTTGTACTTTTTTTCTCCACCGTCTGTTTTAATCCGGAGATTGTATTCATCCTCCTCACCAACTCTCTTTCTTTCCGCTACAGCTCTGACAGCCTACCCTTGATCTTTGTATCCACTTTCATATTAGCCACACTTTAAATGTACTAGATTGTCAGGCATTGTTCATTCATTCATTCATTCATTCACTCATTCCTTTTCTCGGTCAGCCAACAAATATTCATGGTGTCCTTGCTAGACAGCGAGGCATGGTGCTATATACTAGGAATACAGACATGAATGAGACAGGATTCTTGTCCTCAAGGACAGCTACAAGGGAAGAACATGTTTAAGCCTGGATTCAAAAGGAAGACTGTTGGAAGACTTGCTGAGATGGAATCTACCTACTTGGAAAGACCAGTATCAATAAGATGTTAAGGATTCTCTTTGGGTTTTCTATAGTATCTACAAAGGACTGTTGCATTATGAAGTGCTTACTGGGAGCCTGGCATCATGCAGGCCAATTACAATTATTAACCTCCAAAGCCATCATGGGAAGGAAAACATGATCACCCCTGTTTCATGGATGAGGAAAGGAGAGCTCAGAAAATTTAGAATTTGTCCAGTATCACACAGCTAATAATTAATTTGCAAAAGTGTATTTTTTCTTTTTTACCGTTTTTAAAATACACAGTGGAGACCAAACTTGAAAATGCCCGGAGCAGACAAAACCATTAAAGCCAGGTAAACAAAACTAAATCTAGCGTAGTGCATTAGCAGAAATGAAACTTAACTAGGTTATTTCTTGTAAAGGCCTTTGATAATCGTAAAAGAAATGTAAGTTATCTTCTTAAAACGGTGTGAAATAATCACTTTTAACGGAGCCCCTGTCTTCTAGAAACCCCCACTGAAATCACCGGGAACTGTCAAGGTCAAGCAAGTTCCTCACTTTCACTTAAGAAGCCATCCTGTGGGGCCACGCCCCTGAAGTTCAGTCAGCTTTCCGTTTGAAAGCTCCCAGTTTGTGAACTCTTTCTAGTCACAATAAACTCTCACTAAATGCTCTTTTACCGACCTGGTGGTTTTCATTGCGCTATTTCTGGATCTTGGACACCTTTTATTACGAACCTTTAAAAACATGCACTACATTAGCACCTACGACCCGCCTTCATTGATTATCAACATCTGGCCATTCTTCTTCCATCCATCATGGTCACCCCCTCACCTCCATTTCTTTTTATGTTTGGTGGAGGAGTTTTTAAAGCAAATCCAAGGTGTCGTATCACTTCATCCGCATACACTTCAGTTTGTGCCCATAACTGAGATGAACTTAAAAATCCACAAACACAATATTATTATCGCCACAAACAAAATTAACCATATTTGTTAGTAATTGCTTACTCTCGTCGAAGACTCCACTCATCCTCGGTTTCTCCCGATTGTCCCAAAAGGTCTTTCAGGTCGTTTATTGTGCAGAATTTCCCACTTTCTGGATTGGGCTGATTGCTTTCATTCGATTTTAACATGCTCCTCTGCCTCCCGCACTAACAACAAACTGGCAGTCAATTCAGTGGCTTCATTAGATTCCAATCAATGTGTTTTCTTTTGGCAAATTTTTGCCATCACATGTGGTACAGGTGACTTCCTATTGCATCACTTCAGGAAACACATCGTGTCTATATAGGTGTTGCAGTAGATAACTGGATTCACGTGTTGTCATTTGGAGCCATACTTTGTAAAAATCCCCATGGATCTTTCACTCACAGGTTTGATGATCATTGTCAAGGCTGATTATCTCATAAGGTGTTGTAAAATCATGTTTTCTGTAATTCTATCATTCTTGTTACATTCATTAGTTAGCATTCGTTTAGAATAAGATTTTTTCCTTCATCAGTTATTTAGTTATCCTAAAATACAATTCATATCCTCAAGGCAGGATAAAATGCTTGATGCTGACCCTGTTTTTTCCAAGTTTCAGACTAATGAGTTGGTGCATTACAATACAAAGCTGGACACCAGTATCACGCGACTCTAAGTCTTGTTAATTTCCATGTGACTGGAGAGTTTAGAATGCTGTAAGAATCAAAACGAAGGCTGAAAGTCCTAGGACTTAAGGAATCAGGATCCCTGAGACTCCCTCGTTCTGCTGTTTCAGGAGAAATGTCAGGGGTCCCCAGGTGTCACCCAGTCGAATTTCATAGCAGTTAGTGCCTTTGCAGGCTGATTAACCACTGTAATCACCAGGGGCTCTCAACCCTCAGGTGATCAACAATTACGTGTGATTAACAGCTTGTATCTGGGCAACATCCATTCATCTCCTCCTTCTCCTCTCCTGGCTCTGGGCTGGAAGACGAGCAGAGAGGGTGCTTGGTGCTCGCTCTGGCCTTTTTCTCCATCTCACTTCCTGTAGTGGTCAGACACCTTTGAGAAAAGAGGGGAATTGTGTGAGTAAATACAGTATTTCCTCTTCAGCCCCAAGGGGGTTGCCTTTGTCAGCATCAGCAGAAAATTGTGGATTGGAAGTGACTCGATGTTTCTCCTGAGCTCTGCCGGCACAGCATCTGGAACCAAACACATTTCTGCATGCCCCCTGTGAATACTTGAAAATAATGTATTTATCTTCGTGCTTTTAAAATGAAAATGATGTTTTAAAAGCTCTCCTCGAGGCACCAAGGCCATCATGGAAGCCTCAGTTAACGTCTACGGTTGCACCTGCTGCTCTCCAAGGGTGGGGACTCGTAAGGGGTCATCTCCAACCACCACTGTCCTAGAAATGGTTGGGTCCTTCTCTAGACACCTCACCCTCATATTCGCAATGTTCTTATTAATCCTACGTGGGAGGATGGAGCCCCACGCTTTGTCTTCTCAAAGGGACGGTGTTGGATAATGGAGATATTTAGAATTGTAATATCCCTCCATCCCTACTGAGAGCCTTAGAATAAGAGAAGATGCCTGCACACAAATGTTTTGGAGAGGGGGATGCGGGGGGGACAGAAGGTTGGGAGTGCAGGAGGGGCAAGGGGGGCCCCAGAAGAGCGGAGAATTACAACAGGGACTAGGAGTCAGGTGCATCCCCGGGGGAGACCCCTGGTTTCCTTTCTTGCTCCTCTTTATTCTTCAGTGCCCCAATCGGACAGCTCTTCACTGATGGTGTCAGGATGGCTGACTCTGGGGCTAACACGTGCTGTCAGCATAGCCCTACGGTCTGAGCCAGCAGCTTCGTATTTCCTGTTAAGGGATAATCTGTCTTCCCATTGGTGACGGGTGGAGTGAGAGGGGACACTTGGGACCAGCATTACCCAGGCCAGGTGCTCAGAGCATCCCCCACCCGCAACTCACACGGGTCACACAGGTGCCCTTGCATTGGCTGACTCCAGCTAACCCCGCCCTTTGCAATGCGGTTCCTTCTCGAAAAAGAAATTTTATTCCCTAGTATTAAATATCTCTGTTGCAGGACCACTTATTTTATTAGTAACTGTTACATAAGATACCCTAGCTTAAAAAATATCTGTCTATTCGGAATGTAGTGAGAATTTATTTGAATGAGGTTTGTTGGGGATGCCTGGGTGGCTCAGTCAGTTAAGCATCAGAGTCTTGGTTTTGGTTCAGGTCATGATCTTACGATTGGTGGGTTTGAGCCTTGTATTGGGCTCTGTGCTGGCAGAGCAGAGCCTGCTTGGGCTTCTCTCTCCCTCTGTCTCTGCCCCTTCCCAGTTCATGCTCTCTCTCTCAAAATAAATAAACTTAATAAAAAAATGAGGCTTGTTGAATGAATAAAGGAAAGAAGCAATGACCGCCCCGACAATAGGAAGCAATCCCACGAGGTCACTTCTGGAATCAATGGACTGAATCTGAATCCTTCCTTGCCAGGGCTTTACTATTCTTAGAGGTGCTGGTTTAGATAACAGGAAGAACTCGCATCCGGGAGCCATTCCTGGACGTCCATTGGCTCTAAGCTTCGCCCTCATCTTGAAGTCCAGTAGACCCACCATTTCACACAGGAGCTCGTAGAAGCTGAAGGAGCCAAGCACAGCAAACTGAGTGGGCATGCCCTCAGGACTGCGGACCGGATCTGTGTCGGTTCTCCTCTGTCACGCTGCTTCCTTCTGGGGCTGGTCTGTGCTGTGCCACAGGGCTGTGCTCACCCAGGAGCAGGTGGGCAGAAGCCCCAGCCAGTGGCCAGCGTGGGGCTGTGCAGGGAAGGAGGTGCACCTTGACCCTTTTGTGCACGAGACGGCCGCTCAGGGTGTGCACACTCACCAGGGCAAACCAACAGAGTCAGAGCTCGATCTCACCGGTGGGCACCTGCAGGGCTGGATGCATTGGAGGGGGGACTTGCAGATCCTTGCTCGCAGAGACTCAGGACCCCCCTTACATCCACCCAGAGAGGGGACATTTTTCTCATTTCCAAAATTTGTGTGAGCAGGAGGCTCTGTGTCCCTCAACATTTATTTTAGGACCAAGAATTCCATGAACAGTTAGTGTCTCCACCTCCACGGTAGACCGGAATTCACTGGCAAATCAAATCATGTCCCTTCTTGGCTTCAACCCTCCTCCCCAGGGACCCATCACACTCCCAGTCAAATCCAATTGCCTTACCGGGGCCTCCACACCTCACGAAATCTAGCCTTTGCTTACCCCCATCGCCTCCTGGTACCCCCTTTTCCTGGCTCACGTCCCCCTGGTCCCAGTGGCCTGAATGGTGGCTGTGCTCTCTGCTTGGGTTTCCCTTTCTTCACATTTCTTCATAATTCTGATGTCAGGTCATGGTCTTTTTTTTTTTTTTTTTGGTGACCCTGTGTGATGAAGGCCACTGTCCCCTTCTCTTTTCCCCCTCCACACAGGGTTTGGTATTGGGTGGTTTGGACAGAGGTCCAGGAAAGAGTAAGGGTTGTTGTTTGGTCACGTTCTGTGTGTTTCGGCACTGCTAGTCTTCTGCTACTTTAGTGATCTTGACCCCTGTTTCCACCATAAACTCCTAATTTGTATCTTGGCCTCTGACTTAGTCTCTAGGGGTTGAGCTTTGGCCTGGCTGCGAGGCTGACCTGGTTACTGGCTGTCAGCTCATTTGGCTCCTAGTTCTTGGTTCTTTGACCACAGCCCCGGTTCTGTGTCTGGCTCTGTTCTCGGAGTCCTTCTGTCCACCCCCCCCCCCCCACATCCCTGTACATTGGGAGGGGTTCTGCATACAGCCCTTTACAGAACACGCTAGGCTGGGACACAGGTGTTCTATCCACAGAAGACAAGGAAAGCTTTTCATCTGTTCTATCCAGAAAGTCCTTTTGCAGACATTGGTCAGAAACTACCTATCGGTGGATACCCTGCTGCCGTCCTTGTCTGAGCCACCGGAGGACACAGAAAAGGACGGACACAGCCCTGTTCTAAAGAGTTTGCGGGGATGTTGGGGGTAAGAGGCAAGCACAGGAGAAGCAACAGTGAACGGTACCAAGCAGGTGCACACTCGGATGCAAAGCCAGTGCTGTTGGAGCGCGGCCCCGGGACCTGCGGGCGTCGCCCGGGAACCTGCTAAAACGCCAAACCTCCGACCCCCTCCGAGCCCCGCAGCATTTCTCAAGGTGGAACCCGGGTGTGTGCATTTTAAAAATGAGTGCTACTTTTGGAAACTGATGGACTTTTTAGAGAGCAGTTTTAGATTTAAAGAAAAATCGAGCAGAAAGCACAGATCCTGCTTCACCCTCTTCAACCCTCCCCTGTCCTCAGTTTCCCCTATTATACACGTCTTACATGGCGGTGGTACTTTTGTTTCAGTTGGTGAGCTAATATTGACGCATTATGATTTACTAAAGTCTACAGTGCACAAGGAATGGGTTCATCCTTTGTGCTACGTGGGTTTTGCCAAGTGCATAATGTCATGAATCTACCACTGGATTATCAAACAATAGAGTTTCATTGCCTCCCAATTCCCCTGTGCTCCATCTATCTCTGCCCTTCACTTCCCCCCTCACCAGCCTCTGGCAACCATTGACCTTGTTACTGTCTCTATAGTTTGCCTTTCCCAGAATGTCACAAAGTTGGATCCAGAATGATATGCATCATTGTCAGACTAGCTTCTTTCTTTTTTTTTTTTTTTTAATATTTATTTAAATTCAGTTTCGTTAACATGCTATGTAGTATTGGTTTCGGGATAGAACCTTGTGATTCTTCGCTTACATATAACGCCCTGTGGTCATCCCAATAAGAGCCCTCTTTAATTTGTATCACCCATTTAATCCATCCCCCCACCCACGTCCCCTCCAGCCACCCTCAGTTTGTTCTCTGTATTTAAGAGTCTCTTCTGGTTTTCTTCCCTCTCTGTTTTTATCTTATTTTTCCTTCCATTCACCTATGTTCACCAAACTCAACACCCCAAAAATAAATAATCTAGTGAAGAAATGAGCAGAAGACACGAACGGACATTTCTGTAAAGAAGACATTCAGCTGGCTAACAGACACATGAAAAGATGCTCAACATCGCTCATCATCTGGGAAATAGAAACCAAAACCACAATGAGATACCACCTCACACCTGTCAGAATGGCTGAAATAAAAAAACCAAGAATCAACAAGTGTTGGCGAGGATGCGGAGAAAGAGGGTCTCTTTTGCGTTGTTGGTGGCAAGGCAAGCTGGTGCAGCCACTCTGGAAAACAGTATGGAGGTTCCTCAAAAAACTAAAAATAGCACTACCCTACGACCCAGCAGTTGCACTACTAGGCATTTATCCAAGGGATACAGGTGTGCTGTTTCAAAGGGACGCATGCACCCCCATGTTTAGAGCAGTGCTATCGACAATGGCCAAAGAATGGAAAGAGTCCAAATGTCCATTGATGGATGAATGGATAAAGAAGATGTGGTATATCTATACAACGGAGTATTACTTGGCAATCAAAAAGAATGAAATCTTGCCATTTGCAACGACGTGGATGGAACTGGAGTGTATTATGCTAAGCGAACTAAGTCAGTCAGAGAAGGACAAATATATGATTTCACTCATATGTGGAATAACAGACTAGCTTCTTTCACTTAGCATTTAAGATTTCCTTTTTTCATGGCTTGTGAGCTCATTTCTCTCTAGTGCTACATGATGCGACATTATCTAGATGTCGCAAAGTTTATCCTTTCACCTAGTGAAGGGCATCACGTTGCTTCCGGTCTGGGGCAATTATGAAGACAGCGGCTGTAAACATTCCTGTATGGGTTTTCGTGTGGATGTGAGTTTTTGACTAATTTGAATAAATATCCAGGAGCACAGCTGCTGGATCCTATGATGGGACGATGTTCAGTCTTGTAAGGAAAGGCTGGGCTGTTTTCCGAAGCGGCTGGACCGGTTTGCATTCCCGCCAGCAGTGAATGAGAGTTCCTTTTTGCTCCCCATCCCTGGGAGCGTTTTGAATTGGTATTTTAGACTTGAGCTTTTCCGAGAGACGCGTAGTGACATGTCCTTGTGGTTCCACCTGCATCCTCCTGCTGACACTTGACAGTGAGCATCACTTCGTATGCCTGTTTGTCATCCGGACACCTTCCTATCGTGAGGTTCCTGCCCACTTTTTGCAGTTTGTTTGAGTGTTGGTCTCAATCCATTTATTGATATTTCTTTATTTTTATTTTTGTTTTCTTCTGAGAGAGGGAGAGCGAGTGGAGTAGGGGAGGGGCAGAGAGAGGGAAGGAGAGAGAGAGAGAGAGAGAAGGCCAAGCAGGCTCGGTGCTGATAGCGGGGCTCGAGCTCATGAACTGTTGAGATCGTGAACTGACGAGCCATAATCAAGAGTTGGTGGTTTAGCCAGCTGAGCAATCCGGGCATCCCTCCTTTTTTTTTTTTTTTTTAAAGTTTTTATTTTAATTCCAGTTAACATACAATGTCATATGGGTTTCAAGTGTAAAGTACAGTGATCTAACACTTCTGCATAACACCCAGTGCTCATCACAAGTGGCCTCCTTAATCCCCATCACCTATTTCACCCATCCCTCCCCCCCCCCCCCACCTCCCCTCTGGGAACCATCAATTTGTTCTCTATAGTTAAGAGTCTGTTTCTTGGTTTGCCTCTCTCTCTCTCTTCTTTTCCACTTTGCTCATTGGTTCTGTTTCTTAGGTTCACCCTATGAGTGAAATGATGGTATTTGTCTTTCTCCGTCTGACTTATTTCCCTTTGCATTATATTCTCTAGCACCATCTACATCATTGCAAATGGAAAGATTTCTTTTTTTATAGCCGAATAATATTCTCTTGTGTGCGTATACCACAGCAAACTACACAATGGGAGAAGATATTTGCAAATGACATGTCAAATAAAGAGCTATAGCCAAAATATATAAAGAACGCATAAAACTCAACACCACAAAAAACAAATAATCTAATTAAAAATGGGCAGAAGACATAAACAGATATTTCTCCAAAGAAGACGTACAGATGGCTAACAGACACATGAAAGATGGTCACCATCTCTTGCCATCAGGGTAGCATAAATCAAAAGTACAGTGAGATATCACCCACACTTGTCAGAATAGCTAAAATCAGCAACACAAGGTACCTGTCCGCTTTTTCATTGGCTTGTTTGAGTTTTCCTATTGTTCAGTTTTGTTTTTTTTTTAGCATTTATTTATTTTTTTGAGACAGAGAGAGACAGAGCATGAACAGGGGAGGAGCAGAGAGAGAGGGAGACACAGAATCCGAAACAGGCTCCAGGCTCTGAGCTGTCAGCACAGAGCCCGACGTGGGGCTCGAACTCATGGACCGTGAGATCATGACCTGAGCCGAAGTCGGACGCTTAACTGACCAAACCACCCAGGCGCCCCCCTATTGTTCAGTTTTAAGAGTTCTTTGTATATTTTCAATACCAGTCCTTTATTGGAGATGACTTTTACAAATATTTTCTCTGAGTCTGTGGCTCATCTTTGCATTCTCTTATAGGTTTTTTTGTGTGTGTGTGTGTATTAAAATGTATTTTATTTTTTTAATATGAAATTTATTGTCAAATTGGTTTCCATACAACACCCAGTGCTCATCCCAACAGGTGCCCTCCTCAATGCCCATCACCCACTTTCCCCTCACTCCCACCCCCCATCAACCCTCATTTTGTTCTCAGTTTTTAAGAGTCTCTTATGGTTTGCCTCCCTCCCTCTCCAACTTTTTTTTTTCCTCCCCCCCCCCCCCCCCCCCCCCCGCCATGGTCTTCTGTTAAGTTTCTCAGGATCCACATAAGAGTGAAAACCTATGGTATCTGTCTTTCTCTGTATGGCTCATTTCACTTCGCATAACACTCTCCAGTTCCATCCACGTTGCTACAAAAGGCCAGATTTCATTCCCCGGATGTTTGAGAGGCATTGGCCCCACTACTGGGTGCTATGGGGCTTCCACACTGAGGGCAGAATCGTCTAAGAGAATTCACAGAGTTGGTACTTACAGCCACTTGAAACAGTCATGGCATTTCATGAAGCCTTCTAAAGTGTAAGATAAAATAAAACAAAGAACTGAATCAAGGATGTTGTACGTAGATCGTACTTTACATGATCAGTGAAGACAGAGAAGATAGTTAGGGAGGATGGTATGGAATTCAACCTGTTAAGACAATGTGAACAAAAGTCACAGCGTAAAAATAGTCAGTGATGTTCTCGGAGCAGGAAGGAAGCTATAGGGTAGAATAGAGGACGCTGTTCTCCAAAGAAGAGAAAGATCTATACAGCTAATAATAGAATAGCAATCAAGATGAGGGCCTCTTGTATATAAGATAGCAGTTTAAAACTTCACATGGCTCTTCAACATGAAAATATTCTTTAACTTTGCTATATATTTTGGCAATTGTTCTAGTAGTCTTGTGGAGCTCATTTTCTCCTCTGCCTGAGCCATGAGAGTCATGGTCTCCTGGAATCACCAAGATGACCCAGAGAAGACAAAAACTGGCATGGCTTTCAAAAGCGTCACTAGCATCATGAGACCAAAAGATGTGTTATTTCAAGTCCAGTGAGACAAACGTTCAAAGAGTTCTAAAGCCATTATCTCTCACTCAGTATCATTTGTTAGATGCATTCAGCCACTTCTACTCTTATAATAAGGCACATTCCACTATAAAAAGATATTTCTTTTTTTAAGCTTATTTATTTATTTTTGAGAAAGAGAGCAATAGAGAGCAGGGGAGGGAGAGAGAGAGAGAGAGAGAGCGCAAGTGATCAGGGGAGGGAGAGAGAAGGAGAGAGAGAATTCCAAGAAGTCTCCACGCTCAGCACAAAGACCGACTTGGGGCTTGATCCCTCGAACCATGAGATCATGATCCAAGCCAACACCAAGCGTCAGATGCTCAGCCAACTGAGCCTCCCAGGTGTCCCAGTACCTGAGAGATAATTGCAATGATTCCTTCAAGGCTCTCACCTGGTGCCCATTCATCTTTTCTTACAGACTCTTGGGAAGTCAGAGTACTCAGAACCTGCTAACGAACCTGGTTGCAGTTCCCAGCTGGATCTTTGTACTTTAAAGATTTGTTGTCACTTAAATTGACGTGTATTTGTCCCAACATCCATCATCCTTATATAAAAATAAGGCATGTGCTGAAGATCCAAAATGGCACTGAGAAAATACAGGAAAGGTGAAAGATCTCATCCCTAATCATAGTACATAGAGTTTTATAACCCACCAGAATGCAGGCAAGGGATTCAGATACCACCATGGCCCTAGACAAGGAAAGGCAATAAGGAATGGAATGCAAATAAATCACAGACTTTTTACCTTGATGCACAGGAGAAGGAGATTACAAACCCAGGCAGGCTGAATATGGACTCTGAAACCTGATTACCTGATACCTCGTAGACCCCGGTCCAATTCTCTATGAATACTTTCCCCATCATATCTTCTTTGCTACATAAAACTGCAGAACATGAGGGAGAAGCAAGGGTCCCTTTACTGTACCCTGGAAAGGTGCACACCACGGTGGGGACATTCATCACAATATCGAGAACTAAGTTTAAAGAAAATTGAATGCTACGTTCAAGAAATCAAATGCCTGCTGATTACAGTTCCTTCCCCACTAATACCAAAGGAACATTTTCCATTTCACTCAGCTGTTTGAATTCCAAGCTGGGTGTTCTCTTTCAGATCCACAATTAATCACCTGACAAGGAAGGCAGGGGATGTGGGTGGGAAATGAGCAAACCAAGTTGGTGGGAGAACCGTGGCAACGGAATCTGCAAGAAAACACACAATTATAGCTGCCTGAGGGACTTACCCCATGGGCAGTAATTTCCATTTACCCACACATCTCCATTCTGCTGAATGGCAGCAGCAGGAAAACAAGTGGATGGACCTGTGTAATTGTACACATTTTAAGCCCTGTTGACTGCCCCCTTACCTCAGTCTCCATTGGCCACACAATTTGGGAGGTTGAAGCTGGAGAAAGCACAGCTATGAACTTTAGTTTTCAAATTAGGAAACGTTTCTCTGGTTCTTGAAAGAGAAACATGTGTGCCTGGAAGGACATGAGCACACCTGGGCACAGCCCAACGACACTCTTCTGTCTTACCATTTAGCGTCTCGTTATCACGTGTCGGTAGGGAATATGAGCACCTGGAATCATCCCCCCAGTCCCCAAACATAAAGACTCCATTTGCTTCTGTCTACTAACTATAAGGATGATTAGGGCATGTCCTCAAGGAGCTCTGAGTGTAGAAGGATCCCTGACATTCACAAAAGAAACCAGGTTGAATCTTTGAAGTTTGATCCCATAGACTTTTATTGATCCTTCCCTCCCATAACATGCAATAAATTAAAATAAAAACAAACAAACAAACAAACAGGGGCACCTGGGTGGCTCAGTCGGTTAAGCATCCGACTTCAGCTCAGGTCATGATCTCACAACTCGTAGGTTCAAGCCCCATGTCGGGCTCTGTGCTGACAGCTCGGAGGCTGGAGCCCACTTCGGATTCTGTGTCTCCCTCTCTCTCTCTGCCCCTCCCCTGCTCACACTCTGTCTCTCTCTCTCAAAAATAAATAAACATTAAAAAAGTTAAAAAAATATTCAAGTACTTTATGATGCTCAGAGAATCATTCATTAATTAAGCTATTAATTAGTTCAACAAATAATTATTGAGCATCTACTAAGTGTCAGAAACTCTCATGAAACTTATATTTACATCAGGTAGTCATGATGACAGTGAAGGGTAAAGTCAGTTGAGGGGATAGAAAGAAGTTGAGTGGTCAGGGGAGACCTCTTTGACATGGTGACATTTGAACAGTACATAAATGAACCTTACAGATATCAAGTACCTGCAGGTGCAGAGGGCCTGGGGCAGGAATGAGCCAGGCATGCTCAGGGGGTATCCAGGAAGCCAGCGTGGCTGTGGCAGAGAACAGGGAAGTAAGTGATGAAGAAGAGAGGAGGCCTCTCATTGTAAGGATGCATGGCTCCCTTGGCTTTGGTAAGGATTTTGGAGTTTTACAGAGTGGCTAAGAAGCCTGGACACAGATGGATATACGACACATGTTATTTAATATAATGTTACAGTGTGATAAAATAATGTTATCTCTGTCTCCAAGCTTTATGGCCATCTTGTATAAAGAAAGACGTGGGCAACTTGTGGTGGGGTTTGAACAGAAGAGAGGTATGATCCAGATTTTGAAAGGGTTCAGAGTACAGCACCCAGAATATGCCATGCTGGCATAAGGATGATTTTGAATTCAAGACACTTGAGAACAAACAGACCCACGAATATCTCTCTGCCCTCTCCCTCTATTCTAGAAAGGGCAGATTTAGTTCTGATTGACCCTGGAGACAATTTCAGATACTTATCATCCCATGGATGGAACCAGAGGAAACCACACAGCAAATCTTGCCCGAACTGTTCTTTTCTTCCATTGGTTTCCTCTATATACTTACCTTTTCACAATTTGTCACCGCTACAAGTTCAAACTCCCTTTCCTTTCTCTTGTCGCTTCACTACAGAGTTATTACTCTTTTGCTAAGATGCTGCATAAGCCCAAGTTCTAACCACCCTTTTGAGTTACTCACCGCTGAGTGCTCTCATGTATTTATGCGTGCACACATCAATGCATTTCTGTTTGTTTATCTCGTGTTAACCCTTCTTTTGTCAGTCTAATGTGAAGGGTCATACCTGGAGAACCTAGAGGGGTAGAGGGGAAAAAAGGTAAGATTTCCTCCCCTATACTTTCATTTTACCAAATCATTCCATCTGCTATATTGAGACTAGCTTGGGAGGTGACAAGGGTGAAGCAGGGGAGGTAGGTAATGGTCTACAGAAATGGTTTTGGCAGAATATGTTGATGTCCAGTGGTGAGAAGGGCAAATTCAAGACATATGTCAAAGGGAGAACCAGTGGGATTTGATGTGAGGTTGAGATGCAACATGAGGCTTAAGAAGAACAAGGACAATTCTAGGCTTTTGTCCTAGGTGACTGGTAGTCAGGTGGGTACTTACCAAGATGGGGAAGACTAAGGGAAGAACGTGTTTGGGGTAAAGAGCTGGGGAGAAATGAAGAGCGGGTGGGTTTGGCTTGTAGGAGACAAGTGGAAATGAGTGGGTAGCTGGAGGTATGTGTCTGGAATTTGGGCTACGGGTGGTGGAGACATGTGGGCCGGAGGTCAGGATTTGAGGATCTCCGGTGTATGGGTGTTATCTGCTACCCTAGGTTGGATTGAGATTCCCCTGGGGAGTAAGCATAAAGAGAAAAGAGAAATGAGGGCTAAGTCTGGGCCCTTTCAACATTTAGATGTTGGGAAGGCAAAGAGGAATCTGGAAAGGGTACTGGGAGGAATGAACAGTAAGATACAAGAGCAAGAGAGAAGGTAAGCTCCTGAGTGTCAAGGGAAGATGTTTCAAGGTGCTAATGTTCAACTTGACGTCCTGCTTGGAGTATGACTTAAGGAGAAGACTCCACGTTGTTTTCTCATTTTACAAGCCTTGAAAGTTTGCTTTTGTGTCTACATGTGGTAGCTTTTTCACTGAAGGATATTTTCAACTCTTTGTGAAATATACTACGTCTAATAATTAGGGAATTAAAACAAAAGATGAATTTTTGTTGAGATGGACTGCTGTGCTGAAGATTTGGCTGTCTCCTTAGTTATGTTGATCTTAAATATTTGTATTTCACATTTATTTTATTTTTTTTTAAATTTTTTTAACGTTTATTTATTTTTGAGACAGAGAGAGACAGAGCATGAACGGGGGAGGGGCAGAGAGAGAGGGAGACACAGAATCGGAAGCAGGCTCCAGGCTCTGAGCCATCAGCCCAGAGCCCAATGTGGGGCTCGAACCCACGGACCGTGAGATCGTGACCTGAGCTGAAGTGGGACGCTTAACCGACTGAACCACCCAGGTGCCCCTGTATTTCACATTTATACCTCAGCAAAAAAGACAATTTTCTGTGTATCGCTGACCTTTGGGTCTGATCACATATAATTGGAATTGCAAAAGTTAAACTCATAAATGCCAAGAACCAACAATGAAGAGTTACGGGGGTTGTGATGGAAGAACGTGTACTACTGGGGCACAAAAAAGTCGGAATAGTCAATTTTGCCTGTTCTGTGGCTTATTTATAACTGGCTTTGTTCTGAACTGTAATCTTCCAGTAGGTAAAATCTGTGTCTAAAATACACATTGTTTGCAGAAGTTTAGACTAAGTGCCTGGGGGCGTAACAAAGAATTAAAAGAAAAAATAGAGGCAGAAACCTTCTAGTTGAGTCACGTTGGCCAATGTGTAGATGCTGAATACCTCTCAGATTTTCAGTTTTTCACCCATATGGTCATTTATATTCTAAGCCCTCAGGTTAAATCCAGGCAACAGGCAAGTTTTGTGTGATGTACGTAATGTTGGCTCATATTTAAAAACTGACAGATTTCACATGTGCATGCACACTGCTGTTTTGTCTTTTATTTTAAACTGGCCCAGTAATTGGCTGGAGCTGAGTTGCAACTACCCCATCTAGACAGGGTATGCATCCAATCTTCAGCTTGTCCAAATCCACAGCCAAGCTAATTTATTGATTTGAATGACCTGAGTAAGCCTTTTAGAGATTTCGGTTCACAATCATTGACCTACATGATTTATTTATCATAGAAATTATTACATCTTGAGCCTCCTTTTACTACAATCCCATGAGACTCAGCCATAAACATTTCTCAAGAAGAGAAAATGAAGTCTCGGTCTATGTGTTACATTGTTTTGGATGTTAATTGGGATGGTGTAACGTTTCATTTAAGAATGATTTTTGACACGTCAAAATCAAATGCATATGGTTCTGATCCAGTTAATAAATACACATTGCCGTCTTTTCCAACGTCGAAGTATTGTAGAGAACTGATAAGTTGACTCACTTTGGCAGTCCATATCCCCCGTGTTAGATCAACCCTTGGAGCCCATGGTATTGTGATCTCTGAAACGGCTTTCGTTGGTTGGTTCATTCATTCATTCATTCTTTCAGTTATTCTGTATGGATGGCTTTCATGTGTCATACTGCGATGAAACTGAAATTAGAAAGGAGTAAACTTGGACGCCTGGGTGGCTCAGTCAGTTGAGTGTCCGACTTCGGCTCAGGTCACCATCTCATGGTTTGTGGGTTCGAGCCCCGCATCGGGCTCTGTACTGACAGCTCGGAGCCTGGAGCCTGCTTCAGATTCTGTGTCTCCCCCTTTCTCTTCCCCTCCTCCGCTTGTGTCCTGTCTCTCTGTCTCTCTCTCTCAAAAAATAAACATTAAAAAAATCTTTAAACAAAAGAAAGGAGTAAACTTATTTCCCTGTTATCATAACTCAATGGGAATATAAGTACACAAGCAGACAATCATGATCCAATGAGATCAAATTCCAGGAGAGTGTCAGCACCAGGTGCTATGGGATTACAGAGTGGAAGAACCACTGACCATTTAACGATGAGGACCTCTAGGGTGGATAATGTCCAAGTTTTTTTTTTTTTTTTGTTGTTGTTGTTCTTAACTATTGAATGAATATTATGCACCTTATTTAACATTGCTACCCGTATGTGTTGCTGTGTGATGGGTCTACATCAGATCTCATTCAAGGGTATTCTCTCTCTCTTTCTCTCAATTCACATTGCTGGAGAAGTGGGGGAAGGGAGAGAAAGAAAGTAGTGGGGCGGAGAGGGAGAAAAGGAGGAAGTGGGGGCAGGAGAGGAAGAGGGGGAGAGGTTAATAGAACACTAGAGTTTCTATAACACTGGGGGCTCTTTAGCAAGGAACTCTGTGGTCTTTAGCTTGCCGCATGCCATAGACTGAGCAAACCGATTACACTCTCCACCTTCAGTTTGAATAGCTCTTAATGAAGCATTAGTTTAGATAAGCCTTTCTCAGCTAGGGCTCCTTGTCTGAACTACAGAACACAGAAAATGATTTCAGTGACTAATACTTTGATTTTTCCAAGTACATAAGTACTGTCCTTCTAAATGCACAGCGGAGAATTTAATTCATTCTGTACAATGGATGCCTTAAGGCATTCAGGCTTATTTCTTTCAAGAACGCTGCTGGGTTCTGCTGCTGCTTTTAAATGGTTCATTGTTGCTCTGTCCCCCAGAAGTTCGGATCATGAATGAGGAATCTAGGTCACCAGGTGTTGGTGTGTATCTTACCTCTCTGTGTGATAAGAGCCTCAGCTGGAGTTATAGGGTTTGGCTTGCATGGGTTATCACTGCTGAGGCCTAGGTTGACATCGCCATACTTGTGTATAGCTTCTCCTTCCTTGAAAATGGAACACTCAGTGGTTCCGGAAAGGGAATGGAGAGGAACTCTGGTGATCTACTGTAGATTTTAGGGCTAGTCTTCTGACAGAGTGGCCAACAGTCCCACTTAGTTTCCAAAGAGAATGCTAAGTTCCAGAGACAATTATAAATTTAAACTCAATTCGGCCTGCCCTTGATCTCCTGGGAAGTCATGGTCCCCAGAGAGAGAATTAAAATAACAGTAACAATGAAAATGGTCGCTACCATCATCCAGTAGTTGTTTTATACATTTCTACGTTAAATTCTCACAAGAACTCCTGGCTTAGTCTTCTTGTTCTCGATTTAACAGATGAGGAAACGCAGAGGAGCTGGACAGCTTGCCCTAGGATTCAGGGCTAGGAAGTGGCAGAAGCAGGTTGCAAGTCGATGTCTTGATAACCTTGACAACCTTGCACTATGTACCTCCCCGTCATGGCTTGGAAGAGTTAAGCTATGCTTCTGAAAGAGAGGAAGTGGCAAGAACCAGACGAAGACTCCAGATGTGCCAAAGCACCGGAAAGATTGGGAAAGCATGGTGATAAACAGGCTGAGGCTTGGAGGTACAGGGGTCACGGGGCTATAGAACTCTGGGCCCCTTGAACAGACACCTGAAACCTAAGTAAAGAGTCCCAGGGAGACTCCAGGGTGGCTCAGTAGGTTGAGCGTCCAACTTCCGCTCAGGTCATGATCTCATGGTTCGTGGGTTCGAGCCCCACGTCGGGCTCTGTGCTGCCAGCTCGGAGCCTGGAGCCTGCTTCCGATTCTGCATCTCCCTCTCTCTCTGCCCCTCCCCCACTTGTGCTCTCTCTATCAAAAATAAACAAATAAGAAAAGAAAAGAAAAGAAAAGAAAAGAAAAGAAAAGAAAAGAGCCCCAGATCCACACTCCTGCAGCTGGTGGCACCAACTCCAAGGCCACTGCTGCTCTGAACACAACTGTTGCAGCGACCAGTGCAGACAGGGACAGAAAGGGGAGATCCAGGACCCTGTTTGCAGGCTAGTTGCGCAGGGACTGGTACCGGTGCTGTTGGTGGATCTACGTGTTGGGCAATGTCAATGTGCCCGTGTTTTTGGCGGCGAGCATTTGCTTTGAAATAGTAGAGCGAACCTCGTTGGTGCTCCGTAGGCACGCATCCTCTGAGATCTGTTTCCATGTTTCCACGCAATTCTCCCCCAAGTGTGGTGAGTTCTCACTTTATTGTGCACACCGTCTTCAGGCAAATGGAATGATGTCTGCAGAGAACGAGAGTGCCCGAGTTTGCATCATTCCAGGGCGGCCCTTCCCGGTGACCTACAGGTGCAGGATCATGGAGGCCTGCCTCCCTTACCTGGGCGACACAGCTCTGGGTACCACTCACCCTCCTGGTTTCCCTGCGGCATCGGCTGAAGCTGCTTCTGCAGGATGCTCGTTGTTTGAAATGTCACCTCTGCTTGGATTCTTCTCCTTTTCTGTCTCTCCATCTGTCCGTCCGTCTGTCAGTAGTTTCTCCTTAATAAATAATTTGCCCATCATCCTGGTCTCCGGATTTGCTTCTTCTGGGGAACGTCCCCTAAGACAGACAGTATTCGTGTTGACATGTTACCCATATATTTGATTCATTTTTATTTTTTATTCATTATATTTCATTATATTTATTCATTATATTTCATTATATTTTTTATTCATTCATATTTATTTTTATTCATTATGTATTTATATTTATTCATGTTTATTTATTTTTGAAAGAGAGAGAGAGAGCGTGCATAAGAGGGGGAGGGGGCAGAGAGCGAGAGGGAGACACAGAGAGTCCAAAGCAGGCTCCAGGCTCTGAGCTGTCAGCACAGAGCCTGACGCGGGGCTCGAACTCACGAGTGGTGAGATCCTGACCTGAGCCGGAGTTGGACGCTCAACCGGCCGAGCCACCCAGGCCCCCCGATATGTTACCTATTTATATACTCAGTCGTGTCCCAAGCTCACGGACAGCAAAGTACACGGAAGAAATAGCACAGAGTTTGGAGCCGGGCGTTTCTTGCTGAACTGCACCGGAGCTACTGGGCCCCTCAGGCGAGGTAGCTCCCCAGCCTTGCGTCTTCCATAATGTGTGAAATGTCCATAACGATACTTAAACTGGCGGAGTCTGAATTTCAAAGGAGAAAGTATTTAAAGCAGCTGGCACTCGATGGTACTACTTATTATAACCGCAAACAAAAGAAGGTTTGAGACATCTGCTCCCAGAACAGCCCTGAAGACACTGCATTTAAAATATAAATAATTTTCTTTTTATTATGTTTTTGCATAGTCCCTCTCTTATGAAGCAAGAGGGAAAAAAAAGGTCTAACGGGGCTGGGCTTCACAGAGACAGTCAATGCCCGCTTGGAGGCACTATATTGTTGCCAACTTGTTCTCTCCCTCAGGAGGCACTGTGGTCTGTGGACAGAGAAATAAATATTTCTGTTTGTTTCTTCATTTAGTATACGTCAGGCCTGCATTGATCTTGGCTATTTCCCTCAAAGGGATGCATGTAGGAGCAGTTTTCACAGCACAGATAAATATTAAAGGCATATTTAGCTCTCCGTAGTAAGCAAGGCTGGAGAGACTGATGGGCCCCTCAGTGAAGGACGTGTGTGAAGGTATGTTAAGGGCTGGCCGTCAAAGTGACCCACACGTAAGTCCTGAAAAGTGTGCCTTGCAGAAAACTTGATGGCCTGTCATCTTCCCGTGGGCTTTGGTAGGGTAGGTCGGACTGAGCCCTGCATCATTTCTGTCCCTCAAGCCTCCAAGTGCTTCTTGCCTCACTCAGAGTTGACTATTCTAGTGACCGCAGCCGGGGCGGGCCTGATCTTTCCTGTCTCTTATGGAGAACCAAAACTGTTTTCTTGGAAGTCGTATGGGTTTTGGGTTGGTACCCGTCTGCCCCGAGAAGAGGCTGAGAAAGCCTTGATGTTTATTCCATAGGAACCCATCCCTGGTGTGGGATAAAGGACCATGTATTATCTTCTGGGTCATTCCAGACACATCAGGCTGCTTTTTCTCTGTCTTGGTTCATATTATTCTCTGTGCCTGGAGGGTCCATCCCTTCCATCACTGCTATGCCCGCTTACGCGGATCAGCTACTCAGAATCCAAGATTCAGCTCTAGCAACGTCTTCTCTATTTGGTCCTTCTCGTTTCCTCTAATTCTCCTTGTCCCCATTACCTGCTGCCCCCCGGCCCCGTGTGGCAGTCTACTGCACCTGCTCTACTCTACCAGGCTGGTGCCAGGGACTGTGACGTCCCATGAGCCAGGATGAGGACTTGTCCATTCTGGATCCTTCAGTTTGGGGCACGTAGTATGCACTCAAGGCACATTGGCTCTTCAAGGAATAGTCATGGAGCACCTGGGTGGCTCTGTCAGGTGAGCGTCTGACTTTGGCTGAGGTCACGATCTCACGGTTCCTGAGTTCGAGCCCTGCCTTGGGCTTGCTGCTGTCAGCACAGAGCCCACTTTGGATCCTCTGTTCCCCTCTCTCTCTCCCCCTCCTTCTCCCCTCTCTCTCTGTCTCTCTGCAACTATGTGGATGGAACTATAGGGTATTATCCTAAGTGAAATTAGTCAGTCAGAGAAAGACAAATATCCTATGACTTCACTCATATGAGGACTTTAAGAGACAAACCAGATGAACATAAGGGAAGGGAAGCAAAAATAATATAAAAACAGGGAGGGGGACAAAAACATGAGACTCTTAAATATGGAGAACAAACAGAGGGTGACTGGAGGGGCTGTGGGGAGATGAGCTAAATGGGTAAGGGGCACAAAGGAATCTACTCCTAAAATCATCGTTGCGCCATATGCTAACTAACTTGGATGTAAACTAAAAAAAATAAATTAAATAAATAAAAATTTAAAAAAACAAAAGAAAAAAAAGTCATAAAGCCAGCGCTGTGTCAGACACTGGACAAGATGCTGAGGAAATGAAAATATACCCTTACATTCCAGAATTAGAAGCTCCCACAGCTCTCCCCTGTTCCATGAGGAGAGGGGTTTCAGTCTATTTTGTTCACTCTGGTGTTTCCAGTCCCTCAGAACAGCGCCTGGCACGTAGTAGATCCTTAAATAAATATGTTATAAATGGAAGGATGCATTCCAGTTGGTAATAGCTACGGCTCTCCCAATGATGGGTCCTATTTTACATTATAGCATGAGAAATTTATTGCTTTGGATTGCCAAGTCAGGCATCCTGGTTTACAAGGCAAACATCTCTGGGAAAATGTGATGGAGGTATTTTAAATTTTGGCTTAACCAAACAGAAATCAATTAGACCTTTGTTTAAATTTGAGAGGTTCTGCTTCATTAGAATCTTAAATGGCACCCGGAGGCCAAGAGAAGCTGGTTGCTTTCAGCTCAAGCGCTCGCTGTCCGAGGCGCTGTGGTGGGTAAGTTCTCACCCATCCAGACATCAGCCGCCACCGGAAATATGTGTGGCCCTGTAGATTGTTTTATCCAATTTAGGGAGTTAAGTAGAAAATGTCTTCGTGATTGGAACTCATTTCTGCTCCTCCTGGGTTGTTAGGTCCTTCATCACAAGGGGAGAGTTTGTCTCCTCTTTCTTTATGTAATCTGGAAGGTTTAATGGAGGACACTAAAACCTTTAGTAAATGACTTCAATAATAAGGTCTGTCACCGGCGTCATCCCCAAAAGACCCATGGCGGCGTCTCTGTAAGGGATTTTATTTATTTATTTTTTTTTGATGGCACAGTGAGAGAGTATCTTGATGTCCTCGGATAGTTTTGATTCTAAGAAGGAACAGTTAAGGAATTCCAAAACAGAGTTCCATTCCAAGAGTAGAGAATCTAATGAGATTAAAGATACCTGTGATTTAAAAAAAAAAAAACCAAAAACCTGTGATTGAGAGCAGTTAAAGAAGGGAGAAAGCATATCAAAACCTAGAAATATTTCCCCTATGGGTTTTGTCTTTGAACGTGCTATTTGTTAGTATTCCTCAGTTTAGTGTTATAGATGTACCTCCCCAGAATTATGTTTCGGGAAAAATCAGTTTCACACTCTGATTTTAGAAAAGATTAAGCTTCTCAGTTCAAACTAGAGAATTAGGGTATCATTGTTTCATAGTGGCAACTTGTTGGAAGAAAGGGAGGGGGGAAGGGGTTTAGGAGAGGCAGTTACTTGGCATATGGGACTGGAGACGGGGTGGGGAAGGCATCGCTGGGGAGCAGGGGCAGGAAGGAGAATTCTGGAACTCCTGAATAAGGGAATGGCACAAGCCTTAGGCAAGCCCCTTCTTGTAAGTGCCTGTCATATAAATTGCAGAATGTATGCCAGACCTCTTTGACTTTTCAATCCTTCGGATTGCCATAAAGGGCAGTGTTTGTGGGGGAGGTAGGGAGGATCTGAGCGGAGTGGAAATTACGATTTAGGGAGTCCAGTGGAGGGGCTCAGGTTGCCTAAGTGGCTGGTGAAACCAAACAGTCCTATATCTGCATCCCCAAGTGTCTTTCCATCCTGACTCTCCCTCCAGCTGTCTCCACCTGCCACAGAGGTGTGGAGTTGCATCCATTAGGATTTCTACCCGGGATGGCCATGCATCACTGTGTGATCCTGGAGATGATGGCTTGCAGTTAAGCTGTCCCTGGGGGCTTCGCAGATTTAGCGATTCACCCTCCTGGAAAGTGTGACTGTATTAATATTGATGCCCCTGGGAGAAGGGTTCTTGTAAAAATGGAATCGTGGAACAGTCACTTTTACTGCCTTAGCCCATTTGCATCCATGCTCTAGAGGCAGGCACAGGTATTTTACGTTTTAGAATTGCTTCTTTGTGAGCAAAAGAAAAGGAGTGATGTTCCCTGAAATAAGATCTTGATTTTTTCCAAGCAGAATCAATAGGCAGCCTCATTTCAGGGAAGAGGGAGGGGCCTGAAATAGGTCTGGAACCTGCTCCGTCAGACAGCACAGGGGATTGACCCTGACCTCTCGTTCTGTCCTGTGGAGGACAGGCAGTTGTGAGAAGAAAGCCCGACATCCTGTTTCACTACCGACCCCCTCGTTTATCCACGTCCTCAAACCACAAAGTGCTTGATCGCCTGGCCCTTCCCCATGGACTTTTGTACATTGCTTCACACGAACTCTTACGCACTGGTGTTTGCCATTGCTGTCTAACTTGATGCCACAAGGCTCTTGACTTACAGAGCTGGAGGACAGTGGACTTGAACCTGGGTTTTCCCTACTCAAGGGCTTGTACGTTTAGCAAGTGGGCTTTCTTGTGTATTTATTTATTTACTTACTTATTTAAATTTATTATTGATTGATTGATTTTTTTTTTTTTTTTTTTTTTTTTGAGAAAGAGTGTGAGCAAGGGAGGGGCAGAGAGATGGGAAGGATCCCAGGCAGGCTCCGCGCTGTTGGCAATGTCCGAAAACAGTTTTGATTGTTAGAACTGGAGGCTAGAGTGTTGCTGCTGGCCTCTGGCAGGTAGAGGTCAGGGAGGCTATTAATATCCTTCGATGCCCAGCGCAGATCCCAAAGCAAAGCTATCCAGGCCAAATGCCAATGGTGCTGAGGTTGGAGCCCTGCCTTACGGGATCCCGGTCGCTCAGCCCTTGGCTCATTACAGTTGTGGGTACTGATGCTTTTTTAAATTTTTCAATCCCCTTCAACCTAGACCGTTGGCCATCACCTTTCTTTCTTCACCGGTGTGCCTTCATAGTCAACAAACTCTACTCAATGCCTTATCTTTCTCTGTTCCTTCCTCCAGAAAGACACTATTGTGCTTTTTTTTTGGTCCCACTCATTGTGAAATAACGAGTTATCTCATCAAGTGACTTTTTTTTTTTTTTTTTTTTTTTAGCGGTCCCACTTTAGAGCCACCAGGAGAAGAAGTTTGATAGAAAGCAGCTCTGGTTTGGGAGTCCAGAGTCCTGGAATCTTCAGTCATGTGGAAGCCATTGTTTCCATTTCTAAAATTCAGAGTTGACCAGGGCACATTCTCTGCCAACTACAGTTTCCTGGGGAGTCTGAGTGGAATCTCCGACAAGAACAGAGTTTTTGGTCGATCATAGGGAGGAGTGTTCACTTGCTACTCCTCTTTCTTTGATGAAGCTCATAGCAATTGGGAGTAGTTGACATTGTGGATAGGAAGAAGGAAATAATGTGCATACAAAGGATCGGTTAAAAAACCTGGGCTTCCATAGCAACAACTTAATTTATTGGTTGGAGATACATAATTTATCTAAATTATTATGACAATAGCTTTGGCTCCCTATAAACATTCCCTGAAGCAGGAAGATTCCCGACTCTACCTATTTTATGCTGACAAATGAAAAGAGAAAATATCTTGAGCATTATGGTGCTATCCAAAATCTTCTTAGTAGATGTTCTAGTAATTAGATGTGTGTTCCAAGGAAGCTTCATTGGAATCAAATATGCCGTTATTAATTGTTGAACTCAAATGATGCCTCGTGTTTGTGTGAAATGTAGTAAAGTATTACTTCTTGTTTCTATGTTTCACTGACCATATTTCCCTTTTCTAAAAGCTCTTTAACTGTCTTTCTTATTTAGAAACTGCCATATTCCTCTCACAGATGACTTATGGTTTCAGAAGGAGAAATATAAACAGAAAGGAATTTTCCTGATACGTAACCCAGTATTTTATTTTCAGGATTATAGAGTGTTATTGAATTTGAATGCGATGTGCCTGTAACCTCTTGGCACCCACATTATATTAAAAAATGTGCATTTGATAAAGCCTCAGATATGAACCTATGAGTCAGTGCAATTTTTCAAAGCCATTGTGCAGAGTTCTGATGACAGCAATAAATACTGAAATATCAGTTTAATAATTGGATTCTGACAAGTTTGCAATCGTGGCCACACATCATCCAAACTGTTTATTCAGCACCTCTTAGAAAAAAATCGGAGGAAGCTTTTGTGCCAGACATTTTTAAGTTAAAAAAAAAAAAGCAAAATAGAGAAGAAGTGCCAAAAAGCTCAAATCTGAGTCTTCTGCTAAGTATTTTGCATTGAGGAGCAAGTTACAGTCAGACCTATATTGAAATCTTGATTCCTCATTTAAAAAAAAAATTAATGGTTATTTATTTTTGAAGGAGAGGGAGAGACAGAGTACGAGCAGGGGAGGGGCAGAGAGAGAGGGAAACATGGAATCCGAAGCAGTCTCCAGGCTCTGAGCTGTCAGCACAGAGCCCCACGCAGGGCTCGAACTCACGGACTGCGAGATCATGACTTGAGCCAAAGGTGGACGCTCAACCGACAGAGCCACCCAGGCATCCCGATTCCTCATCTTAATCCCACGATGATCTTGGACACTTTATTTAACCTGTGGTTTTAAACTTTTTACACAGGGGGATGCCATAAAAATGAAATGAGACTGAGCACAGTAGGCAGTTCTTAAGAAATTGTACCAACAGCTCCTCTGGTGAAGGGAATGTGAAATTTACAAACACCATTTAAAAATCTTAATCCTCTCATTCTTTCTTTCTTTTTTTTCGAGAATCTCTGAAGTTTGGGGAAGATGAAAAGAAATTAGCTGTATGGTCAATTTCTAGTCGTATCCAGCTCGGATGAACACAGAACACAGAAACGGTGCTCTAGGGACTGAGACTGTATGGAAACATTAAGGACACAATAGCCAGATTTTTAAAAAAAAATTTTTTTTAATGTTTATTTATTTTTGAGACAGAGAGAGACAGAGAATGAATGGGGGAGGGGCAGAGAGAGAGGGAGACACAGAATCGGAAGCAGGCTCCAGGCTCTGAGCTGTCAGCACAGAGCCCGACGCGGGGCTCGAACTCACAGACTGTGAGATCATGACCTGAGCCGAAGTCGGACGCTTAACCGACTGAGCCACCAGGCGCCCCCACAATAGCCAGATTTTTAGGCACATTAGGAGTGGGTGGAACTCTGTTGGATTTCTTAAAATGCTAAAAGAATGAGTCTAGTGGGAAAGTAATTTGCTCACATGCATGGCCATTACCCTGTTATCTTAATTCAAGTTCAAAGATGAAGAAGGGGGTAGTTTAGCTTTTTTGTGCGTGTTTATGTTGCTCTTCAAATCCAATTGAAAGTCAGCTGTTTTTAAGTCCTCTGTCACTTATGACAGTATGATTTTGGGCAAGTTGCTTAATCTTTCTAAGCCTCAATCCCTTGATTTATAAAGTGGTACTGATCTGAGTACCTGTCCCTCAATGCAGTCTTGAAGATTAAAGGAGATAATACACACGGCATACTTAATAATCATAAACTCATTATCGTTACTATTAAAGTTTGTTTATTTATTTATTTATTTATTTTGAGAGTGAGAGCGTGTGCATGCGGGGGAGGGGCAGAGGGAGAGAGAATCCCAGGCAGGCTCTGTGCTGACAGTGGGGCTCAATCTCATGAACTGTGAGATCATGACCTGAGCTGAAATCAAGAGTCAGATGCTTAACTGACTGAGTCACCCAGGTGCCTTTGTTATTATTATTATTATTATCATCATCACTATTATTAATCTCCCAGAATTCTTTTCCATCTGCCCTGGCTCTTCAGGTCAGATTTCCCCCCGGGGGAGGAGGGGAGAGTTTGAATAGCAGGTGAGTTTGTGAGCCTTTAATAGCAGCTGCTATGACACCTTAGGTTCAGGAACACTGCCAGTTGTAGTGATGACCTTGGAGTCTGGTAAGAAAATGAAAGTGTGATATTGACAGGAGCTGAGCCATCTGCAATTAAGCACCTTGTCTTTGAGCACTTGATTGCATCTATCTATAGATGTATATATGCGTATATACTTATTTATAAAGTATAATTAAGTTAAATGTTTCTGGTGAGATTTCTTTTAACTCTTCCATGGTGTTTCCTATGGGCATCTTGACTGCATTTGTTTCTGGAACTAAACTTTGTTGCGAGACTTTCTAAGGAATTGTAAAAGCACGTGTATTTTAACTTTTGCTTTACATTAAAAAAAAAAAGTCTTACAATGGAGATATTCACTGTGATTTACAACAAAATGAAAACTTCAGGAATTATAGTTGCTTTCATCCTGGGATAACATTTGCTGTTTGCTGGGAATGAATATCAGCCATAAAAAATAGATGGGAACTGCTTATTTAGTGTTTTCATTTGTTGTAGCAAATCTATCTGTCAGGCGAATTTGACAAGATGAGCACCCCCAGTTTGATTCATACGGGAGGAGCCGGGGAGCTCTGCCGAGATTGGACTGAGGCCTGGTAGATGAGGGAAATGCAGGTTAATAAGGAAATCCAAAGAAACCTCACAGCCAGCCAACTTAGCGCGACAGCACTTTAAGCCTTCGGGCGCCTGATGGTGACATGCCTTTTAGAATTTTTCCAGCTTTAAATTTGTACCATGAGGGCACCCCTCTTCTCATTTGGATTTTAGCTAACAGATTACTTTTACACTACTCTGAAAGCTTAGTTTCTTCATAGAGTTCCTTACAGGCAAAGACATTTATCAATCTGTTCCACAGGACTTCTTAAATACCTACTATGTTCGGAGTAAATGCTACTGGCTGTGGGAGGGGTGAGTGAGATTGAGTTGCTTGCTCTAGAGGGCAGGGCCCAGGCAGAGTAAACGCGCCTACAAACAAGCAAATGCAATGACACGGCAGGAGCATTTCAGAAGTGATAGCTTGTGGGGCAGAGAAGAGAGAATTGTCATTTATTTCCACTTGCAGGGAAAGGTGGTCTATTCTGGAAACGGTTTCAGGGAAGAGATGATGCCCGGGTGAAACGTGAAACATTAGCAGGTGCTTGTCAGAGAAAAGATAGGAAAGGCATTTTAGGAAAAGATGTTGTCCCAGCAAAGGTACAGGGCTGTTGCACCCCACGAGCTTAAAATGAGGCTCCCATGTGACTTTATCCGGTCACTCTGGTCATGCCCACCAGCTAAAAAAAAAAAAAAAAAAATGGAGGAACTGTGTGAGATGCCCTGTTTTAAAATGCACCACAAACAAGTCAGCAGTGGCTTGCCTGCCTTGTGTGGAGATTATCTTATTTACTTCTTCCCAGAATTCCCCTGATTAGAAATCGCTCCATCAGTGTTATGCTGGCATCCTGGAGTGGGAGTAGAGTGGGGAGCTACAACATTTAATTGACTGTAGATTAGTTGTAAGAGGTATACAAGTTTCAGATACATTAAAATGCGAATAGAAATGTTTGTTCTAGAGCCGAGGAAGCGCAGTATCTTGAGCCCCTCCGTTCCACCTACTCCAAGCAGGAAACTGCCATAGACGTTTCATCAGTGGGGCTGGTTTAGAGTTTACTGAGTCACCCAGATAGCTGGATCTGCTCAACACCTTTGGCTTTATACTTTACCAAGGTGTAGCAAAAAAACAGGCACCTGCATCTTGTCCCGGAGCTCCAAGTTCATGGGTACCACTAGCCTTTACTGAATACGTTGCTGGTCTTTACTGCCCATGTTTTACATGTGAAGGCTTGGAGAGGTTAACCGTTGTATCCAAGGCCACACAGAGGGGAACCAGTGGACCCACAGTTTGTCTCCAGGCTGGGGAATCTGTACCGTGTCTGTCATATAATGCTTGCTCCTTAGTTTTGCCCCTACTCACCCTGATGACATAGTCCCGAGTAAGGCTACTATAACTTAATACCTTATTTGTACTTAGTAATGAAGACGCGACCAAGTTGAGGATGGTCTACTTTTCGAAAGAGAATACTTTCATCTGCAGAGCAGAAGCAAACTAATGAAACAAACCTGGCACAGACTAGATTCACCTAGTACGTCTTCTTTTAACCTTTTAGTTATGTGTGCTCCAAATACCGCAAAGTACAGAAACAGCCACAAAGGGGAGAAACGCTTGTGTTTGATTTTGTATCAGGTCAAGCAAATTAAGAGGTTGAAGATAATTAAATAACATTTTGTGGACAGTGTTTAGCTTTCGGTAAGTTAATAAGTACGCTCTCTAGTAAGCTGGAAAATGATTGCCTCCTTCATTTGTGTGTAATATTATTTGTACTTTCTTCTCCCATCTTGCTCTGTCTTATTCCGGCTCTTAATGGCAGGTGAATGGTGTCCTCACTAAAGGTGGTAAAAAGTTCAGATTTCTCTGCCATGTGCATTGGTCCAGTCTGCCATTTTATTTTGGCTTGCTCTTTTCCTTAAACCGTCTCTCTGTAGGGTTAGGAGTCTGCTTGCCTACTAGCCTGAAATCTTGGGCTTTCACTCAAGAGTCGTGGACAAAGTCCTGCGGGAGATCTAGCCTGCTGAAAGTTGTTCCCAGTTCCCCACTTGAACAGGCATAGTGGAGATGACCATCTGTTCGTGTGGTTGAAGCCATGTGAGATCTAACAGATTGCTGAGGGCAATGAGGATCCCCACTCCTACTGGTTTGCAACCCCAGTATCTCCATTGCAACAGTTCTGGCATCTGAACCCTCATCTCTGTTCCACAGCCTCCGCCTCGCCCATGTCCTTGTCATTTCTTGCCTGAAGCAGTCACTACTCCTGAGTGGTCGTTCTATCAGCCCCGCCTGTCACTTTTTGCTTCATCCTCCTTGCTGAAGATGGAGGCTTCTCCAAACCATGACCGTGAGTCTATCACTTTGCTGCTTAATGTCTTTTAGAGACTTCCCATTGCTTATAGGCCACACTTCCAAGCAAAACCAGTTAGACACTTATCTGGAACATAATAGTCTTTTCAGTCTTAGTCCTAGAAACTGCCCCCTGGGATCCCCTGCTCTGGCTTTGCCAAAACACCTGCAGATCCTCTAGCCTGTGTGGGTGTGCCACACAGCCAGCTGTTATCTTTTCCTTCTCCCACTCCATCTACTTGGTGAACGTCAGGAATATTTCAAGGTTGAACTCAAACCTTATCTCTTCTGTGACATTTTCCCTGATCCTGTCAAGGAATTGACCACTGCCTGCTCTTGGTTCCCCTGATGTCACTCAAGCACATGAGCTTTGGGGTCATGAAGTATAGAAGTAAGACTGTGCTATGGACTGAGGATTCTTCAAAATTCATATGCTGAACCCCTAATCTCCAGTGTGATGGTATTTGGAAGTAGAGCGTTACGAAGTTGTCAAATTAACACTTGTTAAATGGCGCACAGGGTGCTGGATGGTTGAGCTAAGAAGAAATGTAAATAATGAAGTTTATTACTCACAGGTCCTAGAAGAGTACCCAGAATGCCTTAAGGGGTCACAGGGTGAGGTCAAAGCGGAGTGTGGACAGAGAGAGAGATAGGACTTGGCCTGAACTAAAGCTGGATTGATCCATTCAAACCAAAAGTTCAGGGTTCTGGTAAGCTCCACCAGGGTCTTAGCTAAGGGGAGCCAGGGGGCAAGAGATTGTTGGTCACCAGGGCTGTTGGGGAAGTCATATCAGGAACTTATATCTGCCTGCAACACTATTGGGTTGTTGCCAATGGCATGAACTTTCAAGGGGGGGGGACTCATGTCAGTTCAAGTCCCCACAAACCACTCAGCCAAACAAAATGGATGCCCAGGAAGCAATACCATAGAGTAGCTTAGCTAAACTTTCCACAAGGAGATAATTAAGTTGTGAAGGTGGAGCCTGCATGAGGAAATTAGTGCCCTGCTAAGGAGAAACACAGGAGATGATCATTCTCTCTCATTTGAGGCCACAACAAAAAGGCATCCACCTGCAAATCAGGAAGAGGGCTCGCCCCAGGAACCAAATCAGCTGGCCACTTGATCTTACATTTCCCAGCCACCAGAGCTGTGAGACATAAATGTTTGTTGTTTAAGCCACTGAGTCTGGAAATTGAAAAGAAAAATCACAGTTTCAGGGAATGGAATTGGTGGGTGCCAGAGGTGGACAAAATGGGGGAAGAGACTCCAAGGTATGAATTTCCAGTTATGAAATAAGTAAGTCATGGGGATGCCATGCACGGCATCGGGGCTATAAATAATACTATGTTGCATATTCGAGAGCTGCTAAGAAAATGAATCTAGGGGCGCCTGGGTGGCTCAGTCGGTTGGGCGTCCGACTTCAGCTCGGGTCATGATCTTGCAGTCCGTGAGTTCGAGCCCCACATCGGGCTCTGTGCTGACAGCTCAGAGCCTGGAGCCTGTTTCAGATTCTGTGTCTCCCTCTCTCTCTGACCCTCCCCTGCTCATGCTCTGTCTCTCTCTGTCTCAAAAATAAATAAAGGTAAAAAAAAAGAATCTAAAACGTTCTCATCACAAAAAAAGAATTCTGCAGTCACGTACGGTGGCAGATGTTCACTAGACACATTTGTGATCATTCCACAATAGACGCAAATATTGACTCATGTTGTATACCTGAAGCTAATATCATGTGGTATGTCATTATACCTCAGTAAAAAACTAAACACAAAGGAATCTAAAACGCAAAAAAAAAAAAAAAAAAAAAAAAAGAGTAAGACTATCTTAGAAAGAATTTTGGGCATAGTCTACACGGGTCAACTGGAATCAAATAGATCGGATTTTAAATGCATTTCTGAAGACTTACTGCCAACAAAACTTTGATCCTGGAAAATACAGAAACAAAAACCAGGCTTTCAATTTGGGAATAAATAAGTTTCGGGGAATCAAGTTCCAGCCGAGGGAATATAGTCCCCATATTGGTGTTGGTATTACGCTCTATGGTTGACAGATGGCAACTACGCTTGGGGTGAGCACAGCATAACATGTAGACGTCCAATCACTACGTTGCGTCCGTGAAACTAATATAACAATCCTGTGTCAACTACACCTCCGTTAAAAAAAAAATACAAATCTCTCCCTTAATTAAAAAACCTTGTACTTGTTTGATTTTCAGAACACTAAGCTTGCTGCAGCAAGAAGGCTGGAGAAGCTGTGATGTTCCCAAGGAAGACCCTCCCCACGTCCTCTTCAGATTTGATAAGAAGAATGGTAGAAAGCCGACAGAGGCATTCCTCCTGGACGACAGAATCAAAGCCTAAGCATGGAGCTTCCCTTACCCCTTGAATCAGCTGGATCTCCCAACTGGGCCAGTGACTTTTGTGTGTCCCCCATTCTTTCATGGGCAGGCTGGGAATTTTTACTATCGTTTCCTGGCCCTGGCTTCCCATTTCTTATCGAGTGTGCCTATGCGAGTGGTGGGTAGAGGGCTCTCATTGGACCATGAGCAGCCACATGGGTCTCTGTGTTGTCTCCTGGGGGAGGGGTGAATGTGCTCCATGGCAACCGGTAGGGTGGACCATGAGGGATCTGATGCTTGATTCTAACCACACCTATTTTTCTCTTTCTCCTGGTCATCCAGAGAGTATTTTCCATGCTCTTTCAACAAATCTATACTTGCTGAAGTTAGATGGAACTTTGGGATGGAATTCTGGCCCCTGGAATGTGGGTGGAAGTGATTGGTCATTCAAGGATGACCCTGCAGCCCCTTCTTACAGAAGCCTCCACGATTTCTCTCTTCCCCATCTTCCAACTGGATTTTGATATGCAGGGCCCCTCGGGGGGCTACACATAGACAATAGTGAAACCTCTGTAATGAGACAGAGAGCCCCCATCCCAGCTCTCTGGGTGAGCAATGAGCTCTGGTTATTTCAAGCTTCTGAGATTTGGGGTTTGTTTCTTACAGCAATGGGCTACTCTGACAACTATCTAACCTCTGTCTATAACCTCAGTATTTGGCAGGGTTTCTGGAACATAGTAGGAAATCAGTGCATACTTGTTAAATTAGTATATGAAATCGTCTACTGAATTTAAGATCAGAAGAATTTAATGAGTAACTGCTATGTGGCAAGAATTGGGAAAAGTACTATAGGAAAATAATGACTAAGGTAGTGTTTTCGTCTTCAAATAGTTAAAAATCGACTTAAAAAAGTTGTATTTTACTTCATTCAGTCATTTTGTTCTTAGTGGTTTTGAAGCATCTTACATTAAATGCAGAAGCAACAGGACGAAACTCAATATCAGTAAGAATCCAGAAGCAGGATCAGGGAAGTAGAAATTTTAATGGGCAGTCAAGATGAAGACACAAGACAATAATAGCAAGCTATAACACCCCATGCCCCCTGGCTCCTAGAGTTGAGTATCTTAGCTTCCTAGAAGTGAAGCTGGAAAGTAGGCATGGCTAAAAAACCTAAGTTTTTTTGTTGCAAAAGAGGAAAACCCAGGAGAAACAAAGCAGTGGACATTGTGAAGTAGCCATCTTTTTTTCATTCCAAAAATTCCCTCTGAGCTTGAAGTTGAGACCATTTCCCTTTCCATCAACAACTTGAGTCATTTATTAGCATTGGGAAGGCCATTAGCGTTCAAAAAGTTTTTCTCAAGGTAAAGTTTTATATAAAATGTGACAGAACTATTTCTTTAAAGTGCTAGTGAAATGCTATACATTTAGGGGCATTTGAATCTCATGCAACATTTTAAGATAGTTACTCTATACTGCATACCTATAGGGAAGGAAAAGTGACTTTTGAGAAATACTTCCCAAGCGCCTAGTACATAGTAAGCACTCAATAAACATGTGTTGAATGAACATGGTCGCTACCACCAGATTAAATTTCAGTTGCATTACAGTTGGTTACTTTTTATAGATTGAACTTTATTAAAGTTCCTTTCAATAGGCCTTACATAATAGACCACATTGATTTTAATAAAATGTGCATTGATTAAGGCAAAATGTCAGTTTTCTGCCCTGAACACAGTCTCCCACGGTCATTAGCCAACAATATAATTTTAAGAAATCAATTCTATCCATTCTTTTTAATTAAGAATAGCTTTTTATCTGACCTTCCTTTCACTTTGGAGGACACTTGATTAAGATTCAGTAAAGAGTTAATCACATCACTCAAAGCGTTCTCAAAATCTCTAAAAAAAAAAAAAAAAAGAAAGAAACTGCAATTATGTTGTCTTGATGGTCTGTGCTAAAGACATAAATAAAATACATCAATCACATCACTTTCAATTTCGGTTTGGGGTGAAAAGGCCAAGTCTTTGAAAAGTTGCTTTTTATGGAGGGTGGGGGGAGTCAATCTCCTCTTGTCTTCTGATCTAGAGTCAGGTTCTGAAGGCAAATGGCAAAGCAGAAGGGGTTGGCCTTTGGAACCCCTCCTCTTCCAACATGCGTCTTCCTTTTATATCCCTCCTCTCCCTTTTCATCACTATTCACCTTGCTTTCTCTCCACATCAGAGAATATACGTGCACAAGTGTCCTCCAAGGTGCCAATGGCAGATGAAGTTTCAAAGGTTCAACCTCCAAGGGTTTTTGCATTTTAACAAAAGAAAATGCCTTGGTTCTTGAACTGCGACCTCATTGCTGACTCCAGACTAGATATGACTGTCTGACCCACAGCCACAGCTCACCTGAGACTCTGATTAAAAAAAAAAAAAAAAAGTTTAATGAGCTTGTACCTATGACAAGTAGACCAGTGGGGACTGACCCCTGCCTCTTGTCACTGCTGGGTACCTAATAATACCAAGAGCCTTGCCTGCAGGCTTGGCCCAAAGAGTAATTATAATCAAAGAAGATTATAACTAATTATCTAATTTCGATGAGCTGTTTGTGTTTAATTTGTTGAATATTTCATTATGAGAGGGATGACCTTATAAAGTGTTCCAGATGAAAGTGAAAAGGATGTGTATAAAATTTCCAGGTACAATTAATTTACCTTTAATCCCATCCAATTTTCTTATTCTATCTGTGAATGGATAATTATTAAAAAAATAAAAAGAGAGAGAGAAGCAATGTGTCCTGTGCCTTCATGAATTTCAGGGAATGTGGCCACAACACAGGGTGAAAAACAACAAAATTGGGTAAATTGTGTTTTAACACCAAACAATAAAAAGTCTGGTGAATACCCGTCATTTCTTTCCTTCTTTCTTTCCTCCCTCTCCTTCCCTCGCTTTGCTGTTTCTGTACTATCTGTTTGGTTTTCTGATTCTTCCTCCTCCAAGTAGAATGTAAGCATTTTGAGTACAAGGCCCACCTTCTATCTTTATCCCACTTGTGCTGATTGGAACATCTAATTCATGGTAAATTCTTAACCCATACCTATTTAATGAATGAATAAACGAATGAATGAAAATCACTCTTCTTTGTGAAAATGTAGATAACATTTTAACCCTGAACTCTGCAAAATGAAAACATTCCTTGGGGCGCCTGGGTGGCGCAGTCGGTTAAGCGTCCGACTTCAGCCAGGTCACGATCTCGCGGTCCGTGAGTTCGAGCCCTGCGTCAGGCTCAGAGCCTGGAGCCTGTTTCAGATTCTGTGTCTCCCTCTCTCTCTGCCCCTCCCCCGTTCATGCTCTGTCTCTCTCTGTCCCAAAAATAAATAAAAAACGTTGAAAAAAAAATTTAAAAAAAAATGAAAAAAAAATGAAAACATTCCAGGAGGAAGTCAATGTAGTATAATAAAAACTTATTCAGGATTCATCTTTTTGAAAAAATAACCTTATGTGACTTGAATGTAGTTTTCTTAATGATAAAATAGGACTGCTTACTTCTTGCTGTCTGTCTGTCTCTAAGTATGCTTCACACTCAGCGCCGAGCCCAATGTGGGGCTTGAGCTCACGACCCTGAGATCAAGACCCGAGCTGAGCTAAGAGTCGGATGCTTAAGCACCTGAGCCACCCAGGTGCCCCAAGTCTTCTACTCTTTTCTGTGGTCATCTTCCAGCTGTTCACTGAAGACTTGTTAGACAGCATTGAGCTAAGTAATGTGCAGAATCGATAAAAATACTACAGCATTCCTGTCCACAAGCTGTAATCTGGGCCAACAGGCAGATATAGGTGACAATATGTGAAGGTACCAAAGATTCCTAAAGCAGAACCATCACAAGAAAGGCTCTGTTACAAGCCAGATGCAAACCAAAGGTAGGCTGGAGGGAGGTTCGTGAAGGGTAAGGCATTCACTTGGGTTGAAGCATGAGTGGTTCATGGATTTCGTGCAACAGCTCCATTTTCATGAGTTTTGGGGATCCCCATGGCATCTGGCTGATCCCATGTGGGCAGCAGAGTGTCAGGAGCACCCCCATAAAGGAGAGACGGGACCAGGGCTCATGCGGGTGACAGGCTAGGCCAGGGAGACCTCCAGATAGTACTGCCCACCCCAGTGAGCCCCAGGAACAATAGAAGACTTCGAGACTCTTGAGGAAGGTGGCAACACAAAGCATAAAGTCCCTGTGGAGCCAGGTCTAGGCCGGAAGCCCAATTTCTTGCTTGGGACTAAGGGTGTTATGGGATTGGGCTTGGTCCCAAGTCTGCTTCTTACTAAATATGAAAGCCAAGCACGTTTCAACCTCTCTGGGCCTTACTTACCTCTTCTCTAAAATAAAGATAATAATCTCAGAGGGTCGTTTTGAAGAGTGAATGAGATATTTACTGAGGTCCACTGATATGACCCTAGAGAAACAGCAGGGGGCAAGACAACTAGAAACTGCCCTCCTAAAATGTATAATCCTGTATTCTATGAAGTCAGAACTGTGCTGAGCAAATAATATGATCTCAATAAATGTAATAAAAACATTGTCATTGGTCCAAATGGTGGATCTTTTCCCCAGGGTCTGCTCCAGGCCTACCTAGTCTCTTTTTTGATGCTTCAGTGTGAGGCCATAACTTCTCTTGGGCTTTACGGGGTGGGAGAGCGAGAATATGGTCCAGGTGAGGAAGGGTTTTGCTTGTCTGACAAAATCCGAGGATTACTTTAAGAGTATCTAGAGGATAGGAACAAAGACCGCAAGGCCCACAAGGCCTGTGTCTTCCTCCCAACAGAGATTTTTCTAGTGAACTGGTAGCCATGAGTTCAAAGTTCTACTTGGTGGTGAGTCAGCTCTACTGGTTAGACAAGTGAAGCTTTCTCTGCTTGAATAATCGGGAGACTAAATCACAGCTGAATGTGCGCGTTGTAACGATATACGCGGTAGGTTTACGTTCAGTGACGACTCCTCTCCATGCCTTCAACATAAGTTGTATTAATAGAAAAATTTACCTGATAATCTTTCTAGAATGCAGACATTCCTAAAAGCAGTGCAAAATTTGGTTGTTCTTTCCGTTCTGTGTTCTGGCTTTCTAACATTTTGGGACCTGAAAAATAGAATTTTAAAAAATCCCTTCCCAGATATGCTTCTGAAAAAAAGGCTGTGTGAGACAGACAACCCTGGAGACACTGTTCCTCCTTGGATCAAGTGCCTACCATACATCCAAGTGTGATGTAACACAGTAATTAAAAGATACCTTTGTCATAATTAGGGTTAGCTCGATTTCCGCGTAAGCCGAGTTCTGTCTGAAACTCACTTCCTTTCATGTTCAAACGAACACATCAGCTGCAGCGTAGTTGAATAACAGAGGAAAACCAATTACGTCTGCTATAGCTATTTTTTCCTCCTTGTCCCACAATAAAGCATTATCTCCACGTGGAGAGAGTAAAATTGACATTTGTAGATGAAGTTTAAGTAGAGGTGATAACTTTTGTTGTGTGATCAACACTCTAGCAAGAGTGTAAGGCTGTTATCTGGACAAGTTTTCTTTACTTCAACCCATTAGAAGACAGTCATAGGTTGGTGATTGTTGTGGAATGAGTTGCCCAGATTTCACATGTTGGAGCCCTAATCTACACCTCAACATGTGACTGTGTTTGGAAAGAGGACCTTTCAAGAGGTAATTAAAGTAAAATCATTAGGGTGGGGCATAATCGAGTATGACTGGTGTCCTTATAAGACGAAGAGATTTCGGGGCGCCTGGGGGGCTCAGTCAGCTGGGTGTCCAACTTCAGCTCAGGTCAATGATCTTGTGGGTTGTGGGTTTGAGCTCCGCTTTGGGCTGTGTGCTGACAGCTCAGAGCCTGGAGCCTGCTTTGGATTCTGTGTCTCCCTCCCTCTCAAAAATAAGTAAGCATTAACACTGTTTTTTTAAAAAAAAAAGATGAAGAGGAGATTTGCAGAGGGAAGTCCCTGTGAGAAGACAGCCATCAACAAGCCAATGAGAGAGGCCTCAGAAGGAATCAACTGTGCCAACAACCTTGATCTTGGACTTCTAGCCTCCAGAACTGTGAGAAAATAAATTTCTGTTGTGTAAGCTCTGCCCCCCAGTTGGTGGTACTTTGTTATGGCAGCCGAAGCAGACTACTCCAGTGAATCAATATTTAATAGTCCCACAAAACACAGGGCGGAAACAAACACCAGGAGAAATCGGTACTCTTGGGAATTTTACTTCCTTGGTACTGTAGCTGAATCATAAGAACTGTTTCTCTGTGAATATATTTCTGCAACATTAATCATCATCATCATTATTTCATAATAGCACCTCCAGCGTCTACCATCTATTACATATTTACTAGGCTTTGTGCTCTGGACTTTCACCCATTCCATAGGGATATCACAAAGCCTCTCAGAATATCAGTGGCTCAAGCCATGTTTCTTGGTCATTCATTGCCCAGAATGGGCACTCCTGGCTGGAGGGCGGGCTCTCCTTGGAGGTCACCTTTCAATAAGTGAATCAGGAACCAAACAATTTCCTTCTTCCTTAGAGTTCTGCCCTGTCCCCTCAGAATTCACTTAATTCAGTAAGTGGAGAGAGAAAGTGAGGGGGGGGGGAGAGAGAGAGAGAGAGAGAGAGAGAGAGAGAGAGAAGAGAGATTGTGTGGTTCACAGGAGGGTTTTATGGACCAGAGTTGGATTGGAAGTGGAGTTTGTTCCCTGGCCACCACCTTCCGTTACCGAGAACTGGTGATGTGACCTCACACAAGTGCAAGGGAGCCTGGGAATACAGAAGCAGGAGGGCAGGTGAACAACCTGGGCAACAAGCCTTCCTTTGCCACAGTTTCTGAAAGTTTCCTTTCTCTCCAGGTCTTATGCTATAATCATGACTTGTAAAAAGTGGAATGAACCTGAGGGTTAGAGAGGATAAGTGATGTGTCTGAGGGCATATAACCAATATATGATGGGATTGAGAGTGAAATCCAAGTCCAAACGTCTCCCAAACCTGTGATCTTTTCACTATACTAGTTTAACGAAGTAAATTTCCAAGAGATGTTTTAAAAAAGGGAAAACTCTGAGGTCGCATACATTTAAAACACGGCAGGCCATAGCCCATATTCAAAATGGACTTTGACATATCAAAGGACATGAGACCTCTCGAACCCTGCCCAGAGCCACCCCCGCTCCTCCTTTGGACTCCTCAGTCATACCCATGCTATGGAGACTAAAACTGTGACAGCATAGCAGCGGGCCACCAGGACCCTTCTCCTTCACTAAAACTGGTGTCTGTTCTGTTTGTTCATTGACAATGTCATTGAGCTTCCAGAAATTCCCCACTTCCTGGGCATCTTGATGTGTGGCCTCAAACCCTGACCCCATTGCTGTCCCGATTAATGCAGCCACCAGGGGGCACCACAAAGGAATAGTTCTAGTATCCAGAGGCCCCTGACTAGAGTAGCCTCTTCTCTGGTGATTGAGGAGACACCCTCGGTAACGTCACTGACATCCCAGTGCTATGTGCCTGCTGTTTATCTGGCTACCTGTATCTGTGGATACTCCCCATTGTCTAGTGTTCTCCCAAAGTTCCCTCCACATGGCCATTTTTTGATGAAAGACCTTAGTGCTAAGACAAAGACTTCGTCTCTGAGAAAGCCAACGTTGGACAAAAAAGCAAGTCATGGGGCAGTCATGGAGGCCAGTGTGGACACCAGCTGTGTGTCATGTAATCTACCAGCATGGAAGGGACATAAAGAATGGCTACGCCTATGGGGTGGTTTGGGATAAGGGGGTGCTAAGGCTTTGGGCCCCCATTTTAAGCAATTCTATTGAAGTTCCCCTCCAATTCATTAAAACTCATGAATGCTGACTTACCATATTTTTGAAAACCTTGATGTTATCAATTAATTAATTTTTATTATTTAACATATTTATTAATAATCGATAATTAATAACAATCAGTAATTATAAATAAAATATAAATTATTTTATATATAATTTATATATAATATAAATTAATTAATTTTTAATTGTTAATAGTTTATTTTATATTTATATTATTACATTATTATTTGTTAATTTATTAATTTATATTAAATTTATTAACAAACTTTGAAAACATCAGGTTTATTAATAAAATGAGTTAATACCTACAAAGAAGTTGCCCTGTGCCAGACTTTATACTTTCTTTTAAAAACATGTTTATTTATTTTGGAAGACAGGGAGTGGGGAGAGGGGGGAGTGCAAGTGGGGGAGGGGCAGAGAAAGAGGGAGACACAGAATCCAAAGCAGGCTCCAGGCTCTGAGCTGTCAGCACAGAGCCCGATGTGGGACTTGAACTCACAAACTATGAGATCACGACCTGAGCCGAAGTCGAACGCTTAACTGACTGAGCCACCCAGGTGCCCCAAGGTATTATACTTTCTAAATGTATAATCAACTCAGTAGAGTAGGTATTATAATCATCGTCATTATCCCCTTTACAGGTGAAGAAACTGAGGTAAAGAGAAGTTACTGAATCATAGAATCAGAATTGGAGCCCAGGCAGCTGACCGTAGAATCTATGCTCTTAATTACCAACCAACTGTACCACTTTCTGGTCAGGAAGACAAGATTTGACCTAATTATCTCAGGCATTACAGTACATGACTTTTATGGCAGTCAGTAGTAAAGATATTGAAAATGTAAAACATCTAAAACACTTTTTATTTTAAAACAGTAAAGGTATTGAAGATGTAAAATATCTGACACTTTGTATTTTAAATTTGAAACTTTTGGGCCTATAGCTGTAGCCCAATTACTATTGGTTCAGCAGAAACGGAGAGGATCAGCACTGTAATGATTATCGTCAATTTTAGGAAGAAATTTTGACTTCTTACGACTAAAAGGGGCCTAATAACTATTGATCCAGTGGAAAAGTCATCAGGATAGTTTGATGTGGTTTCCTGTGTCAAAATACAGTTCAGAAAACTGGCATCAGTCATGTCACAAAAGGTCACTCCAGCAATCATCTGGACTGTGTTAGAACGATTTGACGAATGATTTTGGCTATAACTTGGAAAAATTGATCATTAGTTTTGTAGTTTGGCTTGTTTGGGAAAGAAAACTCAATGTAACATTTTCATACATAAATATATAGATTTCCGTATTAAAATTATTAGTGTACCACTGGTTAAATATTTTGGATATATACCTGTGAGGGCCAAATCTCACAAAGGTAGCTCTCTGGTAGGTTTACACATTGAGAGTTACAGTTATATAATCGATGTTTTCATTGAAATTGTGTCCTCCTTAAATTTACGTCACTCGGGACCTCGGAATGCAAGAAAATGGGGTCTTTGCAGATGTAATTGGTTAAGATGATGTCACACTGGATTAGGGTGGGGCCTAAATCCAATGACTGGGGTCTTTAGAAGAAGGATTCAGACACAGAGACACTCAGAGAGGAGAAGGCTGTAGTCATGGCGTCACTAACCAAGGAATGTTAAGGACTGATGTTAATGACCAGAAGGTTGCAGGCAAGGAAGGCATCTTCACTAGAGCTTTGGGTGGGAGGTTGGCCCTGCTGACCATATGACTTTGGACTTAGCCTCCAGAACTGTGACAGAATGCATTTGCATTTTAAGCCACCCGGTCATGGTCATTTCCTACCGCAGGCTTAGGAAACAAACATGTCTGTCTCTGCACATCCTACTCATTCTTCAATTCAAATTAAATTTCTGTCTCTTTCGGGAAGCCTTCCTACTCAAGGCATGGAGATAGTGCATTTCTCTAAACTCTAGGAGGCACCTTATTGTCTTAACCTTTCCTACTCATCCTTCAAGATTCAGCACAGACCTTGACTTTTCCAAGAAAGACTTCCCTGAATATTGTCAACTCCTTAATGAGCAAGGCTTTTTGGTCTATACTCCCGTGGCTCTCAGATTTGTACCTTTATTATTGTACCCGTTATGCTATTTTCATTCTTCGTTTACCTGGGAAGCGCTTGAGTGTAAGGATCGTGTCTTTCATTTGTGCCTAATGTCCTTCTTTCAAGGGTGTGCTTATTGAATGATATGCATGAAGGAAGTCTGGAAGTCAAGGAGTTTTGCTCAATTGCATTTGGCAATGTTCTTGTGATTTTTACTCTAAATTCCTTTAGCCCTTTGCCGTTATTTTCTCAGGGCCTGTGGGCTTACAAGATGTATATACTTAATGTAATAATACATCATAACCCTGGATCTTTTAATAGCTGCAGTGTCTTTAGAGAAGTTGAAAATGTATCAGACATGGTTACAACATTCCTTTGCATTTTCCAATATGTTAATATCTATCATTTTTTTATGTGCTTCCTTTGTTAGCTTTTCTTTTTTAGTTTTTAGTTCTTGTTGTATTATTTTAAATTGTGAAATCATTACTAAAATTGAATTAACGTGGGTGCCTGGGTGGCTCATTCGGTTAGGCGTCTGACTCTTGATTTCGGCTCAGGTCATGATCTCACGGCTTGTGAGTTCAAGCCTCGTGTCGGGCTCTGCGGGGAGAGCAGAGGTCCTGCTTGGGATTCTCTCTCTCTCTCCCCCCCTCTCTCTGCCCCTCCCTGCTTCTGTCTCTCAATCTCCCAATAAATAAATAAACCTAAGAAAACAACGCATAAAATTGCATTAACGTTTAAAAAGTTTTATTGTTCTTTATTCTACTTCACAGGACAAATTCATTCTTGTTCCGTGTTCTTTATTGTTCTTTATTCCATTATGCCCAAACCTCATGATTTTATTTTCACGAATTCTGGTTGCTGCACATTTATACTTCATCTTTGTAAACTTTACTCACCTTGTGACTGTAATCTTGTTTTGTGTTCATGGTGAATGTCTGTTGCTCTCGTCTGCTTCTTTTCTGGTACAGCAACCTGCACCTGTCCTGTCAACACACTTCTCTTCCGTTCTCAGTCCTTGTGGTTCTGCTGGCAGGACTCCAGTCCTAGCTCCAGGGGTAGGTATATGACCCACACTTTCTGGAACTTTGTGCAAAGAAACACAGACAGAATAAGGGTGGGATACATTTATCCTGATATTACCTGCCCCAGTGAATAACCCATTTATTCATGCTACCTAATTTATTCATCCATTTATATAACAAATACCATTCTAGCACCTACTATGTGCTGGTTTTGGCCTTGGGGATGCACGTTGAACAAAAGAGAAAATCTATAGTCTCATGAAGCTTGCAATAATTGGGGTTCGGGGGAGGGGGAGAAAAAATGCATTAAACCAAGCACATGGGCAGATGATTTCAGACGGTGATTAAGTACCATGAATGCAATACAAATAGGATGTTCTATGAAGAAAATAGAACACAGAAGTGTGGCCAATAGTATATGGTGTGTGGGAAGGAGTGGTTAATTCAGACGAGGTAGTAAGGAAAGGCATTTCTCAGGGTCAGCGTTAAATCTGGCACTAAATGATGAGACAGAGGTAGACAAGCAGAGACAGTGGGAATGTTATTATAGTCAATTGATTTTTGACAAGGGTGCTAAAAAAATTCAATGGTGAAAATAGCCTTTTTTTTTTTTTTGCAATTGAGGTGGGACACTGGAGTAACAGTGGACAGCTGCCTCATGTGATATACAAACATGAACTCAAAATAGATCAAAGACCTAACTTCTTCATATATCATATATCATATATATGTATGTGGCCTAACTTTTTGATGGTATTATGTCTTATAAAGCTCTTATAGATATAACACCAACAACACAGAAACTGAAGGAAAGTAGATACGTTGGACATGATAAAAATTTAAAAAGTTGTACATAAATGGGCACTAAAAAGTTAAAAGACAACCAATAGAATGGGAGAAAATGTCTACAAATCATACATGTGGTCAGGTCCCAGTGTCCAGAATTTATAAAGAACTCCTACAACTTGTGGTAAGCAGAATGGTGGTCATCTAAAGATGTTTATGTTCTAATCCCTGGAAAGTGGGACTGTGTTACCTTATGCGGCAAATGGTGCTTTGCAATGTGGTTAAGCTAAGGACCTTGAAGTGAGATTGTTGTTCATTATCTCGATGGGCTCAGTGTAGTCACCAGGGTCTTTGTAAGAGGAAAGCAGGAAGGTCAGAGCCAGAGAAGGTATGACAATGAAAGCAGAGGTTGGCATGAAGCAGTCATGGGCTACAGAATATGAGCAGCTCTGAGAAGCAGAAAAAGGCCAAGGATGAATTCTTCCTTCACACCTTCAGGAAGAATACTGCTCTGTCGACATCTTGAGTTTAGCCCGGTAACACCCATTTTGAACTTCTGATCTGCAGAAGCATGGACAGGCAGTTGGTAGAAATCTGGATACTGAGTGCTGTGGATGGGTCTCGGAAGGAAATGAGAAACATTTTATGGGAGAATGGGAGACAGGGGATCCTTGTTGTATAGTGATGAAAAACCCAGCACAGTTTTATCTTACAGTTACGTGCAAGTCAGAATTTGTAAGTGATGGACTTGATGTTTCACTGAGATTTCCAAGCCAAGCGTGGAAGGTGTGGCCTGGTTTCTTCTCGTGGCTTATGAGAGGAGATACAGAGGAGAGGAGAGAGATAAATCGGTAGAAGAATTATTAAACAAAAGAGGACCAAAGACCCGGTGATTTGGGAAATTCTCAGCCCATCCATGTTGCAAGCAACAGTACAATTTGGAGATTTAGCTGAGGGTATGACAAGACATTCTTCTGTAGTACGTGGAAAGGATCAAGAGATCAGAGTAGTCAAATCCCACAGAAGACCCTTTGAAAAGATTGGGTGTGTGATGCAGCCATCTGGGGAGAAACCAGGGATGGAGATGGGATTCTCCTTTTTGGAGGCACCTCTGGTTTATGGGATTGAACCCCAAGACAGACACTGGAGTCCACAGGTTTCTTGAGAATATGGTACCAGCAGAAACACTGTGCGCTTAGGAACAAAGAGATGGAGAGAGGACAAAATAAAAGAAGGCAGACAGACCCCCCAAATTCTGTAAGCAGGAGGCAAACAGTTGAGCTGCAAACATGTTCTATTCTCCATGAAAAAGGAAAGATACCTCCAAGGGTGGAACCATGAGCCCAGAGAGACAATAGTGGCTCTCAAACAATGGCAGCAGGAAAGGGTGTATGATGCTCTTTTGAGAGTTAGAATGTAATACATATTGTATAGTGTGTGTGTGTGTGTGTGTGTGTGTGTGTGTGTACAGTGACAGCAACAGCAGTGACATCAAGAGGTGTCATTTATTGAGTGCTCTTCCTGTTTCAGACAATATTGTATACACGTTTCATTTGATTTTTCTAACAAGCTTACAAGGTAGGTAATCTTGTGCTTATTTTCACACATGTAATTTATGGTTTGGAGAGACCAAGAAACTTGTCCATGGTTGCAGAGCAGGGGTAGAACCGGCTGCTTTCTGGGTGGGTACCACTCTGCTGTCGTTCCTCCTCGTCCTGTGATGGATTAGAATGACACAGTAAAAGTCATGTTAAAAATACTGACTTGTAGGGGCGCCTGGGTGGCTCAGTTGGTTAAGCGTCCTACTTCAGCTCAGGACATGATCTCACAGTCCGTGCGTTCAAGCCCCACGTCAGGCTCTTTGCTGACAGCTCAGAGCCTGGAGCCTGCTTCAGATTCTGTCTCCCTCTCTCTCTGCCCCTCCCCTGCTCATGATCTATCTCTCTCTGTCTCAAAAATAAATAAAAACATTAAAAAAAAGTAAAAAAAAATACTGACTTGTAGGGGCGCTTGGATGGCCCAGTCGGTTAAGTGTCTGACTGTTGGTTTCAGCTCAGGTCATGATCTCATGGTTCATGAGTTTGAGCCCCGAGCGGGGCTCTGCGCTGGCAGCATGGAACATGCCTGGGATTCTCTCTCTCCCTCTCCCTCTGTCGCCTCCCCCCCCGCCCCACCCACCACTCACTCTCTCTGTCTCTCTCAAAATAAATAAATAAATAAATAAACTTAAAAAATACTAACTTGTAGACCAAAAAGATATTTTTCAGGAACCTAAAATAGTTTATGGTATTAACATAGGGGAAGGAAAAAATTGACTAGAAAACAGATATTGGCTGTTCCTCCTGTTAAGTCCTCAAACAGCAAACACTGAGGCTAAGAATTCTGAGTATTTCAGTCCTCTGGCCCTGCTACCCATATATAAGATAAGAATACTTCAAGTTACTTTAGCCCTTTGAATACTCTGTCCCCCAGAGTATCCAAATACTAGACACAGAATATCAAATTCCGCGCTCACGACAGAACCTGTGATGCTAACATTCCTCCATACGCCTAAGGAAACTGGCCCGCAGGAGAGTCACATTTCTCCCTGAAGTCACTAAGAATGACATTCTTGGAAATGTACACTTAGGCGATGTAATGTGGTTAAAGCACAGATTTCAGACGAAGATAGAGTAAGCGTGAATTATGGTTCCATAACTAATTAGCTATGGACAAAGTGCCTCATAGGATGATAGTGAGGACAAAATGTAGGGTTGCATGGGACATGTCGAGCACAGTGACTTATACATATGAAGCACTCAGTGTAAGTCTAGCTGTTGTCATTATGACTGCTATATCCTCATCCCTGAGACGTGGTTAATGGGACTGTCTGTGATGACAAATCCAGTTCCTTAGTTTATATGATGAAGAGGAAGACCTGGACCCCAGTAAAACTTTCCCCGGGGCAATCTGTTCTGTCTGAATCCTATGGGATTTTGTGAAACAGAATAATTTCAGAGAATAAAGGGAGTTGGAACAAAGAAGGATTGCTAACGTGTTACCAAGTAAGATTGTTACATTTCTTTTTTAAAAATTTTTTTAATGTTTATTTATTTCTGAGATGGGGGAGACAGAGCATGAGTGAGGGGAGGGGCAGAGAGAGAGGGAGACACAGAAGTGGAAGCAGGCTCCAGGCTCCGAGCTGTCAGCACAGAGCCCGACGTGGGACTCGAACTCACGAACCGGGAGATCATGACCTGAGCTGAAGTCGGTCACTCAACCGACTGAGCCACCCAGGCGCCCCAAGATTGTTACATTTCAATCACACAAAACAAAGCAGGTCACAAATAGAACTGACATCCCCCACTGTCACCATGAGTTCATAAAAGAAAGAACACTTCAATAGTAAAGTATAATAAGGAAATAATCTTGGAACAAAGGGTGGCTCTTTGAATGAACTTAGCTTTCTGAAACATACACTTCATTTAACTTGGGTTTTCCGACTGATGCAGAAAAATGCCATCTTTTTTGGTGCCAGCGTTTAGCAAAGACCGATCGAGTAATTTCGATGGGTCTGTTTTCAGTCAGCTGACTGATGTTGCTGGTGGACGACCAACCTTGCCCCTCCTTGAGTGCCTGCCAGGTTGCGCTAAAATGTCTATCGTGCTCTGTTAGTCCTATTATTTCTATGAACAAATACCGAGCACATGATCTGTGCCAGATTGCACAGCGCTGTCGCTGAGCGGGGACAGAACAGATCACTTGGAGAGAACAACCCGGTGGTTGCTAGAGAAGAGGAAGGTAGGGAGATAAGTCACTGAAATAAGTGAAGACGATTAAAGGGCACAAACTTCCAGGCACAAAATAAATAAGGCACAACAATGAAAAGTACAGCAAAGGCAACATAGTTAATAATATTGTCATAACTTTGGACGGGGACAGACGGTGACTACACTTGCCATGGTGAGCATCTCATAATGTACAGAATTGTTGAGTCACTCTGTTGTACATCTGAAACTAATATACTATTACATGCCAATGGTATTTCATGTAAAAATTACAAAGAATTTTAATTTCTCCTTGTCTCTCCCTAACATGTTTTCGGCATAGATTATTACGTTCTCGAGTTTTACTTACATTATTTTTCCAGAGCTCCACAGCATTCTCCTTAGAGAATAGTAGGTAAAATGATTATTTAGTAGGTAAAATGATTATTCCCATTTACAGACAAAGTGTCTAAGGCACATAGAAGTTAAATGTCACAATCTAACAAGCAGTGGAGCTAAGATTCTACCCTGATTGTCTAACTCTATAACCCCACCCAAGTTTTTCTCCTTTTTTTTTTTTTAAAGTTTATGTATTTACTTTGAGAGAGAGAGAGAGAGAGAGAGAGAGAGAAAGCGCACACGGGAGTGGCAGAGAGAGAGGGAGAGAGAGGGAGAGAGAGAATCCCAAGCAGTCTCCACATTGTCAGCATGGAGCCCAATGCAGGGCTTAAGCCCAAGAACGGTGAGACCATAACCTGAGCCAGAATCAAGAGTCGGTTGCTTAACCAACTGAGCCACCCAGTTGCTCCCAAGTAGTTAACTCTTTAACAGCCAAGCTTGTCATCTGTGAGGGAGAGGGACACATGAACAGATTATTTCAGCAAAATAACATTGTTAAGACCTAGACAGGAATACATAGAATTAATCACGGACTTATTCTGAGTTCAGAGAGAGCTTCTTTAAGATGATGCTGGGATACAAGTCTTCAAGGAGAAGAAAGAAGAGGATTCCTGAGAGAGAAAATGTACAGATACACAAAAGGCACGTAGGAACGGTGCAGCTTGTGGGGAGTTCCATAGTTCAAGATCAACAAGTACAAACAACTTGAAGGAGGTTTTCAGAAAATAACACGACTATTCATATGGAAGCCTACTCGTTATAATGGAAGTTGAGGAGGGGCACCTGGGTGGCTCGGTAGATTAAGTGTCCCACTTTGGCTCAGGTCATGATCTCACCGTTTCTGGGTTCGAGCCCTACATCGGGCTCTGTGCTGATGGCTCAAACCTGAAGCCATCTTGGGATTCTGTGTCTCCCTCTCTCTCTGCCCCTCCCCCGCTCACACTCTGTCTCTTTCTCTCAAAAAATGAATAAACATTAAAAAAATTTTAAAAATAGTGGAAGTTGAGGAGGTAGAACATTTTGCCCCCTCCACTATTCCCTCCAGGGGAATATCTATAGGCAGGGGGAGGGCTTTAAATGGCCAGACATCTACATCATAGCTTTTAGTTGTGCCTTTTCTGCTTGGTTTATTACATCAAGCTTTTCACAAACCTAATCCCAGACCTAAATATGTCTGTCTGTGGGACGGTGAAGAAGATACCCTTCCTCATCTCTGGAGCATTGTATTTAGGATTTTTTTCAGGTTGGACATGGAATTTCTTGGAGTACAGTTGTTTCCTTTTGGAATATTTAGGACTGAGATAATGCCAGTGGGAAGGACGGGCTAAGCAATGCTTCAGCACAAAGGGCTGGAGTCTCTCCTGACAGAGCACTCATTCTCCCCATGGCATAGCGGTGGAGGTGTTTACGCTATTTGATTGGAAAGCGTTTTGGAATTAGTAAGAGAGAAGAACTTGTGAAAGTTTGTTAATGTGAAATGAGTTTAAGATTTTGTGAAGATTTGTTCATGTTGAAGCATATAATCAGGCTTGGCTGAGATGATTACTCTAGTCTTACAGCATGTGAGAGGCCATATGGTCAACAACATCTCTCAAAATCCTGCTAAGAAGAGGCACCTGGGTGCCTCAATTGGTTAAGCATCTGACTCTTGACTTCAGCGCAGGTCATGACCTTGTGGTTCATGGGTTTGAGATCCGAGTCAGGCTTCGCACCATACTGACAGTGCAGGGCCTGCTTGGGATTCTCTCTCTCTCTCTCTCTCTCTCTCTTTTTCCCCCTTTCCCCCTCCCCCATTCCCTCTCTCTCAAAATAACTAAACTTAAAAAATGATTCTAAGCAGTAGGGATCTATTTTAATTCGATGATCTTAGTACTGAGGGGCCACAACTGTAAGAGAGTAAAAGTCTGGTGTGTTCTACCGGGCAGGAAGTGATGTAATGGAACCGAAGGGAGCTCATTTAGGCATGGCTCTGGCTGCCATCTGAAGAAGCCCGCAAAACGGTCGGGAATCACTGGTGAATGTTAAGAAATGAAGCCTCAAATCATTAAATACGAAAGAGCATTTTCATATGATAGTGTGGAAGATGGAGTCATGGACCAAAAACAGGAGGACCTAGAAGCAAATGGAATAGCACGGATTACGGAATAGGATGCAGCAAGGTTCAAATCCTGGATCTCCTCCTCCTGGATTTTACTCCCGAAATGTTATTTAAATCTTTTCTAAGCCTCAGATTCCCCCACTGTGTGGAGGAACGTTGGAGGATCCAAGGTGCGGTGTTGCGGGATTTCAGAGATCTTCTGTTGGGAGTGCCCCACAAAGCACCGGTCCTAATAAATGACATCATCATATCATGTCATTTTTAGGTGCCCATCACATTTTCCCCCCCACTCATACACGATGCTAACGGTGGAAACTTCCAGGAACGCTAATGATATCTTACTTTGTGCAGTGAAGTATAAGACTTAGAAGGAAAATCTCTCATGAAGAGAGCTCATTGATTGAAACGAAGCCTGATCAAGATATAGATGTTTGAGACGACGCCTTCACCTGAAACCATAGGGGATAAGTCTGACGAGAGAGAAGCGGAGGAAGGAACCAGCTGCAGAAACAAAAGGGTGGTTGGACATGTTTTGAGAACGAAGGGCGAACGCGTTACGGAATCGCTGGCCCTGCTCATGAGGGCCATCTGTATTTGGCTCAGGCTAAAAATTCTAGTTTTCTTTCTTCAGAGTTTTGAGGTTTTATTCCTCCATCAAATGGCACTTTGTATCGAAAGGAAATTCTCTGAACGCAGTTTAAGAATAGGATTGTGCTATTACTGGGTGACCATCTGGCTCCATTTTTTCTTTTTTTTTTTTTTCCTACTAGTAGTTTCCAAGCAGGGTCTTTAGTCTTGCAGGTGGTTTGAAGCCAATAATATTTATTTGACAGTCTCAGATGTCCATACTTGAACAGAATGCTTGCTTTTGCTGCCTTCGGCAGTGGATTTCATAGGATGCATTTTGGTTAAAAAATTCTCGAAGAATGACTTTGAGAGGCAGAGGGAAGCGGTTGCAGCAGAATTTGAATGGAACTGCTGTGGCATGAGTTCTTTGACCTCTTTTGTGATCAAAACTAAAATTGATTTTCTCCATAGTTTTGGTCTGGGAAGCTCTCTTCCCTAAGCCATCAATTTCTTTTTCCGTTTTTTCCAAACTGAGTTGAGCACAGAAAGATTTACAGTGACAACCACCCACTGATAGTAGATATAATGGAGATAAATATATTTAATGCATTATTTTTTTTTTTTACAAATTAAAACTGGTTTCTTCTCATATTATGTTTTTATGAAATCTTTCTGCCGTGATTTATAATGATCTGTAAACAACAAGAAAATTAGTTTGAGAAAAGAGTCAAATGAGAGAGCCATGCAGTTATTCAAATATGGTCTATTTCTCCATATCAGCTCGATAGTTCTAAGATACGACAGTGTGGATTAAGAAATATTTTATGACCGGGGCGCCTGGGTGGCTCAGTCGGTTCAGCGACAGACTCTTGGTTTGGGCTCAGGTCATGATCTCACAGTTCATGAGTTCAAGCCCCACATCAGGCTCTGTGCTGACCATGTGGAGCTTGCTTGGGATTCTCTCTCTCTCTCTCTCTCTCTCCCTCTCTTTCTGCCCCCCACCCCCGCATTGTCTCTCCCTCTCTCTCAAATAAATAAGTAAACTTAAAAACAAAAGAAATATTTTATTACCAAAAAGATTCAAATGGGTGTTGATAGGCTGAGCTCAATTATTTTCCTTACAGAATATGCCCTGAGCATAGACAAAATTGGGAGCAACCTAATTCACAATAAATTTTGATTGGCCGTGAAAGGTCCTTCTGTCTTAAGATTCACCCTCTCCCAGTTTCTAGGTCACAGACTCTTGCCCTGGCTCCTGTTTTGGGAGAAGGCTTTATGATGTGGATCAATGCCTCTCCTCCATCATTTATTTAAGCCTCACCTTGTTGATGGAGAGATAGGCTTTGCAGCACATCTCCCTGCTCTCAGCCCCCGGTCATGGTTGGACCGAAAGTGGGCAAAAGTAGGATACAAATGGGTAAATTGGGTCCGTTAGATTTTCTTGCTGCTTTGAATCAAGATATGCTGAGACATTGCCCACTAGCAGGTTGTCAGGGAGCTCTGCTGGGGGCCCTGGTCAGCAAAGTAACTCCATATGCAGGTTGACGAAATAGACACGATATTGAATATTGGGCGAGGAAATCGGTAAGGACGAGAAGTGCAGAGAAGCTGTGATTTGGTAAAGGCAAAAGTCCTAGAGGGGAGGAGCAGTGCCTCACCCCCGGGCACCCTGGTTGTTGCCCAGCCCAGATGGCTTTACCATCATCACATGCACACTCTCTGGTAACTTAGATTAGGTCTCTGATTTTCAAAACCTGATAAGCTAAACAAAAGCAAATATCAGAAGTTTTGCCAGTTGCAAATAAGCTTTATAAACACAGACTCGTCAGTGTCTGTTGGTTGATGAACTTAACTAAGGAAACTAATGAGGGGTCACCTAAGGGGACTGAGAGAATGGGGCAGCCGTGGAAAAGGTACAATGGGAAGGGCCGGCTTTGGGGAGTTCTAACACCCATCCCTGTGTATTATCTGGAGTGAACTTACAGCCGGGAGTCTAGGGAGTTTGGGAAAGATATGTTGCAAAAGACACTTTCTCCCACCCCCCCTCAGTGAAATGACTTTCACTCAGTTGGATGCTGTCATTGTACCCTAAACCTTCACTGAGGTACCAGGAAAACTACCTGTGGAGGCTCACGTTAGCATATCATATTGAGATGATGGTTATTATCACCACCTACGACATTGCTTGGGTTCCTTCTAAGAAGTTCTATGCAAGAAATTGCTTTCATAACTAATCTTAGGTAACATTGTGCTTTCTCTCAGGAGCTGTCATGATTTCTCTTCATGGGCATGTACAATCCGATGATTCTGTTACCATTTTCATTTTGGTGGTCAGGAAGCTCAGAAGTAAAGCCCTGGGGGAACTTCTGGCCCCTAAGCTCTGTATTCTCTCCCCTCCCTCCCTTTCTCCCAAGGCATTAGTTTCCCAGGTTTAACTCAATGTTCCCTAGGCTTAACAGATACGTTGTCATTCATATATTAATGCTTTATTGCATACCCTTGTTGCATACATTGCTTTACATTATCCAACTCAGGCTCTTCCCTCATTTGTCTTTGTTTACTCTGCTCCTTCTTCCTGGAAAAATGTTCCCCTCTGTCATCCCCAACCCCTGGCAGCATACTTACACTTACTTCAAGACGTACTTCAGGCACCTCCTGCTGGAAGCCTTGCTGATAGCTTGAGACCATGCACCTTGTGGCTAACACATGTCATGTTGCCCTGAGATCATCTGATATCTGTCTACCTCTCTCCCTAAACGGTCAGCTCTTTGAGGGCAGGATCTGCTTTGTATGGCAAGTAGTGGGTGTTTTGTTTTTTAAGTTTATTTATTTATTTAGAGAGAAAGAGAGAGAGAGAGAGAACATAAGCAGGAAAGGGGCAGACAGAGAGAGAGAGAGAGAGTGAGAGAAAGAGTAAGAGTGAATCCCAAGCAGGCTCCATGCCGTCAGCACAGAACCCAACGTGGGGCTCGATCTCACAAACCATGAGATCATGACCTGAGCTGAAATCAAGAGTCAGAGGCTTAACCGATTGGGCCACGCAGGCTCCCCAAGTAGTAGGTGTTTCATAAACGTTCGGCGAATGAATACACGAAGCGCTTTATGGAATACCATAGAAAACAGGCAGAGGTTAATAACATTTCAGTTGAAGAAAAGCTTCTTATAAGGAGTAATAGTTGATAGTAACAAAGGGCTCACTGTATGGGAGGGGGTACTTACGCATTTTTTATATATTAACTTATTTAATTATGCTTCCCCCAAACAGGTAGTGAGTACTGTTATTATCTCTCTGTTACAAATGAGAAAACGAAAGCCCATAGAGGTTAAGAGACTTGCCCAAGTTTACCAAGCTAGTGGCAGAGGAAGAACCAGAATGCAAATGGCCTACCCCTGGAGCCTGCACACTAATTTGCTCTGCTGTGGTGCCTCTCTGTCATCATGGACACATTCGGGCACCAATTTCTTTATGTATTTTTATTTTTACTTTACAAAGTTGATACACAATTGACGTACAACGTTGTATTAGTTTCAGGTGTGCAAGAGTAATTCAACATTTGTATATATTGCAAAACGATCGCCACGATATGTCTAGTTAACTTGTTTTTTTTTTTTTTTTATTAAATTTGTTTTTAACGTTTATTGTTGAGAGACAGAGACAGGCAGAGCATGAGCAGGGGAGGGGCAGAGAGAGAGAGGGAGAGACAGAATCTGAAGCAGGCTCCAGGCTCTGAGCTGTCAGCACAGAGTCCAACGCGGGGCTCGAACCCACAAACTGCACGCTCAAGACCTAAGCAGAAGTTGGACGCTCAACCGACTGAGCCACCCAGGTGCCCCATGTCTAGTTAAGTTCTATCACCACAAATAGTTATAATTTTTTTCTCTGTGATGAGAGCTCTTAAGATTGACTCTCTTAGCAACTTTCAAATATGTAATACAGTATTGTTAATTACAGTCACTATGCTGTGCATCTTATTCCCAGGACTTATGTATCTTATAACTGAAAATTTGTACGTTTTGACCACCTTCACCCATTTTGACCACCTCTCCAGTCCCCAACTTTTTCAATTACCAATCTATCTTCTGTATCTGTGAGGTTTTTTTTAATTCCACATGTAAGAGAGATAAGACGGTATTTGTCTTTCTGACTTAGCATAATGCCTCCAAGATCTGTCCATGTTGTTGCAAATGATAAGATTTCCTTCTTTTTTATGGTTGAATTATATTCCTCTGTGTGTGTGTGTGTGTGTGTGTGTGTGTGTGTGTATAGATCCCATTTACTTTATCCATTCATCCATCAATGGACCCTTAAGTTTATTCCATATCTTAGCTATTGTAAATAATGTTGCAATAACCATAGGAGTGTAGATATCTCAAGTTAGTGTTTTAATTGTCTTTGGCTCCTGAGCGGAATTGCTGGATCATATGGTATTTCTATTTTTAATTTTTTGAGGAACCTCCATACTGTTTTCCACAGTGGCTGCACCAGTTTGCATTCCTACCAAAAGTGCACAGGGTTTGTTTCTCTCTACATCCTCACCAGCACTTGTTATTTCTTGTGTTTTTGAGTTTAGCCACCCTGGCAGGTGTGAAGTGACATCTCATCGTGATTTTGGTTTGTATGACCCTGATGATTAGTGATGTTGAACACATTTTCATGTACCTGTAGACCATTTCTATGTCTTCTTTGGAAAAACATTTATTCAGATCCTCTTGTACACTTTTCAGATCAGATTCTTGGTGGGTTTAGAAATTTTTTAATTAACTTTTTTTGTTATTGAGTTGTATGAGTTCTTTATATATATTGGATATTAACCTCTTATCAGATATATGATTTGCAAATATTTTCTCCCATTCTATAGACTGCTTTCATTTTATCGATGGTTTCCTTTGCTGTGCAGAAGCCCCAATTTTGATTGCTGTTCCAGAAGAGTAAATCCATGTTTTTATTTGTGTTTTACTCAATAGTCATTCCCATTCTCCTCACATCATGCTGTATAGATACAGGCATTCACACTGCCAGGTCCTGTAGCAGACTTTGTGCCTGGAGTTCTCTCTCATCCAGCAAGAGAGCGGATGCAGAATCAAATACAGGAGAGGCTAATGTTTGGGAGGAGACGAGCTCTGAGTAAGCGTTCTTGCTCTGTACTTATTAGGATCAGAAGGCTTACATATGTGATGGATGTGTAGAAAGAGACAATGAAACAGTGATCATTAACTCAAACGTATGAGAGAAAGGGGGTTTCAAAGATATGTGGTGTAAGGGGTTTTGGGTCAATACAAAATAAAATCCTTGCACTGAGCAGATGGCTGTTTACAGCAGGCACCAGCTGCCGTGTCTGTTTGTCTTAACTTGTCTGGGGGATAAGACAGATAGAGAATGCTACCTCCGGGACAACAAGGCACCTTTCTTTTGCTAATTAGCTCCAGGTAATTTTACCCTGCTGTGGTGGTCTATCACCCTGTTTACCTGTTTACCTATTCTGGATGCTTTTGTCCTGTGGAAGCAGCTTTCTGCCTCTATGCTTTTGTTCTATGTGGGGGATGCTTTCACCCTGTTTGCCTATTCTGGACGTTTTCATCTTGAGCCTTGTTAACCCACTGGTGCAAACTCAGGGAATTCCTAAACTTATTCCTCACAGCTTCCCGAGGCCCTTTTTTGTCTCCTGTGATGCCTGTGATACTGCAATTGAGTTATTAGATGCAAATAAAACATATGTAAATAACCCGGCACAATTCCTAATGCATATTAGATAATCGATATATGGAAACTTCTATTCTTGTTATTATTCTTATTATCAGTTATATACTTGATTACCTATCATTTTCTTTAGTGGAAGGTTTTAGTTTCACTCACTCAAGCATAGTTGGTGTTTATAAATTAACTTGGATTGACTAGTTTCTGGCAGATTAAGGGATAACAAGCTTATACATGTGAAGCCACAGGTAGGGTGGTTCCGTTTTCCCTCCAATCAAAACAATATTTAACAAGCACCAAGGAACTATTCTTCACACATTTTTTTTAATTTTAAAATTTATTTTGAGAAAGAGAGCATTTGCACACACTCACAAGCCAGATAGGGGTAGAGAGAGAGACACAGAGGACAGAATCCTAAGCAGGCTCTGCGCTGTCAGTGTAGAGCCTGACTTGGGGCTCAGTCCCACAAACTATGAGATCATGACCTGCCCCCAAATCAAGAGGTGGATGTTTAACCAACTGAGCCACCCAGATACCCCTATAACCAAGGAACTATTCTTGTTTGTGGAGAATTCAACAGTGAAAACACAGATGGAAACTCTGTTCCGTGGAGTTTACATTATGATAGAAAGAGGCAGAGAATCAAGAATCTAAAAAGTGAAGATATTTAATATGTGAAACAGGTTATGGGCAGAACTAAATGAGGCCCAAGATGAGGGATTCCTAGAAGGATTCCACTTCTGGAAGGGTGGTAGAAGAAGGGCTGGTGGAGAAGGTAATATTTGAGTAAGGTATGGAGGAAGCGAGGCAGTGGGCAATATGGAGTGGAAATCAGCCGGGACAAGCGGTCTAGGAGAGAAAACACCAAGCATAAGGGCTCTGAGGCAGGAGTGGGACACAGGCTCAAAGAATAGCAGGATAGATAGTATGGATCAATGGAAGGTTTGAGGTGGGAAGATTTATGATGTAATTGGGGTGGGGGTGAAATGTGGAGGACTGTTCAGGTCACTGTAATAATTTTGGCTTTCCCTTGAAATGAGGTAGGAAGCCACGGCAGTGGTTTAAGAAAGAATAAGATGATAGAGCTTGTATTTTGACAGGACTGGTCTGATTGCAGGGTCAAGAATAGATCAGAAGAATGAATGTAGGCACAATAGAGATGATAAGCATAGAAGCAAGAAGGCAAATGTTGGTATTTCAATATTCTCGCTAGGGATGCTACTGGCTTGTTGGTAGCAGTGGAGGTGGTGCAGAGTCTTTGGCTGTGGATCTATGTTTATGGCAGCATGGACATGTCCATAGATTGAATGTTGAGTAGAAAGGAGAGAAAAGTCAAAAGCAGCTGGACGAGAGCAGCAGGAACGATGATGGGGTTGCCAACACTGGGATGGAGAAGACTGAGAAAAGCTAGGTTGAGATACAATAAGTTTGAGATGTTCACTGGATATCAGGGTCAGGATGTTAAGCAGACAGATGGGGACAGGAGCTCAGGTGAAAGTTCTGGGGAGGAGAGTCATCAATGGGGAAACCTTAGCCCGTAGATGGGTTTTAATGATGTAAGAGTGGTGAGATCATGATGGAAGTGATCATATTCAGAAGAGAGAAGATAGTCAAGACTGAGTCAGGGAAATGAGATGGGTCCAGAAAAAGAGATGCAGAGGTAATGGCCAGTGCGCTAGGAGGACCATTCTGAGAGGATGATATTCTGTGAATTGAATAAGCAAGGACTGTTGAAGAGGAGGAGGTGATCGACTCTATCAGACGTGAACTGAGGAAGAAGTGTCACCAGTTGCATTTATTCCAGCGACATGGGCTCAAGGAAGACCTTGTTGAGAACACTTTCTTCCTGAAGCAACAGGAGAAGTTAAAAGTCAAAGAAGGTGGTGGCAAAGCCAATTAGAAAAAAGCGGATGGTTAAATATTAGGAGAAAAAGGGGCCAAACCATATCTAGAGGGGTCAGGTTAAGATTGAGCCCATTAGTCCCAGATTTTAGAGCAGGTGGAAACAGAATCTTAGTTCAAACAGGCTTACAGGCAAGTAAGAAGTTTCTGAGAAATTGGTTTGAGCACAAGCAGGTGTTTTTCGCTGCTTTTTATAGGAGACGGGGTATGGTGTTTGAATGCTTGGGGCTAGCTCATAGGGTTAGTGAAAGAATGAATGTAGGCTCTTTCCATTTGGGATGTATAAGTAAATGCAAAAAAAAAATACACCTGTGGATAGATGATCCAAATATAGGTGGAAACACATTTTTTAAAAGAAAAAATGATCAGCGTAATTCTATCGCTGCATTTGACAAATGTCTTGAATTGCTGTCATTTTATCTTTTCAAAAATATCATGTAGATCTAACCCCTACACTTTAGATTAATCCCCTTATGTTTGCGGAAAGCAGATTTTATTTTTGGACATCATAATTTCATTTCCCAGCATAATGAAATTCAGCGGAACAACCGGAGGGAGCCCTGAAAAGTGATTTGGTCATTTTGGGTCAGAAAATTAACATTAGGCTGAAATACAACAAATCTCCCATTAGTTTGTCTTGAAAAAAAAAAAAAAGTAAAAGAGTTTTCTGGTTTTACTGCATCTAGTGATCATTTGGGTGAAAAAAATCTTCTGTTCCATCTCTTGTGGTGCCAAATTTTATTGCATTTCCTTCCCTGCACAGCTTGTTAAATGTGAACAAGTGCCTTGGATTTCACAGCAGTGCTAAGATTCTCACTTAAATTGCCTTGGAACTTGGTGGCCCCTAATTAATCCAGTGACTGCTAGACATTTTGTGTGATATTGTTTATATAGTTGATAGGAAAAACACATCTGTGCTGCGAGGGCTGGAGGCAGAGTGAAGTAGGAGATACAGACTTTTAAATGTGGCCATTAAAATGTCCCAACAGTATGCACAGAATTTAGTTGCTGGTACTCTTATTATTAATGCTATTTTTAAAGAGCTCACAAAAGGCATAAGGAGACTTACATACCGGGCTGGCCTTGGACGTTGTTCTCTGAGGGAGTTGTTGGAAGAATTTGAGCATGAAAACAGTGTGTTCCTCTCACGCTGGTGGACCTTTGGAGACATACAAGAGGAATATGAGATTGTTGACAAGGAACAGAGCTAAGAGGTTATTAAAATTGTCCAGATGAGACAAGAGACCTAGACCTAGGGTAGAAGAAACAGGGCAATGGCACTGATGTGACAGATGTTACTGTGTTATTTTGCATTTTACTGTTGTCTTTGACTCTAGACAATATACAGATAGCCCACTTTTCCCTTTTCCAGAGTTTCCAATTCTAACATTTGCTTCTTACTTCATTGGTTAGGTGTCCCGATGTCGAGTGCGTTGTCTATTTCCTTGAGTTTACTAAATTGGGGCTACCTCTTCTCCTTTCTAAAGAAGAAGGGCTTATCAACTGCCATTTCTTGATGCAATTCAGTAATCTGAAAGTTCTCATGGGCAGCCGTTGTTCATAGTACAAATCTATTTTTCTTTTACTGAATTTCAGAAATGAGAGGAGTCATCAGATTCTTTCCTCAGTGGTAACTACATGTACTTTACGCCCTCTGGCTCATGTTATGGTAAAATTGAGATGTTACAACTTTTATCTTGGGGGTTTATATATTTCTAGGAATTTATCCATTTCTTCCAGTTTGCAACAGCCAACAAAATTAAAAGGCAACCTAAGGAATGGGAGAAGATATTTGCAAGTGACCTATCTGATAAAGGGTTAGTATCCAAAATCTATAAAGAGCTTATAAAACTCAACACCCGAAAACCAGATAATCCAATTAACAAATGGGCAGAAGACATAAGTAGACATTTTTCCAAAGAAGACATACAGATGACCAGCAGACACACGAAAAGATGCCCAACATCACTCATCATCAGGGAAATGCAAATCAAAACTACAATAGTTTTGTATTAGCAGAATGGCTAAAAGCAACGACACAAGAAATGACAGGTGTTGGCCAGGATGTGGAGAAAGGGGAACCCTCTTGCCCTGCTGGTGGGAATGTAGACTGGTGCATCCACTCTGGAGAACAGTACAGAGGTTCCTCAAGAAACTAAAAATAGAACTACCCTACGACCCAGCAATTGCACTACTAGGTATTTACTTAAAGGATACAAAAATGCTTATTCAAAGGGATACATACATCCTAATGTTTATAGCAACATTATCTACAATAGCAAACTTATGGAAACAGCCCAAGTGTCCAATGACTGATAAATGGATAAAGAAGACATGGCATATATATATATATATATATATATATATATATATATATATATATGGAGTATTATTCAGCCATAAAAAATGAGATCTTGCCATTTGCAAAGATGTGGATGAAGCTAGAGAATATTATGTTAAGTGAAATAAGTCCATTAGAGAAAGACAAATACCATATGATTTCACTGCTATGTGGAATTTAAGAAACAAAAGAAGAAGGAGGGAAAAATGAGAGAGAAGCAAATCAAGAAACAGACTCTTAACTATAAAGAACAAACCAATGGTTACCAGAGGGGGGCCGGGTGGGGGGATGGGTGAAACAGGTGATGGGGATTAAGGAGGGGACTTGTGATGAGCCCAAGGTTATTTATGTAAGTGACGAATCACTAAATTCTATACCTGAAACTAATATTACACTTTTATGTTTTAACTACCTGGAATTTAATTAAAAACGTTAAAAAACCCCAACGTCTATTTTGGAAACCCGCCCGGCCTAATTGAATATGGCAGAATGTAGTCTTCCACAACTCCTGATATTCTATTGGCTAGTGGATTGTAGGGAGATACAGAAAATAGTCTTTCTTAGAAAGTCCAAGACAGAGGGCATTATCTAGTGATGGGGCTTACCCATTACTGTTTTGTTTTAAGTAGACGTGAGACTTTTTTGGTTCAAGTGTTGGTAACTGTTGTGCTAACCTAAAAGAGATCATAACTAGATTCCAATTTATGGAAGTTCATTTCCTGTGATGTTTTGCTTAATGTGCAAATAGGCCACAGAGCCCATTGTTCCTCCGTAAGTGCTTTCGGTTTTGCATCTGTTGGCCCTTCTCCATTCTAAGTCCTTAGGAGGCAGCCAATAAATTAATGCTGAAACTGTATATACTCAATAGAACTCTAATTTGGCGTATCAATATGTCATTAAAAACACTCTTACTGATCATTTACATATTAAGCAAACCATCCATTTAGGAACAAAAATCCCACATGTACCCATTTATCATTTCCTGAGTGTCATTTGTGTGTGGCAGGCAACCATTACTGCCGGGGTCCTTCTGAGATGAGGACAGCATAGCTCTCATCCTCTAGGTACCCATCATCAGATGGAGGTGACTACTTTATAAATGATTACAAAACAGTATGAAATGTTGCGGTAGGTATGCGCAAAGACATTATGGTACGCCTGGAAGGCTTTGCCAGGGCCATTTTAACCTAGAAACACAAAATTGCAGAATTTTTTTTTTCCAGAGTTGGGGGCAATCATGATGCCAACGTTTAGTCTTTCTTTTCAGACAAGCTAAACAAAACCATCTTTTTTTTTAAATTTATTTATTTTTATTTTATGAAATTTATTGTCAAATTGGTTTCCATACAACACCCAGTGCTCATCCCAAAAGATGCCCTCTTCAATGCCCATCACCCACCCTCCCCTCCCTCCCACCCCCCATCAACCCTCAGTTTGTTCTCAGTTTTTAAGAGTCTTTTATGCTAACAAAGCCATCTTTAAAATGAATTGCGAACAGGTAGTTTGAGCAAAGTCAAACTTATCATTTACTAACTTAATATTAGCTGTCATTTACTAACTTAAATAAATGATCATGATTTTGATAAATAATTATTGAACACCTACGATGGGCCAGAGGCCACTTAAGAATTTAAATATTATTGGGGCACCTGGGTGGCTCAGTTGGTTGAGCATCCCACTTCCGCTCGGGTCATGATCTCATGGTTTGTGAATTCGAGCCCCGTGTGGTGCTCCATGCTGGGCAGGGCATGCTTGGGATTTTCTCTCTCCCTCTCTCTCTCTGCCCTATCCCTACTCATTCTCTCTCTCTTTCTCTCAAAATAAATAAACATTGAAAAAGAATAGTTCTTCCATAGTAAAGAAGCATATGGGGGTAGAAAAAAAGAAAAAAAAAACCCTCAAAAGTCACATGAGAAATCTGAGTTATGGATAACGACAGATTAGCTTGGTTAGACTAATGCTCCCATAGATAACAAGTGTGAAATGCAGACAAATGTTTGACTAATACAAGCATTTGAAGGCACTGGACAAAGAAGAAGGAGACTTAGCAGTTGGCAGCATAAAGCTTGACAGAACCTTCCATTGCCCCACACTTGATTAGCAGGCAGCTTCAGCTGCAGAAAGTGCTCCCTGGTTAGCCTGAGATGTGAAAGGATAGCGTTCAGACTAGCAGAATGATCACAAGTCATCGGAGAGTTCTTGGAATGGAGGGAGCCACACAGAGAGCGAGAATGCCCTGGTCTACACATAAAATGCACCCAAATCCTTGTCCAGGTGCTTAGTCCATAAAGGACAGACTGGGGAGGGAGGGAAATGAGGAGGTCCTATGAAAAAAAGAAAAAAACCCAGAGCATCTAGAAATTTAAAGAGCTAAGTGGACATTCCACCACAGGGGAACCAGAGTTTGGATTTTAAGTTCAGCGCAATTAAACTATCTTTTTTAAAATTATTTTTTAAAATCTTTTTTTATTTTTGAGAGAGTGAGAGAGAGACAGAGTGAGAGCAGAGGAGGAACAGAGAGAGAGAGGGAGACACAGAATCCGAAGCAGGCTCCAGGCTCTGAGCTGTCAGCATAGAGACCCACGGGGGGCTCTACCCTACGAACCGTGAGATCATGAACTGAGCCAAAGTCGGATGTTCAACCAACTGAGCCACCCAGGTGCCCTTAAACTATCTTCTAACCAAATATCATTATTTGGAGGAATATAAAATAATCCAGGGACTTTACAAATGTATTATTAATAATCCTTAGATTCAATCAAGAATCACTTGTTATGCTAAGAACCAGGAAAATGTTATCAATACTCAAGAAAATAGAAACTGGTCCTGAGATGATCCAGACATTGGAATGATCAGAAAACGATTATTGAAGTTGCTATTATTATTATGTTCAAGAACTTAAGATACTTATTCATATAATAAATGGATGGTTAATCTTGGCAGAGAACTAGAAACTACAAAGCAAAACTACCAAATGGAAATTCTAAAGCTGAAAAATGCAGTAACTGAAATGAAAAATTTCCTGGAAGCATTTAACAGCAGAAGAAACTAGTGAACTTGAAGGCAGAGCAAAAGAAATTATATAATGTAAAATATGAAAAGAAAAATAAAAAGTGAGGAAACATGAGTAGGGCCTCAGAGCCTCGCGGGATCATCAGGCAATTTAATTTACGTGTAATTGAATCCCAGAAAGAGCAGAGACAGAAAAAAACATTTCTTAAGTTGGAAGCTTTTCAAATTAGGTGAAAGATATCAATGTCCAACACATGCCATCAGGACAGAGTTCTGCATTCAGCAAAACCATTCTTCAAAAACAAAGATGAAATAAGACATTTGCAGACAAACCCAAACAAGAAACTTGTTGTCAGCAGGTGTATTGTGTAAGAAATGCCAAAAAGGTAGTTCTTTTCTTCAGGGTGAAGAAAGCATGTACAGGATGGTAACTTGAATCTACACGAGGAAAAAAATTGCTGGCAACGATAAGTGTCTACGTAAATATAAACAACTAGGAGTTTTTTTTTTTCTTTCTTTTCTTCATTTTCCAAAAAAAACCGCATACGGCCATTGAAAGCAATAATTATTATCACTGCAGTATGGGTTTTATAATGCTTGTATGTATGTTATAATGTTTACATGTACGATAATTATAGCACAAAGAGTGATGGTGGTAAATTGAACTGTGATATTAGAAGATTTCTGTATTTTTTGCGTGAAGGAGTAAAGCACTAAGTCCTTGTAGATTGTCTTATTTTAAGAAGTACATTGTAATTCTTAGTGAAACCAGTAAAAAATAATGAAAAAAGATTTTGGCTAAGATACCAATAGGTGACTAAAAATGGAACTCTAAAAATATTTGGTTAACTGAAAAGAATATAACAAAACATGCGATATATAATATGACATAAAAGTACACTGTAAATCAGTGGGAAATACACTAAAACCCCAACAAATGAATGGACCAAGAAGCATAGAGAAATAATCCATAACAAAAGAAAATGGACAATAAAGATGGGATAGTGGCCTTTTATGAAGGAAAACTTCAGAAGAAATTTCTGAAGTTATTAAAGCAAAGGTGTGTTGTTATTTGAAAAGTTAGCCAGTAAGAAATCTCTTTGGGAAGCATTTATTATTTTTTTTTAATTGAGGAAGGGTGATGCCTGACATTACCTTCTAATTTCCTTTTTGACTTGTGCTGTTCTAATCCTCCCCTATCTTCAAAACTTTAATTAAGTGCATTACATTCATGAATCTTGTGTCAGTAGTGTTTGCAGTTTGTAATATCTCCTACTTTTTCTTAAAAAGTTTTTTTTAACACTTATTTTTGAGAGATAGAGAGAGACAGAGCACAAGCGAGTGAGGGGCAGAGAGAGAGGGAGGCACAGGATTTGAAGCAGGTTCCAGGCTCTGAGCTGTCAGCACAGAGCCGGACGTGGGGCTTGAACCCACAAACTGTGAGATCATGGCCTGGGCCAAAGTCGGGTGCTTAACCGACTGAGCCACCCAGGCGCCCCTCCTACTTTTTCTTTTCAACGTCCACTAATATTATAAGCCGATGCAAACCAATGGTCTACCCTATGCCAAGCACCATGCTGCACCCTCCAAGTGTTTTACCTTTTACTCTGGATTCATTTTCATGTCATGGATGAAAAAGCACAGAGGCTTAGGGAGCGTAAGGGACTTAGTCCAAATCACGCAGCTAGTAAGTGTGAAGGAGCCCGCTGATCCTTGGCTCTCTGACTTTAAGGTCAACATGTGTGATCACGGGTTATGTCGAAAGAAGACAGGTGATGTGAGTATGACACAAAATAGGACAAAGAAGGGAGTCGCTGCCTGAAGACTCCAGAGTGATGAATGGAGGCAAACGTTAGATGTCAATGGGAATGATGATACCCGCATACGGGCGGGTGTCTAAATACCCAGAAATATCCAGGCAGCTGTTGTCTCGCTTACCAGGTTATGATTAACCTGGAATATTGATAACGGAAAAAAAAGTGGGATACAAAATTGAAGTAATATAAGATTGTAACTAATGTGCATTTATTTGATCTTACTTCTATAAAAATAACGCTAGAATTCAAGTGTAGAGAGTAATAAAAGCCAGGTATTTGGTTACCCTCTGCGTTCGGACAGAATGAATGGATGAATGAATCCCACGTTGATCTCCATTGTTCCTCAGACTTTTTAATTTTCAACTTTTCTGCCTTCAACACGTATAGTTTTTATAAGGAGAAAACACAGCTCTAAAAGGGGGGAAAAAAAATGAAAACACCACCATTTTGACCACTCCAGGAAGACACGCAGAAGAATAAACATAATTTCATCTGGCTTTCAAGAGTATCTCTCCTGGCAACTGCTTCTGAGACTCTGAGATCTTCTCTGAGGGAAACTGCTCATTAAACAATTTTCAATAATGTGCTGAAGAAATACAGCAAAGTTATTAAAGAGATGATGGCTGTCCCAGGGTACACATACCACAGGGGCCAGAACCACTCTTTAAATATATTTTCATTTGACTCCTGCTTCTCTGGACTGAAGCCGTATTACCATACCTAATTTTTAAAACTCTTTTTGATGGGGGTCATTCTTCTTGCCTCGAAACTGGCTCATTTTATTACTTTGGAGTCTCTGCGGAGCCTGGCGATTTTACATTCTTTTGATGCTTGCATATGGTTTGGGTTTTTTTGTGAAATCAAAGGATACAGGCTGCTTGTGATGACTTTGGCGGACATCTGACACCTCACCTGCTCGGTGGTTGCTCAAATTATCTAAAAGTGTATACTTTTCAATTGAACAAATTATAGACAAAAATTAAAATGCAAAGAATCTAGAAGGGTCAGGCATGAAAGTAAAATAATGCTAAAGTAGAAATGTCTATCTATCTATTATCTATTTATCTATCTATCTATCTATCTATCTATCTATCTATTTTTAAGCAGCTGGAATTGATGGGAACTTCAAGAATCTCCAGGTTTCTGAAATGAAGATATATTCTGGGTAGGGAGAAGGGAGATAATCAAACCAAACAGTTTTAGTTATGGACAGAATATTCTTGACTCACTAAGTACATACATTGTCTATTCAACCGTTCTGCCTCAGTTTAACCCTAGTCAAAGGAATACGCACGGCTTCACTGAAAGACTGTTAGGGCAAGGAACAGACATTCCTGGGGTAAAATCCCCTTTCCATCTCCTCCAGCTGTGTAACTGAAGGCAAGGTATTCAGTCTCCCTCAAGGTCAATTTCTTTGCCTGTAAAATCAAGGTGATGTGAGCCAACACTCTATGCCAAGCACTGTGCTATGTATGCAACTGACATGTTTTATCTTTTAATCTGGATTCACCCTCATTTCATGGATGAAAAAAGAACGAGGCTTATTGGTTTGTTGTGGGGGTTAAATTAGAGAAAGCTTGTAAAGTACGGGGCATAAGGTTTAATACCTCATAGGCACTCAATAAATATTTGGCCAACCCTCCAGTGTCCTTTGACAAGGGCAATGCACACCAAGAGAACTAACTCAAACCATAAATTAATGACTTTAATTTCTTAAGCAACTATTTATTTTCTCCCTGTAAAGATGTGCTCCTTCCCTCCCTGGTGAATTTCTATCCTGTATTTCAGGTTCATGTTTTACCTATCACATAAGACATACATTCACTCTGTGAGCACTGATTTCTCCTTCCTTCAAAGTTCTGTATCTCAGAATTTACGCCCCTTGGTCCAGTTCCATACATCATTCAACTCGAATTTTGGTCTACTTTGTAAACTTTGGAGTCCGTGCTTTATAACCTAATTTTATAATTTACTATGCAAAATCCGAGGCAAAATATTAAACATCTCTGTGTCCTAGCTTGTCCTCCCAAAAAAGGGACGGACTTAAATGTCCTTTAAAGACTATGGTAGGGCCAAAATTAAATGAAACATGTGAAAGCATCAAATGCATACATGCATATAATTGGGATATCCACAAGTCATAGTTTTACTGTCCACAATTGTCCCAAGGAAGTTTAATATTTTCAAGCCATGGATCATTTATTTTTTGTTTATATCCATCACATACTCATTGTGAAGAGTTGCTCTGAACATATCAAACTACTTGCTGTCACGTACATGTGCCATACTTTCTAAGAAATGCATTTTGAATTTTTTTGACCTAACCAACTCCTGTTCGTCCTTCAAAACCCAGCTCGGGCATCACTTCCTCCTGAAAGTCCCTTGAGTTCCTTCAGGTTGGGGTTTCCCTCCACTCTCAAGGCACTATGTGTTTCTGTTATGGTTCTAATTATACTTTTTTGCTTACGTACATATATTTCCCCCCTTTGGTGGACCAAGAGCCTCTTGGGAAGTGATTTGTTTGTCGTTTTATCCTTGCAGGATAGTTCAGGGCATAAGACATGGTGATCAGTGAGTATTTGTGGAATGGACGAGTAAAAGAATGGGTACAGAGAAAAATCAGGAAATGAGTGCTGCCAGTGGGTAGAGCCTCATGGTGGACCTTGGGGATGTCTGCTTGCCAATGAATATGTTCAACGTTGTTGCCTATCATGCTTAAGGCATTTTTGGTGATCCTTTTCTTCTATAGTCTCTGCTATGTCTCAGACTCTCATTTATGGCAAAAAGCATGTAAACATTTGGCTCAATGGTCAGCTATCAAGACGACCTTTGGAAACTTAACCAGGAGGGAGAGCTTGTCTATTTTTGGCCACTAGTTTATGTATCTTACAAATGCTGTAATGGTTCAAATATTACTTGTTTGTACGCATGCAGCAGCTGATCTATAAAACATATGGTATTTTGAAATATTGATCTCTTCAGTGCCAGCAAGTAAGAGATATTAGGGTAGCCTGGGATTCCATTTGTAACCGTGGGATTAGAGTCAGAGAAGTGGAAAATTGGAATAGACCAAAATTCATGTGAAGTGCAAAATACAGCTGGCAGTGGGGCTAAAGAAGGAGAATAACAAATAAGGGAAGCATTATTTTAAAAGCTGACTCAACCATCACGTGGGAAAGGAGCAGTGAAATGAACAAGCTTTCACTGCCTCAGCTTCCTGTGCCTCCAGGTTGGCTTTGCGGACTTAAATTCAGCACAACAGCTGGAAAAGGCAAAACTGAATGATTTGGAAGCAAGAAAAGGTGGCATCCCTATGGGTTCCTGTCACATCTCTCAAGCAAGTCAGTAGGAAGTTAAATTACAAAAGAAGCCGATTGTGGTGGGGAAAGATGGAAAAAATAACAGCACACTTTCCTCATGCTTGGAATTATACCCACACTGGATCGTTCAAGTTTTTTCAGTTCACTTGCATTGTGATGTCCTTCTAAACCCAACTGCAGAACTGGACTTTTTCTTTCATCACTAAACTCAAAGTTTCTTTAATATTGTCCTGGGCATTTGACTTCACATGTTGATCAGTTGCTTCTCTTTTGGCCAGGGACCAGGTGTTACCTGACCTTGTGCATCCAGAAACACAGTCTAGCACATTATTTGTTACGTGGGAGGTGCTCCGTAATAGGTTTTGATTGACTGGCTGGATGAATGCATCTAGAAGGGTTTTGGAAATATTTTGTTTATGTTCTATCCACTTGACCTTTAAAGAATCTTTATCCAACACCTAAATGTAAGATAGGAAGCTATCCAAATCTTAGAAGAGAAAACAGTCAACAAGCTTTTTGACCACGGCCACAACAAATTCTTACTAGACATGTCTCTGGATGCAAAGGAAACAAAAGGAAAAATGAACTATTGGGACCTCATCAAGATAAAATCTTCTGCACAGCAAAGGAAATAATCACCAAACTAAAAGGCAACCAACGGAATGGAAGAAGATATTTGCAAATGACATGTCAGATAAAGGTTTAGTCTCCAAAATCTATAAAGAACTTATCAAACTCAACACCCAAAGAACAAACAATCCAGTGAAGAAATTGGCAAAGGACATGAATAGACACTTTTCCAAAGAAGACATTCATATGGCTAACAGACATATGAAAAAAATGCTCAATATTACTCATCACCAGGGAAATCAAAGTCACAAACTAAAACGGCAATGAGATACCACCCCATGCCTATAAATGGCTGAAATGAACAACTCAGGCAACAACAGGTGTTGGTGAGGATGCAGAGAAAGGGGAACACTTTTGCACTGCTGGTGGGAATGCAAACTGGTGCAGCCACTCTGGAAAACAGTATGGAGGTTCCCCAAAAAATGAAAAATAGAAGTACCCTACGACCCAGCAATTGTACTTGTAGGTATTTATCTGAAGGATATAGGAGGGCTGTTTTGTTAAATTCTTTTTTTTAATGTTTGTTTTTGAGAGAGAGAGAGAGAGAGAGAGAGATCAAAAGTGGGGGCGGGGGCAGAGAGAGAGGGAGACCCAGAATCCAAAGCAGGCTCCAGGCTTTGACCTGTGAGCATAGAGCCCAATGTGGGGCTCAAACCCATGAACTGCGAAATCATGACCTGAGCCAAAGTCAGTTGCTTAACCGACTGAGTCACCCAGGCACCCCAGGAGTGCTATTTTGAAAGGGCACATGCACCCCAATATTTATAGCACTATCAACAACAGTCCAAGTATGGAAAGAGCCCAAATATCCATTGACTGATAAATGTATAAATAAGATGTGGTATATATACATATATATAATGGAATATTACTCAGCAGTTTAAAAGAATGAAATCTTGCCATTTGCAACAACATGGATGGAGCTAGAGTGTATTATTCTAAGTGAAATAAGTCAGAGAAAGACAAATATCCTATGATTTCACTCATATGTGGAATTTAAGATACAAAACAGCTGAACATAAAGGAAGGAGAGCAAAAATAATATAAAAGCAGGGAGGGAGACAAACCATGAGAGCCTCTTAAATACAGAGAACAAACTGAGGGTTGCTGGAGGGGTTTTAGGTGCGGGGGATGGGCTAAATGGGTGATGGGTATTAAGGAGGACACTTGTTGGGATGAGCACTGGGTATTATATGTAAGTGATGAATCACTAAATTTTATTCCTGAAATCATTATTACACTACATGTTCACCAACTTGAATGTAATTTAAAAAAATAGTAATAAAAAGAATCTTTATCCAAAAAGGTATTCCCATTCTTAGATGGGAATGATTCCTCTTTGATTGTAAGGAAAAAGTTAAACTCCAATATCTTTGTCTTTAAGAATGAGGAGGGGTACTAGATAAAACAGGAAAGGAAACTGACTGAAAGGAAACTTTAGGTAAAAAAATATATATAATTATAATTATAATAAATATAATTATAAAATATAATATAAATTATATTTATGATATGTTATAATTATAATAAATATAATATAATATATAATATAATATAAATTATATTTATAATATAATATAAGTTATAATTATAATATATATTATATAATATATATAAATATAAATATAAATATATTTATATATATATATATAAATATAAATATTTATATATATAAATATAAATATAAATATAAATATAAATATTATATATATATATAAATATAAATATATATAAATATAAATATAAATATAAATATAATATATATTATATAATATATAATTATTTTATATATATATATATATATATATGTATATATAATTAAAGAAGGTCCCTTGTTAGCAATTCTCTTCTCTTTGGTTTTTCTTGCTCTAGTAGCTTCTTATAGGTTATGGTCTACCATGTTCCTGAAATTAAGCCACACAGAATCATCTAGAAGATTCTAAAGAGAGATTTTTACAATAAGTGGCAAAGACAGTAATATTCAGAAACTATTTCATTTACTCCGCTACATTTATCAGTTACCTTTGAGGGGGCCGTGGGGTTACTTCGAGTCAATGAGCTCTTGGGAAGTGCTGTGTTTTTCTTCCAGGCTGAGGCAAAGCAAAATCTATTGTGATTTATCTCTCTCTCCCTGTTAGAGCAACTTAGGAGGGTGCATGTCACAGATGACGTTCTAGAACATACAGGGGCTGCCTTCAGCCTGGGTCCTTAAGTAACTATGTGTAGCAGGACTCCGACCAACCAACTGAAGTGTAGCACAACTTGTGTGATAAGTAACTGCACTTTTGGAGGCTTGAAGGAGACTTCATGATACAAAGTGATAGCTTTTCATACAGTGTCATTTTGATTGAGCAAAACTATCACATACCTATTATATGTCTGACACTGGGCTTGCTAGATGCCATTATGGGGGCTGGGAGTGGAAGAATAAAGAATTCTAAATCATTGTTTCTATTTTCCAAAATAATATATAATCTTTACGGTTTTGAGGGTGAGAAATGGTATGCAGTTGAAATATTAATATAACATAGCAGGGGAATATTGAGTCATTGAGGCCCAAACAAATAGATAAAAGTGAATGTGCTTTAGAGTAATCGAAGTATACCATCTTTTCTTGCTGGTACCACCATGGTGATCTCTTAGACAACTGTTCTTAGAAACATCCTTTTTTTCTCTGTTGAGCAATAAATTAGCATGAGTCAGAGTAGGTAAGAAGGAATTTCTCAGAGGGACTGTGATTGGAACTTGGCATTGAAGGATGTCATATAAAAAAAGGGGGGGGCATTCAGGGTTTTGAAAACAAAGATTAGAATGGAGGAAATATGGAAATGACTACCTGGGTTGACTCAGGGATCTATCTTAGAAAACAATGGAAGTGGTTCAGGTTTGGGTGGGTCTTATTCTTTCAGCAGAAATATGACCCTTTATTTTTTACCATTTTTAGTCGCTTAATCTTGTGCATACACTATTGCCAATTTTGTAGTTTCAGTACAGTGATTAAAATGTGGGGACATTTCCCTTTTACCAAGATAATCTGGTTTTTTGCCCTTTCTATATTCGTACAAAGGCTCAAATTCATCTCCTAGACAATCCATCTCTATGATCATCTCTTCTTTATTTTTTCCTCCATTACTCTTCCTCTGGTTCTTAACACTGGCCAGACATCAAGGCTGAGGTATAACAACAAAATCTCTATAAGGATCACTCATAGTCTAAATGGACCTTTATCAAGATACTAATGTCTTCTAATCGTCTAGATCCTCTAATGTCTTCATTCAATCCTGTTTGTTCCACCGGTGTCAGAGATTGTGCTACATATTAAAGATATAAAGAAGAACAAGGCATTCTCTGCCCTCAGTGCTCAGACTGTTAGAAGGGAAACAGACATAAAATTCTGGAACCCAGTGGGATAACTGTGTTAGATTTATGATTGAGAAACAGTAGAAGACTTAGCTCATGAGAGATGAAGTTCAAAACTGGCCAGAAGTTCATGTGTCAACTCATCTCTGTTTTTCACTTACGTGACTTGGCTGCAAATGAAATATTTCTTTTGGGGTTAGTCTGATTCTGATACCTAAAAATGGACTCAGTGTCTGCCATGAGGGGTGTTTAAACTAGCCGCACATCACATGAAACAGGAATTTGGATGCAGTGACTCCCCAAAAGAATTTTGAGAGTGCTATTACCAAAAGAAGAAGACAGTGATGTAAAAAGAGCAAAAATAGCAAATATCCACTACCTGTGTTCAGCCTATTTGAAAGGAATCTGGGAAGCCAGTTAGACCAGTTAAGAGGGGAGAAACCTACAGTGTAAAGTAGAAATATCCTGAGGGAAAGAGTAGGTATGTGGGCAGGTGTGACAGACACTTCCTTTCCCCCCTCCAGATCATGTCTCCTCCCTTCTCTCTACCCTGTTTTGTGTCCCAGGCAAATGAATTCTGTGGTCTGCCTCAGCCGAGCTCCCTTTCCTTATGACTTCCACAATCCAAAGAGGGCAAGGTGGAAATAGAGGGAGATTGGGGTGTTTAATCCCTTTGCTCCTTCCTTCCCTTGTGAGTTAAGGTGGTGGAGGCTGTGTTGTTCTCCAGTGGATCAGAGCTTCTTGTCTGTGATCCTCTCCTACAGCTACAGCTACTGTTACAGTATAGCTATCACTCTCACGAGGATCTAGGATCTGTTCTCTCTTCTTGCCTTCTCAGCCTAAGTGGTAGAGGGGTTGTCTGCTGTTTCTGGCCTTGGAGTATTCCACCATTCTTTGTTGGCTTTCTCTAACCTAATTCACATCATTTAAGTATAGGAACTATTACTCTGCTTGAGTGGGGTCTGTCTCCTGTTGGGTCTTCTTTTCTGAGTTTTAAAATTTATTTTGAGAGAGAGCAGGGGAAAGGGAGAGAAAGAGGGAGAGAGAGAGAGAAGGGAGAGAGAGAATCCCAAGCAGGCTCTGTGCTCTCAGCACACAGCCTGATGCGGGGCTCAACCTCACAAATCATGAGATCATGGAAATTAAGAGTTGGAGGCTTAATCGGCTAAGCCACCTAGGTGCCCCATGTCTTTTGTTGGGTCTTCTAATCCAGGACGGGACCCAGCTGCTGGTGTTGGATTAAGATACAACTGAAGCCACAGAGCCCAACATTTGGAGATTATGGAAACAGATGATGGGTAACTGTTGGGTTGGGTAGAGAGTCCCCACAGGCTTGTGGACATAGACCAGGCAACACATACACTCAGGCAAATCAGGTAAGGGCTGATGGCAAATAACAGGCCCACCCCATTGAATAATTTCAGTGCTGGCTATTCACATTGCATTTTAAGTGATGAGGTTTTCACTGGAGTTCCAGAACCACTCTTAGTCTTAGGGTGCAGCTAGACAAGATAAAGTGAGTTATCCTTCCTAGAGGTACCAAGGTCCTGGGAAGGTAGTCCTTGCAAGGTGGTGGATCAGACAGCGTCTTTGGAGTTACAAACCTCACAGTTGAGGGGGGAATAATGCCGCTTTAAAAAAATTCTATGAGGGCATATTAACAGCCTTTTCAGTTTCTTCATTTCCTTTGGGGAAATTCCTTTGGGGGATTATTTAAACTCTCTCAGTCTCCATTTTCTCATCCATGGACTGGGGATAATGATATCCACCCTTGTGTATAGGCTAATCATGCAGCAGCCCATGGGTGTCATAGTCTTGGCATAGACGTGGTGAAAGATTTCTCAATGCAGTAGCTGCTCTATTATGTGCCCTGTAGTTAGAGGTTTGTGAGGTGCGTTCTCTTGCCTGCATTCTCTTGTGGCAAAAGTCTGATTTTAAGAAACGATACACAAACAACCAATGTGTCAAAAAAGGAATCAAAAGAGACATAAAAAATATCTCAAAATAAATGGAAATGGAAACACAACATATCAAAACCTATGGGATGCTGCAGAAACAGTTCTAAGAGGGAAGTTTATGGTGATAAATGCCTACATCAAGAAAAAGAAAGATCTTAAGTAAACAACCTAACTTTATACCTCAAATAACTAGAGAAAGAAGAACAAACCAAGCCCAAAGTTAGCAGAAGGAAGAAAATAACAAATATTAGGGCAGAAGTAAATAAAATAGAGACGAGAAAAAAATCAATAGAAAAGATCAATGAAACCAAGAGCTGGGTTTTTGAAAAGGTAAACAAAACTGACATACTATTAGCTAGATTGAGAAAAAAGAGAAGACTCATATAAATAAAGTCAGAAATGAAAGAGGAGACATGATGACTGATACCACAAAAATACAAAGCATCATAAGAGACTATTGTGAACAATTAGGTGCCTATATTAAATGGGTTAAGTTTCTAGAAACATATAACCTATTATAACTGAATCATAAAAAATAAAGAATATGAACAGATAAATAATGAGTAAGGAGATTGAATCAGCAATTGAAATTTTCTAATGAAGAAAAGGCCGGTACCAGATGGATTCACTGGCACATTCTACCAAACGGTTAAAAAAAAATAATATGAATCCTGAAGTTCTTCCAAAAACTTGAAGATAAGGAATCATTCCTAAACTCATTTGACAAGACCAGTATTACTCTGATTATAAAACTTTATAAGGACCCTTCAAGAAAAGAAAATCACAGACCAACATCTATGATGGATATAAATGTAATAATCCTCAACAAATATTAGCAAATATAATTCAATAGCATATTAAAAGGATCATACATCATGACCAAGTAGTATTTATCCTTGGGATGCAAGGATGTTTAAACATACACAAATCAATAAATGTGATACAACACGTTGATAACATGAAAGATTAAAATAATATGATCGTCTCAGTGGAACAGAGAAAGCATTTGAAAAATACAGCATCCTTTAATAATTAAAATGCTCCACAAATTGGATGGTGAACAAACATGTTTCAACATAATATAGGCTATATATGACAAACCCACAGCTAACATTTACTCAATGGTGAAGGTTTAAAGCTTTTCCTATAAGACCAGGAACAAGACAAGAATGTTCACTCTCACTACTCCTTTTCAACACAGTGCCAGAAGTCCTGGCCAGAGAAATAAGGTAAGAAAATGAAATAAAAGGCATCCAAATCAAAATGAAATAAGTAGAACTGTTTCTGTTTGCAGATGATATGAACTTACATACAGAAAACCCTAAAGACTCCACCAAAAAAATGTTGAATTCAGTTAAGCTGAAGGACATAATAAAATCAATATATAGAAATCAGTTGCATTTCTACACACTAACAAAACATTTGAAAAAGAAATGAAGAAAATAATGAAACCTATGATAAGTATTTTTTGCCTAGAAACAAAAACAATAAGATACTTAGGAATAAATTTAACCAAGATTAAAGATCTATACACTGAAAATTATCAGACTTTGATGACAGAAATCAAAGAAGACACAAGCATATGGAAAGCTATCCCATGTGATTAAAGACATAAACATAACTGAAACCATAAAACTCCTAAAAGGAAACAGGAAAAAATTCCTTACTGTTGGTATTGGCAAAGAGTTTTTGGATATGAAACCAAAAGCACAAGCAACAAAAGCGAAAATTAATACGTGGGTCGACATTAAACTAAAAAGCTTCTGCACAGCAAAAGAAACGATAAAAAAATTAACAGGCAACATATGGGATGGGGAAAAATGTTTGCAAGTCGTATGCTTATCAGTGGTTAATATCCAAAATATATAAATAACTCATGCAACTTAAGAGCAAAAAACCCAAACAATCTTATTTAAAAAAGGGCAGAGGAACTAACTAGACATTTTCCCAAAGAAGATATACAAAGATCAACAGGTATATGAAAATGTGTTTGGCTTGACATCACTAATTATCAGGACAATGCAAATCTAAAGCACAATGAAATAACAAATGTTGGCAAGGATGCGTATAAAGGAGAACCCTTGGGCACTGTTGATGAGGATGTAAACTGGTGCAACCATTATGGAAAGCAGTATCCAGAGTCCCCCCAAAATCAAAAATTGAACTGTCATATAATTCATCAATCCCACTTTTGGGTATATATTCTAAGGAAACGAAGACAGAATATCAAGGAGATATTTGCACCCTCATGTTCACTGCAGCACTACTCACAGCAGCCAAGATAGGAAAACAACCTAAGTGTCTGTCAACAGACGAATGGTTAAAGACAATGTGATTATTTATATACGACTTTATATATATGATGGAATATTATTCAATACAAAAAAGAAGGAAGTCCTACTATCTGTGACAATATGGATGGACCTTGAAGGCATTACACAAGTGACACATGTTCGAGAGAGAAAGATGGATCATGAATGCTCTCTATCACTTATAGGTAGAATCTAAAAAAGCCAAACTCAGGAACAGAGAGTAGAATGGCGGTTACCAGGGGCTAGGGGCCAGGTGGGGGAAATGGGGAGATGTTGGTCAAAAAGGTTCAAACTTTCAGTAATACTATGAATAAGTTCTGGGGATCGAACGTACAGCATGGTGATTGTGGTTGATACTGTAACTTGAAAGTTGGGAAGAGAGTAGATCTTAAATGTTCTCACCACAAAAAAGGACATGGTGATTTATGTGACATGATGAAGATATTGGCTATTCATTATGGTGGTCATCATTTTGCCATTTGCAAGTGTATCAAATCAACATGTTGTATGCTTTAAATTATACAGTGTTGTATGCCAGTTATACCTCAGTAAAGCCAGAAAAGAAAGAGAAATAGTGTACAATATTAAAGCGAAATTAACCTCTAGGTTGCCTTGATTCTGAGTGACCTGAATTAAGGAACACAGATATAGTAAGTTCTTCCTGAAGAAAGGGCAACATCCTTCTCAGAGTCTGGGGCTGAATCAAGTGGCCCAGACTGAATGCAAAACATTGCAGTGGGGTTCAGGGCTTGGTCAGTCATTGTATTTTCATGTGGATTATATTATAGGACCCAAACTAACCAACCAACCAACCAACCAACCAACCAACCAAGAAATGTCTGTGATAGAAATCCTCATATCTAGAAGTATTTCACAACCGCAAAGGACATCCACAATTTTAATGAGGGAAATATGCTTCCTTAGCACTGCTATAAACCCAATGAAGCCATCAGAATCATTGCACTCCATAAACCTCTGCCAGAGTTTCTATGTTGTTTTCAGGATTCAGAGTTAGCTTTTTGTTGCATATGAAATGTGGATGGCAATCCGCATAATCAACTTAATAATTTATTTAGAAAGGGACCTGTGAATTTTTGTATTTCTTTCAAGTTTTTCTCCCCGCCCAGAAAATCAATGTTAATGAGATCACATTAAGAGTCATTGCTAGCAAAGGGTTTTATTGTAAAGGTCATTTTGGTAAGTACTCTAAGAGGCCCAAAGCACATTAGAGAGTAAATTTGTGTACCAACGATATCAGTTACAGTCTTATCTAAAACAAATAATAATATAATATTGTAATGAGAATGAACAATTCCATTGCACACACGCTATTAGAAGCAGCTCAGCATTAGAACATAAGTGACGACAGCCAATTAAGCCAAATATTTCCTCCCTGGTTTAGGGTTACATGTTTGAAGCACTCCCTGGCTCCATCCAGACTTTCACATTGGCTCAGACCAGAATTAGTGTCATGGCTTACGATCATTTGCAATTCTATGGAAAATTACAATGCAGTATAACATGCTTTTAAGACGTAATGGCTATGTATTTGGAAAGTAGAGTAAATTATTAAAGCACAGGCTTTGACTACATCCCTAAAATTGGTACCATCAGTGAACTAATTTGTCAAACTTTGATGAGCAGTTGCAATGCAGAGTGTTGAGATTAGATGGAAGGTGAACAGACCAACTACATCTCTGTAATGTCTGCCAGATACTTAATCAAATAGGTAAATGGGGCTTAAAAATCCAGTTGGCTTAGGGATTTGGGGGTTGTTTCTTGTTCCTGTGTTTTTTTTTTACACTTATACAATGTGGAAAGATCAGTCCAGCCAAAATATCTAGTGGGTCCAGTTGTCTATACTTTAGCCTCTGTGTAGCACTGTGGGGCTGAGGAGAGGAGACCTTGGAAGATAGTCTGGGTCCTTGTATATGGAAGGCAGCAAATCAAGTTGTCAGTGTTTCAGATTGGCATATCCTCTACTTTACGTAGGGCCAGACCTGATGTTGACATCAACTGACGATTTATCTTGTTATATTTCCAAAAGGAGCGAGTGGAATAAAGAGGAAATGAATTTTGGTATTTTAACTGATTTGATTCGTCTGATTCATCCATTATTTCTTTAAGAATCTTGAAAGCTACTGCTGTATTTCAGGCCCCATTTCAGGCATTGGTCATCTGAAGATGAGTAAGCCATGGTCCCCCCATCTCAGGAAGTTTACATGTAAGGGTCAAGGGTACTGTCACAGAGATAGGTAGAGTATAAAGTAGAGGAATTGCCAATTTTTGCTGGGGAGGGATAGGGTTGCACTGATGGCATTCCAGGTCAAGGTAAAAGCTGAGGCAGGACACAAAGGTGGAGCTCTGGCAAAGCCTGGTCCGTTCAGTAACTACTGATAGAAACCCGGCTTGGTCAGAGAAGGATCTATGTTGGGAGTCTCTAATGTCCTATTAAAGAATTTAAACTTGATTGTGTAAGCTGTGGGAAAAGATTCAGAGGTAGGATTGAAACATGGTCAGTCTGGATCATATGTTAGAAAGGAGACCATGTTGGGGAAAGATTTGATGGCATGTTTGTAATTAGAGATGAGGGGACTAGAGAGGAAGACGTTGCAAGAGTAGTTATGGTTAACATTTACTGAACTCTTAATATGTGCAAGACATATATGGTTTTATTAATTTAATTTTCACTATAATCCCGATGATAGTCACTGGGAAATAGTTGTAAAAAAACTAGAAATAAAGCAGCTCTCATCCATCCAAATGAGAGAAGATGAAGGTTTAGACCAACAATATGGCGGCAGGGATGAAAAACAAGAGAGTGCTGTTCATGCGAAATAGGATTTGTTGGGGATTGGCTATTATGTGGAGCATTCATTTTGAATCATTTCTCCAAATCTTGGCATATAGTAGGAGCTCAGAACATGCTTGTTAAATCAACTAATTTCTGAGGTTTTTTTTTTTTTTGCAAGTTCTTATACAAACTACTGTATTCACCAGAAATTGTATCCTTGAAGTTCATAACGGAGCTTAAATATTTCCTTGCATGGCTAAATCTCCTACAGTCATGGTTACTGACCTCTCTCAAGAGAACAAAGATGACTTTGGCCTAATTATCCCAGATTTCCTAAGAGGAATCATTATCACTAATGGAAAGCATCAAAGAAAGCTCCCCATCCTCCCTTTACAGAATCAGGAAGACGATTTCTTTCCCAAGCCAGATCACAGCACTTCTGACAGCAGCAGAATTTTGGACTCTTCAGTTAATTAGTTTTAATTAATTAGTTAATTCATTTTATGACTGCTATCTACAACAAACATATCCTTGGCTAGTCTGTCGGCATTTTATTTTCACTTGATAATTTAAAAGGCCATTGAGGAATCTAATGATCATCCTGGGTTCAGGGAGAAAAAGCTGAAATTTTGCTCATGACTCAAAGCCAGGAAGATGCACATGTATCGGCCACCAGCCTCACCAGTCACAAGCTTTGTGATTGTTGCTACTGGTTCCTGGGGACTCATGCAATCAATGGACATCCATTTCTGATTTGGCGTGCAACTCTCTGACTGCCCGCATAAGAAGCGACGAGACATGGCGATCTTGATTCAGAAAGGCATCTTGTTTTAGTTTTCAGGGAGGCTTCTTCTTCCATCCCAATAAAGGTTTTACTATATATGAAAGTAACATGTATCACATGAGGCAATTTACAGAGGTTATATTTAATTCTCACAGTGGCTCTGGGAGCAAGGTATTCTATAAAGAATTTGATGAAAGGTAACAGTGCCTTACAGAGGTGATGAGATGTGTCCACAGTCTCATGGCAAGAATTTAAATTAGTTTTTTTTAATTCTTGAGCTCTATGTTATTGGATTTATCATCTATATCATCATCATATTATTATTATGAAAAAGTGATACTAATTGTAAATAATCTGAAAAAAAATCAGAAGACTAAATCCCCACTCATAACCCATCCTAAACATTTATGGTTTTTAGTTATTGTTTCTCCTAAGCAGTTTTGTTTTTCTAGTTTTACATGACTATGAATACACAGATAATTTTGTGTCACTTGGAAATATTTTAAATCTTATTTTGGGAGAGAGGAAAAAAGTATTTAAATGGTATGAAAGAGACTGAAAATAGAAAGAAACATAAGCTTGCAGAAGTGGAAAGAGATACGAAGAATTGAGAAACTTTGCAAACCCCCAAACACGTCAATCATTAAAATTTATTTTGAAACATTTTTGCAGTCTTAAAGGAATAGCATCCTGTCACTGCCAATCATCAGACTTAGAAGACACCTGTACCGCTATGCAGTCAAACCTCTCGAGTCCCAGTAAGTTCCCAACATAGTAATTTTCCTTCTTTCCGTATCAGTCACATATTATCACTAACAAGGTTATTATGATAGTTAGATACCTTTCTCTATCTAGATGAAGAAATGGTCACTGAAGAATGAAGTTGTGTGTAGTGTATTTGTGAAAATGTCATTGATTATGAGACCTTCTTAAACACATCCACTAAATGAAATTTTGATAAAACTAGGAAACAAGTGGATTCTATTCCATGAGGTTTAGAAACTCCTTCCAAGCAATACTTTGAGACGTCAATCAGGAGTCAACTACTCCCTGGTGACTGATAAATGTGAACTAACATGAAATAATTATTTTTAAACAGTTACTTATTATAAACTAATCCTCAGCTTTGTTGCTTCAATAAATGAATCACTTTATTTCGGCCATGACGGTTAGCATACACTCTAGAAGCCAGCCCGGGGAAGTACAAGGACTTGAGGAAGCATAAGTTCTAATACCTCCTCTGCCATTGAACAGCCTTTAGAGATGATGTTTTACTGGTGCCAAGGTTTTGTTTTTGCTGGATATAGAGTTGTGTGATGGTTTAGCAACACAAGTCAACACAAATAATCGATCTATATTGTACCTGACAACAGTTAGCACAAGTGTGATTTGAACACCATAGGATTGAAAATAGGAGTAGAGAGTTTGTGAATTGCTTTGTCCAAACTAGAAATGCAGCCTTGCTTGTCCTCAGTGGGGGGGTTAGTTAATGCATGCTCAGCTGAAGAGGCAGAAATCACAGTTGTTGGATGAAGCCAAGTCAGGAACCAAATTGTTGGTCAAATGTTGAAAAAAAATTCAGATTCTTAGATTGAAAGTAAAGTTGGCTCCAGGACCAAATATGGGTCATGTATCAGAAACAAGAACTAGTGAGCAATGGCCCCAACTTTGACAAATGTCCTCTTGTTTCCTTAGATACCTTTTTTTTTGTTTTTTTTTGTTTTGTTTTCTTTGTATCCAAAGATACCTTTGTTTGTTTTGTTTTGTTTTTTTTGTTTTGTTTTGTTTTGACTCTCACTTCTCTGGCACCATCTTTTTTTTTAAGTGTTTATTTGTTTATCTTGAAAAGAGAGAGAGAGTGAGAGAGAGAGAATTAGTGTGGGAAGGGCAGAAATAGAGGGGGGGGGAGAGAGAATTCTAAGCAGGCTCTTCACCATCATCATCCCAGACCTAGATGTGGGGTTTGATTTCAAGAACTGTGAGGTCATGACCTAAGTCAAAATCAAGAGTCAGATGCTTAACTGACTGAGCCACCCAGGTGCCATTGGTTTCCATACAATACCCAGTGCTCGTCCCAACAGGTGCCCTCCTCAATGCCAATCACCCACTTTCCCCTCCCTCCCACCCCCATCAACCCTCAGTTTATTCTCAATTTTTAAGAGTCTCTTACGGTTTGCCTCCTTCCCTCTCTGTAACTTTTTTTCCCTTCCCCTCCCCCATGGTCTTCTGTTAAGTTTCTCAGGATGCACATAAGAAGTTCCATCCACGTTGCTACAAAAGGCCATATTTCATTCTTGCTTCAAAGAATTAAAAATAGATCTACCCTATGACCCAGCAATAACACTGCTAGGAATTTACCCAAGGGATACAGGAGTGCTGATGCATAGGGGCACTTGTACGCCAATGTTTATAGCAATGGTTTCAAGAATAGCCTAATTATGGAAAAAGCCTAAATGTCCATCAACTGATGAATGGATAAAGAAGATGTGGTTTATATATACAGTGGAATATACTCCCATTTTCAATATAACTTACTTGGAAGCTTTTTTGTTGTTGTTATTGTTCTTTTATGAAATAAAGGGAGGAGATCTTTGTGCATAGGTAGAAGATATGGAACCTGGGGTTAATGTTATGACCTACAAGATTTTCTACTATTTTAATTGGGGTAACAAAATGATTTATGTGAAACCATTTTATAAACTACTAAGGCCCTTTAGAAGTAGTTGCTTTTATACAAGCAAAATTTTAGGAGCTCACAATTGCCTTGTAGATGCCCTTAAATATCTTTATTACTTGTACAATATTCTTTCTAAATTCACATTAATATATTTTGCCCAAGAAAACATTCTGTGTTCATAATAAAACAATGTTAGAGTTAAAAGCATCACAGATACCATAAATACCACAGACTGAGTGGCTTAAACAAGAGAAATGTATTTTCTCACAGATCTGGAGGCTGGGCATCCACGATCCAGGTACTGGCAGTCTTGGATTTCTGGGAGGCCCTTCTCCTTGGCTTGCATGGAGATGCCTTCTTGCTATGTCCTCACATAGACTTTTCTCTGTGTGCCCCTCTCTGGTGTCCCTTCCTTTCTTTATAAGGAGAGTCTACTGTATCAGGGCCCCACCCTCATGACCTCATGCATCCTTAATTCCTTCTTTAAAGGCCCTTTGTCCAGGGTGCCTGGGTGGCTCAGTTGGTTGAGTGTCCGGATTCAGTTCAGCTCATGATCTCATGGTTCGGGAGTTTGAGCCCTGCATCGGGCTCTCTGCTGTCAGCACGGAGCCTGCTTCTGATCCGCTGACTGCCTCTCTCTGCCCCTCTTCTGCTTGTTCTCTTTCTCTCTCTCTTAAAAAAAAAATAAAGGCCCTTTGTCTAAATATAATCACATTGGAAGTTGAAGCTTCAACATAAGGGGAGAGGGACACAAATCAGTTCATACCGGCGACTTTATGATTTAATCCAGTCCTTTTATTTTATGAATGAAGATACTGAGTGCTGGAAACGGGAGTTTGCCAGAGTTGGGACAGACAGTTGTATCCCTGGCTCCAATCATGTCACCTTCCTGCATTTCTGCTTCCTGATTTTCTTTCTCCAGCTTCCATTCCCTGAGTATACAAGCAAGACAGGACACTGCAGTGCATTTATTTCCATCCACAGACCCTCACAACCATGTTTATAGAAAAATAACTTAAACATCACCTGGAATATACTAGCAACTATAAGACTCTGCTAGCAATACTTGTGAGTTTAAAAATCTTAACTTTTTCCTCTGACTCCCAAAGTCATATGTGTGTTTATATTACGAAGTATCATGTTTGGACATGACTGCATGTTTCGTTAGCCTTTTGTACATGTAGGAAATATGAAAAAGGAGGGAATGAGGACAAAAGAGAGGCAAAAGTATTAGAGTGCGTTCTTGCGATGAAAAACTAGTAATCTTAGAAGTAGATATCCAAACCTTCACACTCATATTTCCTAGTTAACGAGATTACTTCGTCTCTGTCCTAACATGGGCGTGAACGTCCAGTTTGGGATGAGGGGGAACTCAGGTGGGAACTTCCGGCTGCCCCCTGCCTGCCCTTGTCCTCATTCACTGGAAGAAACCATCCTCCTTTCAAGGCCAGGCTGCCTTTCTTATGAATGCAGAATATTTTAGCTTCTTTGCTTCAGTGGGCTAGCCTGGGAACATGGCAACTTATTTTCCTGTGTGAAATTGTTTTGGTACCTGGGGACCCAGAAATCATTTTAAATATTCTCTCAAGAACATGAGATGACGCCATGTGATGTTTACGGCTTAAAAATCTATGTGAGTGGAGAAAATATCCACCCATGTAAAAAGGGCACAACATAAAGGAGATTGTGGTCAATTGGTTTTCTTCTGGGAAGTAGAGTTTGGATCACGTGCTTGGTCCTGCCAGCAAGGTAGGGTCATTTCTGGTTTCTGCAAGGGCTCCCCCTGTAAAGACCGTATCCCCATTGTCTTTGATTTGTCCAGTATAGCACTGAGCATCCAGATGATGTTAAATTAATGAACAGATTGATTATTCATGATTTTTTAGGAGCTCAGTACCTTGAGAATCATTCGAAATGATCTTCGGCACCCTGAAGACTTCCTCGAGATGTTTCTAGTGTGTGAGCTCTGGTCATTCCATCAGCTTTGTTGTCAGCAGGGGAAAGGAGAGGCAAGGAACGCTAACCCTCCTGTTTAAAAAATTACTGGACATTGTGCATTAACACGATTATAGTGATGGTTGAAAAATACACTATAATTTTGTATTCAGGTTCTCCTTTATTGATGTTGGACACCATTGCATAGTATACACAGTCTTCTCTGGGGGAATGACAGACATCCATTTTGTTCAAAACTTTTGGTATCTTCTTATTGAAAAGCAGCACTTTCTCAGACCACGTCACTATACTTCAAAATGCCCTATTTTTCTTTTTGTAATTGAATAAGTAGAGTACAATGTCAACATACTTGAAATTTTGAGTAACCCCGGTTGATGTGGAATTAGACCTTCCTATTTGTGATCACAGTTAAGCCAGAGATTAGCAAACCAACCAAGACAAACTTCCAGAATTAATCAAGGAAAGATAATGTAGAGAAGAGATGCTCAAAATAATTAGCTTCTTCTTCTTCTTTTTTTTTTCTGCATCCAGGTGTTGAACTTTGTTCTCCGACTCCTTTCTCCACAGGAGGGGGAGCCTGCTATAAGTAATGGCAGCAAGATGGCATCTCCCACCGAGAGGCACTTGTACCACTTAGAGATGAAAAAGATGCGCTGACAAAGGTGGGCATTTCTGGCGTGAGTGGGTTTGTGCACATCTAAATATATCCCACATCTGCACCGGCCCTGGAGACTCTCTCACAGCATGTTTTAGCATCAGTCTTTGTGGGAAATTGTCATTGCACATGTTATGAGAGGCCCTTGACATGAAGCTGAGAATCCATGTTGACTATGCTTTGCAAAACTCAACACTTACATATAAATGAGGTTGGTCCTTCACATGAAACGAATACATTTTTTTTTCCTCATTAGTTTGGGGGGGTCCTGAGATTCCCGTTAGGAGACGTTAACTTGGCGGGCTCCGTGGAGTGATCATGGTTCGGAAACAGATGATACCGCACCAGGGAATGTGCGTGAGAAAGACTGAGTGGCAGTGGAGTCAAGGATGAGATTCAGGTTGGAGCCCTGGTAGGGCTCATGAGAAGCCCCCAGGGTCTTGGACTTGTACATCTGCCTTTTATGATGCATCTTGGGAGGAAGTTTCAGTGCACTGGGGGATGGGGAGAAGAGAAGAGGAGAAATTGTTGAGGAGTGAATGAGATTTGGAAGGTGTAGAAGGTTCTAAGGTACCCTTGGCAGTGCCTGGAGAAGTTAGAAGCTTAAGAGAGGTAGAGAGCAGAGAACCTGCCAGAGCAATGTCCTCATGAGGTAGACGGGGATGGGAATTAGGGGCTAGGAGGAAAGAAGACACCTTTCTCAACAGAGGTTAGACCTCTCAAAGAGAGGAAACAGTAATGAAAGAACTGGGGAAAGTGACGTTAAGGGGAAAGAAGGGCTTGAAGAAGCACTGTGACAGGTGGGAAGGAAACTACAGGGACCCAAAAGAAAACATGGAACCATGATGGGGAAGGTGGTGGAGGACACAGGGATGGTCTGGCGCAGGAGGGTTAGCCACGTGCTGGAAAAGAGGTGCCTCTTTGACTAAAACAGCGGTGAGGGCACAGAGGAAGAGATCGGAAAATTACAGGTACCCTGTGAGACCGAGGAGGGACACTGAAAGAACAGTGACCTGGGTGGGTGGAGCTGGGACGGGGGTGAGGGCTGGAAAAGGACAACTTTATCAATACAGTTGGGACTTTCTGAGAGAGTGAACAAGGGTCAAGTGCCTGGGTGGCTCAGTTGGTTAAGCCTCTGACTTTGGTTCAGCTTGTGATCTCACAGTTTGTGAGTCTGAGCCCCGCATCAGGCTCTCTGCTGTCAGTGCAGAGCCTGCTTGGGACCCTCTGCTTCCTCTCTTTCTCTCTGCCCCTCCCCTGCTCATGCACTTGCATGTGGTGTCTCTCTCTTGGCAAAATAAATAAATATTACAAACACAAAGATTCCGAGAGAAGTTAAGATAGAGAGAAGAAAGCTCACGTGGGCATCCTCAGCATTGGTAAAGCAGAAGATTCAGTCACTTCCGGAGGCCGAGTAGGACGGTGGAAGTGTGCAATGGACAGGGGAAGTGGAAAAGATTTGCCAACTCACAGGGACACAGGAGACAGGAAGTCAAAATGAACCCCCCCCACATTCCAGATAGTGCAATTTTACGAAAGGCTCGGATAGATGTGGCGTGTGACATTCTTCCGTAATACTGGAAACGTAGATTGAACAATAAGGATTACTCCATTTGTCAGTGTAGAATTTCCTAGTGAGGCTCATTCATTCATTCAACAGATGATGCTATTGAATATTTGCTTTGTGCAAAGCATTTTTTCCCAAGTGTTGTTGTTTAACAGAGCACAGAAAACAGTTTTCTCAAGGATTTGAGTCTAGAGCTGGAGGAAGAGTGGAAAACAAGAAACGACGATAAGGTTTGATAAGGACTCATTTTTGTGTGTCGTAGAAACAAGTCCCACGTGGAGGGTTAGGGACTGGGAAAAAAATGCATGGTGTAAGGTGAAGCTGGGAATAATGAACAGGGCATTCACAAAAGAGCCAGGGCCTCACAAAGTCCAGTGAAAGGGTCTAGAAGGGGCCTGGAGAATAGTGACTGGACTTACAGTGTCTAGAAGTGGACAGAATGAGGAAGGTGGGCTAGAGAGTGGATGGTCTCTGCAAGAGGGAAAGGCTAGGATAAACTACAGAGCCATTCCAACAATCATGGAAGGAGATTGATGTGTGGTCGGGCATTGGATAATGAGGAAAGTTAAAGAAATATAATTGGCTTGCTTGGTCCTTTGGTCAAGGGCAGAGGTGGGGCAAAGGAAGAGCCAGTTCTGCTCTCCCTGCTTGGCTCCACAGGAGTTTGGCTTGTGTTGGAACAAATAAAGCCCATCACTTAGAATCATACCTAGGCTTGAACCACAGCTCTGCATCAACTTTCATGAACTTTCCCGAACATCATCTTTAAGATTGTTATAGCATGTAACTTTCCAAGTCATTGTAATGACCAAATAGGATCGCTTGTGGGAAAAAAAAAGGTGCTCGGTAAACTTTCCCTTGGAAAACAATTAGCATTTGGCTTGAAAATGTTCCTAGAGCATTCCCAAGCAAAGAAGCAGGAGGCCGATGGTCCAGCTGTTAACACAACTCTTCATCCCAGCGTTTGTCTTCACAGAGTGGAGAATCATTGACCCACCCCTTGAATGCCAGACCCATCAGAGGATCTAGCCACCTTGTTTATTTCTGAGGCAGCATTCAGGTAATGAGTTTGCAACACTTGTTGCCAAGGACTTGGAAGCTTTGCAAGTTCACGTCTCCAGCAAAAACCAAGAGGTAGCTGACAAGCATCTGTGAGACCAGCAGGAGGGGACTGGCTATTTCTGATCTGAGAAGAAACACTTTGGGGTTTATCACACTGTGGCAAGCCTAATCCAGTATTAATTAGAATTTAATGATATTACAAGTGCATTCAGGAGTTGCAGCCGCCTACAATCATAGCATGCTCATAGCATGTGTTTTCCTCTGCAATTCGCTTTTCTGTCTCTATTTCCCCCAGCCCTTTCCTCTCCCCCACCTCCCCCATGCCCTACACCCCAAACTCACCCCCTGAAGCAGGTCTATGATTCTTTAAAATATGTAAAATAGAAGCTTCATTGTCTTAAGCAGCTTATATAAATTCAGAACCAAGGTATTTCCAATTTCATGGGCATCGACTACTAGGCTGTATCATACAGGAAACCTGTTTCATTTATACACAAACCAGGAGCTTGAACCATATGCAAGTTCTTTTTATTTTTTTAATTTTTTATTTTGGAGAGAGAGGGAGAACATGAGTGTGGTAGAAGAGAAGAAGAGAGAGAAAGAGAAAGAGAGGGAGAGACAGAGAGCGAATCTTAAGCAAGCTCCACACTCAGTGTGGAGTCCGACGTGGGGCTCAATCCCATGAACTGTGAGATCATGACCCGAGCCCAAAACAAGAGTCAGACGCTCAACCCAATGAGCCTCTCAGGTGCCCCTTTGGGTTCTTTTTAGATACATGATATGCTATTTGCTTTTTTCCTCCCTAAGTTTCTGATTTTAGAAATTGGATCCAATACCTGTCTGAGGTGGTTTACTTATTTTTAAAAATCCTTGCTTATTAACTGATAGATTGGTTGGTATATTCATTCACTCACTAAACAAATACTTATTCATGCAATGGACAGTTGTGCTAGGCAAATTTGGAGAGGCACTGTAAAACTCACTTGGAACTCAAGGAACCTGTAGCCTGGGTGGGATGGGATATTTGGAAGAGGAAGGGTAGACTCCAGAGGAACGACTGTCGGCTCTGACACAGGGGAAGTGATGTCTGGCCTGAGACCTGAAGGTAAGTGACAGGTGCTGGTTCAGAAGAGGCTGAGTGGCACCCAGGGCAAGCAGAGCCCACAACTTCTGTAAAGTCCTACAAGCGAGAATCTTCTTGATATGTAGAAGCTAGATGTCAGAATGGGTTGAGGGGGTCCAGAAGTGGGGGAACATTGAGAAAAACCTTCCACTCTATGCTGAAGACCTTGACCTTTTATTGCATAGGCAAGAATGAATTATTGATGTATTTTAAACGGTAGAATAACACAGATCTACACTTTAGGAGATTCCCTTTGGTAGGAATAGGAAGAAAACATGGGATGGAATGACTAACATACTGATTAAGGAAATCATTTTAAGGTTCATGAAATTAGTGTGGTAGGTTCTAGCACCAGGGTGTGATGGAATGCTGGGAGCCCCCCTTCCCCAAATGTATTTTTTATGGCCACCTGAATTTCTTTGCTGAGATTCAAACAAAAGTAAATTTTTTTGTAGAGTTTTCTTTAAACAAAGCAACATCTGGGATGGATTTCACGACTATCAGTCATTCAGATCTTAGTGTAAACAGGCCACATCCTTCTACTCTCCCAACCTCAAAAGAAATTGTGGCTTGGTGAGATTTTGAGTCTTAGCATTGTGATGACTTGGGTAGGATCATTTTGGAGCCTGAGTCATTAGAGAGGTTGAACAGTAGAGGACAAGAAGAAGGTTTTCCTTGAGAAATGTACCTCAAAAGATACGAAGGGGTCAAAGTCCGGCAAAATGTAACTCACTCGGCATTGTTCCCCAGATTTGATCCTGCTTGGTGGAAATGACCTGCTAGGATGACTTTTATTACCACTTAGAATTTCACTGCCGTCCTCAGAAGGCACCCCACTGGCAGCTTAGGGTAGAGAGTTACAGGCCAGAGAGGTGGGGAGGCAGTGGGCTCTTTCCAGGGTCCTGAACATTCACCCACAGCAGCTGTAAAGCAAGACCTTATCTGATCTGCCTCTGGGTTGAAAGTTATCTCTCAAGTGAATCTGAGCAAATGGATGTTCATTTCTTTCACAATACAGGCTTTCCTTTTGGGTCTTCTAAGAATTATATGGGCCACGTTCACCTGTAAGTTCAAAGAAATTTAACAGGATAGAAAATGTGCTTCCTAAGGGCTGGTTTCTCATGGCACAAGCAGGTATCACATAGCATTAGTCTCTCCCAACACATAGAACACCAATCATTTTAGACTCATTAACTTAAAGAATTACTATGGAATTACCTGAAGTGAAGTTGGTAATACATCATGCCTTAGCCAAATCACCAAATAAGTTGTAGTGGGTTCTTAGCAATCAGTCAATTCATTTAATTGATCAGTTTACACATGAACGACTATTTGTGCACTTTCTTTGTGTTGAGAACTTAAAAATATATATTGATACCCCTTTCTGTTCGATTCTAAAAATTATTTTACACTAATTCAACACTTCATTCTTTTGTTCAACAATAATTTAAGAGGAGAGCATTCTTGGATCTTTCAATCAAGAACCATCAGCCTGGTGGGGCATGTGCAGGAGAATTCTAGAACAGTCTCAGGTGAAGTGTCATGGGGTGCTGGTGATAGAAGCATTGCTTCTAAGTGAGGGGATCGGGTTAGGATGTGTGGAGGGGCGACATTTTTACTGAACTCGGGAGAATGTGAAGATTTTGCCATTTAGGAAAGAATAAGATTCTTGGGAGTCGCGTAGGAGCAAAAGCCTAGAGGTCAGAAAGGGGGATTGGATGAGGGGAATAGTGAGTTTTTTCCATTTTCTGGGCACAGTGTGTAGGAAGAGACGTCATAGGACATAGGATTGGAGAAGTCTACTGCAGAGAAACCATGGAGACCTTGAATGTCAGGCTGAAGGGTTTAGATCTCGCAAAAGATTTTCAGAATGAAAATGATTTGGCTAAAGCTGTGTTTCACGGAACTAAACCTGAGAAGAGCAGTTGCAGCCCTGAGACTGGAAAGCGTGGTTCCCAGACAGTGCAGTAAGGGCGAAGACCCTTGCAGAACACCTCCATTTTATGGGGTCCAGGGCACTACCGACTTCCTGGGGAGATGCTTCTCTGTGGGTGCTGTTCTGTGTGTTCTGGGATGTTTAGCAGCTGGCCTCTCTATCCAAGGAATGTGAGTAGAACTCCTCCCGGTCGTGACAGCCAAAGGGGTCTCTAGACATTGCCAAATGCCCCCTCAGGTCAAAATTGTCTTCAGTTGAGGAATACCGAAGAGTAAAGGACCCAGAAGCAGTCCAGGAGGATAGGAGTAAGCAATGGAGCTAAGACTCAGACCTGGGCCCTTCCATATGTGCAAGGCTCCAGCTTTCCAAGTGATCAGCACCGTCTCTGCGGCCCCATGCCACACCCCAGCACCTTTGCACATGTACACACACAGACGCATGCAAACACACATGCACACGTAGACATATGCACACGTACAGACTCAAGTGCACACATAATACACACATGCATATGCACACACATGCACATGCGCGCTGACATAGCCTAGATTAAAATGGAACCTGCAGGACACTAGGAGGCTGGATCCAAGTGAGTATGGAGGTCAGATCCTTGGTAAGTGAGCTGTGTGGCCAGAGCACGGGGCAGGTGAGGTGGGCTGGGAAGTGTTCTGGAAGCTTTCAGTCTTAACCAGTCATAAACTCTGATGTAGGGGGATGTAGGGGGATGGAGAGCATGATGGCTTTGTTTCAGGGATGGTGGGACTGACCAAGACAAGGCAGGAGCCCAGACCTGGGATGCTAGGGCAATGGCAGTGGTAACCAGGGATAACTGAATCTGCTTCCTTTCCGTCTGCCTTTTGGCCTGACGGGCCCAGGGGTGCCAGAGAGGGACAGTGGAGATCACCAAGAGTTTGGGGGAGGTTTCATCTCATCTCAGCACTTTCTAGATCTCTGAGGCCAGCCAAGAGCTTAAGTTCAAGTTCTCTGAGCCCGTTTCCCTATCTGTTAAATGGGGTCAATTCAGTTCTTTTCATTATAGGAGTTAGAGCATTATAAAGAACCTGATAGCCTGCGACACAGTGTAGGAACTTGAGAAATGATAGCTGTTATTATTATTACTATTTATATATGTTTAAATGGTGTAGAAACATTATATCCAAGATGATTTATATAACAAGAAGCCTGGAATCATCAACACATTTATAAGTTTACACATTTATACACCTATTATTTTTTTTTTAGGTTTGTCTCTCCTAGATATGACTTGTCTGCACTTTTAAACCCAAATCCTTTGAGTGTTAAGTTTTACTCCTAAGGAAACCCCTATTTCATATCACCAGTCAAAAACAGTGTTTAACCCCAAGTTTCTAGGTTATTAGTAGAAATGTCACATTATACGGACCAAGTTAAGTATCTCTGAGGTTTTCCCCTGAGTTACAGTGTCCTATGTTAGCTGTCTTGTAGACATGTTTAAATTAATCTATGTGCCTATGAAATTGACTTTAATAAAATATTTTGTGAGCTTTATTAATTATACACCATATTTCAACTGTGAATGCACATATGATTGCATGCAGTCATGCGTAAAAATGTGCACACACACAATCACACACAGATGTACACATTCTCTGCCCTTGTTCTGTCTACTTACCCTACAATCTTATCCAGAGAGCGGTCAGCTTTGGTTGGACTCAATGGATCACAACAACCCCCTATTTCTGCTTTCCTTTGCATTTTTCAAGAAGGAAAAACAAGTCTGCTCTGTTTTGACATTCTTTTTCCAGGAACCGCATCTAGACTTTTTGCTTGTTAATTGCCATATTTGAATTGCTCAGGTTGATTTATAAGGTGATGAGCTTTTAAAGACATTTCTCACAGGACATTTGTTTTCTCTGACACTGTTTTGCTGCTAGAAACATAGCATTTTTGTTACCCAAGGCTGTGATCATTGCTGGTTTTATTAATTGGTTGATGCACAGGAACTTATTTTGAATAAATATTACCAGGCTTATTATAGTATGTGTTTTTCTTTCAGGTCATTTTGCAGATTATCATCTTATATGGTTTCTGCTAAGCAATTAAGATCAGAAAGTCTATTAAAAATTAAGCTTTGAACAAAGATTTCAGAGTTATCAATATGCACTGGGATAATTGCTTTTCAAAAGTATCAAGGGATTACTTTCATACCTTCGCACCTCATTTCTGTTGAAGCATGTTTGTTATGACCTTGGAATTATTTTTAAAACCCTCTCCTTTATCATCCATTTTCTTTTCTAAATAGTACTTTGGGGGAAGAAGGGTGGCAGTCACTATTATTGTTTTTATCTCAGAGATTTTTTTTTTTTTTTTTTTTTTTTACTAAAAGTTACTCAGTATCTGCGACCCTCACAGATGTATCCCTCATCTGGAAAGTGGAGATAATACCTCCTTCATCCAGTGCCTAGAGGGCCATATGTACCTGCAAAACGTTGAGAGTGTGTTGGGGTGCCTGGGTGGCTCAGTGCGTTGAACGTCCGACTCTTGATTTTGACTCAGGTCACCATCTCACAGTTCGTGGGTTCGAGCCCTGCATTCTCTCCCTCTCCTCTCCCTGCCCCTCTCCTGCTTATGCTGTCTTTCTCAAAATAAACAAATAAAACTTAAAAAAAAAATAAGAGTGTGGGCTAATTGGGCTTCCATTAAGGATCGCTACTATCAAGCTGCTTCTATCTCAGATAGGTACACTCTTCTGCTCTAAGAAATCCAATCTTCTTTCCGGAATGGTTCCTCAACACTTACTTTGCTCTCCTACTCCACTCTCAACTTGAGATCTTGCCTCACACCTCATGGGAAAAGAGTCCCAGTGGGGAAGCCCTCATCTCTGTTCCATTTCAGTCTTTTGCACCTGTTCTCATACCCTGTGCACCTTCTCCTGTTGTGACCTGGACCGAGAGGCCAACACCTCCACCTGTGGCCTGGCTCAGTTCTTCCTCCCCACTCGGGGACTTGGCTCCCACGGATTCTTCTCTCCCCTGCATCTTCCATTTCCATGCTCTAGGGGTCATTACCATTAATGTAAAAATAAGTACCAGGGTGCTCTAATTGTAAATAAACCTTTCAGTGATCCAATTTGACCTTCCTTTGTCTATTGGCTCATTTCACTGTTTTACTACTCAACAAATCTTCCCAAAGGAGCTGCTACACGCAACTCTGCTGTCTACCCTCACAACATCCCTTCTTTAAGTCACTTGCTCTAACTTCTGGGTCAAGAGTACCCTAACTCTTGCTGGCATAGTCTAGTGGTCATTTTTTGTCCTTATCTTCTATGACCCCTCAGAAATTTTTAATACAATGGAAGCTGGATGAAAGATTTATGCCACCCATTTTTCGAAACACTCTATTCTCTTGTGTGTGGTGTTCCTAAGCTCTTCTAGTTTTCTTTATAGCATTCTGGATTTTCTCCACTGGTTGCTTATTGAAGGTGGAATGACCTCTCAGTTTCTGCTGCTGGCTTCTCTTTCTGTGCTAGCCCGCTAAATATCAGAATATTTAAGGGCATTGGGGACAGTGTGGTCAAGTGTAGGAGTCCTCCCAGATTCTTTTCTTTATCACCACATTAGATCCATCACAAAGTACTCTAGATTCTCCATGGTATGTCTGACCTCTATCTACCTCCCCACAATCCAAACCAACATCACCTCCTGGTGCACGGCTGCAACCCATTCCTAATGGGGCTCCTCGCCACCATTTTGTTCCCTTGAAACTGACTCTCCACAGAGCCGCCAAAATGATCTTTTAAAGTCATAAATCATAGCATTTTCCTTCTTAAATCTTACCCCGTTGAATGTATAAATCCTGTCTGTGGCTTTCCATTGCCCCTGAATAGAACTCATTCTTCCTAATGTGGCCCATGTATCGGATTTCTCCCTTTTCCTTTTTTTAAAAAAAAAAAATTTTTTTTTAACGTTTATTTATTTTTGAGACAGAGAGAGACAGAGCATGAACGGGGGAGGGTCACAGAGAGAGGGAGACACAGAATCTGAAACAGGCTCCAGGCTCTGAGCTGTCAGCACAGAGCCTGACGCGGGGCTCGAACCCATGGACCGTGAGATCATGACCTGAGCCAAAGTCGGACGCTTAACCGACCGAGCCACCCAGGCGCCCCTCTCTCTTTTTCTTTTATCACTCAATCCTCACGCATCTAATCTCCCGGTTTGTACATTCATCAAAATCATGAAGTTTTGGCCTTTGTATTGACTTGTTTACCCCTTAATTTGGGGTCTCAAAAATGGTAACTGCATTATTAATTACTGTGTATATCTTATTCCCAATTCCATTTGGAAACATTGTTTAGAATCATATTTGTGGGTAACGAGGGGTAATTGGCCCTGGTTTTCTCAACCGCAGTCCATTTTGGAGGCTAGTTTTTTGGTATTGTAATCTTAAGCCTAGAAGATTTGAACTATGCAGGTGACACAGTAACAGCATAAGAAACGGGATGTTAAAGGCATAATTAGAAGGTAATCCAACAAGATCTTTTTTGCTAAAAAAGAGACTTAACAGATAAAATTTTCAATAGATACAAAACCGCTCTATTAGGAGTATTGTAGAAGACTCTCTCATAAAAACTTTTCTGAACTTTTTAGGGCAAAGAAAAAAAAAGAATATGATGATCCATACAATTTTCTTCAAATGCAATTTTAAACCCAGTGTTTTAAATATTTTTGTGATGTTGTCAATAAAATACACATTTACAATTATTCTGTTAATATTTTTCAACCAAATTCTATCTTCTTATGCCCATTGCTCCGCACCTTCCATTTGCACGTAACACGTACCATGAATAGCTTTTCAGGTTAATATTTAAAGATATCACTCATTGTTTCAGTGGCTGCAAAACATTTAATAGTGTGGGCGTACCGTAACTTATTCCCAATTTTTCTATTCGTGGTATATTTAGATTAATTCCCAGGTTTTTTTTTTTTTTTTTTTTTTTTGCCATTGCAAACAGCGCTGCAGTAAACATATTTGATTCCATATCTCTCTAGGCACTGATGGTATTATTTATTGTCTTGATGTTTTTCTTTCTATAAAATTTGTTTCTAAAAGCGACATGGCTGGAGTTATCAGCCACGAAGTCTCTGGCACTTCAGGCCAACTTGCTTGGTAAAAATTGTATCTTGTTTTAATTGGCATTTCCATAATTACTAGGGAGGTTGAGCATTCGGGCATTCAACAAATATTTACTAAACACCTACCATGTACCCAATGGTGTACTGGAACAGGACTGTATTGGCTCATCACAGCTGATTGGGCATAACTGTTTTCAAGACCATCTTCAATGACGTTGTTAAATTGGTTGTTTGAAATCTGCCATGCTGGGAGACTTTACACCTTGTAATTAACAAGTGCTATCTACCCCAGCCTCTTGTTAAGTATTTGCTAATATACCATCATATATCGCAGGCTCTGTTCTAGGGCTTTCGAACGCATCAGGGATCCAACAAACCTTCCTGTTGTTAGAATTTACATTCTTGGAGAAGGGACAGTGATTCAGCAAATAAATAAATTATACAGTAGGTTGAAGATAATATGTGCAAAAAAAAAAAAAACAAAAGAAGAGTGAGGGAATAGGGATGTGTGTGAGTGTGTGTGTGTGTGTGTGTTTGTGTGTGTGTGTGTTGGGGGAGGTATGCAATTTTACATAAAGTGGTCATGGGTGGGCCCCTGGAGAAGAAGACATTGAGGACTTGGGAAGGAAGTGAGAGAATACAGAAACCTTGAGGAGAAAGCATTCAAGAAGACAACATCACTGCACAAGCCTTATTTAAGGGGCACCTGTGTTTGGAAGGAAGAGCAAAACAGGCACTGTGATTGGAGAGGCATGAGTAAGATGTAGATTAGTAAGGGAAAATTCTGAGAGGTAAGGGAGCACGCTGGTTACAATGTCTTTTCCACGCTGAGTGAATAGGGAGCCATTGCCAGGTTTTGAGCAGAGGAATGAACTGACCTTACATATACAGAGCATGATTCCTGGGGCGCCTGGGTGGCTCAGTTAGTTAGGCATCTGGTTCTTAATTTCAGCTCAGGTCATGATCTCACAATTTGTGGGTTCAAACCCTGCATCTGGTTTGTGCTCACAGTGTAGAGCCTGCTTGGGACTCTCTCTCTCCCTCTCTCTCTGTCCCTCCTCTGCTCTTTGTCTCTCTCAAAATAAGGGGATAAACTTAAAAAAAAAGAACATGCTTCCTAAAGTTTAACTGTATTTTCAATTTCTTCTTTTGAGAACTGCCTGCTTATATCCTTTCCAGGTGTATCAATTGGATCATTTAAATATTGTCAATGTGCAAGAATTCTTATTTTTTTTTTTGATTTTCAGCACAGAGCCTGACAAGGGGCTTGAACCCACAAACCATGAGATCATGACCTGAGCCAAGATCAAGAGTCAGACATTTAACAGACTGAGCCACTCAGGTGCCCCTGAAACAATTTTTTATACATTAGATATATTTACCCTTTGTCTGCCATATGCTTTTGCAAATACCTTCAAGCTATAGTTTATCTTTTAACTTTATTTATGGCTTCCTATACTCTACTTTTATGCAATTATGCCATAAATCACTGCTTTCTATTATCTGGGTTTCCTATCCTATTGAAGGTAATTTCTTCACTCTAAGATGATGGAACTTTTCTTCTTTTTAATATAGCAATATTACTATTTTTGTTTTTAGTTTTTGCCTTAGATTTTGAAGCCACATTCAGTTTATTGTGAGACATGAAATTTGCTTAGCTTGATTCTATCTCAGGGGTTGGCAAACTATAGCCCACAAACCAAATCTGGTCCACTGTCCATTTTTCTAAATAAAGTTTTATTGGAACACAGTTTATATGTTGCCTTTGGTTCTTTTCTTCCTAAAATGGCAAAGTACTTCTGAAAGACACTGAATGGACTGCAAAGCTGAAAATATTTACTATGTGGCTACTTACAAAAACCAAGTTTGCTTTAGCTGATGGAAAAGTGGTTATTTCAATGGTACCTTTGAAAAATCATAATTTCCTTTTTTATTGCAATATAATATTTACTATATATTAATTTCCAATTACATATTTTATTTTGAACCAGTGTTATTTGTTTTGTTCACTGAACATCTATCCTTGCGTCAATAATGATATTATAATACATTTATGTGGATTTAAAACCTTGAAAAGCAAATTATCTGTCATTCTTAGCTTTCAAATATTTCTAGGAAATTCTCACACAGTTATTTTTCGATACAAACTTCAAACAAAATTTTCCAGTTAAAACATTGGGATCCTGGGGCGCCTGGGTGGCTCAGGCGGTAGGATGTCCAACTCTTGATTTCGGCTCAGGTCATGATTTCATGGTTCATGAGATCGAGCCCCGCATTGGGCTCCATGCTGGCAGTGCAGAGCCTGCTTGGGATTCTTTCTCCCTGCCCTCCTCCACCCCCTCCCCCCCCCACACACATGCTCACACACTCTCTCTCAAAATTAATTAATACACTTAAAAAATTGGGAACCTGATTGCAGTTCTAGTAAGATAACGTATTGATTTGGGTAGAATTGCCATTTTTATGATATTAAAAGTCTCCCAACCCAGGATCATGCTATATCTTTCTATTTACTGATGTTTTCATTTATGTCCTTTTATAAAATTTTAGAGGTCTTTTTATATAGACTTCATAACTTTAAGTTAAATTTAATCTATATTTTGTTGTTTCTATAATTTCATTAATGAGATGTTCCACTTTACATATTTATTTGTAATGTGAAATTATTAGCATGAAAATATAGCTATTGAACTTGTACTTGGCCACCTTACCAAACTGTTTTCTTTTTTCTTTTTTTTAATTTTCTTTTTTAAATTTACATCCAAATTAGTTAGCATATAGTACAACAATGATTTCAGGAGTAGACTCCTTAATGCCCCTTACCCATTTAGCCCATCCCCCCTCCCACAGCCCCTCCGGTAACCTTCTACTTGTTCTCCATATTTAATAGTCTCTTATGTTTTGTCCCCTCCCTGTTTTAATATTATTTTTGCTTCCCTTCCCTTATATTCATCTGGTTTGTATCTTAAAGTACTCATAAGAGTGAAGTCATAGGATATTTGTCTTTCTCTGACTAATTTCACTTAGCATAATACCCTCTAGTTCCATCCACGTCGTTGCAAATGGCAAGATTTCATTCTTTTTGATTGCTGAGTAATTCTCCATTGTGTATGTATATGCCACATCTTCTTTATCCATTCATCCACCGACGGACATTTGGGCTCTTTCCATGCTTTGGCTCTTGTCGATAGTGCTGTTATAAACATGGGGGTGCATGTGCCCCTTCAAAACAGCACACCTGTATCCCGTGGAGAAATGCCTAGTAGTGCAATTGCTGGGTTGGAAGGTAGTTCTAGTTTTCATTTTTTGAGGTTTCAAATATGTTTTTATTTATTTTTATTTATTTATTTATTTATTTATTTATTTATTTATTTATTTATTTTCTTTCCAAGATTTTATTTAAATTCAGGTTGGTTAACATATAGTGTAGTATTGGTTATAGGAGTAGAATTTAGTGATTCATCACTTACATACAACCCCCAGTGCTCATTACAAGTGCTCTCCTTAATGCCCATCATCCATTCAGCCCACCCCCCCCTCAAATAAGTTATTAGTCATCCATTGTGTTTTCTCATCAAACCATCAAATAAAGACTTTTTGTTTAGTGACTTTTGGAATAACTCCTCTTCTCTTTTTAATCATAATGATTTTTACACTTCATCATTATTGCTATGCTTCTTGTTAGATGTTGTTAATTGGACTCCAATGTGGAGCATTTCTTTTTCTCGTATTTTGCTAAGAGTTTTCATCATGATTGGCTTCCAAATTTTAAATGTTTTTCAAGATGGCTACATACTCACGTATTTGTTTCTGTTTAATTTGGTGTCATAAGAATTATATTGATTAATTTGCTCAATGTCGAATTGGCAGTGATGGAAAACTGTTTTTAGTTAAAATGTGACGTTTTAAAATATGGTGCTGCATTTAGTATGATTATAATTTATTAGGAATTTCTACATCTATCTTTATAATACATATTTACTCTAGTTTTCTGTACTGTCTTTGTCTATATCCTGTGATAGTTAAAATAAGTAAAGGAAAATGTTGATGGTGATGGTAATGAAGGTGATGGTGATGGTGACGATGAGAAAGTAGACAGAACTCAGCTATAAAACCTCCTGTATTTTGTGCTTTTCTAAGTGGTGGATCCTTGGAACCCGTTAATGTTTTATTAAAGTGGATTAATCTTAGAAATTTCTATTTTCTTTTTTTTTAATGTTTTTATTTATTTTTGAGACAGAGAGAGACAGAGCATGAACAGGGGAGGGGCAGAGAGAGAGGGAGACACAGAATTTGAAGCAGGCTCCAGGCTCTGAGCTGTCAGCACAGAGCCTGACGTGGGGCTCGAACTCACAAAGTATGAGATCATGACCTGAGCTGAAGTCGGACGCTCAACCGACTGAGCCACCCAGGCGCCCCATAGAAATTTCTATTTTCATAAAAATGACAACTTTCTATTGAGCATATACTCTCCTCTGACTATTGCTTTTTTACACTGATGGGCTCTTTTGTTCTTGGTAGTGCATTTTAATTGTCTTTCTTTCTGTTTCGATTGGCACTGACAGGAAGCTATAGGTGTCTTTTCTCTCTTAAAAAGGGTAGATTTTATAAAAACTTTTTAAGTAGTTTATTTCATAAATGTCAAGTTTATCTCCATCAATTTTATTTTTAGATTATATTATTCTATTCTATTTTTGTTTCTCCTCCTCTTTTTCTTTATTAATAGCACTCCTACTACTCATAACTCTTTTTTAGGAGTACAGATGGTCTTGTGGCTACTATTTATCCCATATGTTGGGATATAAAGCAATATTTTTTTCATACATCGTCACTGCTGTCTTGCCCAGTGTCTTGCGTACTGTTTTGAGCCATGCATAAATGAATGAACAAATCTATTATTTCCCTTTAAATTTCTGTTTTGAGCCTGAGTGTTTTAGAAAGATATTTCTTTTTTTTAAATTTTTTTTATTATTTACTTATTTATTTATTTTTAAATACGAAATTTATTGTCAAATTGGTTTCCATACAACACCCAGTGCTCATCCCAACAGGTGCCCTCCAGAAAGATATTTCTTAATGTCCGAGTGGTAAATTTCTTTTGGTCCTATTTTTGTTGATGATTTCCTGTTTTATTAGTAAAGAACGCAGCCTTTATTTCTTTCTGGCATCTACACTCTTTTTCTGCGCAGCAAATAACTTGTTTTTTTTTTTAAAGATACTTTATAGACTTAACAAAAAATAGACTATTCTCTAGCCTTCCAATTAATTTTGATTTGTCGCTCCTTTCAGATGAGGAAGCCAGAGAAGGAAGACTGTTTGCTAGAGCGCTCTGGAGCCGGTCAGATTTGCAACCTTCACTGTTTCTCATGAGGCTCACGGAGAGTGGCTTGTTTGATTCCATGTGCTCTAAGCCCACTAATGTAATTCTCTCATTGCTATTGATGTTGTCTGCAGGTGTCCCTCCGCAGAGCTCCCCATGAGCCCGTGGATGACCAGCTGACCTTCCGGGTAGCTGAGACATCTTCATTGGAAAGGTAGCCCACTATTTAAGACACCCGTATATCTGTACTATTCTAGCCTCTTTCTTTGCCATCTGTCTCCACTGAGGTGACGTGAGAAGAAGCACAGTCTTCCCCAGACCTTAGCAGACAGCCATAGGATGGAGGCAGCCCGATGGGGAGGGCGGACGAAGGGATCAGATAGCTGTGCGTTTCCCGTTCTCTTGTTTCTAAAGCAATTTAAATAGGGGTTTTTCTTTTTTTGTGTGTATATTCCAGTTGGCTATCATCTATTCCCCCTCCCCCTCCCTGCTTCTTCTCTCCTCCCTCCCCTCCCTGCTCTTTCCCTCTTCTCCTCCTCCTTCTTTTCTTCCTTCTTCTTGTGACATGCTATTCTGCCTTAACTGACTAGTCCATCTCGCTCTTACTCTGGGAAACTCATCTGCTTGGCTTACCGCTTCTAAGCCGTGTGACATTGAGCCTGATGTTGAACCGTCTGGCTTCACTGGCCTCATCTCCACTTCTCTGGTTGTTGTGTGAAGTAGTGGTAATTTTTTGTGATGTTTATTTTATTTTGGAGAGTGAGAGACAGGGTGAGTGGGGGAGGGGCAGAGAGAGAGGGAGACACAGAATCCAAAGCAGGCTCCGGGCTCCGAGCTGTCAGCACAGAGCCCGACGCGGGGCTCGAACCCACGAACTGTGAGATCATGACCTGAGCTGAAGTTGGACGCTTAACCAACCGAGTCACCCAGGCGCCCAAGTGGTAGTACTATTTGACAAGTGTCTAGCCAGGTTCATAGCAGGGGTGGTCGCCACTATTTTTACTATTACAGGTATACTTCATTTTCTTGCACTTTGCTTTATTGTGTGCTTCAGAGAAAGCACAGAGGTTTTTTGTTTGTTTTCCTTTTTTTTCTTTTCTTTCTTTCTTTCTTTCTTTCTTTCTTTCTTTCTTTCTTTCTATATTGAAGGTTAGTGGCCACCCTGCACGGAACGTGTCTGTTGGTGCCATTTCCCCCCCAAACGGCATTTGCTCACCTCCTGCCTCTGTGTCACATTTTGGCAATTCTTGCAATCTTTCCAAGTTTTTCATCGCTGTTATATTTCCTACAGTGATCTGTGGGCAGTGATTACCGAGCTGAAAGCTCAGATAATGGCTAGCATTTTTAGCAATAAAGTATTTTTTTAAAATTAAGGTATGTACTTTGTTTTCTCGACTTGCTAGTATTGCACACTTAATAATCTGCAGTACAGTGTAAGCATCACTTTTACATGCACTGGGAAACCAAAGAGCTGATTTGACAAGCTTTACTGTGATCTTTGTTTTATTGCGGTGGCTGGAACCGATCCGGCAATATCTCCGAGGTATGCCTGCATTATTAATTACTTAGTCATTGCTCTGGCAGTTTACCTCAGTTGAGCCGTGGCTATAATTAAGTTAACCCTAATGATAAAGGGATCCATACTTCTTCTTGACCTTGGAGATGCTGTTCAATATTCTAGACTAAACGTGGTGATGTGTAGAAGGCGGGCCACCTGAGCTCATCCTGGCTGTTGGCTCTGGTTCCTTGACGAAAAACAGAACAAAACAAAAAAGAAAACACCCCCCAAAACACCTGTCAGAAAAACTGTCTATAGAGGTCATTTAGAAATACACTGCCACAGACAATATCACAAAATGGGTATTATTTAAATTCTGCCTTGGCCAGTGTTAGAGTTGCTGTGTTATTTTAGCAATTTCCGCAGGCCCAGGAGTGCAAATAGTTGTAATTAAAGGCTTCCAGTAACAGCCCTGTCAAGTCCTTGTGTGTATCACATTTGGCACATGTTTCAAAGCCGAGAGCGATATTAAATAGACCATCTGTTGGTTTTCATTAGGTTTTCTCTCATCAACAGCACTATTAAATATAACTGAACCCATTTAAAAAAAAATCCCTGACATCTGTGCTTTCCATTGGAACGTTGATCAATATTAATAACAATGCTACTTCACCTGAATTTATTATTAATGAAAAGTTAAATACAGCATAAATATGAATGTTTGCCCTACAACACTTTTAATAGCACTTATCCAAACAAAGCGAGAGAAAGCACCCTGTCTTATGAGGAGAAATGATGAAAATGCCTGGAAACGAGTCTTCCCCTGAATCCCACTGGTGCCAGCCAGCATACCTGCCGCATCTGGCCATGCAAGTTCTTCTCTGGAAAATGCTTTCTCTGCAAACTTTACCTGGAAAACTTGTACTGTCCTTCGCGAACCATCCTAGGCTCCGTCTCTTGGAAGCCTTCCTTGTCTTTATCTAGGTTGATTCGCTCTTTCCTTTCTCTTCGTCTGGTCCTTGCACACATCACTTTGACCAGATTTCACTTTTTTTTTCATGTGTTTCCGTAGGAAGAACAGAATCATGGTATATAGCTTTATATTAAGCCATGGGCATAGTAGGAACTCGGTTGACATGAACCAAGTGAATAAATAAATGAATAACAAACGAAATTCGATTCTACCAGAAGAAGAGAAAACTTCACGGAATTCAATTACTCGGTGGAGATTTATTTTTTTCCCAGCACTCAAATAAGGAGCATGGCAAAGGTAGAAAGATTTATAGAGCTAACCCAGAGACTAGCTCTCATCAGAAGAACCTGCCTTCTTTCTTATTTCTGTTCCTCCCCTCGTGCCCTGAAATGCTGGGCCTGCATGCAGACGTGAGTGAGTGCTCGGATGGTTTTCCTCTTTGAGGGGGCTTGAAGACTTTGTGACTCAGTGGAGAATTTTGAGTCCAGGGTGGTTGACTGCTGGAGGAGGTAATCAAGAGGATGTGAACGCAAGTTGACTTGCTGGCTTGACCCAGGCACTCAGAAGCCCCTCACCTCATCCCTGTCCTTGGGATGTATGGTCTGCCCACTGTTCCCGAGGTAGAAGCTGTTTCAAGCATACAGCCTTAAAGAGAGTTAGGCGTTGAGACCATCTGGACTGAATACGTGACCGAACCCAGTTAAGGGCTCTATGTAGACTTTAATTCTGGTGGGTGGGTGCAGAGATATACCTATCTTGTGACCACCCAAGGCCAGCCTCGTAAACACCTTTATTTAATAAGCACCCTGGCTTATTAAAACGGTCACCTACCAATTTAGAATGGTCTGCCTATTTCCTTGGTCTCTCTTGGCCCTTAGGTATGGGGGCTGGTTTATGAACCCACGTTAGCCTGTATCAGTATCCTTGCGCTGATGTGTGAACGCCTCCCATGCACTGTCAGCCACTTGAGAACCAGGATCAGGTTTAATTCATCTCTGGACCCCTTGTGTCAAGCACAATGTCTTGTTCAAGATCTGTTGCAGAACTCGTTTGAACCAAGAAGACACAACCACCTGCGTTCAGGTAAGTCCATAAGCCCCATAGTCCTCAGCATTCATTCATTTACTTGTTGATGGTTTTATTATGCAGGGTTTTTGTTCGTTTTTGGGTTTTGCTGTTGTTTTGTTATCGGTGTTACTCAGGTATGGTGAGGCCAACAGATGAGGACATGATTGGATTGACAAGATAGGTTGTTACCCATGGTTCCCAAGAGGAGGGGACATGCCATTCCGTGCAGGGCCACACAGAGAAACATCAGAATTGGTCAGGAGGCAGAAGGAACGAGGGGAAAAACATGGGCAAGAGCCTTTACTGTGGTTCCTGCAAGAAGGAAAGGACGAGATCGAGTAAGCAGGTTTAGAATGGCTAGTTTGAATAATTTCAGCAGCCTCGGGGGTGTAGGGCTCTCTCTAGCTGTCTTCTCATTTTTGGTGGTAAGGACAGACGAGCAGATAGTGGCCCAGAGTGTGAGAACTTCATAAAGGTGCGGGGGGGGGGGGGGCGGGGGGGAGGGAGGGGAGGGGGAGGGGGGTGGTAGTCTGAGCTCTGGAATGGTTGGTCTTCATATGAAAGGCACGCTCACAGGTTAGTTGTTTCCTATCTTTATGAATTGGCTAGTCCTAGGAGGGGCAGTCTCTTCGGGGTCAATAAAGCTCTAGAGGCCGAAACATCTGAATAAAAAGACCTACTTAAAACATTCATTCATTCATTCATTCATTCAACAAACATTTCCTGCAAGACTGGTAGCGCCTAGCCATTGCGATGGGGACTCCATGTCCAGTAAGTGGCAAAACCTTCCCTCGAGGATTTCCAGGTCAAGTGAGGGAAGTAGATGGGGAGACAGTCGCTCTACACAATGCCCGAGCTGTGACAGAGAATAGAATAGGGACAGCCAACTTGGAGTAGGGATGAAGGACAGAGAAGTTCCCTGGAGGAACCAAGCTGGAAGGTTACAAGTGATATTTTGTCAAGCAGGGCGATGTGGAGGGAAGTAGAGTCAGAGGTCATGCAAAAGCAAGCGTGTCTTCAGGTCCCCTTAAGGACAAGGGGACTGTCCTAACCAGGGCAGAGAGGCTGGAAGAGGAGGCGGCTAAGGAAGGCCCTTCACATGAAAGTCAGTTTTATTTTTTTTCTTGCTTACGTCTGGTTGATTTCCAAGGTGTGACCAAAAGATCCATGTCAGGGGGGCTCAGCACAGCCTTGTATTCATTCAGTGCTTGCTTCACGTTTCGTGCTGATTTCCTCCTGTGACACTTACCCACAACTTATGAACTAGGGAGGGGCAGATATCAGCTCTTTATATTCCCGCACTGCATTTTATTGTGATTACATGTCTAAGAAGAAACTCGTACACCTAAGTGTGGGCTCCTTGAGGGAGTTAATCACACCTTTTTGTCTTCTTCATTTATTTGATCGCAGATCCTGGCACAGAGTAAATTTCAATGGGTTATGAATTTATACATTTACAAACGTGGAGAGAGAGAAGAAGGGATGGGTCTCTGGGCAGGAAATGGTAGGTAGGGGAAAAAAAGTGGGGAATATGGGCACCTATACTTTGTCAGTCTGTATGGTTCCAGCAAGTTTCCCCAGCATAGCTGCCCACCCCCCACCCCTGCCCCTCTGCAACTGAGTGCGGCTGCTGTGGGTAAAAGCTGTTATTTACAGGTGCTCCCCACTCATGGTATGTGGAGTTAACATTTATTTATTTATTTATTTTGTATTTGTATTTGTATTTTTTTTTAACATTTATTTATTTTTGAGAAGAGAGAGAGCATGAGCAGGGGAGGAGAGAGAAAGAGGGAGACACAGAATCTGAAACAGGCTCCAGGCTCTGAGCTGTCAGCACAGAGCCCGATGTGGGGCTCGAACTCACGGACCGTGAGATCATGACCTGAGCTGAAGTCGGATGCTTAATCGACTGAGCCACTCAGGTGCCCCAACATTTATTTTTTTAATGTTTGTTTATTTATTTATTTATTTATTTATTTATTTATTTATTCTGAGAGAGAGAGGGAGAGAGAGAGAGAGAGAGAGAGAGAATCCCAAGCAGACTCCACATTATCAGTGCAGAGCCAGACATGGGGTTCGATCTCACAAACCATAAGATTATGACCTGAGCTGAAATCAAGAGTTGGGTGCTTAACTGACTGAGTCACCCAGTGCCCCTGGAATTAACATTTAAAGAGCATTTTGTGGTCACTGAATGAAATGAAATGACATGTGCAGGGTACATGGGCAGGTAGAAAGTCCTGGCACTTCATAGGTGCTCACTAAAATGGTAATTGCTATTATCTCATTATTATTATATGGTGGTTTTTATTACCCTTTCATATATTTACACCTACTCTACACACAAAATTTATTTGCTCAGAGTCTGGAAGAGGTGAATAAACCCTGTAAAGATTCAATGCACAAATAAAGAATTAATAATCAAGATGAAGGATTTAAGGCTTAGATTTTTGAAAGTCTTTTTAATGATGTGACATAATGTAGGATACAGAGTAAGCCAGGACATGTATAGTAAGTGATAAACAGTTTTAGTGGAGGGGAGAACAGCTTCTAGCTGAGTGGGTAGGGTGGACCTCATGGGTTTAGTATATATCCTGGCTTGCTTCAAATCCTTGATAGAAAAAGGTGCAAAGGATAGAGAGGAAAACACACAAGTTCTTAAATAAAATTCATAAGGTTTCATATGGGAGACACCAAGCATTTGTGTGAGAAAGGCGGAAAACAAGGATCCTGGTGTAACGCGGGGCCAGACAAGGACTGAGAAGTGCTGTGCGAGGTCTCTGGACTTTGTCCTGAATGTCTGACCATGAGAGCTCACATCCATTTGCAAGACTGAGTTACTGGCCACTCAACAGTGACGTTTTCCTTTTGAGCATATAACGCTGCTCAAAATAGAGCAAAGTTATATGTCTGATTTCATAATAGGCATTAACTGGACAGCTGGAAACAAAATAACTTTTTTTTTTAAAACATCTTCTGTATTAAGTGTACCATGAGCTTCCTTTTTGTTTAGGGCTCAAATGTTGATTTTTCTATTTACTTGGTGTCTCAAATAATGCCCTTCATCATCTGTGTTTTTCATAGTGTGTTTTTCAGCAAGATTTAAAAATGGCTCCTTAGCATGTTAATAAGGCAACAAAGACAACCTTAGAGTCAATATGAAATTCCCTGCTGATACGCAGCATCGATCAAAGGTAATGCCTAAATGTTTTTGTGAACTTTTTACAATCGGGCACACAATCGCCAATAGCCTGACCACTCTATAAAAGGGAATGTGTTATGTGCTCTCTAATAAACGTTTTTTCTTTGAAGGAGATATTGAGTCAAAGAAAAAGCTATTGATGGGAGCACATGAAAGTTAATTTAGCGGCATCCATCACATCTTTTGGGGATACATTGGGACTAACTTTGATAACATACCATTTTAATTTAAGACAATAAAATCATGTCCTCATTTGATTTCAAATTAATTGTTCAGATATTTGGGATAAAAAGAGTTTTGATCTCAACCGCCTGGTTTTCCCTGGGGTGATTGCTAACCCCCCACATTCCTTTGTTTGCACCTGGAAAGAGGGATTTCCTGAGATTCTGAACTGGGTCCGTTACCCAGTTGACTGCTGTGTGGAATGATGATGGTTGGTCCGCTGGCAGTCTGCTTACATAGGGGTTCAAGAGCTGTAAGGAAGAACAATAGACTTGATGCTTAGAGCTGGCCTTGGGGTGAACATCCCCAAGCCTTAAAGAATAAACTAGATACTGTTATATCAATGGTTCTTGAGTAAGTGCACACATCTGCCTCTGCTGGGGAGTGTTTTGAAACACAGACTTCAAGATTCCAGATCTTAAAACATTTTGATTCCCTAGGTCTGGAGATTGGGGAACTGATAATTATTCTTCTAAAAGGATTCCATGGGTAAATCCTGTACTTGTGATTGGTAATAACTTTAATGCCCTTTTCAGTTGGGGACCAAATGTGGAAGGTTCTTTCCCTGAGCGGGGAGACAGTAAGAGCCCATGACCTTGTGAAAGCTGGAGATACACACATGAGTCCCCACTCATGACCATCCATATTGTCCCCTCTCCCTGCTCCCTCTGAAGTCCTGGAAATGTCTCTCAAAGGCACAAGGACAATCGAGCTTTCTGAATTTCTCCAGATATGGCAGGAGAGATTTGGGGAGTCCAGAATCTCCCTCTGGAGGGTAGCCTTTGTTTGGTTCTAGGAGCCAGTGGAACAGGATTGGGAGGGCTGGACTTCTAAGGATCTAACAACCCAAGGGGTGAATCACAGCCATTAAATATCACTGCTGTCCATATTCTTCTTGAGAACATCTGCTTCCCAGGTATTCCAGTTGGAGTCAAGGGTTTGTTAATACTCAAAGACATCAAACCAATCCAAATCAAAATACAGACTTTCATGTTAACTTTTTTAAAGTAAAACATTAATGATCATAACAATTTTAGTGAGATTACCATAAGATAACCTCTTACCTACACTCACAACAACATGTAACAGACACTGTATATTCATACTCTTTATCCGGTAATTCCAGCTGTAGGAATCTATCTGAGAGGATAATCTGGAATACAAATATTTATGTACGAGGCTATTCTCCAAAGTGTTATTCATAACTAGGGTATTCTCCAAAGTGTTATTCATAATAGTGGGATAATGTAAACAGATGTCCTCAATGGTTTGGTAAAGTAAGGAGAGCTCTGTAAGGAAATACCAAATCACCACTAAAAAAAATATTTATGAAAAAATATGTGAGAAACTGCCCTTGATATGCTTAGTGGAGAGACAAAAATCAGGCTATGAAAAGATGCTCTCGACTGTAACACACACACACACACACACACACACACACGCAGGCGGATAAATGATTGGAAGGAAGTACGTCAGCACACGAATACTGGGATGATCTTCTGCAGACTTGCTGTGGTGCCTGCTCATCCATGGGTCTCACCATACTCTTTCCTCAGAGAAGCCATTCCTTACCATTCTTCCCAGTGTAAGTTCCTTGTTCTTATTGTGCAGAAGAAAATATTCTGCTCTTTTCACCTATAAAAAGTGCCTGTTGACTTGCCTTCATACTAAGCCTTACTTTTGAGAAACTACACTCCACAGGGTGGAAAGCACATCTGTTTTGGCCACTACTATTCACCTGGTGGCTTGTCCAGATCGGTCTCAGAGTGGTAGACACTCAATGAATTATTTCTTTGAAGTATTCTCTTCTATTCTATGAATATCAATGCAGTGTTTTCTTTTTGTGTGTGTGTGTGTATGTTTTTTTTTTAATATATGAAATTTATTGTCAAATTGGTTTCCATACAACACCCAGTGCTCATCCCAAAAGGTGCCCTCCTCAATACCCATCACCCACCCTCCCCTCCCTCCCACCTCCCATCAACCCTCAGTTTGTTCTCAGTTTTTAACAGTCTCTTATGCTTTGGCTCTCTCCCACTCTAACCTCTTTTTTTTTTTTTTTCCTTCCCCTCCCCCATGGGTTTCTGTTAAGTTTCTCAGGATCCACATAAGAGTGAAACCATATGGTATCTGTCTTTCTCTGTATGGCTTATTTCACTTAGCATCACACTCTCCAGTTCCATCCACGTTGCTATAAAAGGCATTCATTCTTTCTCATTGCCACGTAGTATTCCATTGTGTATATAAACCACAATTTCTTTATCCATTCATCAGTTGATGGACATTTAGGCTCTTTCCATAATTTGGCTATTGTTGAGAGTGCTGCTATAAACATTGGGGTACACGTGCCCCTATGCATCAGTACTCCTGTATCCCTTGGATAAATTCCTAGCAGTGCTATTGCTGGGTCATAGGGTAGGTCTATTTTTAATTTTCTGAGGAACCTCCACACTACAATGCAGTGTTTTCTATATCATATTAGGTTAAGGAATCTGTGCTCTCTGTGTATTGTGTACTATAGGTGCATAAATACACATACGTATATGAAATTTCGCCTCAGTTTCACAGTGTTTAATACTCCACATTTGAGGTTTGAGATGTATGCCTTTGCTTTGCCTTTTTGCATGGATTTAACAAACTGTACGTCCCTCTAATAGACAGTGGATCGAGTAGAGTAATACATGACTTAGTTATTCATACTTTAGTAGCAAATATTTTCTCAGTGAGTTTCTCTCTTGGTGAATGGTGCTGGGCTATTAAAGAAATGACCACTCTGATGATACTGGGAAGGAATCACTGGATTCCAAGTTTGCCCAGTGGCTTCAGTCATGATTGGGACCCACCAAGGGCAGCCATGAGAAGTGTGCAAAGGATACATGGAGAGTGGAGTTAGAGGGAGGGAAAGAGAGAGAGAGAGAGAGAGAGAGAGAAGGAAAGATTGTGACATTAACAACAGAAACTCAATATTTCATCATAAAAATAGTTCTGAAAGAAGTGCATTCCTAGGTGCTGTTTTCACTTACCAAAAATATCCAGTCTTAAGAACATGCCTATTTAGTTTTCTGAAGCCTATTTAAAATTTCCTTTTCACAATTTGGGTTCTGACTCCAGAAAATATGTCAGTCCAACTTCATGAAATTCGATCTCATGGGAGCCTTCTGATTTCTTTCTAGAAGCCAAGCATAAGGGGCTCACTCTGAGTTCACTTTGGTTAGGTTTGTTGCTTACCTTTTCTTACAGAGGCGTCAGGATAAGTATACTGATGTATGTGGGTGAATCTTTCCTTCTTTCTTTCTTTTTTCTCTCCTTCCCCCTCTCTCTGCCTTATTGTCTTTTCTTTTTCAGTTTTCATGTTGTACCTAAGACTTAGGAAGGAACAGATGAGCAAAACAGATAGGATACATTAACCTCAAATCTGTTTCTGCCTTTGAAATTGACATCAACTCTGGGTGTGAATGACTGTTGATTCTTATCTTTAAAAAATTTTTTTTAACATTTCTTTATTTTTGAGAGACAGAGCACGAGCAGGGGAGGGGCAGAGAGAAAGGGAGACACAGAATATGAAACAGGCCCCAGGCTCTGTCCAAGCTGCCAGCACGGAGCCTGATGCCAGGCTCAAACCCACGAACCGGGAGATCATGACCTGAGCCGAAGTCGGATGCTTAACCAACTGAGCCACCCAGGTGCTCCTGTCGATTCCTATCTTAAAGGAAGCCGTGATTTCTTGAAAATTCAAGGGATATTATGAACATCTGAAGCCTGTAGGGGAGCCTGTTCATTACATTTCTTGCACAAATATTTTGTAGAGTGGAATCGACGCTTACAGACATATTGATTCAAAGCCTTCAATCGCACACCAATGTTGATGCTTAATGTTTATTTTACTTTAGTGAAAGAGCTCACATGTTAATTAACTAGATGTTAATCACATCTCTGGACCACAGAGATGATTCATCTGCTCCTACCAGAAGACTGGGCAGGTTTCCTGCCCAAGAGGACGAGAACCTTACTTTTATCTATTCTCCAACCCACCCCCTCTCCACCACCAGAAAAAAAAAACCTTCTGGCATTCAGTTTTAATGCATTCATCTCCTCAGACATTTTGTATTTCACCTAGTTTCTGAAAAAATTTTCCAATAGCCCTCGCTTTCTCCAATTCTCTTGTTTGCCAGGGATAGTCCTGGTTCATGCCTGTTGTCCCGGCATAATTATTAATGTTGTCCTCATTATGTTCACTTGCATCACGGCTTAAGTAATTTTAACCAAATCCACCTCTTCGGCCTCATCTTTTACCTTGCTTCCTTCCATTTGCTGAGATTTTTCATGTTCTCCTGGAGCATGTCATGCCCTTAAATGGGCCTTGAAGTAGATTTTTCCTTATCCACTCTTCCTCACCCTCCTATCTCAGTTTCAAAGTTACTTCCGAAGCTTTCCCTATTTTACCGATCTAAGTCAAGGGTCATTGTTAAAAGGGTCCTTAGCATTTATCACAGCTATAATTCTACAATCGTTAGCATGGCTATCTCACTGATGCTGACTTGCCCTGCTAGATTCTATAAATCCCAAAATATGAATATAAATCTTTTAGAAAGATTAAATATTTGGCTGGGGCTAACTGAGGGGTTGTCTCGACCCCAGTTCTACCAAACCCCAATACCCAGAGAGGGGAGAGCTCTGCAGGATGCTTTGGTAAGGCTCTCTACCCCTTTCTTTCTTACGGGACCAGATATGGCTGGTGGATGCACAAGATGATTGCAGTGAAGAGCGCATCCTTTTAAGAAAAGTATCTAGATCAAGTACAAATTGAAGAAAGATTATCTAGGAATTCCTTTGTATGCTTTAGACTTACTTTTTCTCTTTCTAGTGGCCTGATGGGTGATTTTGCTCCTACAAAAATATTTTTTTTTTATTTAAAAAAAATTTTTTTAACGTTTATTTATTTTTGAGACAGAGAGAGACAGACCATGAACAGGGGAGGGTCAGAGAGAGAGGGAGACACAGAATCTGAAACAGGCTCCAGGCCCCGAGCTGTCAGCACAGAGCCGGACGCGGGGCTCGAACTCACGGACCGTGAGATTATGACCCAAGCCAAAGTCGGACGCTTAACCGACCGAGCCACCGAGGTGCCCCAAATATTTGTTAACAACAAAAACCTGGATCCTATTTATTGCATCCCTGGATCTTAGTATGAAGGGACCTTAGGGTTTATTCAAACCAATCAATTTATTTTCAGAGGAGAGAAAAAAGACAACAAGAGAAGTTATGAAAGTTATCCGGAGCGACACGGCTGCTCCCCAGAGGTTCGGTGGAACTGAGTTCAGATCAGTTATCTTGGATTCTTTGGCCTGAGAGCTGGCTCATAATAGAACTCTATGTAACATTTCCTTTATCACGTAGGGGAGGTCACAGGTGCTATGCATGAGGATCTGACTCCCCCAGGGTACTAGACTTGGTGATCACAGGTAATTGCTGCCTACGTGGGTCAGAATCCTCCCTTGCTATACACACATCCCCCGGGTCTGTGACACGTAGAGAGAGAGGAGTGAAGGAATCATCTCAGACTGCATACAGGAGACGATTTGACAAATGATCAGTGTTTGTCACGTCAACTCATATGCCCTATTCATGTCACCAGCCTGTAATAGATAAGCATTAATATGTATTATGTACTGAGTATCTGTGTCTCCCCAAATCCATATGTGGAAGCCCTAACTCCCAGTGCAATGGTGTTAGGAGTGGGGGACTTTGGAGTGCCCAAGCAGTGGGCAAGTGCCCAAGCTGTAAGTCCAACCAGCTGCTTTGCTTATCTACAGAACCAAGCCAATAGTGCATTCAGGGACCTTGGTGGCCTGTCTGATTCGGATCCTCAACCAAGAAGGGTTGCCAACATGGCTGCCTGTGCCCAGGGAAGGAACTGAATCACAGCCCCACCTACTGTGGAGAGTGTCTTCTAGTCCCATTTGACCAGAAGGGCTGGTGACAATTTCTGGAAGCTTTGCTGCCCAGTGGTACTTGAGCTGAGAGGTGGGTGGGCAGAGCTGATCACCCCCACAGGAAAGCCAATACCAGACACGGAGTATTCCAGTGCCATACACAGGCAGGGGGATTAATTCATAACCAAGGCTAAAGATAGCCCCAGCCCTTCCTAACCGGAAAGGCTGTTTGGGAAATTGAGAGCAGCCTGGATCAACTTCTCCTCCTCCCACCCATGCGAAGTAACTGAAACATGACCTACCTACTGTGAAGAGTGTTTTCTGGCTCCATCTGACTAGAGGAGCTGGAGACAACTCTTGGGAGCTGTGCAGCCCAGTAGCACTTGAGAGGAGAGTTGAGCAGGCAGAGCCAGTTAGCCTATAGAACAAAGCCAAGGGCTCTGTTCAGTCAGGAAAATTGGGGTGCGGGTCAGCTTCAGTTAAGACAACACAAAGAGCTTCATGAATCAGTTTTAAAGCCGCCTTTTCCACTGCAGCTGGACAGAGAATCTAATTCATAATTCTGCCCATTGCTTAAAACAGCCTTGGGGCACCTGGGTGGCTCAGTCCGTTAAGCGTCCGACTTCGGCTCAGGTCATGATCTCACAGTCTGTGAGTTCGAGCCCCACATCGGGCTCTGTGCTGACACCTCAGAGCCTGGAGCCTGCTTCGGATTCTGTGTCTCCCTCTCTCTCTGCCCCTCCCCCACTCATGCTCTGTCTCTGTCTCAGATATAAATAAACATTAAAAAAAAACCAGTCTCCCATCTGTCTTAACAGGAACCCTACCCAGAGCATACAGGCAGCTGCATAGCCCATTCAATAGCCCTAGCTACAGTGACACTTGAACAGAGCCTAGACCATGGCTTCCCCCATCAATAGACCAAAACTGGTGGCCTCACCTGACCAGGGCATTTAGTGTGCACTCTGGCCTGATTTTGGTCCCCAAATACTGAGCTATCCAGGCACTGGATCCTTTTCTGCTACCCTGCCAGGGAAAGGAAGTGAATTCCTAGCCCTATCTATTTCTGAAAATAGTACCAAGTCCTTACTATCTAGTAAGCCTGACCAGAAAACCCCAAATTGACAAGTCCCTTAGTCAGACCAGCCAAAGAAAAATGGGAAAAGACCCAAATCAGCAAAACTAAAAGTGAAAAAGAAAACATTACACGTGATACCGCAGAAATTCACAGATCGTAAGAGGATACTGTGAGCAACTGTATTCTAACAAACCGAACGACCTAGAAGAAATGGAAAATTTGCAGGAACATACCACTTCCCAAGAATGAGTCAGAAAGAAATAGGAAAACTGAACAGACCAACTACCGGTAAAGAGATTGGATCAGTAATAAAAAAATCTCATCATGAAGAATAGCTCAGGACTGGATGGCTTCACTGTTGAATTTTACCAAATATTTAAAGAATAATTAATACCAGTCCTTTTCAAACTCTTCCAAGAAATCAGAGGAGGGAACACCCAAACTAATTTTATAAGGCCAGCATTACCCTGATACCAATACCAGAAAAAGACACTTCTAGAAACAAACACAGACAAAAAATGACAGGTCAATATCCCTGATGAATACAGATGCAAAACTTCCCAGTGAAATAAGAGAAGACTGAATTCAGCAGCATGTTAAAAGGACCATTCACCGTAATCAAGTGCGACTTATCCTTGGGATGCAAGGAAGATTAAACATTCACAAATCAATTAATGTGAGGTGTTATCACATTAATAGAATGCCAGAAAAAAAAAAAAAACATATGGTCATCTCAATAGATGCAGAAAAAGCATTTGACAAAATTCAGCATCCATTCATGTTAAAATCTCTTAACAAATTAGGTATAAAAGGAACATACCTCAACAAAATAAAGACCATGTATGACAAGACCACAGCCAACATCATACCCAATGGTGCAAAACTGAAAGCTTTTCCTCTAAGGTCAGGGACAAGACAACTGTGACCACTCTCATCACTCCTGCTCAACGTTGGAAACCCTAGTCAGAGCAATCAAGAGAGTCAGAGAAATAAAAGGTGTCAGAATTGGAAAGAAAGACAGGAAATTGTCCCTATTTGCAGATTATATATTTCTATATATTTTTATAAAGAAAGAATCCTAAAGACTGTCAAAAAAACTATCTGATCCAATCAACAAATTCAGTAAAGTTGCAGGGTACAAAAGTAACAGACACGAATCAGTAGCATATCTGTAGACTAACAAGAAAATTTCTGAAAAAGAAATAAAGAAATCTATCCTTTTACAATAGCATCAAAAATGATAAAATACATAGGGATAAATGTACCTAAGGAAGTGAAAGATCTATACTACAGAAACTATAAAATATCGATGAAAGAAATCAAAGACACAAATAAATAGAAAGGTATCACGTGCCATTCATTGGAAGAATAAATACTGTTAAAATGCCAATACCACCAAAAGCCAGGTTCAATGCAATCTCTATCAAAATTCTAATGGCATTTTTTACAGGAGAAGGAAAAACACTTCTAAAATTTATATGGAACCGCAAAAGATTCCCAAAACCCAAAGAAATCTCAAGAAATAAGTACCAAGCAGGAGACATCATACTTCCTGATTTCAAGCTGCATCATAAAACCATAGTCATTAAAACAGTACGGTTCTGGCAGAAAAACAAGCAAATAGACCAACAAAACAGAGTTGAGGGCCCAGAAATAAACCTTAGCATATATGGTCAGCTAATATTCAACAAGGGAGCCAAGAATACTCGATGCTGAGAAAACCGTCTTGTCAATAAATGGTGCTGAATAATTGGATATTCACATGTAAAAAGATGAAATGGACCCATTTCTCACACCACTCACAAAAATAACTCAAAATGAATTAAACACTGAAATATAAGACCTGAAATCATGGAACTCCTGGAAGAAAACATAGGAATAAAGCTTTCTGACATGGGTATTGGTAATGATTTTTTGGATATGACACCAAAAACACAAGCAACAGAACTGAAAGTAAATAAGTGGAACAACACCAAACTAAAAAGCTTCTGCACCGCCAGAGAAACCAAGAACAAAGTGCCAAAACAACCTACGGAAATGGGAAAAAAAATTTTGCACACCATATCTGATATGGAGCTAATATTCAAAATCTATAAAAAACTCATACAACTCAATAGCATAAAAACAGATACCACAATTAAAAAATGGGCAAAGGACCTGAATAGACATTTTTCCAAAGAAGGTATATGAAAGGCCAGAAGGTACATGGAAAGATGCTCAACATCACTAGTCATTGGGGAAATGCAAATTAAAGCCACCATGAGGTATCACTTCAGGCCTGTTAGAATGGCTAGAATAAAAAAGACAAGAGGTAATGAATGCTGGTGGATGTAGAGAAAAGGAAACCCTTGTGTCCTGTTGGTGGGATTGTACATCAAGTTGGAAAAGGAGTCTCAAAAAAAGTCAAAAAATAGAACTACATAGATCAAGCAATTATACTTCTGGGAATATATCCAAAGGAACCAAAACCATTATCTGCACCTCCATGTTCATAGCAGCATCATTCACAATAGTCAAGACATGGAAACAACATAAGTGTCCTTGGATGGGTGGATGGATGGATGGATGGATAAAGAACCTGTGGTATATCTATACCACAATGGAGTATAAAGAGATTGTGGTATATCTACACCACACTGGCATCTTATTCAGCCATAAAAGAACAAGGAAATCCTACATCCTACCATTTGCAACAACGTAGGATAGACCTTGAGGGCATTAGACTAAGTGAAAGAAGTCAGAGAAAGACAAATACTATGTGAGCACATATATATGTGAAATCTAAAGAAACATACAAGCAAACACAATCTCGTAGGAAAAGAGATGAGACCTGTGATTACCAGAAGTGGGAGGGGCAGCGAAATTGGAAGAACGTGGGCAAACGGTACAAGTGTCCAGTTATAAGATAAGTAAGTACTCGGGATGTAATGCACAACATGATGACCACAGCTGAAGTTGCTGTATAATACATAAACATGTAAGAGAGCAAATCTTAGGTTCTCATCACAAGGAGAGAATTTTTTCCTTTATTTTCTTTCTTTTATTTTTATTGTATCTATATGAAGAAATGGATGTTGGCTGAACCTCTTGCCTTAATCATTTCACAGTATATGTAAATCAAGCCATCATGCTTGATACCTTAAACTTACCCAGTTCTCTATGCCAATCATTTCTCAGTAAAACTAGAAAAAAAATAAATAAAAAAACCCCCACTGAGCTAGAGAGCCTCACTTCTATTTCCTTTAGCGGGAAGGGCTTAGCATAATCTGTCTGGTTGACGATGACCTAGCCAGCAGTATCTTCTATTTCTCTTTAGTATTAAAAGTAATTTCCAATCAATATTCTCAAGCTTGGGAAACTTGATAGGTTGAGTGGGAAAATTCAGTTTTGAATGAGGTCACTGGGCATTCCTTACTTCCTCCCTTGGACATCTCTTTATTCTTATTATTCCTCTAATGGTGGCACACACATATTCACCTCTTACTAATGGGCTTTTGAAGAGGAGAGCTTTTGGTGGTGAAGAAGAGAAATTTGCCCTTATATGCAAAACCTGGTATGGAAAGAGTATGTGGAAAAAAATCTTACGGGGCTTATTCTCACAGACTCTATGTGGCTGGGACAGCCATGTGTGTAGCATATTCTGTTTCTTGTTACTCTTGGAAACATGATTAGGCTGCATTTCTTAGCCTCCCCTGCAGTTAGGGAGAGCCCGGTGACTGAATTTTGATGAATGGGATATTGGAGGATATGAAGTATTCCATTTCTATACCATAAAACTCTTACAGGCAATTTTTCATACTCCATTTGCTGGGGAAGTAGCCAAATTGATTGCATACCTTTACCAAATCCACCACTCAAAATTCTAAATTTCCTCTTGATTTGCCTTCATAGATAGTCAGAAGTGCTGGTCAGTTCCTCTCGCACTTGAGTTTAATCCTCCTTACTTCCAGATTGGATTCTGCTGTAAATTGGGGGAGACAATTCTCCATGGGCCTCTTGGATTTCTACAAGTTTTGTGAACAGAGGCACTGATAGGTTCTGTTTCAGACAATTTTTTCAAGGAGGACTATAAAGCAAACTGCCTTGGAAAATGTAGAGTCTCCCCCTGCAGAACGGGGTGGACTTGTTTACTCCCCAGGATAATAAAAATAATGTTTCCTTCTGGCTCAAAAGCTGAGCAGGTTGGCTGAGGTCCCTTTAAAAGACTGGAATTTCCTAAACTCAGGGGTTCCATTACATGTGTAGAATTCACTTGGGCCACTCTGTCCCACTGTGGGCTTTAAGGGGAGGGGCAAGGGGAACCAAGATGAACACAAAAAGTGTGGCCTGTGTAATGGGAACAGCAAAGTCCTTTGTCTCTGACCCAGGAATCTCATGTCTCCTGCCAGCATCTGTGAAACTGTGGTGGGCTGACCTGTTAGTAGGGTAAAATCTCAAGCTCATCACAGTTCTGAAAGCATTTGTTGGGAGAAATTTGAATGTTTAAAATGTATGAATATTTAAAATCCTCTGATGTTGTGGTTTCACACTTAGAAGGCTATCGTGCAGAAAAGCGGTTGTGTAAGTATATTCAAACACAAATACAAAGTTGTATATTTCAGGGCAGTGTCTGAACAGTAGGAAATTAAAAAGAGCCTGCACATCTATCAATAGGAATATATTTAATTTAATGATAAGCATCCATATTCTGACTCCAATTCATCAACGAGAAATAAGCGAGCTGCTTCTGTGCTGACATAGGACTGTTCCCGTGATTCATTTTTCATGGGAAAAAGCAAGTTATTCCATGATAATGTGAGTTACGAATGATTTTTTTATTCATTTATTCACTCATCAAACATTTATTGAGCATCTACTATGTGCCAGGACAGGTGATAATAAATTATAAGTGATGCTGACAATGTCCCTAACTTCATGTTGTGGGGAAACTGTATTAAAACAATAAATAAGGTAATTATATTGTTGTGAAGGAAATATTCAGAGTAATGTGATAGAAAGTTTGGGGGGCCACCATAGGGGGGTGGAAGAGAGAATCTGTAGTTTCAGAGCGGTTCTGAGGCTATAGCAATGGAGTTGAAACCTCAGGTTTCAGAATAAGCTAGTGAGGCAGTGATCTGGGGGAAGAAAATTCAAGTCAGAGACCCAGAGCAGATAAAAGTTTCTTACGTTTGAGGACCACAAAGCAACCCATGATGGTCAGATGACCCTACTGATCAGGAGGGAGCGTGGTGACACTGAGGGCCATGACAAGATATTTGGATGTGGCAGAAAGCCATGCAGGGCAGTGAAGGACCTGGTTGTCTTAGAAGATCATTCTTTTTTTTTTTAAGTTTATTTTATTTTGATAGATAAGAAGGGGGAGGGGCAGAGAGAGAGGGAGAGAGAGAATCCCAAGTAAGCTCCACGCCTTGCATAGAGCCAGGCGTGGGGCTTGATCCCACGAACTGTGAGATCATGACCTGAGCCTGAATCAAGAGTCAGTCACTTAACTGAGCCACTCAGGTGTCCTTATTTAGAAGATCATTCTGATTGCTGCGTGATAAATAGATTTGAAGATATTCTCTCTTTATGTGTATGTGTGTATGTATGTGTGTACATATATATACATGTATGCATATATACATGTATGTATATATGCACACAGATATACATATATGCACACACATACATGTACATCCATGTACACATATATACATATACATATGTGTACACATATATGTGCATCCATGTATACATGGATGTATACATGTATATATTATATACATACACATATGTAAACATGCATGCCTGTCTCTAATGTAGAAGTTTTCAAATATTAACCAAGTAACAGTTTGTGGTTTTGGTGGGAGAATTGGAGAACTACTCATTTTTTTCATAAAAAATATAAGGAAACACATTTGTTTATTTAAAAATTTTTTTAATGTTTATTTACTTTTGAGAGAGAGAGAGAGAGAGAGAGAGAGAGAGAGAGAGACAGTGTGAGAGTGGGGGAGGGGCAGAGAGAGAAGGAGACAGAATCTGAAGCAGGTTTCAGGCTCTGAGTTGTCAGCACAGAGCCCGATGTGGGGCTGGAACCCAGGGACTTCGAGATCATGACCTCAGCTGAAGTCAGATGCCTAACGGACTAAGCCACCCAGATGCCCCAGGAAACACATTTTGAATGTTAATAGGAAAAGATGGGAAAGGCCAGAATTCTGGAGCCAGGTTATATACCAGAACCAAGAGAGAATTTTCCTCCCATGATGTTACTAAATTATCTTAAAAACTTGGATACTGATTTATGTATTTGTTTATCACCAGATATGACAATATTAACATTGTTTAGAAAATAACCAGGTGTGTATATGCATGTACATGTTAACAAACATCGGCCAGTTCCTGGCAGGTGAATATGAATCGCCATCCCTAAAAAGAGGTTAAGTAAGGAAAAGGAACCACAAAGGATTTAATCACACAATCTTGTTTTCAACGAGTTAATAAACTGAAACCTGAAATAAAAGCAGAGGTATGCAATGAGCTGGTCAAGGAAACACTCATGAGATCTTCTGATAACGTTTGGCAACAATGTTATTTGGAGAAAGATCCTTTGTGATTGAAAGACTTTAAAGATTGCAAAATAGAAATTCAATATTTTCCCTTCTGTCAGTAAACAAAGAAATCCATATATATCCTCCTCCATAAATACATGATTCCAGCCATTCATTTTTATGGCCATTTTTTTACTAAGCCATCTTTCACTTTGATAACATAATTATAGTGGAACACAAAATTCCTTACTGATGCTAAGACCTCATTTAAGCTTCTACAAGCTCCCTATTTAGAGTGTGTGTAGTTCTTGACCTAAATATTGTATGGCTATTGATAGTATCCTAGGAGAAACCTCACTAATCTATTTACTGGAATCTCATTACCCCAAAGACAGACACAGCCACCCCCACTTTTATTTTCTAAATTAGCCAGTCATCAGGGAGAAAATGTCATATTCTTCTTTTTAAGCAATAGGTTAAAAAACACAACTAAGGAATATGGGAGTAAATTGGCAAATTACCAGAGACAGAATATGTTTCCCTAGTATATGTGAGAGCTTTTGGCCAGCCCCGTGATAAAGGCAGATAACCCTATGAGCCTTCATTGATCTTATATTTTCTTGTCTAAGGTGGGGGCTATCTATATTGAGGATTTGCAGTAATAACTCCAGGAGACTTGGAATTTATTCATGGATCCCTTAGAAAAATTACCAAACATCTTGTGTGTGCCAGGTACTGTACAGAATGAACGAAATGTATTTCTTATTTGATCCCTTTCTAGTGGCTAATCATCTTTTATTTGGTTTTCTGCCCTGTTAGATATGCCCCGCTTACTTTTTCAAAATTTATAGGTCCTCAAAAAGTACTGTGGAATTATATCTCCCTCCAAGGCTTGCATTTGACTTTTGCTTGGTCATTTGGAATTCACCGCAATTGGTATTGCATTTGAATAGCATATTTCCTATTGTTCTAGGCAGAGTGATTTATAACCGAGCTTGGGAAGGTTTGGTTTTTGACATGCTTAACACTGATGAATTAGGTGAAATATTTCTCAATTGCAAGCCTCTTCCCAAACTTCTTTTGAAGTGAAGCCTGACTTCTCTTATGGGACTGGAAAGGAAGGAGAAGGGCGAATAAAATATGAGGTGAGCAGAAGTACTGTCCTCAGACTAGTCAAGCTCCTACCCACATCATGACCGTGGCACAGCTACCCTGTTCTGGCCCACGTTTTTGTCAGTTCATCACTGGCTCTCCCTGGATTGGAGGAGCAGGTGAACAACTTTGTTTCCTTTCGCAGGGAAGGAAGAAGAAAACTACGGTTCTTTCCCTTAAAGCTTTTACTGGGGCTCTTCTTCCCTTCCCGCCTCAGTGTGGCTCAGACTACTAGCCCACAGTATTTTTGTCAACCTTCTAGGAGGGTATATACACTTTCTTGGAATTCTCTTACCGAAGTCAAGGATGTTCCTTGAATTCGTGTATCAGATATCACTTATTTTAAGAGTCTCGGGTGGATTCTCATAGGGTCTAAAAAGCCCTACGATATCATAAAAGCTTCCTGTTTCTCTTTTTTTCCACTACTGATGCCAGGAGGTAAGCCTTCACAAAGGACTCCCTCTTGGCAGATAACTCTGTTCCGTGTGACCTCCTGAACTCAGAGAGAAGATGGGTGGTCTGGCCTGTGCCCCATACACACGTGGGTTCATGTGGCAAGTTCAGGACAATGTCTATAAAGCAATGCACCGTAAACTTTTGAGTGCCTTGGGATTACTCGGGGTGTATGAATCGCAAGTTTGGGATCCTCGCCACCAGAGGTAACAATTCCATAAAACTGGGTTTAAGCTGCCTGAAATTGACACAGTGGTGCAGGTGGTCTTGATTTTTACCCTTTGAGATAGATTATGCTGTGATGACAACCACTAGCTTGTGAATTGACAAACCAGGTGGAGTTTCTAGCCCCACAACTTAATGAAAGTAGGACTTTGGATATGCTAATCTTACTAACGAGAATCACTGTGACATCAGGTACACCAAAATGTATAAAGTAGCTTTCACAGCTCTCCATGATTTTTAATGTGACTTACTTTCAACCTAAGCCCCTCATGGCACACAGTATAGTTACACGCACCAGGTCACGCTAGGGAAATTTACAAGGGAAGGGTCCGCAGGAAGAGGCACAGAGTTACCTGGATCTCCTGGCTTTCTGCAGAGGTGCATGATGAGGCTGGGGCTTGCCGGACCCACTGTGGCTGTATTCCCGGGAAGGGACCCTGTGGTCTGTTGCTCTCCTCTCAGGGGATGAACATGAGAATGACCTTAACAGTGGGTGACACGCTTCTCCGTGAGTTCACCTGGTGTTGTGCGTAATTACAATGTAAAAACACCTGTTCGGGAGAGTGATGGGAAATGCCACCTGCTCAGTACTTGGGGACCAGGGAACACCTCTAGGAAAATGCAGCCTCTTCTTGAACAAGGGCGGTGTTTCTGGTTCCATCGAACTAATTTCTGGGCAATTCAGAGACATTTCCCAGGGGACCTGGCAGATAAACTCCGCAATATCTCACAAGACTTATGCGAGCATTGAACAAGATAACATATGAGAAGAATTAATTTAGCTCAGATGCACAGTAAAAATGTTCGTATATTTATCATTGTTTATACTTCATCCCTTTCCTGCATCCTACAGGGCCGAGGACACGTAAAACCTCTATGTTTTACACTCATGTGTCCCAAATTGGCTAATTGGTTATAATAGTTGTTGATGATGTTTTTGTTATTATTAATCCCGTTAATCTGACTTGAAACATTGCTGTAGATTTTGTTTTTCATTTCCTGAGGGAAGTTCCGTCTAAACCAGAATTTTTTTTTCCTCTCAAGCTTAGGTTGAACTCCATTATAATTCTAATAATTCGTCACAGACTTTTCCACATATGAATGGTTAGAAGCATTATGTAAGCAGCCGAATAGCTAAACCACCTTTCTAGGGAAAGGAAAGGCTGAATTTCACAAAGCTTGATTTTTGAAAACATTGCTATTTGAAGGACTGGCTCTGAAGTTGTTTTAATATATTGCATATTTTCACTAATGCTTGCAAACCTTTGTACGTGAGGCTTTGTGCCCTCATGCGGAATTATATGTAATACATAATGTTAATATACACAATCCATAATATTCTAAATTCAAATTTCAATAATACTATAAGATATATATACACATATATGAATGTACTGACACAGGCAATGCGTCACTCTGCCAGAGTAGGGCTTTTTACACATTATTAAATAATCTGTAACTAAACTGTATATGTCTCATTGTTCAAAAAACACAAAAATGGTTATATCCTCTCTCATATATATTTACAATGCCCATACATAAACTCGATACCTACATATGCACTCAACAAAATTTGTTAAATATCCAAAATATTACCATCATTTGTGATTTGGAGATTTTTATTACCCACAAAGAATCCATGAGCGCGGAATATTGAAGAATCCAGTATCCATGAATAGCGCTAGCTGGTTATAACGCGAGGGCTGTAGTAGAAGTTGTTTTGTGCGTCCTCAGTTCCCGAACATCTCCCTAGGGTCTGAGGCCATATTTGAAGTCTCTCAAATCACTCGGAAGACTCTTCCATTTTGTCCCAGAGAGGGGTGCCTCCCACATTTTAGAGGAAGTACCAAGGGCTGTGTTCATTCGAGCCCACTGACTGTCTTCTCAGAAAACACAGAATCCTACTCAAGGCAAAAAGGGGAGGAGCGATGAAGGGAGACTTTCTGGCACTGGAGAAGATCATGACACGGATTCATCTTCTTCCATCACAGGGATGGCGGCTTCTGTTTACATTCATGGCACTCACAGAGAGGAAACAGGAGACCCTCAACGCGCCCCCCCCCTCCCCCGGGCCCATCCAAACAGAACCATCTCTAACCATGGGCTGCAGCCAAAATTTGGTCTCAGTGCTTCTACGCTTACCTCCCCTGTTCATTCTTTGGCCAGTTATTTTCCTAAAGCCAGCATTTGACCGTATTGCATTTCTTATTAAAAAATTTCCCTGTGTTCTACTTTTTAAAAAATGTTCATTTATTCATTTTTGAGAGAGAGTGAGCAGAGGAGGGGCAGAGAGAGAGAGAGAGAGAGAGAGAGAGAAGGAGACGGAGAATCCAAAGCAGGTTTCACACTGCCAATGCAGAACCCCACCTGGGGGTTGAACTCATGAACTATGAGACCCTGACCTGAGCCAGAGTTAGATGTTTAACCAACTGAACTACCCAGGCGCCTCCTTTGATCCTAATGAAAGGGAACGACTTACTTGTTCCAAATACATCACACACACTCGCACTGAGTGCCTTTGTGTAGTGGTTTTTCAACTTGCAATAAATAAGACCATGTCCCCGAGCTCCCCCACCCCCACCCCGTTGTGTAGCCGCTACGTTTTCTGAAGTTTCTCCAGCTCTCCCGTAGAGACCAATGTCTCAGTCTCTTGTGTCTCTTCACCATCGCTGGCACTTCTCCCACATTACTGATAGGACAAGCAGGCTGTTTGCATGTCATTTTCCCTCCTCCCGCACTCTCTGGTCCTTAAGCATCTCTAGGGCAGGGACCGCGCCTTCTTCACCCACAACACCATGCCCTGCAAACGTGGCATATGAACTTGGATCAAAGAGAAAAGGGATTACAGTCAATGCAGCCAATGCTTTAAGAATCCTTAGCTCCTGGGGGTGTCTGGGTGGCTCAGTCATTAGGTGGCCAACTCTTGATTTCAGCTAAGGTCATGATCTTGCAGTTAGTGAGTTCGAGTCCCACGTCAGGCTCTGCACTGATGGCATGGAGTCCGATTGGGATTCTCTCTCTCTCTCCTTCTCTCTCTGACCCTGCTCATGCTCTCTCTCTTTCTCTCACACAAAATAAATAAACTTAAAAAAAAAAAAGAATCCTTAGCTTCTCAGAGCTACTAGTGCATCTGGTCTTATACTAGGTGTTAAATAAAGAAGAGAAAAAGTGAGAACAAAGGAAAATGAGATAATAAATCAGTCAAGTATATCGTTCGGACCTTATTCTTTAAAGAACTTGAGAATGATGCATGGCTTAGACATTGACAAGAAAATTAGACAATATTTGAGAAACTATATATTATGATCTTGCTCCTTTGTTTATACAGACTCCTTTACCAGTCCAGTCCATCTTGAAAATGTGATAATTAAACATTATTGGTATTCAGCAGGTGTCAATATGCAGTAGGAAGGGCCTGAGTTCTAGAGTCAAATAGTATTAGGTTAAAATGTAGTTTTTCCCCCTAACCTGCCGTGTGGCTTCAGAAGCATTCTCTAACTTATTTGAACCTCAATGTTCTCATCTGTAAGTTAAGAATAGTAATAACTAGCTCTAAATTAAAATAATGCATGCTAAGTGCCTGATACATGAACACTGTCATTTATTATTATTATTAGTGGTTAGAGTAATATAAAGTTAATATAAATTTTATTAAGCACCCATAATGTCTTTAGCTTTGGTAACCTGTTTTTCCTAAAGGTCTCTAAAGAGAGTTAGTCTCTTCCTCCCTCCTTCCCTGTCTCTCTCTCTCTCTCTCTCTCTCTCTATATATATATATATATATATATATGGCACAAAGCTTGCCATGTACAGAAACTCGGTAGAAGTTTGCTAAGCATCCAGAGTATCACCATCAATGAATCAATGAGCAGGGACTATTGAAAAATTTAGTATTGCCCCCCCCCCCAACCTTCACCTCTGAGCAACCCCGCCTCCACACTGCCCCTCAAGAGAGCTCTGGGCATTTCCATAACTGAGCCAGTGCACGATCATTATGCGCAAGATATAATCTGTCTATAAAAAAATTTCACATCACTTAAGGTGCTGATGGACATTTATGAGGGTATTAATATCTTCTTGAATAAATTGATAATAAACCGTTAATACGAGAGTAAAAATGTTCATGAAGTCGGAAACGTTTAGAACTCGGCAGCAACTAAACTGTACCAACCAAAAACCAGCAGGGAAACCATCCTTTTGTCATTTGACATTTTGAAATCCATTGACCTTTATCTCACTTGCAACAGTATTATGGTTTTATTTTATGGGCTTTCTCACTCCATTCCCAGCTGTTTTTCCTTGGTCTTGATTTCCAGAGGACAGAATAGCCCAGCCTCTCCTCTCCCCTTAGCTGCCTGGCTCTCACCTTGTCAGGGCAGCACAGACATTTGTTTGGAGTCCCGGGCAGGGGGGAAGGGCTGGGGGCATAGGTGTCCTGGGGTTCCGCTTTCTGTAGGAGGGAAATGACTGGGGCAAAGGAATTTTTATGCGAGAACAGGAGCCGAAACCAGAGAAGGAAAAAGGAGCGAGGACTGAGGGGGTTGTTGAGAGGAGAATTGCCACTTGCGTGGTGTGGGAAGGGCAGCACAATGTTGGAAAGGAACTGTTTTACTTATTTATTTTTATTTATTTTTTAATGTTTATTTATTTTATTTTATTTTTTAAATTTTTTAATGTTTATTTATTTTGGAGAGAGAGAGAGACAGAGCATGAGCGAGGGGGGTGGGTGGGCAGAGAGAGAGGGAGACACAGAATCTGAGCTGTCAGCACAGAGCCAGATGCGGGGCTCAAACCCATGAACCGTGAGATCATGACCTGAGCCAAAGTGGGACGCTTAACTGACTGAGCCACCCAGACGCCCCTGGAAAGGAACTGTTTTTATTTTTTTATTTTTTATTTAAAAAAAATTTTTTTAACGTTTATTTATTTTTGAGACAGACACAGAGTGTGAACAGAGGAGGGGAAGAAAGAGAGGGAGACACAGAATCTGAAACAGGCTCCAGGCTCTGAGCGGTCAGCACAGAGCCCGATGCGGGGCTCGAACTCACGGACCGTGAGATCATGACCTGAGCTGAAGTCGGATGCTTAACTGACCGAGCCACCGAGGCGCCCCAGAAAGGAACTGTTTTAATAAACATTATGTATGGTGAACAGAGCCAAGTCCTTCCCATCAAAAAGCATACACGCATCCCTGCTTGCAAGGAGGAGACACTGTATGTAGGAACACAAACCATGCCTGTGAAATCAGTAACTCTACACAAAGTTCTGGATCCTTGGTCCCTGTTGTAGTGATTTCCAGTTTTTTTTTTTTTTTCTTTCCTTCAGATCACTTTGTTTCTATGAAAATCTACTTATTTATTTTTTTTAATGTTTATTTCTGAGAGAGAGACAGTGTGTGAGCTGGGAGGTGCAGAGAGAGAGAGGGGCACAGAGGATCTGAAGTGGGTTACCGCTGAAAGCAGAGAGCCTGATGCAGGGCTAGATCTCACCAGCCTTGAGTCATGACCTGTGAGCTGAAGTCAGACTCTCAACCGATTGAGCCACCCGGGTGCCCGAGAACCTATTTATTTTAAATTCCACTAAAAAGGAGGAACGCAGGCAGGGATCCCATCACTGTCTGCTTCTTAGGTCCTGGATCCTTAGCAGTGGTGGTCCTGAGGGACTTCCCAAGAAACCCTCACCTTCTGGGCCTCAGAGGGGAGGCCATTGCCCCGCAGGATGGGGTGCAGGCTCCTTGCCAATGTTCCTGGTTCCAGTCAGCTTCTTTCACCTGCCATTCTGCACCTCCCCTCCCCACACCCATCCCTGGTACAAACCATCGTGAACATTGGCTGTAGCTTAGACACCCCTGTCTGGCAAGCTTCCTATCCTTGCCATCTTTCTAAGATAGTCTTTCCTGCTTCATCTGCACGGTCAGTGAATGTCTTCTTATCTTACAAGATCTCCAAGATTCCACTCAACAGTGTATTTCTCTCTGGGGCGCCTGGGTGGCTCAGTCGGTTGAGCGTCCGACTTCGGCTCAGGTCATGATCTCACAGCTCATGAGTTCGAGCCCCGCATCCGGCTCTGTGCTGACAGCTCGGAGCCTGGAGCCTGCTTCGGATTCTGTGTGTCCCTTTCTCTCTGCCCCTCCCCTGCTAGCACTCTGTCTCTCTGTCTCTCTCAAAAATAAGTAAACATTAAAAAAATAGCCCCCACCCTGCCAAAAACAGTGTATTTCTCTGTTGGGGTCACGTTACCTTGAGCCTCCACCCTGCGAGAGACCCTGCGTGTCTGGGGTGCACTTGCCTTGCCCAGCGCAGCCCTCTGACACTGCATGGCAATTGCAGTATTGATGGGCCACTTTCCCTCCCCAGTGGTCTGTGTCTCAAGATTAGAGGACTTTCTCGAATCCTCTCTCCCCAGTTAGAGAGGAGTAATCCCCAGTTAGAGGGATTTCCTTCTCCGTCTGAAGAAGGCTGTGAGAGACTGATCTGATGGTCCACTGCTGCCTAAGAAACCGTCTTAAAAACAAGAAGCACGCCGCATCCCCTTTTGCTGCCCGAATCTCAGTTTGGTGAGAAAATGTAGCTCACAAGGCAGAAAAGCATGCAGGGGCCAGGCCCCGTCACCTACAGCGGACTGGGAGGCTCTGCCTCTTCCCTTTGGCTCTGTATTCTGCGGGTCCCTCGGGTGATGGAGGCCCCGTGAAGCAGTGCATTCACTAATTTGTTTTGTGGAGAGAGCTTTTCCCAGAGATGGTGACCAAAGACTGGATTCGGGGCCATGGTAGCTGAAAACCTCTCTTTGGCTTCAGATCCCAACCCCCTTTTCCAGCCCAACTTTATCAGAGAACCCCGTGCACTGGGAGTGATGGGGCATCAATCAACCCTCTATGCCAGCTTCTGCTGAACTTAGATCCAATGGCTTGTTTTTCCTGTCTTCGGTTAATGAGATGCTTCAGAGGAGTGCAGGTAAGAGGTTGGGACCTGCAACCTCCATCATCAATAACCTACCAACACGCACATCACTGAAGCGGCTGTGCTGTGTTGCCCACGTATCTCGATCCCCTATCCCATATGCGATGTGATACACTCAACGATTCACGTTGAAAGGTAAGAAGCAGGATCCCTTGGGAGGCCTGGCGTCCTAACAGCAATTAGGAAGTACTCCGCCAGTATTTTTGGACTGATTTGGTGGTTGATTATCTGAAACCAGAAGACGCCACTGATCCTGCTTACGATTTCCTGATATGGCAACGGATCTGTGTGTGTGTTTCTGTAGTCCCAGAGAAGACAGGGTTGCATTCCACACATCTTCAATTGTCTGTATTAACTCTCCATGCACAGCTCGTGCTGCTCATCTGCCTTGGCTGGGGAAATGTGATAGAATGTGTCGTGTGGTGCTCAGGCTTGAGTTTGGCTCCACTGGGCCATGTGGTATAGGTTCAGAGCACAGGCCCTGTGTTCTCTGGGCTCGAATCCAGCTCTCTTACTACAGCGATGTGAGGTTGGGCAAGTTACTCACCTCATTAAGATTAAATTAGGTAAGGCCAGCAGAGTACTTAGAATAATCCCCAGCACTCAATAAATGTTAGCTAATATTATCATGAACGTTGGTATCATTTTTATTTGAATTTCTAATGAGGTATAGCCTTTCGATTTTTTTTTTCATATATAAAATGTGGATTGTCTCATTGGCACCCTGAACGTAATACTGAACTACAATGTAGGCCAACAAGAATAAAAAAAAAAAACCCTTTCTCTAAATGAACCAGTGCTAAGAGTCTCTAATGCTCTTCCGTCTTTCATCAATGCACTTTCTTTAAATGCCTGGTCAAAAAATATTGCACATATCCTGTTCTTTTTTATCCAGAGCCATGGAAATGAGTTGCATGACGGGGCCGAGAAAGTTAGTCTCCTAGCAGATATCAGAGAGAGGGTATTCTGTGGAAGCTAATTGTTTTCACTGGTAGTACAAGATGTATGCCCCATGTTCCTGAAGGAAGACGCTTAAGCCTCTTAGGTATCATTTAATTTGAGAAGTGGGAGAAATTAAATTATTCTAGGAAGGGCGATGAGAATCCCGTTGAAGGTAATGGAATGAAATATTGACTTAATTCGGGGATGCATGCAGACTGAGTTTCTCTCTGTTCCTGAAGCCTAGGCAAAGAGCACAGGGCACTCTGTAGTTACTGACTCGAATTTTAAAGCATTAGCAGCCCTTGCTACTGTTGGAGGAGGCCAACAGCAAGGAGATACCTCTTAAAATAATGGTTTAGAGGTTACATAATGAAAAGGGATCATGGCCAAGTACAGCAGAATAAAGAACTCCATGTGAAAGTATGAAGATAGGACAACTTGTCATGATTTGGGGTGAAGATCTTTATATTTATGGACATCACATCCTCTTGTAAAAATGACTAATTTCTGCTTGAATGGTGACTGCTAAGGTACATGTCAGCTTAAATATTTATTTGTTATTAAAAAATTTTTTTTAATGTTTATTTTTGAGAGAGAGCGAGCGAGCAGGGGAGGGCCAGATAGAGAGGGAGACACAGAATCCGAAGCAGATTCCAGGCTCTGAGCTATCAGCACAGAGCCCGACATGGGGCTTGAACTCACGAACTAGCTATGAGATCATGACCTGAGCTGAAGTCGGACGCTCAGCTGAGTGAGCCACCTAGGCGTCCCAGCTGAAATATTTTATAATTGTGTAAGTGTAATTCCAAAATGCTATGTGTTTTTAGAATTAGAAAAAGAGTCAATTTGAGGTCAGGAATGGAAAAATTTGAGTCCAAGGAAGGGCAAGAGCAGATATAGATACTTTACAACTGAGCCTTGGACAAGAGAAACACTGAAGAATACAAATGTGTTAGTGTTGGTGAAGATGTGTAAATCCTTAGTCTTAGTCTACACTTTCTTAGAGTGTTTGTGATTGTAGGACATCATAGTGCACATGTAAAGCCTTTAGCACAGAACTCCATACACATGATTGTTAGTTGCTATTGTTATGTGAGTAAAGGAAGAGGAATATGCTATCATTTTCTAGAGCACTCCATCAGCAGGTATCCTGGGTGGAGTTAAGTCATCCGAACCTATGGAATGATGGTTGAGCTCTGTGGAGAAATACTACTGGATGTCCCTGGGGCATTTCCTCTTAGCTAATCCAAGCCAAGGAAGTTATTAGAGGGTGCCCAAACCTTTTCTAGCATGAGTATTCAGTGACTCTGTCTCAGAAAGGCACTGGAAGGTGAGCATCAACAGTGAAAATCTATGGCTCTGTCATCAGAATGTTGGACTTGTGTTTATTATTGAATATGTTATGTTGGATTGAAAAAGTTAAGCCGTGCAAAGAATACTCCATCGCTTTTTCACCAAAACAAAAATATCAAGAGGAACTAGAAGGAGAGGCAGTTAGGATTTCCAGCGTTCCAACAAGGAACAACAGCATTAGACCTCGAGGTTCATGGCAAGATAAGTAGAGAAGCTTGCCTCAGCACTAGCCTCTCCCATCTTCATTCTTTTTCCTTCTTTCCCAAATATCCTGCCTCCAGGAATCAGAACTTTCCATGTAAAATGAAGAAAAACTGGCATGGACACAGGGGGATCTCAGTGGGAAGAACAAAATGGGTGAAATTGAGTTACTTTGTGTGAGGCTTCCCTTCCTCTTCCTCTTCTTTCCTTCCTTCCTTCCTTCTTTCCTTCCTTCCTTCCTTTTCTCTTTCCTTCTTCCTCGCTTCCCCCTTCCCCCTTTCCTCCCTCCCCCCCTTCCTTCCTTCTTTCCTTCCAACTAAGCTTCATGCCCAGCACAGAGGCCAATGAGGGACTTGAACTCACAACACTGAGATCAAGACCTAAGATCAAGACCTGAGATCAAGACCTGAGATTGAGAGTTGGATGCCCAACCGACTGAGCCACCCAGGTGCCCCAAGGCTCTCTCTTTGCAGCCCCCTTCCACAGCTTTGGGATTACGTTGAATGGCTATGAAAGGGGTCTGGGGAGAGAAGGCACAGAGGAGAGTCTTGTGGTCCTGAGTGTTGCTGCGGGGTAGTCTCTCTGTCACCTTTGGATTCCCCTTGCTGCAAGGAAGTTTCCACCCACAGAAGAGTAGTTTCCCTGAGCAGGTGAGGGTAGACACCCCCTCAGGTGTGTGTGTGCTTCTTCAGCATTCCAGGGGCAAGGCGGGGGAAGCTGGATACAAATGAACCTTCCTCTTGCAATTTTCCTTTAAGTGGAATTTTCCACTAGCTTCAGGGAATAGTCCATAACACAAAAAAGGGACTTTTGACACCACAGTTCAGTGCTTAAAAAAGCAGCAAGGCAGACTTACGGCAGTGACTATGTCACTTAGGCTGAGAAAATTGCCTCAGGTGCCTTAGAAATTTCAGCTGGTCACTTACCTCACTGCTGGCGTCCCTCAGGTACAGCAGCTTGACTTGTTATCGCCTGGTCAGTCGGTGGGTGAGTAGGTAAATAAACTGTTCGGTCAGCAATGAACTACTATTAACCAAGTGAATGACTCTAGCTTGTCTTTGAAGAGCTCACATGTTATTGGGGGGATATAAAGTGTTTATTCATCAAGATTTATTAAGCTCTGAGAGATAATTGTGTGTGAAATCCTTAGAGCAGGCTTTCCCCAAGGATGTTCTATGACGTGTTGTCCAGTAGAACCGGAGCCTCATTCCATCATCATGGAACAAGCCATGTTTCTCGGAAATACGGACTAGTAACTTGAATTTGTCCTAAAAGTTGTGGAAAGAATCTTTAGACTCAAGCAGCTACTTCATTGCTAACTCATTTCTCGTGGGACAAGGACCTAGTCAGGGAGGGCTTTTGGCATTATCCGAAGAGGAGACGTCCCTGAACTGTGGAATTTCTGGATACCGAGAAAGTGTCTTGGGGAATCATGCAAGACCTTTCCCTTCAAGATTTTCTCTGTTAGCTTCTGAAAGAAATGACGAATTCTTTTGGATAACTTTTGTAAATGAAAGAGTTTTAGCATCTTGTGTAAATATTTTTATTTAAATTTAAAACCAGAAATTGCTCATTAGAGGACTGTGATGGTGGGATTGTTCATCCCTTTAAATGATTTATAAATTTAATGATTCAAATATTTACCGAGAATCCTACTCTGGGATAGGTGTGTGTGAGTCACTGAGGACCCAGAGATAAGCAATCAGAGCTCACGCTACTGTTACGCCCAAAGTTCGAGAGACCCCAAAAACGAACCACCAGAGTCCAGAGTCAAAGCCAAGCAGCAAGGGCCGTTTATTGCAGGTTCGAACCTGGTCCTCCGAGCACTCGTTGCCGGTGACGCTAAGAGGCCCCGAGCAAGGATCTTACAGCTTCTTTTATAGACAGGCATAAACAAATTAGGGTTTTTTTGAGGTTACAGAGCTGTTATTGGTTGACATTTAAATTTAAACACTTAGCAGAATTTGATTGGTTCCTGCCTTTAGGTCTAACCGCAACTGGGGGTACGGGTATCTTAATGATTGGTCAGGAATACTCGGGGGCGCCAAGCAATTGTACAGAAGCGGAACAAGCTGGTTAGACTGGTTAGGTTTTAGTTTCCCATAACTCAAGCATTGTACAGAAGCGGAACAAACTGGTTAAGTTTCAGTTTGCCTAGGCCTCTCACTACATCTGTCTAACCCAGAAGCTTATGCATCTGAGTGCATCTGTATATCTAAGTACTCGTCATAAGTTGTTGGGGGAGAAACTGTCGTGAGCTCTTTCTCCCTTTCCTCGGAATGCCTTTGATTCATTCCATTTGCTCTAATCCATACCCTTCGACGTGGCCTGTATCAAACCTATGTCACAACAGACTTGTCCTTTGTCCCTGGTCTTCCTGACCCTTGTCACTCTGCTTATAGTCCCTGGATGAATCATTCTTAGAGATAATTTGCTGACTTTATGATAATAAAAAAAAAGTAGGCATAGAAAAGATTAGCATTTATGGAAACTCTTGTCTCAATCTTGAAGAGGCCCATAGGTGGAGGGATCTTGTTGGATTTCAGAATCCTTGTCACCAGAAGCTATACACCAAACGTTAAAGGACACAATTCTACTAGTTTCCTCCCCAGGGGGGTGGAAGGGATAGCTTGTCACTTATCAGTCCTAATTCTTTTATATCACCCAGGAAAGAGTCTTTTAAAAACCACTTTAAGGGAGAGTGTGAAATTATGTTTGTAATTTGGTAGGGAAAAAGTAATTTATTTCAGTGAAAGAAACATCTCACCTCACGTCTGTATTTGACAAATTTAAAAACCTTTCTTTTACTCAAGTGAATGTTTTCAGAAACAATTAAAATTCATTTATACCTGTCTACCTTAAAAAAATTGGCAGGGGGCCGAAATGACTTTTGGGGACTTTAACCCCATCAGAATAAAAAACCAACTTTTAAATGTCTTTAGGATACAATGACAACTTCCAGTCCTGGGGAAATACCGAGGGCAAAATAATTAAGTTGTAAAGATAAAAAAAAAAAAGTCCTGCTGTTCAGAAGATGGTGTGGTAACTTCTCTTCATTTCACTATTACTGTTAACGATTGCCTTTTGCAAGTAGACGTACTTGAAAGCTCAACTATCACAGGCAAAAGTGGAATTACAAAAAGGACTCATTGATTTCAGATCTCAACCTATAACAAGCAGTTCTGATTCTTCATCTGTCCCTTTGGGTGTCACTCACATACCTTCCAAGAGTGCATGTGCAAAGTTTCCTGACATGGGGATGTGTCCTCCGTCTTGACTAAATCCCAAAAGAACTTGCCCTAGAAGTTCATGTTCCACTTTGTATTGAACCCACTGAGTCCTTTATAAGAAGGGGAGGAGAAATGGCCTTAGTATTAGAGGACCAGTCCCTGGGAAGAGTTGTAAACAGGATCAGAGGGATTCATTTCACTAAATAGCCTTGGCTTTTATCCTATCATATAAAATCCCGACTGCGTATTGAGGCATCGAAATCCATTTGAAACACAATCTGTCTAAATTTCTTTCTTTACCTTCTGCTCCTTCCCTTGTATTCCTGCCACACACAATGCTCTGTGCCTCTATTGCCAGAATAATGTTGCTCATGCTGTTCCCTTTGCCTTGAATGCCATGGCACAGCCATCAAAGGCTAATAGAGTGAGAAATGAACAGAACGTTTAGCAAATCGTAGGTCCAGAATGTCAGAAATTGGAATTCAGGACCTTCTGTGGGAAGAGGCTTTACGCTGGTATCTTGGAAGGGCTATAACCAGGAGGAAAAGTAAACAACAGCAACAAAATAGACCAACTCGAACAAACACCAAAGTCTGGTCTAAATCATCTCAATACTTAACTGGATTAAGATCATTCCCTAACCAACAGCCTCCCTCAGGCCTAAATAGATCCTCTTTGAGGAACTGTGATTTCATCTAGACACTCAAAGACACAGATTGTTTGGATGAATTTAAACAATAAAATCCACTCTATTCTGCTTGAAAGAGATCCAACTTAAATATAAGGATATTGAAGGCTTGAAAGTAAAAGGATAAAGAAGAGATAAATCCAGCGAGCACTAACCAAAAGAAAGTTAGCATATCAATGTCAGAAAAAAGTAGACTTCATGAAATAAAGTATCACTAGGGATTAAAAAAGACATTCCATAATGATGAAACTGTCAGTTTACCAGGAATATGTATAAAAATTCTAATTTGAATGCCCCTGGTTAACCAAAAGTCTCAGAGTATACAAATCAGAAATAGACTTCAAAAAAGAAATGGACAAATTCATAATCATAGTGAAACATTGTAACACAATCCCTCTCATTAGTCGGCAGAGCAAGTCGACCGTTTGAATATATAGACAATTGAACAACTGTAGAACACATGTTGTGTTCCTATGTCCAGAGAACGTTATCCAAAATTGAACATATGTTGGGCCACAAAGAAATTTCAACCAATTTCAAAGGATTGAAAACTTACAGAGTATGTTATCTGACAACAGTGAAACTAAAGTAGAAATAATAGTAACAAAAAGAAATCAAAAATATTCATGAAGTTAGGCAAATTAAGTGAAAAGACGTAAAAAAAATTTCAATGTTAATTTTGAGAGAGACGGAGTGACAGAGAGAGAGAGTGCAAGTGGGGGAGGGACAGAGAGAGAGAGAGACAGAGACAGAGACAGAGGCAGAGAATCTGAAACAAGCTTTGCACTGACAGTGTGCACGGTGAGATCATGACCGAGCTGAGGTTGGATGTTCAATCAACTGAGCCACCCAAGTGCCCCGAAGTAAAAAAAAAAACTTTTAAGTAAGTCGTAGATCAGAGAAGAAATCACAACGGAAATTGAAATGAATTCTAAAATGTGGCATGTATGTAGCAAAAGTTGTGCTTGGAGAAGAATATATATATGGACTTAAATCAAGTATTACAGAAACTAAAAGTCTGAAAATTCATGATTGAAATATACATCGATAAATTTTTAAATAACAACGCTAAAACCGAAGAAAGTAGAAGGAAAGAAGTTTTAGAGATGAGAAATTAATTAAAAAAGGAAACAGGCATACAATAGAGAGAATGAACAGAAACTGACAATGATATTGTGAAGATTAATGCAACTGACACAATGATGGTAGGACTATTCAAGAAGAAAATTGAGATGGCACAAATTCACAATATCCCACATACATAATTAAAGAACACTAGAAATAAATGCCAATATATTAAAAATTTAGTTGAACTTGACAAATTCCTTAAAAGCACTATGTATAAAAACTGAAACAAGAACAAATACAGATCCTGAAAGCTTCAAAACCCATAAATAATTTAATATAATTTTCAGCCCAGATGACCACAAGTGAAATTTTTCCAAAATTTTAAATAAAATAACTGTGATCAAATATAAACCCCTCCAGAGAACTGAAAACTGGAAATACTTCTTAAATCTTTTTATATTTTATATATCACTAATAAACAGAGGTAGAGATGAAAAAAACCAACCAACTAATGACGTTTATAATTTCTGCAGACATCTACTTTGTAGGAATATATCTAACAAAAAATGTTCGAAATTTATATAACAGCAAGCTACAAGATCTTATTGAGGAAATTGAAAATATTTAAAATTTTTTTAACATTTATTCATTTTTGAGAGTGAGAGAGACAGAGCATGAGCGGGAGAGAGAGAGGGAGACACAGAATCCAAAACAGGCTCCAGGCTCTGAGCTGTCAGCACAGAGACCGACGCGGGGCTCGAACTCACAAACTGCGAGATCATGAGCTGAGCTGAAGTCGGATGCTCAACCGACTGAGCCACCCAGGCGCCCCAAAGAAATTGAAAATATTTAAATAAATGGTGGGGTATACCATGTTTATGGATTGCAAGATTAAATAAAATATTAATTCCCCCTCATTTGCTCTAAAAATTTAAAACAATCCAAATCAAAACCCCAGCTGTTGTTTTTGGTAAAAATTGACAAGCCAATTACAAAATTTATATTGGGTTACACCTAACCAAACATATCCAAGAGAATCCTGAAAAGAACAAAGTTACCATCATATATCTTAATAAAAATATATGTACAATAATTAAAACATTGTGGTATTTGTGAAAGGGTAGAGAGCAGATCAACTGAACAGAAACAAACCCACACATACACACATGCTGATTTTTTATGATAAAGGTGACAATGGAGAATAGTGGAAAAATGACAGAATTTTCAATAAGTGGTGTTGGATCTGTTGGATACCTGTATTGTGTAAAAAAATGAACATTCACTCCTACCTTGCTCACATCTTTCACAAAAGCAATGGACTGATTGTAAATCTACATTTAAAAGATTAGATAATAAAACTTCTAAAAGACATCTTTATGATTAGGCAGGCAAATCTTTCTTAAATAGAATGCTAATATGCTAAAAATAAAGGAATACATTTAGAAATTCACTATATTAAGGTTAAGAGCTTCTTTGCATCAGAGATAGTATTAAAACAGTAAGAAAAGCAAACTTTACAGTGAGAAAAGTATTAGTAATACATGTAACCAACAAAGGACCCCTTTCCAGATTATATAAAAATTTCTTACACATCAACAAGAAAGTAATAGAAAATCAAATATAAAACTGGGAAAAATCTTGAGATGACCCTTTAGAAATGAGGACATTCAAATGATCAGTTAAGTGTATGAAAAGATGCTCATCCTCACTGGGAATCAAACAGATGCAGGTTAAAATAACAATAGAACAAGACAATGTCTGATGATACTCTGTGTTAGGACAACTGGAATTTTCATATATAATGCTGGTGGGAAAATGACAGTAAAACAAATCACTTTGAAAAAGTGTGAAAGCATATACATCCTTCAGACCAAGCTGTTCCACTCCAAGGTAAAATAATGCATCTGTTTGAAAACAGAAATATATACAAATGAGTAGAGCAGGATCAAATGAGTGTAATAGGATCAAAATGAGAAAAAACAAAGAACAAAAAATAAATGTGGCATTAAAAAAATGTTTATTTTATTTTTTTTTGAGAGAGAGAGATACTCAGAGCGTGAGCAGGGGAGGAGCAGAGAGAGAGGGAGACACAGAATCCGAAGCAGCCTCCAGGCTCTGAGCTGTCAGTACAGAGCCTGATGTGGGGCTTGAACTCATGAGTTGTGAGATCATGATCTGAGCCGAAGTCTGACATTCAACGGACTGAGCCACCCAGGCACCCCTAAATGTGGCATTTCTAAACAAAGGAATACTATACAATTATTCTACCAAGAAACCATAACTCCTTGCAAACGCACGGATGGAATTCCCAAACACCATTTTGTACAAAATAAGCCAGACAGAAAAGAACCAACATTGTGTGAACCCACGTACATGAGTCCCAAAATAGACAAAATAGATAAAAGCAATAGATAAAGGTTGGCACAAACAGTAGACTAACCAAAGAGCTAGTGGGGAAAAACTAGGGAATGAGATAGCCACAAGGATGCTAAAAACTTCAACATATTCCGGGAAGTCTAGAAGGCCCCTGTGTGTGGAGGGTTGTGTACATGCTCAGGAACGTGCCGGGAGAGGCCTGTATTCTCCCTCGTGATGATCCTGGGTCTCTGTGGACAGGAAGTGCGGGCTGAGCTGTGGGTCCTGGGTGTCACTCCCTCGCTGAGTGTTTAACAAGTGTCCCTCCCCCCCCCCCCAGGGTGCCTGGGTGGCTCAGTCGGTTAAGCATACTGACTCTTGATTTTGGCTTAGGTCATGATCTCACAGTTTGTGGGTTCAAACCCCACATTGGGCTCTAGGCTGACAGTGCAGTGCCTGCTTAGGATTCTCTCTCTCTGTCTCTCTCTCTCACTCTCTCTCTCTCTCACACACACACACACAGACACACACACTCTGCCCTTCCCTCACTCCCTCTGTCTCTCTCAAAAATAAATATAAAAACTTAAAAAAAAAGAAGTGTCCCCAAATGTATACAGAACCCTGCTGAGAAAGACTGAAACTTTTTTGGTTTTGATTTTGGTTTGTTTCAGGTATTTAAGGAAATCTCAGCTCAGTCACTGGTTGACCACTGAGGTCAGAGACTCATGAGTCCCTGATGGAACAGACTTCAGTGGCACACTTGAAAAGGAATACAGACTTTATAGAATTAATTCAGAAAAGGTACTAAAAAAACAAACTACAAGAAATGAACACCAACAAACCAGCAGTGAGACAGGGCATGGAATCTAATCTCCAGAGTTGCCACAGTATAATTTTCGAAATGCCCACAGTTTTCAACAAAAAATTATGAGATGTGCAAATAAACAAGAACGTATGGGCCATACACAGGAAAAACAAAGACATAAAACCAAAAAACCAAAGCAATGTATAGAAACTGTCCCTGGGGAAGCCCAAACATGGTACTTTCTAGACAAAGACTTTTAATTTTTATTAATTTTTATTTTTTATTTCTTAAAAGTTTATTTATTTTTTGAGAGAGAGAGAGAGAGAGAGAGAGAGAGAGAGAATGAGCAGGGGAGAGGCAGAGAGAAAAGGAAAGAGAGAGAATCCCAAGCAGGCTCTGTGCTGTCAGCAGAGAGCCTGATGTGGGGCTTGAACCCCCAAATTGTGAGATAATGACCTGAGCTGAAATCAAGAGTCGGTTGCTTAACCCACTGAGCCACCCAGATGCCCTGGACAAAATCAGCTATTTTAAAATCACCTATTTTTAAATAGCTGCAAGGAATTAAAGGGAACTATATTTTAAAAAATAAAGAAATATATAAAAACAGTATCTGCCTAATGGAGAATTCTAATAAATAAATATATTGTTGAAATTAAATTGGTATTAATCTGAAATAGATTACTATAAATTGAGATGTTAGTTGTAATCCCTGGGACAACCACCAAGACAATGATGTTAGTTGTAATCCCTGGGACAACCACCAAGAAAATAACTGAAGCTATATAGCAAACGAAATAATAAGAGAATTACAATGATATACTAATGAATTTAAATTTGAAATTTAGCACAAGGGGCACCAGGGGCCTGGTCGAGTAGCATGTGACTCTTGATATCAGGGTTGTGAATTTGAGCTCCATTTTGGGTGTAGGGATTAGTTAAAAAAAACTTTAAAAATTAAAAAAAAATTAACACGAGAGAAGGCATTAATGGAGGAATTGAAGAACAAAATAAAGACATAAAACCTATAGGAAAAAATAGAAAAAAAAATAGCAAAAAGGCAGAAGTTAGTACATCCTAAGTAGTGATTACATTAATGTAAGTGAGCTAAACACTACAATGAAAGGTAGCGACTGAACAAATGGATAAAAACATGATCCAACTATATGCTATCTTGAGGAGACTCACTTTAGTTTCAATAACAAAGCTGGTTGAACCTAAAGGATGAGGAAAAGTGCTATGCAAATAGTGACTGGGAGAAAACTGGGACAAGCAAACTAGACTGTAAGACAAAAATTGTTACTAGACCCAAAGAAATACATTGCATATTAAGAAAAAGGTTAATACATCAAGATGTAACAATTACAACACACATACACTTAACCGAGCTCCAACATACATGAAGAAAACTGACAGAATTCAAAGAAGAAATAGACAATTCAGTAATAATACTTGGCTTCGGTACCCTACTTCCAAGAATGGGCAGGGCAATTAGGTAGGTGGTCAGCAAAAGAGAGTAGATGTGAACAACATTATAAACCAAGCAGACATAACAGACATCTACACAACACTGTACCTTCCAACAGCTGAATGCACATCCTTCTCAAGTGAATGTGAAACATTGTATAAAATAGACCATATGTTAGGCTTACGTCTTAATAAATTTAAAATGATTGACATCCTACAAAGTATGTTCTTTGAATATGATAAAATGAAATTAGAAATCAGTAACAGAAGGAGATTTGAAACATTCACAATATATGGAAATTAAACAATACAATCCTAAATAACCAATGAGCTAAAATAGAAATTACAAGGGAAATTACAAAATAGTTTTTAATGAATATAACCAAACGCAATATACCAAAACTCATGGAATGAAGTGAAATCTGTGCTCAGAGGGAAACTTATAGCTGTAAATGCCTACAAATCAAAAGAAGAAAAATCTCAGATGAAGATTCTAACCCTTCATCTTAAGGAGATGGAAAAAGAAGAGACAACTGAATCCACAGCAAGCAGAAGAAAGGTACTATTTAAAATTACAGTGGGGGCACCTGGGTGGCTTAGTCGCTTGAGCTTTTGACTCTTTGTTTTGGCTCAGGTCATGATCCCAGGGTTGTGGGATTGAGCCTCACATCAGGCTCCATGCTGAGCATTCTCTGCTGAGCTTAAGATTCTCTCTCTCCCTTTACCCCTTTCCCTGGCTTGTGCTCTCTCTCTTTCTCAAATTAAAAAAAAAAACAAACCAAAAATAAATTACAGTGGATATAAATGACTAGAAAATTTCAAAAATCAACAAAATTGAAAGTTGATTCTTTAAGAAGAGAAATCAGAGTGACAAATTTAACTAGTCTGAACAAGAAAAGAGAGGGTAAAACTCAGACTGTCGTAGGCTCTGGGTCTGGAGTTCTCTCTTGTCCAGCAAGAGGGTGGACGCAGGATTAAAATGCTAGAGAGGCTAATGTCCAGTCCTTCCTCTGTTTTTATTACGATCAGAAGGCTTACAAGTGTGATAGGCTTGCACAAAGAGACAATGAAACCATGAACATTAACTCATGTGTGTAAGGGAAAGGAGGTTTTGAAGATATGTCGTGTTCAGAGTTTGGGTCAATACACCACTCATGATCTGTCTCTCTCTGTCTCTCAAAAATAAATCAACATTAAAAAAAAATTTAAAAAAGGGGCACCTGGGTGGCTCCGTGGGTTAAGCGCCGACTTCGTCTCAAGTCATGATCTCGTGGTTCGTGAGTTCGAGCCCCGCATGAGGCTCTTTGCTGACAGCTCGGAACCTGGAGCCTGCTTCGGATTCTGTGTCTCCCTCTCTCTCTGCTCCTTCCCCGCTCGTGCTCTGTCTCTCTCTGTCTCTCAAAAAATAAATAAACATTAAAAAAAAAGTTTGGGTCAATACAAAATAAAGTCCTGGCACTAGGACGGGCAGATGGTTATTTAGGGCAGGCGTCAAGCACCTCGTCTGTTTATTTTAGCTTGCCTAATGCTAAGTCAAATAGAGCATGCTACTTGAGGGTCAACAAGTCACCTTTCTTTTGCTAATTAGCTCCATTCTGTCAACTGTGTCCTGCTGTGGTCTGTAGCCCTGTTCACCTATTTGGGTCCTTCCCTCCTGTGAAAGCAGCTTTCTGCTATTATACTAAATTGGGGGGCGCTTCCTCCCTGAACACTTAATCTTGATAATCTAATCTAATCTAATCTAATCATCCTGAGGCTTCCTATTTCTTTATGCCTTATTAACCCATGGGTGCAAGCCCAGGGAATTCCTGAGCTTATTCCCCACATCAGATGAATATGATCTGGGGGCGAAACAGACGTCATTTGTAACAACTTTACAGAAATACAAGGGATGATAGGAAACACTGTACACAAGTGTATGTATGCCAACAAATTAAATAATGTAGAGGAAACAGACAAATTCCTAGAAACACACAAACTACCAAAGTGACTTAAGAAAAAATAGAGAACCCAAATAGATCTATGGCAAATAAAGAGACTGAGTTTTTAATCAGAAAACTTCCAACAGAGATAGCCAGGACACAAATGGCTTCACTGGTAAATTCTACCAAAGTTTAGAGAAAGACCAATGCCAACACTTTTCAAACTCTTTCGAAATGTAGTATTTCCCAATTCATTCTATGAGATCAATATTATCCTCATGTTAAAGCCAGACAAAGACATCACAAAAAATGTGAAGTACAGACAAATATCCTTTATGAATACAGTGCAAGAATCCTCAACAAATGGTAGAAACAAATGGTTCTTTTCTCCCGGAACACAAAGTTTGTTCAGCATACACAAATCAATCAACATAATGCAACATACTAATAAAGGACAAAAATTAGGTAATCATTTCAGTTGAAGCAGAAAAAAAATGTGGCAAAATCCAATGCCACTTAATGACTTAAACACTCAGCAGATAGAAGTATAGGGAATTCTTCAATCTGGCAAAGGGCACCTATGAAAAACCCACAGCCCACATCAGACACAACAGTCAAAGACTGAAATCTTTCCCTATAAGATCAGGAATAAGACAAGGATTTCTACTCTCACCTCTTCTTTTTAACGTTATTCTAGAGGTTTTAACCGTGGCAATTAGTCAAGAAATAGAAAAGGAATACACCCATGTTGGAAAGGAAGAATTAAAACTATCTCTTTTTTCAGATGACATGATTTTATACATAGAAAGTCCTTAAGAATACACACACACAGACACATGCACAAAAATACAGAGCTAATAATGAGTTCAACAAAGTCACAGGATATCAGATCAATATTCAAAAATCAGTTGTAGGGGGCTAAATGGGCTTAAGGAGGCCACTTGTTGTGATGGGCATTGGGTGTTATATGTAAGTGATGAATCACTAAATTCTACTCCTGAAACCAAAATTACACTATAGTTTAACTAACTAGAATTTAAACAAAATTTTGAAATGAACATAAAAACAACCCCCCAAATCAGTTGTAGTCCTCTACACTAGCAATGAATAGCCTGCAAACAAAATAAGAGAATTCCATTTACAATAGCATCAAAAGACATACGTTATTTAGGAATAAATTTAAAAAAATACGTGTGAAACTTGTACATTGAACACTACAAAACACCGTGAAGGAACTTAAACATTTAATAAATGGAAAGGCATCCTGTATTCATGGAACACTTAATGTTACTAGGGTGATAATATTCCCCAAGTAGATGCAGAGATATTGTTCTGTTTAGAATTCTTACTGTTGTGTTTACAGAAGTGGACAGGTTGATTCTAACATCTATATGCAAATGCAAGGGACTCTAACTAGACATAATTTTGAAGAAGAACAAAGTTGGAGAACTTACAGTTCTGACTTTAAAACTTACTGCAGAGCTATAGTAATTAAAATGATGTGGTACTGGTGATCAATGGAATAGAACTGAGAGTCCAGAACTAAACCCATATGTCTATGGTCAATTAAGTTTTCAATAATAGTGTCAAGGCTATTTAAGAGGGAAAGAACAGCCGGGGCACTTGGCTGGCTCAGTCCATTGGGCGTCCGACTTCGGCTCAGGTCATGATCTCACCGTCCGTGAGTTCGAGTCCCGTGTTGGGCTCTGTGCTGACAGCTCAGAGCCTGGAGCCTGTTTCGGATTCTGTGTCTCCCTCTCTCTCTTCCCCTCCCCCACTCATGCTCTGTCTCTGTCTCTCTCAAAAATAAACACTAAAAAATTTTTTGAAAAAAAAAAAGAGGGAAAGAATAGCCAAAAAAAAAAAAAAAAAATGGTAGCAGACTAGTGTCTATTAACCGATGAATTGGTAAACAGTGAGGTACACACATACAATAGAATGCTAGTCAGAAAAAAGAAATGAAATACTGATCCATGCTACAACATAGATGGACCTTGAAAACTTTATGCTTAAGTAAAAGAAGCTGAAAAAAAAATTAAAAAAAAAGCTGGACACCAAAGTCACTTTTTGTATTACTTCATTGATATGAAATGTCTGATTAGGTAAATCCGTAGACACAGCAAGTAGATGATTGGTCACCAGTGAGTGAAGGGCAAGGAGACCCGGCAGCGACTAGTAACGTACAGGGTTTCTTTTAGAGGTGATGGAAATATTTTGGAAACAGATCATGGTGAGAGTCGCACAACTTTGAGAGTATATTAAAAAACTTCTGCACCATACTCTTTAAGCCACTTTTATGTTCTGTGAATCATATCCCAATTTTAAAAATGCAATATATAATATATTATGTTACATGTTATATGTTATATAACCAGTTACATGGCGTATGTTATATAACTGTAGATATGCTATATAACCAAGTTCTTCACATGCATTAACTCTTTTCATCATAGTAACAAGACTATTACTATATTTCTCCCCATTTTACTTGCGAGGAGGTTGAAGTCGAGAAAACACAGAATGGTTAAGGAACTTGCCCCAAGACACATAGTTAGGGACCGGTGGACTCAGAACGTGAAGACTGAGATATTTATCATCATAACCCCTAGGAGGAAAGTGAGGCTAAACATGGTAACCTTGCCTGTGATTATATCCCCACTAAGATGCCGCTTTACCTAGACCACAAAACCAGATTGGTCAAATGACTAACACATGGAGATTGTTAGATTGTTTTATATCCTGGAAGTCAAAATCCTGTCGGTTTTTTTGTACTTCAAGCCTTATTATATTCAGGTCCCCATCAATTTGCCTGATTCTAGAAAGCCCATCCCCTTGCGAAACAGGACAGGGTGATGCCTTCAAGTGAAAGTAGTTTTGTGGGCTGCTGCTCAGGAGACTGACCACAAGAAGTGGTTTTACATTGAACCGCTTAGTTTTATCTAAGTCAGGAAGGAGGGTGGTGAAGGCATCTCCAATGAAGACGCCTATCAATCACTCAAATGTAATACGTCGAGAGAAACTTCCTTTTAAGACGGTTCCCTGCCTAACTGGGGCTGTTTATTAAACGCTGTGGTATAGGAGCTTAGGTACATTCATGAAGAGAAAAGTACCGATAAGGTGTTTCATCAGAATGAGATGCAGAGACAAGTTTTTGATTTCTTGAGGATAAGAGAGCCCCGGTAAACTCCGAGGTAAAAGAATGAATAAGAGGTTATTTTAAGGAACAAAGAAAATCAGAAGAGAGCAAAACTTAGGTTAACCCTGATAATAGTTGTTAACGTCTTGCCCAGCCCTAGCCCTTAGACCTCGGTGCAGCGAGAGGAAAAGCATAGATTTTGAACCCAGACAGCTCACTAGGATCCTCTGCCTATCTTTATAGATGTGAGCAAGGTATCTAAATTCTTAGAGTCCTGGTTTTAGTGTCTGCAACATGAGACTAAAGATAACACAGTATCTGCTTCTCAGGATGTTTAGGGGGATTAATTAACATAACTGAAAACTTCTAGGACGATTTATGGCAACAGGCACCAGGTGCCTGGTAAATGTGATCTCCTTTCCCTTTCTTTCTGGCCCATGACTTTGTAAGGGATGTACTTGCTTTTCATGCCTACCACACTCCTTTCCCACCCCTGGTCACTTTTTGTCTCCCTGTGTCCCTAACCGTGAGCCTCCTAGGCATCCCCAGATAAACTCTGTTTCCAGGATAGGGTTGGGTGTGCACGTGAGGTATGGTCTCTTTCTCTGGAGTGATTTTAACCTCACTGCTAGGACAGGATTCTCATCTACTTTGCCATTCAGGCATGCTTTAGGATGTGTTAATAATGACCTTATTATTATTCAGCTGTGGCAAGGCCAACAATCTTTGCCCCTGGAAAGATGGTTAGCTGCTCACAGTTCCCAGGGGGAGGGACACAGCATGAGTGCCAGACAGGGCCGTGAGGGGAAAGACCAAGGTGGGACCAGGAGGAAAATGTGGGCAGGAGACTTTCTTGTGCCTTCCACAGGATGGACAAGGCAAGGCAGGATAAGCAAGATTAGAACTGGTTAGTTTGGATAATTTCAGGGGGCTCTGGGGCTTAGGGGCTCTCCCTAGTTTCTGGTACTGGGCCTTGGAGTGATTAGGTAGCTAGTGGCCCAGAGTGTGAGAACTCAGGAAAGGAGGTGGCTGGCTCAGGGTTGCATCTGGATTGGTTGGTTTGTATATGAAAAGTCTGCTCCCAGGGTAGTTGTTTGCTGCCTCTAGGTATTTGCTAGACTTGGGAAGCTTAATGGCTGGAAATAATACATTTCTGTCACAGTTTCTCTGGGTCAGAAAGCTGGGCATGGCTGATCCTAGGTGCCTGAGGCCAGAGGTCCCTCACGAGGTTGTAATCAAGGTGTCAATGGGCACTGTGGTTTCTCCCCCCCTCCTTTTATATTTGTTTTTATTTTAATTTCTATTCTATTCTATTCTTTCTCTTCTCTTCTCTTCTCTTTTATTCATTCTATTCCATTCCATTCCATTCCATTCCATTCCATTCCATTCCATTCCACTATATTCTATTCATTCTATTCTATTCTATTCTATTCTATTCTATTCTATTCTATTCCATTCTTTCTATTCTATTCTATTCTATTCTATTCTATTCTATTCTATTCTATTTATTCCATTCCATTCCATTCCATTCCATTCCATTCCATTCCATTCCATTCCATTTTATTCTACTATATTCTATTCATTCTATTCCATTCCATTCCATTCCATTCCATTCCATTCTATTTATTCTATTTATTCTATTTATTCTATTCTATTCTATTCTATTCTATTCTATTCTATTCCATTCCATTCCATTCCATTCCATTCCATTCCATTCCATTCCATTCCAATCCAAGCCAGTTAACGTATATTGTAGTAATGGTTTCAGGAGTACAATTTAGTGATTCACCACTTACATATAACACCCAGTGTTCACCCCAACAAGTGCCCTCCTTAATGCCCATCAGCCATTTAGCCCATCCCCTCACCCAACCGCCCTCCTTCAACCCTAAGTTTGTGCTCTGTGTTTAAGAGCTTCTTATGGTTTGCCTCCCTCTCTGTTTTTATCTTGTTTGTCCTTCCCTTCCCCTGTGTTCACCTGTTTTGTTTCTTAAATTCCACATATGAGTGAAATCACATGATATTTGTGTTTCTCTGACTGACTTATTTCACTCAGCATGATATATTTTGGTCCATCCATGTTGTTGCAAATGGCAAGATTTCATTCTTTTTGATTGCCGAGCAATGTTCCATTGTGTACACACACACACACACACACACACACACACACACACACACACACATATATATATATATATCACATCTTCTTTATCCATTATGAGTTCATGGACATTTGTTTTTTTTCTCATAATTTCACTATTCTTGATAGTGCTGCTGTAAACATTGGGGTGCATGTGCCTCTTCGAAGAAGCCTTTTTGTATCTCTTGGATAAATACCTGGTAGCACAATTGCTGGGCCATAGGGTAGTTCTTTGTTTAAATTTTTGTGGAACCTCCATATTTCCAGAGTGGCTGCACCAGTTTGCATCCCCACCAACAGTGCAAAAGTGTCCCCCTTTCTCTGCATCCTCGCCAACATCTGTTGTTTCCTGGTTTGTTAATGGCTGGAAATAATACACTTCTGTCACAGTTTTGTCAATGTTTATCTCCTGGTTTGTTCATTCTGACAGAATGGCACTGTGGTTTCATCTGAGATCCTGAGTTGGGAAGAGCCACCTCCAAGATTACTCCTGTGGTGGTGGAAGGATTCAGTCCCTTGTGTGCAGCTGGCCTGAGGGCCTGAGTTCCTTCCCAAGTAGGCCACTCCATAGGGCAGCTCACACAGGGTAGTGGCTTCTGTCAGAGCCAGAGAGAGAGAGGGGGAGAGGGTGCCCCTGGACAAAGCCATGGTCATTCTGTAACCTAATCTCAGCTCTGACAGCCTATAAATTCTGCCAGATTTTATTAATTAGAAGCAAGTCAGGGAGTCCATCTCACAATCAAAAGAAGGGGAGCAGGTAAGGGAACGAACTCCGGGAGGTGGGGATCACTGGAGCCACAAAAAGGCTGCTTACCACAATGTGGACCCACTTTACTTAGAAGACTCGTGCAATTTACTGGCCCGAAAGTAAGGAGCAATTTTGACAAGTGTTCTGGATGTCTGTGACAACTCATGGGAGTAGGGCTGAGGAGGTGGAATCCCAGATATTCTTAGCCAGGCCCTCCATGCACTTGGCTGCTGTCTGAAATAAACATGACAGCAGGGACGCTTGAAGATGAGCACGGTGTGTCTGAGGTGCCGACCCTGCCGGAGTATTCTAGAAGTCAGATCCGTCAGAGATGCACTGAAGTTCTATTAATCCTGCAGGAAAGCCGCAGGGTCTGGCTTTTAATAGAGGGAAACGTGAACCACAGCTCCTTCCTAACACAGAAGGATATCTCTTCCCACTTTGGCTCCCTTGCTAACATTCACCATAGTCTCCAAAGTGCATTTGTTTGTCTTAATTTTGTGTTTGTGTTTTTAAGCTCCTTTCAGTTCCCGAAAGGACAAGGAGACATAGAGTTAAAAGGAGAATTGGGTGAGGGGTGCCTGGGTGGCTCAGTCAGTTAAGCATCCGACTTCGGCTCAGGTTATGATCTCATGGTTTGTGGGTTTGGGCCCCGCATCCGGTTCTGTGCTGACAGCTCGGAGTCTGGAGCCTGCTTCGGATTCTGTGTTTCCCTCTCTCTCTCTCTGTCCCTCCCCTGCTCACATTCTGTCTGTCTGTCTCTCTCAAATAAACATTAAAAATTAAAAGATAAAACAAAAAGGAGAATTGGGTGAGCTTGCCAGGGCTTCTTAAGCAGGCTTTTCCAGCCATGGTAACTGATTCTTCTGGGTTTCTGGGTTCTGAATGGTCTGCCTAAGCTTTCTGTCTTAGCTTATATGGAGAAGGAGAGGATGTGGCTCTGAGTACAATCTTGAGATGACATTTAGGAGCACCTTCTATATTCCTGGTCATGATTCTTCTGGGTTTCTGGGTTCTGAATGGTCTGCCTAAGCTTTCAGTCTTAGCTTATATGGAGAAGGAAGGGATGTGGCTCTGAGTACAATCTTGAGATGACATTTAGGAGCATCTTCTATATTCCTGGTCATGTTCAAGGAGCACTCAGGGCGTTATCGCATTTGACACTTTCAAACACCGTACATAACCAGAATAATTACTATTGGGTGGTGAATGATGAGAATGAGTTTTGGGGAGGTTCGGCCACCCATTCCAGGCCACTCTGGCCACAAGTGGGGCAAGAACCAAGGCTTGGTGCCGGTGTAGCTGATCACAGAGCCCCTCCCCGTGGCACATCCATGTTCCCCACTGAGGAGCCTAGTCACCAAAGCAACAGGCAAACAAGCAAACAAAAACAAAACACTTCACCCCCTTGGATTGCCTGCCTTCAGAAACCAGATTCGTGTTTCTACACCTTTCTTGATACTGGTGTCAGTGCCGTTGCTGGTGAAGGTTGTGGCTGGCCCTCCTGGTGGTCACTATTCAGCATGTGGAGGGAAATAAATCAAGGGCTTTTGGAACAAATCTTAACGCCTCCTCCTAACTCTATGATGTTGGTGAAGTTACGAAAGCTCTCGGAAACTCAGCTCCTTCGCCTGTAAAATGGAGTGAAAAGTGCCCATCAGTCTGCGGTACCAGGGAGGTGCGGGTGTTTCACAAATGATGGTTGCTTCTCTGGAGTAAAGTCACATATTTGGCGCTCACCTGAGGGTTGGCCTAGATCCCTTCATGAAATGGAAGCTTCCAAGCTGTGCTCCTAAATAGCCTTGTGTCTTTAATGGAAACAGTTAAATTCAAGTTGGCTTGGCTGTTAAAGTTGGTCTTTGTGTGAAGCATCACTAAAATTGCTTCTCCCTGAAATGTGTTTCCAGCCGACTGTTGTCCCCTGAGCATGGCTGAGCATTGATGAGGGACTCCACCGTGGCAGAGTTTCCAGCAGCCCAGAATGGAAAGGGAGGGTCACTGAATCGAAAGCAGATAAACTCATTAGAATCCAGTCGAGAACATTGGCCTGATTCCTTGATATTACTGAATGTCATTGTATGAAAGGAAAAACAAAAAAAAAGACACTCTCCCTTTTTAAAGACATTTTAACTGCCGTTAAAAATTTAAGGAGCATTTGAAAAATGTAGACATATGCAGACGAGGAAAAAGGATGCAAAATTCGATTACATGTTACCCCTTAAAGTAAGTGTTGCAGAAAGACCCAAATAACATTTAGCACACAGATTCAACTAGGAGGAAACTGAATGTCCCTCAGGTTTATGAGCAAGTTGAATAGACATTGATGGATTTGTTTTCCTTTCAGATTAAATTGAACTTCTGATGCGAAAGTAGTTTACCAGCTTCTGATCCTGAAAGCTACATTTTTTCCCCCTAACTAAATTTCTCTTGTTTAGATGTCTTCGCTTTCGAGCAGCTTGAAAAGTGGTACCTTAAAGTCTGAGAAGCTTCCAGAGAAATTATGTATTTAGAAAATTTGAGAGACACGCAGTGTTTGTCAAACTCCACCTTCCCTCTCGTGACGTGGTATCTGGAAAACGGGTCCTTCGCTGGGCTTGAATGTTTTCTCCGAGGCTCAAATGCCCAAAGGTATGCAAAATAACTTTTCAGAAATTTTCATAGCTCGACAAGATAAATATTATCAGGACCGCGTGTGAACATTTGTGCAAATGAGAGCTGACCTTTAAGGAGGGTGCAGAGCACCGCTAAGTAGACGTCAGTGTTAGCTGTTAATTAGATAATATCTGTGCTGAGCACTCATTTTTTCCTTAGCGTTTGTGGACATAATCTCATCTTTAGGGTTAGCTGGTTTAAGAAAAAAAAAAAATCTTATGCTAATTTATTGCTCAGGAAAAATTTCAGTTTCAGACACTGAGAGATAACATATCTAGACACGCCAGAGACATCAACATCGGTGTAGGATAAAGGCTGCTATTCATATGTGATTATAGCTTTCTTAAGGACTGAGCTTGTGGATTGGTCAATTGTACAAGTTCTAGCTCTAGCTGTCTTGTATTTCGTAGGATGTTTAACAGCATCTCTGGCCTCTATTCCCTAGATGTCAGTTGTAATTCCTACTATCTTCCCATGGCAATTAAAAGGTTTCCAAACAGGGACCAACTATCCCCTGGGGGTGGGGCACGCTGACCAAGCTGAAAATCATGTTTTTTTTTTAGAGGAATGCTTGCCCTACTCTAAAATATTTTTCTTGTTTTCTTTCATCTCAGAATGGAATCTAATCTTTCCCCTCCTCTTCCTCCTTCTCCTTCTCCATCATAATTACCACCACCACCTCCACCATCATTATCATCATGCTATTTAACTACTATGCTAAGGACACTGGTCTTCAACAAACGTTTACTAAGCATACATTGAAACTTAGGCTGTATATCTGGGAATGATGGGTGAGAAGTCTAGAAAGGAGTTGGGCAGTCAAGATCATGGAGAGTCTCAAATATCACAGAAAAGGACTGGCGATCTATACATCCTTCATCCTATGTATATGTAACAGGGCAAGACCATAACCCTTATAGGAATTATAACCTACTTGGAGAAATTACATAGTTACATGGAACCAAAAAATACGAGGCAACTTAGTCCATGTACCAAATGAGTGACAGAGAGTAAAAACAAGATGGAAAAGCTTGCATTAGATCAAAAAGAAGTGGGGCACCTGGGTGGCTCAGTCGGTTGAGTGTCTCACTTCGGCTCAGGTCAAGATCTCACGGTTCAAGCTCCACGTCAGGCTCTGTGCTGACCGCTCAGAGCCGGGAGCCTGCTTTGGATTCTGGGTCTCCCTGCCCCTCCCCGACTCGGTCTCTATCTATCAAGAATAAATAAAACATTAAAAAAAATGTTTTAGATCAAAAAGAAAGTATGTACTTCATTATTTGAGTTTGTAAAGAGATAGTTCAGGAAAGAGAAATGGGATTCGAATAGACAAAATACTGCTACCAGGCATCTTTGTGTAGTGTGTTTGACATGTTTGGCATATTCAGAGTGAGCAGAAATCTGCTGTACCAGAGTAGAAGCATGGGCTGGCTTTCTATTGCTGCTGTAACAAATCACCACACGCTTAACTTTAAGCAATTGTGGGCCATGGACAACAGGATCATACACATGGACTTCATCAACAATGGAACCCTGTTGAAAGGTCCTGTGCAAATGACTTTAAATTTACAAGAAAGTTATAAAGGGAATGCAGAGAGTTTTCATATGCCTCTCACCTCGTCTTCCCCATCATCACGTTTGATTGCACAGTACATTTGTGAGAACTAAGTAATCAACATTGGTCCCATTACTACCCACTACACTTTATTTCGACTTCCCTGATTTTTTCCGCTAATGTCTTCTTGCCCTTCCAGGAGCAAGCCCAAAGCACCACAGTGTATTTGATTATCATACCTCCTGAGTTCCCTCTGGCTTGTGATTGTTTCTCAAATTTTACTTGCTTTTTATGACTTTGGCAGCGTGAAGGAGCACTGGCCAAGTATCCTGGAGAATTTCTCCAGTCTGGGTCTGATACTTTTTTCTCGTGATTAGACTAGGGGGAAGGCCCTTCCAATCACATTATATGATGGGGTCATTGTTTGCGTCCCCAAGACATATCTGGTGATATTACTATATTTCCCTTTTCTGAATACTCTTAGTATTTTTGCATGACCTATTTTTGCATACTGGATAGGAGGGGGTTGAAAGGAGAGAGTTTCATTAAAAAATGGTCGTAATCTTAGTGTGTGTTTATATGGGTGTGAACTAGGCAGTAAGCTGTAGTTCAAACAAAAAGAGGAAGAAGAAATGAGAAAAAAAATCAAATCAATTGAACCTAGTGATTATCTTGAAAGGAGCCGATCAGGAATGATTTCAAAGTGTTAAGCACGCATAGTAAAATGAATGATAGCATCAGTGACACTAAGGTCTAGATGGGAAGGTAAACTTGGACAATGACTTTAATTTAACTTGAATTTCAGTTTCAGAAGATATTATTGTTCTCACCCATGAGACCAGCAAGGAAACAGTTGAAAATGTGAAATTGAATGTCAGAAAGAAGGTCAAGTTTGAAGAGGAATCCTGTTTGAAATAAAGTACCATTAAAATGGAAAAGTTATTTTAGAGGTCTCCAAAAGAATTCGTTCCTTAATCACTGCAATTTATTCAGCAGAACCAGCCTTCCATGCCAGACATTTCTTTGGCTATCCTCATTGGAGCCTTTCATTACCGCTTCAGAATAAAAGCAAACTGAGGTCAAATATCAGATCCCTGCAGGGAGATAACCTGGGCCCTTCGTCTGATGCAATCTTGGCACCTGACAGCTCACTGCTCTTCAGGGAAATCCAAGGCAGCTGCTTTCCTTAATGTTCAAAATTTACCACTTTGGACTGAGCCCAGTAACTTGTGGCCGCTCCTCTCGCTCCTCTCTAGTGATCCTGCAAACCTCGTACTTTGCTGGCAGCTCTGAAGGACTTCTGGAGTTTGAAGACCTATGAGGGCAGGAGCAATGGATACTTCTCTCTGCTTTTGTAAAGAACTTGGCATGGGACCGAATACATACCACTCCTATCATTGGAGGAGGACATGAACTAGAAATTGCTCTCCCATTTACATTTGAGCAGCAAGGGAAGTGGCTTCATCTTCTGGTGTGGCAGATGCCCCCTCTGAAACACTGGGAAAACAGTGCACACGTCACAGATACTATAGACATTGTATGTAGCAGTATCTGGACATGGCATGCACTTGAAAAACAGTAATGATATACTTTATATCACATTTACTAAGGGTCAAGGAATGCACTTAAGTCTTAGCCAACAATCTCCTTGACTCTCGTTATGTTTCCACCAAAAGTCTTGTCAAGGCCCTTCTTGTTTTTGCTCAATACCCAATCCTCAAGCCAACACACGGCGTTTTACGTTTAAGTTACAACACCACTGCATTTCTGGTACCAAATTCTTTTCCATTCCCACTTCTAGCTACGAAATCACGGCATGGGAACCTTCTAATAAATATCTTCGTAGCTGACAGCTAGGAAGACCCAGCGTTGTAGGAATAGAGACACCAAATTAAGCATCTATGGCGATGAGGTTTGAAATTCCTGAATTTCTGATCGAAGATGGCGACATTGGAAGCTTCTGCACTCACCCCTTCCCATGGACAGACCAAATATATAGCATTCCCTCTGCAAGAAATACAGAAACTATCTGAGCAACTCCTACATGTCAAGCTGAGTTTGTTCTTTTTTTAGTTCCTTGAGATACCCAGTTGGCTGATGTGGAGTATAAACGCATGGATCCCTTGTTTAATTTGGGACAATTCTGGATCCCAGAATTGGGATCAAGAATGATCCAAGCCCAAGAGTTCCCTAAAAAATTGGTTGAAATCTCTGCTATGACTATATCGTATTTCGATTTTCCCCTCTGATTAATCTGCTCCCTTTACTTCAACAGCTGTTGAACATGAAAGTTGTCTTCAATAAATTCCTTACACACAAATCTCTTCAAAGGCTATTTCCTTGGAAACTCAGCTTGTGAACTAGACCTAGAGCCCTAGAATTCAGTTAAAAGACTTTCATTGTGGTTTGTGACATGGGGTATTTTGAAAGAAACAGCTGGATGGGTAAGGCAAAACTAATTCGACTTGTACCCCCTATCTGTTTCACATGGCTCTTTAATTATTGCACGTCAGGGAAGAAATGGAGGAAAATGGATATGGGAAGAATCTGGTATTCTCTCTAACTGTTGTATCTCTGGATTCTCTATGTGCCAATTTTATCTTCAAATTGTTGATTCATTTCCTCTCTGCCTTCATAACTTGCAAGAAGTCAGGTAAGCTAATTTAATACACACAAAATAATTTATTTTACAGGAAGTCAAGGGGGTGGTTTCAAAAGTTGGATCCAAGAATAATACGAAGACAGGGTACGGAGAGACAGAGCAAGAGTAAGAGAGTTAGGGGATGAGAGAGAGAAAATCTACATATAGTACATATAGAATATAGGTATAATAATGGCTACTGGCACCTACTCCATGTTGAACAATGCTAGGAAAAAAGGGATTGTTTTTCAGTATTTGCATATCAGTCCCAATCAAAGTCATTGACTGACTTTGCTTGGATCACACCGCACCCAGATGAACATATATGATCCAAGGGAAAGTGATAGTATGATGGGTCAGGCCTGCGGGATGTCCCTGATGATAGAATGAGGTGGGGACAGAGGTAGGTTCAGCGAACAAGGATTGATAGCTAGGACAAACCAAATGAAGTTCAAGAGGAGGTTTCCAACTGAAGCAGAGTATCGTATTGTCCAAAGTAGGGGAAGACGTTAGCAACCACAGTAATTTTGTGAATTTGTGATTGTAAGATTATGAGGGGCTAAATCACATGGAATTTGTAGACAACTGTTGTAGATCCATAGCCAGAGTCTCCTCAGTTCTCTAAAAAAAAGGATTTGTTTCCCTCAGGAAAAGGGGCCCCACAAATCCTGAAGGAACTCCCACTGAAATTTATTATATGAGTGATGGAGATTCAGTTGAAATCATATTGTATTACCCACACCTTCCATTGTGAGAAGGGGGTTATTGGGATGCACCACTGGTATTACCACCAGTCTCAGAGGTATAAATAATATTTATTTCTCTCCCACACCACTCCTTAGAGTTTCTCCTTCCCTTGCTCATCACCTATGTTGATCTAAGTGCTTTCACCTAGTGAAGAGACCAGAACTACATTTCTAAGCCCACGACCATCATGGCTTTCTTGGATCTCTGCTGCTTTTCTATTTATCATTAAAATTGGACAAGGGGATACCAAGAGATATCAATTGGATCACCTGAGGAATCCCTTGCCTTCATAATGTTAACAACCTTCTGATAATCAGAGTTATTTATCCTCTCAAGATGTTGACTCCTTTCCTTGTCTTCTGATCTCTCGGCAAAAAGAGTCAGAAGTGACTAAGAAGCAGCTGTCACTTGAGGTTCAACAAAACTCTCGATCGTCTTCTGGTAGAATTTTTCCCCCTTTAGGAACAAGAATCTCTAAACCATGGAGCCCAGAGTTGTGGTTGTAGAAGGCCCAGGTTCACAAGCAGACAACTGGGCATGATGACAAGTGTAGTCCCTCTTACTTCCACTGCTTGGTTTGAAGACCCATGTGCTTTATCCAATGGCAACATGGCACTATATAACAGTTACTGCTTTAGGATATGTACCCTGTGTGTAGTGCCCTTTCCCAGATGACATACCTCTCTACCTGGCACATCAGCCGCACTTTTAACAGGCCTTTCAGTTGCTCTATCAAGCTTGCACCTTTTGGGTAAGATAGTTTGTGGAAGAATCAGCGGATCCCAAGGTCATATGCCCACTGCCATACTTTCTATGGTAAAACGTGTGATCTCTTCTGATGCAATGTTAGGTGAGGTTCTGTGTTGTGGATACGATAATTGTATAAGCCCTTATACAGGAGTGTCAGCTGAAGTACTGTGAATAGGTAAAGCAAACCCATGTTCAGAATGCGTCAAGTCTAGCCAAGATAATTACTGTCTCTTTCAAAAATTTTTAAAAATGTTCATTTTTGAAAGACAGAGACTGAGCACAAGCAGGGTTGGGGCAGAGAGACAGGGGGGCACAGAATCTGAAGCAGGCTCCAAGCTGTCAGCACAGAGCCTGACGTGGGGCTCGAACTCACAAACCACGAGATCATGACCTGAGCCAAAGTCGGATGCTCAACTGACTGAGCCACCCAGGCGCCCCTTTTACTATCTCTTTCAGAGTAGAAGGGGTCCAGTGTAGTCAACTTGCCAAGTTACTGATGAGCTTCTTGGAGAGATGATTCTGTATGAGGGGCTCAGTGCTGGTTTTTATTGGCGGCATCTTGTAAATTTGGTAGGAACTGTAGGTACATCACTTGAATGGAGGCCTATGCTGTTGGATGCATGCACAGCTTGATCCTTCCCATCAGGGTTTTATCATTCATGCTGTATTTGGGTTAGCAGTGGGGTAGTAGGTAACAGTGGCTGGCTGGGGTCAACCGGAGAGTCATTCAGATGTACCTCACGGGTTTAGTGTCTCCTCCATGGTAGATGCTCTCTGTTGTGTGTCCATCCACGTGACTGTACCTCAGACCTCCTTGTTTTTGATCGTCCAATCTTTCTCCTTCAAGTCCCTGAATAATCGACCATGTTGTTTATCACTGTCCATGGTACTCTGAATGTTTTCTAACATTGGGCCACTTTTCAACCTCTACAGGTGGTAAAAGTTGCTAATATCGAAAATGGCTTCTGGGCAGAGTCCGTAAGAGATAAGTCCTGCTATAGATAAAGAGACCAAGGGTGTTGCTATACAACCTTTTGTTAAAATTGTAGATATGTTGGAGGGCTGTTGTAATATACATTTACAGAAAGGTGCTTTTTAAGAGATTAAGGGTGTGCCTTATACATATGTATCTTTCAATAAAATCTTAGCCCTCTAGTAAGCTTCAGGGTAATTTTAAAACTTTTGGACCTCATCCTTTTAGCAGAAGCACAAGGAAGAGAGGGGGTTATCTGTAAAAGGTTTGTGTGTATAACTTTTGTCTAAATGGACTGGAGTACAAGAAAATTCACAGAAGATCCACACAGTATTTGGGAAAATTATTCCAGTTGCAAAAATAACCTGTCAGTTAAGACTGAAAAGGACAGAAAGGGTACAAAATAAGAGGGGACTATTGTTCCCCAAATGGTACCAGTAGGAAGCAGATTGATAAAAACTACCCAGCAGCACACGTTATCTATCCTTAAAACAAAAACAAAAAAAAGGATGACTGAGAGAGAGCAAGGACCCAGAGGGTAGAGCCAAGGGCCAAAGAGAATGATTCTCAGGTCTTGAAACCTAATACATGAACTCTCAACATGTCTCAGTGGATTTCAGAATTTCTGGGAATCAATGATGCCTTTGTACTGTCCATTTTCCATACATATCAGGGGTGTGTGGGTGGAGCAGGAGCAGATAATTCATCTAATTAGTTTCACAGAAAGACAAATTAAGAGTAACTACACTGAAGGAGTTGCATGCACATGTCTAATACGGATGATGAAATTCTGGGATTTGAGGGGAGGCCCTAATGGAGAAAGACTCTAGGGGACCTCAGCACAAAGGGAATTTATTTTGCCCGTGGGGGGGGTGTGCATAGCTGAGGGAAGAGCGTGGACTCTAGTAGACAGTCTATCATTGTCCTCAATCCTAGAATTCATGCCATTGCATAATCCACTCCCATGAAGAGTGGGATAGTATTAGTTTCCCAAGGCTTCCATAACGTATGACCACAAACTATGTGGCTTAAAACAATAGAAATTTATTCTCTCAAAGTTCTGGAGGCTAGCAGTCTGAAATCAAGGTATCAGCAAGGTCATGTTCTCTCTAGATACTCTAGGGGAGAATCTGTTCCATGCTCTTGTTGAGTTTCTGGTGTTTCCTGCAATCTTTGGGGTTCCTTTGCTTATAGATGCATCACTCTAATCTCTGGCTGTGTCACACATTATCCCTAAGAGTCTGTGTCTCTGTACTTCTTCTCTTCTTAGAAAGATCTTAGTTTGTTGGAAGAAGGCCTTCTGCTGCTCTAGTATGACCTTGTCTCAGCCTAGCTAATGACATCTGCAAAGACCCTATTTCTGAGATGGTCTCGCTCTGAGATTCTGGGGAAGACATGAATGTTGGGGTGGGTATCATACAAGTCTGTAAAGAACTTCACACTATACATGCTTCTAACCAATAGAATACTACAAAAGTGATGAGATGTATTTGATTAAATGCATAGGGTTATGCTATATAAGATTGTAATGATCGTTTTACTAGAGCTCTCCCTTTTACTGACTTTGAAGCAACAAGCTTCTGTGGTGTAGGCTTTCTATGGAAAAGGCCATGTGCACAGAACTGAAGGTAACCCATGGCCACCACCCATGAAGAAATGAGGCCCTCAGTCCCGGAGTCTATAAGGAACTGAATGCTAACAACACCATGTAAGCTTAGAAATAAATTCTTCCCTGAGACTCCAAGGAGACTGCAGCTAGAGCCAACACCTTGCTCACAACATGGTAAGAACATAAGCATAGGGTTTTGGTAAGCCATGCCCTCATCCTTCCACAGAAGCTGTGCAATAATAAATCTGCCTTGTGTAAAGAAACTAAGATTGTAGCAATATTGTTATACAGCAATAGAAGACTATGACAGATTTTCGAGGATTTCCCTTCACCTCTGCCTTTTGGGTCCACTCCTGAGAGAGTCTGTAGTTTAGACACAGTTCATTTTAGACTTCTATCCATATACTAAGCAGCCCCCATTCATGAATCAAGCTCTACCACTTTTCTTCTCTATAGCTAGTATTAAAAATCTCTCCTGGGGCACCTGGGTGGCTCAGTTGGCTGGGTGTTCGGCTTCGGCTCAGGTCATGATCTCACGGTTCATCATTTTGAGCCCTATCTGGGGCTCTATGCTGATGGCTCAGAGCCTGGAGCCTGCTTTGGATTCTGTGTCTCCCTCTGTCTCTGCTCCTCCCCTGGTTGCACTCTCTCTGTCTCTCAAAAATGAAGAAACGTTAACAATTTTTTTAATTAAAAAAATATCTCTCCCAATCCCACCAATGTGACCATAAATGTGAGTAGAGGGAGAGAGGTGCTAATTGAATACTGATGGATAACATGGAAGTCTAGGACACGTATTCATAAAGCTTACTTGTACTCTTTGGTCCTGTTTATGCCTGACCCTGAATGTACCACTTCTTTCACTGTTTATTTATTTAAAACAAATTTTTTAATGCTTATTTACTTTTGAGAGAGAGAGAGAGAGAGAGAGAGAGCTACAGAGCGTGAGTGGGGAATGGGCAGAGAGAGAGGGAGACACAGAATCCAAAGCAGGCTCCAGGCTCCTATGTCAGCACAGAGCCCATCACGGGGCTGGAACCCATGGATGCAAGATCATGACCTGAGCTGAAGTAGGTTGCTTAACTGACTGATCCACCAGGCGCCCCTATGTTTTATTTTTTTTAAGTTGAAGTATAATTAACATACCGTGTTGTATTAGTTTCAGGTATACAATATAATGATTCACATTTCTAGACATTTCAATTCTAGACATTTCTCAGTGCTCATCAAGATAAGTGTACTCTTAATTCCCTTTATCTATTTCATCCATTTCCCACTCATGTGCCCTCTGGTAACCACCAGTTTGTTCTTAACAGTTAAGAATGTTTTTTGTTTGCCATATTTTCTTTGTTTATTTGTTTGTTTTGTTTCTTAAATTCCACATATGACTGAAATCAGATGGTACTCATCTTTCTTTGGCTGACTTATCTTATTTAGCATTATACTCTCTAGTTCCACCTATGTCATTGCAAATGGCAAGATTTCATTCTTTTTTATGTTTGAATAATATTCCATTATATATATATGTGTGTGTGTATATATATATACATATACATATATATATATATATGTATATATATATATATATATACATATATATATATATATGTATATATGTATATATATATATACCACGTCTTCTTCATCCATTTATCTATGAATGGACACTCAGGTTGCTTCCGAATGTTGGCTATTGTAAATAATACTGCAATAAACTGGGTGTGCATAAATCTTTTCAAATTAGTGTTTTTGCTTTCTTTGGGTAAATACGCAGTATTGGAGTTATTGGATCATATGGTAATTTTACTTCTCATTTTTTGAGGAAACTCCATGCTGTTTGCCACAGTGGCTGCATCAGTTTGCATTCCCACCAACAGTGCACGAGGCTCCCTTTTTCTGCCCATCCTCCTCAATATTTGTTGTTTCTTGTGTTTTTGATTTTAGCCATTCAGGCAGGTGTGAGGTGATATCTCATTGTAGTTTTGATTTATATTTCCCTGATGATTTTAGGAATATCAAGCATCCTTTTATGTGTCTGCTGGCCATCTATATGTCTTCTTTGGAAAAATGTCTATTCAGGTTCTCTATTCATTTTGTAATTGGATTATTTATTTTTTTTGGTGTTGCATTATATAAATTCTTCATATATTTGGAATATTAACCTCCTATTGAATATATGATTTGCAAATATCTTCTCCCATTCCCCAGGTTGCCTTTTTGTTTTGTTGATTGTTTTCCTTCACTGTGCAAGAGTTTTTTAATTTGATGTAGTCCCAAGAGTTTAATTTTGCTTTTGTTTCCCTTGCCCAAGGAGACATCTCTAGAAAATGCTTTCTATAGCTGATGTCAGAGAATTGCTGCCTATATTTTCTTCTAGGAGATAAGTGGCTTCAGATCTCACAGTTAGTTCTTTAATCCATTTAGAAATTATTTTTGTGTATGGCATAGGAAAGTGGTCCAGTTTCATTCTTTTGCATGTATCTGTCCAGTTTTCCCAGCACCATTTGTTGAAGAGACTGTCTAGAACTGATAAATGAATTCAGTGAAGTCACTGATACAAAATTGATATATGGAAATTTGGTGCATTTCTATACACTAATAATGAAGCACCAGACAGAGGAATTAAGAAAACAATCCTATTTACAATTGCAAAAAAAATAAAAATAAAATACCTAAGAACAAATTTAACCAAGGAGGTGAAAGACCTATACCCTGAAAATTACAAAACACTGATGAAAGACATTGAAGATGATACAGACAGATCGAAAACTATTCTATGATCATGGATTGGAAGAACCAATATTGTTAATGTCCGAACTACCTAAAGCAATCTAAAGACAAATAATCTTAAAATTTGTCTGGAGCCTAAAAAGAACCCAAAGAGCCAAAGCAATCTTGAGAAAGAAGAGCAAAGCTGGAGGTATCACAATCCCAGATTTCAAGATATATTACAAAACTGTAGTAATCGAAACAGCATGGTACTTGCACAAAAATAGACATAGATCAATAGAACAGAATAGAGAGCCCAGAAATAAACCCGCAATATATGGTCCATTACTCTATGACAAAGAAGGCAAGACTATACTCTAGGGAAAAGCCAGTCTCTTCAACAAATGATGCTATACCACTCCTATCTTAAGATCTGCTGGGTTCTCCCGACTTTATTTATATAAGCTGCTACCTTACACAGAGTGAGTAATCTCATGGCTAGGGGTTCCATCTCTAATAGAGTCTAAGAGCATGTCAGGAGCTGTTTTTGAAAAGTATATAATGGCCTAAGGACACAATCTATAATGTGATTCTTCTATTGGGCCCTACCATAAATTCCACATGGCATCTTTTCCCACCGTAGATAACTGACTGGAACCTTGCGCAACCGTAAACAAAGGTTCCACGTAAACTTTGCCTTAATTTCTCCATAGAAACTGTAAGATGGTAAGTATGATGAATGTAAGACGATGAACAGCTGCTATAAAGTTCTTTTCTTCTGCAGGCCTATGAGGATCAGTTTTATATATCACTTCCACCAGGCTACAGTCTCCAGTTATTTAATCAAACACGAATCTAGGTGTTGCTATAAAACTATTTTGTAGATGTGACTAACATCTACAAGAAGTTGGGTTTAAGGAGATTATCCTAGATAATCAGTTGAAAGGCCTTCAGAGCAAAGCTGAGACTTCTCTTAAGAGGAAGAAATTCCACCTGTGAACTGCGTCTTCTGGTCCTGCCTGAGAACTTCCAGTCCGTCCCTCATGATGGCTTGCCCAAGAGATGGATTTCAGAATTGCTTAGCCTGCATCCAACTGTGTAAGCCAATTCCTTGCAATAAATCTCACATGTATACATATGCATGCACACACACACAGATGCATATACATATGTCTGTATATATGTATGTATCAGTCTGTATATGTATACACACCCCACCATAGTGATGTACGTATGTATATTCTGCTGGTCTGCTTTTCTGGTGAAATCCTGACTGGTAGAAGGCCCTACCAAAACATGGCAGCTTTTGGTTCTCTCAGAGTCCATTTCTTTCTAATGAGAATCCTGACCTTGTCATAGCAGATAGGTTAAGGTTGGAAACTCAATCTCTGTTACTATTATAATTAAATCTTAGGCCATCCCTTCAGCTTTTTCTTTTCTCCCATTGTAGGAGATGGAGGTCTTTTTATAAACCGCTAGGGAGACCCCTGCCCTTAATCTATGGTTGGAGATTAATCACCTCAGCCTTTCATTTTATTTCCGTGTTCAAAGTATTCACTGCCTACAACACTATCTGTCCAGTTCCATGCTCCTTATTATTACTGATTTGCAAACATTTCTCAATCATCTGATCCACTGCACGTGTCAATGCTTTCCTTTTCTCTGGTATACCATCCCAGTCCATTACTGGGAAATATTTTAATAATTATGCTATTCCAACATGCCATGGACCATCCATGCTCCACCAACCAGAATTTGGGGGTCCTCATTACCTGCCAGATTGTAGATGGTGTAGCTGATCTCCAAAATCTCACTTTAGATTCTTCTCTTGGGCCACTCCTGGTGCCACCTATCATAGGTTGTTTTCCCTGGGAGACAGACTCTGAGATGGGGATTTTCAAGGAGGAGGTGTATTGTGGAGAGTGCTTTCAGAATCAATACTTCTGGTGGAATAAAGGAAGCAGGATCAGGAATAGTGAACATTGGGAAGAGTGAAACAGTGAAAATAAAATCTTCAGTCAACCCCATCTGGAGTTATGAAGCTGGATTGGCCTTTTAGAGCTGTGTGAGATTGGACAAGGGGGCTGGGTACGTGTACCTCTATGTGGACCAGTTACTGGATGTAGGCTAAACCCAGGAAAGGGGCAAATCTTGTGCAAGGTGGCTCTCTTTAGCTGAGGGAAAGTTCCAGAGATGGACTTGATGGAAAGCCATTAGCTGCTAAAGCTTCCAGCAGTAGGGCAATGATGGTTTCAGTCCCAGACAAAGTTTCTGGAGACGTCCCATGGCATCCATCCACTACAACCTAGCATCAAGGGCTATTGCTCTCAGAAACAATCTACCAGGCTGCAATCCACATTCATAGATTATGTCTTTAAAAATGTCTCACTGTTGGTTTAGTAACCGGAGTTCATAGAAGTGCAATAGCCTTACAGTCGACTGTTTTTTTTGTGTTTTTTTTTTAACGTTTATTTATTTTTGGGACAGAGAGAGACAGAGCATGAACAGGGGAGGGGCAGAGAGAGAGGGAGACACAGAATCTGAAACAGGCTCCAGGCTCTGAGCCATCAGCCCAGAGCCCGACGCGGGGCTCGAACTCATGGACCGCGAGATCGTGACCTGAGCTGAAGTCGAAAGCTTAACCGACTGAGCCACCCAGGCGCCCCAGTCGACTGTGTTTTTTAAGTAGTTGTATTGTTAGAGAAACAACTCTCTCTGCCACTTCCCCACTTGCACTCTGACTCTTTCTCTCTCAAAAATCAGTAAACGTTAAAAAAATACCTTTTATCTGCTTTCTAAATGAGAATATTTTGGATTGTTATCTTATTTTCCTATCATTTTTAAATTGGTATGTTTTAAATGATTAAGTCGATCATTTATTCTATTCACAGACCACAGAATTTTAAAACAGGATTTCAATAGACATAGAGGCAGAATGAATATCCCTTGGGATTGCAAGCCCCATGGATTTATGACATGACAAGAGTCTGTAACATCTAGAAGTCACTTACAGCTATAAGTCTTTGGGATGTGCTGAATATAATTTTAATTGTATGTAGATATTAGTAACTTGTTAGGTGAAATTGAATGTTTGCAAAAGATGCATGTGCCTGCTGGTCAGTAAAGGAAAACTCAAGCTATTACTTTTATGTTTTAGCTTGTCTCCTCCCTGTTTCTTCCAGTTACATATACCCTTCCTTTGAAGATACTATTATACCATGTTCCCAGTTGGTCAATGCATCATAAAACCTCTGTACCACACCAGCTATAAGATTGAAATGTGACGTAAATCGGGTCAATCATACTGATTAATTTCTTGAATCTGGGGTTGGTGTACAACCCAGGCAGGACAGATGAGTACTCTGCCCTGTGATTGATTTTTGAACACTCGAAGACAGGTTTTCTTTTTCAAGACAGGTTGCTACACTGAGAAGGTATGAATATAGGATTTCAGATGATCCTTTTCCTCAGCACAGGGAAAAAAGACCTCATATAGGAGAGGATGAGACCAGCACAGAGAGCTAGGAAACAGAGCTCAGGGAAAGCACTGACTGTCATTTGGACATATGAATCCAGGCGTACTTGAAATCATGTCTGAATTCAAGCCTCTTGAGTACACGAGCATGTAAATTTTTCTTTTAGCTCAACATTATTTAGATGGTTTTCTGCCCACTGGGACTGAAAGAGTCTTGACTAAAAAGATCATCAACGATCTGCTCACCATGGCCAATGGCCTTCCGTCAACTATCGTTCCCCTTCAGCTTTTTTTGGTAATTCCCCAGGATGATTGGCCCCTGTTCCCGGAAGCCCTCTGTCTTCCTCTCTTTGGGTTGCTATCACAAAATACCACAGACTGGCTAGCTTACAAACAACAGAAATGTCTTGCTTACTGTTGTGGAGGATGGAAGTCCGAGATCAGGGTATCAGCATAGTTGGGTAAGGGCTTTCTTGTGGGTCACAGATATTTCCTTTATCCTAATAGGATGGAAAAGGCTAGAGAGCTGTGTGGGACCTCTTTTTATAATAAGAGCACTGGTCTCATTCATGAGGGCTTCCCTCTCATGACCTAATTCACCTCCCAGAAACCCCACATTCAAATACTTTTGGGGGTTAGGATTTCAACATACAAAGCTGAGCAGGGACACGAACATTTAGACAATAGCATCCTTTCTTTCCTTGACCTCTATTATCCACTCCCTACTTCTCAGGCCCTTTCCTCCTTGACTATACAAGAAGCAGAATCGGGGGTTCCAAGCTTGGTCTCGTTTGTGCCATTATTTTACTGTACATCCACAGGTAAGTTGCCTTACTTCTCTAGGCCTTTATCTCTTCATCTCTAAAGTGAGAATGTTACACTAAAACGACTCCTAAAATGCACCATTCAGCTCTATAATCCTGTGCTGTTAGAACAGGAAGAAGTGAGGAGAAATCGTGCAGTTAGAAGTTGCCTAAACTTTAGCGTGTGCTTGATTCAAATACAAATGCACTTAGGTGAAATAATTTTTAATTTCCCTTCTTACTGTTGTAAGGTCATGATGTTCTATATTATGTGCATTTTTTTCCCCCAGTAAGAAAGAAGGAGACCTTTTGAAAAAAGCTGCAAAAGATTTGACAATGCCCAGTGTTATTGTTGCTTGAATCCAATTACTGGGGAAGCATTCTGCACATCTTTACTCATCACATTTCAACATGTCGTCTCCTTCGTGTGGAACCAATTGCATTAAAGCAGTCATGAAACTATAGTCATCCTCCTCCCTTCACTAAAAATGTGATCATAAAAATTTTAAATGCACACATTCATTTTCCTCCCCTTCAACCAAGCAAGTACACCTCGTCAGTATTCCCTGCAAAAGTGATTATCGGGTCTCTGTCTATGAAAAATCTTAATAGAAAAATTAGATACACAACCAACTCCTGCTAAACTACACATCTGATTCCATTACTTGGAAGAGGCCAGTTGGTATTCATTTTTATATCTGCCATCAAAAATCTCTTAAGGCTTGCTATTTTTCTTCTGTTCTATTTTTTCCCCTCCCTTTCTTCCCTCTTCCCTCCTCCCTCCCTCCCTCCTCTTTCTTTTTCTTTCTTTCTTTCTTTCTTTCTTTCTTTCTTTCTTTCTTTCCTCATTTTTCTCTTTCTTTCTTCTTTCTTTCTTTCTTTCTTTCTTTCTTTCTTTCTTTCTGTCGGATTGGAGAAAAGAGAAGGGAAACATTTTCCAGATACTCAAGTTAATATTGTACCAAATATTTAAGCCTCAGAATTTCAAGTTTATATATATACACTGAAAGGGTTTTAATTTACTTAGGTCCAAGAAACTTTTATTACTTTATTTGTTCCAAATCAAAGTAAATCTGACTCCAAGCTCCTTTTTGGTCAAAGTAGGTAAGACATACAATGTCTTTTCGTTTTGGAGAATTCCTACTCCCTTGAGAATCATTTTAGAAGTGCTAGGGGCTATCACATTCCAGAACATTTGGTTCAGGTCTTCTGGTCTTCTGTGCACAATGGTCAGCAAGAATAGATTCATTGTCCATATTTACACGATCTCTTGAAGTTGACAGCATTGTTAGTTTAGTGTACAAGGAGATTATGAACGATTATCATGCCCATGCTTTCTACCATGCCATCTTGCTATCAGAAGTCCTACCAACTTTCTTTGGTCCTGAATTAGGAACAGGGCAACTGACTCATTCACCCGGGGGATTTTCACCTTTTCACCTTTACCCTGACTTCCTGGTTTGATCAGAAGTTAAAACATTATGGTGTCCCTGGGTGGCTCAGTCGGATAAGTGTCCAACTTTGGCTCAGGTCATGGTCTTGTGGTTCATGAGTTTGAACCCCACATTGGGCTCTGTGCTGACAGCTCAGAGCCTGAAGCCTGATTCAGATTCTGTGTCTCCTTCTCTCTGAGCCCCTTGCCTGCTCATTCTCTCCCTCTCTCTCTGTCTCCTTTAAATATAAATAAACATTAAAAAAATAAAAAGAGAAGTTAATACATTATCCACACATCCGTCCATCATCTATTTATCATCCATAACCTTTGATTGCACTGAGCTTTAAAACTCTGGTATCCCAGTAGGGGAAGGTTAGTGTCTCTACCCTTTCCTGGGGACCCCGGTGTTTCCTAGAACAGCAGTATGCACACCAGGGTCCTCAAGTCTGAGGGGATCAACTGTAAACATGGCTTTCTAGGTTTTGAAAACAAAAGCCAAGGAGGGTTTTCAGAAGTTTGAAAACTTCTGCTTTTGAGCCAAGACAGATAAAGCAATCAATAATCCACTCCAAGGCCTGGCCACATTTTGGGGGGAAGGAGGAATAAACATTACCAGTAGTATTTAATGTAATGTAGTGGGCTAGAAGGACCATCATCCTTTGGGTTCAAATCCCTCATCTACTAAGTTGTGTGACTTTGTGCTATATGCTTAAACTCTTTGTACACTAATTTATGGAGGTGCTATAACGGTTGTACGAGCTCTTAATAGGAAAGGCCTTAGAAGGGCACCAGGTTCCCCATTAGTATGATGTAAATGTTTTTTACTGTTAGTCATACTCTGAGCATGCCTTTTCTGAGCTCAGTAACTCTCCACAACTCATGTAAACTCTAACAACACATTCTTAGGTTTAAATCTTGACCCGTTCAACTGTCTGACCTTGGGGAAGCCAGGTATCCTGTCAGCTTTGGCTCTGTCATCTGGAAAATGGAGCCATTGGTATCTGCTAATGGGATGGTTGCAAGAATTAAGAGGAATGAAGTCTGTGAATCCCTTAGCGGAAAGTTTAAAAAATGCTTAACTCTGGACCTCCCGGGAATGTATTTCCTGCTTTGGTTACAATGCTGTCCAACTGTATTATCACGTCTTTGCCAAAGGGCGCCTTACTTCTTTTTCTGGATCTCTGATCTCCCATTTTTCTGACCACAGGGCTAGACACAAGATTGGTACACAGCTACGTATGGATTCTTTTTTGAATTTAGTTAACTCAATCGGGACTGCCGAAGCAGGTCAAGATTATCTTTCAATTGGCTGTCCCCTGTCATCAGGAACGCACCATCTGTTGGCCAGATTGGCGGCAGGACTCAACCCCCTAGCTATGTTCATTTTTCATGAAGTGGAGCTGCGCTGGGAGAGTGTTAGTTCTTGCCATGGATGCTCTGTCTTGAGCCAAGTAGCCAGGCTGTCTGAATGAAACCAGATGCAGCGTGCCTGGCCTGGAGGAGCCCTCAGAAGGGCCCTCAGCTTGCCTGGGAGGATGCATCTGGTGCCCTTGATGGGCCAAGTCTAACACATGGTCCTGTTCGCAATATTAATGACTGTCCTCAAATGGGCCCAGCCAAGTGTCATTTCTATTCTGCCGTCTTCCAACTCACTCTGTGTGGCAAGGTTGAGCGGATGGAGTAAGCAATGTGGTCTTGATGGCATTTATTCTTTAATGGACCAAGAGGAACTCAGCTCACATCCATCAGTTTTTTTCTTCTCTCTCTTTTTTAATTTTCTCAGTATATCAATGTACTGTCAAAGGCTCATGGCTTTTCTACTGTGTGCCCATCCCTGGCCTGGATACTTTGTGGGGTTCCAGAGATGAGAAATATTTCATGCCTCGGAGAAATTTACAGTCTGATTGGTAAAACAAACACTACATTTATTAACCAAACAGGGAATTAAAATGATGAACTCTGGCATTTGGATTTAACAAGTACTCATCCATTTAACATGTAGTTATCAAAGACTAACCGTGTGCTTAGCACTGGTGATACGGGAGCAGACTGAGCTATCAGTAAGTGATACAGCCAGAAATGGTCATAGACATTGCACAGAGGAGGAAAGCATTGAGCATTGTTTAAAGAAGGGACAGACTGGTATGCAGATGTCTTCCCTGTTTTGGCCCTTTTAAATTAACCCAACCCACAGGCACAAACCGTCCGAGGGATACCACAAACAGCTTTTCTAGGGGCACATTATCTGTCTCAGTACTTCTCAGGCTGCAGATGAGTGATTGTTGGAGCTGACATTAGATGTGAGCGTTTGAATGTCTACTTTCCAAACCGAAGTTCATGTTTGGAGATTATGGTAAGCATTAGAGTTATTGTTCCATACTGTGCTTTTCTCTTCTTTCTGCACACAAGGCAGAATTGAGTTTTCTTCCTCTTTTGATGTTCTATTTGCCATGTGACTGACTCTGGCCAATGACATTTGAATGCAAGGGGACCGTGTTACTTCTAGATGGAAATTTTGGAGCCGGTGCACCATTCTCTGCGATCCTTCTACCACAATCATACAAGCACGTGTCAAAGTGCAACTTCATCAGTCTCTGTGGGAATGAGTAGGACGAACAAAGCCACTGGCTGATGTGTACGGGGCATTCGTGTGAGGGGGAAAATGTATGTTTGTTGTATTAGGCCACATAGATTTCGGGGCTGTTCGTTACTGACATATCAACTGGCCCATCCTGCCAGAACTGGAAGTATAACACAAGCACCAGTTATAACAGAGTCCAGTATACTGACGGGCCAAAGGATATTTACCTACCCATGAGGACAAGGGGGTCTCAGAAGCCCCCTCAATAAAAACAAAGATTCCAGGGGCGCCTGGATGGCTCAGTCGGTTGAGCAGCCGACTTTGGCTCAGGTCACGATCTCGCGCTCCGTGGGTTCGATCCCCGCGTCGGGCTCTGTGCTGACAGCTCAGAGCCTGGAGCCTGTTTCAGATTCTGTGTCTCCCTCTCTCTGACCCTCCCCCGTTCATGCTCTGTTTCTCTCTGTCTCAAAAATAAATAAATGTTAAAAAAAAAAAAAAAAAAAGATTCCCTTACCCTGTGGTCACAGAGGAATTCCCACTTCCTTATCTCCTTTAAGTTATGGCAACACACTTCCTGTTAGAATGCAAATATAATCCCCTACAGCTGCTGATTAGGCAGCCACCCAGACTCAGCTTGCCAGCTGTGTTTCTTTCTAGCTCAGTGGTTCTTTCTGCTTTTTGGGTAAGCGCAGTGGTCCAATGCTACAGTCAGACATGGACAGCTATTTTTTGCCCCCTTGAACTTTCAGTGTGGAAAAGTTAATGGGGAATAATTTTCTGAACTCAAGAAATATCTTCCCTAAGTTGTATTTCAATCCCTTTTCACTTGCTACTGCTCCCCGTTAGTAAAATGTAGTCCCGAATTCCTCCATCATTATTTCAAATGTGAGTATTTGAATTCTGACACTCTGTATGGTGTCATGGAAAGAATAGCGAAGTTGTTTAGGACTTCTGTGACCGTAATCAGCTTGAGAAACATTGAATGATTAGTCATCTCCGTGCCTTGGTTCAGGGATTCACAACCCTAGCCGTGCCTTCCCCGGGAAAGGTATGTCAGAAACAGAGGGTTCCAGAAAGGAACCAAAATCCCCCCCGGGAGTTATAACATGAGCAGACTGAAACCAACCTACAGACGGATGTTCGAGACTTACAGATTTAAACTTCTTGTACTGTTATGTACTTGCAAAAGAGATAGAGGATGGGAAAAGGAGAAGGGAGGGGAGGGAAGGGATTTTGTAAACTGTAGTAAAACCAGTTATAGCCTTGGGCATGTTGAAGAAGGCAGAGTCTGGCTCAAGGGGAAGAGTACTTGACCTGGTGAAGGAAGACAGCCTGTGTCCACAAAGCTTTACTATCTCAAAAGAAGACTGAAGCCACCTATGTCCACATCACTTCACTATTTGTTCCAGAAAATCCTTCTCAAAAGGATGAGGGTGTAAACCAATCAATAACTTTGCTGTTGCTTCAGGAGATCTCTGCAAACCAATTTGTCCAAGCCAATGTTTTGCTCATTAGCGTGCTTATCCAACACAGTTTATTCATCAAACTCACTTCAAGACCTTACCTCCTTGTGCTACCAGTCCTAAGCGATTAGCTCATGAGCCAGACCCAATAACAATCGATTCCTTGCTTTGAAAGATCTGCCTTCTACCACTTGAGCCCAGACCCCAAACCTCTATAAATATCCTCCCAAATCTCTCCTTACGGGACACTATTAAGGTTCTATCAAGGTAGTATTTCCTTCCCCTTACTCCATTAACTGAGACTCATGAAATATGGTAGATTAGGACCATATGTCCAGCCAGTCACATATCACCTTCTCCTGTTCAGAAATGAACAAGCTGTTTCTGAATATTTGCCAGAAAATGGCAAAATACATTCTAAACAGCAAATTTATTTTCTTTCACTTATTTGTTTATGCTTGCTAATTAGCGAATCCAATACCAACTGCATAGGGATTCTGGATGTGTTGATGATACTTTTGAACAAACTGAAAGGAAACAAATGTGCATGTGTTGACCGAGGAGCCCTTTCCCAAGTGAAACCACATTGTATCTTTTCTCAAGGGAAATCGAAGCAGCTCTACACAGAGAAGTGTAGCTAGGGAATTCTACAGCCCCATATGCTGGTGCTTTCTGCTTAAATTATCATTTCCAGTTTCAACAGTGTCAAAGAAGTTGAAACTCGTGCTGTCGATGATGATGATCCTATCTTCGCAAAATATGAAGTTTTTGGACTTTATCAATGCTTTGGCTGTCACACTGTTCTGTTTGCACACGAAGACTCTCCTTTTTGGGCTTTATCCACTTTAAAGTGAATTATCCTTTTTCATACTTGTAGCTGGCATATCTCACACTCCAACAGACAGCAAAGCTACATTTATGTTCCCTTCCCACATTGCAATGATTTCTGCCAATCAGATCCATCTCCAAAGGGCCCAGCACCAACTTGAGAATTTTTCTGTCTAAACACAGGGAAGGGAAAGAAATATCCCTTCCAACTCAGCAACAAAGCCTCTAACACTTACTGAACATCTACTGTGGGCGGGGACTGTGCTAAGCATTTACTTGCCTAAACTCATGGATCTTCACAAGAGCCTACCCTATGCGTTAGAACTATTATTAGCCTGATTTTAAGGTGAGAGAGTGGAAGCAGAGAGAATCGAGGTGCATTTCCCAATGACAGTGACTAGGATGTGGGGAAGTGGGATGGGCTCTCTACCTGCTCTTTCTACGACCTGTGTGCTTAACCACACTCTCTGCTATGGCCCAGAATGAATGCCCACCAGAATTTAGTTTACTAAACAAATTGAAAATATCTGCATTCGGATTACTTGACAATTTTTTTTTTCTTAAGAGACAGGAAAAGAAATGGCTCCCCATTTTACACTGTGTGACTAGAGGGGTCATTTCTTCCAAGTCAAGGGAGTCTGTCTACAGCCAAATGGAAGATTCGACTTTCAGTAATGACGTATATTACAAGCTCCAAAAGTCCTTGTGAACACACGAGCAAAGTTGAGCTCCACCTGCCAGGCGGGCTCCCCTCATTCTCTTGGATCCCAAAGTCACTTGGACCGGAGTCACCATAGAGCTTGCTGTTACGTTTATTCTCTGGATCAGGGCTGGGTGTCCGCTGACCAGCCCTCCTCCAGATTCCCTTCTGGCCCCAAATTGGTTCTGTGTTGCCATATCCTGAAACTTTTCCTCCCTCTCTTTCTCCTCTATTTTTCCCTTATCCCTTTCCATAGGGATGCTTATCCCTTTCCATATTTCCAAAATGGTGTGCCTACCGGTTTTATACCCACTTACAGTCCATGTTTTTCTTCCTGTAGTGTAAGATTATTCCATTCTTTCTACTTATATTAGATTGCTGTCCACAGCACAGTAAAAGTGGATGAAAGAAAGATGAGATTGGATTAACCTTACAAGTGAGATTGTAGTGAAGTCCGAAAACCTTCAAGAAGAAAACTGAAAGACTATTGTTTTTTGTTTCTGTTTTTTTATAACTGGAAATATTTTCCAAATGGCTTAGATGCTCTGGAATAGAGGTAGACGCTGTCTAACTTTCAGTGTATACCTGTTCAGGCTCATGAATCACTGTAAATACAACTTTGGTTCTCATCTTCGTCACATACCCCAACTTAATTTGCAAAATGCAAAGATGCATGCTTCATCTGTGGGTGAATGAGTCTGCTTAATTGGCAAGTTGTCACAATTTCTTGTAATTATGGTTTTTTAACTATGTGAAAAAAGACAAATGGTAAATTATAGTAACATCATTTGTCATTTGGTGTAACGATGATCTCTGAATTATAAGTGCTGTGTGCACTAATGTATCTGTTATTTCTCTATGACAAATAGGACGATCAAAGCCTTTAATAGATTGTCCTCTTTTCTCCTGACAGGTTTATTTATTCTTTTTCCTGTGTTGAGAAAATTCTTTCCTCCTCCTCAGCCTCTACTAGCACCTGAGGCAGGGATCTAGACCCAGGATGGAGAGCAAACAGAGCTTTTCTGTGCAATATAGATCAAAGTGAGATTACCATCCTGGCTGGTGGGCGGGGTGTTCTTGCAGGAAATTTGAAGAGGACAGTTGGGTAGTTGAAGCCAGTCTCTACTTAGCACCAACTTTTTGCTAGATGTGCATTATTTTCCTTGTCATCTTCATGAAGGTGAAAGCTTGAGGGTCATGCGAGTGGGCTTCAAACAAGGTCATTGAGCAAAGACAAAAACCTCATCTGCAGCCTCCATGCACATGCTCTTTCATTTGGGTTAACTCTGCCACTTGAGCCAACTGAAAAGTGTGTGTGTGTGTGTGTGTGGTGCCTTAAATTGCCTTCATCATGCATTACATAAAAATATCAAAATTCAGGACTATAATAATACCAAAAGCAAAGATCCAAATAGCTGTCCTGGGGGTGCAGATGGTGGGAGAGAGGACACTGGAGGACAATGACAGGCACTTGATTTGAATGTACTACATCCCGTTTCTTCTATTTAAAAAAGGAGAGGACAATAAAGAGAGTGAAGTTATCGAAGTTATTATATTTGGTAAATATATTTAAGTAGGATATTATATTCATGTTACATGTTTGTTTCATTTCTTCTGCATCTCCTTTGCTCTGTGGCCACCAAGACATGGTTGAACTATTTCAGGGAGTTCCCTCTTCTCTCTTTCTCTGGGATGAGCTGTGAGGAGGTTCAGTAACTCACCCAAGTCATGGAAAATGAGCTTATCTTACAGGGTGAGAAGATTCCATCAAGCATGAAAAATAATATCAACATATCTCCTCTGAGAACACATTCTTAGAGAACCTTATAAACAGCTGTCTAATTTCTGACGGTGATAGATTAAGAAAATAGTCCAAAGGTGGAGGCCACATCAGCATCTGAATGTACGTAAGGTTATGTTTATAGAACATTAACTGCTCAGGGGCATGACAAGAGGGAAATTAAAGCTAAGTGTTAAGAACCACTGTCTATTGAAGATCATTCAGTAAGGAGGATAAAGTACTCTGAAATTATAAAGAAAGTCAATGATAAAATTTAATTTAATAAGCAAAATATAATTTTCCAGTCATGTTTTACCGGGAAATGGGTTTTGTATAGTACGTCCCATTTTTATTAAAAACTAAATATAGCAGGTGATTAATATTCATTGTACTATGTCATCCATTTTTTTCAGAATTTTTATTTATAACTGTAATTAATCTTATCATTATTAACAGCAAGCTTATAATTTAAAATGCAATGTTGGCCACTTGCAGTGTGGTTTCCTGGATATGATTCAGGAATGCATAAAGGGCCATAGTGGCAAAACTGGTGAAACCAAAGTAAAGTCTACAGTTTCCTTTATAATAATGTACCAATGCTGGTTTCTTAGTTTCGACAAATATACCGTGCCAACGTAAGAGGTTAACACTAGTTTACACTGGGTGAAGGATATAGCAAGCTCTCTGTACTGTCTTTATAAATTTTCTGTAAACCTAAGATTATTCCAAAATAAAAAGTTGATGATATCATTTTATCTTGAAGAGTAGGAGCTTAGGCTAAATATCCAACCAATTGGGCTGAACTCAAACACGTTCTTTCCTTCAGTGTTTGCTTTGGAAACTCTTAAATCAAACAGTAGGGATTTTGTTCTTACCTGCTAACTATATCTGACTGTTTTATAAGTGAGAGTCAAATGCCTTAGATATTGTTTCATTCATTCATTCATTCATTCATTCAGATTTTTAGTTCTCTTTGCGTGTTGCTATAAATGTATTTTGGTACCAGTGCAATCTGACCTCATTAGTCTTCCTTTGCAGTCCTGTTCCCCATGCCTTGTGTGCTGTCTACCTTCTGTCCCCCTGTTTATCTTTACCAGTGTCGATCATCATACACATATGGATCATCTCCTCTGTGAAGTCCCCCCAACAGCCCCATTCCCCATACTTAGCCATCCCTCCCTTTCCTGACTGTGCATTGTCTCTTCCTTATATTTGCACCACTGATGCCTTGTCTAGGGCCTGGCACACAGCTGGAGCTTTGCAAATGTCTGTTCACGGATTTGACCTTCTTAAGGCAAAGGAAGATCATGCTCAGTTCGTAAGTAGCACATATGAGTCTTACAAAATGACGCCTGGTTATGTTTCCAATTCATTGATGTTTTGTTAAGTAGGTTCTGGAGTTTTACTGAATAATGTGTTATACTGCGTTCCAAAGTAATTTAATGTGACCTTTGTTTTTAATGCCATTTTAGATTAAATTTTGTCTCAAGCTCATTTTCTGAGAAGCTTCCATTTCCCCAAAGGTTCCCACCACCTGGTGATTTTGGGTTTTACATCGATAACCTACAGTGTGGATAACCAGGGAAAGAATTTCTTCTTCAAAAAACGCTTTTGGTTTTTTGGAACAAGGGATGAAATTGGGACACAATTTTATTTGCTCATATTTTTATTCTAAACATCATTCTTGGATTGCCCAGCTTTTGATGACTTATTTATTCACTTGACAATATTTATTGACCACCTACTTTGTTCCAGGGACAACAGACAAGCAGGGGCCTCCTCTCTGAGCTCACATGCTAGGGTACGTGTGTATGCAGAAGGGGTGGGGCAGTAAGTAAACAAGAGAAACGATGTGGGAGATATACAGAGTGACAGGATGGGGGGCGAGACTCCATCGGCAAGTGTGGTTGGGGATGGTTATTTGGGAAGTAACATCTGAGCTTAGATTTGAAGGAAGGAAGAGATTTGGACTCCTGAAGAGCAAGCATCCAGCATTGCAGGCAGAGGGGACCACAGTCGCAAAAGCTCTCTGACAGACGTGTGTCTGAACAGGGCTCAAGGGTCTGAACAAAAGTCCCAGGGGCTTCAACCTAGCGGCCACCAGACAGATGATATAGATGGAGGTTAGAAGGGTCAGCAGGGCTGCTTTGTTTTCTTTTCTGGAACCACGCAAGCCTAAGTTCTTGCTTACTTCTTCTAGTGGTTTTCACAGAGGATACAGAGAAAAGAACAACGCATTCTGTCTTCCCAAGATGCTCAGAGTCTAGGTGGGTTAGTAGACAGCGCAGTTAACTCCAATAGGCACAGTATTTGGAGACTGCCCTTAGACGTACGCAGGGTTGTGTGCGAGTTCAGAAGAGGAAAGGAGTCCTCACAGCCAAAGGACCACCACATAGTTTGTCGCTGCAACACTGCCATGCAAGTGTCTTTCCAGTATTTCCCCTCGCTGATTAGTGCCATGAAACGTTGCCAGGTGGCCTGTTCAACTTCCTCTGAGCTCCTAAGCATATCTGAAACATGAGAAATCCCACAATATGCCTTTGGCAAAGCACCCTAAAACATGTTTCAAACCGCAGTTAGTCAACAGAAAGAGATAGAATTTCTGGGCAAAACAGATCATCTCAACCATGTTCATGTTTGAGGGTACTTTCTCTATTTGGTTTAGATTCCTAGGTTTTCTGGGGCCTGCTGGAAATGCCGCTCCAGGGAACAACCCGGGAACATGCTCTCACTTCTACCCCCAAGGGGCTTGCTCCTTGCTGGTTGCACCCTCATTCTCTTGGTTACTTGGGGAGGCATCTTTGCTCCTTCTTAGAGAGAAACTTTCCACCCCACTGCCAATTCTGTCTGCCAGGCCTAGTAAATACAGAAACCTGCACATCCCCGAAGCTCTCTGATGCATCTAGGGGGCTAAGGAACTTGGTGATTATCTCTGGTGGCTGTCATCTTGTCTTGCGTCTCGTTGTTTTGTTACTTCTCCTGTCTTCTTTAGAGATTTATGACTGTTGACCTTTAAACTGGACACACATATCCTTGCAGGCAAGGAATGTTTTTCAGGGAGTATGGATAGCTATAACAGCATGACGTTCTAGATTTTCACCTTCCACCTGTACTCTTCTCTAGGATTAATTTGCCTGAGATTCCATCTGCCGGTTCTTTCTCCACTTTCTTTTTCTGAGTTTTCCACTTTCCTGGCAGGGGGTCGGGTGACAGGAAGGCAAGCATCTCTCTCAGCTCTCCATAATTTACTCAAGTGCTGTGACCAGCGGTGCAAACACCTCTTGGGCACCCAACAAAAAGACCACCCAAGACTGTTTCCCTCAGAGGGGGAGGGCTTTGTTTCAGCTAGGAAGCACCCAGAGAAGGCAATATCCTACAGCCAGCTAGTTAACATCTCAGAATTAGAACTCAGCAGTGAGAAGATCATGGAGGGGGTGCGTATGAACAATTTTTTTTTTTAATTTAAAAAATTAAGTTAGAGATTTTCTGTCAGAAATTAAGCCCCTTTGGCTGATTGGTCTGACAGCGAGGACTAGAATTTTTCGGAAATTGAATAAACTAAATCTGGTTTGATTTGATCACAATACATTGAAAGCTTTGTAAGGCATGTGATACACTAGAAAACACATCTTTGGTAATTATTAGCCTTATGATAAAAGTTTTCAGATGTTGACGTAAAAACAGGCGACAGTTCCACAGATTGTACAACGGTCACGTGGGATTTATGAACAGACCAGTGCTCATTGTTTAGTCTCCTGTGTCCACCCAGTTACACCCACCTTTCTCTTTGCATATTTCCTCCCTCAGTCTTTAATGTGTGGAGAACAGCAGTTCCTCAATATTTGTATGTGAGACAGAAATAAAATTATTTAAAAAATGATTTGAGCTTTTAGAACACCACAGTGCACTTGTTTATCCGAAATATGATACATTTCCAAGGTCTTTACGCGGATGGATTAAAGTTGATTCCATGGCTTTTTCATATCCTGGCATGATCTACTTTTATAGACATTATACTTAAGGTATTCGGTGTGCATTTTCAAGAAACCAAAGCCTTAGGGAATTAAGTGGTTGCATAAACGAGTGGATTATTAATGAGCTTGCAGCTCCATAGAAAGATAATTAAGCATTTATTCAGAGAGCAAGATCCATTTCAGGGCAAGAGCCCAGAAGATAGAGGCACACACGCAGCCCTTAAGTTTCGAACAAAAGGCTTCCCTAAAATTCAGTTCTTTCTGCACGAAAGCAGATCTGAGTCAGATGTCAGAAATATCCTTGCCTAAAGGGAAAGTTATTTTTAATGTATGTCTTGTAATATTTATACCCAAGTGTCAAAGGGAGAGTTGTGGTATAACCTGGGGATTAGTTCAGTCATACACTTGAGATGAAACAGAGCCTCCAGGAATATACTCTTCCGCTGAGATCTATCAAAGCCTCTGTACTGGAGGCACACCTTTCCCTCTAGCCGGCTACACAACAAATGAACTCGGGAGATCAGAAGACTTGCTGAGATGGAACAGACATGGTATAATTACATATTTCCCCCTCCTTTGAACTCTGGAACTGGGTATGCACAAAGGAAAGTTATCTTAATAAGTGAAAAGAGCAGCTTACCAAGCAGGACCAACACAAGCGAGTATCATGTGAGCAGACAACACTTTTGCCTAACAGGAAACCATTGAGGTATGGAGTAAGAAGGAGTTGCTGGGAATCTGTGAAATGCGCTCACAGAAGTAAAGATGTAAGAAAGACCTGAGAAGACAGCGACAGAGGTTCAGAGAGAGAGAGAGAGAGAGAGAGAGAGAAGAGAGATAAAGAGAGTGCTGATGTGGAACGCCAAAATTTTAGTGCTAACACGGGAGGGAAGGGACACAAATATGACTGTGGAAGGATTAGAATCTGAAAGACCAAAGAGATTTTGCCACAGCAGGAAGGAAACAAGTTGAAGAGAGATAGAATACATAGTCACTGTGAAAGGCAATAGCCATAGGATAGCACTATGGTCCCATGCAGAGGTCAGCAAGCTCTGGCCCAAGGGTCACTCTGACTCATAATTGGTTTTTGTATGTCCCAGTGGCTATGAATAGTTTTAATATTTTTTTTAATTTTAATTTTTGAGAGAAAGAGAGAGCAAGAGTGAGAGACAGGGAGAGGGGCAGAGGGAGAGAGAGAATCTCAAGCAAGTTCCACGCTCAGCTCAGAGCCCCATGTGGGGCTCAATCCCAAGACCTTGGGTTCACGGCCTGAGCTGCAATCAAGAGTCGGACTCTTAACTGACTGAGCCACCCAGGTGCTGCTAGTTTTAAAATTTTAGATGACTGGGAAAAAAAAATAAAAAATAAGAGCAATACCTCATGATGTGTAAGAAGTACGTGAATTTCAAATTTCATCCAAAATAAAATTTAAGTTCCTCCTAGGACTTGAACCTGTAGAAAATGGGTGTGAACTTAAAACAATAACCTACTCCTTTCCAAAGGTTTTACAAAACCTGATTCAAATAGATCTTCTCCTTTGAGAAATGTATTGTGATTCATGAATTTGAATTTGGACTAGAAACTTGGCAATTATTTCAAGGACTGTAATACACTAGAAAACACACAATTGTGTATCCATAAATCACAGGTAGTCTAGAGCCAGATAGATGAATGAATCTGCCCACATGGAATACAGAGATTCTTTTCCACACTTAGAGAAAATAACCAAATGAAGGGATATTTTCTAAATTTTAACTTTCTTATAATATATTGGTATCCAGTTCAGCTTATAAGCAAATTAGCATCTAATACAAAATAGTAATAAAAAAGCACTTAGAAAATACTAATCAAATATCCCAGTAGCTCTTTCTAGGTCAGTTTTCTTATTTTCTTCTGGAAATACTTTCTAAATTTCATGATGAAATTCAATAATTTAATATTTCATAATATTTCAAAAAGTGGTTTGGCTTATTGGTGGTCTGTCACCTAAATAAATTTGAGAGCTACTTATTAAAAATGTTTTGGGGTGCCTGGGAAGCTCAGTCTTTTGAGCATCTGATTTCAGCTCAGGTCATGATCTCATGGTTTGTGAGTTCAAGCCCCAAATGGGGCTCTCAGCTGTCAGTGCAGAGCCTGCTTTGGATTCTCTATCTCCTTCTTTCTCTGCACCTCCTTCACTTGTGCCTTGTCTCTCTGTCAACAATAAATGAACATTTTAAAAAAGTTCTCTTTAAAAAAGAACATTAAAAGAAGTTACTTAAGTAAAGTGGAGTCTTTTAATTGCCTTGTTACATTGCCTGTTGATTTATTTGCCATCTTTATACATACTGTATCTTTGACATAGTAACACTGAGAGAACGCACACTTCATTCTGGGTGAAGAAAGAAGAAAGAGAGAAAGAAAGAGAGGAAGAGGGGAAGAGAGGAAGGGAAGAAGGGAGGAAGGGAGGAAAAAAGAAAGAAAGGAAAGAAGAAAGAAAAGAAGGAAGGGAGGAAGGGAGGAAAAAAGAAAGAAAGGAAAGAAGAAAGAAAAGAAGGAAGGAAGGAAGGAAGGAAGGAAGGAAGAAGAAAAGAAGGAAGGAAGGAAGAAGAGAGGGAAGGAAGGAAGGAAAGGAGGGAAGGAGGGAGGGAGAAAGGAAAGAAGGAAGGGAGGAAGGAAGGAAGGAAGGGAGGAAGGAAGGAAAGAAGGAAGGAAGAAGAAAAGAAGGAAGGAAAGAAGGAAGGAAGGAAGGGAGGAAGGAAGGAAAGAAGGAAGAAAATATATAATATAGCATAGTGTTTTTGGCAAGTTAACTTAACTCATTTCGGATCTCAGGCTTACAGCAGATTGAATTTTTTGGTCTCACATTATGATTCATCACCATCATTGGTCCAAGTTTACACTCTCTTCTATTTTATTTACTTTTATTTTCTTTTAAAATTTTGGTTCTCTCTGCTCTTTATTCCCAGTTCTATACTCCTCCTCTTATATTCTTCTGCATTGGCATCAAGTGTTCATAGAAACTGTAGAAAATGGAACTCTATGTCCTTCCTTCCATTCCATTTTCCATATAATGACTTCTCTGTGTATAAACTATATACAGCATTTTTTTTAGGGGCGGAGGTGTTCTTGCTAATCTACTTAAAGAGTATTGTAATTCTGATTTTTTTCACCTGCAATGTTTCTGAGATCTATCCATCTTAATATATATTTAGATCCAGTTATTTGCTTAGATTGTATTACATCTCACCATTGAATATGATAATTTAAAAATGTTATTCCCTCATTCCCATTTAAGTTGTTTTTCATTCATTGTCATTGCAAACCAGGTCGTGATAAATTTCTGCATAAATATTTCTCTATGTACCATATGGGAGGTTTTACAATGATCTATATCCAGGAGTGGAAGTGCTGTAAGACAATGTTTATAATTTAAACAAATACTTCCAAATTTCCCTGCCAAATGGCCAGTTTCACTCCCATTAGCAATCGATGAAGGTGTCCCATATCATAAGCATTTGAAATTATCTTACTTGTAATTTTTTTTTTAACCAATCCGATTACTTGCACATTGATTACTGATTATTCCTTTTAAATGGATAATGGATTTTTTTCTCTTAATTAGTGAGGTGGAACTTTTTTTTTTTTTATACTGTTGGTAGCCTTTTGGGTTTCAACACTGTTGAATTGCCTATTTACCTTCTTTGTCCCAAAATTTAAAAATATGGTTGACTTCTTTGTTCTTCCTAAATAATTTATAAGGCATACATACACATACAGGCTCCTACCTGACACCTATTTTCATTTGTCAGTAGGAAACATGGTAAATACTGTCTTTTTATCTCTCCTTTAACTGTGTTTACATTTGGCAATCCTTTTCCTTTTTTGACATTTCCTTTTTATCAGTAGCACTGAAGTATGATTAACATCAGTAAACTATACATAATTAAATTATGCAATCTGATGAATGTTGTCTCACTGAAGGGGGCGGATATATGCACTCATGAAATTATCACCATGATCAAGATGATTAATATATCCCTCACTCCCCAAAGTTTTCTCAAGCCTTTTTGTAATCTTTCCTTGCAGGATCTCTCTGTCCCCTATGCCCACATCCTGCATCCAGGCAACCACTGATTTGCTTTCTGCTCCTATAGATTTTTTTTTTTTTTACATTTTTTAGAAGAGTATATAAACTTACATAAATGGAATCATAGAGTATGTGTGGAATCATACAGTATGTGTGATTTTTGTGTCTTTTTTCACTTGGTTGAATTACTTTGCAATTTATTCATGTCATTGCCTGTATCAATAATTTATTCCTTTTCATTGAGGAACAACATTCCATGGTATTGATATACCACAATTTGGGTATCAATTCATCTGATTACGTATCTGTGCTGTTTCCAAGTTTTGACTCTTACCAAAAATCTGCTGTAAACATTTGTATAAGATTGATATTGACGTAAGCTTTTAGTTTTCTTGGGTAATACCTAGCAGTGAAATGGTTTGTTAATATAGTAGGTGCATGTTAAACTGAAAAGAAAGTGCTAAGCTGTTTTCCTAAGTGGTTGTACCATTTCACATTCTTCTCAGCCGTGTACACTTAGGATTTTCACAGTATTTGTTTTCTATCCTTTCCTTTTACTTTGAACACACTTCTGTCTTTATATTTAACATGGGTCTCTTGTAAACAAAATAGAATTGGGTACTTTTTCATTATTCTAGCCTGGAAATCTTGTCCTTTCATTTGCAAGGTTTAATCCATTAATATTTGGTGTAATTACGTAATATTTGGGGTTAAGTCTTCTATTTTACTAATTGTCCTTTACTTGTCCTATATATATTTCGTGCCTTCATTTATACTTTTGTCAAATGGCTCAACCACTTTTTTATTAGTTTATGTTATCACTGCAATTAGCTTTATAATTCTAGCTAATCTTATAATTCCAGCATATAATTCATATATTCACTGTAAAGATTGTATTACACATCCTTGACTAAAGTCTCTCTTCGGTTAGTATCTTTTCTACTTCCTAAACCATCAAATATTTCCATAGGTATTCAATAAATATTTCTATTTTCCCTTCCCTGATGTATTTTGCCTTTATGACATATTTTACTTCTTTTTCAAGGCTGTTTTGGCAATTGTGAATCCCTTGAAATTTTATATGAATTTTAGAAGCAACTTGGCAATTTCTACAAAGAAGACACCTAGGATTCTGATAGGGATTGCATCAAACCTGTAGATAAATTTGTGGAGTATTGCCATCTTATTATAAATTTTTTCATCCAGGAACATGAGATATTTTCCCGCTTGTTTAGATCTTTTTAAAATTCCTTACTGCAACATTTATGGTTTATAGTTACAGATCTTGCACTTTTTAAAATTTTATTCCTAAGTATTTGGTTTTAGATTATATTGGAAATAGAATTACTGTCTTACTATAATTTTTAGGTTGTTCATTGCAAGTTAGTGAAATCCTGTTGATTTGTACACGTTGATCTTGTATCTTGTAAACTTGATGAACTCACTTTCGTTCTAATTTTTTTTAGTGGATTCCTTAGAATTTTCTGCGAACATCATCATGTGATCTGTGAATGGAGATAGTGTTGCATCTTCTTTTTCAATCTGGATGCCTTTTAATTCTTTTTCTGAACTACTTGCCTGAATGAGAGCCTCCAGTACAAGGTTGAACCCAGGTGGCAATAACAGACTTTCTTGCCTTGCTCCTGATCTTATGGGAAAAGCATCAAGACTCTCACCTTAAAGTAGGACCTTAGCTAGATTTTTCATAGATGACCTTTATCAGATTGAGAATGTTCCCTTCTTAAATTTTTTTTAATGTTTTTATTTTTGAGAGAGAGAGAGACAGAGCACGAGTGGGGGAGGAGCAGAGAGAGATAGGGAGACACAGAATCCGAAACAGGCTCCAGGCTCTGAGCTGTCAGCACAGAGCCTGACGTGGGACTCGAACTCACAAGCTGTGAGGTCATGACCTGAGCCGAAGCTGGACACTCAACCGGCTGAGCCACCCAGGCGCCCTGAGAATGTTCCCTTCTATTCCTAGTTTGTTTAGCGTTTTGTTTTTTTTTTTTTCAGTGTATTTTGCCAATGTGCTTTCTGCATTTATTGAGATGATTATATGCTTTTTGATTTTTATTCTATTGATATGATTTCTGGATGTGAAACCATGCTTGCATCGTCCCTGGGATAAATTGTACTTGGTGATAACATAACATATAATTCTTTTTATATATTGCCAGATTTGGTATGCTTGTCTTGCTAAAGATTTCTGTGGTCCATATTTCATAAGAGATACTGGTTTGTAGTTTTCTTTTTTCATGATATCTTTGGGTGGTTTTGGCATCAGCACTATACTGCCCTTGTAGAATGATATGAGAAGTATTTACCTTCTCTACTACTTTTTTGTAAGCATTGGGGAAGAACTTGTTGTTAATTATTCTTTAAGCATTAAGTAGAAAGTACCAGTAACCCGGCCTGTACGTAGGCTTTTTTGGGGGTATCCTTTTGATTACTAATTCAGTTTTTTTTTAAATTGTCTCTTCCCATTGGCTCTTTCTTCTTGATTCACTTTCAGTAGTTTATCTCAGTCTAGGAATTTATAAATTTTATCTAAGTTATTCAATTTGTAAGGATAAAACTGAACACAGCATTCCTTTATAATCCTTTTTATTTTTGCAAAGTTGTTCATAACATCCCCTCTTTAATTTCTGATTCTAGTGACTTGAGTCTTTGTACTTCTTTTCTTGGTCAACTTAGCTAAAGTTTTGTCAATTTTGTTGATTTTTTCAAAGAACCATCACTTTTTTATTATAACTATTAACTCTTGTTTTTCTATTATCTATTTTATTAATTTATATTAACTTTTTTCTCTTTTTTTTGTTTGTTTTAGGCTTTTCTCTTTTTCTCTGTCTTAAAATGTAAAGTTAGATTATTGCTTATATTCTTTCTTATTTTTTAACATAAATATTTTGAACTGTCAATTTACCAGTCAGTCTGCTTTGGCTGCATCACATAAATTTGATGCGTATGTGTTGTGATTTTATTATCATTTATCTCAAAGTGTTTTCCATTTTTCCATTGAAGTTATTCTTTGCCTCATTGCTCATTTGGAGTGTAGCATTTAATTTATACATGCTTTTTAGTTTCTCAAATTTCCTTCCATTATTGATTTCTTATTTTATTCCACTGTAGTAAGAAAACATGTTTTGTTTCAACTTTATCTTTTTAAATGCATTGAGGTTTGTCTTATGGGCTAACGTATGGTCTGCCCTGGACAATGCACCTTGTGCACATTGGTTGGAAGTTTCCATGAAAGTAGAGTTGGTTTACAGTGTTATTCTGTTTCTCTATTTTATTTCTGATGTACTGTTTAGTTGTTCTTTTCATTACTGAAGATGTGGTTTAAAGTCTGTACAACTACCTTTGAATTGTCTATGTATTACTTATTTCTCTCCGTTTTTTCATTATGTATTTCAGGGGTCTCTTGTTAGGTGCGTATGTGTTTACAATTGTTACATCTTCTTGGTAAACTGGCCCTTTATCACCATGAAATGTCCCTTTATCTCTGGCAACATATTTTTTTGTCTTAAAATCTAATTTGTCTGAAATTATTATAGTTACCCCGGCTTTATTGTACGGTATTTCCCTCTTACCCATGGTAGGTATGTTCTAAGATCCCCTGTGGATACCTGAAACCATGAATAGTACTGAACCCTATATATACTATGTTTTCTCCTATAAATATATGCCTGTGATAGAGTTTAATTTCTAAATTAGGCACAGTGAGAGATTGACAGCAATAATAATACAATAGAACAATGATAACAACGTACTGTAATAAAAGTTATGTGAATGTGATCTCTCTCTCTTTCTCTCAAAATCTCTTGCACTGTACTCACCCTTCTTCCTATGATATGAGATGATAAAATGCCTACGTGATGAGATAAGGGAAGGTGATTGACCTACGTGTTGGGATGCAGTGTTAACTTACTACTGATTTTCTGATGGCATGTCAGAAGAAGTATCGTATCATTCCGGACCACAGTTTATCACAGGTAACTGAAATCACAGAAAGCAAGACGGGGGAAGGTCGTGTTTCCTATTTTCATGACATATTTTTGCCATCCTTTGACTTTCAATCTATTTGTAAGATTTGCGTCTGAAGTGTGACTCCTGTAGATGGTATATTGCTGGATCGTTTTTTAACTCACCTCTGCCCAATGTACCTTTTGATTGGAATAGTTAATCCTTCCCTTTGTGATATTATTATTGACACAGATGAATTTATATTTCTGAACTTTATGTTTTGTTTTTGTTTCACTAAAAATAATAGCTTTCATCTACCTGATACATAGTACACAGAAGCAGCTGTCTTCCTCACTAATTTTTGATACAACACTTATAATAAAGCTTTCATACAAACATATGTATCTGTTTCAGGTTGGCTACTTTTGTCTTTTTGTGTGTATGTGTGCCAAAAATATATTGTTTAAATTATGGTCTAAAATATGTCTGATTATTTGGTAGACCCAGTCTAAAGATATTGCTTTTTTATTTTTGTGTGTTCAATTATTACATATATATTTCAAAATTACATTTTTCAAATCTACAGTATATCCCATAAAATTTTTTATTGAAAAAGCATTAAATTTATTTTAATAATTTTTGTTTTAATAATTATAATATTAAATTATATTTAATCATATATAATTAATTATATTATATAATTGTATATTAATTAATATAATAATTATTATATACTAATTATTTATATATAAATTACATAATTATATATATTATATTTTTATAATTTATATAAATCATATAAATTATATACATTAAATATTAAAATATAATTTTAATATTTATTATTTAATAAATAATTTTTTTAGTAAAATTATAAACAAAAATTATTTATAGGGGTGCCTGGGTGGCTCAGTCAGTTAAACATCGACTTTGGCTCAGGTTATGATATTGCAGTTTGTGGATTCTAGCCCCGCATTGGGCTCTGTGCTGAGAGCTGAGAGCCTAAAGCCTGCTTCGGATTTTGTGTCTCCCTCTCTCTGCATTACCTCTGCTAGTGTTCTACCTCTTTCAAAAATAAACTTTCAAAAATAATTTATATAGTCATATCCTCTTTTTTTCTTGTTGTTAGGTTAATTTCTAAATACTGTCTTGTTAATTTTATTGCTGGTATTGTATATGGTATTCTATTACTCTTTCCCGATTTTTCTTTTGTTTTCTTATAGGAGTTGAGAAATACTTCTGATGTTTTGTTATAGCATGGTTGATTTTTTAAAATTATCTTTAATATTTTATCACTTTTGCTTTTTTGGAGGTCATTATATCATCTGCACATACAGTAGCTTTATCTTTTTTTCCCCAATCTTAATAATTATTTTCTCTTATTGTAGGCATCCTTTTTGTATTATTTTAAATGAAATGTTTCTTCAGTTTCTGTATTAAGTATGTTTACCATAGGTTTCTATAAATATGATTTGTCAGATTAAAGAAATTCTCCTCTTTTTCTACTTACCTATAGATAGTTTAAGTTTGCGATTATGTATTAACTTTACCAAATGCTTTTTTACCCTCTAATTGTGATTTGGTGTTTCTCTCAAGTCTGTTAATTTGGTGAGCTAAAAAGATAGTCATGTAATTATTTCCGTGGTTTTACATTCCTGAGACAACTTACACAAATATAAAATTACGTTTTGCTTAATATACTCTTGGATTGAATAGCCTTAAATTATTTAATATTTTTGCATCTCTGCTCAAAAGAAAAATGAGTCCACTTTTTAAAAAAAATCTCTTTGAATTTATTATCTGACTTATGTGTCAGTGTAATTTCAACTTTATCTAAAAATCTGGGAACTCCCTACCTCCCTCCTTTTTCTAGTTTTGGGAACAATCCATTTGTATGACTTTGTTCTTTGAAGTGTGAGAAAATCCACATTTAGGCTTGGAGATTTAGGGAGGTGGGAGGCTGCTGACAATTTCATGTTTTTAATAGTAATTTTTCTATTTAATTTTTCTACCCCTTGTGCCAACTTTGGCAGCTAGTGTTGTGTCTTATCCTGTGTATTCTTCCATGTTAAGAAGATTTTTCATTTGCAGCTTATTTTTTTCCAAAATATTTTTTTAAGTTTATTTATTTTGAGAGAGGCAGAGACAACACAAGAGGGGCGGGGCAGAGAGGGAGAGACAGAATCCCAAGCAGGATCTGTGCTGTCAGCCCGACGTGGGGCTCAAAGCCACAAACCGTGAGATCACGACCTGAGCCAAAACCGAGATGGACACTTAACCCACTGAACCACCCAGGTGCCCCTTCCCCAAAATGTTTTTAACATTTTTTCTGTATGTGTGGTTAGTTCTCTGTCTCTCCTCTTTTTTTCTTTCTTGTTTTGGTGACTTCTCCCTCATTCTGTTGTTAATGTTTACTTGTGTTTCATTGATACGTCATTTCAGAAATTTATCTTATTATATATTTATAATTATTCTTTTGTTCTCTACTTCATAGATTTGTAATGTCTTTCTTATTCCTCTTCTTGCATCTGTAAGTTTATGTTTATGACTTAATTTCTTGAGGCAAATACATAAGCTCATTCATTTTTGTTATTTGTTTTTTTCTAATAAGCCACTTAAAGTTGTCATTTTCCCCTGCTAAGTAAACATTTTGGTGTTTTGAAATTTAATTGCTATTTAACAGTACTTCACAGTTTCCTCATAATTTCACCTTTAAATCACTGGTTAAGTGGAAGTAGGCTTTTAAGTTTTCTAAATTTGAGAATGTGTTTAGTTCTCTCTTTGATACTCATTTTTTAATTGATTGGCTTGAGGTGACAGAAAATAGTTTGTGTGTGGAATGTATTGAGACTTCTTGTATGGCCTTTTTCACTATTCCACATATTTGAGAGATAAATATAGAATCCTAAGGAAGGGCACAAAAATTGTAATCATAACAATTAAATTGCACTTGTTAAGCATTCTACTCAATTCCTTTATAACCTAGGATAATTTTGAGAATGATGTATTTTGAGGCATGCGTGTGTATGTGTGTATTTGTGTGTGTGTGAATTCCAATTATATTTGTACATTATGTATTTTTCTATTGCTTTTCATATAATATATGATATGGCTCAAGGCTCTATAATTATGTGATATATGATTATGGTTATTGTATACACTTGGTATGGATTTTTCCTTTACTCGGTATGCACACTTTCATTTTCATTTTTTCACACTTTCGTTTTTATTTGAATGTTATTTTGTCATATTAAAATTATCAGCTTGAGGGGTCCTGGGTGGCTCAGTCAGTTAAGCGTCTGACTCTTGGTTTCGGCTCAAGTCACGATCTCACATTTCTTGAGATTGAACACCATGGTCAGGCTGTCTGCACTGACAGTGTGGAGCCTAGTTGGGATTCTTTCTCTCCCTATCTGCACTTCCTCTTCTCTCTCTCTCTCTCAAAACAAATAAATAAACATTAAAAAATTATCAGCTTGCATTATGCTAACATTTAGTAGCTATCTCTTTGTTTTCCCATCTTTCTGTTTTCAATCTTCTTGTGATCTTTTTTATTACTATTAAAAACACATATTATGGCACAAAAACAGAAGTTCAGCTCGATGGAACGGAATAGAGAACTTAGAAATGGACCCACAAACGTAGGGGCAACTAATCGTTGACAAAGCAGGAATGAATATCCAATGGAATAAAGGCAGTCTCTTCAGCAAATGGTGCTGGAAAAACCAGACAGCGACATGCAGGAAAATGAACCTGGACCACTTTCTTACACTATACACAAAAATAAACTACAAATGAATGAAATACCTAAACGTAAGACAGGAAGCCATCAAAATCCTACAGGAGAAAGCAGGTAAAAATCTCTTTGGCCTTGGCTGCAGCAACTTCTCACTCAACATGTCTCTGGAGGCTAGGGAAACAGAAGCAAAAATGAACTACTGGGACCTCATCAGAATAAAAAAAACTTCTCAGAAAAGGAAACAATCAGCAAAACTAAAAGGCAACCAACGGAACAGGAGAAGATATTTGCAAATGACATTTCAGATAAAGGGTTAGTATCCAAAATCTATAAAGAACTTATCAAACTCAACACCCAAAAAACAAATTATCCAGTGAAGAAATGGGCAAAAGACATGAATAGACACTTCTCCAAAGAAGACATTCAGATGGGTAACAGACATCTGAAAGGATGCTCAACATCACTCATCAGGGAACTCAAAATCAAAACCACAATGAGATACGACCTCACACCTGTCAGAACGGCTCACATTAACAACTCAGGCAACAACAGATGTTGGCGAGGATGCGGAGAAAGAGGATCTCTTTTGCATTGTTGGTAGGAATGCAAGCTGGTGCAGCCACACTGGAAAACAGTATGGAGGTTCCTCAAAACACTAAAAATAGAACTACCCTATGACCCAGCAATTTTACTACTAGGCATTTATCCAAGGGATACAGGTGTGCTGTTTCAAAGAGGCACATGCACCTCAATGTTTACAGCAGCACTATCAACAATAGCCAAAGTATGGAAAGAGCCCAAATGTCCATCAACTGATGAATGGATAAAGAAGATGTGGTATATATATATACAATGGAGTATTACTCAGCAATCAAAAAGAGTGAAATTTTGCCATTTGCAACTACATGGATGGAACTAGAGGATATCATGCTAAGCGAAATTAGTCAGTCAAAGAAAGACAAATATCGTATGACTTCACTCATATGAAGACTTTAAGATACAAAACAGATTAACATAAGGGAAGCAAAGCAAAAACAGTTTAAAAACAGGGAGGGGGACAAAACATAAGAGACTCTTAAATATAGAGAATGGAGGGTTGCTGGAGGGGTTGTAGGAGGGGGAATGGGCTAAATGGGTAAGGGGCACTAAGGAATCTACTGATGAAATCATTGCTGCACCATATGCTTAACTAACTTGGATGTGAATTTAAAAATAAATTAATCAATTAAAAAGAAAAGAAAAACACATATTATTAGTTTTATTTTATTAAAACCTATGAATGTATTCTTTTAATAAGGGGGTAAATTGAGTTATATATGCCAAAATGACAGATAAAAGTGAACTTATTTTGCACTCTTCCTTCATATTTTGTAATTATCATGCTTTGGTTTTGTTTTATTTCTTTTTCTTATTATTGTTAAATAGATCATTTTTTTCTTTTTCTACTGATGATTTGCATGTTACACATTCTATTTTTTGATAGTAACACCTAATTTTTAAGGCCTGTATGTGTACGGATTTTCCCCATTATTAATGATTATCAGTACCTAGATAATCTCCTAGTGGGAAAAGCTAGTTTTATCATGCTTCATATATAAGCTACCTTTAACCTCCCGAGCTATTATGTTGACTTTGTCTGAAGTTTTTATCTTGGGTTGTTGGAGGTCTTCCTTATGAATGTTGTTCACTGTCAAAAATTATTAATTTCCCAATTATATTTAGCCAGTTCTAAGACTTACTTTAAAAAGCATCATCTGAGTGGCTCAATTAAGCATCTGACTCTTGATTGCAGCTCAGGTCATGATCTCATGGTTTGTGGGTTCGAGCCCCGCATCAGGCTCTGTGCTAACAGCTCGTAGCCTGGAGCTTGCTTCAGATGCTGTGTCTTCCTCTCTCTTTGCCCCTCCTCCTCTCACGTTCTGTCTCTCTCTCAAAAATAAATCAATATTAAAAAATTAAAAAAATATTTAGATAGACTTATTTAGTCAGAAAAAGGGAAAAATATGGTATGAAATTTCAAGCACAAAAACACTTGGTATCTATATCGTCTATATCTATCTATATCTATATCTATATCCTCTATATCTATATCTATCTATCTATTATGGTATATATGTAGCTCTCACATATCACAATATATGAGAATATCTATAGCACTTGCGTGTGTAAGACCATGCTTCTACAACATATAATGACATCTATTGGTAAAACTTGTTCTTGTTGTCTATAGTGGCCATTTTAATACTAAATAAAATCAGGAGGCTCTTCTGGTGCACTCTGAAGGACATTTGACAAGGGCACAGATCGTCAAAGAGCTTTCATCGCAACAGTGAACGGAAATTTGTAGAAAGGAAAAGTTAACATGCTAGTCGTGTAATCCCAGAGAATGTTACCCTCATCATGACGGGTTGCGGTTTCCTATTCCCATTGTTGGTTTACTTGGAAAAATTTATTCTCCTTGTTGCAGACACTTAATGTCTGTTCTTTAAGTAAACTATGAAAGCACATGTGATATAGACAACGAATTCAATGGCTTTTGGTTTCAGCAAACCAAGGTCTGTTTGGTTTTCAAGTTGTACAACTTCGACTTGGGTTGAAGCTACAAGCAGCGTTAGTTGAGCTAATAGTATGATTTGCCGGACTTTCTGTATTACAGTAATTTTGTCCAAGATTTTGTGAGTTTTCTTTTTAGTTCTCATTCACATATGTGTACACACACAGGATATTATATCAGGCAGTGTAAAATAAGCCATATAAATTAATTTGTTCTATTTCATTTCTCATTAGCAGTTTATCACACACTCTTTTACACAAAGACTTACTCTATCAAATTAGTTTATTCACTAGCTTTCTCACTTTTTCACTTGTGCTTTCCCACTCCACTAATTTGCTAATGAGAGTTTGGAGCTGAAAAAAAAGAAAAAAAAACTTTGGTTGTGTTTATCTACATCTTAGTCATGTCTGAAACTTCACATGTCTTCCTTTCTCAGCAACTTTTCTGGATCATTCCAATTGTAATTGTGAGATTGCCCTCATTCTTTTTAAAAATTTTAATGTTTATTGATTTTTGAGAGAGAGAGAGAGAGAGACAGAGCAGGAGCATGGGAAGGGCAGGGAGAGAGGGAAACACAGAATCCAAAGCAGGTTCCAGGCTCCCAACTATCAGCACAGCCCCGACGTGAGGCTCAAACCCACAAACTGCAAGATCATGACCTGTGCTGAAGTCAGTGGCTTAACTGATTGAGCCACCCAGGCACCTGAGATTATCTTCATTTTACTCTCAGTATCTTTTATGTCCATTCTAAGTCTCCATCCCTGATATCACTGGAACTTATAGTAACAAATCTGTGGTCTGAAGGATCAAGTGGTTGTAACGAGTAGGGCTAGACAGGGAAAGCTAGACGGAACACCCTTTGATCGAGTTAAGAAGACAAAACCAAATCAGGGATCCATCAAACAAAGAAGACTGAGGGACAAGGTTTTGAGACAAAATTGGAAATGAGAGAAGCAGGGAAGAAAAAACAGAAAAATATTAGCTTGAGTAGACAAACGCAGGTAATGGAGGTGAATTTACAAGTTGTGATCTAACATCACATACATTTTATCCTATAACATTGCTCCTTCCACACATAATTGTATGTTCAGTGGTTAGCATTCTTGGAGACCGTAAACTCCTTGAGGACAGGGATTATGTGTATTTGCTCGAGACTGTCTATGAGAGCCTAAAACAGTGCCTGGGTAAGATGAGTCCATTGGAAAAGCATTAGGACCAGAAAGATAGTGTTTAGGTAAAAAGAAAACAAAACACTTAGTTCAAAGACTATGGTGTTATTCTGGGAAGAAACCAGTCGGCACTTAACAGACAATGATTCACTGTAGAGAGGAGGAATTCAGCTCCCTTACAGGCCAAAGGATTGTTTTATGCATAGAAACCAGATGGAAAGACCAACTGAGACTAAATTTGAAGCTTCTTAGTAAATATGAATCAGCATATCCATTGACTAAATGCTGTCTACACTTGTGTCAACTCTAGTCTTCTGACCTAACCCACCCCCCACTCTACCCCACCCCTACCGCCCCAGCCCCCAACACTATCTGTTTTATCCCTACAGTAATTTTACAGGTTTATACTTGTCACTTGTTTCAATTTCGCAAAACACTTTTGAGACTGTAGCTGGGTACAAATACTATCCAACAGAACCAAAAACATGATCAACTGATCATGCTCTTTTCTGTTGTTTCAGAAGCCGTGGCTGTAAGGATTTCAACACTTCGGGTCTTACCACCTTGGACATTCCTCCTCCAAACCCCCACCGCTCTAGCCCCAATGTCATCACTCTTCGGGATGTGAGAAGAAAAATAGTTTTTGAACAATAGTTTTGTTCAGTGTGTGTAGATGAAAGGCAAAGTCAAGCTAATAGAAACTCTGAAACATATGTTAATAGTAACAGTGCAAAATCTTTTGGAGCTATGTAAAGTAAGCGTACATTTTTCTTTGTATTTGAAATTTTTACATCTCATTGTTCAGACTTGACATTGTAACAACTTTATTTATTTTTTACCAATTTCTTCAATAGTTATTCATTCTTTTTCAAAACTTGATGGAAAATTTAAAACAAACAAAATTAGTTAATGACACATCCAAAAGCTGTGTAGATGACAGCAAACAGGAATTAAGCTCTACTTTTTTTTTTAACTATAAGAGCTAAAATTTCAGACCACAAAACAGATTGAAGAACAATGAAGTAAAACCATTGATGATCAAGTACAAGTGCATGTGGGTGAAAGCAGAGGGGGCAAGACTGTTCCATTTCTAGTATATATTGTCTCTATCAATGCTAGTAATCTCAAAAAGCTTACAAGGTCAGATGGCAGGAGATCTCTTGGACCTTATTTGGCTCAAAAAGCAGAAAACAAGACATAAATAAAGACTCAGGTACGCAATAATAGTAATAGAAGTTTAGATATATTTGATATTAAAAGTAAACAATTAGAAAACTAAAATAATTAGCATTTGGTGGTGAAGAGAGGGAAGAAAAAGATCTATATTAATTTTATTTTATCTCATATTAGAAAATTAATAAATGTGTTTAAAGAAATACAGGCTTATAAATTTATTCATTGCATAGAAATCCACCCCACACTTTAGTGTGCTAAAAAAAATAATAATTTTCTTGTTTGGTGTTTATTTACACACAGATTTGTCAGCCACTCGAGCTGGGATTAACTAGGTAGTTCCTCTGTTGGTCTTAATCAGAGACTCTTATGTGTGTGCAGGTAGCTATTCCATATGATCATATCCTCCATTTAGCTGTCCCAGGTTTCTTTTTTAAAAAAAATTTTTTTTTAATATTTATTTATTTCTGAGACAGAGCCACAGAGCATGAGTGGGGGAGGGGCAGAGAGAGAGGGAGACACAGAATCGGAAGCAGGCTCCAGGCTCTGAGCTGTCAGCACAGAGCCCGACATGGGGCTCGAACTCACAAACCGTGAGATCGTGACCTGAGCCGAAGTCGGCCGCTCAACCGACTAAGCCACCCAGGTGTCCCATAGCTGTCCCAGGCTTCTTAACATGACAGTTTTGCCTAACAAAAGGAAGTCATATATCAATATACAAGGGGTTTTCAAGGCTCTGATTGCTTTATGTTTGCTGATGTCCTAAGAGCTGAATAAGACACATGGCCAGACTCATGGGAAAGGAACACACAAGAGTATGGACACAGAGAAGGTTATTTAATGTTGTATCACAAGAATATAAGAAGTTGTTGTTATAAAAATCATCACTATGACAAGCACACAAACCTTAACTTAGAAATATATGTCCCTCTCAAAAAAAGAAGAGGCAAGATTTTGAAATAATACATATTATATAGACATATTATGTATATATTATATACAATATATCAATTATAATTTCTATAATATCAAATTATAATATAAAATATAATGATAGAAGAAAGATTTCCTAAATCTGTCATAGCAAGAAGCTTAAATGGCTAAATCTCTCTACTAAAAGATATTTTCAAACTGCATCACATAGTAAAACCTAATTATATGCTATGTAATAGAAATTTTAAAAAATAATTCAGAAACGTTGAAAATATAAAGATAGGTAAAATTTTGCAAGTGAAATTTAAAAATAAAAATAGAAAAGGCAGTTAAAATCCTTTTGAAAGTAAGTTGGGATCATAAAATTTAAGACAAGGTAGAATTAAACAAGACAACAAAAAGCATTTCACTATATTATGAGACTCAGTTCACAAAAACGTTTACATAATGTTAATTATTTATTCACCAATAGCGTAGTTTTATCAATATTTTATGCACACACTATAAGTGAGGCAAAGATAAATTAGGGGAAAAAACAATTGTATAAGTAAAATCTTTTGATTCATAATGAAGTAGCTGGACAAAAAATAAGAATATAGAAAATCGAATTAGAGCAGACCTTACAGATATAGATGAAAATCTGTAATCTAAAAGGAGATAGCATATTTTCTTTTTAAGTATGTCTCCATCAAGTGGCTCAACGCACACACTGTGGGAGTTGTACAAAGAGAAGAGATAGAGAAAGGGACAGAGAGATTATCTTAAGAAATAATTTGATGAAGAAATAAATATAAAATTCCAAGAAGTCCAATGAACTCCAATTAGTATGAATTTGAAGAGATCCACACTGAGACACATTATAATCAAACTATCAAAACCCAAAGACAAAGGAAGAACCTTTTATATCTATATCTATATCATCTATATCTATATCATCTATATCTATATCTATATCTATATCTATATCTATATCTATATCTATATCTATATCATCTATCTATATCTCTCTATATATTCAAGTTAGTTAACATATAGTGTTGTACTGGTTTCAGGAGTAGAATTTAGTGATTCATCACTCATATACAGAAAAACACCCAGTGCTCATCCCAACAAGTGCCGTCTTTAATGTCCATCACCCATTCAGCCCATCCCCCACCACCTCCCCTCCATCAACCCTCAGTTTGTAAAGAGAGAATCTTAAAAGCAGCAAAGAAGTGACTTGTCACGTACAAGAGATACTTCATAAGGTTATCAGATTTCTCATCTGAAACTCTGGAGATCTGATATAGTCAAAGTTCTGAAAGAAAAAAACCTGCCAAGCAATACTACTATATCCAACAAAAGCATCGTTTAATAGTGTGAGAAAAGTTAAGACATTTCCAGATAAAATCTGAGAGTTTGTTAGTACCAGAGCTGTCTTACAAGAAATGATAAAAGGAATCCCACAAGTTGAAATAAAAGGACTCAGAAAGTAACCTGAAGCCATATGAAAAAATAAAGATCTAAGTAAACGTAAATGCATGGACAATAATAAAAGCTAATAGTATTGTTTTTCAGTTTGTAATTCCACAATTTGTTTTCTAATGTTTTAAGAGACTAATGCATACAAAATCCAATCATTTGTCTTTGCTATTGGGTACACAATGTATAAAGACATAATTTTGTAACATCCATAGCTTAAAGGATGTGGTGATGGACCTTTATACAAGCAAAGATTTTACATGTTTTAAAAGTTAAGTTGGTATAGAGTTAAATTAAAGTGGTATAATTTTAGGTTGCTACATGTAATCCCCATAGTAATCACAAAGAAAAATAGTTATAGGATATACACAAAAAGAAATAAGAAAACAATATGTTTCACTACAATAAATAAACTAAACATAGGAGACAGTAGTACAAGAAATAAGGGAGAAAACAGCTTTAAGCCATACACACAAAAAATAGCAAAATGAGAGAAATCTCTTCTAACAATAATTACTTTAAATGTAAATGAATTAAATTCTCCAAAGACAGAGATTGTCATATGTATTGAAAAACACATGATCCAACCAAATACTGTCTACAAGTGACTCACTTTACATCCAAACATACAAATAAGTTGAAAGTGAAATGACGGAAAAAGGTATTCCATGCAAATAATAACCAAAAGATAACTGAGGTAGCTACAGTGGTATCAGAAAAAAAATGAATTTAAACTAAATAAAAAAAGTTACAAGAGACAAAGTGGGACAACATATATTAATAAAATATTCAATACAGCAAGAAGATACAACAGTTGCAAACGTACTTATCTAATAATAGACCATCAAAATATATGAAGCAAAAGTTGACAGAATTGAAGGGAAAAGTACTTATCGAAATACTTCAATAATAGTTGGATACTTCAATATCTCACTCTCAATAATGGGAAGAACAGCAAGGCAGAAGATAAGTAAGGACTTGACCAATACGATAAATCAACTGGATGTCAAAGACATATACGGAACACTGTCCAACAACAGAATACACATTATTCTCAAATGCAAATGCCAAATCCTCAGAATGGACTATCTGTTAGGCCACAAATTATGTCTTAACAGTTAAAAAGATAGATATCATGCAAAATATCTTAACTGGATGAATTTAGAAATTAATAACAAAGGAAAACTGTAACATTCACATATTTGCGGAAATAAGAAAAGCAGACTCTTACAAGTGGTGGATCAAAAAAATCTCAAGGAAAATTAAAAATACTTAGAGATTAGAGAAAACAAAAATAGCACACTGAAACTTATGGGATGCTTTTTTTTTATAGCTATAAGAACATATTAAAAAACAGGAAAGATTTCAAATCAGCAGCATAACTTTGGAATTTAAGAAACTAGAGAGAGAAAAACAAATTAAACCCAAAACTAGTAAAAAGAAAGAAATAATAAACATTAGAGCAGAAATAAATAAAATGGAGCAGGAAAACAACAAAACCAAAGTTCGTTCTCCAAAAACATCAGTAAAATTGACAAGTCTATAGTTAGATTTGCCAAGAAAAAATAAAGAAGCCTCACTTCATTAAAATCAGAAATGAAAGGGGGCACATTACTACTGATTCTACAGAAATAAAAAAGTTGCAAAAGAATACAATAAACAACTATATACTAACAGACTGGATAATCTAGGTGAAATGGACAAATTAATAAAAATGTAAAACCTACCAAAGCCTGCACCTCAAAGTAATAGAAATCTGAATAGACATGTAACTGCTAAAGAGATTTAATCAGTAATCAATAATCTTCTGACAAATAAATATCCTGGACCTGATGGCTTCACTGCTGAATTCTACCAAACCTTTAAAGAAGAACTAACACCAATCATTCTGAAACTTTTCCAAAAAACTGAAGAAGATAATACGTTTTAATTCATTTTATGAAGCAAGCATTGGCCCTGATACCAAAGCCAGACAAAGACACTACAGGAAGACTGTAGAACAATAACCCTTAGGAACACTGAGGCAAAATCCTTAACAGAATGCTAGCAAACTGAATTCAAGAGTCTATTGCAAGGATTATATAGTATGATCAGTAGGATTTATTCCTAGAATGCAAGGCTAATTCAGCATGTGAAAATTGATCAATGCAATATACCACCTTAAAAGAATGTTCTTTCTGTTCATAAAATAATAATAATAATAATAATAATAATAATAAACATATGACCATCAGAAGTGATGCATAAAAAGCATTTGAGAGCATTCAATGCCCTTTCATGATAAAAAAAAATACCCACTCAATAGACTAGTAATAGAAGGAGTTCTACTTCAATGTCATAAAATTCACATATGAAAAAACACTGTGAATACTGTACTCAAGGACAAAAACTAAAAGCTTTTCTTTAAGATCAGGAATAAGACATGGATGTCTGCTTTTGTCACTTCCATTTAACATAGCACTAGAAGTCCTAGGTAGAGCCATCAGTCAAAAATAATGAAAGGTATCCAAATTGGAAAGGAAGAAGTAAAATAATGTTTGTTTATAGATATATAACCTTGTGTGTAGAAAATTCTAAAGATTCTACCTTTAAAAAGCTGATAAAACTAATAAACTAATCTAGCAAAGTAGCAGGATACAAAACCTCATGCAAAAAGTAGTTACATTTCTATATACTAACAGTGAACAATCTGAAAAGGAAATTAAGAAAACAGCTTCATTGACAATAGCATTACAAAGCATAAAATACCTATTAATTAACCAAGTAGGTGAACGACTGTACAATGAAAACTATAAAACATTGCTGAAAGAAATTAAAGACATAAATAAATGGAAAGATATCCTGTGTTAATGAATTAGAAGACTTAATATCATTAGATTAGTACTATCTGAAGCAACCTGCAGATTTAAGGCCGTCTGTTTTCAAAATTCCCCCCAAAAGGTTTTGGTTTTGTTTTTGCTTTTGTTTGCAGAAATAGAATAATCCATCCTGAAATTCATATAGAATCTCAAGGGACACTGAATAGTCAAAATATTGAAAAAGAATAATAAAGAAGGATTTACACTTTCTGATTAGCAAAACTTATCACAAAGTTAGAGAGGCATAAAGGTAAAGATAGTCATATAGACCAATAAAATAAAATAAGGAATCCAGAAATAAATTCTTGCATATATAGTCAAATAATTTTTTCTTTTACTGTAGAGCAGACCATTCAATGGAAAAGGCAGTGGTTTCAAAAAATGGTGCTGGGAAAACTAGATATCCACATGTAAAACAATAAAGCTGGACTTTTACCTAACACCATATAAAAATCAGCTCAGAGTGGATCAAATACATAAATATAAGGACTAAAACTATAAATTTTTACAAGAAAACACAGGAAAAGATTCATGACATTGGATTTGACAATGACTTCCTGAGGTAAAGGGCTCAGGCAAGAAAAGAAAAGAAAAATGGATAAACTGGACTTCATGAAAATTAAAAAAAAAAAAAAGAAAAAACACACTTTTGTGCATCATGAGAAACTATCAGTGGAATAAGACAGCAACCCACAGAATGGGAGGGAATATTTGCAAATCATGTATCTCAGAAAGGATTAATTTCCAGAACGTGCAGAGAACTCCTAAAACTCAAAACCATACGTTGAATTTTAAAATGCTCTAAGGACTTGAAAAGACATTTACATAAAGAAGACATGCAAATGTCCAATAGGCTCATGAAAGGATTCTCAACACCACTAATCATTACTCGAAATGCAAATAAAAACCAAGAGATACCATCTCATACCCATGAAGGAAGGAAGGAAAGAAAGAAAGAAAGAAAGAAAGAAAGAAAGAAAGAAAGAAAGTAAAAAGGAAGGAAGGAAGGAAGGAAGAAAGAAAAAAGAAGGAAAGAAAAAAGAAATAAGGAAGGAAATAAAGAAAGAAAAAAAGAAGGAAGGAAAGAAAGAAAGAAAGAAAAAAAGAAAGAAGGAGGGAAAGAAAGAAAAAAGAAGGAAAGAAAAAAGAAATAAGGAAGGAAAGAAAGAAAAAAGAAGGAAAGAAAAAAGAAATAAGGAAGGAAAGAAAGAAAGAAAAAAGAAGGAAGGAAAGAAAGAAAGAAAAAAGAAAGAAGGAAGGAAAGAAAGAAAAAAGAAGGAAAGAAAAAAGAAATAAGGAAGGAAAGAAAGAAAGAAAAAAAGAAGGAAGGAAAGAAAGAAAAAAGGAAAGAAAGAAAGGAAGGAAGGAAGGAAGAAAGGAAGAAAGAAAGAAAGAAAGGAAGGAAGAAAGAAAGAAAGAGAAAATGACAAGTGCTGGTGAGGATGTGGAGAAATTGGAACACCTGTATGCTCTTGGTGGGAATGTAAAATAGTGCAGCCACTGTGGAAAATAGTATGATAACCTTTTTAAAATTAAAAATATACTTACCATATATGATCCAGAAATTCCACTTCCAGATACCCAAAAGAACTGAAAATAGAGTTGAAGAGATAGATACATGTGAGCCCATGTTCATGGTAGCATTATTCACAATAGCCCAAGGCTGAAAGTACTCCAAATGTCCATCAATGGATGAATGAATAAACAAAGTGTGGTACATACACACAATGGAGTATTATTTAGCCTTAAAAAGGAAGTAAATTCTGGAAAGCAATGCAAAAGAATGAAACTGGACCACTTTCTTACACCATACCCAAAAATATATTTCAAAATGGATGAAAGACCTAAAACGTGAGACCCGAAACCATAGAAATCCTAGAAGAGAACACAGGCACTAACCTCTTTGACATCAGCTGTAGCAACTTCTTTCTAGATATGTCTCCTGAGACAAGGGAAACACAAGCAAAAATAAACTATTGGGGCTACATCAAAGGAAAGGAAACGATCAACAAAATTAAAAGGCAACATACAGAATGAGAGAATATATTTACAAATGACATTTGATGAAGGGTTAGTAACCAAAATATATACAGAATTTATCAAACTCCACACCCAAAAAACCAAATAATCCAATTAAAAATGGGTAGAAGACAAAACAGACATTTCTCCAAAGAAGATGTATAGATGGCCAACAGACACATGAAAAGATGTTCATCATCGCTTACCAGCAGAAACATGCAAATCAAAACCACAACGAGATGTCACCTCACATCTGTCAGAATGGCTGAAATCAACAACACAGGAAACAACAGGTGTTGGGGAGGATGTGGAGAAAGGGGAACCCTCTTACACTGTTGGTAGAAATGCAAACTGGGGCAACCACCCTGGAAAACAGTACGGAGGTTCTTCATGAGGTTAAAAATAGAACTACCCTACTATCTGGCAATCACACTACTAGCCATTTACCCAAATAGTACAAAAACACTAATTTAAAGGGATACACGGACTCCTGTTTTTATGGCGATATTATTTACAATAGCCAATATATGGAAGCAGCCGAAGTGTCTGTTGATTGGTCAATGTATAAAGACGTGGTATACACAAACAATGAAGTATTATTGAGTCATAAAAAAGGAATAAAATCTTGCGATTTGTAACAAAATGGTTGGAGCTAGAGAGTATAATGCTAAGCAAAATAAATCAGTCAGAGAAAGAAAAACACTGTATTATTTTACTCGTATGTGGAGTTTAAGAAACAAAACAAATGAACAAAGGGAAAAAGAGAGAAAGATGAACCAAGAAACAGACTTAATTGTGGAGAATAAACTGATGGTTAATAGAGGGGCGGTGGGGGTGGTTTGAATAGGTGATGGGGATTAAGGAGTACACTTGTCATGAGCACTGGGTGTTGTATGGAAGCATTGTGTCACCATATTGTACACCTGAAACTAATATAAAACTGTATATTAACTAACTGGAATTAAAATAAAAACTTAAAAAAAGGAAGTAAATTCTGACACCTGTTACCACTGGATGAATCTTGAGGATGTCATGGTAAATGCAATAGCCAATCACAAAAAGACAAATGTTACGTGATTTCACTTATATGAGGTACTTTGAGTAGTTAAATTCATACAGACAGAAAGTAGAATGGTGGTTTCCAGGGACTGTGAAGAGGAAAGAATAGAAGGCGATTGTTTAATGTGTATTAGAGCATCAGTTTTGCAAGATGAACAGAATTTTGGAGATGGATGGCAATAATGGTTGCCCAATAATATCAATGTTCTCAGGGCGCCTAGGTGGCTCAGTCGGTTGAGCGTCCAACTTCAGCTCAGGTCACGATCTCGCGGTCCGTGAGTTCAAGACCCGTGTTGGGTTCTGTGCTGATGGCTCAGAGCCTGGAGCCTGCTTCAGATTCTGTCTCCCCCTCCCTCTGCCCCTCCCCTGCTCATGCTTTGTCTCTCTCTGTCTCAAAAATAAATAAAAATATTAAAAAAACTTATAAAAAATATCACTGTTCTTAATAGCACTGAATTGTGCACTTAAAAATGATTGAGATGGTAAATTTTATGTATTTTGCCACAGTACAAAAACTTTTTAAAAATTAATACAAATAGGGGCGCCTGGGTGGCTCAGTTGGTTAAGCGGCCGACTTCGGCTCAGGTCATGATCTCACGGTCCGTGAGTTCGAGCCCTGCATCGGGCTCTGTGCTGACAGCTCAGAGCCTGGAGCCTGTTTCAGATTCTGTGTCTCCCTCTCTCTGACCCTCCCCCGTTCATGCTTTGTCTCTCTCTGTCTCAAAAATAAAATAAATAAACGTTAAAAAAAATTTAAAAAAATTAATACAAATATTTGGAGTTATGTTTAATGGGTACAGTGATTCTGTTTTGCAAGATGAACATAGTTCTGCAGATGGGGCTTTTCGGTGGCAGTTCGTTAAGCATCCGACTCTTGATTTCCGCTCAGGTCATGATCTCACAGTTGGTGAGTTCGAGCCCCATGTAGGGCTCTGCATGGATGATGGAAAGCTTGCTTGGAATTCTCTCTCTCTCCCTCTCTTTCTGCCCTTCTCTAGCATGCGCTCTCTCTCTCTCTTTCTCAAAGCAAATAAATAAACTTAAGAAATTTAGAAAATAGTTCTGGGGATGGATGGTGGTGATAGTCTCACAATAATGTGAATGTAATTAATGCTACTGAACTGTGCACTTAACAGCGGTTAGGTTGGTATATTTTATGTTATGTGTATTTTACTGCAGTAAAGAGTTTGTCATATAAAACCTTATCACATAAAGTTTTCATATGACTTTTTTTGGCATTAAACATGTGTCTGGTATAAATCTCATAACTGTGTTAAGATATACATTTGCTTTGCACTAAATTCAAGGCTAGTGACCACTTCAATAAGGGAAGCAATAGACACTTCTCTCCCCTTTCACTTCATGGACTATGCAGAGTGAAAAGATTTGGGCTGTTGCCACACATTTCAGCCTTACCAGAAACAGCATTAATCACTCTGTCTGGTACGAAACTCATGGGAAACGTGCTGTCTGTTGCCAGAAGTACAGCATGAGAAGCCTTGTTAATGCTGAAGCTAGAAATTTTGCACAGGGCTTTAAAAACTCTTCATCACTTTAGTGAAAATAGGAAATTCCTGAAAACAAATTACTAGCACCAAATACAGCTTAAGAAAAACATGGCAGAGACATATAGAAGGAAAGTCATTTCTGAGTTCAGTAAAACTCCAGAATTTTTTCAAGTGTATTTATTATTTTTTTAATTTTAATTTTTTCCTAATATTTTGAGAGAGGTAGAGAGAGAGATAGAGAGAGAGAGAACATGCATGCAAGATAGGGGGAGGGAAGTTTCCAAAACGGGCTCTGTGCTGTCAGCGCAGAGCCCGATGAGGGGCTCGAACTCACGAACCGTGAGATGGTGACTTGAGCTGAAATCAAGAGTCAACCGCTTAACCAACTGAGCCACCCAGGCGCCCTCAAGTTTATTTAAAAATGCATGTTAATTAAAGAACCTAGGAGCAAGCGTCCAAAGGAGTAGAAAAGTTTTCATAGGTGTACCACCGCAGTTACCTGTGACTTTTGTGTACTTCTTTCCAGAATATTTTCATGCATTTTAAGTAGTCTTAAGTATACTATAAAATGTGGAACTCCTTCTGGCTTTTCACTTTCCCTTAGTAACTGTTCCTTATGAACACTGGTTTCTGATACTGTGCCAGGTGTCTGGTTAGATTGTTAATTAAGAAATTATTAAGCACCCAGTGTGTTCTAGACCATTTCTCTCTGCTGAGCAAGTTGAAGGAAAAATGGAACTCAGTGCAGATGAATTTACAACGCAGACGAGCAGATGAAGGTACAAATCCAAGGGAGTTTTCCAGAAGGCAAAACCTGTAATAATCTCAAGCAGGGTTAATCAGTCCCTCCCACCGTACTTTCTAAGTCAGGCCTTCATAATTTTATCCTCAATTCTAAAATCCCCAATGCACTTAACTGATTTGGTGGTGAAACCTGGGCTGACCTGAACTCTATGGGGAGCAGATACGCCCTGAACAGATGTGATGCTATTTATAGTCTCCGGCATAATTTAGTGCGAATGTTCACAGGTCCCCCGAAGAATCAATCGGTGCGGTTGCTTATTGAGCGCTGCCTTAGACAAAGGGTGTGATACACTTTAAGTCATGTAAGCATCGCGTTGTCTTTTCTTAAAATTGAAAAGTTCTGCATTCCCAAACAAATCTGATCTACAGGTTTCAAATAGGTTACGGCCCTGCGCTTGTTTCTTTCCTGGTTTTTATATCAGTGGATTGCAATACTTGGGTATAATCCTTGATCGGCTCTGCAAGTACATCTGTTTTACCTTTGTACCCCCAGTACCTTGTGCATAACAGATGTTTAATTAATGCTTATTGTGGCCTGCTGTATCTGGCAAGGGAATTAGTCACCGAAGCATGAGCACCAGCAAAAGGAGAGAGAGCATGAGCGGAAGAAGGGAAGAGAGAGGGAGACAGAGAATCCTAAGCAGGCTCCGTGATGACAGCAGAGAGCCTAATGTGGGGCTTGAACTCAACAAACCGTGAGATCATGCCTCGAGCTGAAGTCAGATGCTTAACTGACAGAGCGACCCACGTTCCCCTAAAGTTTAGATTAAAAAAAAATTTACTGCTTATTTATTTTTGAGAGAGAGAGACAGAGTGTGAGTGGGGAGGGGCAGAGAGAGAAGAAGACACAGAATCCGAAGCAGGCTCCAGGCTCTTAGCTCTCAGCACAGAGCCTGACACGGGGCTCAGACTCACGAACTGTGAGATCATGACCTCAGCTGAAGCTGGACTCTTAACCAACTGAGCCACCCAGGCACCCCTAAAGTTTTAGATTTTTAATGTTACATAGAAACAGTGCCAAAGATGTGAAATTCTCATACGGTTTTATAATTTACCATGTTTCTAGATGATCATATCATCTGGTTGGAGAAACAAATATCATATGTTTGAATTTTGGATTTTTACTGGGTCTTGAATCCAAAACTTTAACTCAGGGACTCATGTTTGAATAATCTTTTATTTTCCTGCTCAGGATCACTGCAGCTAGGGTATTCTTTCTAAATGTAAACCTGTTTTTTAAAAATAGGAAGATGTCTCCTTTGACTAATCCAAAATTACCTTTAATTTCAGTTATTTTCCATGTTTCCAAGGTTCCAGCAGCTTTGTTTATTTCCTTCTGCAATTGGTAAACCATTTTCTTCCAACTCTGAGCTCCCTGGGGAGAAGCACCTTGCCTCATTCATCTGTGCATTCCAGCAATCAGAATCATATTTTATATAGGTAGAGGCTGAGCAACTTTTGAACAAAGTTTTAAAAATTATTGCCACTGTTCTATGCACATTTAGCTCATACTTAGAAACCTTCAGAGAGCAAAGAAACAAAAAAGTAAGCGATAGATATAAGCCAGTACATGTGAAATATTTGTAGCCAGAGGACCCCAGGTCCCACTCAGCTCCACTTTGCTCATTAACCACATAGGCAGGAAGTGAGTTGTAAGTGACAAGCAGAAACAAGTGTAAAGCTGTGATCCGTTGCCCAGTGTTCAGCATCTCAATAGTAGCCTTGCCTCCGGGTTAAGCTGCAAATTATAATAGGCCCTAGATGAGTCCCTTACACAGAACAGGCACTCATAAAACACCTATTGATTGAATATTGCCATGAGAAGCCAGACCCATGGTAAATGGAAATCCCAAGGTTGACAGAAAAGTCATGCTAGGTAAGGCAAACTCTGCCATCATTATATATCCTTTTACATCATGGTTTGAAAACAAGGTTGGCCCTCCTTTCAACCCCTCAAAAGGAGGGTAATTTCTACTCTTCGCTTTTAAGGGCCTGAGGGGGAACAGAGAAGGGCTATTTGGCAAGCGCAGGACTGGAAGTTAAAGCAAGACATCAGAATTGTCCAGAGGAAAGGAGTGAGGAGTCATTCTTATATCTGTTCCGTGTATGTATCACATAATTTCCTCTGCTGGATTTTAAGATTTTTCTCCTTATCATTGGTTTTCAGCAAATTGTTTTATGATATGCCATAGTGTATTTTTTTTTTTCATGTTTCTTTTGCTTGGGGTTTGTTGAACTATTGGATCTATAGGCTTGCAGTGTTCATTAAATTGGGGAAATGTTTAGCCAACGTTTTTGCCAATATATATTTTTTTCTGTCTCCTTCCAGCTCTTCTCTCCTTTGGGGACTCTGAGTATATTAGGTTGCTTGAAGTTGTCCCATAGTTCACTGATGCTCTGTGTTTTGTTTGTTGGTTTTTTTCCTCCAGTCTCTTTTGTTTTTTTGGTCTTTGTTTCATTTTGAGTAATTGCTCTTGACATGTCTTCACATTTATCAGTCTTCTGTTTGGTGATATCTAATCTGCTGTTGACGCACCCGGTGTATTTTTGATCTCAGACACCATAGTTCTCACGTCTAGAAGCTCAAATTTGATTTTTTAAGTTTTGTCCTGCCTTTTCTTAACATATTTAACATTTCCTCTAGCTTCCTGAGTATATGCGATGTAGTTATAATAACTTTTACTGTCCTCGGGTACTAAATCCATCATACTAATAAATACTAATAAAGTATTAGTTTTGAGTGGTTGATCTTATTCACAATGGTGCATCATTTTTTCCTGCTTCTGTACATGCCTGGTGATTTTTTATTGAATTCCAGACATTGTATATTTTACCTTGTTTGATGATGAGTATCTTGCATTTCCGCAGATAGTCCGTGGCTTGTTCTAGGATGCGGTTATGTGGCTTGGACATAGTTTTGTCTTTGCACATCTTACTTATAAACTTTGTTTGGCAGGAGCAGAAAAGCGTTTAGTTTAGGAATCATTTTCTCACTCCTGAGGCAAAAGCTCTCTGAATACTTGACCCATTGCCTCTGGAATCATGATTCCACTTTGGCAGGTGGGAACTGGAATTATTTCCAGCCTTGGGTGACCTCCAAGTATTACTTCCTTAAATTTTTAGGGGTGGTTATTCCTTTGGCCTCAGTGGTTTCTCCCCACATATAACCTGATTAGTATGCAGTTGAAGACTTAAGTGTGACCCCTTGAACATTTTTGGAGCACTGAGTACCGCTCTGTCCTTTCTGGTCCTTGCCTCGTACCCTAGCTGCCTCGGCCTCACTTCCCAACTTCATCTCACTTCCAGGATGCTTCCAGGCTTCACCTGAGTTCCCTGTCTCTGTATTGTGACCTTGAGATTCTTTCCAGGCAGTAAATTGGGACGTGTGTTGGCCCATCTCATCTGTTTTCCAGCTTTCAAAGATCACTAACCTTTGTCTCTACTGCCTCTGGAATCATTGTTGCACATATGGTGTTCAGTGTTTTCGTTGTCTCTAGCAGGAAGGTAAATATGGTCTCTGTTATTCCATCTTTTCCAGAATTTGATACGTAAAGGGAATATTTGGAAGAAATCAATATATCAATTTGATTGAATCATAGAATATGCAAAGAAAAGCGATGGAATTCAGACACACTCGTAGAAAGATATTTTAGAACAAGTTTTCAGTTAGTCTTGAAGTTATCGATAGAAAAGGCATGTTTTATTTGAAAGAAAAGCCAGAGAAAGCTCCTCTTGTGTAACCGAACATAGCCACAGCTCTGTACTAGGACAACTTTCCAGAAGGCAGTGACCCAGAGAGACTGAACTGCAGAGCCATCCAAGACAGGGAAACCAGCCCCAAGACACTGGCTACAGCCCAGATGGGAATTTATAAAAACCCCAGTGGAGGTGAGAGTGCAGGAATGGAGGAGAGGGATCAAGAGAGAGAGCCAGAGCACTGACAGGATGATGGCCAGAGCAGGGAAGGGATGGAAAGTAATGGTGGCTCGGAGGTCTGATTCTGGCTGCGCTGGAGGATGGCATGCATTCAACGCAAGTCACACATGCAGGATGAAGAACGGGTTTGCAGAAGAGGTGAGCTATTAACATAGCACTTAGGGGCGCCTGGGTGGTTCAGTCTGTTAAGCATCTGACTTTAGATCATAATCTCATGGTTCGTGGGTTCGGTATGGCATCAGGCTCTCTGATGTCAGAGAGGAGCCTGCTTCAGATCCCCTCTACCCCTTTCTCTCTGCTCTCCCCCGCTTGTGCTCTCTCTTGCTCTCTCTCAAAAATAAACATTAAAAAAATAACTATTTAGTGTTTTGAGACCAAAACCTATCAAGTGGCGCACCTTCCACTAGTGGGATAAGAATACAACCTCCTTTCCCCAAGTCGGTAGTATTTTTCACTTGACACCTTCTTTCTCCTTAGTATTTGTTCCGATGAGTGATTGTTGAAACTTTCTTCTAATGTCATTTCTCTTAATGTACAGCAAACGTATGTTTCTTGTGTGTTGCTCAGCATAGGGAGAGGTCCCTTACCTAATGATAATTATATAACTGACACTTTGTATTATTTTCTTTGGGCTGAACAGTCCTTCTTATTTGTGTATTTTTCTGTGCATCAGATCTGGTCGAAACTAGTTTGAATTAACTATGCCTTTGCCATTAGTGAGGGCCATTACTGCACTTTGAAATTTCATTTCGGAAACTAAACGCTTACAAATTGATTTGCTCTAGTTTCAGTGAATCCTTACGGATCATTCTGAGTACAAAATGCCAATTACTGCTACCTTATGGGGTCTGCCGCGGCTAAGTAGGAACCCAGCCCAGAAGTAGGCACAGGAGCTCTCTGAGTTCTCAACTTCTCAGCTGCCCCTTCTCCCCACATCCCGTCTCTCAGAACCATGTCTATGAAATTGATGTTCGGTTTCAGCACAAATGGATGGGGGGTCCCATTCCGCTTGAAGTGGAATGCACATTATTTTTAAATTACTTTCGTACAAACTCATTTAGAGCTCACAGCAAGAAAAAGACATTGTTCTCGTATTGATAACGATGAGCCTTGAAAATTCCATCAACTCACCAGAGGTCACACCACGAGGTAGTAATAGAAGAAGATCCAGGTAGCTGATTGTTATTTCAAGGCCTTCCCCCAATCCCTTTATGTCATGAAATGCTGATTCCAGAGTCACTTTGTTCTGCGTTCCTTTGATGGGTAATTTTCATCTCCATGTAAATTTTTCTAAATTTCCCCCAGTTGTCCATATTAAATTTTGAATGTAGGAACTCTTATGCCTATTTTGTTTCCACATTTTCTTTCAGGCACGTGTGGGGGGGGCATATGTGACTGTGTAGTGTGTGGGTTTGTGTGCGCTGGGATATGTGAGCATATAAGTGTGTGCAGGTGTGCACGTGTGAACATATGGGAGTGTGCAAATGGGGACACGTGGGCATCTGTGAGTGTGAGTGCATGTGTGGGCATATGTGATTGCATGAATGTGGGAGTGTGCGGGGTGCATGTGAGTGTATGGATGTGTGTGTGTTTGTGTGTGTGTGTGTGAGCCTAACCGACTGTGGGGGGGGGGGCACTTGTGAGTGCATCACTGTGTGTGTCAATGTGAGTGTGTGAATGCATGAGTGTGTTTTGGCAAAAAGTGGGCAGGGGTGTCGGTCTCCTTGTGATTTCCTTCCAGTCCTCAGGGTGTGGGAACAACAAAATGACTCCGGTGGTGCAGAGAATAATCCAGTCCCCTGACCTGGGGTCCTGTCCATCAGTTTGCACCCATTTTCTTACAGGCTGATTGAGTTGAATGACCGAATGGTACCATGGTCTGCTATTGCCCAGTGTTATCTCCAGACTCCATGTGACATTTTCCGGCCAATAGAGTATGACCAGGAGTGACATGGTACGCTTCCAGGCCAAGCAGTTAAGAACCGGTATGCCTCCTCTACCCTTCTCTTTCTTTAAAGACGGTTTGTGAGAAAACTACAGGATGGGGGCGCCTGGGTGGCTCAGTCGGTTGAGCGTCCGACTTGGGCTCAGGTCATGATCTCACAGTTCCTGAGTTTGAGCCCTGTGTCGGGCTCTGTGCTGACAGCTCAGAGCCTGGAGCCTGCTTCTGCTTCTGTGTCTCCCTTTCCCTCTCCCCTAACCCACTCGCATTCTGTCTCTGTCTCTTTCAAAAACAAATAAACACTAAAAATTTTTTTTTAAAAAAACAAAACAAAAAAAAACCCTACAGGATGAAAGGAGCGTAAATCCCTGGGTCACTATTTGGCGGATACCCCGCCTGTATTAGAGTGACAAAAGCAATAATCAATCCTTTGGAGGATTAGCCACTGTGATTTAGGGAGGTTGTTTTTGAAATATCTAGTGCTAATTACTCCAACCGATACAATGGCTTTCTCTTTTTTCAGTTGTTTCATTTCTGCTTTAATTACCCAGCATCCATTGCGTTTGCTTGCACGTAAGGAACCTACGTTGGTACGTCATCCACTGAGCACCAAAATTAAAGTGTACTTATAATGATTTGTTCATCAATTTGCTTCCTTAACTATATTGTGAGGAATTTTAACGCAGACTGTGTTTTTGTCTTTGTTTTGGAAGGTGACTAGGGTAGTACTTGATACAGAAAGAATCTCCCTTTAGGCTTGCTAAAATAAATCATTTTCTCCTTAGTCTATTTCACTTGATTTTCATGCAGCTTGATAAAAATAATGTTTTGATCGTTTGGAATGAAACCAAGCTGGGATTCCTTTCCAGCTCAGCCACTGATTGACTTTTATCAGGTTAATTAATTTTTCTGATATTCTGGTTCCTTATTAATGGAAGACAAATGGAGACAGAAAGAAGACCAACTCAATGAACCTTTTGGTAAGACTGAATAAGAAAAGGTGTACAAATGCTTAGCGCAGTCCTTGATACACTGAGTAAACAGCATCTCTTATTACTATTATTGCGGTAATGACCAAGATTTCTTTTGATTAGTCTACTTGTTGTGGACTTGTGTTTTCCCCAACCATTGATACAAACACAGCTTAGTTGGCAAGAGAATCCAACGGACTTTCTCCTAGACCTTCTTGTCCGGATGTAATTAGTATCTTTCCTTCTTAAGGCAACGCCATTCTCTCTTCCTCTCCACTGGTCTTCTTTAAAAAAGTTATTTTTAATGTTTATTCATTTTTGAGAGAGAGAGAGACAGAGAGAGACAGAGCGTGAGTAGGGGAGGGGCAGAGAGAGAGGGAGGCACAGAATCAGAAACAGGCTCCAGGCTCCGAGCTGTCAGCACAGAGCCTGAAGTGAGGGTCAAACTCATGAACTGCGACATCATGACTTGAGCCGAAGTCGAACGCTTAACCGACTGAGCCACCCAGGCACCCCTCCCTTGGTCTTCTATATCATTTTTCCATTGATGTAAAAGTAGTTAGCAATTCCTTGGGAACTTTCTTTTGTAACAGGCATGAATTCTTATTATTTAAGTAAAATCTTTGTTATGAAGAGTTTAGACGTGTGTATTCGGTCAATGAGAAAGAACAATCTTTCCAATATACGAAGGGGGAGTGGAGTCTATTTTTTCACAGATCAGCTTCCCGACAGCTACCTTATTGGCAACGCTCACTGTTGAGTGGTTCACTTTCAGCAATGTGACCAGAAGTAATGATTCAAATTCAATAGAGGTCAGAAATGATCAGAAGTTATGCTTTCTTGGCAGCTGCTTGATGTTCAATATTAAGCTGCTTTAGCAAAGCCTTCCCTTATTTTTGTGGCCAGATGCCATAGAGCAAGAAAACAATAAAACATGATAAAAAAATGTCCCCCCTTTTCACACCTGCCACCTGCTACCTGCCCTAAATGGAAGTCACAAAGAAAGGGATTTAAATGAGCTAAGAGACCTGACTGAGCTCTCCTGGGTCAGGGGGTGTGTTGCATTTGCACACCTAGGGGAGCTCGCTTTACTAATATACCTGTTCCATAAATTACTCCGGAGGAAATCACTTCATTATTCATGACTTAAACATTCCTGTTGCAAAATGGTGATCTATGTCGTGTACTGTTGCATTACCAATTCAATTATTCTTTTGTCATGCAAACTCCCTGAGCTGTGACAAGAGGTGGGGCAAGCTCTTCACAGCTGGCAATCTGTAATGCTGTCCAGAAGCAGCTTTCTTCAGGCTGCAGTGTGCTGGAGAATTTATGAAATGGCTCTCAGGGAAGACGTCTGTCAATGATGGGAAATTGACGATCACTATCTAAACATTTAGCAGCCCTTCATCAGTTATAATGTGGCCATCTTCAACACGCCTTCCTTAACTGATAGCATTTCATGCTTTTTGGAATGGATTTGGAGGTATGAGAAAGAACAAAGCCTGCCCCTCCGAATCTATCACAATAGCATTCATTTTCTTATTGCTTTCCATTTTCTTAGCGTTCTGCAACCAATTTTGCAGGAAGAAAGGCCCCAATGTTTTGGAGGATGTCTTTTTTATGTTGGTAATATAAAGGATGGACTTTGAGGTTGATCAGATGGCCAAACAAATACGTGGCAAGATTGAATTTTAGTCACTCACAGAGTTGTTTTAGCCTCGTGGTGCCCAGCATCCATTTTGTATAATGGTATAGTCACCTGGGTGCCTGACCTTCCATGTGGATTAAAATGGCCAGATGTGTGGGTGCAACTCAACATAGCTAATGGGGCATTTTTGAATTTCAGGCACTATAATGCATTTACACACTTCTATATCAGAGAATTATCAAGATTTGCTGGTGCCTTCATATTAGCAGAGAAACTGAGCCTTGCATTAGGAATCTTACCACCAGGAATTAAGGAGGGAAAATGTAATGCATGTTCGTTTACTTTCTTCTTTTTTTTCTCTTTTCTTTTTTCTTCTCTTCTTTTTTTTTCTTCCTTTCCTTTCCTTTCCTTTCTTTTCTTTTCTTTTCTTTTCTTTTCTTTTCTTTTCTTTTCTCTTCTCCTGCCTTCCTTCCTTCCTTCCTTTATTCGTTTCTCACTCAGTTCTCCCTTTTACTGACCCTTGGCAGAAGAGGGTTGAGGAGCAGTGAGTCAACTCAGATCTACAATGGACCTATTTCAGCCTAAATTTGGGAGGGAAATGTTAACAGAGGGTCACTATCACATTTGTGAGAGGTAACATTTAACCCTTAAAATTACTCTCAGTGTGTTATATTTCTATTTTTCTGTCAAGGAAATTGATTTTCAGAGAAATCAATGACTTGCTCAAGATCAACAAGGTCAGTCTGTCTCCGAAAAGGCTTTTCTTTACCAGGTATCCATAAAATTCTTAATACTATAGATATTGGGGCTTTCAAATAAGTATGAGGCAAGATCTTTTAAATTTAATACTGCTGGCTAGTCTTAGTGCAGAGGTAGATCAAGATTTTGTAAAGCCTGAAGCTTGTTCAAAATTGGAACCACCTTTAACAACAAGACTACAAACATCAGAAACTCAAAATTAGGCTCAAGTCCTTGAAAGTAGCTCATCAAGCAAATGGCCCTGGAGATTAAGTTTATTAGGTGTCTAGTATGTCCACCTGTAAATGAAGGTCAAGGAACGAGCTGAAGTATTTCCAAGTGTGTTTCATGTAATCCAGGGCTCTTTGAAGTAGAGTAGTGTGGTTGTAGGGCAATTCCAACTCCGCGTTCTCCCTGAAGCAGTCACTTACTCCTAGCATCATGGCTTCTTCGTGGGTGAACCCTGGCTATTACATGTCATTAAAGAAGTAGCGGGAGGGCAACTGCCTCTGGAGGGAGCCAGTAATTCTTGCCGAAGGGACCAACATTGCCCATGGAAAATGTGAATCCTTTTGGAAGAGTTAATCATCAGGTTACAACCATCCAACATTGTAGGATCCCGTTTCAAAGCCACTCCAGTGCCCGGAGTTGTGTGTCCTTTAAAACGAAGCCCCGCTACCAACAACAGCAACAACAAAAAGGAATTCCAAATTATTCCAAGAACTTCTGTTCTGAGTTAATGTGAGCCCCTTAGATGAGTGCCTTTCAAGCTTTTTGATAAACACAGAATGAATACGTCTTAGATCATGGTTCGGCTGTATATATACATATATGTGTGTATGTAATACATAAAATAATACATGCTTACTGCATGCACTAAAATCTAGTAACTTCTAATCTATTTTATTTTATTCTAGTTCCTTAAAAATTCTAGTTCTCCTCATGGCTTATTACAGAAGCACTTCACATAATCTCCACGTGCAGGAACATGTTCTACTAGTTATCAAGACCAGTAAAGTATAGAATGAGCAACGTGAAGTTACTTGATTGTTTTTCTGGCTGGTAACTTCCAAACATCCTTTGAAATTGATTTCGAACTCTCCTTCCTGTGTCTCAGTGGCTTTTGTTCTCCCGGGGAGGACATGTTCTTTTTCTTTTACTTGTTTTAATTTTTTTAAGTTTAATTTGAGAGACAGAGAGAGCGAGTGGGGAACTGGCAGAGAGAGAGGGAGAGAGAGAATCCCAAGCAGGCTCAGTGTGGGGCTTGAACTCACTAACCATGAGATCATGACCTGAGCCCAAATCAAGAGTCAGATGCTTAACCGACTGAGCCACCCAGGCTCCCAGGGAGGACATATTTTCAACCTTATCTCTGTAGAATGAAAGTCTTAGCCTTTTTAGTTTTTTTGTTTTATTTGAGGATAATTGATACACGATGTCAAATTAGTTTCAGGTCTGCAACATAGTGATTCAACATCTCTTACGGTTATGCTGTGCTCACCACAGATGTGGCTACCATCCGTCACCACACAACGTACCACGATATCATTGATTATATTCACTATGCTGTACCTTTTGTCCCTGTGCCTTATTCGTTTCATAACTGGAAGCCTGTCTCTCTCATTCTTCTTCCCCCATTTTGCCCATCCCCCTCACCAACTGCCCATTTTCAGTGACCAGGTTGGTTCTCGGTATTATAGGTCTGATTCTCCTTTTTCTGTTTGTTTATTCATCTGTTTTGGTTTGTAGATTCCACAGGTCAATGAAATCAAACGGTATTTGTCCCTCACCGTTGGACTCCTTTCACTTAGCATAATGCCCTCCAGTCTTTTTCTTTAACTGAGACTTCACCACCAGGAGGAGGAAGCGGGGAGAAAGGCATTCCTACAGCAACAAAACGCCTGTACTTGTGCTGCTACTGAATTTGTGCCTGACAAAGACCAGGCTCATTATACTGATTTTATGTGGAGGACAGAAGTGCAAGGATTGGGGCGACATGCCAGCCTACTTCTATCCAGATCAACTAGTCGTGGCCACCAAACATATACAGCTCCAATGTGCTAGGCATTATGCCAGACACTTACTTGAATTACCTGTGAATACCTACGAAATCTGAAAGGTAGAAATCATTATTTCCATCGGATGGAAGTGTATCTGTCTCTTGCGGCTGTTCAACGCAATATCCAATGGTATCTCTCCAAGGAAGACACTAGAGTTGAACCCCAAACCCTGCCTTCGAACCAGAGTGAAAATTACTGACTCTGTAGAGGAAATGTTCTACTTTGTCCTTCTTCTTTTTTTTTTTTAATTTTTAATGTTTAATTTTGAGAAAGAGAGAGAGAGACCACAAGCAGAGGACAGCAGAAAGGGAGGGATACAAAGAATCCGAAGCAGGCTCCAGGCTCTGAGCTGTCAGCACAGAGCCTGATGCTGGGCTCGAACTCACAAACCGTGAGATCATGACCTGAGCCAAAGTTGGACTCTTAACCAACAGAGCCACCCGGGCGCCCTACTTTGTTCTTCTTCCAATTATAATTAAGGAATAAAAATCCGTCTTATGCATGAACTGATACAATGTTTTTGGGGAAGGTAAGTGAATAACTGTAAATTAAAAAGCTAAGTAAGTTGAACCCCAAAACAATACATCATTTTTCTTTATTCCTTCAGATATGCTATTTGAGACTGAGGCATTGGCATATTAGCTCCTATAAACCTTCTTCACTTTTGCTTTTATTTTTTATCCTCTTTTGACTAGCTTGTAAGTCACTCTAGAGTAGTTCTTGTTGGCTTTATCTTTTCAATTACATTTGTTAGAACGCTATAATAGTCCTTTAAAAAATGAGCAACATTTGATCTTTTGAAGTCCCCAAACCTGAAATATAAAGAAAGGATAGATTTTCAAAATAAATAAGCATCTTTGCATTCGCAAGGGTGAAATCTTATCTCTCCATTTCTTGTCTCTCCATGCAACACACCATGACCATACAAAGAAAGTCAGCACACACAGGCTGTTATCTGGTAAGTGGGTTGCTGATTCAGTCCAAGCAGCTCTGTCCAATAACTACTTATTTAATCAAGCGACAGTCACTTCTATATAGACTTCCATAGACACGAAATATTTTTCAAGATTACAGCTCATAAATACCTTAGAAGCGGCCGAAATATGAATAAAAATGAGATTTCTCAAGGTGTCACTTAAAGCTTGCTATAGCGTTAAAATAGAATTCCGATTCTTTTTAATTTGGAAGAGAAACATATCTCTTCATATTCAAGAGCCATTTAAGTGAGCAGGTTAATTGGATTTTGAAAAATACCATTTTCTTCAATAAGAAATAATTCATTTAGCTTAATTTTAAGCACCTGGAACAGTTGTAATAATAACATGAATGTTTGGCCTAGGAGATTAGAGAGGAATAAAAAAGAAGATAAAGAAACAGAGCCGATGTAGGAAGAAAAGTAAATAAAGAAAGAAACTTGAAGATTAAAAAGTCTTAGGAATATTTGAATTAGTGAAATGATAAAGCCATTGAAGGAAGACAAATGATGGGTAAGTTATTACATTTTAAACTTTCAGGCAAGAAAGGTCAAAGTGTGACAACAAATACGTGTTAAGTTATAGCGCAAAATACGTGAAAAGTTCTGCTTCAGATATTAATTAAAGAATAATTTAACGGATGCTTATAAACACCAAGCACTCTGTTAGTCATTGCGGATATTAAGATGGAATCCCTGGGCTAGGATTTCAAAAAGTTTGTAATCAAATAGGGAGGCAGATATGTAAATAAGCTATTAAAATGCACTATGTTAAATCCTTCGAAAGATGCATGTAAAATTCAACAGGAACATCATCTTACCTGTTGGTTTCATCAACTTTACAACTGAACCCCGATGGTGAACTGGTGCTACACAATTCCTATCGGTTTTCTCGAGTTCCTGCAGAGTCCGGGTCTTTTGGGCACAAGGCATATTTGAATAGCAAATATCCTTGCAAACGAGAGAAGCTGTATCCCTCCAGAGAGACCCAGAGACTCTCTCTGCCTGCAAAAGGCCCAGGGTAGCATGCGTAAAACCCTCTCCTTCCCCTCTCCAGAGACATTTGCTTATGTTCCAGGATAAGAACCTGAGGGATGCCTTTTCCTTCTCTCCTGGTGGAGAATTGTTTCTATTTCAGGATAATGAGTAATGTCTCTCCAGAGCATCGGACGGGCAAGTGTAAGGAGCACTTTCAGAGCTCCGAGTATGGTTCATGGTCTGGTTCCTTTCCTGGGGAGTCTGCATGCACAGCTAAGATTCTGCCCTTAATATGGCACCACGAAGGGATCGGGGCTTGGGGAGCCTCGGCAAGATGTTGCTTTGGCTACTTTTTCATGTGAGTAATAAACCATGTGTTTCTGGGTTGCGCTGAACTGGGAGTCTTGCGGTCTTACAGACACACACACACACACACACACACACACACACTTTGTTTAAACTTTGTTTAAGGGACTTCATTTGTGGTACTGTGTGGGGGCAGCCCTAGCGAACTAATACGTGTATCGATTCCTTGTTTCACATAGTTGTTTTGAGCTCTGTTTCCAAAGGGGACGATGTAATTCACTAAACAATTAGAAGTCTTTGCTCCCACTGCAAATGGTAGACACATCTCGTTCCATCTGCCCCTGGGCTTAACTCCCAATCTCTGGAAGTCTTACCCTGTCTGGCTGCTGGCTGTCCCTCTACACAGCCGACTATGTGGCAGGCGTATGGTTGAAAGGCTCAGGGATACGTGTTCTTCATGTAATACAGATCCTAGAGTGTGGGGACTCCTCCGTGCTTAATGTCTACCTACTTTTCTGCCTGCCTTCCTGCCTGTCTGTTTCTCTTTCCCTACAAGGGAGCTCAGAATTCATTCACATTGTTGGCAACAGAGTATATTGTAGTAAAATTGGGGGGAAGTATGGATAAAGCCCTGGACCAGGAGTGAGTCAGGTGTGCGTTTGACTTCGGTCTGGCTACTCCATTACCACATGGATCAAATCACTTAGTGTATCTAAGTGTTATCGTCCTGGTGCAAGGCTAATTTCACAGTAACAGTTCTGTCCATTTCTAACCTTTGCCGCAAGACTCAAAAGAGACAATGCATGTGAAAAACGTTTATGCTACATAAACATGATGAGTTTTATAAATCACATTCTTTTTTTCAATATTTTTAAGGAGAAATGTTTGAATCTTAATCTTTTTATTTCTTACAGAATTTGCTGTTGTCAAACTATCCCTCTTATTTTTTTAAAAATGTTTATTTATTTTTGACAGAAAGAGGGAGAAAGAAAGAGACAGAGGGTGAGCTGGGGAGGAGCAGAGAGAGACAGAAGGAGACATAGAATCTGAAGCAGGCTCCAGGCTCCGAGCTGTCAGCACAGAGCCCGACGCGGGGCTCGAACTCATGGACCGTGAGATCATGACCTGAGCCGAAGTCGGATGCCCAACCGACTGAGCCACCCAGGTGCCCCAACCTCTCCCTCTTTTTTGAAACTTTCTCTTCTCTGAATATCTGTGGCACAATGTGCCCTGGTTTCCTTCTGCTCCTCCATTGTTCCTCCTAGCCACATTCCCAGGCTCATCCTTCTCTACATGGACCCTGGTTCAACGTTGAAGTTCTCAAGGTTTGGCTTGGGGCTGTTATACCTGTGCATTTTCTCTGGGTTAGCCCACCCATACCCACAAATTATCAGATAACTTACAAAGGGATACCAATTTGACAATAAATTATATTTAAAAAATAAAATGAAATAAAAATGACTGCCCTCTTGAAATCTCTTCTTATATTATTCAAGGCACCTAAAACTCAAAATATCCAAAAGTAAATTGATGGTGTATATTAACCCATATATTCTTCCAGGGCTTATGGGTCTACTAAGGCAACAATATTCCCCCTGTCACCACCCCGAAATCCAAGTATTCTGTTCCTATCCCCTCATCTCCAGTCCATTATATTCCTGTAGATTTTATTTATTTATTTTTTATTTTTTTAAATTTTTTAAATGTTTATTTATTTTTGAGAGAGACAGAGACAGAATGCGAGTGGGTTAGGGGCAGAGAGAGAGGGAGACAGAAAGCAGAAACAGGCTCCAGGCTCTGAGCTGTCAGCACAGAGCCCGACGCGGGGCTTGAACTCACGGACCGCGAGATCATGACCTGAGCCGAAGTCGGATGCCCAACGACTGAGCCATCCAGACGCCCCTATATTCCCGTAGATTTTAAATTCGGTATCACTCTCAGATGCTTTCGCTACACCTACCACAAAAATATATCATTTTAAAATTATTTAGTATTATTTAAAATGAAAGACTTTTTTTTTTTAAATGTCAACTAATAAGGAGCCCGGTATGAGAGCACTCCAGGGCTGGTGAAGTCAGAGGTGAATCGTCAAGAACCACTATTTTTCTTCACTTTTCTCTCTGCTGTCATTAGCGCATCTGCCCTGTCCTCAGACTATTTCTATTATAGTTGCGAGATCGCTGAAGCACATCTCAGTTTCACATATAAATTCAACAATGCCCAGTGGGAACAAAAAGGCCATCTTTTCTTAAGTACCTCTCTTTAAGAATGCAGAAACATTTCCCCCAAAGCCTCACAGCGGCTTCTCCCTTACATATCATTTGCCTGAATTATATTACATGCCCATGCCTAAATAAGTACTGGCAAGGGAACTGGAACCAGCTTACCCGGAAGCCCAGAAGAGGAAAGGTACCTGATCCAAATCCAGCTTGTGATGGCAAAGACAATGGTGCAAACTAGATGTAGAGAAAGAGCAAACGTGTTTGCGTCCTCTCCTAAATGTCTTTCGAAACTGATCGTTCTTTTCATCCCGATGACGATCACTTGGCACAGAGAGACATTGTTGCCCTTGTCAAGAGTTGGGGTTCTCTTGCGATGTGCCCTCCCAGCAGGGGACAGTGGTCTTGGGCTTGGAAAGATAACCGCAGTCACAAGATGTAATGGGCTTCACTCTGCACGAAATTTACATGGCATTAAGAAATATATATATATGAGACAGGAAAAATACAGCATGTTTAACAAACACATATGGATCATAACCTCCAGGCAGCTTTCCAATTTCTCAACGTTGCGCCATGCTTGGTGTAAGTGTTTCATGACGCAAGATGGTGAGACGGTATGGACACCATCATCTTAAAGAAGCCATCAACCGTGGTGTCTTTAACATTTCATGCCTTGCGAAGCGCATAGCTGTGTCGGGAATAAGTGACTAGCGCCCAGTACAGCTACATCTCATCATGTAGGGTTTACTCAGTGGGCCATCCTAGATGCAGAGGCTTGCTTTAGTACTTAGCAAGCTCAGCCAGGTACCATATACTTCTCTACATTCCTTGAGCTTCAGGTGCAAGGAAGGTATTATCACGCATCAAACTTGCAGTTACCCGTGAAGCTACAGCGGGATTCCTCAAACTCAGCCCTGCTGGCATTCGGGCCAGGTAATTGTTTGCTCGGGGTGGGGGGGTGCGGGGGCTGTGCTATGCCTTGTCGGATGTTTAGCAGGATCTCCAGTCTCCCCCCACTAGATGCCAGTAGCAACCACCCCACGGTAACCACTCCTACTGGTTCCCAAATTGCAAAATGTCCCTTTGGGGGCCAAACTGCACCCAGTTGAGAACCACTGGGAGAGAGGGCAGGCTGCAGATGGCCCGCCAGCTTCTTCCTTCCAGCATGATATATCCCCCACCCCCATGAAGTAAGGCATGACACAAGGCATGACATAATTTTTTTCCCAATGACATGTGAGCAGGACTTACACGGTAGCTTCCACAAGGGAGCGTACAGTTCTCTGGTCTCTCTCTTCTGCCGAGAATTTATGGAAGTACTTAGAGTTGCCACAAGGTCAGAGCAATCTGAAATACTGTGCCTGGGGGACATCTGCCTTGGGCAGTCGCCTGGCCCATGGCAGACACTGCATTAACTACAGATAAACCTTTGTGCGATTTTTTGATGCCCTTGTAATTTGGGGGGTGTTTGTTATTTCCACATAAACCATTCTTTTTTTTTTTTAACATTTATTTATTTTTGAGACAGAGAGAGACAGAGCATGAACGGGGGAGGGGCAGGGAGAGAGGGAGACACAGAATCAGAAGCAGGCTCCAGGCTCTGAGCCGTCAGCCCAGAGCCCGACGCGGGGCTCCATCTCACGGACCTCGAGATCGTGACCTGAGCTGAAGTCGGAAGCTTAACCAACTGAGCCATCCAGGTGCCCCTCCACATAAACCATTCTTAACTGGTACAACTCCCCCCGCCCCGCACTCCAGAGTACCATCATTTGAAGTCCAGGCAGCTGCCATAGTATCCAAATTGGTCTCCTGTACACATACTTGCTCTCCTCCAATCCAGGAGTGAGACTGCCGGATGTATACTTTTAAAGATGCAAATCCGATCATGCCATCCCTCAGCTAATATCCCTTTCCTGAATCCAATGACTTCCCATTGTATTTAGGATAAAGTCCGAATACTTAGTATAACTGACACGGCTCTGTATAATCCGGTCTTCTGTTTTGTCTCCAGCCTCATTTTAGACATTAGTCTCTCTATCTCTTTATTCTAGGCATATTGATTTTCAGCTCCAGGAAATCCTCAGACCCACCTTCTCACCTATTACCTGAGCTTTGTATACGCTCTTTTCTTCCCCTTTCAATATCTAGTTAATCCTAGTCCTTTCGTCAGACTTTGAATCCATTGTCACTTCTTCAGAGAGGCTCCCTGATCTTTCCAACTAAGTCAAATCTTCCAATTAAATGGTCTCTCTCATGATACCATGCACCCCCCTCCATAGCAAATTTTTTATTGTGATTTTTACCTCAATATGTAAGAGTACATGATTAATGTCTATGTTGCCCACTAGACATAAGCCCTATGGGACCAGGAACAATTTTTGCTCTGCACTCTTTCCCCTTACACCTGTTCCAAGGCCCAGCGGTGCCACATAGCAGATTCCCATCTGCATTTTATGATTAGATGCTTTTAAATAACTGATGGTCCCACTCTTCGGAAAGAAATGTTCAAACCTTGATGTTTCACTTAGCCTTCCATATAGTTTCTAATTACCCAAATGAGATTGTTTTTAAAGCTATAAATCTGTCATCTTGCTTGAATGTCTGAGTGGATTTGTGGGCCTATAGACATTTAATGGAGCACTCCCCTGAAATGATCAACTGGAAGTATGAATTCCATTTATTCACAAGAACAAATAAAAGATGACCTTATTCTTATTCTACACTCTATTATATTGGAGTAAATAATATAACAATTTTGGGCCGGTTGAATTATTCATAACCATTACATATAGCTGGAGAGCACAGGTTAGAAATACATGGCTATGTCCTTCATCTTTGCTCATTTATTTTGCTTAAGAACGATACCTTCTATCAGTATATTTCCTTTAAATTGGAAAGTCACTTTCATTTCGGTTGATCCTCGTAATAACCCTGGTTGAGTTATGACAGGAAATAGACCGCCATTGAGCAAAAAGTAACTATGTCACGGAGAACTGAAGTGATTTAAATAGTTAAAAAGACAGTGAATGGTGGAGTGAAAACACAGAGCCTAGATCTCTTGGCTCCCCTTATCGGATTCCGCATGTACCTGCGGATGCTTGTGGTGGGAGAAAGTTGTGGTCAGCAAATAAAGGAAAGGGGCATCAAGCTGGAAACAAAGGCAAGAAAACGCTAACCATTTACTAATGTTTATTTTCCATTCACTAAAACAAAGTTATAAAAACAGTATGTTTAGCAAAATGATGTCATATTTCAATGAAAATAATGTTTACCTATGATCAATTTCCATTTATTAAGCATTCTTTAGGTGTTTGCTTAGGTGGTATGATTATTATCATAATTGTTTACCAAAAAGGAATTCCAAGCTACGTTTCAAGTTATTTCTGCTGCTGTTCCAATTATTTCCTTATATGATAATTTCGCATAAAATATTTTAGAGAAAAAGGCAAAATAATAAAAATGAAAAGCCTTCTAGTAGTTAGCGCCACACAAGCAAATTGGCCAAATTTTATTTATTGCTTTGCAGAAGATCAAAATTTCGAGGTTGCCTACTCTTGGGGAGAATCAGTCAGTTGAGACAATAGCCTTCTAAATGCAGTGTTAGGATAGTTTGTCATTTGCACAGGTAATGAAAGATCCACTCCACTGTAGGGAAAAGTTAACTGGGAGTAAATCAACATGGTAGAATTCTGGTAAGGAATTCTCAGGGCTGAGGCTGAAAGGCTGGATGTACTAATTTTCCCATGGAGAACATGGCCTCATGGAATAGTTTTGAGTCATAGTGACTTGAATTTGACCTCTGGTGCTGCCATTTATGGCTATATTCAGGCAAATCACTTGAGAATTCTGAGGCTCAGGGTGCTTATGTGTAAATGGGACAACAATGAGGCCAACGACTGAAAGGCTATGACGCATGGAAGGAGCTGAACACTGTGATTGGCACATATTAACTATTGTGTATCTCACCCTTACTACTACCCCGTGCTGCTGCAGTAGCCTTGGCAATTACACTGAGTGAATCAGGGGTCAACGGAGACATCCTCTATCCTCTGAACCATCAGTCACCCGGGTGCTCCAGCAATGTTTATGCTGAAGGAATGCACAGGAATGCTGTAGGAGACCCCGGCAGCCATGGCAGGCACCACACAGAGCCCAGGTCCGAGGACAGGTACTATGGGTGAGTATTGTGCAGACCTGGTGTCTAGACTTTCCCTTTTGTGGTTGTTGTAGGCTTGTGCTGTGCAGAAATTTATTTTTCCCCTTTGTCCAACCATTTATGTTTTATAACCTATCCATTTCTGCCCAAACAATTCTGTCTCTCTCGACATGGTCTCAGTAGGCTTCCAACAATGTGAGCTACAGGAAAGCCAGCCAAATACACTTGCAAGTTCTGAATATATGTAGCCTGAGTGTAGAAGGTATTTTCATCAAATGATAAGCTAGCATTTTCAGGATAGATTTTCTATGTAAAGAGCTCAAATCTCTGAAGAAACATTATCTGTGACTAGAAGAAACACCATTCCAAAGTAGACCAGATGGACAAACAGAATTACAGAAACACCCTACCCATTGACTGAGATCTGACCCAAAGAACTCATATCCCGAGAAATCAATCCAGGAAGCGGGAGGAGATGGGAAGTAATTTTAATTGTGCTCTTTCTTTGCACTTGGCCTTTTGTCAGAAACTTTCACATACTTAATCCCACTTAATAAGAACTATGACATCATATAAGTCTTAGTATCTTTTTTAAATAGTAACTGAAGATTTAATAGAGGGTATTAATGTAATTCAGATTGAGTTTAGTGAATAGTAAGGCTTTTATGTGAATTTGTCATTTAATTTAATCATTTAAGACAAGATGGAGTTTTATTCCAATCCCAACTTACTATTTAGTCGATCTATGTGTGAGTGTTTAACAACAATTTTTAAAGTATATTTATTTATGTTGAGGGAGAGAAGGAGAGGGCTCAAGAAGGAGGGGAGAGGCAGAGGGAGAGACAGAAAATGTCAAGGAGACTTCACACTCAACCTGGAGCCCTATGTGGGGCTCAATCTCATGAACCGTGAGATCATGACCTGAGCCAAAACCAAGAGTCGGATGCTTAACCAACTGAGGCACCCAGGTGCCCCAATAACAATTTTTAAATTGTTGAATAAAACAAACTTATTAGGGTTTGGTTGTAGTTTAGAAAATTAAAGATTTTTGTTTGAGATTTTCTTGCATATTTCTGTTTGATTTCAAGACACCTGAAAATGAGAATCATTTTTTACGTTAGAATAGACCCTACCTATCATCGAGTCCAGACCTCCACCCTCAGAAATTCCTTCTACAGTGCTCTGACGGGTAGCACCCAGGTGCTGCTTGGTCACTTCTAGTGCCTGGGAGCGTATTGCTAGCATAGATAACCCAGAGCATTTTTTCATTAGTTTACTGGTTGGTCTTAGTCCTGTCTTCTAGACCTGAATAGATGCAGTGACTTTCTGTCTCAATACCTGCTAGAGCTAAGAGTGAGAATTCCTTCCTTTCCTTTAGTGACTGTTATTTGCTGAAAAATTGGCAGTGTTCTAACGTGCCTCCTAGCATCACTTGTGTACTCAGAGAAAGATACTCAGGAGAGCTCCTGTGCTGGGGGTGGGGGGTGGGGAGTGGGTCGGAGACATTTAAAGATGAACAAAGCAACAAAGAAGTAGTCCAAGAATTGAATCTTTAAATTTCCAACTTTTTGTTACTGCTTTTATTGATTTCGGAATGACCCTCTTATTCCCTTTTGTTTTGTTCCATTTTTCCTTTTCATTATTGTTCTGAATTTGAATTTCCAAAGGGGAACAGTCACTTGCCCACAATGAAGCCGGGTGCCTGGGGAGGGAGGGAGTAAGCCTAGAATACAGTCAAAAAGGCCACAAAGACACAGAAATTCCTCAACTTCCTGTTAGTGTTAAGAGAGAACAGAATCTGAAAGAAAGGTCAAACCTCCAAACTGGCTGCAGAAACTGATCCCTAGGGAAATTCCTCCCAATGCAGAAGAATTAAAACTCAAACCGAGAACACTTGCAAAGGCAGCTGTAATCCTCAGAAGGAAGGCAGACCGGAGCCACAAATCAAAGAACAATATTAGAAAACGCTACCGTAATGAGAAAGAAACAAAGTGAGAGAGCAGAAGGGAGCTGGGGGACTGTGTGTTTTCCATTTTGTTGGACACACCAGCTGGGAGCATGTGCTTCGAGAACTTCCCAGGAGCTCAAGCAAGAAATCACAGCCTGCAGAGCCACTGGTTAAGGAAAGAGAGGAGAACGTGGAGATGAACGGCAGAGGCCCTGTCAGCTGGGTCTCAGCTTTAACCCCGCCACTGAGGCGTGAACCCAAGGCCACCTTCCTACCCCTGCGGTAGCAGGGCCACCAATGCGGTTGCCCACCTGCCTGCCCTGACCCCAAACACGTCGCCGTGCGCTCCCTTAGAGGGTGCTGCTGTGAGTAGAGAAGTAGCCCCAGCACGCCAGGAGCCACGATGAATACTTTTGTTAATGCACACAAGTCAGGTGAGTTTCTCTTTTTAAATGAAGTGTAATTAACATACAACATTATATTAGTTGTTCAGGTGCACAACATCCTGATCCAACCATTCTGTACACGACGCTGCTCACCAAGATGCCTGTGGGCACCAGTTCAGCAAACATTATTACAATATTATTGACCATGTTCCCTATGCTGTACTTTTCCAGAGCGTTATGTCCCTGTAGCCGGGGTGCAGGGGTACAAGGGCATCTAGCTCTGGGGGTCCCAAGCAGACCAGATTTGGCCACTCGCTGCTGCCCAGATCCAAAGGCGGAGAAATGAGCCGTGGTGACACAAGAAAGGGATTTATTTCAGAGAAGCCAACACGAAGAAGCCAGCGGACTATAGCATCTCAAAAACTATCTCCAAAGTGCCCCCAATACTTCCAGGTTTATATAAGGAAAATGTGGGGCAAAAGTTGATGGGTACCTGCAGGTGGGAAGTGAAGGTCACATAGATCACTGTCTTGGGGTCAGTCACGCAGCGTCTAGATGGCTCAGGGCAGCCCATATTGCTTGAGAGGGTAGTTTCGGTTCCCATCAAGGGATGCTTTGCCCGCAGGGTATTTTGCTTGAGTTCAGAGATGAGCTGTAAAGAAAAACTTCATCAAGTGGAAACTACAGACTGAAGTCAGGATGGAGGTAGTTAAAACTCTTTTTTTACTTGTATTCCAGCTATCCCTGTCATTGTTCCCCACTTCTTGGGTGATGTTGGAGTGGCTTGGGCATTTCTAGGATCTAACTAAGGGGAAACACATTTAGTGTGGTATATTTATAATTGTTCACCTGCCATTTTAGTAGCATAGAAACACCGTTGGGGTACCTGGGGGGCTCAGTCAATTAAGTGCCCAACTCCTGACTTTGCCCTAGGTCATGATCTCACAGGTAGTGAGTTCGAGCCCCCAGTCAGGCTCTGCTAAGGGTGAGGAATCTGCTTGGGATTCTCTCTTGCTATCTCTCTGTCCCTCCCATGAGGCACGCTCTCTCTCTGTCTCTTTCAAAATAAATAAATAAACTTAAAAAAAAAAAAGAGGGGCACCTGGGTGGCTCAGTCGGTTGAACCTCCGACTTCCGCTCAGGTCATGATCTCGCGGTTGGGGAGTTCGAGCCCTGTGTCGGGCTCTGTGCTGACAACTCAGAGCCCGGAGGCTGCTTTGGATTCTGTGTCTCCCTCTCTCTCTGACCCGCCTCCGTTCATGCTCTGTCTGTCTCTGTCTCAAAAATAAATAAACATTTAAAAAAAAGAAAAGAAAGAAAGACCTTCTAGGGTCAGTCCAATAGCTTACCATGCCGAATCAAATGGCATCACAGCAAAAAGGTGCAAGGCCCATGGTGTGTCACAAAATGAATGTGTGATTTAGTGCCGGAAAAAAAAAGCATGTATGTAGCTAAGCAGAAATAAGGTTTTATAAGTGAGGAGCTGGAAGCTAGTTTAGGGATATTGCATAGTTCATATAGCAAATAAGCCTAATATATTTTCCCTACACTTGAAAGCAGTCCTATAAACCCACTTGGTATTACCAATAACAACGGGAGCAGCAAAAGAAGAAACTCTTCTAAACTATCAAACAATAAGAAAAAGTAACCTGGATCAAGTTGCTAGAAGAAATATCAAATTACCTTTCTGTTCTCTTTATGGATAATTGTGTTACAAAATCGACGTTATGCAAAAAAGGCAATCAGAGCATTTGCAGCTCAAAATGTAGACAAAACGTATTACAGAAATATGTCAGGATATTCTTTTTCTATATTTTATCATTTCCATTTATTTTTTTTTATAATTCGTATTCGTATTTTTGTCATTGGTATTCAAATCTCACTTTGTGTTTGCAATTTCGTATTCTTTTTGTTGGAGAGTATACCTCAAATTATTTTTGGAGAGTATACCTGAAATTATTTTGCTTCTGGCCCTACAGGACCTACACCTGCCTTTGTTTCTGTCATTGTACTTACTTGTCATCTTTTACCTGACTGTCTCTGTTGTCTGATGGGTGGTCAGGAATAAATCCGATTCTTCCTAATATTTCCAGCACCTAATGTAATAAGACCTAGCGGTTGTTCAATACGTTTTCATTGACTGAAAATCCAACTGATGGGTGTTGGGAAGAAAACGGAGGTTGGAGGATGTTACGCTTCAGATAGGAACAATGAAGCCACACCGGGACCTGCAGCCCTCTCAAAAGCTGAGAGGGATACAGAGGACATTGCAGGGTACTTAATAGAGGTAAGAGGATGAGGAGGGTCCTACAGAAAACCTTAACTAGCTTATAGAAAAGCCTGCTAGGGACGCATTTGGGAACACAAGATAGAAAGATATGAAGGCTAAAATCAATCCCTTTGCTTCCTCTGGAGGGGAGACATACATTTCTTGCTGGAATTAGACACGATTACACATAAAGCATTTAGTTTAATACCCATCCCAGAGCAGATGATAAACACTAGTCTCTCCCTCCCCACTAATTTTCCTTCAGGAACATAGGTTTGGATCCAGAAACTAGACAGGAATTGAAACTAACAACACAGAAGAAGATGGTTGAGGCATTTAAACCTTATTTCAGGGGACTTGAACAAAAGTGCAAATACGTACCTTCCCCCTATGAGCTGGTGAAGGGGAGTATTGGAACTGATTCTACTGGAATCAAGTAGGCGGAGAGGGAGAAAGGGGCCTAAAGGAAAGGAGAGGAGAGAAGCCAGGAGCCAGAATTTCACTCACTTTCAAAGGGTGGTGGCCTTTGCTTCCTTTTCTTCCCATCCGGTGGTGGTCCTTCATCGCTCTCCAGGAACAAGATGGGGTGCTTGGCTCAGTCACCCCCCCAGGCCCATCTTCAAAGGGAACACTTCAAGAAATAGTCTTTAATTGCAACACACCTTAATGGATTTTGCATTTAGTCAGGCACATCCTTTCACCCATAATTCCCTCCCCTCCACCGTGGCAGTTCACCCACTTACCAACATTATGGCAATTTTCCCTTCACAAGAAATCTCCCCGAAGTGTCTACTTAGGAAGCTCTTTGTTTGATGTCGTTGACGTGTTAATAGGAGTAGCTCTGGGTTCTCTGCAGTAGTGAATACTGAAAGCTGAAGAAAATCTGAGAGAAGCTGGCAGGCAGGGGCATTTCCTTATCCCATGCCCCATTGTTGAATGCTAAGTGGGAAACCAAAGGATTCAGAGCAATAATTAAAAAGGATTGAACACAAAGTTTGAGGCAAGTTAGAATTTGAAGAGGCCAGTTGTAAGTGGTTAGAACCGTGGAGGAGAAGTTGGCTCCTGGTTGAGTCTTTTAGAGCCTTTGTACGGAGTCTGTATTTAGGAGTTTGTTCATTTTTATGTCTGCGCTAACGCTGAAGCCCATTTATTAATCTGACTAATGATGAATCACCATTTATTCTTGAACACGGGACTTTGGGGAATTAGTAGGCACAGCCCTTAATATTGAGGAGTTAACAGTAAAATAAGAACAATTTTGGATGCAAATTAATAGATGATGGATGTAATCAGGGTCACAGCTGGAACAAATGAGGGGCTATTAGTGTTCCTATGAGAGCCAGGACAATTTGGGCTGGACTAGTCCAGAAAAGATGTTATAGTGAGCTGTGATTCAAGCCCCATGAGGATTATGTATGAGAGAGAGAAGGAGAGAGGAATGGAATCAAAATGGATGGATGGGCATGTATGTTTTGCAGTAATAAATTGGCTCATTTTCCCCGTATGTCTCTCTAGATCAGGAATGAAAACATATGATTGTTTTCTACATCCTGCTCCGAGGAAGGAGATGTTGTTGAGGTGGAACTTTTTCCCAGAAAGTGGGGTTGGGTTGAGAGGGTGTGGACCTTCGCAGTTGCCACCTATTTGCAAGCAGGAAAATCCAGGACGATGTTTGCGTTGAGGTCACATTTCGTGCCTCTCAAAGTGAAACCGGATTAAAGGTGTTTTGAAATATCTTTCATGAAGAGATTACATGGAGAGTCGCCTCCAAAGACCAACCATCTTCCATGATCCGAGCCACCTAAAGCCCTGCTACAGATGAACTAATTTCCTTCAGTTTTTTTTTAAAGGAGGCTGTTTAGTTTCAAAGGGCAAGTCCACATACAAAGAAAATGGAGAGCAATAAATTATTGAAATGCATATTTTCTATGCTGCCCTCACTTGGGGATGAAAAGGGTCAAAAATGGTAACAAGATAGAACTTGGTCTCTACCTTCCTTCATGCTGCAGCATCTCAGTCTTCTTTGGTTGCAGATGTCTCCAAGCAATATCAATGTGTCTTTGAGAATATTCTTCTCTCAACCATGCGTTCCTCATATTTTCCTTTTTTTGTTGTAGCTGCTATCCAGATGTCTCCTGCTATATCCTTCCTCCGGCCTATGCATTGATATTCAAATGCCTGCTGTCCTCTGACATCAACTCATGACTAAGTTTTCTGGTCCTATGCCATATGTCCACATGCTGCAAAATCCCTTATTTATGGGACAAAGTTGTCATGTCCTCGTGGGGGGCGCCATCTTGATTTACATGCAACACAATCACGTGTTCTCAGAGCTTATGAAGTATTACAACAAAAGACCTTTACAGTTTCCACATAGCTTTGTGCTGCTCCTCTCACTATAGTCTTCTAGTGGAGATCTGCAGAAGTTAGGAAAAAGACCAATCTGGTCAATGTGACAACATATTGTACATTAAAGTTTCCCTACTGACCCTGACCCATAGTCAAGTCTGCATTTCCAAACTCTAACTTCCCACTGCTGAATTCACTTCCAGGAGAAGTCTTATTTTCTCCTGCACATCGGTCTCTAGTGTCTTGCCCCACTGCCTTTTATGCATGCTAGAAATTCCCAAACTTGGGGCAAGTACACAACTTAGAATAGGCCTTTGAACTCCATACATCACGATGAACTTGCTCCTTGTAACTTGTCCTCAAATAAGAACTCTTTGCGGGCAGACAGAAGGAAAGAGACTCTTTATTTACTCAATCCATAGGTTAGAAATAGAAAAAAAAGTCAATAATTCTGACATATGGAATAAGTAATGAGAAATACCGGACTCTTGTTGGTCCATCTTCTAGAAGTTCTAGAGTTTTTGAATTCTTCCATAAAACTTGGGAGCCCTTCCTTCCTTCCTCCCTCCCTCCCTCTCTCCCTCCCTCCCTCCCTTCCATCCTTCCTCCTTTCCTCCCTTCCTCCCTCCCTTCCTTCCTTCCTTCCTTCCTTCCTTCTGCTGTAGAAAAGTCACAGAAAGGACACTTTAGATAGAAAAAGAAATAAAATACCATTTTATTCAAGGAAAACTCAAAAGTCACCATTAACCAAATGCAGATGTTTTAAGCTAAGAAAATGTTGTGTTTGACAATAATTGCAGAACGCAGTTTTTAATCTGTAGTTCGTATGTTCAGAAGTTTGGTTTTATGTAACATCAAAAGCATTTCATTTCTCTTTTACTTATGTAACGTTTATATACATGTTAGCTTTTTTTGTTGTTGTTGGCTTATGAATAGTTTATTGTGGGTAATGAGGAAAATAGAATAGTAGATATTATTCAGGAATACAAGGCCAAGGTAGACATTATTATTTATTGTTTCATATTTTAGATCTTATTCCATTTAATTATTTTCATGAAGTTCACTTATAGCTTAAAGCCCTATTTGGAAATTGTCTTTAATTTGTTGCATTAGGCTTTCACCTAGATTGGGCTTGTCATTTATTTTTGTAGCTTACGTTCCTTTTCTTCTCTTTTTTGACTTAATTTTTTCCGTATTAGGTTTGCTTAGTTTTTTATTTTCTTTTTCATTAAGGCTTCGAATGAGCAATTTTACCTTCTAGGAGCTCTGTTAATGTCACCCCTTTATCTTTCATTCTCAGCTATAATTCATATTTCATCCCATACACTTTTTGTTATAAATGCATCAGGGGGTTGGAGTGTGGTGTAGGGAGGGTGTAGCTATACTTAAATCCACATTCACTGGAGAATTTGGATTCTGTTCATGTAATTTTGCTAGATGTCTGCATGGTGATTCACTCTACTTAGGGATGTGTATGCACGTCTGTATATGCATATGTGTACAAGTGGGTGTGTGTCCTTATATGTATGTGTGAGTGTGCATTGTAGGGTTCTAACCCAGACTTTGCTTAGTTCTCTCAGTCCAGCATGGGGCTCTAGAAAGTAATTAAAACCGACAACAACAACTCACTGCCATTTTCCCCACTTTTGATGAAATGATGGGCCAATTAGAAGGGTTTACCATACTAAGAAACTTTTCAAATTTTCTCCGAGTTGTTTTCTTACGTTCTTCAGTTTAGTTCTCCCCAAATTGGAGCTCTTGGTCAAATCACTCAGGCTTTGTCAGATGTCTCTTCTTTCCACAATAATCTTCCAGAAATGGAGGTGATCCTAAGCTCTCTGTCAAGCTTCACTCTCACTTGTGTCTCTTTCTTCATAAAATCTTAAAGTTTAAAAGATAATATTGCAGACCCTTTCTTAGTTAGTATTTACCACCAACATTTCTCTAAAATTTATTTTGTAATAGGAAGAGTTTCTGTGATAGTTTCATTCTTCAATATTTGCCCATGAGTTGAAGTTTTCTGTATAAAAGCAAATAAGTAAATTAACAGATAGATAGATGGATGGATAGATAGGTGGATAAAACAACTTAAATGTTCCATGAGAAGCTAAGTAAATTGTGGTACAACTATATTATGAAACAGCATACAACCATTAAAAACATATTTATGGGGATTTTTAAAATACAGCATAGGGAACGCTCAAATTAAAATGTGAAATGTTAAGAAATATATACAGAGAATAACCTTAACTATGTAAAAACTATGGAGTTTATGGCTCAAGAAGCCTACTAAACATATGTGTTTACCTCTCTTTCTTCCAAAAATCCCATCGAAATGACAGAAGGGGTACAATAATAGCAATAAACCACATGTGATGTGGCAGTGTCATATAACTAGGAAGAAAACCTCCAGCATCCCAAGCTAGTGTACAAATTTTCAAACTGTTAAAAACACATGAAATTAGATGACCGCTAAACCCAACAGGCTCGCTGAATGAATGACCCATCCCAGCTCCACCAGACTCATTGTGCAAATGTAGTTTTTATCCTATAAATTCCCTTTTCCAGACTTTTAGAGGACCTCTCTGTATATATCTTGCCATCACATAGTAGCTCTTCTGTCTGACATTTAAAGTCTTCTAGGATACGGTCCAATGTTCATAAAAATTCTGTTACTCTTCTTGTCTCAGGACGAATCTTGGTTATAATTAAGCTGATAACCATTTGGCTTTCCTGCTCCTTCCAGACTATTGCCTTTCATCTTTTTATCTCCTGAATTTGCTCCTGGTTTTAGCTCAGCCTCAAAGGCAGACCCACCGCCCTCCTGCAAGCCACCATTATACAAATATTTCCTCTATTGCAGATTCAAAGGATAAGGTTTTCTCTGACCTCTGAGATCACCAAGGAACTGATTTCCTTTGTGAATTCATACTGATTGGGCTACAGTGGTTGCTTATAGCTTTGATCTTTTTTTTTTTTTCAGGAATCATGCGGAATTTAAATGTGAAACCTCTTGAGGTCTTACATTTCCTAGTATTTATTTCATGATACATAACTGCAGGCCAAAACACACCAGATGTTCAGTGGGTTCTAAATTCTTGGTAGAGGGGCACCTGGGTGGCTCAGTCGGTTGGGCGTCCGACTTCAGCTCAGGTCACCATCTCGCGGTCCGTGAGTTCGAGGTCCGGGGCTTCGAGCCCCGCGTCGGGCTCTGGGCTGATGGCTCAGAGCCTGGAGCCTGTTTCCGATTCTGTGTCTCCCTCTCTCTCTGCCCCTCCCCTGTTCATGCTCTGTCTCTCTCTGTCTCAAAAATAAATAAACGTTAAAAAAATTAAAAAAAAAGTTTTTGGTAGAGGCCTGGGCATATCATGCTGTATCTAGGCTTTGGCTCATGCTATCCCCTTTACCATAACTTTCTTAATCAAATACCATCTTTCCTTACAGAGAAGTTTGTTCAACTCTAAGTTTATCACTGTACTGCTTCTGTACTATGAATTTTCCTCAGAGCACAGATCACCATATAATTATTTCTCTCTTCTACTAGTGTACGTGTGGGAGACAGAATTTTCAGATGGCTACCAAGATTCCCACCCCCTGGTATATAATCTCCCCTTGAATGTGGGTGAAAACTGGGAATATGATGGGTGTTACTTCCATGATTAGATTACAAATAAACTGACTTTGAGTTAATTAAGGAGGAGTTTGCCTGAGTGGGTCTGATTTCATAACAAGAATCCTTAAAAGGCACTGGGCCCTTGCATAAGTCAGAGACACTAAAGTGGAGGATGTGGGTGCCTCAGTCAGTTAAGCATCCAACTTGGGCTCAGGTCATGATCTCGTGGTTCACGAGTTTGAGCCCTGCATCGGACTTTCTGCTGTCAGTGTGGAGCCTACTTCGGATCCTCTCTCCTCCTCTCTCTCTGCCCCTCCTCTGCTCTTTTCACTTGCACGTGCTTAAAGCAGGATCTCGCTCATAAAAATAAGCACTAAAAAATTGTTGAGGGTGTGAAAAGGCTTCTAGAGCGGGGGGCACAGGGCAAGCCTGTGTACTCTAGGAGTTGGGAGCAGCCCCTGATGGGCAGCTACCAAGACAATGGGACCTCTGTCCGATGCCACAAGGAAATGGATTCTGGTGACATGCTGGGAGTTTGTACATAGGCCACCTCTGTAGGAAAGACTCCAGATGAGAATGTGGCAGGCCTTCTAGATGTCAGCCTTGGGAGATCCTGAGTGGAGGACCAAGCTGAAACATGCCAGACTCCTGACCCACAGAAACTGTGAGGTTATCAATTTGTCTTCTTCCAAACCACTTGTGGTGATTTGTTACCCAGCAACAGAGAGATGAATATAATTATGAGTGTTGAAGTTTGGGTTTCTTGGGAAGCAGCTTTTGGAATGGAGATTCGCATGCGGAAATTGATTGGGGAAGCTCTTAGCATTAGCAGCGCTGGAAGAGGAAAGGAAGCAAGATTGACTACAGAGAAATTTGGGTTATGCTCCAGTCCATCTTATCGGGAGCTCTGAAACTGAGATGGTCTTTCAGAGTGGACCTCAGTTTTTATAGTCCCCTAATAGTCTCAGGGTCAGTCATTGGATGCAGGTTGCGCCCAGGAAGGGGACATGGCCTCGGGCAAGACAACTGCCCACAAGTAAATGCAATTCCTACACTGGAGTGACAGGGAAAATTTCCGAGGACGGCAGGAAAAACTTCCTTGATGGTAAAGAACAAGATGTCCTGGGTACAAAGCCATTCTTCTTCCCTTCCATGTTCCCTTTAACTAACAAGTGTCCATTTCAGACAGACTATGCCAACACGTGCTTTTGCAAACTCACCTGGTTGCAAGCCCCCTTGTCCGTTAATAACAGGTACGATATAAACTAGAAGCATTTGTTTTATTCATTTAATTAAGAAACAATTATTGACCGCTTATTGGGCACTTATGTACCTGGCTCTCTTTTAGGTAGTCAGAAAGAGACACTATACAAAACAGACAAAGACTTTGGCCTTCCTAGATGAGCAAAACAAAAATAATAAATTTTGTATATGTGTACATATGTACATACACATTTACATATGTGTGTATATATGTATATGTGGGTGCGTGTATATATACACATGCATAAACGTGTTTATATATATATGTATGATCTGTTAGCTATGACAATGAAGAAAAGAAATTGTTGAGCAGGGTAAAGAGTATCAGGACTGTTGGGGTGGGATGTGGGGGCTAGGTTGTAATTTTTTATATGATGGTAAAACTGAGTCTTATTGAGAAGGTAGTATTTGAGCAAAGACCTGGAAAAGTTGAGGTGAGGAATAACCACTCCAGTTAAAGAAACAACCAACGCAGAAGTCATAAGGGAGGACTGTAACAGGGGGCATCTGGGTGGCTCAGTCGGTTGAGCTTCCAACCCTTGATTTTGGCTCAGGTCATGATCTCGAGGTTCATGAGATCAAGCCCTGCGTCAGGCTCTGCCCTGACAGCGCAGAACCTTCTTGGGTTTTTTCTCTTCCTCTTTCTCTGCCCCTCCTCCAGTAGCATGCATGTGCTCTCTCTCTCTCTTTCTTTCAAAATAAATAAACATTAAAACCAAAAAAAGGAAAGAAAGAAAAAGCATCAGAGTCCAGTCTAGGGGAAACAGTAGTGAGGGAAGGGTGGTAGAGAGGACAAGGTTGGAGATACAATGGGAAGTTGGCTCATTTAAAGCCTTTGGGCACTGAGGGCTTGGGGTTTTACTCTGCATGACAAGGTGGGTTTAAGAGAGGACACATCGAATGCTCATGCTATGCTGTGCGCTGTGGTAAACCTTTTATCTGTATCTGTATTATTTAGTTCCCCCAAGATCCCCATGTGAAGACAGTATTATCGAGATCCTTATTTCATTAGGGAGCACTCTTGGTGTTAAGGAAGCTGAGTAGCTCACCCAAGGTCACAGAGAAGGTAGGAGAAGAGACCTGTATCTAGGCTGTCTGACTCCTCTGTATTTAATCATAGCCTTATCCTGAGTCCCACTTGTATGGCCTCTATTTGATTTTATAGCTCCAAACTATATCAAAAGATCTAGGTATACAATTCAAACTCCCACTGCTGTCAATGGGTTAATTGGTAAGAAGTTTAACACTTTCTGAGCTACTAGAAAGTACATTTATGTTCAACTAAGAAAATCTGTTCAGGTCGCCATTTCACCGTTTGATCACCATCCCACCCATGGTTGCCATGCTTCCATGTTGTAGGTTGGGTTCTCTGGAAAGGCCTTTGAGGGCACCCCTTGTGAAAGGGATTGGAAAGAAAAGGAAGTGGGGACAGGAGAAGTTCGTAGAAACACAGGCCCTATGACAGCATTGGCCGATCTTGGAGGAAGCTTGGGAGCTCTAATGGCTCATCAGAGTGGGACTGAGATGGCCAGACCCCCGTTCTCCTACATCAATCCTTCCTTGGTCGTGAGCCTCTGAAGGGGGAATGAGAGGAAAACACCCACAGTGTCCACCAGAGTCCACTGTGCTCAAAAACAAAAACAAAAACAAAAACAAAAACAAAAAACAACCATGCTTGATTGCCTGACTTGAGCTAGCTGCCACAAGAGATATACAAACAGATCTCTAAGTGTGGTCCTGATGTTAGGAGAAGTGGCCTCATCTTCACAGGAAAAGAAGCAGTGGCAGTGCATAAACCCACTGACATTTCCTTTGTATTCAGTGCACAGAAACACATTTGGTATAGATCCATAAATTTAAAGCTAATGCAATTTTTACTCTCCTATTGCCACCATAACTTTTTAATAATCTAAAAAAAAAAATCACACACGATTCTTTCGTGGGAGGAATAACCTAGAATTATGAAGTCCCACAGATTGGGGTGGTTTTGTGTTAGTTGTTTCATTTTTTTAAATTATTATTATTATTTTTTTTTAGAGAGGGACAGACAGCCCTGTGAGTGGGGGAGGGGCAGAGGGAGAGAGAGAATATCTTTTTTTTTTAATGTTTATTTATTTTTGAGAGAGACGGGGAGAGAGAGAGAGAGGGAGAGACAGAGCGTGAGCTGGGAAGGGGCAAAGAGGGAGGGAGACAGAATCTGAAGCAGGCTCTGAGTTGTCAGCACAGATGCTGAGGCGGGGCTCGAACCCACAAACTGGGGGATCATGACCTGAGCCAAAGTCGGACGCTTAACTGACTGAGCCACCCAAACGCCACAAGAGAGAGAGTATCTTAAGCAGGCTCCACGGTCAGCAAAGAGCCCCAGGTGGGGCTCGATCTCAGGACCCTGGGATCATGACCTGAGCTGAAGTCAAGAGCCTGATGCTCAACCAACTGAGCCACCCAGGTGGCATAAGAAAATAACACTTTCCCCAATTCTTCTCATTCATGGTTGCGGAGGCTCTTGCCGCCAGGAAGGCGAATGTTCCAGTGTCCAAGGGCACTATCTCTCTGAAGGCGGGCTACTGCAGAGAACGTCTCAGTTGTTCTCAGCTTTGATGAGCAAAAAACGGAGCCTGGTTGAGAGTCATTCTCATCCCCAGGACTGCCTTTCTTTTTCTCCCAAAGAGGCAAGAGTGACACGCTTTGCGTTGTATGGCTTAGTTTTTAACGCTCCCCAATGAGCTGATCTCAAAGCTCAAAGAGTAAAATTCCTCTGCACTCCACAGTTTGTAAGCAAAGAGTTTAGAATATGCTTCTTCGCCATTTTATCCATCTCTTCCACTGGGAAAGTCCCAAACAGACTTCTTGGTCAGTTTGTAATAAAGGAAAACAACAATTTCAGCTATAAATTCTCATATTAGTACAGATGATCATGCACACGTGAGAACAAAGGTGACTTTTTGCATAATCTTATTTCCGAGAAAGCAGTGACTTGGGTTTTCATATAAACACTTTGTGATTTTTATCCACGTTTCGGGGAATCAGCACACGTATTTCCAGGATACTTAAATCTCATAGACACACTACTGTTATACAACCTTCCTTGGCTAAGAACTGCTCATTCAAAAATTCTACAGGATGCCTCGTATCAATTATTGAATGATCAGGAACAGGCCTACCTCTTAGCTGTATCAAGGACTCGAAAACCCTTCCGGTAATTGTCACTGACACATGAAGCTTCTAAAATATTTTGTAGCGGGCACATTCAGGTTAACTTTCTTCAATATTTAACACCGTACAAGGCAACATGGGTTAGCCAGTCGCAGAGACAGAAGATAAGGTCTTCCGCTAACTTACCACCCCACCATAGAGTCAAAGAGGACATACTCAGCCAGCACCCACTGATCAGCAAATTCTTCACATGTGCCTGCCAGTGTCAGCTCGCAGGGAGCAGAGAAAACACTAAGGGAAACAAAATCTCTAGATGATTCACAACTAACTAGAAAAGCTTTCTGGATATAAAGAGGTAGCAGGTACCTTGGGAGGAGTTTATTACGTGTGTTTGCCCTTTAATAAAGTGTTTTTGTTTGTTTGTTTTCTCAATCATCAAATATTTACTGAGTGCTTATTGGGCTCCAGGAATGAAGAAAATGTGAGTTGAAAACTCAGACCCTGTGTTGGCTGTACAGATATACGGAAAAGTAAACACATTTGTAATGCGATCATATGAAGGCTTTCCTAGAAGCGCACTCAGAGAAATATGGAAGGATAGGCCCTAGAAACCAAACCCAGACCGGCAGATAGGAAATATATATATATATATATATATATATATATATATATATATATGTAATTTTTTTTTTCAGTTTATTGAATTTGAGAGAGACAGAGAGAGTGCGAGCAAGGGAGGGGCAGAGATAGAGAGAGACAGAGAATCCCAAGCAGCCCCCACGCTGTCAGTGAACAGAGTCCCAAGCAGGGTTTGAACCCAAGATATGGTGAGATCACGACCTGAGCTGAAATCAAGTATTGGACACTTAACCTGAGCCACCAAGGCGCCTAAAGAAGACTTTTTTTGCGTTCAAGAGTTCCATTTGACCTCAGGCTTGAAGTAGGAGTACGACTAAGCCAAGAAGCCCAAAGACAGTCATTAGAGGGCTGGTACTGGAGCTGAACTGGGGTTGCATCATGGAGAGCGATCGCGTATACAGAGCCACCAGGTGGCTGGACTGGGAAACTGCAAGCTAATTCAACATGGCAGGAATAGAAGTAATGAGACTGGAAACAGTGAGGGGTGATGTGGAGGAAGAAGACCAGGGCTGGAATATCAAAATCTTAAATCCTGCTCAGAAGTCTATCCTGAAGGCAATAAGGAGCCACAGAGGACTAAATGGGGAACTCTTATACTCCTCTGCTTTAGAGCAGGGGGTTACACACAAGGCTTTGGAACCTACGAGGATCATGACATTAAATTAGATGCTCCAGACCAGCATGTTTTTCTTAACGAAATAGAATCAAGGAGAATGGAAAAGAAAATATTCAAAGGTGTTGCAAGCAGTACAAGGGTTGCTTTGTGAAATGTGGGTGCTGGTCAAAGTCATTTGAGGTCAGAATAATTTGAGATGTTTTAGAAAGACCTTATGGGCGGCTGAATGCAGGGGGACCAGTTAGAAGGTTGTTGTTATAATCATATTATAAGAGAGAAGAGAGGCGCATTCTTCAGAATCTGTAAGACCCTGGAAAAGAACGTCATTTCGTTTCTGTGACATCTCCAAGTTAAGCAAAGCCACCCGAATCTCCATTTTATGGATATGCAGTGAGACCCAGATGCCTTTGCCCTACAAAATAGAACAGCCACCCCCAATGATCCAGTGCAATTTACTGCCCCTGTCTCTACGTGAACAAAATCCCACAAAACCCATCATTCAAAGGACAGCTAATGTGTTGCTTTTTCCACTAAAGTTCTCATATACCCCGTTCTGGAATAAAACAAAAAAACTAACAGCGATCCTTTCTTTATATTTATCACAGTCATTAATAGCGCAGACCTCATAAATCACGTCCTGTCTTATCAGCCTGTTGTCTGGTGTTCACAGTAATCCACACTATTTGAAAAGAGCTTCATTGTTTCGGTTCTCATTTCTTCTCTACCTTCCCTCTTCTAGAATGTTAGCCACTTGCAGGCAGGATTGGGACTGTCTTGTTCACTGTCTTTGGGGCCAGAGAGGGCCTGACATTCAGGAGAGACTGAATGAAGTAATCAGTGACCAAGTCTCATACTAACCTGAGGCAGCCTGGGACACAATCCGTGTGTGGCCTGTGCCTCGATCTTGCCATGTGCCTGGGATCGGCATTTATTTTGTTGTCACACCTTCACTACCTTCATCCTGGCTTCTGTTTTCCCCTGCACCAAACTGCTTCTTTAAACCCCAGAGCCATGATGCGTGAGATTCAAGGTTAAGTAGATTCCATTTTGAAACTTGACTAGAAATGAATCACGATCATATTTGTACTTTCTACTCAATGGTTATATACATAATGCATATCTTGCCTGCGTTATATTTGTGAGCATCAGTGTCTTTTTTTCTGTGACTTTAGAAATGCTTTCAAATATGAACGGAACCCGCCCTTGTCTCTGTGCATGGGGGGCAGAAGGGCACAAAATTTTAGAGCTTTCTGAATGGACACTGTTGGCAAGAAGTCTGTGAGTTCGGTCTCCGTGGTCTTTGGAAGGTCTGCAATCTCCTGTCCCCTTTATTTTTTTCTTGTTTATTTTTAAGGAGCAAGCCAATGGGAAAATGTGTGAAGCAGAGAACATTGAATTACAGACCGTGGCTTTCTTTTGAATTAAAATAATCAGTAATACATTACCATTTGACCAAACATCTCAGGATACTTTTAGGTTTGAGGCTGACAACACTTTCTAATTGAAAAGTCGAACAAATTTAGTGTTTATCCAGTGATTAAACAAATCTGCTGCTTAACCCTTTGTCGTCTCCCTGTTGAGGCTGTTTGGAAGTCTGGTGTTAAGAGGGGGCCCTGGGCGAGCTTTGTCACCTGGTTCAACAAGGCAGTAGGAAAACAAAGGAATTTCTAAGGAATAACATGCAGGCTAAAACTGCAGACTTTTTACCTTTGAGGGACACATATCTAGATACACGTATCTGGTGTCATGCTGATGGCTAACGGCAGAATTTAAAGGATGGCTGTAATCTGACCATGTACCATGATTGAGATCGCACTTTTGGCTGATTACTTACATGTGGTATCGGAATGTGGCTAAAAACGGGGGAACAGTGACTAAAACCAGGAGACCCGGATTCTACCTAACTGTTCTACCATAAATCAGTGGGGCAACAATTAGAGTATTCTTAAACAAAGCAAAAACAAAATAGGACAAATGTAATCTGAATCAAAGGAATTAAAGGCAAAGTTGAAGCTAAATCCCATTTTCATGGTTTACCATCTTCGTAATACTGTGCAAGGGCCTGCCTCTCTCAGAGCCTCAGTGTTCTGGTCCGTGGAGAAAGGATGATAAACCCTGAAACAGGAGTGTTAGAAATTCCAGGCCCCAAATAGAGTCACTTACGTTAAGGCCCCACTGCAGCAAAATAAGACTTTTAATCCCTAAACTAACTGCACTTTTTAACCTCCCAGGAATGTGACTTCTAACCCGTCAAGATGAATTTCCTGGCTAGCACTAGGAAATTTACTGATAGACCCTTTCTTTTGCCCTTAGGAAGGGGACCTTGCTTTAAAAAATGCATTCTTTTCTAATTTCCTTTTTCCACTTCCTCTCTGCATGTAAAGAACTTTCCTTTTCTATGGCTGGACAGAGCTCCTTTCCATTTGCCAGGAGGGAGGCTGCCTGATTTGTGAATTGTTCAATTTGATTTTTTAAATTACACAGTTGAATTTTTGTCATTTAATAGGAGATCTTGAGAGTTCCCTGAGCTGTGTTATGTAAAACAATAATGAGAAATGTTGACATTTCATTTTTTGTATAAATGAACGCAAGCGAACGGAAACATTGCTGGGACTAATTGAGAGAAGGCGACTCAGACCCAGAAGGGATGGGAAGAGTCTTGAACGACCAATTTTTGGAGGAGCTAGGAAGATTTGTGGTGGAGAAGAGAAAGCAGCAGGCTGGAAAGAGGTGATTTGAGAGGTGGAGATTTGATTTATCCATTCAGCACTGCCACTTAGTATGTATGCCATGGAGGGTGGCGGCGGGGAGCTGGGGACTGTCTTGTTCTTGGACCAAGTTTTTCTTGATTTACAAAACGAGAAGACTGGAATAGATGACCTTTGAGGCTTCTTTTCACTCTAATAAGGATCTGTATCTACGAATGAACTGAGTAGCTGCTTGTGGACTTGTATAAAAAATATGGATATATTGTAAGAGGAAGGGACTGATTCTGTGCTGCTATGGAAGGCAGAACTAGTCATGAAAGTTATACTGAAAAAGGAATGTAAGAAAAGGGACCCTCCAACAATAAAAATGATTTAAGACTATAAAAACAAAGTTTATTGGGGTGCCTGTGTGGCTAATTTGATTGAGTATCCAACTCTGGATTTGGGCTCAGGTCATGATCCCTGGGTCGTTGGATCGGGCCCCATGAATCTTAAGTAGCATGGAGCCTGCTTAAGATTCTCTGCCTCTCCCTCTGCCTCTTTCCCCTGCTCTCACACCTTCTAAAAATAAAAAAGAAAATAGTGGAATTAAAGAACAGGACACAGGCACATTTGGATAGAGTGCAGTGAGCTAGTGGGAGTGTCACATGATGAGGTTGGAGAGGAAGCTGAGTCTAGATTATGTAAAATTTTAGGGGACATTGTAGGGAATTGGAATTATTCCTTCTTCTTCTCCTTATTCTTATTCAATCGAATAAGATTGAACAGTGTTATACGGTTTGCCTTATATAGTCTTAAGGTTTGACTGTTGGTGGATGACAGAGAGTAGACAACAGAGTGGAAACAGGAACTTTCTACAGTGCAGCTGGTAGATGGTGATGGTTACCTGAGCCACGATGGTAGTGACGACATTAATGAGAAGCGGTCAAGATTTGGATATGTACCGAAGAAACTGAGGCATTAGACAGGATGAAGGAAAAAGAGAAATTTAAGGATGCTTCCAAAATTCTTTGAGCGATTAGATGGGTGATGGTACCACTTACTAAGTTGAGGAAGACTTGGGGAACAACAGATTTGAGAGGTAAACCAAGAATTTAAAGTTTGAACACATGAAGCTTGAGATGCATTTTAGGCCTATAATCAGAGATGCAAAATAGGTCATTGAGTAGATGATTTTGGAGTGCCAGGGCAAAATGAGCTGAAATAAACACTTAGGAGTCATTATTTTACATGGATCGTTTTTCCAGCAAGATGGTGGACTTACATACAAGTGATTGTAAGTTAGAAGTGTCTGAATGCTGAGCCCTGTGGACCTTTGACGTCAGTCAGAAAGAAGAAAATTTAGCAAATAAACCTTCCGGAGAGGTGGAAGTAAAAGCAAGAGTGATTTGTATTTCAGCAGCCAAGTGCAGAAATTGTTTTCAAATGGAGAAAGAGAGCAGCTGGGTCAAATCTATGAAGAGTCGGTTAACCAAGATCAGGGCTGGGGGTTGACCGCTGAATTAGCTCCTCTGACTGAGGTAATTTAGAGGAACAATGGGAAGAAAGGCCTAACTGGACTGAGTTCAAGAGGGATGGAAGGGGAAGAAGGTGGAAACAGTAAGCGTAACAACAGTTGCTGTGAACTTTGTCAAAAAGAGGAAGCAAATGCTCAGGTCACTGGTGGAGGTGATGTGAGATCAAGTTGGTATTTATGAAGCAGAATTTCAAGTTGACGAGAATGGTTCACTAGAGAAAGATTAGCTGATAGGATAAAAGAAAATGGGAAATTATAGGAGTAAAACACTTTAGAGGTAAGGATAAATGGTATCCAGGCCACAAGTGGGGAGGTCTGCTTAGCTGGGGGGTCTGAGGAGTTCATATGCTATGGAATGTATGAGGAAAGATGCAGTTAATAGATTTGGTGCCATGAGATTGAAGACGTTCTCTGACTGCATCTATTTTCTCCAAAAAATGAGAAACAAGGTCATGAGCTGAAAATGAGGATGGGGGAAGGCATTTGGAATTTGGAGGAGTGAAGGAAAGTTGAGAAATGGTTGTTTTAGAGAGTGGGAGAGCGAACGAACTGGCAGGGCAAACATAATAGGCTTCTTGGACAGAGTTTAGATTATAAATTTATTTATTTATTTATTTATTTATTTATTTATTTATTTATTTATTTTAATGTTTATTTATTTTTGACAGAGAGAGAGAGACAGAGAGAGACAGAGCATGAGCGGGGGAGGGGCAGAGACAGAGGGAGACCCAGAATCTGAAGCAGGCTCCAGGCTCCCAGCTGTCAGCACAGAGCCGGACGCGGGGCTCGAACTCACGGACCTCGAGATCGTGACCTGAGCTGCAGTTGGGCGCTCAACCGACTGAGCCACCCAGGCGCCCCTAGATTATAAATTTAAAATAAGTCCAGCCCGCATGTATTGCGATTTTCTCCAGCCTCAGTCATTTGCATGAGTGCAGGAGAGGGGAACCCGAGTTGGATTTAAATGATGGTGGGGTTTTTCAGGTGATTCTGACGGAGGGAATAACAAGCCAGGAAGAGAATGGCATATCCAAGGAGTGATGATGATAACAAGAGACCAGAGGCTGTAAACTGGATGAGAAAGAAGTGACAGCCTCAAGGAAGATGGGTAAATGATGGAAGTGTTGATGCAGTCAAGGTCCTTCTTGAAGAGGTAGAGTGGGAGAGCTAGAAGGAGAGGGTGGGGGAGTGAGTGGTGTTACCCCAAAGCCTGGGGGCTTGACTGGAATGTCTGTGGTGTTCTGTTGCTGGTAAGGACAAAGTCTGAAAAAGAGTTAGGGGGATGGGAATGGCTAGGGAAGACAGGTGGGGTGTAAGACAAGATGCTTGGAGGAGAAAGGGACAAAGGTACTGGAAGCCAGAGTATCAGATGGATTTTTAGTGACCAAGAATAATAACAGGAATAGTAGTGGAAGAACCAAGAAGTAATTCAGGTGCTGAAACCTTTCAAAAATGAGAAGGACTGATCGGATAGATAGAAAATTGCAACAAAGAAAAATAGTGCATGCTAAAATTTGAGAGTATATGCATCAAAAGACTGAGAAGTTTAGGGAGGAGGAAAGAGCAATTTTCTGGAACTGGCAACGGAGATCAAGGAGGACATTTATCTTAGGCTCAGAAACATAAGAATGCGATCGCCTCTTGAGAGGACTGCAAGAGAAGTATGACCTCGGGGAAGAACCAGGTCTGTATAATAGAAGGTAAAGGGACTGTTCCGTGTACGTGGTTGAATACATAACACGGGGATTTTACTCTTCTTAAAGTTTAAATTTCAGAAATATTTTGAGGAGTCTGGTAGGCATTGGAGCTTGAATATGATTAGGGGGACTTAGCGAATAGTGCGTGGAAGAACAAGGCTTGGACTTAACCACAGTAATAGAGACAAAAAGACATCGTGTTAATGGTCTCTTAAGGAGAGGGGATCATCAGTTCAAACGTTAATCTCCTTCTTGGAAAAGGTCGCTTGAGCAATTTGCAATGACGCAGCAAACGGTTTGGATGAAGGGATAGTAGAGCTCTGTGTGCTGCCCACACACCCGGCTATGGATATCATGGACACCAGGAAATGAGGCTGGGACAGAAAGCTAAAGTCGTGGGAAGAAGTTTGGATTTAGCATTTGGGCATTTAGGGTGCTCTAGTGGGTTGAATAGTGATCCCCATCCCTTCCCAAATGATATGTCTATGTCCTAACCTTAAGACCTGTGAATATGACCTTATTTAGGAAAAAGAAATGTCTTTTCAGATGTAGTTAAGGATCTTGAGTTGAGATCATCCCGTATTAGAGTGGGCCTTAAATCCAATGAGAACTCCTTATAAGAGGAGGAAAAACAGACACAGACACATAGAAAAGAAGGGCATGTGATGACGGAAGCAGAGACTGGGAATTATGCAGCTACAAGCCAAGGAACCCCGAGGATGGCTAGCAGTCACCAGAAGCTCGGAGAGTCACAGAACAGACTCCCCTTCAGAGTCTCTAGAAGGAACCGACCAAACACCTTAACCTCCCAAACTGCGAGAGAATAAACTTCTGTTTTTTTTGAGCCACCAAATTTGTGGTGATTTGGTATGGAAGTCCTAGGAAATTGATGCAGGTGTCTAAGGAAGAAATGACATGGTAACATACGTGACCACATGTGACTGCTCAGACCTTTAAAGCAGCCAGCGCTCAGAGACCTGTGAGCATTTGCCTAAGATCTCCTCAACCTAGAGGTATTTATTGAGTGATAGAAACAAACCATAATTGCCAAGCTGAATGTCATTCTAATGCTGTGTTAGAAATTATTTTATGTTAAAAAATGAATGAGGGAAGACATTGGAACAACTGAGTTGAATGAGACAGATATTGTGTATGAAAGGGAACACGCCAAATATTTCAGCAGAAGATCTAACTCAAGGATGATGCTCTGGAACTGAGAGGACTCCTTCAGCCAGTAAGAAGTGATTGACCAACATGTCTTGGGGGGATCAAGTGAAGAGGCATTTTGGTGTGACCTCATTTTGTACCTTGGTCTGAGACCGATCCCAATATATAGCACAGAGGCCAAAATAATGAGTGCAGAAATCTTCTTGAACCCTTTCTTTTTGTCCCTTTGTCTTTATATACACGCTAGCTGTTTCCAGTGTTTGCATTTAGGACATGAAGAAGCTTTCTTAGTGTTGATTCTGTAAGACACATGACATTGATCTGACAGATGTCCCTGCTCCACCTGGGGTAGTTCAGGTTTCTTAGCATCCTCCTGGTCTTTTCCACCTTCCAGACACTTTCTCTGGCTTTTCCAGATACTTCCGGATACTTCCTCTGGCTCCATATGTGAGTTTTGATGTCATGAGGGTTACGTTATTCCTTTGCACATTTATTTGACAAAAATTTACTTCTTGTAAGAGTAAGAGAGCAAGCATTGCTTTAGATATGGGTGATAAAGATAACACTTCATAAAGCACGTGCTTAATAGTGGATCAAAAGATAACACACAAATGCGTAAGTACAATTTTAGAAAATAAAGGGAAGAGGCGAAGCTCGTGTTATTTTTGACAAGATGGTCAGGGACAAATTCTGAAGGGGTGACACTGGAGCATATATATACCTTGTCATGCACCTGGGAACGATATTATAGACAGAAGAACAAGTGAAAAACCCTTCGATAAGATGAACTTGGCATCTGAGTCACAACAGGAAGAGAAGTGTGAATGCTATTTCTTGAGCCATGGACAGAGCTGAGACTCGAGAGGCTGGGCTTTATTCCAGCTACTACTGTTTAAAGCAGGGGGTAGGATGGTTAAGAGAGCCACATAAACCGGTTTGTATTTCCAAAGTAACATACTGGCTTCAGGGTAGACAAGAGACGGTAGGAAGCCAAACATGAACTCTGGGGAACCTTTTTGGAGACTTTCTCAATGGTTGAGATGAGAAGATACTGGTTGGTACTGGGGTGCTAATAGGGGACGTGCTGGGAAGAGAATTAATTTGAGGTGCATTTAAGGACACAGTCAACATGAACTAATGGATCCAAAAATGAGATGTGAAAGAAAGGGGGAAATCAAGGACATCTCCTAGGCTATTAGATGGAACAATTGGTTCAACTTTATAGGAAGACCCAACTTTGGGCCCTGTCCTCTGTTCTCTGGCCATGCTTTGCTCTTGGAAAATGTGTCCCCTCTCATGGTTTTAAAACTCATTTATATATGGAAGACACCTAAAATCATATTCAGCCTTGATCGTGTTCTTGGGCTTTGACTTAATTTATTGAGATGAGGAAGACTGGAGAAGAACCATGTTGAGAGAGGAGATAGGAAACAAAGAGTTCTGTTCTTGAGATATTTAAGTTTGCAGTGTAGTTCAGATGCTTAGGTGAGACACAGCATAGGCAGATAGAAAAAGGACTCCAATGCTCAGAAGGGACATTGAAGCTGGAGTTAAAATATGGTGTTGAAAGCCATAAATAAGAATGAGTTTAATTAGGGAGTGAGTGGAAGATGAAATTTTCCATTCGGCATGGACAGATAACAAAGAGGTCTGAAAATCTGCAAAACAACGCAAGTGTTCCTGCAACCCCAAATATTCTCCTATACAAGAGGGGTGGACACAGCACTCGTGGAATGATGTTAAAGGCCAATAAAAACTCTATCCATATTGAACGGAGACTGTCTTTTGCTTCTCTTCCAATCACATTGGGACACTGGGTCAACTTACTAATCTTTGGTGACTTGTGGTGTGTGTGTGTGTGTGAGTGTGTGTGCACGCGCGTATGTGTATTTATATTTATGTGACTATGTGAACTCTTTGGGTATGGATGACAGGTTGTGATTAAGAAATATATTAAAAACGGGTAATCTTGTTTTTTGTTATCAAGTCTTCCTCCTGACATTCTATGCGAAGAAACATTGAAGCCACAATTCTTTTAAAAAGAGCTTGAGGCTATTGTGTCCTGGCATCATGTGGGCAGCTAACAATACTTTGAATTTGGTGTGACAGAGAATCGTCTTCATACAATTTTTTTTTTTTTTTTTTTTTACAATTGAGCTGCAGAGTCAAAGCTGAGGACAGCGATCAAGGCTGATTATGAACTCAGCCGTCTTCCATATGTAAGTGAGTTTTAATATCATCGGAGTGGACACATTCTCCAAGAGTGAAGCATGCCTGGGTAATAGAGGGCAGGGCTCAAAGTTGGGCTCTCCGGTAAAATACATTCTTATTGGGCTGTTAAAAGGATGGAGCACAGAGAAATGTTCCAGTTGGGCTTAATGTCTGTCATGTATAAGGCGTCAATAAACCGTTTTGCAGTTAATGAAAGAATACAGTGAATAAAGATGCAGTTGAGAGAAATAGAACCCTAGGATGCAAAGTCATAGATCTAGGGCCGAACCAAGTTAGAACAGTGTTAAGGAAGCCAGCACGATAGGGGATTTTAAAAATTTGGAAATTGTTTACTGTATAAAACGAAGGCAAGTAATTCCGTTAACAGTGAGCGCATCAATATTCATGGTTAACCTTTACTAGAACAGGTTTAAAAGCACGCAGGAGGAAGCTTAGGAGCACAGATACGCAGTGAATCTAGGAAGCAAAATAAAGGTGAGTCCCTGAAGGCTTCCGGGAAGAAGTGATTCTAGGCTTGAATCTTAACAAGTAAGAGTTACTCAGGAAAAGTAGGAGAGGGCCCCAAAACATTAGGTAATATTTTTTAAGCACTTTGTGTCCTGTTCCTTCTAAACCAATCCTTGGCAGCTGTATGGAATATAATCCTCATAAATGCTGTCTTACATTGATCAATTACTAATAATGCCTACACAATTTTTTTGAGCACTGAATGTAGACCAGAGCCTGTGGAAAGTACGGTGGTAGATACAAAGGTGCCAGAGACAGAGTCCAGTCCTCAAGGTGCTTATGATGTAGTTGTAGACGGGAAAAAAAATCGAGGTCCATTTAGAGAGCACAGACTGTGTGTCTGGTCTTATACTCTGCTTTGAGGGCGTAGAAATAAAATCCACAACCATGTCTGGGGAATTCATAGTCCTGTGGTGCTGAGACATACAGGTAAAGAGACAGTTACAGTTTCTTGGGATAAATGATAGGACAGGTGCCGTGGGAACAAAGAGGAGAGACACCTAACCTAGATCAGATGAGGGGTCATGGAAAACACGGCAGAACAAGTGAACTTCGAGGTCAGTCTCCCAGGAGGATGCTCTGCCTAGGACATCATCTCAGCAAAGTGCAATGCCTTACCGGGGTTAACGCACAGATCTGAGAGAACAAACTACATTTGAGTATTTTGGAAAAATACCTGAAAAGTACTGTGTGAGGATGAAGTGATGGAAAAAAAAAAGCTAAAGACCATGAATTTGGGGCTAGAGCAGGATGGCTTTCGATTCTTCAGAACAGTGTGGTTTTCTAACCTTTCAATGATTGCAGATTTCCTAGCAAACCTTCAAATGACATCATCTTTCTTAACGGCTTCTGCAAACTTACTAGTACGTTGAAGTTCTGCTTCGGCACGTCTGGATCCCAAATGGTCATCATCAGTCATTTGGAAGCCTTAGCTTATTTTATTTATGACTTGCTCCAATAAACACAATTTTCCTACATGGAATTTAATGTGAACTTTTGTCAGTGATTACTATTCAACATGGGGCTCCTAATCTCTGCACCCCATGGTACTTAATGAGCACTCATCCAACCAGAATTTATTGAACGCTTGCTACGTGGCCAGAAGTATGCCAGAGGACTTACGGCAGGATTTCTCAATCTCTTATATTATATTTCCTTTCACCGAACATTAATATAATACTTTCTTTTAAAATCAATTGAAATTTTGTAATTTTCTAACATGAAAAAACAATGATATTTGTAGAATAAGTTAAGTTTGATCTAGGGAAGCACAGGGGCCTTTCTTGGTCCATATAATGGCAACAGAGAGACAAGGATGAACCTCTGTGTTGTCATGTATTTATTTAACAAATATTTACTGAATATCAAGCATCAGTGACCTTATTTGGGATATTATCAATGAATCTAGCAGGTTAAAAAACCTGAAATGGAGTTTATGTTCTAGAAGTTTCAGATAGACAATATTCACAAACACATTGAATAATTAAGTGTATAATATATTCTAAGGCGATAAGTGAACGCATTGAATAACTAAATATATAATACATTCTAAGGTGATAAGTACTATGGAAAAAGTAGAAGAGATTAAGGAAGATAGGAGGGTTGGATCAGGGTGGAGTTGCAATTTTTATTTTTATTGTTTCATTGTTTTATTTTTCGAGAGACAGAGAGAGCAAGAGCCAGAAAGCATGAGTGGGGGCCAGAGGAAAAGAGAGAATCTTAAGCAGCCTCCATGCTCAGCATGGAGCCTGACGTGGGGCTCGATCCCATGTCCCTGGGATCGTGACCTGAGCAGAAATCAAGAGTTGGATGTTCAACCGACTGAGCCACCCAGGCGCCCCTGGAGTTGCAGTTTTAAAGACAGAGGTCAGCACTGGCTTTATTAAGAAGGTAATATTTGAACAAAGATTTGAAAGAGGTCGAGAAGATATCTATGGGGATATCTGGGGAAGAGCCTTCCAAGCACAGCAAACCCTAACGTAGGATTACTCCTGGTGAGTCAAGAAATAGCAAGATGTCCAGTTATCCTGGAGTTATGCAGGGTGAGTGTCAGCAGAGTAGAAGGAGAGATGGTCAGAGAAGTTGTCAGGGGTGAGAAGAGCCTGTGTGTGTGTGTGTGTGTGTGTGTGTGTGTGTGTGTGTGTGCACGTGCAGGCATGCGTGTGTGGGTGCGTGTGTGTGTGTGTGTGTGTGTGTGTGTGAGAGAGAGATTTCCTTTCCTGGGAGGGAGAGGGAGAGAGGGAGGAAGAAGGACCTTTGTGACTTAACTAAACAAAACAAAGGTTACTTTGCTGCTCAACTGGTCAAATTTGGGGTGCTTCTTAGAGTCCTCACCAGTGCAGAGAATGGCCTCAAACATGCATGTGGAAGAATGAGGGACAATGGAATCAAATCTTTCCAAAAGCTTCCCTCGAATTCTCTGCCAAAGACCGAGCAGTGGCTAATTAAGCAAAGCGGCTTAATTATAGGTGGTATAGATATACCTCCTCTATATTGTGAAATCAGACTACAGTGGTTCAAGTCCTGGCTCTACACCTTCTAGGCTGAGTGCTTTCTGGCAAATTCCCTAACCTGTTTCATTTCTTCCCATGAAGAAAAGCAACACTAGTCTTGCCATCATAGTGATGTTGCGAGAATTAAGTGAGATAATACGTGTAAGACACCTATAGGTTTTGAGGACCCAGGTGACTGATGGCAGGTACTCATGTCTTACACATACTAAATATGTGATAATAATATCACCCGTTATTATAGCTGAGAAGAGGGTTTCATTCATGTGGTTAGCAGACGTTTTTGGCTCCAATGTCAAGAAAATATCTTCTGCAGATAAAGTAGATGAGATTTGATACTTTCCTTCCACTCATTTTAAAGAGGTTTGTCCTTGAGAGTGTCATCAATCTGAGAAGATGAAGAGATGTTTTAGTACCACTTCTCAGCGTCCAAAGATATATTTTGGCTATAAATGGTTGAAGTATATCATAATGAGCAAAGGTATTGGTATTTGTCTGCAAGGTTTTTATGTTCAATGTATTCGAAGCTTCAAAAAATATGTCTTTATATGCTGAGCCTAGATGTTAAACATAACTTCGGGAAGTTTGGGGCAAATGATTGTTTTAATGGTTTGCCCCAAATAACTTATTTCACATTCACCATTAATGACCCTATGATCCAGGAACTTGGTGACTGGTCATCAGATCTGCATGGTGAAAGGTGTTCTTATTTTTCATATACTTGGCCTTCAATGTCATTGATTGAAGGCCGTCACAGCAAGGTTGAAAGACTCTGGTGGATTGGTGGGTAGAGTTTTGGTTGTCATACTCGGGTAGACAATGAAAGGGAAGACCTTTTAAAATTGAAATGCACTTGTGAGTAAGCGTATAAAGTGTTTTGTTTTTATTTTCTCTTCCTTCCTTTTCTTTTCTCTTTTCAAAATCCTGGCCACCTTGCTAAAGCATGGCTGACACACAGTTCGAGCATCATTCATTCCAGGACAATTGAATTCTTTCAGTATACTTTTTATTTAAAGGAAAAAAACCCATAGCTTTAAACACATAATATCTTAGGCTACAGAGAACATCAACTCTTCTCCATGCAGTTGAGCACAATTCTTGCTATCAGCAGAGGCATTAAAACTAAAAGCAAAAGAGACTGACAAGCAAATATTTGAAAACCATTGTCGATCTCTTTTGCTATATTACTGATTTGGCACTTAACTGAAATTTCTTTTAAAATTTATAAGCCAAGCCATCTTTTACAAAGCAGTCTATAAATTTATAAGTTCTGCAATGTTGTGATTTCAATTTTTTTTTAAATCTCTACTATTTCAAAGAAATTGCTTTTAGTCTATGGATTCCTGATATTATTTAGTCCAGTATATCTATCTCTGAGTATAGGGAAAATGTTCTTGGAAAAAAAAAAAGAAAACAAACAAAGAAACAAACAAACAAAGAAACTGCTTAACTAACTAAAAAAAAACAAAAAAATCTATTTGAAGAAAATAATATATAGACATTTTTACTCAAATCAGTTTTAAGTCAAGAGTTTGGCTCAGGTTTAAGATATACAACTCACAGAAGAATTTCTGCACTAATCTTTGTAATGTATATAAATAAACACACACTCGAAATGCATTGAAGCCTGGCACTGGCCTTATGTTTGACCCAAATCAGGTCTTTGATTTTTACATCAGTTTTCAAAAGGCTGAACGTCTACTGCAATATGATTTTGATGACTCCGTGATCAGATAGATTACAATCAATCTAAATATAATAAAGTCATCTGTACTAACGCAGACAATTTAAATTTACTAATGTCTAAATATTCTTTTTCGGATATAGGAGGACTTCTACTTGTAACTTAAAGTGGACATTTTTCTGCCTCCTTTATACACAATTTCACTTAGTTGAAGTATAAATGTATATGTCTACTGCAAATATAAAATGTTGCAAAAATAATTGCATTTGATTGTGAAGGGTGTTAATTTTATGTTAAAAACCAATGAAGATCTCATCAGCAAGGCCATTTGGTTCTGGACTTTTCTTTTGGGTGAGGTTTTAATTACTTATTCAATATTCTTACTTGTTATTGGTCTGTTCAGATTATATGTTTCTTCCTGATTCATTCTTGGTAGGTTGTATGTTTCTAGGAATGCATTCATTTCTCTAAGTTATCCACTTTTTTGTATACAATTGTTCATAATTGTCTCTTATGATCCTTTTTATTTCTGTGGCATCATTTGTAATGTTTCCTCTTCCAGTTCCAATTTTATTTGAGTCTTCTTTTCTCTTTGTTACACTAGATAAGGGTTTGTCAATTTTGTTTATCTTTTCAAAAAATCAATTCTGTTTCATTCATTTTTCTCCTATTGTTTTTTCTATTTTAGGCTTTCTGCTTGAATCTTTATTACTTTCTTCCTTCTGCTAACTTGGGGCTTTGTTTGTTCTTTTTCTAGTTTCTTGAGTTATAAAATTAAGTTGTTTATTTGAGATCTTTCTTCCTTTTTTAATGTGGATATTTATTGCCTTAAACTTCCCTCTTAACCTGCTTTTTGATGGATCCCATATGTTTTGGTATATTATGCTTTAATTTTCATTTGTCTCGAGACATTTTCTAATCTCCCTCTGATTCTTTCCTTGGCTGTGTGGTTGTTCAGGATTTAGTTGGTTAATTTCCATATATCTGTAAACTTCCCAGTTTTCCTTCTATTAATGACTTTTAGTTTCATTCCATTGTGGTTGGCAAAGATACTTGGTATTATTTTAATCTTCTTAAATTTATTGAGACTTATTTTGTGAATTAGTCATCTATCTTGTACTATGTACCATGTGTTCTTGAGAAGAATGTGTATTCTGTTGTTGTTGGGTGGAATGCTTTGTATGTCTACAGGTCTGTTTGGCCTGTAGTGTTGTTCCAGAAAGATTTACATCAATCTTTCTTCGGTTCTTCCAAAATATTGAAGAAGAGAGAACATTTCCGAATTCATTTTATGAGGCCAGCATTACCTTGATGCCAAAGCCTGACAAGACTATACAAAAAAGAAAACTGTAGGCCAATATCTTTGATGAACATAAACGCAAAAATTGTCAAGAAAATACTAGCAAACCGAACTCAACAGTGCATTAAAAGAAACATACACCATTACCATGTAGGATTTGTCCCTGGGATGGACAGATAATTCAAAATGTGAAAATCAATTAATGTGATACATTATATTAACATAATGAAGGGTAAAAGTCACATGATCATCTCAACTGATGCAGAAAAGACATTTGACAAAATTCAATGCTCTTATGATAAAAACTCTCAACAAACTATGTATAAAATGAATTTGCCTCATCATAATAAAGACCACATATGAAAATACCACATCTAATATGGTCTCAGTGGTGAAAAACTGAAAACATTTCCCCTAGGATAAGGAGCAAGACAAGGATGACTGATCTCACTACTGCTATTAAACGTAGTACTAGAAATCTTAGGCAGAACCAGCAGTCAAGGAATGAAACTAAGAGGCACCAAAATTAGAAAGGAAGAAGTGAAATTATCTTTGTTCATAGGTGATGATCTTATATGTAGAAAACTCTAAAGACACCGCAAAAACTGTTAGAATCAATCAATAAATTTAGTAAAGTTGCATAATATAAAGTTGACATGCAAAAAACCAGTTGTGTTTCTATACACTAATGACTAATTACCCAACAAAAGAAATCAAGAAAACAATCTCATTTATGATAGCATCAAAAATAGTAAAATACTTAGGGATAAACTCAACCAAGTAGATGAAAGATTTATGCACTGAAAACCACAAACCACTGATGAAAGAAATTAAAGGAAACACAAATAATAGGAAAGACACCCCATGCATGGGTTGGAAGGCTTAATAATGTTAAAATGCCTGTACTCCTAAAGTGATCTATAGATTGAAAGTGATCCTTATCAAAATCCTAATGACATTTGCTTTTGCGGAAATAGTAAAACCCGTCCTAAAATTCATATGGAATCACAGAAGTCCCTAGCTAGAGAAAGAAATATTGAAAAGGAATAGCAGAGCTTGAAGCACCACACTTTCTGATTTCAAACTATGTAGAAGCCTCCAGTTATTAAAGCAGTAGGATACTGGGAACACAAACAAGCAAACATAAAGACCAATAAAACACAAGTCCAGAAACAAACACACACATACATGGTCAATTGAGTTTTGACAAGAGTGCTAAGAATACACAAGGAGGTAGTCTCTTTAATAAATGGTATTTAGAAAACTGGGTATCTGCATGCAAATGAATGGCAGTGGACCCTTATCTTATACCATAAAAAAAAATAAAATGGATTAAAAATTTAAAGATGAGACTTAAAACTGTAAAACTCCTAGAAGAAAAAAGAGGGGAAGAAGCTTCATGACACTGGTCCAGGCAATAAGCTGTTAGTTATGACACTGAAAGAAGAGGCAACAACAGCAAAATTAGGTAAATGGAATTACATCAAACTAAAAAGCTTCTGCACAGCAAAGGAAACAAATCGACAGGGTGAAAAGGCAACCTATGAAATGGGGGAAAATATTTGCAGATCATATACCTGACAAGGGGTTAATATCCAAAATATATAAGGAACTCCTACAACTTGATAGCAAAAACAAAACAAAGCACCAAATAATTGTATTTAAAAATGGGCAAAGGACTTGAATAGACATTTCTCAAAATTGGACATGCAAAGATGAAAAGATGTTCATGAAAGATGTACGTGAAAAGATGTTCAACATCAGTAATTGTCAGGGAAATGCAAATCAAAACCAAAATGAGATGTCGCCTCACAGCTGTCATTATTTTAAAAAAATGTACGACGTATTGGTGAGGATAAGGAGAAACTGGAACTCTTGTATGTTGTCTTGGTGGGAATGTAAAATGGTGCAACCACTATGGAAAAAACAGTGTGGCGATTCCTAAAAAAGTAAAAATAAGGGGGCGCCTGGGTGGCTTGGTCAGTTAAGCGTCTGACTTCAGCTCAGGTCATGATCTCACGGTCCGTGGGTTCGAGCCCCGCGTCGGGCTCTGTGCTGACAGCTCGGAGCCTGGAGCCTGTTTCCGATTCTGTGTCTCCCTCTCTCTCTGCCCCTCCCCCGTTCATGCTCTGTCTCTCTCTGTCTCAAAAATAAATAAACGTTAAAAAATTAAATAAATAAAAAATAAAAATAGGGCTACCATATGATCCAGCAAATCCACTTCTGAGTATATGGCTGAAAGAACTGAAATCAAGATCTCAATGCACTCCCATGTTTAGTGCAGTGTAGCACAATAGTCAAGATGTGAAAACAACAATAAATGGGTCAAGAAGGTGTGGTGTGTATATACAATGGGATATTATTCGGTCATGAGAAGGAAGGGAATCTTGCCATTGGTGACAGCGTGGAAGTACCATGAGGGCAATATGCCAAGTTAAAGAAGCCAGTCACAAAAGGAAAAATATTTCATGATCCCACTTGTATAATGTATCTAAAATAGTCAAATTTCTCTGTATGACTTATTTCACTTAACTCTAAAAACTGAGAACAAACTGAGGGTTGATGGGGGTGGGAGGGAGGGGAGGGTGGGTGATGGGTATTGAGGAGGGCGCCTGTTGGGATGAGCACTGGGTGTTGTATGGAAACCAATTTGACAATAAATTTCATATTAAAAAAAAAAAACTTAAAGAAAACATCAAAAGAGAGAAAAAAAATAGTCAAATTTGTAGCCATGGAGAAAGAATAGACTGATGGTTACCAGGGGTTAGGGGGAGGGGGAAACGGGAAATTTCAGTTCAGGTATAAAGTTTCAACTATACAAGATGAGTAAGTTCTAGGTATCTTCTGTACAACATTGTGCCGATAGTTAACAATACTGTATTGTGTCCTAAGAAGGTATAATTCATGTTAACATTCTTACCAGAGTTACAATAATAATAAAAAACAAATGAAAACTGACAACCAATAAGAAATCTCAGATAATTAAAGGAAGAGCAACAAAAATTGGTTTTTTTATACATATTAGGAAAGAGTACATTAGTTAGATAATTTAGAGAGAGTATTGTGGGGTTTTTGCCACAACAAATATTAAGAATATATTAAAATATTATTAAAATTTGTTGTAAAATATTTTAATAATACTTTAAAAGTAAGATTCTGGATTATTCTTTCTTAAAATTTTTTTTCACGTTTATTTATTTTTGAGACAGAGAGAGACAGAGCATGAATGGGGGAGGATCAGAGAGAGAGGGAGGCACAGAATCCAAAACAGGCTCCAGGCTCCGAGCTGTCAGCACAGAGCCCGACGCTGGGCTCGAACTCACGGACCGCGACATCATGACCTGAGCTGAAGTCGGACGCCCAACCGACTGAGACACCCAGGCGCTCCATGGATTATTCTTTCTTAAAATCTAATTTATGGGAGTAAAATTCACCTAACATAAAATTAACCATTTAATTAAGTGATATTGATTCAACATTCGTTAAATGTTCTACAGTCACCATCTTTAAATCGTTCCAAAACATCTCCATCAAGCCAAAGTAGAACCCACTATCCATTTTATAGTTTTTCCCTATTTCCTGCTCTCCTCTGCCCCTAGCAACTACCAATTTGTTTGTTTTCTTTCTCTATGGATTTAGGTATTCTTGATATTTCATATAAATGGAATCATATATTATGTTACCTTGTGTATCTGCCTTCCTCCATTTTTCATGTTTTTGAGGTTCATCCACATTGTAACATGCATCAGTACCTTTTTATGTCTAAATAATATTCCATCAAGTGTATATATCGCAATTTATGCATTTATCTGTTGATAGACATTTGGGCAGTTTCCGTGTTTGACTAGTACGATTAGCACTGCTTTAAGTGTGTGTGGGGGCACTTGTTTGAGTAGCTGGTTTCAGTTATTTCAGGTATGTAACTGTGTAATTGGGGGGTCATGTGGTAATAGGATGTTTAACTTTTTGAGGAACTGCTGAGTTGTTTTCCACAGTGAACCATTTTACAGTACCTTTGGCAATATATGAAGTTTCTATTTCAGCACATCTTGGGCAATGCTTGTTATTTTCTGGTGTTTTGATCTTCGTCTTCCTAGTGTGTGTGAAGTGTTACTTTATTGTTATTTTGATTTGCATTTCCTAATGATTAATGAGACCGAGTATTTTTTCATGTGCTGTTTGGTTGTTTGCATATCTTTGGGCAAGTGTCTATTCAAACGTTTTCCTTATTTTTCGGTTGGGTTGTTTTTTTTTTTGTTGTTGTTGACCTAGTAAGATTTCTGCATATATGCTGGAGACTAGAATCTTGATTTTATGATTCTAGAAATATGATGTTTAAATAATTTTATCCTATTTTGTAGTTTTTCTTTTCACTCTCTTGATAATGTCTTTTGAAGCATAGAAGTTTTTTAGTCTGGATTAAGTTCAATTTATGTGTGTATTCTTTTGCTGTTTTTGCTTTTGGTGTTATTTCTAAGAACCCAATGTCATGAAGAGTAACCTCTGTATTTTCTTCCAAGAGTTTTATGGTTTTAGCTCTTCTATTTAGGTCATGAATCCATTCTGAGATTATTTTTGTACAGTTTGCGTCTAACTGTATTCTTTTTTTTTAAGTTTATTTATTTATTTTGAGAGAGACAGAAACAGTGTGGGTCAGGGAAGGGCAGAGATCAAGGGAGAGAGAGAGAGAATCCCAAGCAGGCTCCACACTGCCAGCACAGAGCCTGATGCAGGGCTCGAACTCACTAAACTGTGAGACCCTGACCCGAGCTGAAACCAGGAGTCAGACATTTAACCTACTGAGCCACCCAGGTGCTTCTAACTCTTTTCTTTTGCAGGTTGATATCCAGTTTTCCTAGCACCATTTGTTGAAGAGACTCTTTCCCATAAAATAATATAGGCGCCACGTCAAAAAGCAATTGATTTCTTTTTCTACAATGCTTTGAGTTTTCATGTGTAAATAAATAACTGAATCTTTCACCTCTAGTTAAATTTATTCCTAGGTGTTTTATTATTTTGATAATATTATAAATTGTCTTTTAAAATTCTTTTTCATATTCTCATTAGCCACTTTTTAAGCAACTGATTTTTGCATATTAGTTTTGTATTCTGCAACTTTACTGAATTCGTTTACTACTTCTAATAGATTTTTTTTTGGTGAAATTCTTAGAGTTTTCTATTTGTAAGATTAGGTATTTTGCAGACATAATTTCATTTTTTTCCTTTAAAATTTGGATAATTTTTATTACCTTTATTGCCAGGTACTTTTGGTAGAATTCCAGGAAAATGGTGAATAACAGTGGCAAAAGTCAGTTTTGTTCCTGATCTTAGGGAAGAATCTTTCAATTTTTCACCATCAAGTATGATGCTAGCTTAGGTTGCTTGTAACATCTGACCTTTATTAAATTGAGGAAGTTCCCACTTTTTCAGGTTTCTAGAGTGTATTTATTATGAAAGGATGTTGGAATTTGTCAAATGCTTTTCCTACATAAACTGAAATCAGTCAATTTTCCCCTTCCCATGTAGACTGAATCTGTCTACATGTGGAGAAAAAACTCTGAAGCACGTGTCTTGTATATGGCCTTAACACTGAAGCCTGTGATATGTTACTGAGGGCAATCATACCATTGAATAACTCCTATGAAATTTAGATTTGCTTTCATTTTGAATCATTTCAATTATAAAAAAGAAAGACAATAATATAAAAATAACCCAAGTTCACCACTCTAATTTATAAATGTTAACATTTTGCTGTATTTGGTTCACGTTTTTTTGTTTATAGGAATTAAAGTTTCAGGTATGACTGAATCCCCTCTTCTTTAAAAAATTTTTTTAATGTTTATTTATATTTGAGAGAGAGAGAGGCAGTGCCTGAGCAGGGGAGGGACAGAGAGAGTCAGAGACAGAATCTAAAGCAGGCTCCAGGCTCTGAGCTGTCAGCACAGAGCCAGATACAGGGCTTGAACTCACGAGCTATGAGATGGTGACCTGAGTGGAAGTTGGAAGCTTAACTGATTGAGCCACCCAGGTGCTCCCCCCAAACCCCTTTTCTTTAACATTCCTGTCCTTTCTCCCAAAAGTAGATATTTTACTGAGGTTGGTGCATGGCCTTCTGTAGCTGTGTCATTCTTTACCCCATATATTTATATCTATAAAGAATGTATGATACTATTTTATGTGTTTTTAAAATATTCATACCTGACATCATACAATACGTCCTTTTGCAACTTTTCACACAGTGTTATGTTTATGATATATCAAGGTTGACACATGTAGATCTAATTCATTTATCTATGCCTGCCAGTTTCATTTATTATTTTGAACTGATAGATTGAAAGAATAGCGACAACTTAATTATGTTTCCAATACTGGTGGACATTTTGATTTTTTATGATTATTTCCTATTACCAACAATTCTGATAAAAATGTGCTGTATCTCTCCTTGTGCAAATATTTTGAGAATTTCTCTAATGTATGTAACTAGCAGTGTAAGATGTGTACGTCTTAAAAATTATGAGATATTGTTCCAGAGCTGTCCAAAATGGTTATTATGCCTTTTGTGTGCCATATTGGGTAGATATTTGTATATATTTATTAAATTGGCACCTATCTGGGTTCCACATCATCATCATCCAGAGCCTGGCAGGTGACAAGTCACATTTCCCAGAAGTACTCTCTGCCATCTTTGGTTTTTCCCTACTTGATTGGTACAGCCACTCAAGTCATTTCACCCCGTGAAGTGTATTCATTATTTTTGTGTGCAGCTCTTTGTTTGGTTTTCCTGATAACAAAGTAAGGAGTAAGACCTTGCTATTTGGCCTTGCCCTGTGAATATTTGCTACATATGGGTCCCCTGCATCCCTGTGATATTCCACAGGAATGCAGTCGGTACCAGAGGAGGGAGGTCTCTCTTCTCAAGTCTCCTTGAAAAGCTGATAAATATTCTTGGGCCACAGTCCTACTGACTGCTTGAACTCACCAATGGACAAGATATAGGGGTCTTTTGAGTGTACGAATTTGTAACATCTCACAATTCAAAGAAACTAAAAAATATGAATTGCACAAATATGATGGGAGCCATTTAGGCAGAATCCGTTGAAGCATTAAGCAACAATATCTTATTTTCCCAACTTTACCCCAGTTAGAAAATGGTAAAGCTAGAAAATGGATACTGCTAATGGTTATATGAAACAAATTATATCACAACTAGTTGATTCTCATCACATTGCTGTTTGATATGTCATATCTTTACCTCTCCAACTGATTAAGCCCACACTTGTCAAAGAAGAGAGTTGAATTGTGTCTGAGCCACAGTGTCCAGGGGAAGCAAACCTGTTCTTCTCGATGAAGAGCTGACCTATCAGCATCTTCTGTAGCTTGGTCTGCTGACAGTTGGTTCCATTTGATAGTTACTATTCCAGAGAAGGGTTTGAGAAAAGGCAGTGGGAAACATGAACTCAGATTTCCAACTTCTCAAACTCTTCTCCAATATGTTTATACTTTTTCCATAGATACTTCTAATTTACAGGGGAGTGAAATACAGTTACAGTAATTTTATAAACAATTTCATTTGGTTTTATCATGTCAGTTACATTTTCTAATGCTGTTATATTTTAATAATGGTAAATCCTTGGCTGTGTATTTTATTGTATAGATAGATGTCAATCATAAGGCCTACTAATGTTCTTTTTTTAAGACCTTTATTTCCAATGATTTTTATCTCAGTACATGATGCTCTGGAAAATATTTTTGCGCATCAGTCTTGGTCCGCTTTTCACTGTGCTGCCTCATTCCCTCATTTTACACATATATGTTCTTAGTGATTTTAACACATTCGCTTGTTATCAGTAATTGAAAGGAAATCTGGGATTCCAGAAATGTAAACACTTCAATGCTTTTTATAAATATTGGCAAATCAGCATTCATGGTTTTAAAGTTATAGATGGTCTTTGAGCACCAAAATTTTTTATTTTATTTATTTATTTATTTTTTTTTTTTTGAGAGAGAGAGAGAGAGAGAGAGCAAGTGAGCACAAGTGGAAGAGGGGGCAGAGAGAGAGAGGGAGAGAGAGAATCTTAAGCAGGCTCTATGCTCAGTGCAGAAGTCCAATGTGGGGGCTCAATCTCACGACTGTTGAGATCATGACCTGAGCCAAAGTCAAGAGTCCCACGCTTAACTGACTGAGTTATCCAGGCACCCCAAGCACCAAACATTTTGGGAGGATTGGCCTCTGGTTTGTTGGAGTTTGGGTTCCCAACACCCATCTTTCCTTTGAGTTCAAAATATTGATGGCCAACCAACTGACGGCCAAAAGAGGGCAGCAATATCAGCTTTATTGAGGTAAGATGGTTTCAGAGCATGGCTTCAACTCTTGGTCCACACTACCTGTTTTCTGTCCCTCTGCATTTAAAGAAAAAGTTCAATATGGGACAGCGAAGAAGCTGGGCCAGAAGGCACAGATCCCTGGGTAGTCAAATTGTAGACAGATATTCAGGAGGACCATGATGGTTCCACTTATTGAAACAAGCACCAAAAGACAAGGTGCAGCTTCTGTCTCATGCACAGAAATCTTGTGCCCCCTTACCAGGGTCCAGGGCAGGTGAGGCTCTTCCCAAACAGGTTACCCACACCCCTTTCCAGCTTCAGCCTCTTAGAAATAAAGTTAGACTCTCTTTTGAAGGAATTTGAGGGTGCAGGTTTAAGAGTAGTTCTTTTGAGAATACTCCAAGAGAGTCATAGGGAGCAGTGTGGTTTTCCAGAAAGAGCAAGACAATAGGGCTTTGATTCCTGACACTGACTCTATAAGTTAGACAAATTTCTTAAATGATCTGAACCTCAGTGGAGGGAATATCACACTCATTTCAGAGTATTATTTCATAAAATAAAGAAGATATAATGTGACTGAATCGTTTTCTCTCTTTGTGGAGTTGCCAATTCAATGACAGACAGAAAAGTCAAAAGAGTGGCTAAAACCTTACCCCATTGAATACTATAGCTACAGAGGTCAAAATGGTGAAATTAGAAATGCTGTATAGACATTCTCATTATTAAGCCAATATTTATTGAATCTTGTGGTTCTTCTGGGTCCAATTTACACAAATCAACCACACAGAATGGTCCACATATGCTCTACAGCCTTACCCTAACGTGGGCTTGCTTATTTGATTTATATGTAGGATTAACGATTTATTTCTTACTTGACAGATTTTGGAGATGTGTTTTGGCTATGGAGCTCAATAGCTGTGTTTGTTTTAATGTGCAGCAAGTACCTCTGACTTGTACGGGTGGGCATCCTCAAGGTTTGGCGGCCATTTTGATGGACTCTAAAGCTGACGATTTATGTAACGGCCTGCCTATATTCATGCAGTGGATTTACTGAAAAATTAAATTCTGTCCTGTGTGGGGTTATGGTAGTGTTTTCCCATGGCCGTCAAACTAGAAACTGTCTGTAGTTTAAGACTGGGTTTTGGTGCTACCTTAATGGTATTGTTACCAGGGTCCCCCGAATTCTCAAATCTGTCTGGGCCATCAGCCTTCTTCCCCTCTGGAATTCCAGAGATGGTTGCAAACAGAAGGAACAATGCCATAGTAGGAATCTGGCATAGTGATTTCCGTGCAGAGATTTCTGGCAAGAGACTGGGCTGGAACAGGAGGCTTGGCCCTCAAGCTTACCTGAAGTCACCAAACCCACACTCACTTCCCTGTCTCAGCTAGGAGTTCTATATCCAGCACTGCTAGCCTTCCAACATTAACGAGAAAGTAAAACAATCTCAGATAAACAAAAATTGAGATAATGCGTTCTACAAGAAATATTAAAGGGGTCCTTCAAGCTGAGGTGAAATGCGTTCGGACATAGGTGAATGAAAAAGGCAGTATTAACTATTTCTCTGTTTGTAACTCATTTTCCTCCCTTATCTGATCTTAACAACTGCATAAAGTAAGGGTTCCATGTTTGTGTTGAATGGGTGAAAATGTACGAAGTACGACAATAACAAAACCAAGAGGGAGAAGTGAACAGAGCTATAAAAGAACAAACTTTTTTTTATACAGTGTTGAACGTAAGCCCATGTTAATCTGAACCAGATTGTTATAAATTAACATGTTAATTGTAATCCCCAGGGAAACCCCTGAGAAAAAACTCAAAAAAAAAAAAAGAAAAAAGCATAAGAAAGGCTTATGTTGAAGAATTCAAGGTCCAGAAAGGCTTATGTTGAAGAATTCAGGGTCCAGAAATAAGGTCTTACATTCTACAAGTGACTCATGGTTGACAATTTGGGCTCAGATAAGTTTAAAAACCGAAACCAAAACCAAATAGACTTGACCACTCATGAGAGCGGTATTGAGAAACCGTGTGAATGTGCATATGTAGCAGTGTGTGTGTCTGTGAATTTTAAATTAAATGTGGCTAAGGAAACCAACATCTAGCACTAATCTCAATATGTATTAGACTTAATGGGAATTTAACAAAAAGCAAGCCCTTGAGGACATTTTTATCAGATGCCCAAAATGTGGCCTTGAAGCTTATCTAAAGCCTACTTAAGGAAATCTGATGAATAAGGCATATAAAGAGATTTCAATAGTGAAGATAAAAGATAAAGATCACCATCTGTGACTGAAGAGAGCAAAGTCAGCTACTGTGGAAGCACCAAGGAAAGTGACACTCATCTAAAGAAAAGGCAATTTGAATGTGAAGACAATGGAATTGTCATCACCCCATGTGGAAATTAGCCAGCCATTGGCAATAATATGGAATGAGCCAACAAATGTATAAAAACAAATGTCGTAACTTGTATAGCAAGTTGCGTTTTTAAAACAAACTACATTTGTTTGTTTGCCATAACGATGTTGTAATGTGAGTAATTATTTGGGCCTATATTCTCTCTTCTGTTGTTCAGGGTGTTTTAGCTTCAAAGCGGGATAACTTTGGACAACATGGTGGGGTTGGGGGTGAAAGAGGGTAAGGCCAGACCGGGAAGACCAGAGTTGAGATTTCCGATTTCATTGGAAGACCAGGATCTTAGGTGGATGGTCAGTGGTTTTGCAAGCAGGATTATTCAGAGATGGGCAATAAGTTCGGTTGTGGTTCACAATCATTCGATATATGAGGAGGTTCAATTCTATAGGGGCTCAGCCCAAGAAGAATTTGCACCATGGAAGGAAGGATATTCTGTAGAAGTCAAGAGTGAAGACCTCTGGTGTAAAGTAAATTTCAAGAATATACAGAAGCAAGTCCTAGCCATGTAAAAGAATACTTTGTTAGAATGAGGTACAGAGGTGGGGTTCCAGCAATATGGAATAGGATTGGCCAATCTATTCCCAGTAACAGTCTAAAACCAGTAGGAGTGGATAAGTAGCAATCTGTAGCTCAAACCAAAGTATGGAGTTTTACCCACGGCAGAGTATAATAAAATGGTGCATGCTTTGTGGGCATCTGTGTGTCCAGAGCTCTCCCTAATGATAGTAGGTAACCTCCATAGATAACCGCCCAGAAAATTCCAGACCTGGCCAGTGAGTGGGGCAAGATTTAAGTTTTGTAGTTGATCATATGCAATGCCCTTAGTCCAGTGTTTCCCAAACTGATTGCCTCTAGTTACTAATTGTGGTTAAATAAATGCAAAACCAATACGTACCATATTTTCATCTGATGAATTTATACAGAGATTTTTTTTTTTAAGTTTACTTATTTATTTTGAGAGAGAAAGAGGGAGAGAGCATGACACAAGTTGGGGAGGGGCAGGGAGAGAGGAAGAGAGAATCCCAAGCAGGCTCCTCACTGTGAGCACAGAGCCCGACATGGGGTTTGATCCCACAAACTGTGAGATCATGATCTGAGCCAAAATCAAGAGTAGGACACTTAACCAACTGAGCAATCCAGGCACCCTTCATTTGATGGATTTATAAAACATTTTATCCTATAGAAAATTAAAAAAAAAAAAAAGCTTTGAATATCCCAGCATTTTCTAAATTTAAGAAAGAGATCCTTGGAGGGATGCCTGAGCGGCTCAGTCAGCTAAGAGTCAGACTCTTGATTTCGGCTGAGGTCACGACCTCACAGTTCATGGGATCGAGCCCCACATCGGGCTCTGCGCTGACAGCCCAGGGCCTGCTTGGGATTGTCTCTTTCCCTCTCTCTCTGCCCCTCCCCCACTCACTCTGACTTTCGAGCACTCTCTCTCTAAATAAATAAATAAATAAACTTAAAAAGGAAAAAAGAAAGAGATCTTTGGAACGTACTTTGAAAAGCCCTGCTTTAATCCACTACATTTATCTCAGCACAGAGATCCAGCAATCTCCCCCAGAGGGTTTCCAAAGACCACACTCCTTGCTAAAAGCATTCTGTGTACTCTCGGCCTCTCTGTTTAGTCTCTGCACTTGGCCCCTGCAGCCTACACACCAAGTCTGTGGAAGTCTTTTTCTTTCCCAGGAAAGAGCGTGTCCGGACTCACTTATCTCTGACTGACCTTTGCAAATGCTGTCTTCACAGCCATCCGTCACCCTCAGACTAACTCCCACTTCTCTTCCTAGTTTTTCTTTAGCTATCACTCCCTCTCAGAAACATTCACAGTATTTACTGAGCACCTTTTTTGTGCCAGGCATGAACTGCTGGAACCAAAAAATCGCTGGCTTCAGCATCCATCATTAGATGCCTGCCTTCTGTACGTCTCGTTAGATTGTAAATATCTGCTTTCCTGCTCTCTCTGGCTTCGTCCAGCTCTGTAAGAACAGGATCCATCCAATGCTTTCAAAGTTTTATTCGAGGCCCAGAACAGTTTCATCAGTTAGTCATCTGGTAAATGCTTGTCAGTGGATATTACAAACCATCCCATAGTTTCTTCCTCGTTTTTCCTTTTGTTTGCTATAGTTTCACGTAGCAAAATCTTATCTGTGAAGCTCTCTCTCCCAGGTTGAAATAATTTATAGCGCAAATCTCGTTATCAGGTCTCAGTGATAACGGAGAGCAGCTGCTGGGGATTTGCCAGGTTCCCCCTGGCCTCCCCTCTGCTTTCTGGCACTGAAGTCCTCCCCACTCTCCGCCCCCCCCCCCCACTCCATCATGCTAATATTCCCCAGAGTTAGAAGGCTGCCGCTTTGTTAGCTTTTCTAACCACCTTCTGCACAACGTATAATGTTAGTAAATTAAATTAAAATAAATGAATTTCATTTTGCGATCTGGGTTGAACATATTCAAGTGTCCTCTGTCACCTTAAACCTTCAGTCACCTTGGGCTGGGACAGATATAGCAAGGCAGAGACTGGACTTTGACCAATTTGCCCCGGTCGGGTTGTGTGACTTTGGGAAGCGTACTTAACATTCCTGAGCCTCACCATCCTCATTTGCAAAACAGGGATGACCATGCTCCTTGCTGACCTCATAGAATTGTGTGAACATTCGGAGAGCAAGGAAGGCAATAGACCTGACGTCCTCGCGAGTCTGACATAGCGCGGAAACTCTGTCAATGTTAGTTCCTTCCTCCTCCCGAGAGGGTGACTTTCCTTTTACCGGAGGCGTGGAGGGAAAAAGATACGAGAATGTCATATTTTTGGTGAGGATGTTAAACGGAGACATTTTCCCGTTCAGGTTTTAGGTCTCCCTCAGCTCAGCCTTAATTATTCAAAGGATTGAGCCGGACTAACTTGGGGTAAATGCATCATTTTAAAAAATTACCTGCTTAATCCACACAAGCTCTTCCACCATGCTCCGGGCCTGTAATTAAGACTTGTCTGAATAAAGCACTAGTATTTTAATCGAGGTATAAGAGGAAGAAGATGAAATGCAAGATGGAGTTTCCAGCTTTCTTCTGAGTGAAAGATTGCTCACTCTAGAGAACAGAGTGAGCCTTGCAAACATGCTTACGGTGGGAAAATTGTAACATTTCCTTTTAACTACACAAGTAACCTCAATGTGCTAATTATTCCGAAATGAGCCCAGAATTTGCTGTATGGTTACACTTTATGAAATACTTGAGCTCCATTACACCAAGAAATAAAACGCTGCAAATTCATTTCTGTTAATTCATGCATAATTGAAGCAGGGGCTGGTGTGCAGCCTTCAGAATGTGCACATTTCGGTGCCTTTGTTCTCGGTGCATTTGTAGTTAAAGGTTTACAGCGACAAAAAAGGGGCAAAGACGTTGGACTCGTAACTTTTATGAACTGCTTAAATGCATAATGAAGATGATTCATAAAAGTCTCTAATTGTATAAGCACATCACTAAATATGGATTGTAAAATATCTTGTTTACTTTTTATATAAACCCACCACAGAGAAAAAAGAATAGTGTAAGCATTGCATGTATTTTGTGTAGGACGGAGACTGGATTTAATTTTCTCTTAAGAAAAGAGGCCCTAATGTCACATTGGGGCTGATTTCCCGTCAATTATCTTTTCACCAAAATCAGAAAAGTCACTGGGGAACGTCCTGGTGAATACAAATGATGGCCTTGGCTAGCTGAATTTCTTACATAAAGCTTTAAGCTAAACCACTTTAAAAATTATTCTTCCTTGGGACACCAGTGTGGCTGGGTCAGTTGAGCATCCCACTATTGACTTTGGCTCAGAGCATGACCTCACGGTTTGTGCTTTCAGCCCCGCATTGAGCTCTGTGCTGACAGGCAAAGCCTGCTTGAGAGTCTCTCTCTCTCTCTCTCTCTCTCTCTGCCCCTCCCCTGCTTGCTATCTGCCTCTCTCTCAAAATAAGTAAAAATAAACATAAAAATTCCTCCTTGAAAGTTTTGTTAAAATGTTGAAACTAGGGGCTTCTGGGTGGCTAAGTCGGTTAAGTGATGGACTTCGGCTTACGTCATGATCTCACAGTTTGTGGGTTCGAGCCCCGTGTTGGGATCTGTCTTGACAGCTCAGAGCCTGGAGCCTACCTCGGATTGTGTGTCTCCCTCTCTCTCTGCCCCTCCCCAAATTGTGCTCTGTCTCTGTCCCTCTCAAAACATAAATAAACATTAAAAAAATTTTAAAAATTGGTGGTTCTAAGAGAAAGGCCTGGAGACTCAAAAGGCAAGTTCACCAACTTCTTTCACTAAATTTCACTGCTTTGAAAGGCAACATGTCTCAGAGGAAACCATACAGGTTTTGGAGTCAGACAAACCTAGATCCAGTCTTGGTACTTACAAACTGTGTGATTTGGGGGTTCTTATTAACCTCAACTTCCTCCTCTGTTGTTAAAAAGAAAGTTGCAGGTTCAAAATGGTGTCACTTAGGTTAAGGCTCCAAGTCAGTAAATCAAGACTTAGTACCTAACCTAACTGCAGTTTTAACCTAACTTGTGACTGGTCAACATGGGAATTTCTTGGTCAGCACTAGGAAATTTACTGATAGACACTTTTTGGTTCTCTTAGGGAGGGTGGCCTTGCCTGAAACAATAGATTCTTTGCTAAGAATTCCCATTTTTCCCCTCCCTTTCTACTTTTAAAAATCTTTCTTTTTCTGTAGCCCTTTGGGGCTCCCTCCCCTTGATGGGTGGGATGCTGCCCGATTCATGACTCAACTAATAAAGCCAATTAGGTCTTTCGAATTTGCTCAGTTGAATTTTTGTAACTCAATACTGTAAAATGGGAATGCACACCTGATTTCTTCAATTGGGATATGTATGAAATACCTAGATGTAGGTTTTTTGTTTTGTTTTGTTTCATTTTGTTTTTTGTCTTGCTCTCTGGCTTTTTCTATATGCTGTCCTTCTAAGGTCTTGGTTGAACTTACAAAATTATTACCATTTGTGATTAGAGTCACCAAAACTTTACATTAAACTAAATCTGGAGGAATCATGAATGATCCAAAGATTTGTAGCTTGCATCATCAGTGGTATTTGCCAAGACTGTGAAAGATGAAGAGATGCACGTGTCTCCACATTGTAGCCCCCGGAACCAGCCAGCAAGCCCACTGGGGGAATTCTGAATTGTATTGATTTCTTTCCACCCTTGGAGTTACAGCTGAGCAAACAATGACAATTGCAGAAATAGAACAGCTGGGAAGAGACCATCATGCTTTTACCAGTACTCTTTTCTCTGGAAGTTGAGGATGCTAGTGTATTTCTGTAACATACTTGGACTGAAAAGAATAGATCAATTTTTCCAATGCCTTAATCACATTATTATTCAAATACTTTTTTTGGAAATTAAAGCACCCTTGATGTTAAACCAATTTATGGATTGGTTTATCACTCAAAAAACAATAAAGACACATGTATATAATAGCAAATCTTCAGAAACTTCCCCCATATTTTCATTAAGCATATAAAAAAGATGTAACAGTGCCTACACTGTCTCCCTTTCCTTTAAATGTACGTTGCAATCATACCTACAATCAACAACTCTAAAAATTGAGTGGATTCCCTTCCAGAAATATAGACAGAGAAAGATATATGCACACACATATACAGAGAGGTATCGTTCTACACATATTGTTCTGTCACCTGAATTTTGCAAAACAATACATGTGTATCCGTGAGGGCTTTTTCATTCTTCTTATTAGCTGCATAATATTTTTCACATGAGTACATCATGAATTATTGATGTACATCCAGACGTGTTTGAGTTTGGTCTTTGGCTATGTTTAACCATCCTGCAATGGATATTTTTGTAGACACATTTTGATGCATCTACGCGAGGAGTTCTCAGGAAGAATTCCTCGGAGTAGTTATGGGTTAAAGGGTATGCACAAATTACCTGTCAAAAATGCGTTACCACCAGGAGAACACGAAAGTGCTCATGCCCTCCCACTGTTCCCATTCTGGGTATTTGTTTGTTTGCTTCTAATTGTCTGTTTGACAAGTGTAAATGGCATTTCATTTTATTAAGATTTACATATTCCTAATTACCGATGAGCCTGACATATTTTTAACATCTTTCTGGCCAGGACATGAATCTAGCCCAGGGTCGGCTTTCCCTCTGCTCCCTGAGCACACTCCTGGCTGCAGCCAGTCAGTGGAAGGCAGGATGACTGATCACAGGGACCCCAGGGGGTCTTGTGCAAGGTCAGGCATGTGTGTGTGTGTGTGTGTGTGTGTGTGTGTGTGTGACACTTACTGTGGACCAGCAAGGCTATGTGCACACATTTTTGGTGTTTGCTCTGGGTATTCGTTTCTGTAAAAGCACACATTTACCCAGATAAAATCGAATGGATCCTAGGTCTACTTTTTTCTTTTACTAATTTGAGAAACTTTTATTTCTCAAAATATCTTAAAATATTTCGAGTTTCCCTAAAACCCTAAAGAATGTGGGAAAAGGATGATTGTAAAATAAGAGCCTGGAGTCTCTGCTTTAGAAATTTTTCATTATGAAATCATATCTGGTCTTCAGTTCCAAAGACTCTCCCGTGACTCACGCAGCATTCAACCCAGAGTTCTTGAGCATTTGTGACCTACCACAGTAGGTTGGTGCGAGGAGTTTTATTCTCTACCTGCCAGGAGCTCATAGTCAAGGGGAGGGGGAGCACAATACAATTAACTGAATATTTTAGAACAAATAAATATCAAGTGCAATGGGGACCCAGAGTTTGGGGATGTTTGGGGTCTGCTGCCTCCTTTACTGTGTGCATAAGAGCTATACAGTCCTCTCTGGAAACAATTTTGCTGTGTGTGTGTGTGTGTGTGTGTGTGTGTGCATGCACGCACGCGCTAAGCCTTTATTGAATTCACTGATCTACAAAATATGGCCGTCTTCTACCCAACAATTTTAATGACTGCATCATGCTGAAAGCCAGAGAATGAAGAGACGGATTACAGACCATGCTGTAGTTCAATTATAGAACAACAGAAAAGGAAGGAATTAATAAAGGCTGCAGTTCCACATGTGCAAGAGTTGATGCAACTGGCAGAAAACTTAAGGCTCTTTCAGATGCCAGTGCTCACAGAGGTGAAGGTGCAGGAAGCAGCGCCGAGTGGCTCTTAGGGGCAAAACAAGAAGGCAGACGCTAAGAACGAATCATCAAAGCCTGTAACACCTGAAGCCCCTGCTTTCAATTCCAATGATTCCTGGCATGGTTGAAAATTGTGGGCATATTGTTCCTCTATTATATTTGTGTTTTCATGCTGCCTTTGCTGTTTCAGACTCATGGAGTACAGCTACAAATACAAAACGGGAAAATGCCCTCTTGCAGCAGTTTGGAAAAGCAAAGAAGTAAAAAGTATTGAGAATCTGCGAACGCTTGTCCTTGATCAGTTTTGCACTCTCAATGGTTCGACATAATTCGGGTACATAAAGAGAACACTTTTTGCTGGTCCTTCTAATTCCTCCTTTACTCTGTCCAGTCACGTCTTGGCCTTTGTGTTTCTGAAAATCTTCCCTGGACTCCACTGGTCCTTTTCCTCACTGATCTGTTCCACAGTTCTGTAAACTTCTTAAAGGACCTTTTGTACCCTCTGCAGGACTGCACTATGCACCTCGGGGAAAAGATGGAGATTTAATTGACTATCGCAGATGGTTTGTGCAGAAAAGCAATGTTTGGAGAAGTAGATTGGGGTCTCAGTATGGGGGCCTGGCATGTTTGGCTATGAAGTTTGGAACTTATTGAATAAGTCCTGGGGCTCCAAATGAAAAATGTGATGCTTTGGGAGATTAATCAGATGTGAACCCAAAGGATGGATGGTGGAGAAGGATAGGAAGAACTACTAAAGGCAGAAAGACCATTACAGAAATATAACTGTGAGCTGTAAACTCATATTTGGGCTAGCATTGTAGAAATGGAAATTTGGGGGCATACATAGATTTATAATTCATTCAATCATCATATTTTGGTTGGACTTTTGTGTTGGATTCTTTGCGAAGATTCAACGATATGCCAGGCAACTTTCACCTTCTTGCACCTTCTACAATGAATGCCTCCTTTGTTTTTAAGATTTACCTCAAACATGACCCGCTGGAGAAAGCCTTCATGGACACCACTGTGCTTTGAGATTGGTGCCCTGGTTCATGCTTTGAATGCCCTGGTTTTCGAGTTTAAGTGCTCTTTACACGGTTGTAATTACCTGTTTTACATTCACATCTTCCATTTTATACCATGAGGCCCTTGAAGGCCGGAAATGTGTCTCATTCATCTTTATATTCCCCGGGAAGCAGCACAGTGCCTGCCACAGAATAGGCGTCAGCACCAGCCTAAGCAATGATGGCTTCAAGTATGGCAAGAAAGCATGGTTTTGGTACATGGTGTTGTCATTGACAGTAGATTTTCTGGGAAGAAATTGAGTTCTTTTAATCACATGTGAGAAGATATTGGGTATCCAGAAGACATAAAGAAAGAAGTCATAGTACAGGCAAGAAGGAAAGGCTCTGCTCAGATTTGGAAAAGGAAGATTAAGTATTATGCTTGAATAGAGAGGAAAGACAATAAATGAGGAAATGAAGGAGTAGCATTCAAAATCAAAGAGATTGAAAGTATGTAGGAACTTGAATATAAGATAAAATGGGTGTACCGTTCAGTTTGGAGACTGAAAACATTGGAGGGGTTGGGAAGCCAGTTTTTACGTTGGGTGGACCCTATGGCATAGGACAGACTGGCTGCTTTAAGATGCTGGAGGACCCAGGCCGTGGGACGTCACATACAACAGTATAGACTGAAGCTAGCTTAAGATTTGTCAGATATGGATTTTGCAGAATTTGCCCTCCAATGAATGGTTCAGAATGGATTTATAGATGCCATTCATTTATGCATTCATTAATGCAACATGGCCGAATGTTCAATAAGTGACTCACAGTGTGGAAAAATGGAGCTGGGACTCGAGAAAGGTTGGCTCAATAAGTGTTAGATGCTTTGAGGGTGCCTGACCCAAGATAGGTACTCTGTAACTCTAATACTAAGTAGAATATGAGCATTTGGAGGGACAGAAAGAACTAGGTAGACCCCATTGAATAGGAATCCATTGATTTTAGACTGGGAAGATGAATAAGCAGACGGGGAAGGGGAATTTTGCGAGGAATCTGGACATTAAGGAAAGCAGAGATAGGCATTGATATCAGAAATCGGAAGATATATCTAAGAAAATGTTAGGAGCCTCATTTGATACAAGAGTAAGCACCATTACAATGAAGATGCTCCCTCTCCATACCACGTGAAAGGTAGATATAATTCAAGATTCTATAAATGTATGTAAGTATTTAGTCTTGGTTCCTGTTGATGAGGCTACCCATGAGGTTTATCTGAAAATATCCCTGGAGAATTCAGAGTTCACTCCCGTGCCATACCTTATCACCTCCTGTTCATACTAGACATCTGTTTTCTTCACAAAGATTGTCGTTAAAAGCCACCAGACAATGAGCCTGGAAAGAGCCCTGGGCCAGGTAGAGAACCAGGAGCCAGCCAAGTTTTACGGATGCTTAACAATCTGGTTTTGGGCAGTTTGCTTCCATTTTGAGTTTCCGTTTCTTCATACGTCAAGATCAATATTGAACTCAATGATATCTCCCATTCTGTCTGGCCCTAAGAAGCTGTCAGTTTGTTTCTGTCATCTGTTCCCCTTTAGTTAAAGCACAGTGAAAGAGAGACTGTGTGACCTGGCCAAGGCAATACCTTATGACAATTTAAACTGCTACCGTTAAACAGCAGAAATTCAACTGAGTAAATTTAAAGACAAAATTGGCTTTCTCCAGTGACTCATGAATCAGGTACCGTCCATCCCATCAAGCTAGAGAAAGGGGGAATGTTTTGTAAGGCAGAAACAAACTGTGGAAAAAGCAAACTGCTAGCAAAGAATGCATTGTTTCAGGCATGGTTGCCCCTCGAAGGGTGACAGAAGGGGGTCTATTGGGCAGATTATGTCAGGTCATTCCATGCTGACTGGTTAAAGATTCCATTTCTGGGGAGTTCAGATGGCAGTCAGGTTAGGTACTAAGTCTTAGTTGGCTGAGGTGGGCTTTAGCGGAGACAGGGCCCTGTTTTCTCTTTTTTTAACACTAGGTGTTTTAAATCCAAAGTAAACTATCAAAAAAAAAGTGATGCCAGTATCCTGAAATTCTATAAAGTAAGTAATGAAATAGTAACAAACCCCCTGTCACACAACTGGGGTGGGGGTTCCTCTCCCCACAAATTAAATCAACTCGAGTCATCAGACCTGTCATTTCCATTGGAGATAAGAAAATACACAATCACGTAAAACACAATTACAGGTATAAATGAATAAGGCAGCGTGCGTGTGTGCGAGTGCCGCTGTGTTTTAAATTACCCTTTTCAGAATAAATGTTTTTGCAGAATGAGTTTCTCCACTACTGATGAGTCTTTTCTCAAATGTAGTCAAAGTTAGGTGAAAATCAATAAATAAAAGCACATTCCTCAGTGCCAACGTAATTGGCAATCAAAGAGAAAGATAGATCTCAGCCATTATGTTGTTAAAAAAGAGACAAGGGGGCCCAAATGAAGTCACTTGTGCTAAGTTCTACATCGCCAAACCAAGACTCAATACCTCACTGAATTACAGTTTCAGCCTCCCCCAAGAATGGAATCTTAAACCAGTCAATCGAGAATTACCTGGTCAGCACTAGTGTGGTAATCTGCCTGAGAGAACTCCTGTCATCTCCTGAAGAAAAGGTGACCTTGCCACAAACAGTCAACTGTTTTCTAGTATAACTTCCTGGTCTCACCCCCTTCTTCCTATAAAAGCGTTCTCTGTGTACAGCTCTTTGGAACTTGTTCCAGTTTGCAAGACGGGATGCTCTCCGATTCATAAATCATTCAATAAAGCCAATACGATCTTTAAAATTTACTCAGATGAATTTTGTGTCTTTAACGACGTGCATACAATGGGTTTGATTGGCAGAGAAGGAGACGTCTCCTGTTGGACTGCAATTAATTGTTCCTTTGAGAGAACCGGCTAGACTTGTTTTAAAAACTATAGATTTTTCTCGAAAGGGCAGACTTGCCGGCTTCTTCTACTGTTTTTATTCAGAAATGGCATAAAGTCTTCATTAACTGATGCTGGGTGACCAGGAAACAAGTTGGCAGACGCCTTCTAACTGGTGGAGATGTAAACAGGTCTCACCAAACATCTGCTGCTCAGAGGTGTGGGCAAGTGTGTATCACGTGCCCCTTGACATGGGCACTATCATGCTGTGAACAAGGAGGACGTCCAGCCATAGCTTAGCTTCTGATGAGTTCTTTTTCCCAATATAATGCATACAAAACAAAAGCGATGGAATCAATGCACAGCCCTTGTGGGTTCCTGCACCTTCCCGTTTTGTGAGGAGGGAACCGGGGGCAAGATGGTCATGCTAAAGGTATGGCAAAGTATTTAGCAAAAGCTGTTCCTTTCTCCCTTGAAAAATGACTGTCAAGCTTACAACATTCCATCTCAGAAATGCAGATTTTGCCTGGGGTTTGTGTTTGCCCCAGAGAGAGAGAGAGAGAGAGAGAGAATCTTCTTGGAAGATTGGTGTGGGCAAGGTTGCACTTCTCTTAGGCATTGTGACATATCAGGATAATTCTGCATGACTTCGGCTCAGGTCATGATCTCACGGTTCAAGAGTTGGAGCCTCATGTCGGGCTCTGTGCTGACAGCTCAGAGCCTGGAGCCTGCTTCTGATTCTGTGTCTCCCTCTCTCTCTCTGCCCCTCCCCCACTCTCTCTCTCTCTCTCTCTGAAAAATGAATAAACGTTAAAAAATTAAAAAAAAATAAAGCAGATGGCCACAAGTTCTTTAAAAATGTAAGAATATACAGTTTATGTGAATTTTTTCCTTGGGTATAAATCCATCAATTGCTGCAAAGGTTAATACAATCTAGATGCATCCAAATATTCAACCAAAAGAGATACGTTCATTTCCCCATTCATTCTATAAATATTTATTGAATAAGTGGGACAACAGAGAAGTCAATCTATATAGTCCTGCTTCTCAGGAAGTTGGTTGATTTCTATTAGATCTTTACCATTTTAACATTTTTATAATTTTAACATTGGATATGGAGCTTATGCCTAAATCCACACCACACACACACACGCGCGCGCACACACACACACACACACACACACACACACAGTGTTTTCATCAGATAAGGTTCTTAATAGAAAGAAGTAAAAGAAAACAAGCAATAACAGAAATTGTCTACAGTTTGTTTGGGTTGCAAACAAGTCACTGAAAGGATACTGCATTGCTATGAAACTGGAAAACGCTAGTGAGCCAGGCATGGAGACACAGCAGGAAAAAGGAACCATGGCCAAATAGACACCACAGACCCAGCATGGTGGGGGCCTTGTTACTGTGACGGCTACAGCTAAGCCAAGGATGTGGTAGCTCCCAGCCCTCAAGCCTGCAAGTTGCCACTGAAAACCGTGACCCCTGTTTTCAGGATCCCAAAGCTATTGCCTCTACTGTCCCTGCTTCTTAGCGTCATACCTAGTGATGCAAGGCTCAGGGAGCCATGTTTGATGGGTAGATCTTGTCACGGTGAACTAGAAATTGAGTCCTCATGAAATACACATTACACTTAGTCAAATGTTAATAACTATACAGTCGTTAGTTATTCTGTTCCCCCAATTTAACTGAAGCATCCTGAGGACAGGATATGTTTGATTCTGTCGCTGTCACCTTGGTTTCTAGCATAACACAAGTCACATAGCAGGGACTCTTTAAGTATATTAGGTCTGGTGGTTAAGCCAGCTTTTTACTCACTCCACACATTTACATTTTCTTTTCATTCACTCTCAAGTTTGAGTCAGCTCCTGATGAAAAAAAATCCAGATGTTTTAGGTAAGTTTCTAAAGTCCAATAAAATGGGCTGAGTCTTTGGCCTCTCACAGATCATCTTGGTAGTCACGGGCCACTGAGATCCTCTGAGGGACAGGTAACAGTTGCCTGTACCCAGAAAAACATTTCTCACCTGGAGCACGAAGCCCACAGTGGGAATGAGGCAAAGCTGCTTGGCCACCACAGTACCAAGAACACTCAGCTCTTCCCGACTCTCCTGTGAGACCAGGTGGTGGCTTCACAATCCACGTCTTTTTAAGAAATGTTTAGTAGCAATAAATTACGCTGTTCTGCAAAAGTCACCTTAAGATTCATGGGGATCCACACGGGAAGAAAAGACGGTGTGATATTAGGGTCCCGTCCATTCAGTGGATTGGTTCTTGGAAGACTCTGTATTCAGAGCAAACATTTAGTCCGAGGGAGTTGAATGTCAAGGTCAAATTCCCTGAGAACCTATGTAAGGAGACGCCTCTCTTTCTCAAGCTAATTTCATGTGTGCCGTAAATCTTAGAACGTTAAAAAGAGGGTGGGACTTGCTAGGTATTAAACTTAACCTTTTTTTCTCAGAGAGAGAGAGTGGGCCTGTGTGAGCAAAAGAGGGGCTGGAAAAGAGGGAGAGAGAGAATCTGAAGCAGGCTCCATGCCCAGAGAAAGGCCCAAGGCAGGGCTTAGTCTCACTACCCTGAGATCATGACCTGAGCCAAAATCAAGAGTTGGATGCTTAACTGACTGAGCCACTCAGGCACCCCAAGAACATTTTCTTAGAGCTACTAAGACACGTTTCCTTCTTTGCCGTTAGAAAACTGTTCAGAACATTTAGGGAACTAATTACCATGCACACAGCCTGGAAGAAGTGAAAATACAGACAAAGTCCAGGAAGCATCAAGTTTGAAAGATAAAACTAGTGCAGCCTACATTTCTAAATAAAAACAACAAATTCCAATCATTGTGATATACAGTCTTTCTCCCTACCTTCTGAATATTATAAACACCAGCCCTTAGATGCATACCCAGACACATATGTACCTGTACGTACACATGTATACAAATATACACTAAATTCAGAGGAACCAAGGTACTTGACTGGCGCCTACAATGTCAGATAAAGGGGAAGTTTTCTTATTTATTTATTTATTTATTTATTTATTTATTTATTTATTTTAATTTTTAAAAAATGTTTAGTTTTGAGAAAGAGAGAGAGAGAGAGAGAGACAGACAGAATCCGAAGCAGGCTCCAGGCTCTGAGCTGTCAGCACAGAGCCTGATGCAGGGCTCAAAGCCATGAACCATGAGCTCATGACCTGAGCCTAAGTCAGACGCTCAACCAACTGAGCCACCCAGGTGCCCCCTTATTTATGAATCACAATAAAGTTGGTAGACATGTATTAAAATTACTTTTTTTTTTTAATTTTACAGATGATGTACCTGAGGCTCAAAGAAGTTACACATATACCTGTCAAACTGATACAGATAATCAATGGCAGAGTAAAGATTTGAACCAGCGTCTCTTAAAAGCCACTACCCTTTCCCTTAAGCCATTTGCACTAGCTTGCATGTTCTCTGTCATTTGGCATCCATGGTCTTTAGTATTATTCTCTCACCATGATCAGGCACACTCAAGTGGGATGAGTAAAGTTACTTTTCTTTTTTCTCCAGGTTTGTTTGCCACGTGCTCTTAATGGTGTCCTCGATACAGGCCATTTTGATGTCGCTAATCATCTTTCAGCATTTATTGGATCTCTACTGGATACACTCTTCCATTCTGTGCTTGAGAACTTTACCAGACTTCAAAAGTGATAGACCATGCACAAATTTGGGACCCAAACAAAGTAAGTTGTGCAATTACGGACAGATTCCTTAAGGAATAGCTAAAATTTGTCATTTCCATTTTTTACCTTGCTTCAATTTCGGACTTTTACATCAATTCCAGATCACTTTAGTTACTTCCCGGAAAATCTCCCCCTCCCCTTATTATGTCTAAGCAGTGCGCCACATCTTTCTGTCAAAGTGCACTCATCTGCCATTGCTGGTTTCCAATATGTCTTGATGAATAACAAGCAAACAAGACTTCAAACCTCCAAGCTCACTCTTTAAAAAAAAAAAAACAAATCATGTGGATTTTCTCAGTACTTAGCCAAGAAGTCAAGTTCTTTTACTGACTACTGCTAAAATCCAGATGAGAGATATTGGTTGGCTAAGCTTAAGTTTTAATCCCAGAAATGGAGAGTCATTGAACAATTGAAAATATACTTTGGAGGTAGAGTTAAAGGGATTTGCCCACAGAGTGAATGATGAAACCTATGGACAGAGCTGAGTGTTCCAGAATGAAAGGCATCTGGGACCTGTAGATATTTTACCATATATGCAAGAGGACAAGCTGGAGGAGTCAGAAGCAACAAACTCCAGATTGAGACCCCCGAGATAGCGGGTACTGGAATCGTCAAGAATAGAATATGAAACATCCATGCAGCAAATATTTTAAGATATTAAGAGTGGAATCATGAAAAGAATCCCTAAGCAAAAGACTATGAGCATGATTAAATTAATAAAGAAAATAAATCACTGCCTTGAAAAATTTACACAAATTAGACTGGGCTGTCATGGTTTGATGAATGAGTCATCCAACTTTGGAGAACACGTGATTTCAAATCACATGAAAGGTCTTTCAGATATCAAGAAAATAGGAAATGTGCTCTAACCCACTCAATGCAGCTAATGGAAACTTGAAAAGAGAATCAGACAAGGGCAATAGAAGAAAAGATGAGGCCATCTGGCTCATAAACTTAAGAAATATATTATCATCAAATATTAACCAAACCAATTCTTCTGTGTTTGTAAATAGTAATACATGATGATACATCTGTCTTTATCTCAGACATACAAGAATGGATCAGTATTAGAAAACTTCTGAACGTTATTTTCTGTAATTACAAATTCAAATGGAAAATGTTTAAAATGCAGACAAATGATCTGATAAGGTTTACGATTATGCACGACACCTTAGTAAGTCAGAAATATAGAAGTATTTCCTTAGCTTCATAAAACACAGCTAAAACCTACAGCAAACATTATTATTTTTAAGTGAAACACATTAGAAGTATTTACCTCTATTGTATGAACCTGTACAGTAAGGGAAAACTGATTGAAATGTATAAGGAATAGAAAGGACAACAAAATTATTAGTCACTGATGATGTAATTAAATATATTTAGAAAAAACTCAAAAACACCATAGGGAAATAATTAGAACCAATAAATGAGCTTAGAAAGAAAGCTACTAAGAATAATTTCCAGGGGCTCCTGGGTGGCTCTATCGGTTAAGTGTCTGACTCTTGATTTCGGCTCAGGTTATGATCTCACTAGTTTGTGAGACTGAACCCTACGTCGGGCTCTGCACTGTCAGCACGGTACCTGCTTGGGATTCTCTCTCCCTCTCTCTCTGCTCCTCCCTGCTTTCTCTCTCAGAATGAATAAGTAGACTAAAAAAAAAAAAAAAAGAATTTCCATAGACCCCAAAGAAACAGATGACTTAAAGGATATACACAAACAAAGCAATAAGGGAGTTTTTCATAGACAGAGGCAAGTGACCAGTCCAGGCTCATATTAGATATACTGATGCTGGTTTTGGAGAAAACACTCATTAGGATTAAATGGTAGTATTGAGGAGGGCACCTGCTGGGATGAGCACTGGGTGTCATATGGAAACCAATTTGACAATAAATTTCATATATTAAAAAAAAAAAGGGATCAAATGGTATCAGGTATATGGTTCCCCTTGTGCCAACCGTATTTCAGGGCAATGCACTTCAGACTCTAATACAGAAATCCCTTTTTTTTTTTTTTTGGCAGTTTAAACAACACAGATTTCTTCCCTTACAATTGTGTTTTGTTGTGTTTTTATTATTTTTATTTATTTCATTATTTTCTTAAAATACAATTTATTGTCAAATTGGCTTACATACAACACCCAGTGGTCATCCCAACAGGTGCCCTCCTCAATGCCCATCACCCATTTTCCCCTGTCCCCCACCCCCCATCAACCCTCAGTTTGTTCTCTGTATTTTTTTTAATTTTTTTTTAACGTTTATTTATTTTTGAGACAGAGAGAGACTAGAGCATGAACGGGGGAGGGTCAGAGAGAGGGAGACACAGAATCCGAAACAGGCTCCAGGCTCTGAGCCGTCAGCACAGAGCCCGACGTGGGGCTCGAACCCACGGACAGTGAGATCGTGACCTGAGCCGAAGTCGGACGCTTAGCCGACTGAGCCACCCAGGTGGCCCTGTTCTCTGTATTTAAGAATCTTTTATGGTTTGACTCCCTCCCTCTCTTTTTGTAACTGTTTTTTTCCCCTTCCCTTCTCCCATGGTCTTCTGTTAAGTTTCTCAGGTTCCACATATGAGTGAAAACATGATATCTTTCCTTCTCTGACTTATTTCTGTCAGCATAATACCTTCCAGTTCCCTCCATGTTGCTGCAAATGGCATGATTTCATTCTTTCTCGTTGCCAAGTAGTATTCCATTGAATATATAAACCACATCTTCTTTATCCATTCGTCAGTTGATGGACACTTAGGCTCTTTCCATAATTTGGCGATTGTTGAAAGCGCTGCTATAAACATTGGGGTACACATGCCCCTATGCATCAGCATTCCTGAATCCCTTGGGTAAATTCCTAGCAGAGCTATTGGTGGGTCATAGGGTAGACCTATTTTTAATTTTTTGAGGAACCTCTACACTGTTTTCCAGAGCAGCTGCACCAGTTTGCATTCCCACCAACAGTGCCAGAGGGTTCCCGTTTCTCCACATCCTCGCCAGCATCTGTTGTTTCCTGGTTTGTTCGTTTTAGCCACTCTGACCAGTATGAAGTGGTATCTCAGCGTGGCTTTGATTTGTCTAATGCAGAAATCCTAACTCGTGAGCTGTAAGAATTAGAAAATTGTATCTGATGATCAGAAGAGTACCAGTGATCCTGTGTCTTGGTGAGTGGCCAAGGCACAACTGAAGTGTGACTTCGTTCTAGTTCTATTCAGCCAATTCAGCGTTCACATTTAGTGAAGCACCTTATGTTATCAGGTATCAGGGGTCCAAGACTTATTTAGTGGGCGATCAGGATGGATTAGCTTAAACCGGTGTTTTCCAAAATTGAGCATCTGTCAGAATCACCCGGAGAGTTTACCAGATCACAGATTTAGGAGTCTACTTCTGAGCTACTAACTTATTCGACCTGTGGCGAGGCCTCGAGAATTTGTATTCCTAGCAAATTTCCAGGTGATATTGAAGCTGCTCGTCCTAGGAACACACTTTAGAAATGACTGCCTTAAATCTTTGGTCATCAAGAGTTTTGATGAAACTTGCAGAAGGGCCAAACATTTCTGAAGGAGGAGCGTAAGATAAAGAGCACATACACAACAGGATAGCAACAATGATTGTGAAGTCATTGGAAAGAATTGAAGGAAGGACAGATTGAGCATCACTAGTGATATTCAGATACATATTCACGCACGTATAAACATTTAATGCGTTTGAGAGATGGCGTTGAAGATCAGTAAGAAATGGTCTATCTAATAAATGGAGTAAAAAAAAAATGTCACCAGTACAGGAGGAAAAAAAAAAAGAAAGTGAATTTCTACATTATATCATACACAAAATGGAGACATGTAAAAAACAAAGGCTTAAACTTTTAAGATGAACATGGAGACTATCTTGGCGAACACACGGCAGAGAAACGTTTCCCAATCAAATGCAAAAATATTAATCACAAAAAGATTGCTACACGTGGTGACACTATAATTAAAAGTCATTGCTTATTAAAACAAGCCATGATAAAAGTGAAAAGAGAGGCCAAAAAGTGAGAGGAAGCTATTTAAACTTATATATATATATATATATATATATATATATATATATATGTGTGTGTGTGTGTGTGTGTGTGTGTGTGTGTGTGTATGTATATCTACATATATATACATATATGTATATACATATATATAATTAATAACTCCTACAAATTTATATAATTATATATAAATTTTATTTATAATTATATATATAACTATATATATATAATCAATAACTCCTACAAATCCATTTAAAAACAAAATCCACTACGTCCTAAAGCCTCATCCACAACTATCTGAATTAGATTTGAGATTTAGATAAAATTTTGGATGCTGAATCAATAAAATGATGAAATGCAGATTTAGGTGACGAGTCTTTTACTTTGAGCTGTTGCTGTAATGAGTGGAGACTCCCGGGAACTCTGGGGGGAGACAGGTGTACTTTCCATTGGGGAAGGAGATAGCCTGATGGAGACCAGAGGGTAGACTGTAGGAGAAAGAATCCAAACATGGCCTCCAAGGGTTCCCTGCCCTTCAGATTGTGTTTTCATATTCTCCTCCCCCCTTGCGTGCTGGACAGGAGCTACGTAGATGACAGAATAGTCAGTCTCTTGAATAGGTTATGGGATATAGCATAGTCATTGTCTTTGTCTCGAAATATGTTTTTTTTATTTATTTTTGGATTTCTTCTTTGACCCAGTGATTGTTCAGAGCATGTTGTTTAATCTCCACATCTTTGCAAATTTTCCAGTTTTCTTTCCTTTTTTTAATGTTTATTTAATTATTTTGAGGATGGGGGGGGGAACACATGCACACAAGCAGGGGAGAGTCAAAGGAGAGGGAGAGAGAGCATCCTAAGCAGGCTCCATGCGGTCAGCGCAGAGCCGGATGCGGGACTGATCTCACAAACCCCTGAGATCCTGACCTGAGCCAAAAGCAAGAGTCACATGCTTGTCCATCTGAGCCTCCCAGGCGCCCCTCCAGTATTCTTCTTAGAGTTTCATACCATGGTGGCCAGAAAAGATGCTTGATGTGATTGCAATCTTCTTAAATTTTGTAATGCTTTTTGGGTGGACCATCGCATGATCTATCCTGGAGAATGTGCTATGCGTGTTTGAGAAGAATGTGTATCCAACTGTTGTTGGGTGGAATGTTCTTTAATCAGTGTCAGGACCACCGGGTGTAAAATGTAGTGTAAGTCTAATACTTCTCTGTTGATGTTCAGTATGAATGATCTATCCATTGTTGAAAGCGATGTATCTTCTATTGCACAGTTGCCTATTTTTCCCTTTGGATCCATTAATATTTGCTTTATATATTTAGGTGCTCTGCTATTGGGTGCATAAGTATCTACAATTGTTATACTCTCTTGATCAATGGACCCCTTCATTGTTATATAATGACTTTAATCTCCTGTTAGTTATTATTATTATTTTGTAACGTTTATTTTAGAGAGAGAAAGAGAGAGAGAGAGAGAGAGAGAGAGAACACGAGTGGGGGAGGGGCAGAGAGCGAGGGAGACACAGAATCCGAAGCAGGCTCCAGGCTCTGAGCTGTCAGCACGGAGCCCGATGTAGGGCTCGAACTCATGAACCTCAAGCTCATGACCTGAGCTGAAGTCGGATGCTCAACTGACTGAGCCGCCCAAGTGCCCTTGTATGTGCCCTTTAAGCTGAAGTGAGTCTCTTGTTGGCAGCATATAACTGGGTCTTTCTTTTTTATCCATCCAACCTCTTATGCCTTTTTTTATTGGAGAATTTAGTCCATTTTCATTGAAAGTAATTATTGAGAGTAATTATTGATAGGACTTGCTATTGCTACTTTGTTCATTGGTTTTTGGTTGTTTTGTAGTTCCTTAGTTCCTTTCTTCTCTTACTCTATCTTTTGTATACTTATAAGTTTTTGTCTGGCAGTTACATGATGTTTAAACAAAACATCTGGGGTGCCTGGGTGGCTCAGTCGGTTGGGCATCGACTTCAGCTCAGGTCATGATCTCGAGGTTTGTGAGTTCCAGCCCCATGTCAGACTCGGATTCTGTGTCTCCCTCCCTCTCTGTCCTTCCCCCTCTTGTGTTCGCTCTCTCTCTCTCTCTCTCTCTGTCTCTCTGAAAAATAAACAATAAAAAAAATCTTTAAATGAAACCTCTTATAAGTCTATTTTAAGTTGACAGCAACAACTTCAAATGCATATACAAGTTCTACATTTTTACATCACCCCATTTTATGTTTCTGAGGTCACAGTCTACCTCTCCCAACGGGGGAGATTGCAGTCAGCACCTGGGATGCATGCTAGTTAGAAGCTGGAAACCTCAGGAGCAGCTTGTAACGTGTGCAGCCAAACCCCTGCCAGGGAATGACGGAAAGATGAGCATTTTTTACCTGCTACCTCTGCTCTGAGCCCTGGAGCGATAGCCTCTCCGAACGTTTGGACATCCGGTATGAATGCCTTCCGTGCTCCAGTACCATAAGACTCATGAATGCCAAGGTGGTTTTTCAGAGCTAGGTGTTTTGGAGGCCCATCCCTTGGATAGGCATCTTAAAAGTTGGGGCATTAGGCATGCAGTCTAAACCCTTTGCTTCTCTGGGAGAAGGTAGGAGCCAGGGACTCCTTCTTGACTTAAAGGAGCTGTGGCATGTGTGAGTTTTATGGTAAGACTAGGTCTCAGCCTTTCCGGGTCTTTTTAATGTGAGTATTTTCTCAGTCACCTAATGTACTGGCATCACTTAGCCAGTTTCTCTACTTCTCTCAGAGGGATTAACTCCATGGGTAGCTATACATTCAGCGTGTCTGTGGGAGGAGGAAAAATTCAAAGCCCCCTATGTCACCATCTTGGTCCATAACCTCTCATAAATGTTTTTAAGGCCGAGGTAGTTCAATTTACCTATTTTTCTTTTGGTGGCCTGTGCTTTGATGTCAAATACAAAAGAATATATTCCAAATACCGCGTCATAACGATTTCTCCTAGGTTTCTTCTCAGAGTTATATAGTTTTACATTTAGATCTTTTATTTATTTTTGGCTAATTTTTTTTATCCCTTGTAAGGTGAGGGATCAAGTTCATTCTTTTGTTTGTGAATATCCAGTTTTTCCACCATTTACTGGAAAGTCACTTTGCATTGAGTTGTGTTGGAATCCTTGTCAAAAACGTTTCAACCATAGCGGAGGGTTTATTTCTGGGCTCCCTATTTCATTCCATTGGTCTTATATGTCTATCTTTATGTCAGTAACACATTCTTGATTGCTGTAGCTTTGTAGTAAATTTTGAAATCAGGAAATGCGAGGCCTCCAACTGCTTTTCTTTTTCAAGATCGGTTGCCTATTCAGAGGGAGTCCCTTGAGATCTCAGATGAATTTTTGATGGATTTTTTTCTGTGTCTGCAAAAAACATCATTGGAATTTTGATAGGGATTACATTAAATTTGTAGATGTCTTTGTGTTGTATTAACATCTTAGCTCTATTAAGTGAGATACATGAACACAATACGCCTTTCCATTTATTTGAGCCTCTTTAATTTCTTTCAGTGATATTTCGTGGTTTTCATTATATAATGTTTCATCTCTGTAGTCAGGTTTATTTCCAAGTGTTTTATTCTTTGACTACATAGTATATGGAATTGTTTTCTTATTGTCCTGTTAGTTTGTTCATTTTAGCCTATGGAAATGTAACTAATCATTCATTAGTTCTAATTGGGTGCGTGTGCGCATGTGTGTGTGTGTGTGTGTGTTGAATTTTGGGGTTTAAGGTTTTCTACACAATATGATTATGATGTCATCTTTCAATAGAGATAATTTTGCTGCCTTCTTACCAATTTTATTTTATTTTATTATTTTATTTTATTTTATTTTATTTTATTTATTTTTTAATATACAATTTTAAATACCTTTCATTTCTTTTTCTTGCCAGCTTTCTTTGGCTAGGCTATCCTGTACTGTGTGGAACAGAAGTGGCAAAAGTGGCATTCCTCATCTTGTTTCATCCTAGAGGAAATATTTCAGACATTCAGTATAATAATGTCATTTTTTCATATATGGTCTTTAATGTGTTGAGGTATTTCCTCCTATTCCTAGGTTCTTCAGTGTTGTTATTAGGCAAGGGTTTTGGATTTTGCCAAATACTTTTCTTTCCTGAATCAGTTGTGATGCTTTGTTTTTTTTCATATGTTCATGTGATATACATTGACTGATTTTTTTTCTATTGAACCATCCCTACATTTCTGGAATAAATTCCACTGGGTTGTGGTATATTTTCCTTTCAAAATACTGAGGGATTTGGTTGGGTAATATTTTGCGATGATGCAAAAAAAAAATCATGAATCATATTTTTAAGGGGTAATAGGGCGTGGCTTCTTTCTTCTTGTGTCCTGGTCTCATTTGGTATCAGGGTAACACTGTCCTCATAGAATCCCTTGGAAAGTGCTCCCTCTTCTTCAGTGTTTTCGGAAGAAGTTGAGAGGGACTGGCATTAATTCTTCATTAAATATTTGGTAGCATCTACTACTGAAGACATTTGGCTTTTCCTCCTTGAGAGATTTTTGGTTACGGATTCAATCTTCTTACTAGTATCGTCCTATTCAGATTTTCTGTTTCTTCATGATTCAGTCTTGGCGGGCCGTGCGTTTCTAGGAATTTGTCCATTTTCACCTCAGTTATCCAATTTCTTGATGGACGATTGTCCATAGTATATACTTACAATACTTATATACTTATAATACTTTTTATTTCTGCGACATTGATATAATATCTCCATTTTCACTTGTGAGTTGAGTTATTTGCTTCTTGTCTCCTTTGCTCGTAGTCTACCTAGATAAAGGTTTGTCCATTTGGTCTATATTTTTGAAGAACTGGTTATTGGTTTTGTTGACTTCCTAATAGTTTTTCCATCCTCTGTGTTATTCATCCCTGCTCCAGTCTTTATTATTTGCTTTCTTCTGCTAGCTTTGGGTTTAGTTTGTTCTCTCCCTCTCCCTCTCTTTCTCTTTTTGTAAGATTTTTAAAATTTATTTATTTTACTGAAAAGAATACATATATAAAGAAAACACAAATAAGCAATAACAAGAACGTAAATATTCACATTTCGAGCAGTGAGTAAAACTTCTGGGTCTGTATTAAGGCCTTTGACATATTCTGGCTGTCATATCGTTTAGGCTGCTAAAACAAAAATACCACAGAGTAGGTGGCTTCCGAAGAAAAGAACATTTATTTCTTGCAGGTCCGGAGGCTGAAGATCAGTGCACCAGCACGGTCAGGTGAGGGCGTTCGTCCAGTCCGCACATTTCTTATTGTATCGTCAACTGGCAGAAGGAACCAGGGAGCTTCCCCAGGCCTCTTTTATGGGTCACTAAACGGTATTCATGGTATTCATGAGGGTGCCACCCTTATAACCTAATCACCTCCCAAAGGCCTACCTCCTAACACCATCCCTTTGGGTGTTAGGGGTCCAACATGTGAACGTAGGTGAAACACAAATATTCAGACTATACATAGCACTGGGGGCTTGCCCTGTTCTTATTTTTCTAGCTCTTAAAGTTGCTGTTTTGAGCTCTCCTTTCTTTTTTTAAATCTTTTTTACCTTTATTTATTTTAAGAGAGAGCGAGAGCATGAGTGGGGTAGGGGCAAAGAGAGAGGAAGAGAGAATTCCAAGCTGGCTCCATGCTAACACAGTACAGAGCCCAACACAGGGCTCGAACTCACGAACCATGAGATCATGACCTGAGACGCAATCAAGAGTTGGATGTTTACCTGACGGAGCCACCCAGGCGCCCTGATCTTCTTTCTCTTTTAATGGATGTGTTCATAGCCATAAATTTCCTCTTAGCCTTGCTTTCACTGCACCCGACCAATTTTGGTATATTGTGTTTTCATTTTAATTATTCCAGAGATATTTTCTAATTTTCATTCTAATGTCTTCTTTACTCATCGGTTAAGACTGTGGTAATTATTTTCCAGACATTTGCGGATGCGTGAGTTTTCTGTTAGCTCTTGACTTCTAGTTTCAAGGCCCTGTGATCAGAAAAGATACTTTGTATGATTTCAGTTGTTTTCAATTTTATTCAGAGTTGTGTCGTGGCCTCTCATATGGCCTATCCCGGGAAATGGTTCACGTGCACTTGTGAACAATGCGCATTCTGTGGGGTTGAGAGTTCTGGGTATGCCTGCTGGTTACAGTTGGTCTGTGGAGTGTTGTTGAATTTTCCGTGCCTCTTTCCCTTGTGTTGTAGTATTTTATTCCCAATTTTCCGTGCCGGCTCTCTCTCATTTTTACTTTCAGCGTCATGTGGTGTGAATAGTGCAGACTTGGGATCCAGAGGCTTCTCTGTTTACAGTCCTGGCTTCCCGTTGGCCAGTCCCATTGCTTTGTGCACATTCTCTCTCTGAAGTCTCCGTTTGTAAACCAGGGCTAGCTTTTCAGTTACACTGGGGACTAGGGCTTCAGTATATGAATTTTGGGGGGACCCAATTCAGTCTATAGCAGACACTTCCAGTTATTGGCGATAGACCCTTTTTTGTATTTTATTTATTTGTGTGTATGATTTGTTTTGTTCTTTTATTTTTTCTTTTAATGTTTATTTATTTTTGAGAGACAGAGCACACGCAAGTGGGAGAGGGGCAGAGAGAGAGAGGGAGACATAGAATTGGAAGCAGGTTCCAGGCTCTGAGCTGTCAGCACAGAGCCCGACGTGGGGCTCAAACCCACAAACCGTGAGATTGTGACCTGAGCTGATGTCAGACGCTTACCTGACTGAGTCACCCAGGCTCCCCTGTTCTTGTTTTTCTTTTTTGTTTTTGGTTATTTTGGTGTGGTTTTACTTTTCCTCAATATGTCACTGTTTTCTCCTCATTCACAAAAGGTTGCTTCACTAGGCATACTGTTCTAAGTTGACGGTTATTTTATCCCGTCTCTTTGATGATATTTCTTCCCCCATTTCCTGACAGTCTTTGCTGCTCCAGTTAAGTCTGTTTCTGTCATTATTCTTTCTCCTATTTCTGGCTTTTTAAATAAATGTGAATTTCCCTGTCATCATAGAATTTAGAATACGTTCGATTACCTGAATTTTATGAGTCATTTCCTTCGGAATTTCTCAAAAATTCCTCGTAATTATAATATCATTTTGATCCTTTCCATTTTTTTTTTTGTTTTTTCTCTTTACATTTTCCTTCTGGAAATCTGAGTAAATACACATTACATTATCTCTCTATTTCTTCCACTTATCTATGTTTTACTTTCACCTTTTTTTTCTATTTTGTGCTCTGAGTATTTATTCAGATATTTTTACAGTTGGCTAGTTCTCCGTTCAGTTATATATAATCTGTTGTTTAGTATATCCACTGGCCTTATGATATTGCTGGTGGTGTTTTCAATTTCTAAAAACTCTATTTGTTTATTTAAAAAAATCCTTTTGGTCATTTATGTAGCTATTCCTCTTCTTTGTGCTTTTGATTCCATCTTTTGTTCAGAAGAGTTACTTTTTTTTTTTTTTAATTTTAGAGAGAGAGAACATGAGTGGGGGGAGAGGGGCAGAAAGAGGGAGAGAGAACATCTAAAGCAGGTTCCATGCTCAGTGTGCAGCCCAATGTGGGGCTCGATCCGACAACACTTGAATCATGACCCAAGCTGAAACCAAGAGTTTCAGGTGCCCAAACAAGTGAGTCACCCAGGTGCCCCAGAAGATCTACTTTTAACAGGGATTTTTCTCTCCCTCCCTCTTTCACCAACCTCACCCTCTGGACTAAATTTGCTTACTCCTAATTTTCATTTGGTACTCATTCTTTTAGTAGGAAGTCTGTAGGTATACACTTGGTATTTTATGTCTGAAATCGTTTTGATTTTGGCCTGACATTTGAACAACGGTTTGCCTTGACAGAGAATTCTGTGCTGACAGTTGTTTGAGCACTTTGGCTCAACTGTTCCGTTTCCTCCTGACATTTACTGTTGGTGATAAGACAGCTACTGTCTTGATGATGCATATTCTAATTATCATTCACTGGTAAGTAACCTGTCTTTTCTCCATAGAACAGTAGGTATTTTTTTTTTCGTTTTTGTTTTATTTTGTAGGGGCTTCTTTTTGTATCATTGATATTCTGCAATTTTATTCAGATGTGTTTATTTTAGGCTTATTTAGATTTATCCTCTTTAATACTCAGCATGTTCTTTCAGTCGAAGCCCCGTGACTCTTATAAATTCCAGAAGGTTCTCAGTCAAAAACCCATTTTGAATATTGATTTTCTGTCATTACCTTCATTACCTACTTCTGGAATTCTTATTAAGCAGATGTAAAATCTCTTGATCTATACTTTGGTTTTGTATCTTCCTTTTCATATTTTTGATCTTTTTAGTTTTCTGATAGGATTTTCCATGGTACTCAAAATCACAATTTATACACTCTAGATTTTACATCATCTTCTGAAGATTTCTGTTTGGGTCATGCTTTTCCAGACTTTTCTTTGGCTCGCTTTCTACCTTTGTTTTGGTCACATCTCACATCATCATCTTAGGGGGACCTTTTCTTAAAGTCTTATCTAATGACCGCTCTCTTTTCTCTCGTCACCTTTTTTTTTTTTTTTTTTTACGTCATTTCTCTTCATGGCTCTTCCTGCTACATGAAATGTTTATCTTCAATTTCCTTCCTTCTGTCTTGATTTTCTCCCTCACTATAGGTTAGTAGTAGTAGACTTCTCTGTTTTGTTCATGGTTACATTTCTAGCACTTAAAACAGTGCCTGATAGCAGATATTCAATATCTATTTTCTATATTCAATAAATATTTGAAGAGTGGAAGCTTCCTTTTTATTTACCTTCTGTTGGATCACATCTGTCATTTCTGTTTTTTAAATTATTTTTTTAAGTTTATTTATTTATTGAGAGAGAGAGAGAGAGAGAGAGAGAGAGAGAATGGGAGAGGGGAAGAGAGAGAGGGAGAAAAAAATCCCAAGCAGGCTCCATGCTGATAGTGCAGAGCCTGATGTAGGGCTCAATTTCATGAACCATGAGGTCATGACCTGAGCTGAAATCAAGAGCCAGACACTTAACCAACTGAGCCACCCAAGTGCCCCTAACTTTTGGAGATTTTTAAATGTGTAATCACTCTTTTTAAAATTTTCTTTTCTTTTCTATTCTTTTCTTTTCTTTCTTTTCTTTTTTTTTCTTTTCTCTTTCTTTTCTTTCTCGTCTTGTCTTGTCAATGAAATTAATTTCCGACTGAATTAGTTGGCTGTCTTACTTAGCCCAACTTTATTCTCTCACTCCTTCTCCCTCTCCTTCTACTCCTCCCCAGCTCCTGCTCTCTCTCTCTCTTAAAAAAAAAAATACTTCAGTCTTTAAAGAAAAAAAAAAAACCTATCTTTCAATGTTATATGCTCAGATTAGAAGGGAAGGCAGGACATTTGTAGCCAGAATTAATGGAAAATTTAAAAATGTTAAGTATAATACAAATATAGACGTGCATAAAATAAATATACAGCTTAGTAACTTGTTATAATATAAATACCTGATTAAAGATCCATCAGTCAGAAGATAAAACACTGTCAGCGCTCATGCTCCTTCTGTTTTTATATAGCAATAACTTGCTTTCACTGCTGTCAGCTACATCAGAGAGCGCTATGACCTGTGGGTCAAATTTACCAGGTTACTTGTTTTTGTAAATGAAGTGTTATTGGAACACAGCTATGCTTTTTTTTTTTTTTTTTTCATTTAGGTATTGTTTACGGCTGCTTCTGTGCTAAAATGTCAGAGCTTCTGGCTTAATATGACTACTTTTGATAGAGATCAGGTAGCTCAGAAAGCTGAAAATACCTGGCATCTAATCCTTTATAAGAAAAGTTGGTCAATCCCTTCATTACATGGTTATAGTGCGATATTTTACCCACTGTAAAACTGATAGAGATATGGATTGTTACTAGCTGCTGATACTTCAAGTAATGCTGTCATGAACATTCATCTGTACTTCTGGATCCCACATATGTGTCTCCGTAGGTTCATATTTAGGAGAATGATTAGACTTTGATATATATACCTTCAGTGTCACAAGACAATGCAGGTTTCCAAAGTGATTCAATCAACTGGAATTTCTACTATCAATGTCGGGGAGTTCTTTTTATTCTATCTTCTTTATAACCCTTGATATTATCAGACCTTCGACTTTTAGTCATTTCGATGGGTGTATAGTTTTAATTTGCATTTTTCTGATAGGTAACGATATGGATCATCTTTTCATGTTTTAGGCCATTTGGACATTCTCTTCTGTGAAGTCTGTATTCAGATTTCTTGCCTACTTTTCACCTGGATTGTTCTTTTATTTCTAAGTTTGGAGCGTGCAAGTTATTTGTTAGTTATATATAATGACAAATACTGTATTCCACTTTTCCCATTGGGTTTTCATCTTTTAATAGTTTCTTTTGATGAAAGGAAGTTTATAGCTTTAATATTGCCCAAATGATCAAGATTTAAGATGATTGTGTTCCATTTATTTCCTGATTAAAAAAGTATTCCTCAATCTCAAAGTTATGAAAACAGTCTCTTACAATATGTTTTAGCTCTAGAAGCTATGTTACTTCTCCTCAAAGCTTTCCCCACTGTTCCATAACACCATATTTGTAAGACATCAAATGAACGTGAATTCCTGTGCTCATCTCCAGTGCAGTATATTCTGTCCCAATACTGCACTATTTTAAGTCTTGATATCCAGGGGAGAATGTCCTCTTGACCAGTTCTTCTTTATGAGTAACTTGGATATTATTGAGACTCTGCCTTTCCATTTTAATTTTAGCATTAGCTTTTCAGTTCATACACACACACACACACACACACACACACACACCCTTCTGTGATTCTAATGTAAATGATATTTATAGACCATCTTGGGCAAAAACGATCACGTTTGGGGAACATTGTCATTAACCTTTGTGCTTCCGCTTCCAGGAAGCACTTAATATATTGTTTGATTTAACACTAATTCACATATTTGTTTGAATTTTCTCCCTGTCCTTGACCTTTTATTCCAGTTTTTCATGTTTCTTTAAGGTTGCTTTAAATTATGTTTCAAGTGAAGCAAGGCATGTATGCGCTTAAAAGTGGAACAAAGGTGTGCGAGGCCACGCGATACCATTGTGTTTATGCGATTAGGAAAGTAGTACTAAAGTCCGTGTCATTTTGGAAAACATAGATGTAATTTTTTGGATTCGAGGCATGGGGATTTTAATTTATAGAAGCCTGTGATTCAACTCAGCTGTCAATATTTTTAAAAAAATTTGTTTATGTTTATTTATTTTTGAGAGAGAGACAGAGACAGACTGTGAGCAGGGGAGGAGCAGAGAGAGAGGAAGGCACAGAATCGGAAGCAGGCTCCAGGCTCTGAGCCGTCAGCACAAAGCCCCAGGCGGGGCTCGAACCCACAATGTTGAGATCCTGACCTGAGCCCAAGTTGGAGGCTTAACCGGCTGAGCCACGCGGGTGCCTCCAGCTCTCAATATTTTTATAAACTTAGCAGGCATTTTTAATAGATAAGTCTAGATAGAGCATTGCTAGTTTTGGAGGTTGTATGGAGAACACAGCCTCTTTAAATGCTAATAGCAGCATCCTTTCTAGCCCGGAACAATACATTGAGACTTGTGTTTGGCATCACACTTAATTAATTTCCAAATAAATGAATCATGAGCATATCTGCCTAAGTCTTTGCGTACCATCATAAAATTCTGCCACCCTATGGAGTTGGATTGATGTGAACATGGCAGTTTAGGTTGTTTTGTGTTGTTTTGTTTTTCTTTTGTCAGTGCATGAATGTAGTTCTCACAAATAAATTCAGTCCTTGGTGAACAATTTCCCAGGTATGTGTCTGTTCTCACTGAACAAACACAGAAGAAATATGCCAGGCTAAATTAATGAAGAGAAAATGCAACATATCTCATGCCTCCATAAATTTCCAAATACGGATTCAAACCCTTATTTTCCTCTTTTCATATCTTCAGATGTATCTGTACGAGAAAAACTCAAAGGAGAAGTTTCAAGGCACTTTGAAAGTAAAGTAAGATTTGCTGGCCTTGTGGATCATCTTAGGCATGTTATCTTTTATGGTTTAATCCCTTCAAGCAGACTGTGTATGACGCAGCTTTATCCATTTTTGAAAAAAAAAATAAAGATATTGTAATCGGCAAACAAGGAAAAACTTAACTTCACCGAGCAAGTAAGAGCAGAGTCTGGATTTGCATCTTAGTTTTGGTCTTAGTGTGTGGCCCTCAACACCACCGTCTTTCCACCGCTCATGCTCTAAAGGGACTTTGATCATGAAGGTGGATGAAACCAAACCTATCTGTGGCCTTCGATAATGATTTCACTTTAGCGTGAAGCCAATGATAATTATTTCTATTGCCTTCGCTGGAATGTCATGGCTTAATTAACACTTGTAAAGATATTATCTGTAAAATCACAGTAGTCTCTAAGAGGCATTATGTCCAACAGTCTCTTTGGGCTTTCTGCCTTTTATCTTGCAACTTCCTAAAGCAGTGGTACCCATTGGATTTGTGAACACATGTTGGCTTCTTTTCCCTCTGCTTGTTGAGAACACCTGCGTGGGAAATTGTCTTCGTGCTGAACAAGGTTTGGCTCTTTGTGGTAGAAAGAATGTGAACTAAATGAGCCAGAATGACTGGTGGCAAAGGGGGGGAGGCTCAGACCGGCCTCGTGAGACATGAGAAAAGCCATCCTGCTGAGGACTGCACCCTTAGTGCCCTACCTGACATAGTCAACGCCCGCACAGGGTCATATTTAACACACTTCATCTCCTACAAAACAGCAGCATTTTCAGTAATAATTATTTAGTTACCAGTAAAGGTAATTTTTTGATTCATTATTTTACCTTAAAACAACTATAACTTTGTTTTATTAACTGTTTTTTTTTTTTTTGAGAGAGAGAGAGAGAGAGAGAGAGAGAGAGAGAGAGAAGGGAAGGGGGAGTGGCAGAGAGAGAGGAGGACAGAGGATCCAAAGCAGGATCTGAACTGACAGCAGTGAGACAGATTTGGAGCTCGAACTCACGAACCGTGAGACCATGACCTGAGCCGAGGTCGGACACTCAATGGACTGAGCCACCCCGGCGCCCCAAACAACTAATGACTTTGAAGAAAGAGTACACTGAATGAGAACATTCAGTATTGCATGCAGAATTAAATTTTCCACTTATACGTCCCAGTTTGCGTTCCGCTTGCTTGACTGTTGTACTTTATTTATTTATTTATTTATTTTTAGGTTATTTTATTTTTATTTTTTTGTTTTAATTTTTTTAATGTTTATTTTTTTAATTTTTTTTCAATATATGAAGTTTATTGTCAAATTGGTTTCCATTTTAAACAGACATAAAAGTTTAAAATGGTCATTAAGATGGGGCGCCTGGGTGGTTTAGTCAGTTAAGCGTTGGACTCTTGGTTTCTGCTCGGGTCATGATCTCACATGCGTGAGTTTGAGCCCCCCATCAAGCCTGTTAGGCCTTCGCTCTCTCCCTCTGTCTCTGCCGCTTCCCCCCTCTCCTTCCCTCTGCTGTCTCTTTCTCTCTCAAAATAATTAAACTTAAAAAAATGAAGCAGTCACTAAGAATGACAGAATTAGTCACCTAAGTTCTCTCTCTTCCTCTTTATAGTTCCTGGGCTATCTGGCTTATTGGACTGTACTGTTTAAACACAAGAATAGGCAGTGGTTACAGGTATGGAGAGGTCAACTGAATCCTGAGTGAACGGTGTGCAGAGGGAGTTCACATAACTCCAAAGTTTTACGAACTTGCTATCAAAAAACAAACAAACAAACAGACAGACAAACAACCAAGCAAAACATGCCTGCAGCTGAGTACTTGTGTGACAGGTGCTGGCTGTCTAAGGGGGACCTCCCATGTAGAATACAATATTTATTAAAAGGTAAATAATAACAATTTGCTCATTTGATACATACATACATAAGATCGAAACTTAGCAGTAACCAACACAACGTTTTAGAACTTACACTAAGAAAATATTTTCTTCAGGGAGGGATATTTTATCCTTGACATTGTTCATAATCGATGAAGCATGGTGATAATAAAAAGCAGGCTGATTTTAAGTCCGTATTATTATGATTATCAATTATCTTCACACAACGCACCCCTCTATTGACTACATTTGCTGCAAATCCTTCCCTACCCCCACCTTGGCCTCCCTCTGCTGGCAGGATTTTTTTTTTTTTTTTTTTCCTGTAACTGTTACCGCCATCTTGGAGATCTTGGAAAATAGACATTTCCCTACATAAAACCTTCAAAGAAACTAAACAAAGATGCTAAGTGTGCATAGGTCATGACAAGTTTAAGCAAGAGTGGACCCAGGGGTCCTCAGTAAATCAGAAGGATGCAGAGCATTCCAGCAAAAGAATCCGTGAATGAATATAGGACTAAAAGGAACTTGTGGGGCCCCAAGTTCTACAAGAAGCTGGAGTGTCCACTCTAAAATAAGGTTATGCACTGATGACCAGAAACAGGAGCTAACACAAATTCCTTTCTCTCCACAGATGCTCTCGGGATAATCCAGCTGGTTATGGGCTGAGTACTCAGACCTGGTTCAGAGAGTTCTACACAAAGAAACACAGTACGTGGATGTCATAAGCGTAAGCAGTGGAGAAAACTAGGCAGGCACGGAAGGCAGGACGTTCTGAAGCATGCCAGCAGAATGGCGGCATAGGTTAGCAAAATGATCATAAAATAAGGTATCAAGCAGAGCTGGGCTGGAATCCAGGCTCTACCCTCTATTAGCTATGTCCCCTCGGCTTGTTCACTTAATCTTTCTGACCATCAGAATCTTCATCTGCAAAATAAAGTAATGATATCTAATGTTCCTGGATTGTCACAAATAGAAGAGAATAATATAGAATAATATAATAATATATGCCATGCCAACCCCATGCCGTGTTGAGTACGGTCAGACAATGTTACGTATCGAGCTGAAGCATGGATAAAAATTAGCATGGCAGGCCAGAGCCAGAACAGATAGGAAGAGTACAAAGTCATGACTGCAGAGCTGGGAGAAGGTAGAAACCAGTAGAGAGGGGCCTCTGAATGATCTTTCTTTCTTTCTTTCTTTCTTTCTTTCTTTCTTTCTTTCTTTCTTTTTTAATGTTTATTTATTTTTGAGAGAGAGACAGACAGAGTGTGAGCCGGGGAGTGGCAGAGAGAGGGAGACACAGAGCTGTCAGCACAGAGCCCGACGCGGGGCTCGAACCCACGAACTGTGAGATCATGACCTGAGCTGAAGTCGTATGCTTAACTGACTGAGCCACCTAGGCACCCCTGAATGATCTTTCTTCTGTGCTGGAAAACTGGAACTGGAGTCACAGGAGAGTAGATTCAAGTTCATCTCTGCCACCGGCTGGCAGGGTGACCATGGGTTATATTCTTTTCTGGATCTCCATTTTTTCTAGGGCGAGGTCACTGCCACCGGGCCATCTTAAATAAGCCATCTTATCACCATTTTGATCCAGATAACTTAAGTACTAATAGTCCCTTCGTTTAAGCTGTGATACTAAAAACAGACTTTTTTTTTTGAGAGAGAGAGAGAGAGAGAGAGAGAGCAAGTGGGGGAGGGGCAGAGAGAGGGGGGACAGGGGATCGAAAGCAGGCTCTGCACTGACAGCAGAGAGCCTGATACATGGCTTGAACTCGCAAACCATGAAATCATGACCTGAGATGAAGTCAGATACTTAACTGACTGCCATCCAGGTGGCCCCACTAAAAACAGGCCTTTTCAGCTTTGTTGTGTGTGCCTGCATCACATTCCCAGCCCTTATTATATCTGACCCCAGGCTAACCTCACTGCCACTTGACCCCAGAACTTCACAGCACTCTCATAATCCCTCCATCCATGTGGGTTTTGAAGATTGCATTGGACTGTCTTTGGGCCACAGTAGTTAGTAACAAGAAAAAAAAAATGGTGCCAATGATTTATTCTCTAAACTTTAGGGCCCTTGAGGCTGCGGGATTGGATTTCCTCTGAACAGGTGGGCTTTGGGGATGGAGAAAGTACACGGACACTGTCAGGATGCCCCTCGTCCATATTACTTGGTAATAAAAAAATCTCACATATGCAGTAGTTGTTTTCAGAGTCCCAAAGTGGTGAAGTTATTGAGATTCCCCTGGTGGTCTCAAAAAGGCACAGTCTTATTCTTGAATCCATGCATTTAATCATTTATTCGACAGATACTCATTTAGCGTCTATTACATCCTAGGTACTATCATAGGTGTTAGCAAAAAAGCAGTAAGCCAGCAGTGAAGAAAGAAAATAAAAAGAGGTAACTATATATAGCATGTTACAGATTAAGTCTTCTGGAATAAACAAACCAGGAAGGTCCACTGTCCCCACTATGATAAGCCTGCATAGTTATCTTCCAATTGTGTAGCTTACGACAACCAACTGATTTCTGTTGCTCACAGGACTGTAGTTGGCTGTAATGAGTGACTTCAGGTTGATTTATAGGTTTAGATTTGCCCCAACCACATGTCTCCTCCCCCTTGTACTAGCAGTTTTCCAGGGCACCTTCTACTCATGGAGAATGATGGGAACATAAGAAGGTGAATGGGAACTCAGCAAGAACTCACCCAACTCTAGGCTGGGCCCAGAATCCATTGGCTAAATCAAGCCACTTGGGCAAGCCTCCAATCACTGGGGATGAGAAGGGTACACCCAATCCACAGTGGGTGGCATTGCAAGTCACATGACCAAAGCATAGCTGTATTAAGGGAGGGGGTGCACAACTAGAGGCTACAATGCAATCGACACACAGAGTAAGGATGCTCAGAGGAGTGTCAGGGCAGAGAGAATTTGGACACAGTGGTCAGGGAAAACTTCACCTAGTAGATGACATCTGAGCAGATACCTTCAGGAACTGAGCTGGGTAAATACCGGAAGGAGGATATTCCAGACAGAGGGCTCAACTGGTACACAGTACCTAAGGCAGAGGTTTGCTTTTGAGAGGCCAGCATTGCTGGAGCAGGGTCTGAGCTGGAGGGCTGGAGGCGATGAAGTCCGAGATATGTTGGAGCCGGGAGGAGTGTTGTGGGGAGTCAGACAGAGCAGGTAACACAGAGGCATGTAAGGTCTCTCAATCTTCGCCCTGAGTGTGATGGGAAACCAGGAGGACTCTGAGAAGAGAGAAGTGACTTAAGATAAAAATATAACTGTAAGGGCTGTGTTCCGGAAGAATGCTGGGAGACAGAGGGTGGAAGCAAGGAGGCTAATTTAAAGTTGACTGATAGCTTGGTCCACGGTGGTGAAAAGTGACAAGATACTGGATATATTTTGAAGGTAGAGCTGAGAGGGCTTGCAGATAAAACAGATCTGGAATATGGGAAAAAGAAAGGAACCAGAGGCAGTTCCAAAGTTTTTGGCTTGGGACTGGAAAGGTGCGTTGTCAATAACTGATGTGGGGGATGTCAGCCATGATGTTTCGGGACTCTGATTTTCATTGGAAGTGACGGTGGTCCCTCTTCCCGTGATCCTTGATGCTGAGAAATTTTTTTTGTCAGTGCTGCTGACAGGATAAAATCATCTTTTAAGTTTTTGTACGTTCTACTCAAACCAAGCCACTTTATCATACCAGTTGGAATTATATCCACATTGACTTTTGTTGTACTTTGAATTTAAAAGTCATGGGAAAAGGATCCTAGAAATAAATAATTCATGGCAACTGTATTATAAAGTTAATTCTAACCAATAGCATGCCATTAAAATATGAATGTGCAAATAGTTCAATTTTATTTTTTAATTAACTCTTCAGAAGTAATAGCTGACAATTGTCCTTGAACAGGTCAAATGCTATAAAGAAATGCCTGACAGTTTTTAAGTCTTTAATGGAAATCAATGGGAACAACTTCCTGAAATGTATTATTTACTTTTATCTTCCTAGTCTGTTTTTCATAAGGACCAGGACTTAAAAATAACTTCCAAAAGACTCTTTAGCTAGTTATCTATTGTTTCCCCAGTGAGTAAGTGAAGTAGGCATTTACCCTTCAATACCCAACCCTCTTCACCAATTCCTTCTTCCTTTTTTCTCCCTATCTACATACCATTCTAACCCTCAAGGGCCAACATAAATCCCACTTTCTACCACCAGTGACCCTTCCTCCGGCCCACACGAATCTCATCTACTTTGATACGACATTGCATATGTCGATTATTATTTTTTTCACATAACATTGAAATATGCTTTGAAAAAATATCATTTGTAAAACAACCGTTCTCAGTAAACAAATGTTTAACATTCGTGTATCATTTCTCCTTTGGTGTCCCTTCTTGGGGGAATTAGTGTCTTGGGGTGGAAACATGAGCTCTGGTGAGCCTCTTACTGGAATATTCTGAATTATTAGATCATCAGAATGCCTGATCCTGGAGTGTGCAGGAAAGGTGGGACTGGGTGGCAAGGTGAGAGAGTTGGGGTGGCCATCCTATGCTCTCATTGCTTGGTGTGTTCCTGGTATGCTATGGGAAGAGACTGGGTTTGAGGCTTGAGCTCTTCTGCTGCTGTCATCACCGACTGCATGGCACCAGCAATAAGGAGCTGAGATGTACATGAGGGGACAGCTGAGCTCCAACTGGGTCTTCCTTGCTACTGGACTGTGCGTGGAGGGGACAATAAATACAAGCTCATGCACCTCAAGAGAAAGTCCGTGTTATTGGAGAAAGGACAGGAGTGTGCCAGGCCCATGGTCCACGGAAGAAGGATCTATCAGTTGTCTCTGTGGGCCTCCGCTCCGTCCCAGGGTGATGGGATATGAGGAGAAGGTGAAGAGTATGGAAGAGAAGACTGTTTCTGTCCGTGCCAAGTTGCTAGAGCCACAGGGCTAGTCATATCGGGGAATTCTGAATGGGAGATGCGATTGAAGTTTGTAAATGGGAGATGCGATTGAAGTCTGTGAATGGGAGATGCGATTGAAGTTTGTGAGTGAACCGCGCTGAGACTTAGGTAACAACAACGCTTCAAACGATCGCAAAAGTCTTACCTTCATGAATTCAGGATGAAGTTTGGTTAAAGGAGCCCACTCTCCAGTGATTGCCTGACATAAGGTAGTTCGAGGCACTTATTAGGAGAAATAAAAACATTTCATGCTTAGAGCCAACTAACTTGAATTTCCGCATTCGGTGGGTTATTTTCTGGGCTTTGTTTCTTCCTTCAGAAAGGGAGATAATAATACCAACCTTGCAAGCTGCTGAAAAGTACTAAGAACCAGGGGCTACTAATAGTGATGAGAAAATGCTGACTACCCACACTTGGCAGTTTCAAGGGCACACGTAAGCAACGGAGTGGCATTTTATCTCTCAACATTTATAATGTATTTGGGGAAATAAATGTTGCCTCACCGTTTATCTCTTCCTGTAGTATTCCTAAATGCTACCCCATCTTGTAAGTGTCATACACTTACGTGGTCTGATATTAAAGGAAAACCGTACAATTAGCCCTTGAACATGGGTGTGAATTGCGTGTGTCCACTTTTACATCAACTTTTTTTTTTGATAAACACAGTACAGTGTGTAAATCTATTTTCTCTCCCTTATGATTTTCTTAACAGCATTTTCTTCTCTCCAGCTTACCTTATTGTAAGAATAGAGTGTATGATGCATATAACATACAAGTATGTGTTAATCAACTGTTTATGTTATCAACAAGGCTTCTGATCAACAGGAAGCTATTACCTAAATTTTGGGGGGAGTCAAAATTTATGCAGAGATTTTTAAGTGGGCAGGAAGTCAGTGCCTCTAACCCCCACATTGTTCAAGGGTTAACTGTATTTCTTCTTTTTTAAAGCTTATTTCTTTATTTTGAGAGAAAGAGAGAGACACAGAGAGAGAGAGAGACAGGGAGAGACTAATCACCAGGGAGGGGCAGAGAAAGGAGAGAGGGAATTCCAATACAGAGCTCAATGCGGGGCTCAATCCCCTGATCCATGAGATCTCGACCCGAGCCAAGATGGAGGGTTTAGTCACTTAACCGACTGAGCCACCCAGGTGCCCCAGGTCAACTGTATTTCTATCTTTCCATTTATGTTCTTTGCTCTGAACTGTCTCCACGTGTCACGTCTGTTGCTTATGTTGCCAGTGCGCCCAACTCTTCAAATCATTATTCATTCCAAAATTTCAGGCCTCAGTCTTCCTTCACCCTTGGCTCTGATTTCCAGCATAAAACCATGGCTTTTGTTCAGTCACCACAGGCTCTCTGAGCCTCAGCCTCCCTGGGGCTAAGCATCATACCCTTGTATTCTGCAAGGCAAATTTACCATGCTTGATCAGGCTTGTTGGAAGGTAACTGGTCACGGATGATTTTTTAAAACATCTCCAAGTGCCAAATCCCCTCATTAACACTGCAAAAAAGATTATGGTCTCAACACTCACAATGAAAAAAAAGTTGTTTGTTACTTTTTAATCTGCTTGTGATTATGTCGTGAAGCTTTCCGCATGGATTCCAAACATGCAGACATAAGGGACCAACACCGGTTTTATAACATTAATGGAATGAAGGAAAAGCACATTCGGACTTGTCATATGTAACTTAGGAGAAAACCACAAGAAAAGCCTCTTGTCTTCAGCTTTTCGAGTTCCGTTCTCCTCAATTCCTGTTTGGCAAAGCCATTTCTAAATTCTCAGATTCAGAAATGACCACCCTCTGATTACTTTAATGTAAGTGGCCTTTCTATCTCTCTTTCTCTCTTTCCTTAGTTATTTTTTGAGGAATGACTTTCAGGATGTGTAGAGCAATTTGTCACCTAATCACGCGTTTATGGCTGAAACTCCAAATCGAAATGGCCATGGAAGTCACATGACCAAAGCACAGATGTATAAGGGATAATACATAGATGTATTATCGTCCTGACTCCAAGTATATACTTTGATTATTACCCTTTCCGGTTTGTTCTGCCAAAGAGCACATTATTTTATTTCTTAATTTATTTTGCTCTACTCTTTCAGTTAACATCTTATAAATAAGAAAAGGTATTTAATGGAGATAAAATGTGTCTCCTTTGGCACAAGGAAAAGTTCTCATATAAATTAATAAAAAAGATCTAATCAACATTTACAAACAGCATGTTTTGGTTGATTCTCTGGAATTATTTTCACTCACAGTTTTAGCAAGTAGATTTTTTTTTTTTGCCTCATAACTGATATTAGACTAATTCTTGTCTCAGTATAGAATTAAGAAAGTTAAGACATGCTTAAGATGTTTTAAGAGGCAACAGGGCAGGTGAAAAATTTCAGTCTTTGGAGTTGGCCAAAAATGCATTTAAGTTTGTATTTCACTATTTTATAGTTGAGTATTTTTTTCTGGGACCTCTTTGAGTCCAGTTTCTTGTTGCTCAAATGGAGCTAATAATGACTACTCTTTTTCTTTTTTTAATGTTCATTTATTTTTGAGAGAGACACAGTGTGAGCAGAGAAGGAGCAGAGAGAGAGAGAGACACAGAATCCGAAGCAGGCTCCAGGCTCCGAGCTGTCAGCACGGAGCCCGACACGGGGCTCAAACCCACGGACTGCGGGATCATGACCTGAGCTGAAGTCGGATGCTTAACCGGCTGAGCCACCCAGGCGCCTCATGGCTACTCTTCAATAGGCATTGTCTGCTAAGTGACTAGCCTAGGGCATTTATATGGTAGGAAATCATTTCTGATATGCCTTAAAATATATTCTTGAACACACACAAGGTATATATCATATTTTGTCATCACTCTTTTGAAGGAGCTGATTTCATGGGAGACATTCAATGTAGCCGAAATAAACAAGCCATTACACATAAACGTTGATGGTTGAGGCAAGTAAAACTTAGAGAAGCAACGGGCTTGCTCAAGGTCGCACTCTAGAAGGGCAGAGGTGAGGGGAACACTTTGTCCCACAGACTCATATTTTCTCTATCCTGACTTCAGGGATGTTTAATACGGGTTATGTATGTCCAAAAATAGTACAAAATTTAGGGAATAGTCAATCTTGGTCATAACTAGACATGCGATTAATTGTGTGGACTAGAGCTTTGCACTGGATAAAATTATCTCTCCAAGACAAAATGTTGACAAACAATTCAGAAAGCTAAACTATTTGATCTTTGAGGTTGCTTTTAAGTTAGTCACCCTTGATCAAAATATTCTGGGCATCTGCCCTCTGGGTCGGCTGGGGGCGGGAACCCTATCTACCGTTGACTGTCCAATCATGCCCTTTTCTTAGAAATTTCTTTGACCCCACATATTCTTGGAGGCCTGCTACATTTGAACCACATAAAGCCAACCTTCTGGTCATGACTGATTACCCCAGGATGGAAACCTGACAGAGAGTGGAGCTAACCCACAGCATGCACTGAGCCTGCAGATAATCTCTCTGGAGAAATTGAATTGGACCTATTCACTGGCTTGCAATAGCATATAGAAATAAATGGATACAGTTGACGGAAACATAAATGAAAGCTGCCGATATCGATAGCTTAGGGGAGGTGGTTTATAGACTGAGCAAGAGTGGTGCCGAAGCATTGAGATCAGAGCGGTGGTGCCAAGAGAAGCAGAGGCAGCAGGAATCCTGTACCTTCAGGGAAAGAAGAGAGGTCAGAAAGGTTCCAGTTCCCACTAGACACAGCGGAAATTCCCGCTGTCTGTTTCCTTGACATTCCAGGAGATCCTTCCAATAGATCCTTATTTGGGGGTTAATATGAATCGGTTTTAGTCTTTGCAAACTAAAGTTCGCAATCCTAAGATAATCATTTGATCGTCAATTGAACAGGAGACTGCCTTTAAAGTCAGCGAGGCTACGTAATTCTAGAGGTTTCTTCAATTTTTGTCACAGTGCCTTGAACTGAGTAGTTTCCCCATAAATACTGTAAGGAAATGTGTTCTGAAACGATATGGGCTAAACTTTCATGTGGCAGCCAGCCTTCCAAGTCAATTTCTTTGCAACATACAACAGAGGGTACTTTCATCAGTTGGTTATTATATAAGAATCATTGGTGAGAATCATAGAATCATTACCACAATTGGAAAAGAAAGGACAGTGAGAAGAGTATGAGGTTTAGTTTTTGCTTTTGTTTTTACCGGCTTCAAAGACATTGGATTTTTTGCTCAGTAAAGAATAGAGCAATTCGAACATAAAAGCCTGGGAAAAGCTTGTTTATTAGCAAAAGTTAAAAAAAAAAGATTTTTTTTTTTTTTGAAAAATGTCTAGTAGATACTAGAACATCTGGTTAAAATGTGAAATCTTCAGTGACACATCTGGTTGTTTGCTCCATAAGATGTCAAACATGAGGATAATTGAAAATATGGAGCTAAATTACTTAAATGTTAAGCTTTCATCCAGATGTTTGATGCTATACTAGACCAAAAAAATCTTTATGTGTCAAACATTAAAGTAATCAGGAATATCTAAATGCCACTATAAATAAAATAACATTTCTAATATGGTTCACTGGAGAGAAAGTATTAACCAATGATTAGAGACTATATAAGAAATTTGCTTGTTAGTTAAAAGCTTTTTTTTTTATTTGATCAGTAGCAACTAGTAAAAACATGGGAATATTAGAATCAGTATCCCCAGAGGAAATGAAGCCAGACTGCCCAACAAATAAACAAGTGTATTTCATCGCCAAACTGATTTTTTGTTGTTGTTGTTGTCTTTACAGGCAGATGCATCAAGGAGCTGGAGTTTTTAGCTATTTATTAAAATAACAAAGGAGTTGATTTTTGGAAAGGCTTTGGAGACACGGGATACAATTTTGCATTTCAATCCTTTGGCAATGTTTATTAGTGAGGAATAAAGTCCAAGTAGATGTAACTTGCAGCTATAATTCAGCTGCAAGAAATACCCAGTGATATAGCCAGGGTTGGCTCACAAATTATACCCTAAGGGAGGACAGGAAGAGTGAGGCCCAGAGAGTCAAGGATAGAGGAAGACATTTGGCTGACCCTGCAGGTTGAGACCGATGAGGTGTTAAATCCAGGCAGGAGAGCAAGTGCAGAGAAGGGAGAGCAGTATATCTTGGATGATGCAGGCCGGAATCAAAGTGTAGAGTCCAATGAGCCAGAGGACATTAAATGTGCCACCAAGTCGTGCTAGTGGCTAGAACTGAATACTCTTCAAGGGCAAAGACCCTCTGTTTCCTGTTTTTGTTTGTTTGTTTGTTTGTTTGTTTTTCCCCCCTGGTTTTATTTCTTCAGGCTGAATTGAAATACCTCCCAACAAAAACAGCCCCATCAAAAATGTTGCTAACACATTTTTATATATCCATGTGAGTGTCTATTCATAGTGAAGAATGAGCACTTTGAGCCCCATTTACCTAAGAGGAAAGTTGGGCTCAGAGAAGTCCAGTCACACATCTAAGAAAAGTGCTCAGTTATGGAGCAGCCCAATACGGACGCAAATTCATATCTGGCGAGTTCCAAAGAGCACTTTTGTTGTTGTTGTTGTTGTTGTTGTTGTTGTTGTTGTTTAAATATCATGCTGCCTCTTAAAGCATCAGTTACCTTTTTCTGCACAGAGCTGAGAATCGCGACGCTGAACCATTTTATGGATTAATGGTCGATACATAGATTAAAGATGTGCATCACAAGTTGACTTGAGAAATTTAATTACTGGGAAGACTGAACACGTTGTGCAGACCACTGTATGCATGAAAAATGGGAAGTGTAAGAATAATAACAGAATGGTAGATTTTTATGGTCAGAGAGCTAGAGATGCGAGTTTCAGTTTTACTACACACATTTTAAACAGATGCACATTTATTTACAAAATGAAGGTACTAATATTACTTTTTCCCTAGCTGGTCATCCTTTGAAAATAAAGGTAATTAGAATTTTTTTTAAGGTTTATTTATTTTGAGAGAGAGAGCGTGAGTGGGGGAGAAGCAGAGAGAGAGAGGGAGACACAAAATCTGAAGCAGGCTCCAGGCTCTGAGCTGTCAGCACCGAGCCCGACGCAGGGCTCGAACTCACGAACTGCGAGATCAGGACCTGAGCTGAAGTGGAACACTTTACCGACTGAGCCACCTAGGGGCCCCTAAAGTAAAAGTATTTTTAATGTGTACTTTAGTAAATCTGACTCAGTGTTTGCCTCATAGAACTCAATAAATATGGGATGAATGCCTCTGTGAGGAAATTGATTTTATATCTCTATTTCTATAGATAGATGTACCTGTTGACCAGTATTTTTCTCAAAGGCAAGGTCAGGGCTGTGTGTGGTGCATTAGAGTCCATATATGTCATGTCATTTAGAAAACTGCTCTAGGCTTCGGTCGAGAGCTAAACATCTTGCCAGACAAGGCATGGTTTTGCCCATTCTAGATTCTTCTTCCTAGTTTATAAGGCTTTCAGGCAGGGGCCTTTGATGCTTAGAGCCAGTGCCTGTGGCTAGATCAATAGCACCAACAGATTGGAAATTACATCTGCCTGGTTCAGATCCAAGATAGCACAACTCAGGTGACTTGTGGAGAAGTCCAGAAGCCCTAAAGAGCAATGTTAGAATATTTTAACCTTCAGCATTCAGTGGCATCTCCCCATGTTCTGTTTTCCTGCTTGTTGGTTTCCACTAACACCTGAAGTGTGTTTGGGAGGATGGGGTGAGGAGAGAATTGTTTTTATGGTGAACCTTGGATCGAAATTTGACTTGTGCCAATTTATTTATCTATCTATTTTTAAATTATTATTTTTAAATGTTTATTTTTGAGTGAAACAGAGAGAGAGAGAAAAAACAGTGTGTGTGGGAGGGGCAGTGAGAGAGGGAGACAGAAGATCTGAAGCGGGCTTTGCGCTGACAGAAGTGAGCCCGATGTGGGGCTCGAACTCCCCAACTGTGAGATCGTGACCTGAGCCGAAGTTGGGCGCTCAACCGACCAAGCCACCCCGGGACTCCTGGCTTGTGCCAATTTAAATTTGTTAATCGATTTTTTTTTTTTCTTCTTCTCATGATGCCTCAGTTTTGTGAGGGTAAACCCAGATGTAAAACTCAGCCTTTTCTAGAATGGTGGCAAAATGTCCTCAGGACACGCCAAGAGGAGAGAGTGATATTCACATAGAAGGCAGCCAAGGTTCCTCAAAGTGGTTGATGGAGTCTGTTCTTTCACGTCCTGTAGCCATTCTATTGTCATTTCATCTGCAACTTCAGAACATGTGCCCGGTCTGTTCTCTCCTTTTTTTGTGGTCCCCACTGTCCTTTTCTCGTTTTCTTCTCGTCTTCTCATGTACTACTACGTTTCCATCCTTTGCATTTTCTTGGCTGTTATTCGGAGGGTTTTCACTTCTACTGCAAGGTGACTGCCAATTACTTCTTTTTAAATTTTTTTTTTAACATTTATTTATTTTTGAGACAGAGAGAGACAGAGCATGAATGGGGGAGGGGCAGAGAGAGAAGGAGACACAGAATCGGAAGCAGGCTCCAGGCTCTGGGCCATCAGCCCAGAGCCTGACGCGGGGCTCGAACTCACCGACCGTGAGATCGTGACCTGAGCTGAAGTCGGACGCTCAACCGACTGAGCCACCCAGGCGCCCCGACTGCCAATTACTTCTTAAAGAAAGACCTTCCAAAGTAGATTTTGGGTGAAGCTATTACTTTGTTACTTTATCTCTGCCTCAGTGTAAATCATCCCACGCTGATCTACACCCAGAGACTTTTCAAATATTTAATACATCCAACTGGTGATGTCCAGGTTTTCTCTCTTAAAGTGAAGTGGTTTAATATATATGGCTGTGGTCTGAATGCTTAATAATACCTAGACCAAGTGGTTTCAGCGAAGAACAAAGGTGCAGTGATTTGTGTAATTCCATTCTAATTCTATTCTTCCAGTCCTAAAGCTTAAACATTCTCATCAAAGAAGGTATCTATGGGTAAGAATCCGGCTCCCTTTTCACTCTTTTGAAGAGTGCTTCTCTCTCGTTTCTGATACTTATTCTAATCTTTCTTGCAGCAAGAGCCAAAGATTTGGAGGATTGAAACACACAACAGAATTTGAACAGAGATAGATTGGGTCTGTTAGTTGACCAGGAGACTGATGCAAGACTTGAAAGAATGTACAAAGAATACTTGCAAAACTTGTATTGTCTTCGTACAGCTGGAAAGAGGAATCTACCATCTGAGAGAAGGAGATGTTTGGTCTAGGGAGGAAAGAGGAGAGAAAGACAGCCTCATGAATCTGTTTCCTGGCGGCTCAGTGGTTATCAATAACATGCCTGCCATCAAAAATGGATTTCCCCTTCTAAGAGATTTCCTTCACTTGATTTCTGATCACAACTGCTTCTGGAAGACAGGGATGTGTCTGTAAGGACACCTGCCTAACTTTGCGGGTGCAAGAGAGAATTCGTTTACATTGTAATTATTCTCCTTGAACTGACATTTCAAACACTTGCATTTATTTATAGAAACAAGGCTTTGTTTGGGCTACTTTCACTGAACAGGAATGCTTGGTGAAATTTCTCTTTCTCCACCCTTGTCCCCTTCTCTCTTAATATAATTTGCCTTTCCTTTTTATATTTATTTTTTTAATGCTTATTTATTTTTTAGAGACAGAGAGAGACAGAGAATGAGTGGGGTAGGGGCAGAGAGAGAGGGAGACAGAATCTGAAGCAGGCTCCAGGCTCTGAGCTGTCAGCACAGAGCCCGTCACAGGGCTCGAACCCACAACCTGCGAGATCATGACCTGAGCTGAAGTCTGACGTTTAACTGACTGAGCCACCCAGGTGCCCCAATTTGCCCTTCTTTAGAAATTGACCTGGATCTTCCTTTAAAGTGGCTCTACAGTGGGGTGCTTGGGTGGTTGAATCGGTTAAGTCTCTGACTCTTGATTTCAGCTCTGGTCGTGATCTTGAAGTTGGTGAGTTCGAGCCCTGTGTTGTTGGGCTATGAACTGACAGTATGGAGCCTGCTTGGGATTCTCTCTCTCCCTCTCTCCCTGCTCCTGCCCCCCTTGTACATGTGTGCATTCTCTCCCCCGCCCTTCAATAAATAAATAAACTTTAAAATGGCTCAACCTAAAACATATTTAATTTTGCTTTTCTCCTCTATGGACTCCCATAGGTGAAGTTAAAATCTTTTTCCTGATAAGTGACCCCAACCTGCTTACTAGCAGGGATTCGACCCTAGAATGAGCCTGCCATCATCTGCTTTCTTTGCTGTTCTTTTCTGGACTGGTCTTTCACCTGTCTGGTAGGGAATCGGCATTAGCACATCTGGTAGGTCACATGGGAGGCATCACAGGGGGTTCCAGCAACAAGGCAGCATGCAGAGTTCCACATGGAACCAGAAACTGAGCTGTCCGGGCCAGAGGGAGAGGCATCTGGTGATTGTCAATGTTGTCAAAAGTTGTCAAAATTGAGAGGCGAGAACCACATCCTACATCTTAACCTTTGAGATGAGTATTTCCTGAACTGGAACTCGAGGAAGGAAAACAGGTAGAGAATATTTCTGAGCAACATTTCCTGGTTCAAGGGCAGTGGTCTCCAACTGTTTTTCGATCCCCTTCTTTTCACTTGGAAAACTCCGAGTGAATCTTCAAGTTTCTGCCCTATAATCCAGTCTAGCCTGGTCCAAGAATTGACTTGATTACCCCATTTAAGTTGCTCCAGTGGAGAGTCAGATGATGTGGGTCTGGCAATGGGCACTTCACAGTTCACAAACGCCCCCACTGATCCTTTTAATCATGACCTGGATTATGTAGGTGTGCGCATTCTTCCCTTGACCCCATCTTGCCTATTTATCCCTGTGCCCTCAGTGCCACCATTGCTCCTGATATCAAGGTCCCGAATAAATATCTGCTGCATGAATGAAAGATAGCACATGTAGAGCCAGTCCGTATTAGGGTCCAGACTCCATGCTGTGCTTTGGGGAGTCAGCAATAAATAAGTCATGAACTTGCTTCAAAAGATTCTTTGTATGGTAAGGGCTATTGGTTTTCTGGTATGGGGATGGCGTTGGTAGTGGCTCTGGGGACTATTGGGTCTTTACCTTCTTCCTGACTTCGGAAAACCTTAAGAATGGAGACAAGTGGCACCTAGAAAAAAATAACATGGAAGTTGTTAGCAAATCCATTGGTTCCAATTTGGGACAAGAGGGGTCTTACATTCTTTTTTTGTTTTTTACGTTTATTATTGAGAGACAGAGAGACACAGAGTGTGAGCAAGGAAGAGGGCAGAGAGAGGGGGAGACAGAATCTGAATCAGGCTCCAGGCTCTGAGCTGTCAGCACAAAGCCCAACGCAGTGCTCAAACTCACAAACCATGAGATCATGACCTGAGCCGAAGTCGGTAGCCTAACCGACTGAGCCACCCAGGCACCTGGAGGGGTCTTACATTCTAATGTAATTTCTTTAAGGCAAAAAGGGTGAGCTCTGACTGGTGGAGCCACCATTGACCTGCTTTGTTGCCCACCTCCCAAGAACAGTAGCTCTGGGACTTACGTGAAGCTACAAGGCCAGCGCTCGCCTCATTTACCAACTCCTGTCTCACTGAGCCCTCGTTTGGCATGGCATCACCACACTCAAGAACCCGGCCCACAAATTCAAATGGCAACCTGGCAAAGCTGATGTGGAATTTTGCTCATTATATGTCTTTCCATTCATGGGCATGTATGGAGATGTTACCAAAGTCCAGATATTCTGAATACTTCCAATACCTCCTTGAGGGGCAAGGCTTATACCTTTATGAAATAATGAGAAGATATGCCTGCAGAGACCGAAGAATTTAATAATGGAAACAATAGTTTTAAAAGCAAAAAAAATTGCTGAATTGAAGTCTTACATGAATTAAGGCAAACTATATAACCTAGCTGACCTTCAGATTCCCCATCTAAACAATAAGAAAAGAGCATGCACACAGTTATTGATAAAATTAAACAAGATAACGTGTAAATTTTTGGCACCTTGTATAAAAGCTCAATAAATATTTGTCCCCCTAAACCTTCATTTTCTTTCATTATATAACTGCATTAGGCTAAATCAGAAAACTTTCTAGATACACCAGATAAGAATAACTAAGAAAAGCTGGATATTAGTGAAAACATCTTGTAGTTTCCTTTTCTCCCTTTACTGGGGTCTGCTTAATATTGCTGGACCACATCACTCAGAGCATTTTTGAGGAAAGACCCCGAGAAAAGCCACACAAGCTCAACTGAGTATGATTGATGAAAATGAAGATCTCCAAGGTATAAACAGCTGTTTATCCTCAGACAGGTATACAGATGAATCATCTGTGAAGCTTGCTAAAATTTTGTACACTCAAATCCCTGGATTCTATGCCCACCCCCCCCACCCCCCACCGCCCAATTCAGCATTAGTTGGTCCTAGTATCGGGCTTTGAGAAAACCCAAGCATAAATAATATTTATTCCCGAGATACATTGGTGGGAAAATGACAGATACTTTTAAACATGCTACTTGAGTGGTAGAACAAGCTCGTGGTTTGGGAGCGTGTCATGGAAAAGATTTCCGGCAGGTGAAGTGAGTTCTGGAGCCCTTCACGCCAGCACACATACTACGACTGGGTAACATGGAACCCAAGAATGGCGTTCGCTAATGTGCGTATGAGATTGCATGTTGCCTAAGTATACTTACTGACTTACTAACGTTACTTATTAACGTAATTCTGAAGAAGCACTCTCAACTCTTTCACAATCAATTAGATTTTTGAAGTCAGACGAAGGGAGAGGTTTGAAGTGATTCACCACATCATATAACGTTGGATGAAAATTTTAAGAATTATCAATGTCAATTTCCTTATAAATATGATTGCTGCCCTCATAATGCTGCTGAATAAAAGGGAAATTGGGTTTTTTTCTCTCTGAGAGTTCTAAAGTGTTTTCATTTTCTTCATATTCATCACCCACAGTTTCTTCTTCATGATAATGCATCTGTTTATAACTTGTAGATCACTTTTGATGCGTTTTTAATCTTCGGTGGGCCACAGCAAACCCAGAGGTGATTAGAAATTCCAAGAAGAACATTTTTTTAAAAAGTTGACCGAAATTCCATTTTTCCTTTTATGACTGGTTTTCTTTGGAAAGTGAAATTTCTGATTTCTCTTAGCCATGTCCTTCCAGCGTGTTCTTGCTTCGTGTCATTAGCCCACAGGCAGCTGGGAAAATGTTGGCCCGTATCCAAGATGATGATTGCTTTTCATATGCACTGTCTTTGCTGTTGGCTCTCTGACTAATGGCTTCTGTTTTAAATGGATGAAATTTAGTATGATTAACTCTCAGGTGATTAATAGATGGTGTTTCTGAGAGCTAAATAATGAAGAAGCAATTTAACAAATCTGATATGTTGTCTTTACCACAAATCAAATAACACTTTTTCTTCCTGTTCCTGGGACTGTGGTTTGGAGGTCAGAGGGCTGTTATAACTCAGGGAGGGGAGCCTTTGGCAGTGGTTCCGGGAGGAAGAAGAACAGAAAACACAGTAGAACATTCTCTTCAGCATCAGACTTACCTGAGTTTGAGCTCTTACAGTGTTGTATGTGAAAAAAAACAAAAGGGCAATATATTTAATTCACGAGCTTAGTTTCTTCATTTCTAAAACAGAAATGATAATACATAATTTGTAGGTTTCAATGAAGATTAATGGAGATTAAATTATACAATGCCTTTAAATCATCTTGCAAAATTCCAAGAACATAATGTTCAGTCAATATATGTTGGTTTCAAAGGCCCTCTCTTCTTCGAATCTTAATGTTCAACATTTTCCCAGGAGGGAAGGAAGTTAATAGAACGTTTGCATATTGTAGAAAGACTTCTTTCCTTCTATGACCTTCAGTAATCCAGAAAAGAAAGAGATTGGTTTCCCCCATTCCCTCACCTATCAAAACCATTGCCATTTGCAGCCATGGTCACCCTCATAAGTTATTATTTTAAAGACATAGGCTGTTGATAGCCATATTTCCAGCTTCCAATATAGTTTCCACACTCCCCGTGAGTTGACTTCCCCTGTGTGGAATGTTATAATCTCACTGGAAAGAATAAAAGTTACATAATGGAACAAGTTAAAAACTAGGCATTATAGGTAATTGATAGACTTGATACTTTAAGTTTCTGAAGATAGTAAGATTTAAAAAAATTTTTTTAAATGTTTTTATTTATTTTTGAGACAGAGAGAGACAGAGCATGAGCAGGGGAGAGGCAAACAGAGAGGGAGACACAATCTGAAGTAGGCTCCGGGCTCTGAGCTGTCAGCACAGAGCCCAATGCAGGACTCGAACTCACAGACTGTGAGATCATGACCTGAGCTGAAGTCAGACGCTTAACCGACTGAGCCGCCCAGGCACCCTGAAGATGGTAAGATTTTTTAAAAATGACAGAAGCAGGAAGGCAATCTCTGTCTGCTTATTAATCACCTTGTGCCTGGCTATGCCTCAGCAGCAGACAATTCCAAACTAGCTGTGGTTTTACAGCAGTAAGGGTAAATTCTTGCTTATAGCATAGTACTCTTTAAAGCAGTTCTCAATTTTATTTTTTGCTGGATGGAGAAAAGAAATAAACGTTATCAAATTTACTATTATCTAGTGAATTCTTATCTGCATCTCTCTTTTTCTTGCTGTGGTATCAATTACATATCATAAAATAAATAGTGTGCTGATTAATGTGTTTTTACAAAAACATACACCTGTTTCATTACCACTTATCACAATATCTAGAATATTTTCCAGCAGCCTCCCAAATTTTTTTTTGTCATTTTTCAGGCAGCCCCTTGTACTGTCTTTCAGTTTTGCCTGACCTAAAAGCTTGTTTAAATAACATCATAAAATATGTACTGTTATTTGTAGGACCATTTTCAGTGAACATAAGGTCTGCGTCTTGCACATTCATTTTTTTTTTTTTTTTGCATGTATCATTAGTTGACAACTTTTTATTGTGAAGAGTTTTCTCTCGAATGAATTTGTAGTGGCAGAATGTGTTTCCTTATTCTCTGTTGGGTCATTTTCAGGTGGGACCATTAAGAATAAAGCTGCTATTAATCTGGTAGAAGCCTTTGTGGGCATGTTTTTTTCTCTCTTGGAAAAATATCTAGGAGTGGAAATGCTGAGTCGTGGGGTAGGTATGTTTGACTCTGTGAACAATTGCCAACTGTTTTCCAAAGTGGTTGTACCATTTCACTTAAAAAATTTTTTTTAATGTTTATTTATGTTTGAGAGAGAGAGTCTGAGTGCGAGCGGGGCAGGGTAGGAGCGGGGGGAAGGCAGAGAGAGAGGGTGACACAGAATCCGAAGCAGGTTCCAGGCTCTGAGCTGTCAGCACAGAGCCTGATGTGGGGCTCGAACTCACGAACTGTGAGATCATGACCTGAGGTCAGATGCTGAACCGACTGAGCCACACAGGCACCAGCCCCCCCCCCCATTTCCCATTTTAACCAACAATATATAATAAAGTTCTGGTGGCTCCACATTCTTATCAGCATTTCGCTTGGTGAATAGTTTTTTTAATCGAAGAGGGGGACCTTTGCAGCGACTATGAAATTGTGTCTCATTGGGGTTACAATTTGCATTTCTCTGATGATTAATAACATGTGTCACTTTTCTATGTGCTTATTGTCTATTCATATATATTCTTTTGTGAGGTGTTCAGGTACTTTTAGCCATGTTTATTGGGATGTTCATTATTTTATGATGTAGAAGGATTGGCTTTTTGTGCTAGACATTAATGCTTTGTGAGATATATGCACTGCAAATTGTTTTCTGAGTCTGTGGAATGCCTATTAATTAATTTTCTTAATGGTGGTTTTTATTGAGCAGAAGGGCCTATTAAAACATTTTTCCATTTTAAAAATAAGTTTTGTTGTTGCCTGGTAATTCTGGATAGAAGTCTTTTATCATAATTAGGGCTAATAATGTCTACCAGTATTTAAGGTTTTTTTTGTTTTTTTTTTGTTTTTGTTTTTTTTTTTTTAATCTGGGCAATGTCTCTCAAAAAGCAAAAGTTTTGGGTTTTTTTTTGTAGTTTTTTTAATTTCAATGAATTCCAATTTATTAATTCGTTCTTTTATAAACTGGGCTTCTGGTATCAGATAAAAAAAGATTTTGCCTGACTTGAGGCCACAGATATTTTTCCTCGTGTTTTCTTCTAGTGGTTTTTTGCTTTTTATTTTTATATTTGGAACTATGACTCACCTTGAGTTAATTTTTGTATATGGTTTGCAACCTGCACAGGAGTTGCCTGACTATAATCTGAAACTTGTCCCCATATGTGGAGGGCAGGGAGAGGAGGCAGAAAGAGGCAGCCCACTCTAGATTGATTGGTGGGAGTTTTTAAAAAGCAAGGAAACTCACATACAAAGCTTGTCACGAGTGGCCTCAAAATGGGTAGATCTCTGCATTCACCCACCAGAATCTTAAAAGTTTAGTCTCCTACCCAATCCACATGGCCTCAACACCACATTTCTATCTAATGTTGTATCCTTGGAGCAGCTTCTGGGAGTGAAGAAAGAAAGTAGAACCCACATTCCAAGGACAGAGGAAGTGGGGAAGAGTCTGCAATTGCCTGGGCTCAGCTCATGGGGTAGCGGGTGGTCTTGTCTTCTTGATGATATCCTCCAACAGACACAAGGAATGAATTGGAGTTTTTTTTGTGTTTTTGTTGTTCTGGTTTTTGTTTTCTTTTGTATATGAGTAGTTGCTTCTCCCAGCATCATTTGTTGAAGAGACCGTTTGGTCTCCACTAAATAGCTTTTGAAACTTTGCTGAAAGTCAGTGATGCTATATGTGTGAGCCTATCTCTTCAATTTCTACATTCTCTCTTCTGTTTCATCGACGTATTTGTCTACACAAAGACTGATACGCACTATCTTGGTTATTCTGAGTCTTGAAATCAAGTAGTGTTAGTTCTCAGACTTGGTTCTTTTTTTTTTTTTCAAAGTTGCTTTGATTTTCTAGGTTTTTATTTTTCATATAAATTTTATAATTAGCTTGGCAATATCTACAATAAAAGTTTCTGTGATTTTTATTGGGACAGTGTTGAATTTGCAGATTATTTTGAGAATTGGCATCTTAATAATATTGTGTACTTCCAACCCAAATAAGTGATATATTTCTGCATTTATTTACATTTCTTTAATATTCTCTCAGCAATGCTTTGTAATTTCTTATATACAGTTGCTTCATATATTTTGTTAAATCTATCTCTAAAAATATGTGATGTGTTTTGAATGCCAAATACTATTAAAAATTGTTTTTAATGTTTTTATTTTATTTTTGAGAGAGAGAGAGAGAGACAGAGCACAAGCAGGACAGGGTAGAGAGAGAGAGAAAGAGGGAGACACAGAATCTGATGCAAACTCCAGGCTTTGAGCTGTCAGCACAGAGCCTGATGTGGGGCTCAAACTCATGAACCACAAGATCATGACCCGGGCTGAAGTTGGACACTCAACTGACTGAGCCACTCAGGTACCCATCAAATGCTTTAAAAAAAAAAAATCAATTTCCTATTATATGTTGCTGGTATATATAACTAGAATTTTATTTTGTATGCTTTTTGTTTGTAAAACTGAAACTTTTACGAACTTATTAATTCCAGTAGCTTTTTTTATAGATTATATTCGATTTTCTACAAAGGTGAGTTCATCGGTGATTAAAGACAGTTTTATTTCTTTCTTTTCACTCATGAAAAGAGTGACCTTTTATTCCTGCCTCATTGCACTGACTAGAAACTTCAGCTCAGCGTTAAATAGAAATGCTGAGAACAGAGATCTCTGGCTTGTTGCGAATCTCAGGGACACGGCATTCAGTTTTTTTATCATATGGTTTGACGTAAACTATAGGTTTTTCTCAGGTGCTCTTTATCAGGTTGAAAATTCTCCTTTCTTTTCCTAGTTTGCTGAAAGGTTTTATGAGGAATGGGTATTAGAATTGCCAAATGGTTTTTCTCCATGCGTTTAAATGTTTTTTTTTTCTTTTTTAGTTTATTAAGATGAAGTATATTGATTGATTTTCAAATGTTAAACCAATTTTGTGTTCCTGGGACAAATCCACTTGGCTATCATATATTATCCTTGTTATACATTGTTGGATATCATTTTGCTACAATTTTGTTTAGGATTTTGGCATCATATTCATGAAAGCTATTGGGCTATAGTTCTCTTTTCTAGTAACATCTACTTTTGGCTTTGGTATCAGGGTAATGCTGGCTCACTGCCATTGTAAGATGGCAGATGTTCCTTACTTTTCAAATTTCTGAAGAGTTTGTACAGGTTTGATACTATTTCTTCCTCAAATGTTTGATAGAATTTATCAACGAAGCCATTTGGGCTTATAGTGTTCTTTATACAAGTACAATTTCTTTAATAAATTTATGACTATTCAAATGATCTGTTTCTTTTCTTTTAAAAAAATTATTGTTTATTTATTTCTGAGCGAAAGAGAGAGAGAGCAAGTGAGCACGAGTGTGGGGGGAGGGGAGAGTGAGGGAGACACAGAATCCAAAGCAGGCTCCAGGCTCTGAGCTGTCAGCTCAGAGCCCGACGTGGGGCTAGAAGTCATGGACTGTGAGATCATGACCTGAGCAGAAGTAGGACACTTAACTGACTGAGCCTCCCAGGCGCCCCTGTTTCTTCTTTATAGTGCTTTGATAATTTGTGTCTTCTAAGAAATTTGTATATTTTATCTAGCGTGTAGCTATATCAGCATAAAGGTGATCATTCTATTTTTTTAAATTATTCTTTTAATATCTTATCTAAAGATAAGATATTCTCTTCTCTTTCTCCTGCTTTGTTAATTTGTGTCTTCTGTTTCCTCATAAGTCTGGCTAACTTGCCAGCCTCTGAGCCACGCTTGTAGTTATCGATACTTTTTCCCGAATGATAGCACATATTCATAATCAATCAGTGCTCTCAGTGTATTTCCTGCTTGCAGAATCCCAGAAGTCCTACAGCCTTCCTTCCTTGGTCCCATCTCTGGCCCATGTAGTCCTAGCTGACAGTATGGTGCTATGACATTCTCAAAAGCTTGTGTCTTCTCAGTAGGTATATTTCTATTAAAAATACCTTCAAGATAATCTATCTTTTTCCATCATGCACCTTAAAATTCTTCCTGCCTCTACCATTTATCTAATTCCAAGGCCACTTTGGTATTTTTAGGCATTTATCACAGCAGCACCCCACTCCCTGATAGCGACATCATGTTAGCACCCTAACGCTGCCCTAACAAATCACCACCAACTGGGTGTCTTAAAACAACAGAAATTTATTCTTTCACAGTTGAAGTCAAAATCAATGTTTAGGAAGGCTGTGGCCCCTCTGAAGGCTCTCGAGAAGAACCTCCCCTTGCTTCTTCCAGGCTTCTGGTGTTTGCCAGGAATTCTTGGCTTCTGGTTGCATCACTCTGAATTCTACCTCCATCTTTCCACGGCCAACTTTCCTCATGTGTTTGTGTCTTCATGTCCTTGCACGACCTTCTTCTAAAGACGCCAGTCATTGGATTCAGGGCTCACTCTAGTCTAATATGACCTCGTTACAATTTAACTAACTATATTTTCAAAGATCTTGTTTCCAAATAAAGTCTTATTCACAGAAACTTGGGGTTAGGACTTTTAACATCTCTTTGAGAGGGAGCACGATTTAACTTGCAACTGCGATGTAATTGGGGGTCTTGCATTTTTATCCAGTCGGATCATTTCTGCCTTTTGATTGGGGCATTGTAACTATTGATTTGGTAGGTTTAAAACTATCACCTTTTTTGTTTTTTATTTGTCCCATTTCTGTTCACCTTTTCCCCCCTCTTTTTCAGTCTTCCTTTGGATTTAATGAGCATTTTTCATGATTCCATTTTATCTTTTGTCAGCTTACAAGCCATAATTCTTTTTGTTTGTGATATTAGCGATGTTTTGGGGTGAACAGTACACTTTTGAACTTATCCAGTCTACCTTCAAATGATAGTATGCTACTTCAGGTAGAATCTGATGATAGTATGTTTCCATCTGTCCCCTCTTACCCTTTGAGCCAATGATGTGTCAGTACTTTCCTATAACGTATCTCATAAACACACAGTACCTTACTTTTTTGATAGTCAATTTGTTTTTATTTTTTATTTTATTAAAAAAAATTTTTTTAATGTTTATTTATTTTTGACAGAGACAGAGAAAGAGGCTGAGAGGAGGAGGAGTAGAAAGAAAGGGAGATACAGGATCTGAAGCTGTCAGCACAGAGCCCGACGTGGAGCTCAAACCCACAAACCATGAGGTCATGACCTGAGCCAAAGTTGGACACTTAGCCGGCTGAGCCGCCCAGGCTCCCCTGTCAATTTGTTTTTAAAAATATTATTTATTTACCCATGTAGTTACCAGCTTCAGGGACACCACTGAGGCAAGGCACTTTTGAGCACACTTCCCAATTTTTTTTAAATCATTTTAATGTTTGTTTATTTTTGAGAGAGAGAGAGAGAGATAGAGAGAGAGAGAGAGAGCATGCATGTGAGTGGGGAAGGGACAGAGAGAGATGGAGACACAGAATCAGAAGCAGGCTCCAGGCTCTGAGCTGTCAGCACAGAGCCAGGTGTGGGGCTTGAACTCATGTACCATGAGATCATGACCTGAGCCAAAGTTGGATGCTTAAATGACTGAGCAACCCAGGCTTTTCTAAATTTTTTCCATTGTGAGGGGCTTCAGTCCTTCTTATTCCATCTTGGTCATCAGAGGAACTGTAGTCTATCTGTATTTTCTAAGATTATTATTTTTTTTATTTTTTATTTTTTTTTAGTAATCTCTACTCCCAACACAGGGCTCGAACACATGATGCTGAGATCAAGAGTCCCAGTCCATTTGCCTTCTTTGTAATTATTGATAAGATTGGGTTTAAGTCTAATATCTTGTCATTTTATGTTTATTTGTGAAATTTTCCCATGTTTGTCTGTTCCCTCTTTCTTGGATTATTTTGTGTTGATTCTTTGTAGTATTCAATTTTATGACTTAAATTGATTTATTATATTTACCGTTTTGTGTTTGGTTTTCCCAGTTGCTTTAGAGATTAATACTTTAATGTGTACTCACATCTTTAACTTATCACAGTCTGCTTTCACATCACACTGCCTTGAAATCACACAACTTCATACATAGTGCGAAAATCTTACAACTGATTAATTCCATTTATCCCACCACCAGTCCTGCGGTTATTTATATTTTAATTCTTCAAATATTATACATTCTATAATACATTGTTATTATTTTTGCCTCTGTGAGCATCAGTCTTTAAAATTTCTCTCTATTTCTGTCACTAATATCACTAAAAATATTTCTTGGGGGGGTTGCGCGTGGGTGGCTCAGTCCATTGAGCATCCGACTTCGGCTCAGATCATGATCTCACAGTTCGGGTTCGCGGGTTTCAAGCCCCACATCCGGCTTTGTGGCGACACAGTGGAACCTGCTTCAGATTCTCTGTTTTCCTCTCTCTCTACCTATCCCCTGCCTCTCAAAAATAAAAAAAAAAAAAACTTAAAAAAAAAACCTGTTAAATAAAAACTTACATATATTTTTTGTTTACACAGGTATTTTCCCTCTGATGTGATGATTGTTTTAGAAACATTTATTGTAATGCAGGTCTTCTGGAGGTAAAAAAATATCTCACCTTTATTTTATGTACATATTTCTAATTTCACTTTCAGTTTGAGAAATGTCCATGTTGAATGTAGAATTCTGGGCTTTTCCTCCCTCTTTTTTTAGTACTTTAAAAACATTTTTTTTTTAAGTTTATTTATTTTGAAAGAGAGAGAGAGATAAAGAGAACAAGCCGTGTGAGTGGGGCAGGGGCAGGGAGAGAGAGAGAGAGAGAGAGAGAGAGAGAGAGAACCCAAGCAGGCTCTGCACTGTCAGGGCAGAGCTCAATGCAGGGCTCAGTCTCATGCACCGAGAGATGGTGACCTGAGCTGAAATCAAGAGTCGGCACTTAACTGACTGAGCCACCCAGGCGCCCCATCAATTTGGTAGGAGAATTTTTGCATTTATATTCATGTAATTTTTCTGTGATGTCATTGTCTGGCTTTGGTAGAAGGGTAATACTTCCTTCATCGAATGAGTAAGGAAGCATTTTCTCATCTAGTTTTTGATGAATTCGAGAATTTATGAAAAAAATGTTTTCATAAATAATAATTTTTGTTAATTATTCTTTACGTGTTTGGTAGGATTTGATAGTAAAGCCATCTGCTCCAAGACTTTTTTAGTTGGGAGGTATTTTTATTACTGATTCACTCTCTTTACTTGTTACAGGTCTGTTGAGGTTTTCTGCTTCATTTTGAGTCAGCAGAGCTAATATATGTATTTAGAGGAATTTGTCCTTTCGTCTTGAATATAAAATTTGTTGGGATACAATTTTCCATAGAATTATTTTATAATCCTCTTTATTTCTGTAAGGTTGGTAGTAATCTCCCTACTTTTATTGCTGATTTTAGTTATGTGTGTCTTCTCTCTTTCATTTGGAAGATTTGCCAGTGTTTTGATTTTTAAAAAACAACAACTTTTTATTTCATCCACTCTAAAAGAAGAAAAAAATGAAGAAAACAAGCAGAAAACCAAAGGGAGAGAGAGAGAGAGAAAGAACCCACCTCTCCCAGCCTTTGAAGATTGGCTCAGCCATTAGCTGGGTTTGTACTGACTAGGCATTCACCTCTCAGGTCTATGCTGAACATATGTCTTGCTCTGGGCATGTATGTGGCTTTCTAACTTTCCCACTATACAAGGCTACTTCTGAATGCCTTAACTTACTAAACAAAGTCTCCCGGGGTGTCTGGGTGGCTCAGTAGATTAGGTGTCCAGCTTTGGCTCATGTCATGATCTCAGCGTTCGTGAGTTCGAGCCCCACATCAGGCTCTGTGCTGACAGCTCAGAGCCTGGAGCCTGCTTTGGATTCTGTGTCTCCCTCTCTCTCTCTGCCCCTCCCCCACTCATGCTCTATCTCTCTCTGTCTCTCAAAAATAAATAAATGTTAAAAAAAAACTAAAAAAGGAAAGTCTCCCGAGTTTTTACTCTGGACCTTACGTAGCCTACTGTATATTCTGACCATAATTTTTTGCTGTAGGCATCTGAGGGCTGTTAATTTGGTTTGCAGGTTTTAGTGTTATTATTATTATTATTATTATTATTATCAATACTGTGGCTTTTCTCATCTGAATTCTGAGTTGGGTGAAACAGACATGAGCACCTTACATCATCTTTAAGGTAGTTCCATACAGGTTAGAACTCACAATGAAGGGTGCCTGGGTGGCTCAGTCAGTTAAGCGTCTGACTTCGGCTCAGGTCATGATCTTGCAGTTGGTGAGTTTGAGCCCCGCTTTGGGCTGTGTGCTGACAGCTCAGAGCCTGGAGCCTGCTTCGGGTTCTGTGTCTCCCTCTCTCTCTGCCCCTCCCTCACTTGCGCTCTGTCTCTCTCTCTCAAAAAATAAAAGCAAACATTTAAAAAAAAATTTAAAAAACGACTTACATAATGATATTTGCAAATAGTCTCTTTTCTTCTCTATCGAGAACTGCAGTACGAGTGCCATCCTAGGAATTCACTGCCCCAAGACCAAGGCCACTGCTGCATCGGGACCCGGGCAGTGGTGAAGTGAAATTGCCACAAGACATGCCCACCCCTTTGAAGTGCCTTTTTCTTGATTTGGTATTTGATCACTATAAACTTTTGACTTTGTTTCCAGGATTCTGATAATTTCTGCTTGTTCTTGAGTGTTGCTGTGGGGAGATGAGAGGTTGGAACTCCCCAGTCCACCATTTTGCTCATGTCTGGGTCAGAACGTTCTTGGTTTTATGCATTTAAGGGTTTCTTGGGTCTCATTCTCTCCCCCATCTCCCTCTGAAACTCTAATTGCACATATATTAGATATTTGATGTTGTATCTTGGATCTCCGAGGTGGTGTCTATTTAACTTGTTATCTTTGTGTTTCAGTTTTGATGGTTTCTATAGATGTGTTTTCAAGTTCATTGATATTTTTCTGTGCTCTGTGTCGTCTGCTGTTAAGCCCAACAAATGAATTCATTCATTACATGTTTCATTTCTAATATTTTCATCTGTTCTTTTTTTTTTTTTATTGTTCCTATCCCTCTGCTGAAATTTTCCGTTTCTTCACATATTGTTGTCCACACTTTCTACTAGATACTTGGGCATTTTTATTATAATTATTTCATCATTGCGATTTCTAACAGGATATCTTCCCTTGGAATTTATGGCTTGTGTATGGTCTCTGCCTGTGATGATTGAATTTGGTTTCCTTGATTTTGATCTCTGGTATTCTAAGGACTTTGGTTTTAACTTTGTTTCCAGCTCTTTCTAGGGCTGCCCGGTGGTCCCAAACGTAGGGCCTGGGATCCGCGCTTAGTGAGATTTTCTTCGTGCGATATTATAGACGTGCACAAAAAAACCTTCTCTGATTTGTATCCCCCTGGCCCCAACACAAACAGCCCTTTCAGGCTGGTATAGTTTCTCCCAGGTAGTAAGACACTTAATTACTGCCGTGTTACTGTATTGGATATCGTGGTTGATGTTTCCTATAAGCCCTAGAATAAGAGTACCTGGCTTCAAATCTCATCTTTAACTTTTATGAGCTGTTTGATTTCAGGAAAAGTACTTCCCTCCTTCGAGCCTCAGTTTCTTCATTTGTAGAATAGAAATAAGTTCATCAATCTTGCAGAATCGTTGTCGAGTTTAAATAAAGAACAAAGGAGCACAGCGCCTGGCGTTCATTGCCATCATTAAACCGTATTTGTTATATTTACTTTACAACCACAACCTCATTGAGTTTTATTTCTTTATATGAAAAATGAGTATTATGTGGTACAATAATATTGCATCATGGGCATTTCTGTATAAAATAAGGTGATGATTCTCATGACTGAAATGTACAAATTACAGAATATCCTTACATAGATAACATTCCCATAGAAACCTAAAAGGTGGGTGTAGCTTTCGCATTCTATAGATGAAGAGACCGATGTCAGGAGAAAGTTGCCATCACTGATGAGTAGTCAGGGACAGCCATCATAAGCCAGCATCCATGTGTCTTTAATCCTGGTCCTATGCTTTTTATACTGCGTGATCCTAAATACTATAGGAGCAGGCCTAGAAGAACTCAACCACTTCCATTCTTCAGGCCAATATACACAAATGGTCTCATGATTTCCTTTCATTTCCCTTAATGCATTATAAACATTGCTGATTTGCTGTTTTATGTCCTTTTCAGCCGTGTTTCTGAGCATTTTTTCATGCTGCATTTCATTTCATCATCTCTTGTCTCTATTTCCAAATGTAGCTATTTGTTCAGCCTGGTTTTGCTCCGCAAGGTGTTATTTACAATACCTACTAATTTAATCCTTGTTCAGGGAAAAGTGAGGAGCGATTTGCATACTTTTGCAGATCATTGAGAATTCAAGCCTGGAAGAACTCACTTAAGACTAGAATCCTGCTCTTTATTTGATCAGTGCTGTATGTATCTGTACCGTGTGTATATGTATCCCTGATGACAAAACAGAAATGGGTAAACATCATTCACAAAATGGTGATTGATTGCAGGCATGGTTTACTGTACATCTAATATAAAACATATTCCCTAACCACAGACTCAGAGCCGATAATGCGGGACAAGACTTGAGAACGGCAAAGCGAAAAGGGAGATGATTCAACTATCCCTCTGGACGCAGTGGGTAAAACGGACCCAGAGAGTTGCAAGGAGTCCCTTATCACCTGTGGCAAAGGGGCTGAACCAGAACCCATGGCCAGGGAATCCACTTCCTCTCTTCCATTCCCAGACCTTCCAGGAAAACATCTTTTTGGGTAGGTGGATTTTGACTTCATTCTAGTATGATTCTCCTGCCTGTGTCTTCATCTGGGTGGAGCTGAATTCTTTTTTTTTTTTTAAATAAAAAATTTTTCTTTTTACACTTATTTATTTTTGAGAGACAGAGAGAGACAGAGCACAAGTGGGGGAGGGGCAGAGAGAGAAGGAGACACAGAATCCGAAGCAGGCTCCTGGCTCTGAGCTGTCAGCACAGAGCCCGAAGTGGGCCTCAAACCCACAGACCGCGAGATCATGACCTGAGCCAAAGTCCGGTGCTCAACTGACTGAACCACCCAGGCGCCCCAGAGCTGAATTCTCTGTGAAAGAGAAATCTCCTCCCAATACTCACTTCAAGTACTTTTTCAATTGTCATGCATCCTTCAGGACCAATTTCATTTTAAAAGCTCTCCATTGATGAGGTACTCCAGCTAGGTCATGGGATATAACATTTGATTCAAGTATATATTTAATTAATTAGAAATAGCATGCATTTATGGGAAGTGCCTAGCCTTTAGGAAGGTTTTGAATTTCTTGGGCACCTGCGTAGGTCAGTGCGTTGGGTATCCGACTTCTGCTTAGGTCATGATCTCGCGGTTCGTGGGTTCAAGCCCCGAGTTGGTCTCTGTGCTGACAGCTGAGAGCCCGGAGCCTGCTTTGGATTCTCTGTCTTCCTCTCTCTCTGACCCAACCCTGCTCTCTCTCTCTGCCTCTCTCTCTTAAAAAAAAATGAGCATTAAAAAAAAAAAAGAAAGATTTTGAATTTCTGATTTCTGGGATTGGTTACTACTAATGACGCTGGCATTCAGGCATCCTCTTGTCCATCAGAAGAAAGAACAAACCTCAGAGTTCATATCCCCCCAGCGTGGAGGGACATGTAGGCTTGGGCTCAAGGGGTAAGAGTGCTTGCTTCTCATTCAAAGGAACCTGTAGGGCAAGTCAGTAATCAGCACTGCCCTAGAGACTGAATGAAATCTTTAAATACCAAACATATCCTTCAGATTCCAAGTCTCTTGAGATGGAAGAGGTCTCCAGGGGACCAGACCAAGTGGCATCAAGACGTGTGCTAGCCTGACCTCCTGGGCCTCCAAGGGTGGCCAGATCTTCTTGGATTACTCCTGCCCCAGATTTGCCCTGAAAAACCCTCACGTACAAGCCAATCGGTGAGTTCTCTTTGAGCATTACCTTCCTGGTTTCCCTGGGCGGTGCCAACACCAATAAACAGCTTCTCTCCCTTCACTGCAAAAGCTCCGGGTCAGTTTCTATTGGCTGGCCAAGCATCAGGTCTATGACCTCTCTTTGGTTCTGTTACACTAAGGAAACCAGTACTTGCTAAAATCTTTTGAGCACGAATTATCAGGTACTCTACTAAATACTTTACATGAAGTACATCAGTGAATTGTCAGGATCAGCCTATAACTTGTGAGTCTAGACCAGTCACCTGCTTAAGAATTTTCATCAGTAACTGACAAGACGATTTGGTATACCCTGTTCCTGTGAGACATTTTCGAGTCTCCATAATTTTGATCATGTTAGATTTTCTACCTGGAACATTCATCCGCTTTTCTGTGAGTCTATTCAGTACCTCAAACCCCAATTGCAATGCCCCTGTTCTGGAAGATTTTTCTGATTTTCCAAACAAGGTAATTTCTTTTTTCCTCTGAACATTCATTGTTTTTTAATCGCTGCTGTGACATTTTTGTTTTGGTCGCTCTCTGTGTTCCTCTTTTATTTGTTCTTGTAGACGGTGAGCCCCTCCAGGCCAAACTTATGCCAGGTGCAGTTTTGTTTTTTTTTCCTCTCTCTCTCTCTGGATTAGAAAACAGGACATTATGATTCTCAATAAGTGCTTGAAAGGCGTTGTTGAATGATTTGCAACTTTATCTAGTACCAGTAAGGGGTTATGGGACTGCAAGATTTTTTGTGACTAGCCGTTTTGAGTAAAATAAAATGGATGAGGTGTCCAATGGACTATCTCTTAGGTTTGTTGAAGCTCCATCATTTGGTGGTTGCTTGGGCGACTGGAGTATTTGTCTCTGGAATATATCCTCCCATAGTCCTGAAAAGGGCCACACTAGGGAGTCATTTCAGCTATGCAAATGTGTGGGAAAACTGCTTGGAACTCAGAGGTTAAGTATTTTCATTAGTCATGCAAATTGGGTTCATTAGCAAGATGGTACCCCTGCTGAGTCAGGTAAATTTATTGTGTGTATTTTGCTTTCTCCCCTAAATGTGGATTTAGAGTGCCGCCTCTACAAAGTGTTGCCTCTTTTTGGGAAATGTTTCTTTTCTGTCCAGATACGAGCCGGGAAAGCTCTGGAGCTGAGTTTTAGAAGATGCTAGAAGGAGGTGTCGGCTAACTTCTGCCCTGGAGCACCCGAAGGGACAAGTTCGCGGTGCTGTCCCAGGCACCCTGATGTGCTCTGTCCACAACCCACAGGCGATACTTTTCAGTGTGAGAAAAAAAAAAAAATCCCTGTTGCTGAGAATAAACTACTGAATATTTTGTGTGTCTTGTTTTGGCCAGAAGGGTGTGACAGGGAGGGTGTGATCCTTGCCTCCCGGCCTGAGAGACCGCGTGTTGCTAGTCGTGCTGTGCTGATATGGCAGGGGGTGGGGGTGGGGTGGGGTGGGGTGCATTTGTGTTGAGGAAAGAGGTTATCAAGAAGTTAAACTTACGGCTTTTTCTGACAGTAGACAAAACAGAATGCTGAATCCTTTATTGGGGGTTGTGAGAGAAGGTCCAGAGGAGTTAAGAATTTTCCAGAGATAGAGAATCCTCTCTCCAAATGGGAAATGGCTTTTGGCGCCTCATGAAAGCAGCAGAGTAGAATGAGTTTCAACTCAGCAGCAGGGATTTGTGGCTGATGTTCTGTCCACTGGAGCCCTGGGAGGGTGGCACTGGGGGGGCAGAGAAGAGCCAGGGAGCAGACTCTCAGGCAGAGCGTGGCTTCAGGCTCCTACATGGATGTTTGGATATTTGATTTTGCCACAATGGTCATATTTTCTGGTGCTGTGACTATAATTTGTTTCAAGTGTTCTTCAGTAGAGCCTAAAAGACAAAGGCAAAATCGTTGAATCTCAAATCTCATTGCTTCAGCTACATAGACCTTTTTCTAGAACAAAATAGAACAACGCAAAAGCAAGCAAACAAACAACCCCTCGTCACTTATCACAGACCCACCAGACCCACCAAAAGGATCATGGTCTTGGAAGAGAAATGGACTGTTTCTCATATTCGTGCTAGAATGTCTGTGATACTTAGTATTAACATTTACTTTCTATTCAGCTTTTGTGAGATATCCTTTGACTTGATTTCAATGAGTGTGGTATTTTTCTGGGAAATCCTGTACCATGCTGTCTCTGATGCTCATCCTATCGTTTTTTTTGAACAAGTATCATCTTAAAAGAAAGAGATCAAGGTTCTAGTCTTAGCTCTGCCATTGTGCCAAGCATTTTTTAAGAGCGAGCGAGAGCGAGAGATAGGGAAAGAGGGGCAGAGGAAGAGAGAGAATCTTAAACAGGCTCCACACTCAGCATGGAGCCCAATATGGGGCTCGATCCCACAAACTGTGAAATCATGACCTGAGTCAAAATCAAGAGTCCAAACTCAATCGACTGAGCCACCGAGGGGCCCCATGCCAAACATTTCATACCCACCCCCCCTTTTTTTAATTTAATGTCCCTAACAACCCTATGAAGTTGGCATTGTTAGCACCATTTTATGGTTCAAGCAACTGAAGCTTAATTGCATTAAGTAACTTGTGCAAACTGAGTTTATAAATGGCTGAGCTGGGCCCAAAGCCAAGACTCTTGGCTGCCATAATACATGCTCTTAACCCCTGTGCTCTATACCTCTGGGTAAGAGCACTTCTCACTCCACCCTCTGTGATTTTAGGACAATGTGAGAACATCTTGGCACTACAGGATTTTCCACCCTCAACTCAAACTTTGTTTCACACCTTTGGATCTTTCTTTAACCAATTATGAATGTTTTGATTCAGAAAAGTCATTCATAGTTTTGAATTGGGGGAGGGAAATTTGTGTTTTGAGTAGATACCTCTTGAGGATGAAGATTGCTATGTGACAAGATCTAAAAACTTACAACAGCTAAGTCTTTAAACATTAGGAAAGTACATAATTATCTTCAAAAAAATAAATTAATGCATTGGGGAAACCCATATACATCAGTAATGTTTTCCTTTACACCCAGACATTTATTATTTTGTAGACACCATTCTGTTTGCTTCTTTGAAGATCATCCTTGAGAAATCTAATAGTGTTTGGAACTAACAGTACTTTGCCCCAAATGGTGTGAATCAAAAGTCCACATTATTGGGGTGCCTGGGTGGCTCAGTCGGTTAAGCGGCCGACTTCCGCTCAGGTCATGATCTCGCGGTCCGTGAGTTCGAGCCCTGCGTCGGGCTCTGTGCTGACAGCTCAGAGCCTGGAGCCTGTTTCAGATTCTGTGTCTCCCTCTCTCTGACCCTCCCCCGTTCATGCTCTGTCTCTCTCTGTCTCAAAAATAAATAAACGTTAAAAAAAAAATTAAAAAAAAAAAAAGTCCACATTATTTACCTTCAGTACAAAAAATAAAAATTCTTGCTTTCTCCCAGGATTTTTTAAAGATACGACCATTTATTCAGCATCTACTTTGTAGAATTTAATGACAAAAATAAAAGGAAGAATAATAAAATAATACTGATAATAATAACAGCAGTGAACATTTGCTGAAGGCTTATGATAGGTCAAGCTCTATATTAATGGTTTATATGTGTTATTCAATTTCATTTTTATAGTGTCTCTAAGAGATAAGGGTTATTGGGACCATTTAACAATTAGATCAAATTTTGTTTTTAATGTTTATTTATTTTTGAGAGAGAGAGAGACAGAATGAGAGTGGGTTGGGGCAGGGAGAGAGGGAGGCACAGAATCCGAAGCAGGCTCCAGGGTCTGAGCTGTCAGTATAGAGCCCAACGAGGGGCTTGAACTCATGAGTTATGAGATCATGACCTGAGCTGAAGTCGGATGCTCAATCAACTGAGCCACCCAGGAGCCCCTAGATCAAATTTTTATGTTTGTATTTAAAATTTTTTTTATTTATGTTGAGAGGGAGACAGAGAGAATGAGTGGGGTAGGGACAGAGAGAGAGTGGGGAGAGAGAATCCCAAGCAGGCTCTGGGATGCCAGCATGGAGCCCAACCTGGGGCTCAAACCCAGGAACCGTGACCTCATGACCTCAGTTGAAACTAAGAGTCGGACACTTATCTGACTGAACCTCCCAGGCGCCCAATACAATTAGATCAAATTTTTGAAGATTATTTGCTTGCCCAAATTCACACAGCTTGTGAGTGGCAATTCCAGATTTCTCCATAGCCCACGATTTAAACCATAGCATATTGCCTTCTGTAGAGAAAAAATACTATCAAAGGATTGTGTGATACTTTGTGATCGAACTGCTGTCTTGCAATTGAATTTTAAGTGAAAACTTCGCTTGGAAATACTTTCAATATATAAAATACATTTAATACAGATTGGGGATGTGTTAACGTCATTGGTCACATATCAAGACTGCCATAAGTATTTATAAATTGAATTATGAGAAAAACGGGAAGGGCTTTTTCTGTCAATATGTTAAGTGAAGCAAAAGGAAAGAGGGCAGGAAGGAAAGGCATAGAGAGAGACTATTTTGTCCCCTGCCTTGTACATTGTGGGCAATCATATCTATCTTCAATCTGTATAAGGTTTGCATTTCATCCTTGGTTTATGTTGTATTGTGATCACATGGAATGCCTATTTATGTTGTTTGAAATTAATATATAAATCAGACCTCCTAATTTGACATCAGCCCCATAATAGCAATACTTGGTGGAAAGTAATAATGCTCTGGATGCCTTGTTAAGATTATTTCCAATTATCCAAACTCCTACCAGGGAGCTATGCCTAGCTCTGTTTCACAGATGAGGTTAGGTCATTTGTAGAAGTATCCAGAACAAACAAGTAGGAGAACTGAAGTGAGATTTCACACAGCTTTAAAGCAAGCCTAGTTTGCTTCTAAGAATGCCCCTCCACGGAAAAAGGCCAGCACCACCCCTGGGAGGGGGTAGAAATCTTCGAGGAGCACCGAAGTTCTTTTTGAACAATGGTGTTAATAATCTGGCGATTCACACTTTTCCAAATTGTTAGACTCTACTTGAAGGCAATCAAAGCTCTTAGGAGGCTGAAGCCCGCAACTGCCTGCTTTTTGTTGATTACAGAGCTCCGTCCTCTCCGGGCTCAGCTTATCCATGGATGCTTCATGCTGTCTGGTCATGCCCACCCCGGGCCAGAGGGCAGCTTGCCAGTCAGTTTCTGCTGCTTTGCCTTTTCAGCTCTTCTACGGGATTATATGCTAAGGTTCCCCGTGTGTTTTTAAAATGTTTATGAGGAAGATAATTATTTTTTAGTACAACAGAATGTGTAGAATTGATATTCTCTAGAAAGTAAAAGTCTTCTATTTTTTTTTCCCCTCAAAGAAAATGACCTTTCAGAGAGGCAAGGACATGCTCCTCGCACTGCTTAGACTTTAAGTTGAATACACGTATATACAAGCGAGGGGGGCAAAGGCGAATTCCAATCCAATTCCGGGAAATCCAGACTTCTATGCAGTGTATTTTTATTATGTGCCAAGCATTCCTCGAAGTGCTAAAACGTAGCGACTGAACAAAGTGAACAAAATCCTGATCTCCATGGGGAGTATATCTAATGAGAGAAACATACCGTAAACACATAAGCAAATAAATTCACAATGTCAGATAATAATAAGTGCTATAAAAATATATCAGAGTTAAGTAGATGGGGGATGAGGGTTGTGGATGTTGCATAGATATTCAGAGAATGCCTTGGGTTTTTAAAGTTTATTTTGAGAGAGAGAGAGAGAGAGAGAGAGAGAGAGCAGGGGGAGGGGCAGAGAGAGAAGGAGACACATAATCTGAAGCAGGCTCCAAGCTCTGAGCTGTCAGCACACAGCCCGACACGGCGACACGGGGCTCGAACTCACAATCTGTGAGATCATGGCCTGAGTGGACGTCAAGAGTTCTTGCCTTAACCTACTGAGCCACCCAAGTCATCCCAGAAAATGCCTTATTTTTGGATTGGCAGCTTCGGTAATCAAAAGTTATCTAGGAAATTCTTGTTTTCCAAATGTTAGCTTACGTATAACATAAAACGAGGGAAGAGAGACTATCTCACATTCTCTGAACCATGTCCCCACTTCTGATATGATTCTAAGGGCTTTTCAGAGTTCTCAAATTTATTGCTGTCTTGCATCACCCTGCCTTCCGGAATAGTTTGTGTTAGTTCCACAAGCAGGGCTTTCTTACAAATTTTTCTTTGGGGATGGGTTTCATATCCAAAATGACTTCCCTTTACCAAATGTGCATTTCGCGCGGAGATGAACTCCAAAGGGGAGAAGTTGACTTCCTCAAGGATGCCCATGCTTCTAGGGGCCAAGGAGGCCTCAGGCTGAAGTCCCTTGCAGACTCGACCCATGGTCGCCCCACGGTCCTGGGGTAGAAGACCTTCCAGCACTGACAGGCATCTGGAGCGCCTGTGAGGCAATCGAGTTTTTCCTGCTTGGAGACGGCTGAGTCCTCAGCCCCAGCCAAAGTGAGCCAGCAGCGGCCTTAGCAGCATTTTCTTCCCTGGGGCTCCGCACTCGGCTCAACCCGGCTGCAATTCCGGCGCCGACCAGCGCTGCGCCTCTAGTCCCAACAAAAGCACAAACAAATGCCTAACGCGGAACAAAGCAAGGGTCGGAGGGGAATAGGCCTGGGGCCCACGGCTGATACTTCTAATTTCCGGGATTCTCCAGGGTGCCCGCGCCGGCTGCCCGGCACAAAGGGCTGCCTCTCAAAGAGGTTGCTCTGAGCGCAGGACGCGCTGCCGGCCGCGCTGGGGGCTCCGAGTGATGAATCGCTATTCATCCCCGCTTCTTGCGGCAGCTATTATTTTGTGACTGCCTCGGTGTTTGGCTGAATTGTCACAATTCTTCCCCGACTTCTTCTTCTTCTTCTTTTTTTTTCCTTCAGAAGACAGAAGAAAAGAAGCGGGGAGGGGAAGGCTCCGCTGGGAAGCCTCCGCCCCCTTTGGGGGGAGGCAGCCTCCTCCCGGGGGGGGGGGGGGGGGGACCGCCCGCGCCTGGCCGCTCCAGGTGAACCTGCTGGGCGCTCGCGGGATCCGCGCTGCAATCGGCAAGCGGTGAATGATTTTCTTAAGGATGAGCTCCCGGGAATGAGTAAAGAACGTGGAGGGGATGCAGTGGGTATTCAAAGCAGCAGGCAGGAGTGGGAGTTTTCGTGGCTTTCCCTCCCTTTTCGGTTCCTAATCATCTTTCCTTTTTCTCTTCTGTGAGGATGCTAATATTGTGAATACCTGGGCGTTCCAGGAGAAGAATCACTGGAGATTCGGTAAAAGAAAATGTAATCTGGGGTGAAAAAATAGCTTCCTTTTCACTGTGTATGTGTGTGTGTGTGTGTGTGTGTGTGTGTGTGTGTGCGTGCGCGCGTGCGCGCGCCCTCGTTAATGCTTTGCCATCTATGGGACAGTATATTAAAAACAGGATAAACGCTGAGTTTGGAGCACAGCCCATTCAATGAAAGCCTTGACTCAGCCACCAGTTTACTGTGGGTCTTGTGTAATTCAGCACCCGCGTCCCCCCCACCCCCCCGGGGGGGCGGGTTGAGTGCTTCTTTATAAAATAAAGAAAAATTTGACTAATAGGATCTCTAGGTCTCCTTACAGTTTTAACATTTCCCTATCAATTATATTTTTAAAAGTCACATTTCAAGATGGTAGCCGGGAGCTGACATCATAAATCTAGACATAGTAAGGCAGTGTGATTTGAAAAGCACTGAAATCTTTGCGTTCTTTAAAGTATATACTTTTAAATATACATGTACACACACACACGTGCACGCACTCACACACACACACGTTTTCATGCACATACAGTCGTTTTCAAGTACCTGAAATTTGTCATTAAAGCCCCGCATGAATCTCAATTCTAACAGCTTGTGACTGTGGCCTTGTTAGCATTGCTTGACCTCTGCAAGACTCTATTTCTCTCTTTTTATTCCCTTCATGATGGGAATAAATATAGTCTACTTTATAACTTTGTTGTAGGATTTAAATGAGGAAACTTATATAATGCTAGTGCTTTTTGTTGAAAAATAAAAAGAACACTTGGGCATCATCTGGTCTCAAAATCATTGGAATTTCAGAGGGAAGAACATGATGGGTAATGATGCCATTTCCCTAAAATCATTAGGAAGTTGAAGTTATTAGTATTTTTTAATTAAAAAAATTTTTTTACATTTATTTATTTTTGAGAGACAGAGTGAGACAGTGCACGAGAGGCAGAGAGAGAAGGAGCAGAATCCGAAGCAGTCTCCAGGCTCTCAGCTGTCAGCACAGGAACTGATGCGGGGCTCGAACCCATGAACCGTGAGATCATGACCTGAGCTGAAGCTGGACACTCAACCGACTGAACCACCCAGGCGCCCCTTGAAGTTATTTTTTTAAACTTGTCTTCCACATCCCTGTGTTGGCGAAATCACAGAACATGGGCTTGTCCTCCTGAGGGATGTTATCTGTGTCAACCTTCTTCCACTCCTTCTAGGTGACTTTATCGCCCCCTTGCAAATGCCCATTGCTTGCCTTCACTGGAAGGTGCATAGCAGTGGCCCTGCCGACCTGAGACCTTCTGGAGGCTGTTTATTCCACACTGGTCTTCCAGCATTACGGATATCCAGAGATACTGGTCTGAGATATAATTGCTGACAGTGTCCACACCTGGAAGAAATAGAAGTTTCTGCTTTGTTTCTGGATCTCACATCAGTCACTAGGAGTGTCTTGACTTTTTGGAATTCAGAAGGCAGGAAGAGCAGAGTTTGAGGGATGGTCTGATACTAGATGGAGAATTTACACAGTCTTCCAAAGGCCGAGTCTTGAATGTTTTACCACCTGCCTAATTAAAGCCTAATGAGGCTTTAATTTTCAGGCAAATGCCCCACAGCAGAGTTGCAGTGGGCTGCTGATTCTTCACAACATGGAGCTAGTAATGGGGACACATGGACACGTGTTGGAAAGACTATAGACTGTGAATTAGAACCCCCTTGACCTGAATTCTCTCCATTTATTTCCTTTCTGTGTAACCTCGGGCAAGGTACATCCACAATCAGCTCGACTCACAGGTTGTTTTGTTTTCTTTTGTTTTTGATAATCTGAAGATGACACTTACTTTATATCATTACTGTGAGTATTACATAGAAAAAAAAAAAACCTTCTAGAACATACCTAGTACAGTGTCTTTCGACCCTAGGTAAGAGTTCCATATTCTCAGTGCTTTGTACCCACTGCTTCCTGGGGAATGAAACATGGCCACACATCAGAATGCATTGTCTGCCCGGGCACCTGGGTGGCTCAGTCGCTTACGTGATGGACTCTTGGTTTTGGCTCAGGTCCTGATCTCACAGGTTCATGGGTTCGAGCCCTGCATCAGGCTCTGCACTCACAGTGTGGAGCCTGCTGGGGATTTTCTCCCTCTCTCCTTTTCTGCCCCTCCCCCACTTGCACACACACACACACACACACACACACACACAGTCTCTCTCCAAAAATAAATAAATAAACAAATAAATAAATAAAAACTTAAAAAAAAAGAAAAGAATTCAGCATCTGCCAAGATATCAGAATCTTTCCTGTAGTTCAGGAACCAGAGTGAAGGACAATGGACACTGCAGTATTTTTTCTTCTGCTTTCTTTTTTTTCGAGGAAGAGGATATTTGTGTGAGGTCCAGCTGCAATGATTTCATTTGTAACGTTTCATGCTGTTACTCGGCCTACCCTCGACATCAGTTAAACAAGTATCGGAATGGCCCTGATCCGCCAAATCTGGAACAGGGTAAGGAACAGGGTAAGTTGCTTTCCTCTTAGTGAACTGTCCCCTGGACAGGGCCAGGGCTCCGGAAGTGCAGGGATGTTTATTGTCTGAAGCATTTCGGGGACTTATGTTCTTTGTTAAATCCACCCTAGTGCTCAGGGGGTGGCTGGTGATTCATTAATTCATTGCGATGATTTGTCCTAATTATTCTAATTACTGCCTTGTCTTCTCAGACCAGCTGGTGCTTGGCAGCTAGGGTAAGTCGCCAACCATGAGTGTGACGGTAGCTGCAGAATCCTGGGTGCAGGGTTCGTGGACACAGTGTCAGGAGGGCCTCGCAGCTGCTGCTGGCCTGACTTGGCTGTGCTGCTGCCTCAGCTTGAGCGTGGGCCCCCCGGGGGTTTGCTCAGTCTGCATCCTTTTCCACTGGGCTGTAGCAGGATTCTCACACAGAGAGTCGTGACCCCGAGGCTTTTCTTTCCAGGAAGCAATGTTATTCCTGCCGGCACCGCTCAGTTGGGTTCGTACCCAAAGAACTGAGCCCAGAACCCCAAGTGATGCAGCTTCTTATATATTTTCTACTTCTTTGTCTCCTATATATGGTAACACACAAACATGCAGTCTGATTAAGTGGTCTCATGTTACAAGGTCATGAGGGATGTTGTCACTTACCTGTATAGTCTGGTTGCCTCCAGGGTTTTGTTTTTTGTTTTTTTTTTCTTTCCTTAGGGAGGGGCCCTACCACAATGCCTCTTCTAACTTTTCTGGGAAGAGAAGAGCCCTGGTAAATGGTGCTTCTCCCTGTGTGAATGGTTCTTAAACTTGGTCTGGCTTTCTAAACAACGGTCGATGACAAAACGATCTATCCCTTAACTGCACACTACCGAGTGCCAAGTTACGGGGGTGACTGTTTTGCTCTCACTGCCTCTAAGTGTCTCGGTGAGGGAGTGACGCCAGGGATTGGATCCCAGGTCGCTGACCCCCCCCCCCCCCCCCCCATCGTGGGCCCTTTGCACATCAATCTCTCCCTCTGACAAGAGCCCTTCCGCTGCTACAAGCCCTCCTCTGTGGGACCTTCTCTGCTTCATGCATCCCTGAGCTCTCTTTGGCTACAATCACTCAACTCCGTCCTGGCTGACAGCTCCTGGCAGCCATCCCTGCTGACTCTGCAGGTCAGTGCAGAGTCCATGGCCAGCCTTCCTTAGGCCAGAGTCTTGCTGCCAGTGGAGCTTGGCTTGGAGAGCCGGGTCTGCGCCCGCTGATATTCTCCATCATCTTCCACTGCCCAATCCTTTTCTGATCGGCGGCCATACAGGGTATTTTCACACGTCACACTTGAATGGTTATTTCCCTTGTACGTCACGTACACCTGATTTCTCTGGACAGAAGTACAATCTGGGAAAATGCTGGAACTCTGGCTCACCCCTTAGGGAATGAGCTAATCCTCTGCGGGACCTATGACGTAGGGCCGTGTTTGGAATCAGAAGTCCTGAAATGAGGCTGGTTGACTGCAAAGCAAGGCCTTGCAGTAAGTCAACGCTGATATTTGAAACCCTTGACTAAGAAAGAGCCCGTGGATCTTACTGTTAAATAATTTCCTGGGGCACCCGGGGGGCTCAGCCGGATGAGTCTCCGACTCGTGATTTCAACTTGGGTCATGATCTCGCGGTTTGTGGGATTGAGCCCCACGCCGGGCTCTGCTCTGACAACACGGAACCTGCTTGGGATTCTCTGTCTCTCTGCCTCTCTCCCACTCATGCTCTCTCGCTACCAAAATAAAGAAACATTAAAAAAAGAACGTCTTGAGGAGTCATCAAAACCCTGACTGGTTTTTCTTGACCAACTTCCATTCCTCCTCACGTCTCAGCTTGGCTGTCATTCCCTCAAAGAAGACTTTCCCACCTCTACAGACTGAAGGCCACCTTGCTTTCTCGCATCCTCGGCCTCGAATGGACTTTTCCTAATGCTTGCTTACCCAAGCAGGCTGGAAGTTCTGTGAGGCCAGAGGTTCCGTCTCAAACCATCACCCTGATGTTCCTGGTGCCGAGAGAGGGCAGCTTTGGAGCGAGCCTGCATCCCAAGGGCTCCACAAGCCTGGGGAGCTGTGTGCTCACAGGTGGGTCCCTCACTTCTAAGTGGCCAGGTTCTCTCTCGGGGATCCCTGGCCATAGTTGGAGGTTACCTGTCTAGCCTGCACAGAAGCTAGCTTAGGGATGGGGGTAGCAGCAAGTGGGAAGACGGTACAGGTGAAAGAAATGCTGGGGAATCCCACTGGACAAACAGGCCGGCTTTGGCAAGAATGGCGATGTGCAGGAAATAAAGGGAAATAAGGAAAAGAGTAAAGGAGCCTGTGCTGTGAGCAGGACAGTGGGGTGCCCGTGCCCTCACACAAGGAACATTCCTAGACTCTCTTTTTATGTGGTCATTGGCTCGACCTGTTGATCAGGCTGGCCAGGGAGGTAGAGCCCGATTTCTATATCTGAGGACTTTTGCAGCACCTGGCTTGTTAATTTCAGACGAGTCCAACAAATGCAGCGAACGTATGAAGAGCTGCCTACACGTAAGAGGTCTTGTATTGAGTTGTACTTCATTTTGCCCAGCAGACTGGGCGGCAGGGCTCCATTTCACGCGGTCGGCTACTTGCTATATACATTCATGAGCCCGATGCTAATGAGACCCAGACTGATCTCATATGCAGCTCGCAACCTTCAGCCTGGACCAACAAGCATGATGTGTTGCGCTCCTAAGGAACAGATGGTTTGAATTTAAATTCAAGTTTTAAAGGAAACACAAAGCTAAAATGAAACTCTTTGAATCCTGGATAAGAGAACATTTGATATTTCTTAATAATGAAATCAAATTTAATGGCATTCTGTTGAACTATTAAACTGTCCAGTGAGTACCAATTAATGCCCGTTTTTTTTTTTTTTATCTTTCTATGTAATTACAGTAATGATTTAGATGTTTCTAGACCGCAGCTTTAGGGAGAAATACTGATAGAAAAAAAAAATAAAACAAACTTCAGGACATCATTCAGCATGATGTGTGCGAAATTAATACTCTTGATAGTAATTTGAAACAGAAACTTTCTAAGTGCTGAGGTGGTAGTGACTTCCCCCGCCCCAGGGTTATTTCCCATTCTGCTCTGCAGCAGCAAAAGTGGTCTTGCCTGAGACGGGACATTAATTTCTTGAAGGAGCAGGTGCATTTAAACCCAGCTGGGTGCAATGGAACATGAGATAGGGACCCAGGAAATGTGTTTTCCAGCTATGGTGATCATGTAATCGGTCCATTCCCTTTGAAGATGATGGGGATTATTTAACAATTATGCTGGCTCAACAAGTGTTCACTAGAACTGCCTTTGGCCAAATCAAGACCTTACGTCTAGCCCCAAACCAGTCACTTAATAATTCTCTGATCTCGGGGTGCCTGGGTGGCTCAGTCGGTTAAGCCTCCGACTTTGGCCCAGGTTATGATCTCACGGTTCATGAGTTCAAGCCCCATATAGAGCTCTGTACTGATAGCTCAGAGCCTGGAGCCTACTTCAGAGTCTGTGTCTCCCTCTCTCTCTCTCTCTCCCCCCCCTTCTCTGCCCCTCCCCTACTTGCACTCTGTCTCTGTCTCTCAAAAATAAATAGACACTAAAAAAATTAAAAAAAATTCTCTAAGCCTTCCTGAGTCTCACGTTCCTCACCTGTCTCAATTCCTGCCTATGTACCATCAACAAAGAGTGTTGAGAATTTTCAGTGCGAGAACGTATCCGAGAGTTTTGAAATAGAAAATAGAAAATAGCGTTTGGCAGTACTCTTATTATGAAGTGGGTAAGAGGTAACTTCTGGAAACCATCTTGTCCTCTGTGGACAAGAAGAATGAGAAGTAATTGAGACACAAAATTAAAATGATCAGGTAGCATTATGTGTCCACAAATTCTAAATGTTCAAGCCTTAGCTAGGAGTCGGAGGTTTCCATTTTAACACCAAAGTCCCCTTTTATTATCCCCCCTTTAGGAATTTCAAGATTTAAGCAGCATTACAATTGCCAAGTACCAAAATTAACTTTATTTATCAAAAGCCTGTATGCCTACCAATCCTGAACCTTCGGTGTTCATGAAAAACCGGGGTGAACACCTTTAGTCTCTAACAGTTCCAGCTGAATGGAAAGAAAACTAATTAACTCATGTCGTGTTATTTTGTGACAAATCACCCTTTCTTTTAAGGGCTATTGCTGAATGTGGAGAAAAGCAGCTGAGGACCTAGAATTCCACCCCCAGCCCCCAAACAAAAATATATTGCTGTCTTTTCTCTCTTGTGTTTTCCAAGGGCCCTCTGTGAAGGTTAGGTCCCATGTGCTGTGTTGGCCAGACTTCAGAGGCAGCATTTTGAGGGATGTGTTGTTCAGGGGGTTTCAGCGATGCACCCAAGGTCAAAGAGCTAACAAGGAAAGAAGCAGGGTTGTGAATCAGGCCACATGTCCTCTACTCTCTCTTCTAATTCTATCGCCAAATCTCAGTTCTGCTGGGAACCAGGAAAAAGCTCAAAAATCAAGTACTTTTTAAAACTGATGCAAGACAGGAATTTTCTGAGATTTTAGGATACTGTGAGTGAGTACTGACCATTAATAAACACTTAATATGCTGAAAGATGCTTGAACCCAGAACTAAATGTGAGGATGAGACGATTAAAAAAAAAGAATATTGTAACCGAGGGGTTGATTGACTAGTTAAATGTCAGCAGTGATCTGTGCTATTTTGCACTTTTTGCCAGACCCCTCAAAATTGGCTTGGCTTTAAAAAATTGAATAACTAAAGGGGCCCCTGGGCGGCTCAGTAGGTTGAGCGTCTGACTTCAGCTCAGGTCATGATCTCGCGGCTCGTGAATTCGAGCCCCTGTGTAGGGCTCTGTGCTGACAGCTCAGAGCCTGGAGCCTGCTTCGGATTCTGTGTCTCCTTCTCTCTCTGCCCTCCCCTGCTCACGGTCTCTCTCTCTCTCAAAAATAAACATTTACAAATAAAAAAAAAAAATAAGAAATTGGATAACTAAATATGTCTTTTGTTTTAATCATCTCTAAAATAAAACAGATCTAATATATTATATGACTTGGAAGCGGTTTTACCTGCTGATTCTATATAGATCACCAGTACCTAAGTAGACGGATACTCCAGTCGAGAGTATGCGCAGGAGAAAAATATCCTCGTTGTGTTTCAAACCAAATTATTTTCACTTTAAACAGGACCATCGCCATACTTTGAGACCCGAAATGAACCAGTTCCTTTTACATGAAACCGTGAAAGGTGAGGTATGTAACGTCATCTTGCAAACTGCCGTGAGGGTGACCGTCACGTGGAAATACCCACAGAGCCTAGAAGCACCTGGCTGGCCTTGCCTGGGGTGGAGAGGCTCAGAGGGAGGATATGGCTGTGCTTCAGTCCGTAGCAGGCCGGTGGGTCCTTCTGAGGGGCGGGGATTGGAGGATGACAGATGCTAGCAGACAGAGACACAGGCACTCTGCCCCGGGAAAGGGGCCCTGGCCAAACCCAGGGAGCCCACAGGTGGTGACCAGCGCGCTGCCAAGGAGAGGTCTGTTGGGGGGTTGGGGGGGGGGATGGAGTGACAGCGGACAGATGCTGCGAAGACCAAATAATAGCGTGTGGGACGGGAGAGCCTGCCGCGCACTTGCTATAAGCCCCACACTGAGACTTTTTCCTACGTTTCCTCATGTACTCGTTGCTGCAATCCTAAGAAGTAGGTACTATTTTGTAAACAAGGAATTCAGAAACTCCTGAAATAAGGTGTGATTAAATTACTTGCCCAAGCAGACAAGATTTGTCCACTTTTACGTATGACTTCGTGCTCTGAACTTTTAACCAGTCCACAAAGATAAATGTTTTAAAACTTAGAGGATTTGGGGATTGTGATACGTTATCGGGGGGAAGAGATGAGGAAGAAGGGAATGGGGTAAACATTTTTGTTTTTGTGCACGCATTATATAGTGTATTGTACATTGTATATGGCATATAGTATATTGTATATTACACATTATATATCATATATTCTAGAGGAACTTTTTAGTGTATTAGGTTATTTCTTCATTGGTCATATATTTTGCTGCAGTGATAACACAAGGGTTCAGACATATCGAAAAAATAACTTTTCAATGTCATTCAGCTAATACGTTGATGAAAGGGATTTTGCATCTCTGACTGCAAAGTTGATACTCTTTGCACTATTCCATGCTGTTGACATACAATCTTTTGCAAAATAATGGGTTAGAAAACATGGGTCCCAATCTCTCTTTGAAGTCCCGGGGTACTGGCTGGTACATCACTTTCTTCCCATCGTGCTTGTTAGGGTCTTTGTGCCCTTCTGGCTCTGCTCTCCTAGAGTCTTTGAATCTGCTCCTCATCTGACCAACAGCATGGGTCCATGCATGCCACAGTCTCTCAGACTTTACCAGGGGACTCATTGCCTAATTTTAAAGACATATTGGTTTCATAGGATGGGCTGCATCTGGGGCAGTTGGCTCTAAATGATGTCTTCATGAGAGAAAATGGCCTATTTATTCAATAACATGGTGGAGCAAATGTGTCCCTTCCTTATATGTTGGCATTTCTGATACTGTGGCCTATTCAGTGGAATATTTATAGTCACATTTGCCATTTCAGTTTTTGAGACTATCAATATTATGGCCTTTTTCTATATGGAATCATCTCTCCCTGTTATACAACTCACATACCTTCAGATTCTCCAACCATGACATTCTTGGTGTCTGATTCTTGGCTTTGAAGATCATCAGGAAAAGGAAATGGCTAAATGGAAGTGGCTAAATGTCTCTATTTCTGATTTCCTAGGATTTCCATGACCGTTCAAGATAGAGGATGAGAAGGCATTCTAAGTACAGAAATGTACTGCAACATATGTAATATTGTTATTTAATATAGTAAATCAAGTCCTCTGTGCTACAACCCTGAAAACACTTTTAGAACTGGCTTATCTATCAGGGCCTTTCAACACATGCGGAGTCAGAGATACGCCATTTTCTCCAGAAAATAAACAGACAATAGAATAAATATCTCGTTGGTGATTTTTTCCCATGTTGACTATAAAGTGATCATAGTAACAGCTCCCTGCCTCTTCCTCCTTCTTGCCTTGGACTTCTCAGTGATCAATAATAACCGTCCAGCAATGCTGCAGCCAGTATGGCAGAGAAATTGTTGTAGCAAAACATTCAGGAGGAAGCTAATGAGAGCATGCAAGAAAGGGAAGTGGGTTGACTTGATGTTGAAACTAATTTATTTCATTAGCTGGCACTAGATGTAAATTGCAGTGTAATGGAATTAATCATTTACAATGGATTGTGCATGTAGAAGTTATAAAAATACCAGCATTCTACATGCTGCTATTTTTTCCCCTGGCTGAATCAATTTGGTTTTAAAGGATTTGTTCACATTTAAAGTATAAAAAGAACCAAGGGTGCATCCAGCTCTGCTTGGGAATGGGAATAAGGGGGGGAAATGGCTGGGGCAGGAGGACATCAATAAGCCCAAAGCCTGAGCAGATTGTAAGGGGCAGTCAGTGATTTCTACCTGGAGTAAGTGAACATGGCAGAATAAACACCTTTAAAAGAAAGTCTCCTAAGGATTTAATCCGTCCAGAGACAAGTCGAAAGTAGCAATTCTTTATCCTGGTTATACATTATAATCCCCCGAGAAACTTTTAAGAGATACCAGTGCCCTGGGCCTCACCCTTACTTAATTAAATCAGAATTGTTGAGAGCTGGTGCTATGTATAATGTAAATATAATGCCACTTTTTTTTTCCTAAAAAAAATCAGTTGGGCTTTGAACAAAAAAAGTGTATTAACCAAATCAATAAATATGTATCCTTTGCTTCGTATAAGGAACTGTGAGTTTAAAGCGGTACTGCATTCTCTTAAGGAGGTGATTACCGCTAGAGTAGGGATATAAAAGGATATGCATGTACTCCAAGCGTTAGTTGCCAATTTGTGGTGAAAATTTTGTGTTCCATAGACATCCAGAGGAAGAAGAAATGATTTGGGGCCAGGAGAATTAGGGAAATCTTTTGAGAATCAGCAAGAGATAGATCAGGATTTAGAAGACAATGTATTAGTAAGCTACTGTGGCATAACAAACCATCCCAGTCTTAAAGAGCTAAAAACAGCCATTTATTATATTTTTTAGAGTTCATTTATTTTTATTTTTATTTTTTAATTTTAATTAAATTATTATTATTATTCTTATTTTAGAGAGAGAGAGAGAGACAGAGACAAAACACAAGCAGAGGAGGGGAAGAGAGAGAGGGAGACACAGAATCTGAAACAGGTTTCAGACTCTGAGCTGTAAGCATGCAGCCTGAACCGGGGTTCAAACTCACGAACCGTGAGATCATGACCTGAGCCGACACGGGATGCTTAAACAACTGAGCCATCCAGGTGCACCAATATTTTGCATAGTTTAAGTCTACCTTGGTGACTTGGCTGTTCTAGCTCGACCTTGACTGGCCTGTGCTTGGGTTCTTTCACTAAGAATCACAAATTGTTGCAGCACACAATCTATTTCAAAAATAAAGAGGCTCAGAAATCCATGTGACAGATGTGACCAAAGTCATTTTACAAACGTTACTGTAACGACATCTGAAAAGTTCTCTTCAGCAGTTTTGAATACAGAATAATTAATCAAATATTTGTGAGGAGCAGGGTCTCCTACACTCACATTTTTTGCACAGACCACGAAGTTAAGTGCTAAAATGGTTTCACCCTAGATAGTGTTTGGTCAAGTTGAGCCTCAAACCCAAGATTCCTGCCCTCAAGTCTAGTGTGCTTTCTCCTTTACAAATACAGATGGTCGAGGAGAAAGGGCTTTGTGTATTATCTCCTTCCTATCAGAAATTACAGTTAATTAACTTGAGTGTAGGAAGGAGTTATTGCCAAGACAGAGGAGGTAAGAGAACCAGTGTCTCTTAAGAATGCGCTAGCCCTCGGTCAATTATAAATCATTACATAAAAAAAAATAATAATCTTAAAGAGATGATTCCGTCCATGCGGACTCACAAGGTCGGTGACAGAGCTGGCGTTAGAGGCCAGCTCTCTGTTCTCGCTAATCCATTCCCTGTACACTGTGATTTATTATTATGTCATATTATATCTGATACACTTTTAACTGGAAGGAAAATGAATGCCAGGTAGAGGATCAGTGTTGACAATCAGGAGCTGTAAGTTCATGCACCTGCATCTTACGGATTGATAGATGGGCTATTGTTCTTCTTTGAGTTCTAAAACTCACTCCAGAAATTAAGTACATTTCAATACATGCTCCTTTTACATGGTTAAGATTCAGGGGGGATCTTAGAAAGTCCATATAATGGTGATGCATAAGACTGTCCAACCACCGGGGCTGAGGCTTGGGGGAGGCATGTGAGGTGCCTAGGACCCAACCTTTAAGGAGTTAGTTGATTTTAGGGTCATATAGTGAAGGATGGAACTCTAGAAGCGAGAGTTTTTTTTTTAAAGGTTTATTTATTTATTTTGAGAGAGAGTACAGACAGGGCAGAGAGGGAGAGGGGGAGAGAGAGACAATCGAAAGCAGCCTCTGCACTGTCAGTGTGGAGCCTGAAGCAGGGCTGGAACTCATGAACCAGGAGATCATGACCTGAGCGGAAGCCAAGAGTAGGACGCTGACTGAGCCATGCCGGTGCCCTGTGAGAGTCTTCTTAGATGTGTCCAAGTGCCCTGCTTGCCTGGCCATTCTTCTGGGCCTGCGAACAACAAGAATGTATTCCAGACCTTTTCAAGAGGTTTACATCCAGAGACGGACCAACCGGAGGGCAGTAACTGATGTCCTTCTCATCTGTCAGCATCGTAAGTGCTGCAAACCTCCACCTGTGCTGAAGGTGGACCTTCTCAACCCGTTTCATTTTTGCCCTCGCTGTGTTCCGTGGTTCTGTTTTGATCGTCCTGAATCTGTCATGGTCCCTTCACCTGGATCCCGTGAGTTCTTCAGTGTCTGGACTTCATGTGCAGCATGGAAAAGATACATTTTTTCTTGAGAGTTTTGAGGAAACGATGAGAATGGTGTCTTATGGAGGCCAAGGCTGAAATGCAGAATTCCGGGAAAGACTTCAGGCAAGCATGGCGCACCGCCCGTGAGGCCAGGGGAAGCACAAAGGTCTGAAAGGACAACAGGAGGGGACTGCTGAGTCAGGAGCTCAGACTGCAGACAACGCAGCGGGTACACAGTACTGTGGGAAGAGAGACCCGGAAGCAAAGGTCTCTGCCCCTGCAGACCGGAGGGGTCTAGGTCTCGTTAGATAGGGGCTTGCAGGGCACTGCAGGTGAGGTCCAATGGGGACACATGAATCACCCTACATGCTCCACAGGGTGGTTGGAATCAAAGCCAAGATTACAGCAGGCAAAGAACTTTGTACCTGCAGGAGTTTGGATAAGCCTTGCTTAAGTAAGACACAATGGGATCCAGTTTTAGAAACCTGAACTAGCTTTATAAATAGTGTTTCCAGATAAAATACAGAACGCCTACTTAATGCTTCATTTTAATCATTTTTTTTGGTAGTGTTTATTTTTGCACACGCGAGAGATAGAGTGTGAATGGGGGAGGGGCAGAGAGAGAGGGAGACACAGAATCTGAAGCCAGCTCCAGGCTCCGAGCTGTCCGCACAGAGCCTATGCGGGGCTCGAACTCACACACTGTGAGATCATGACCTGAGCCGAAGTCTAATGCTTAACTGACTGAGACACCCAAGCACCCTTATGCCTCATTTTAAATTAACAATGATATATGTATTTAAATTAAATTAGTTAACATACAGTGCAATGTTGGTGCCAGGAGTAGAATTCAGTGATTCATCCCTTACATACAACACCCAGTGCTCATCACAAGTGCCCTCCTTAGTACCCATCACCCCTCTAGCCCATCCCCCACCCACCTCCCTCCATGAACCCTCAGCTTGTTCTCTATCATTAAGAGTTTCTTGGGGTTTGTTTCCCTCTCTTCTTTTTTCTTCTTCTTTCCCATACATTCATCTGTTTTGTTTCTTAAATTCTGCATATGAGTGAAATCATATGGTATTTGTCTTTCTCTGATTGACTTATTTCACTTAGCAGAATGTACTCTAGCTCCATCACTGCAAATGGCAAGATTTCATTCTTTTTGGTGGCTGATATTACATCTTCTTTATCCATTCATCCGTCAATGGACATTGGGGTTCTCTCTACAATTTAGCTATTGTTGATAATGCTGCTATAAACATTGGGGTGCATGTGCCTCTTTGTTAAAAATTTTTTTAATGTTTTTTATTCATTTTTGAGACAGAGAGAGACAGAGCATGAGAGGAGGAGGGGTAGAGAGAGAGAGGGAGACACAGAATCCAGAGCAGGCTCCAGGCTCTGAGCTGTCAGCACAGAGCCCGACGCGGGGCTCGAACTCACGGAGTGTGAGATCATGACCTGAGCTGAAGTCCGATGCTCAACCGACTGAGCCACCCAGGTGCCTCAGCCTGTGCCTCTTTGAATCAGCATTTTTGTATCCTTTAAGTAAATACCTAGGAGTGCCACTGCTGGATTGTAGGGTAGTTCTATTTTTAGTTTCTTAAGGAACCTCCATACTGTTCTCCAGAGTGGCTGCACCAGTTTGCATTCCCACCAGCAGGGCAAGAGGGTTTCCCTTTCTCAGCATCTTTGCTGACATCTGTTGTTTTCTGTTGTTCATTTTAGCCACTCTGACAGGTGTGGGGTGGTATCTCATTGCGATTTTGGTTTGTATTTCCCTCATGATGAGTGATGTTGAGCATCTTTTCATGTGTCTGTTAGCCATCTGGATGTCTTCTTTGGAAAAGTGTCTGTTCGTGTCTTCTGCTCATGTTTTCACTGGGTTGTTTTTGGGTGTTGAGTAGGATGAGTTCTTTATAGATTTTGGATAGTAACCATTTATCAACAAACAGTGAATAATTTTTTAATATCAGTAGGTCCCAAATATTGCACGAGGCATACTTATACCAAAATAATCTCCATCTGAAATTCAAATTGAAATGGGCACGTGATATTCTTATTGCTAACTTTGCAACTGTATTTGCACAGTTGGAAATCACCTTCTCTACCAATTTCAGGACTAAATATTTCTTCCAAAAAGGTGGGAAGAAGAGAGAAAAAAATCTTGGTCCATGTGAAAATTATTTTGACCCCAATCTCTCCTTCTGCAAAATGGGCATAATAATAGTACCTATGTCTTATAAGGTTGTAGGGGGAAATATATGGGATAATATAAGAAATGCTGAGCACTGCATGTGGCACAGAGTAAGTGTTCAATACATTTCATCCACTATTAAAATAAATGCTTCAGGGGTGCCTGAGCCTGGGTGGCTCAGTAGGTTAACCCACCGACTCTCCATTTAGGCTCAGGTCATGATCTCACGGTTTCGTGAGTTCGAGCCCCATGCCCGCACTGGCAGCATGGAGCCTGGTTGGGGTTCTCTCTCTCCCTTTCTCTCTGCCCCTCCTCTGCTCACTCTGTCTCTGTTTCTCTCAAAATAAATAAAATAAACTTAAAAACTTAAACAAAAATAAAATAAATACTTCACGACGACACGGATGGGCAGTGAATGAATACATAATTGCTCTTGGAAAAGCAGCACGCTCTGAAAACCTAAATAATACTCTACAACGCTTCATCACAATTTATTTTCTACCCGAAGCTCGGGATCCATCCCGTTCTGTCTGGGAAATAATCACAACAAAGCAGCGTAACGAGAAATCCTATGACAGTTGTGTGGAAATGCCATCTTTTCTTTTTAGGTGGCGTGGTAAAGCCTTGCGAGTGGCATTTGTGCCTTTGACAAATGGGAGGCTGACAAGAGCGGGACTCCGTTGACAAGTACGAAATGCATTCAGTAGGCAGGCATCGCGAAGGGGGAGGCGACTCTTGTGTGTAGCTGTCTATACTGAGCCAGCTTTTTTAAAGAACAGAAAAGCTCTCTCTTTGAGAACGAAGAACATGAACATCTCTCAGTAAAATCTGCTATTCTTTCTGAGATAGATAGTTTTCTAAAGTTTCCCCCCCACCCCCCCCGCCCCCACTGTAGAGGACTGTATTGGAAAAATATCCCTAGGAAACATAATTCAGCAGATTTTGATGGAAAACATTTTCCTTCAGTTATAAACATCGAAATAATCCATTGTGAACATCAGAAGTTATTGAAACCTCCAGTGTGACTGTAATATATCCCTTCTTGTAGAATACAGGCATGTTTTCTGAAGCTTTATTGAAAAATGAGAGTCTCGTATAAAATGTATTGCAGATCATTTAACTTTTCTATCTTCTTTTATGATCCAATGAATTTTATTCATTTTAGCAACTCATGCCGAACCTAAGTACTTTAGGATTAAGATTAAAATACTGAGTATATGAATTAGGGTTAATAAAAAATTCCAATGTATTTTTGCTTATGCAACTACTGTCACTTAAATGAAATGATACAGCTCAGAGGTGGACTGTGGGTAAACTAAGTGATTTTCTTTTTAATTTGAGGTCCACAGAAATCAGACCCAGATGGTTCTGTTGTTACAAATTAAGGTTGATCAAAGTGACACAACTCCCGAAGGAATCTTTTCTCAAGACGTTAAATCAGGTGCCCATAATTGTATTTCTATAGCTCTATCTCTTGGTATAATCAGGGAGAAGAATTAAGACTAATCTCTAGACAATGGCAAATACCTCTCGTACAGATTTCAATTTCCATTGGCCGGTTTGCTAGAGAATATAAATACAAAGGAGACATATCTCTGAAACAAATGATGAACAATTTAAATGACCTGAACTTTACTGGAATTCTGCAAGTAGGGTAAGTACTGGTCAAAAGGAAAATTCAGGGCGCTCAGTCAGTTAAGTATCTCACTCTTGATTTTGGCTCAGGTCATGATCTCAACGGTTGGTGGGATTGAGCCCCATGTCGGGCTCCGCGCTGACAGCACTCTAAGATAGGTAGATAAGTAGAACACCAGAGGTTGGGGTGCTGTTAAAATGATCCATCAAGGAAGAATCAATACTTGGACTATGAGAGTCTCATCTGAAGTGCGGAGAAGTCCACACAATTGTGAAACCCGACCACTGAAGGAATAATAGCATTTCTTGATGCGTTGACACGGAGAGGGTGGAATTCAAGTGTACTCAGGGACCAGGGGTCTCCTAATTTTAATAAACAAGATAAAGAAACTGGAAAAAAAAAGGGGGGGGGGTGATGGGAAAACGAGGACTTTAACCCTTTATAAATTGAATCTGAGGTATTTACGGGGCATACTAATAATAAGTTCTAATCCACTGATTTGGGAAATGAATTTTGATTTTGACGATTATGGGTAATCAGATTGTCGACGGTCAGAGGAATGATGGAAGTCAGCGGGACAAGCTGGGAGGGCAAATGGGATGGATGCTTAAGTGCGAGACACAGCAGGCACCCGGGACCATATCTGGCATTTGAAATGTCCCCACGAGCACTGGTGCTGACAGCAGGGCTGAGAAGAGAGTGATAGACAAGGGTAAGTAGGCACAGTAGGGAGCTGGGGCCAGTGGGGAACTTCTCAGGAATTTTGTAAGCTGCTCGTGGGACACAGCTACTATTCATCATTAAATTGTATATGTTTAAAATTACATAAATTGTAGTAAACACAAAGATAAACTTAAAATCCACCTCTTCTTAATTTTTTTCTCCGATGGACTACTCTCTTGAGGCTACATACATCCATCGTGTCCATGTGGTGGAAGAACTATGATGTGCTACTGTGTAACTGTTCCCAACTCCATTTTCAGGGATGTCTCTGTTGGTTGCTTGAAATTACAAGGTAATCAGCAAGTACCGCAAACCAGGGCTCCTCTCTCCCGGCCCACCCTAAGAGCCGGTTGTTGATCAGCACACCCCTGATTACCTAGGTACTTCTTACCCAAAGAACGAGCCCTCCAATAAAAATGGGTTTCTTATACTGCTAAAGAAAAAAATTATCCTATAATGTTGTAGCTTAAAACAACAGCTATTTTGTTAGCATGACTCACAGTTTTACAAGTAAATAATCCTGGAAAGACATGGCTGGGTAATTATGGCTAAACATCTCTCAGTCAACTGCAGTCAGACAGTGGCTAGAGCTGGGACAGTAGTGTGCTGGAACAGAAAGGCTGACCTTGTGTCTTTCTCTTTTTATGTAGTTTTTTCCAAGCCTGCCTGCCTTCTTCCCACCTTCCCACCCCCTCTTTCTTTCTCTTTCTTTCTTTCTTTCTTTCTTTCTTTCTTTCTTTCTCCCTCTCTCCCACTTTTCCTCCCTCCATCCCTCCCTTCTTTCCTTCTTTCTTTCTTTCTTTCTTTCTTTCTTTCTTTCTTTCCTATCCTTCTTTTCTTTTCTTTCTTTCTTTCTTTCTTTCTTTCTTTCTTTCTTTCTTTCTTTCTTTCTCTTTCGAGAATCTTAGGCAGGCTCCACACCCAGTGTGAAGCCCAGTATGGGGCTCAGTAAGGGGCCCAATCTCACGACTGTGAGATCACGACCTGAGCTGAAATCGAGTCAAACGCTTAACCTGCTGAGCCACCCAGTTGACCCTCCAGGTGTTCTTTCTGTGTTAACTAGTTTGAGTTTCCTCACAACACGGTGAGTTCAGGGGAGTTGTGCTTCTCACGTGGTATCTCAGGGCTCCAAAGGCAAGCGTCTTAGGGAAGAAAGTGGAAGCTACCTCACCTTTTATTCCCTGCCTCAAAAAATCACAGGATCACTTCCATCACATTCTGTTGCTTATGAACAAGTCACCGGTGTGTCCAGACTCAAGGAGAGGGGAGGCCGACTCCATTTCTCAGTAAAGGAATGGAAAGGTTTAAGAGCATATGGAATGGCAGATATTTGGGGGCTATCTGTAGAAAATGCAGTCTGTCCAATCCACAAATGAGCTGCAGGAAGGGAACCATGTGTAGTTGCCTCTGCGGTCAGCACTCTGGAGGATACTTGAGAAGTGTTGCGTTCATCAACCGGAGACAAAATTCACACACATGAGTTAGAATATCGTTTCTGGCTGATGCAGCCTAGAGGCTGAAGTTTAATTTGGTGTAATTTTGTGGGATAGGGAAGACCAGCCTTGGATGATATTAACAATAAATGTTATCTTTAAAAAAGGGGGGGTGGTGACTGGGTGGCTTAATTGGTTAAGTGTCCGACTTTGGCTCTGGTCATGATCTCGCAGTTCACAAGTTCGAGCCCCGCGTCGGGCTCTGTGCTGACCGCTCAGAGCCTGGAGCCTGTTTTGGATTCTGTGTCTCCCTCTTTCTGTCCCTCACCTGCTCACTCTGTGTGTGTGTGTGTGTCTCTCTCTCTCTCAAAAATAAACGTTAAAAAATTAAAAAAAAAAACCATAAATGTTACGTATGTTCTTACAGCTTCAGGAACACACTCTTCTGTCACCAGGAACAAACTCCTCTTTGTCTCTGAACATTTTTCCTGATTCTATTCCTGGCATGAGATTTTCTCCTCATGTTGGCTTTTGCATTTGTTTGTATTCTCCTGTTTTTATCTTGGCTTAAACTTTGAAGAAATTATTTTAAGACAAAAAGAATGTGTTGTGCTTTTTGTTTCATAATTAAGAATGAAGAAAGAGAAAACTTAGAGGCTGATGTTAGAACTTATGAAAACTCTGCAGCTCTGTTTTAATTTTAGGGAACGTTTACTGGGGGTCCGCCAGGTGCCAGATTCCACGCGAGGGTCTTGAGACAGACTAAGAAGGAAGACAGACACGAGCAGCTGGTAGGCATTTAAGATATACGTTGAAAATGAAATCATACTGTGGACTCTGCCAATTAGAAGCTCGCTCTCTCATTTTGGAGAATGTGACAACTTTTCGTGGGAATTAAAAGGCCAAAGAAAGCTGAAGGTCTAGGAAGCTTTCTGCGCCTAGGAAGAAAATGAGATGCGTTGAAAGGCTGCCTTGTTCGACAATATCCAGTTATGTGCTAGCTCATGGTAATCAGTGATTTAATAACTCCTACCCAGGTAAGTACTCTACGTTGTAGTGAAGGCTCTAAACCTGCGTCTTCAGCCCTTTTTCTTAGAAAAACTAGGCAGGTTCTTGAAAAAAATACTGATGAATGAGTACGAAACCAGATCATTCAAATCACCAGGATAGCAGGTTTCTTCCCAAGCTCCTGATGTTACTCTAACATGCACCCAGCTGACAAACTCCTGACGTAACTCGTTTCTCTTTCCCCTTTGCCCCTGTCTGCCATCCCATCTGCCATCTTGTGGCTCCCAGTGAGGCGTCACCTGGTTATCTGAATTCCGGGGAAGAATGCTTCAAGAGTTTGAAAAGTTTCCGGCTACAATGGCTTTCAAACTTGGCTGCATATTGAAATAACTTGGAGAAATCTGAAAAAAACTTATGCCTGAATGCTCCACCCCCTTCTCCAAAGGTTGGTTTGGTGACTATGGGGTGTGGCCTAAGCATAGCAGTGGGTAAAGCTGTGGGTGACTCTGGGATGTGGTCAAGTTTGGGAAACACTCTCCCAGAATGCCCCAATGGTAAAGATCTGACTATCACATCAGCTGCAACTCAAATGTAGAGAAATTCTTACCTGAGAACCCAAACAGGAGACGAATTGGTAAAATCAATGAGGGGAGGGGTTCCGGGGAGGGGGGCACAGAGGTGAACTGGGGAGGGCCCTGTCCCCTGCTGCATCCAACAGAAGCCACACGGATTGTGGGACCAGTTTGCTGGACCGACCTGTTTTTCAAAGGAAGTCAGCAATACAGATTGTGTCTGTATGCCAAGTTTTAAATTTTGACAACTAGTGCACCTTTACAAAAACACCCAATGAGCTGAATTCAGCCAAAGGGCCTGGCAGCTTGTGACTTTTCTCTCCGGGAAGTCTTCGTGTGGGGATATCCCATTCTTCCCCAACATTTGTGTGATCCTTTTCTCAGAAGCTTCCTTTAGCTTTGGCCCCATAGACATGTGATGGTACCGTTTCCTGGCCGCTTGTGAACATTTGAAGGAGATTTTTCCTTTACGTTCCTAGGCTTCCCGCCCAGTGCCAATGTAAGGCGAGTATCCGTAGACATTCCACTTCTAGACCACCGCACTGAGGGATGGGTGTTAGTTCTTTCCTGCTGTATACAAAACACCCACCCCCAATCTTATAGCACTTGTGGGTTTTCGATGGGATAATTAGCAAGTTCTTCACTTCCCACTGAGCAGCGGGAGTTGAAGATTAGCTTCTCTCAGTAGATTACACATTAGAGAGAAAAATGTCAGACCGCTAAGGGAAATGGGATGCTTCCCACACAAGAATCTACAGAGCACTAATGAGCTGGCTTTTCTGTCACATTCACAACTAGCAGGAGATGACCTAAGAATAAGTCAGAGAAGCTTTCTATTGGAGGATCTTCATTTTACCTCTCAATATGTAGTAAAAAAAAAAAAAAAAAAAGTGAGTGAGTCGACTGTTACTTACAGAAGCTATTTTTGTGCAACTGGAGGAAATTAACTATATTTCAGAAATAACCCTTGTATTGTACAGAATATGAGTCTCCCTTATACTGCACAGAAATGAAAAAAAATCCTTTTTTTTTGTTTTTGAACTAAACACATTTCTTTTTTTTTTTTTTTAAACTGGAAACATTTATTTTTGTTGTCGTGACTCCTCACATCACCTCGATGTAAAGAGACCCCTGATTCATGGCCGCAACTGCTGTTTCCACAGCTCGTTAACCTCTTTCTTGGTCCCATGTAGCATTCGAACCCGTGCTGGGATGCAGACGTTTCCAGAACAGGCAGGCGAGGTAGGGATGCAATGCCAGGCAGTGGCCAGTGCACTGGCCTCGGGCTTTACTGATGAACAGCCGGAGGAGGCGCCCAGGGCCTCTCGGGACTGCCGCGCCGGTGGACAGAAAGAAGGGTGAAGGCAGGCATCTGTGCATACTTGCCTTTTCTGTTCCGCATTGAGCACAATTTACCCCAGGGGAGCTGCCTCTCTTTCTCCCTGTAATTCTGGACCGTGTCACCTGGCTTTGCCGGCAGCTGCCTGGGAAACCAGATCCCCGGCACCAGAGCAAGGTTCTGCATTCAAGTTCACAGGAAGTGGAGAGGAGGCGGGGCCTCTGGGCTGACATCCACAGGCCCCCGGCCTCTGCCAGTGGTGCACAGGGAGTGAGGCTCCATGAATTGCTGGGAGCTGCTAAGGCCGGGCAAGAGGGCCAGGCGCTGAGAAACAGATGAGTCCAGGACGGTCTGAAAAGGTAGGCGAATAGTTCTGTCTGATACATACAGGCCAAGCCGTCATTATAAGACAAAGTATACACATAGGAGTTTTGAACTGAAGGCCATGTTTGACATCCAGGTCCTCGATGAGGCATGAGGCTATTGCCATGCTAGATATTCAATCTCAAATAAGTGACAGGGGCGCCTGAGTGGCTCAGGAGGTGAAGCACCTGACTCTTGATTTCGGCTCCGGTCATGATCTCGCGGTTTGTGAGTTAGAGCCCCGCGTCGGGCTCACGGCCCGCTGGGGATTCTCGCTCTCCGTCCCTCCCCTGACTTCTCTCTCTTCCTCTCCCTCAAAAGAAATAAATAAGCTTAAAAAGAGTGATAACACTTCCCTTTGCGAGTAGAATTGACTTGGGGAAAGTGTTCCCTCTTTCAGGATTGTTTTCTGGACTGCAATAACATATAGTAATCCTTTTTGTAAGTAAATGATTTCCAGTGTTTTTCACAATTTGTTGTAATTCATTACTGTAATATTTATCTCAGAACTCCTGGCACGACTGCTTTCTGCACCAGCGTGTCACAACGAAGTGGGAGATGTTTCTAGAGAGAAATGTGAGACCCCGGGACAGCTTTTGTCCAACAGAAACCTAACGTGGACAGCGGATGTAAGTCACATAGGAACTTTCCAGTTTTAATATGGTTCCATGTCTAATCCAGCATCTCAGAAACGTAATCATGTCCCTGTGTAATCAATACAAAAAAATATTATTAAGAGAAGGAGAAGAAAAGCCACAGACAAGCCAGGTATTTGCACACGAAACATCTGATAAAGGATCGTTATGCAGATTATGCAAAGAGCTCTTAAAACTCGGCAATGAACAAAAATGAAGAGCCCAATTACAACCAGGCCATAGACCCGAACGAACGGACTGCTCAACCAGAGAGGATACACAGATAACAGGTAAGCATATGAAAAGATGCTCCCCATGATGTGTCATTAGGGATTGCAAATTAAAACAATAAGGAGATACCGCAACATACCTGTTAGAATGGCCCCAGTCCAGAAGACCGATAACATCAAATGCTAGTGAGACTGCGGATAAAAAAGTCTCATAAATTGGTAGTCTGAATGCAAAATGGGGCAGTTACTTTGGAAGACAGTTTAACGGTTTCTTACAAGACGAAACAAATTCTTCCCATATGATCCAGCGACCTCACCCTTGGTATTTACCCAAATGGATTGCAAACATGGTCCACACAAAAGCCTGCGTAAGAATGTCTCTAGTAGCTTTATACTTAATCGCCAAACTTGTAAGCAACCAAGTGGTTCTTCCGTAGGTGAATGGATGAATAAACTGTGCTAATCCAGACAAGGAAACAGTATTCAGTGCTAAAAAGAAATGGGCTATGAAGCCATGGAAAGGCCTTGAGAATCTTCAAAATGTATGACTGACTCAAAGAAGCCAATCTGAAAATGCTCATACTCTGTGATTCCAACTATCTGGCGTTCTGAAAAAGGCAAAACTATGGAGAAAGTAAGAAGACCAGTGGTTTTCAGGTGTTGGTGGTGGTGGTGGGGGGGGGAAGGAAGGATGAACAGGTAAAACGCAGAAGATTTTAGGACAGTATAATTATTCTGTATGGTACTATCATGGTGGACAAATGTCATTTTACATTTGTTCAAATCCATAGCATGTATAACACCAAAAGTTAATCCTAATGTAAACTATGGCCTTTGGGTGATAATAATGTGTTAGTGTAGATTGATTGACTATAATTAATGTACTACTCTGGTGGGGGGGGTCGATAATGAGGGTGGGGGGAGCATGGCAAATGTGGGGGCAGAGGGTATATAAAAACCTCTGTACCTTCCTTTTGATTTGACTGTGAACCTAAAACCACTGTAAGAAGTAAAGTCGGTTAATAAAAAAATACTTCAATATTTAACATCTTTCCATGAAATCTCTGAAGTTAGAACTCTTTCTGCCCTTAAGGCGCATCTCAACTTGGACTAGCCGCATTTCAAGAGCTGCGTAGCCACGCTGATTACTAACTACCTCGTGGGACTGCGCAGCTCTAGGAAATGTAATGACCGTCTTGGAAAAAACTCAACGGGATTGACCTTGGACTGAAATTATGGTTCTCAGGCTTGAGTATGCTTCACAATCACCTGCCAAGCTTGTTAAAACACAAATCACGGGCCCCCACTCCCAGAAATTCTGATTCAATAGGTCTGGATGATGGTCTTAAATTTCCATTTCCAGCAGGTTCCCTGCTGATGCCAGTGTGGCTGGTCTGGGAACCACTCACTCTTGGAGAGCCACTGGTGAAAATGAGGCTTTGAGAAATCAACTTCGAAATTTTTAAGTGGCAAGAGAGTCAAGCACTTTCTAAATATGGCAAAGATATCTCTCCTCCCCTCCTGCCCCCACAACAAGAGTAATACAACAGGGAAGAAAGGTGATCAGTTTGTGCTTAGGATTATAATTCTTTCCTGTGAAATGACACACGAATCTCATTGGTCTTGCTTGCCATTTGTCAGTGAGGATGAAGATACACAGATCCCATACCGACAAATGTGGCATATTTAACTTAGTAAAACTTGTGTATCACAGTTAAGAATGAATCTTGTTTATATTTCACTGAAGGAATGTATATCTAGGTGTAATTTGAATAAACAATCACTTTGAGACTAGAAAATGGTAAAACGAGCACTATTCAGTTTCTCTTGAGTTAAAACAATTTTTTAACATTTATTCATTTTTGACAGACAGGGAGCAAGTGGGGGTGGGGCAGAAAGAGAGGGAGACACAGAAGGCTCTGAGCTGTCAGCACAAAGACCTACACAGGGGCTCGAACTCATGAACCTTGAGATCATGACCTGAGCTGAAGTCGGATGCTTAACTGACTGAGCCACCCAGGAGCCCCTCTCTTAAATTACCTGTGAAGTCCCATTAGTCTGTAAGCCCTTCTCAAGATAGCCTACTTACTGTTGTATTTCTGGTTTTTAACATCTTTGTACACAGTTGGTATCTAATAAATAGATGACTGATGAATACTTTTACTTGTTTCATACATTTTGGGGAATTTGGTCTTTGGTAATTCTGAAGGTTTAAATACAATGCTGAGGAGGCGTGGTAAGGGGAAGGGACAGAAATATACACCTCTCTTAATCCATTATTCATTTCTATTTTTTTTTTTTTTTTTTAGTTTTTAAAATGTTTATTTACTTTTGGGAGACTGAGGGACAGAATGCAAGCAGGGAAGGGGCAGGGGAGACACAGAATCTGAAGCAGGCTCCAGGCTCCGAGCTGTCAGCACAGAACCCGATGTGGGGCTCAAACCCATGAAGCGTGGGATCATGACCTGGGCCAAAGTTGGACGCTTAATCGACCGAGTCACCCAGGCGCCCTCATTGTTCATTTCTATAAGTATTAGGAATATAAAATAGTTCAGAGTAAAAATCCAAATGCCACCAAGCTGTTTTTCACTTGTGATTCCAGATTGTAGGCAGTCCATTTCCAAACTCCTCTCACTCGACAGGCGCCCAGAGCTGAATTACAAATTACCTGATGTTTTAGATTCACATTTCACAGTGTGATATCGTAACATATTGTAAGAAGAGATGCTACACATGAATTTTTAAATGATTAAAAAGATAGCTCTAGTGATGCAAGACGGGATCTTTATGAAACTAACATTTTCTCAAAATTGGCTCACAAATAGAGATCAAAAAACTTTAGTCAAGTGGAAACTAATTTAGAGTTGTTGCTGCCTAACATCTATACTTTTTGCAGGGAATCTGATGCTATTGCGAACACGACTCATTAGGATTCTAATTCTTACAAGTCAGCTATGGGGTCCAATTCATTACTGGACTGTCATAGCATGTATCAGATAATATTCCACAATATTGTAGTTTGGAGACTGACATGGAAAATACCATACCTATCGACTGAGCTCCAACACCGTGCAGGCATTCTTTATTCTTTCTTTATTCTTTATTTTCCCCAGCTTTATTGAGAAAAAACACATTTTTTAAATATTTTTTTTTGTGTTTTAGCTTAGAGAGAGCGCATGCTGTGGGGAGAGGAGCAGAGGGGGAGAGAGAGAGAGAGAGAGAGAGAGAGAGAGAGAGAGAGAATCTTAAGCAGGCTCGATGTTCAGCGCGGAGTCCGATATGGGCTTGGATCCCACCACCAGGAGATCATGGCCTGAGCCGAAATCAAGAGTCAGATGATCAACCAACTGAGCCACCCAGGCGCCTGAGAAGTAACTGACATTTAATATAGTGTAAATTTAAGGTGTACAATGTGTTGACTCGATACATTTACGCGTTGCAAAAGTCATTACCACAGCAGCATTAGCTAACACCTCTATCCCTTCACGTGATTACGATTTCTTTTCTTGTGGTGAGAACATTTAAGACCTATTCTCCTAGCAACTTGCAAGTATACAGTACAGTATTATTAGCTATAATCAGCATGTGGTACATTAGATCCCCAGAACTTATTCATCTTAAAACCGAAGTTTGTGCCCTTTGACCGACGTTGCCCCATTTTCCCCACTCCCCAGTCCCTGGCAACCACCATTCTGTTCTGTTTCTGTGTTTAACTTTTTCAGATTCCACATACATGTGAGATGATAGGAAATCTGTCCTTCTCTGTCTGACTTATTTCACTCGGCATAGTGTCCTTAAGTTTCATCCATGTTGTCGCATGGCTTTTTTTTCCTCATGGCTGAAAAATATTCTACTGTAGATGTAAACCACACCTTCTTTATCCTTTTATTTGTTGATGGACACTTAGGTTTTTCTGTACCTTGGCTGTTGTAAATAATGCTATAATAAACATAGGAGTGCAGATATCTCTTTGAGATCCTGTTTTCATTTCCTTTATACATACCCCAAAGTGAGATTGCCAGATCGTCTAATATTTGCATTTTCAATTTCTTACCGAACCTCCACACTGTTTTCCATTGGGGTGGTGCCGATTTATATTCTCACCAACGGCGTTGGGGGAGGTCACTGAGGAGATGTGACTGCCTGTTGACCTCTGAGTTGGACCCCAGTGGAAAGAGGCTCCTCACCTCCTCCTCTGCCCTTGGAATATGGGTTCCACTTGCCTTCCTCACTCAGAGGGACATAGCCTGGAGATAGTGATGCCGTGTGGAGAATACTCACACGGCGTACATGGTATGCTCTATATAAACTTTTAAGATTTGGTGGATATGCACAGAGATCTACCCATTTTGCAGCCACCCAGACAAGCCTTATATGTAAGTTTCTTTGCTCGTAAGACCAATATGGAGTGGTCACCTCTTTCTCTGGTCTCTCCCTGCCCTCTTGCACATGAAGGCCAGTGGTAGATCACACCTGGGAAGCTCCTTTGAAGTTTGCAAACCAAAACTTGGTGAGCCAGCCAAGAAGTAACACATAGGCCGTGGGACTGAGACATTGGAGTTGGTCATTGACCTCTGTGAGGGAAAAGGTGGCTAGTATAAGCCTTTAAATAAATTCTCTAGCCTTGGAGAAGAGGCATCCGCAGGGGAAATCTCAAGCTGGCCTGTGACCTTTGTTGGGGGAGGGGTGGTCCCTATGTCAGATGCTTGTGGACTACTTTGTGAATATGGGGACACCCTAAAATGTTGGCTGCCTCAGGGGCTCGTTTGAGGAACCCCACAGAGTGTGTTGCAGCACAGAAGGGAAATGCAGGGTCGCACAGGGGGCTGGCCTCTCTGTGGGCAGCTGGGCTGGCCACCAATGCCAGACTAGAGGCTGAAGTTCCAGTTAGAAAGTTGGAAGAGGAGCTCGGGTTAGGGAAAGACCTTTGAGTGCCCACCACTCTTCTGGCTTCTACAGGCTGGTAGATAAGTTGGGATGGCAGGATAGTAAGTTGGAGGCCTTACTGTGTTGTTCTGAAAAACTCGGAAAGTTCGTGCTGCCGTGGAATTAGATGACGGCACTTCTGGGGTGCCTGGGTGGCTCAACTGGTTAAGCATCCAGCTCTTAATATCGACCCAGGTCATGATCTCCCTGTTCAGGAGTTTGAGCCCCGCATCAGGCTCCGTGCTGATCACACGGAGCCTGCTTGGGATTCTCTGTCTCCCCTTTCTGCCCCTCCCTCACTTGTGATCTCTCTCCCTTTCTCAAAAATCAATAAAATACACATTTACAACAACAACAAAGATCCAGGCACTTGTGACAAAGCCTGATCGGAGTGTAAGAGGTGGAGGGGAGCCTGGGTGGCTCAGTCGGTTAAGTCTCCGACTCTTGATTTCGACGCAGTCGTGATCTCACCGTTCTGAGATGGAACCCCGAGTCTGGCTCTGCACTGACAGCTGACAGCCCCGGGCCTGCTTGGGATTCTCTGTCTCCCTCTCTCTCTGTCCCTTCCCTGTGCGTTCTCTCTCTCTCAAGGTAAGTAAACATTAAAAAAAAAAAAACAAAAAAACAAAAAAACAAAAAAACAAAAAACGCTAAGAGGTGGAATCTCTGGGCAGATAACAAAAATGAAGAAATGGATGTGTTAATTGATGAAGACACAGACAAAATGCCCCATGCCCTTTCTGGACCCTAATACAAAGGAACGTTAAATAACAGTTACGCCAAAAAACTTCTGGGAGAAAATTTGAATTCTTTCTCTGTCCCTTCAAGTTGTAAATCTTAGCCTGCCTTTGAAATGTGAACACCCAGGAGATAAACAAAACATCACCCACAGAGACTGAAGGAAAGGAAAGGGAAAATAGTTTAAGTAAACCAACAAACCAAAACTGCTATAAAAGTTCCCTTGCCCCCAATTCAGTGCGCAGCCTCTGTAAGAAGTCAGTGAACAGCTTTAGCCACGTGGGTGGGGACCTGATTCAAGCTACAGTTTTGAAATCCAAGCTGAATGGATATAGAACGTTGCAGAAGGTTTGTGGAGCAGGGATGTGGAGAAAGGACCTTTATGTGCCGTCAAGCTAAGATTGGAATGGATTTATGCAAGCTAAAAAGAGCAAAAAAGTACCCTGGTGCAAAATTAGAATTTGGTTTTCTCTCTGTTAAAAGGACAGTTTTCTGGGGCGCGTGGGTGGCTCAGTCAGTTAAGCATCCAACTTCAGCTCAGGTCACGATCTCACGGTTTGTGGGTTCGAGCCCTGTGTTGGGCTATGTGCTGACAGCTCGGAGCCTGGAGCCTGCTTCGGATTCTGTGTCTCCCCCTCTCTCTGCCCCTCCCCTGCTCACCCTCTGTGTCTCTCTGTCTGTCAATAGTAAATAAATGTTGAAAAAAAAAAAAGAGCAGTTTTCTTACATCATCAACCGGCTCTTAATAAGAAATTGTAAGCAAAGGTTTTTCTTTCCCTTCAACGTAACTTGCCTAGAAAACAAAAATTCTGTTTTGTCCTTATCAGGTATTTGATTACTTCAGGAACCTGAGCCTTCTCTACTAAAAGAGCTAGGCGCATGTGACTTTTTATGTATGTTGAATTTCATGGGAAGCATTGTCAAATAAGGAGTGATACTCCTTTCTTTAGGGCATCATTGTATGAAATTCCTAAAAATCTGAGGTGCTCTGCTATAATGTATCGGTCAGTTAAAAAAATGTCTGTCACAGAAGTTACCAAGTTCCCTTGTCCATTGTATTGTAACGGACTCTCATTAGATTTTTAACCATGGCCATCTTTTGTCATTTGCAGACAGTTACTGTCTCATGAGGATGCTGTGGCAAAGTGATCTTGCAAAAGTGTTTCATCTTCAAGGAGATTGATGGAACAGGCTTGGACAGGTTTCTGATAACTGAGATCCATTTGCCTTCATGTGGGAGGAACAATAATGAACCTTTCAGGTGCTTTCCCCAGGCTACCTGCATGCATAGCCTGGCAATGTGTCGCGGGATGGTGGCTGGAGACCTGTCCCTTCCCTCCTTCCCCACAGTAGTAAAATGGGCCCATTACATTGACGCTATAATGTTAACACGTGAAGAATCACCTCTGCTGAAGGGCGTCCTGAAGGGTTTGCTGGAGCATCTGTGAGGGAGAGGATGGGCACTGGACCCACCGGACGTTCAAGGCCCAGGCGCCACCGTAAGGTTTTGGGAGCTGTTCGATCAGGGTAAAGTGCACGCTGTCCCAGAAGTTGCGACTGATAAGGTACAAGCCTATTCATCCCCTCCGAGGGTGAAAGAGGTGCGAGACTTTGTGGAGATTTTGGGGTTTTGGAGGATTTTTAATCCCCACCTGGCACAGTACCTCTGTCCCTTATGTCCTGGTTAAAAAGAAAAAAAAAAAAAAAACCAACCAAACAAAACCAAAAACCAAACAGGGGTGTGTGGGACTGAGGGTTAGAGTAACAAGGTGTCTTTGAGTGACCTAGTGGAATAGGTTCAAGGCCTGGGCAGCTCCCAGGTAGGGCTGTCATTTGAGTTAGACGTGTCTGTGACTCAGGAAGGCATGGGTCAGACACTATGACAGAGACCACAGAAGGGGGAAAATGCCTTCGGATTTTGGCCCCAGCTCTGAAAGGGGGCAGAAGCCCGATATACGCGCCTAGACCAGTAGCTCCTAGCAGTGTACCCGGGGCTCCTCCGGGTAGAACCCGTCACGCAGGAGTCAGCACGGCGGCCGGTCAGGTTGAGCTCACAGCGGTCTGGCTGGTGATGACTCATGAGCTCTGGATATGAATTCTTTGCACTGACAGTTGGGCTGTTCTAAAGGAATGAACCCTGTGGCTTGGACGATAGGAAGCTAAGGGGAACGTGACCATGAATGAGCCTTTGTGGGATCAGAATATGTGGAGAGACATTTTAGTCCATCTGTAGGAGCCTAAGGCAGTCCTTGCTGCCTTACTATGTCCTGTCTCGTAAGACACTGACACCCCCTTGGCAGCTAGGAAGCTGATGCTATAGCTCTGGTCTGAGCCTTAGCCGCTGACCCTTTGGTGGATTCAGCAGATGGGGTGCATAGACGGAGTGGCCGCCACAGTGCCCAGGTGAGATGGAGTATTGCCAAGAATGTTGGGTTGCCCTTCAAATACAGTGACTTGGTTAATGTAGTGACAACATGTCCTGTGTGTTTTAGGCAACACCCGAGGCAGTTGCCGAAGGAGTCTGGGCCTTCCATTGGAGTTCTCAACCAGCAAGGGATTGGCAAATCGTTTGCACTGACCCAAGTGAGGGTTATGAATATGCCTTGGCTCGTGTGGACACTGCATCTGGCCTCATCCAAGCTGTCCCCTGCCACCGTGCAGACTAGGGTGCCACCATCGGGGGATTAGAGAAACTGAGTACCATGTGTGGATACCCTCATCTACTAGACTGTGACTGGGGGTCACATTTCAAAGGTCATGAATGTGTAAGTTTGGGCAGAAGAGCATGATGTTGAAGAAAGGTTCCATCTCCCTTGTAACCTGCAAGCAGCAGGTTTGGTAGAAAGGGAAAAGGGAAAATTACAATAGCAGATTAGCGGCGCCTGGGTGACTCCGTTGGTTAAGTATCCAACTCTTGATTTCAGCTCAGGTCATGATCTCACAGCTTGTGAGATCCAGCCCTGCATCGGGCTCCGAGCTGAAGGTGCAGAGCCTGCTTGGGATTCTCTCTCTCCCTCTCTCTCTGCCCTCTCCTACTTGCGTATTCTCTCTTGCTCACAATAAATAAATAAACATTAAAAAAAATAGCAGACAACCCCCCCCCCCCCCCAGCAGATTAAATTACTAACAGGTAAACCCACCTTGGCTGGGTAGACTAAAGTACCGTCCAGGCTTTAATACATGTGGATAATTAACCAGTCGGGCCTGTTGCCCATATACCAGGTCATAGACCCCTACTGAGGCATTAAATCTGGGAAAGGTATGGAAGTCACAGGAAACAACTATTGCCTTCACTCTCACAGTGGATCAATGTGCTATGCTGCTGAGAATGTCATGCCCCATCACATCTGGGAAAGGAATTGGCTGCTAGAAATTTCAGTGGAGGTCCCTTAGGGATGTTGAGTTAATTTGCACCCCCAAATGAAGGGGAGACTAGTCACTCTCCACCGGGAGCCTGTTGTCCTGCAATAAGCTGGACCGATTGAAATGCACCATTGAAAGAACACATCCCATTGAAAGAGGGGAGGCGTTGGGAGTCCTGGTCTGGCATGTCCTGTCCCCAGTCCATCTCCTCATGCCTGACAGTGCTGCCTCTCCAGGGTCACACATATGGTATGGACAACCAGGTCACGTTCCTAAAACTGCCAGCTTCCCCCTTCTCAAGGCCAGGTGGACACTGTTTTCCACAAATACCATCATTTGGCTGCTGTCTTCCTTTCTTCCATTGTCCTAAAAGGCATCATGGCACACAAATAAGTCCTTACTAAATTCACTCAGCAAGGATCAAGTGATAGCCAACAAAGCTTGTCCTTACTGAGTGCTGAGATATCTCTAATGAGAAGAGCTGTCCTCCAAAATAGAATGGACTTTGAAGGAGTCACCTGTGCCATCATCTAAACAGAATACTGTGTGTTCATATCTGATGGATTTGCCAACATCCCATCTTTTAAATCATATGAGGATAAAAGTGAAAGAGTGATCTTGCCCCTTGGCTTAAGGGACCAAATGAATCAGTGGCTCATATCATGGGGTTCTTAGTGGAAAAAGTTGTCACTGATTTTGAGAGCCACTGTCTTAATCTGTGTTTTCTCTTGCATGTGGCCATCTTGCTCTGTGATATCTGCCTCCAATGCAGCAAGATAGCCACCAAAGGAGCTGCCTCCATGCCAGTGAAACCCCTTGCTGACCTCTCAGGACCCACTGTGGAGGAGGGGGACATGTGAGATCATAAGAGCTGGTCACAGAAGGTACAGTTTTGGGGAAGGTCATCAAGAAGACATTACCACTGGTTGATCTGTGGTTGGACCTGGGTAATGGGAGGCTCTTGTCCTTGGAATACGGGCTCCCCTTGCCTTCTCCACTACCAGAAGCTGCCCAAAGACATGGCTTTGGGATAGTGATGTAGTCCTGAGACCATCTTGATGGTATATATGACTGAACCCAGGTAAAAGCTGTATATAAATGTTTACAATTTGGCAGGTAGGTGTAGAGATCTACTCATCTTGCAGCAACCCAAACCCAACCTTGAACATGAGTTCCTTTACTTATTAGTACTGCTACCTACCAGTCTGGAGTGGCCTGCCTCTTTCTTTGGCCTCTGCCTGCCCTCTGTCTATGGGGCCAGTTTCCTATTTCACCTGGGAAGCTCCCTAGGAGTTTGCAAACCAACAGACAATACCTAGGGAATATCTTTTCTCCACATCCTGGCCAACACTTGTTATCTCTTGTTTTTCCTTTTTTTCTTTTTTTTTAAGTTTATTTATTTATTTTGAGAAAGAGACATGGAGGAGGGAAGAGAGAGGAGAGAGAGAATCCCAGGCAAGCTCCAATACTGTCAGTGCAGAGCAGGACACGGGGCTCAAACCCATGAATCATGAGATCACTACCTGAGCTGAAATCCAAGAGTTGGTTACTCAACCAACTGGACAACCCATGCCCCCCAACTCTTGTTTTTCGTGACAGCCATGTCTGACAGGTGTGAGGTGTTATCTCTCTGTGATTTTGATTTGTATTTCCCTGATTATGAGTGGTGTTGGGCATCTTTGATGTGCCTGTTGGCCATTTGGATGTCCTTTTTGGAAAAATGTCTATTTAGGTCCTCTGTCCTAAAGCCAGATTGTTCATTGTTATTGAGTTATATGAGTTCTTTCTATATTTTGGATATTAATCCCTTATCAGATAAATGATTTACAAATAGTTTCTCCCATGCCATAGGTTGCCTTTTCATTTTGTTGATAATTTCCTTTGCTGTACAGAAGATTTTTAGCTTGTGGCAGTCTCACTTATTAATTTTTTTTAATTTTATTGCTTGTGTTCTGATATCATGTCCACAAAACTTGTTGCCAAGACAAATATTAGGAAACTTTCCCTCTATCTTTTCTTCTAAGCGCTTAATGGTTTCAGGTCTTATGTTTAAGTCTTTAACCCATTTCGAGTTAATTTTCATGGGTGGTATAAGATAGGGATCCAGTTTTGTTTTTCTGCAAGTGGATGTCCAGTTTTCCCAGCACCACTGACTGAAGAAACCTTCCTTTCCCCCTTGAGTGTTCTTGACTCCCTTGTCACATATTACTTGAACCGCGAACTTTCCAGTCACTCAACTACTTGTCATAACTACCTTATAAAGTAGAAATTATTAGTTATTCCTACTTCACATGAAATACAGTGAAGCCCGGTGAGTTCACGTAACTTGCCCAGTGTGACACAGATAGTAACTGGCCACACCAGCTTTGCGAGGTTTCTCAGACTCTGCAGCCTGGACTCACACTATGGTTCTAGTTAAGCAGGGCACAGAGGTCTTTGGCAAATGCCTTTCATCTGGGAAAAGGTTTCTTATGGCGAAACACACCTAAGTGATGTCAGTTTACAACCAAATGGGCCTTAGAGCAAGCAAAAGACAGCACCACAACACCCTTCTCCCTTAAGCCATTTGTCTGAAAAGGATGTTTGTAAATACACCTGGGCTTTGAGGACTGGATCCAGCCTGAACAAGCTGATCTACCAGAGCTTTGTGCTGGAAAACGTGAGTGCAGTGGCCACACCATGGAGATTTCCAAGCTGACCATGCAGCTGTTTCCATAAAAAAAAAAAATCTATGGAAGGTGATGTTTATGATATTGTCTCTGTTATGCTAAAGGGTAAGGAATCCCCACTTGCTCTGTTTATACAATTTGGAGGAATCAGAGTACAATTTTGCCTCTTTCATCTTAAGGCTCTGAAAGGGGTTTAGCACGAATGCTAATGAATTAAAAAAGTGATGTTAGTATCTGTTGGTGGGAATGCAAACTGGTACAGCCACTCTGGAAAACAGTGTGGAGGTTCCTCAAAAAATTAAAAATAGACCTACCCTATGACCCAGCAATAGCACTGCTAGGAATTTACCCAAGGGATACAGGAGTACTGATGCATAGGGGCAAATGCACCCCAATGTTTATAGCAGCACTTTCAACAATTGCCAAATTATGGAAAGAGCTTAAATGTCCATCAACTGATGAATGGATAAAGAAATTGTGGTTTACATACACAATGGAGTACTACGTGGCAATGAGAAAGAATGAAATATGGCGTTTTGTAGCAACGTGGATGTAACTGGAGAGTGTGATGATAAGTGAAATAAGCCATACAGAGAAAGACAGATACCATATGTTTTCACTCTTATGTGGATCCTGAGAAACTTAACAGAAACCCATGGGGGAGGGGAAGGAAAAAAAAAGAGGTTAGAGTGGGAGAGAGTCAAAGCATAAGAGACTCTTAAAAACTGAGAACGAACTGAGGGTTGATGGGGGGTGGGAGGGAGGGGAGGGTCGGTGATGATGGGTATTGAGGAGGGCACCTTTTGGGATGAGCACTGGATGTTGTATGGAAACCAATTTGACAATAAATTTCATATATTGAAAAAAAAAGTGAGGTTATCTTAGTTGGGATAAGATGAAAGACAAAGAAGTAGAAATATGTCTCAGAGGAATGAATTTACTATTTTCTTCTTCTTCTTCTTTTTTTTTTTTTTTTTGCTTTTGACATGAAACCTACAACACGGTCTTTGGCCATGCCGGGTCGTCTCCATACACATTTTCTGTGGTGTTTGGGCCTCAGGGGAACAGTGGCTGCTGTACCTCATACTTGTCATCATGAAATGAATTTTTTTTCTCCCAAAAAACACAGCTTGCTGTTCTTGTGACAGTGTCACCAGTGAGCCATATTTCTTAAAAACATTCACCGAGCTCCTCAGAGGAAATTGTTTATTCTGCTTAGAAGTTTTGCATCAAGATCTTACCTCTGCCCTGGACAGACTAATCTCTGTCATTATGACAATTTTCACGTACTTATACTTGGTGACAAGTCATAAATTTATGAAGCCAATGGAGATATGGCTCAACAACCTGGTCTTTATCTTCTTTGGGGAGAAAGATGATATGAAACCATGTTAAGCTGAAATTTTTGGAGCAATAAGCGACTCAATTTGAAATAAACATCAGTAAAGGACATAAAGATGCCATGGAACATTTCCACCGAATTGTTTAGGCCACTCTCTTAGTCAAGTCCGAACTACGGCATTATCTATTCTTTCTGCTCAGTGAAGCCAGGCTCACACTTAGAATGGGATTAAAAACAAAAAGATTTCAGGCTTGTACAATCCATATGTTTAGTGCTTGTACTTGAGAAATTAATATATATATATATATATATATATATATATATATATATATATAAAATTTATATATATATATATATAATTTATATATATATATAAAACCCAAACATATTCTTTACTCCGAGGCTCCAGGAAAAGCATTAGACTCAAATGAGTGGGCAGCATTACATCAATCTAATTTCAAGATTGATATGGATGGCCAACGAAACCCTGCAGTTCCAAATTGCTTCAAAGAATTTTACCATAATGACTATAATGCAATTTTGATGAGTTAAAGATAAATATCAAAAACTAATGGCAAGCAGACAGTTTTGAAAAAGGAATCAGTTGCATCCTTTCATTCAATACAATGTTGGCAATTAACAGTGTAATTTGGTCATAATACGAAGGTGTACTCATTAATTTATCAACTGTCAATTATGTAGAGAGCACAGTATTAGGCACTAGAATTTTTCATTCATTCAACAAATAATTATTGAGTGGTTTCCTGTGCAGAATACTCTTTTGGAGCTGCGGAAATAGCAGTAAAACTCATGTGAAATTCCTACACTCGTTGAACTCATGTTCTAATGGAGAAGACGCAAAATAGGACAAATAAATTAGAGTTTGCTTGAAAGTGTTAAGTACTAAAGAAACAATTATATAAAATGGGAAAGAGGATAGAGACTACTGTTATAGGATGGTGAGGAAGCCACCTTTCAGATGGGTTGTCCGGGAAAGACTCTCAGAAAAGGTGATGTTTGAATGAAGACCAGGAATAAGCCAGGAAACTAACCACAAGGGTGTCTAGGAGAAGAGCCCATGAGGTAGAAGGAATAGTAAGTGAGGAGGGAACAATGTGCTTAGCATTTGGTGGAAGAGTGAGGAGTTCATGGTCATTTGGTGAATGGCCGAGGAGAGAGTAGTAGAAGACAGAGCCAGAGAGATCAAGGGAATGGCCGATAGAGGGTCTTGGAGTCATGCAAACCCTGTCATTATGTCTCGGTAGACTGGGAACCAGTGGAGGGTTTTAGTAGGGAGCTCATCTGATTTATGATTTGGGAGGACCGCTCCAATTGCTACAGCGAGACTGGTGTGCAAAGATGGATCAGATAGGGTCCTCATATCAATGGACTCACCTTTCATTTGAAAGGCTGTGACAGATATAGGTTCACTGCAGTGGGATAGATGTCACTAGAGAATTCAGTGTGTGATGAGGTTTGAGAGTTAAACTCTTCTCACCCCTTCAACCACTCCAATCTGGTTTCCACCTCTGTAATTCTGCTGAGATGGTTTTTGTCAAGAACTCTCATGACTTTCGTGTTGCCAAGTTCAATGTCCTTCCTTTTAAATCATCACCATCGCTGAAGCCCCAACCACAGTTGTAACTTCTAATGTTGCCCATCTTGAAATATTCTCTTCTCTACCACTGCCATGTAAGGCCCATGTTTGCCTCTTATTTGTCTTTACATGTGCTCACTTGACAAGCGAATCCTTCTCTCCCTTCATCATCGGTCCTCAAACCTCTATCGAAGGTTGTCACATTGAACAACTCTAAGGGGCCCACTTACAACAAACTCTAAGGGACTGGTGTTTTTTGGGAGTTGGAAAAATGTTACTTGGCATAGCATGAAATAAAGTATCTCTGTCTTGATCTTTCCCTTGTTTTGGCTTTCTTTCTTTATGCAATCTTAATTGTGCAAGATGCTTCAAATAAGTTATTATAAGATAGTTTTCTATGTAACACACTCATATGTAGTTGATTGCTGGACATCCCCAGTTGGGTGTCTCAAATGTACTTCAAGATTTTTAGGTCTCCAAGTGAACTCAAGGACTTCCCTTCATGCAAGGTCCTCTTCCCATGTTCTGCGATAAATGGATAACACTACCAGTCACCCTGCTAGGCAAACTAGAACCCTTAGAGTCCCCTCTGATATGTCTACTTCTGTACCCTCCAAATCCAAATCCGTTATCCAGTCTACTGGCTTATTTCCTCAAGCCATTGTCATAATCCGAGATGCCTTCTTCTCCTGCCCTCTCTTCTTCCAGGAATCCTTTCTCAGACCTACAGTCATAGATAGTTTTCAAAACTCTGATTAAAATCTTTTAAAATATTGTGATGGATTTCCTTTTTCCCCTGTTTTTACTTGAAAAAAAATATCATTAACTTTAAGTCTCCATTTGTTAAATTTTGTCACTATCTGCCACTACTAATGTATTTTGCTCTGACGCTTTCCTTTATCATTTTTGCATTCCTGTTGTTACTGGCCACTTAAAATTTATGTGAGCAGCTCTATTACACACAAGGGCCTTTCCACCTAAGAGGTTGCGGTAGATACCGTCATTTATTTAACTCTATCTTTTTCTGAAGCAAGTAACCCCTGAGACACACAAAGTATCCAGAAAGATCTGGAACCTGGCATTTCTGGAAAAACTACCACGATGGAGTTTATGTGGAACATTTTAAAATTTAATCAGAATTGAAAAACTTCTGGGCAAAAACTACAATCTGGTGTATTTAGGGGGTTGTGTGGAAGGTCCATGGGGACTGTGTGGGTTCCAACTTCATAATGGTGGTGTTCTAAGTGTGTTTTTCGGGACAACTTACACGAGCTCTCCATGTTCCACTTTGTTCTATAAACAAAGTTTCAGTGAACATTACAAAATGAGAATGAATAAATAATAAAGAACTGACATATATCTGATTAACTCTCATTAGATATTTTTTTAAACATTTTTTTTAACGTTTATTTATTTTTGAGACAGGGAGAGACAGAGCATGAACAGGGGAGGGTCAGAGAGAGAGGGAGACACAGAATCTGAAACAGGCTCCAGGCTCTGAGCTGTCAGCACAGAGCCCGACGCGGGGCTTGAACTCACGGATCGCGAGATCATGACCTGAGCCGAAGCCGGATGCCTAACCAACTGAGCCACCCAGGAGCCCCGGTCTCATTAGATATTTAGTTCTGTGACCTGCACTTCTGATACTATGTTGCTTTAATTTCCCTTTCAACAAATGTCCTCACTGGCTAAAGACACGGCTGCTTCGATTTTATTTATTTTAACCTTTTTCCTGTGTATTTATTTATTTTGACAGAGAGAGAGAGAGTGCACATGCAGGGGAGAGTCAGAGAGAGAGGGGAGAGAGAGAATCCCAAGCAGGCTCTGAGAGGTGAGTGTGAGAGCCCGAAGTGGGGCTCACACCCACGGACTGTGAGATCATGGCCTGAACTGAAATCAAGCTTCAGACACTTAACCAGTTGAACCACCCAGGCATCCCAACTGCTTCTTTGATTTTAGACATGGTAGACTGTTTTGGTCTATAAAGCCTTTCTCTGCCTGCGTGTGGTGAGCTCAGCGTAACAGGTGTACGTAAAATAACACAGATCAAATAGGTGACAAACTAGACAATATTTTCTTTCCCAACAAGGAGGGAAAGAAGGCACGACACCATCACCTGCCATTAGAAGAGCTGTCTGAATCACTACGAGGTATTTCCGAGTCTACCACCATGTTTTGGCATCTATAGGGAAAGCTCTCACTGCAAACAAAAGGTTAATAGTTCTGCTTTTCCAGCTGTTTCACTGGGGCCAGATGTCTGAGTAGCTCAAAATACTTAGCTGCATATTAGGGCCACACAATCTGCTGCTGCTTGTCAGGAGAGCTGTTAACTTCTGTAGAATGTTGCTCTGAATGCCATTAAGGTTTGAATTAAAATAAATTTGCTAAGTGGCTTGTATATTCGTGCTGGGACAAGAATTAGTCTATCGGAAGCAAAAGCACATGATTTCCCCTCTACCTGATCTGAGGGACACTCTCAGGCTTGATACCGACCCTCTCCACCGTCTGTGTTCCCTGGCTGGCTTTCGCAGTTCTGCACGTTGCCTGCACAATGCCATATGCATCCCCAAACCTTCTCTCCATGTGGAATCTTATACGATGGAAAGAATTCTTGGAAAACCCGTTAAGGGTTTATGCTCATCGAGAGTACTGTTGTGTGCTCGCTTTGGCAGCACACGTGACTAAAATTGGAATGACACAGCGAAGAATGGCATGGTCCCTGCGCAGGGATGACACATAGATTCATGAGAATAGTGTCGTAACAGTGAACAATTATCTACTGTCCTACAGATTATAAATGATAAGATGCCATGCATGTCTTAGATTCGGACAATCTAAGTTCAAAGTTAAATTTAAGTCAAGTTTGAGTTTAAATTTAGTGCTTAGTTCTTTACGTACTGTATCTGCAGGCCACATCTCACATCTGGCCCATTTGCATACATGCTGTCTCATTTATTCCTTATAATTATTGCAAGAGGCAGTTATATTTGCTATCTTCATTCTCGTGAAGGGGAAACTGAGACGAGGTACTGGTGACGCTGGGATTGAACTGTAACTTAGTTAACTAATTCCATGGGCCAAGAGTTTTGTATTGTTTCTTGCTTGGATCAGTACAGATTGCTTCCTCTGTGGCAACTATTGACAACCACACAAATAAAGGTTTTGGTGCTGCGACTGGCAGAGAAGGCGGGAGCATTTCAGAGTTCAGTTCCTAGCTGAGCGAGGGCCTGGGAGCCTGAGGAAGCAGCCTAGCTTCGAGGAGGTTCTCAGGATCAACACCTTCTTTCTGCCTTCTCAATGTGTTTGGCAATTGCCACAGTGAACAGTTTCTGTCATTTTCACCTAAGATATCTTTGAATTAGTCCCATAAGCTGTTTACACATATTGATGCCATACGACTTGCCCCTTTTCAAAAGAGAAAAATACAAAACTTGTAAGTTTTTTTTTTTAAATTAACATTTATTTATTTTTGAGAGAGACAGGAAGAGTGAGAGTGGGGAAGGGGCAGAGAGAGAGGGAGACACAGAATCTGAAGCAGGCTCCAGGCTCTGACCTGTCAGCACAGACCCTGATGTGGGGCCCGAAATCATGAAACCTGAGATCATGACCTGAGCCGAAGTCGGAAGCTTGACCGTCGAAGCTGATGGAGCTACCCAGGGGCCCCAAAACTCGTAACCTTGAAACAAAATTATTCCTGTAGTACTGTGGAATGTAGGGAGCTTTCATTTCATTTTTAACAAGAAAATTTGCATTTCATGGGAAAGGGAGAGAGAGAGAGAGAGAGTGTGTGTGTGTGTGTGTGTGCGCGCATGTGCGTGCCCGCACATACACACATCCATGATGGTCCTGATAATTATGAAAAATTATTTTTACTTAATTAGTTTACTTAACTATAGAAAATGATCTTGCAAAGATACATGCACTATCCACCTTTTACCAAAGAACTTCAGAAAACTGAATTAATGTATCTAACTAGCATTTTGTTTACATTCTTCTATCTTCTTTATGTTCTTCCTTAATAATCAAGTGTAGCATAAAATAAGAACCCTGCCGCTGTTGACATAATTTATAGAAATGTATTAGGATGGCTAAACTGACACATTATCTTGTATTTTACGTGGATATTAAGGTATTCAGAGCCTTAGGAAAAGTGATAAAGAGGGAAAGTAAGATCGGGACAGACTAGGACTTACTAAGAAATTTTCAAAACAATGCAAAGAGTGCACAACTGTGCTAAAATCAATAGGGGGTGCGATTTCATTCGAAGTGTCATATTTCAAGAAGTCTTAATACCGGTGTTCCATTTCTCATTTAAATATCTCTAAAGTCTTCTAGGTCCAAATGAATGAGACAGAATAAGGAAAATCTTCCTTATGTCTCCCAAACAAAAAGGAAGGGTAGCTAAAAATGTATTTTTATGTTAAATGACATACGTAGACTTACCTTAAAAAAGGGAAGAGGAAATCTCCACTGATACCTAGGATAAATAGAAAATAACTTTAAATATCTACGAGAGGGGGAAGAAGACAGATTTTACTCAAAGTAATAGCAATTAGATTGACAACTGGCTTTTTATCATTAAAAAAAAATAAAGTCAATAAACTGTCATCTTTAAGGTATCCAACTTGAGAGTGCTTAGACTAGCTATGCCATTATACTGCCGGAAAGGTGTCAGAATAAAGTCAAGGCATGTAAGAGATACAAAGTCTATGAAAGCTTATTATCCATCGACCCATCTGGAAGAAACCACTGAGGATGTAGCTAAGGAGGAAAACATTGAATCTAGCTGGGAAAAGTGAGGTTCAAATGACACTGTAACCAAAAAAAGTTCAAATATGTGATACTAGTTTCCCATCGCTGCTTGTAACAAATACCCACAAGCTTAGTGATTCAAAGCCACCAATTTATTGTCACCAAATCTGGAGGTCAGAAGTTTAAAATTGTTCTCACTAGGCTAAAATCACGGTGTCAGCGGGTTTGATGTATTTCAGATACCTTGAGGAGAGTACACTTTCTTGCCTTTTTCCAGCTCTCAAGGCTACATGCATTTTTTTTTTTTTTGGCTCATGGCTCTTTTCTTCATCTTCAGAGCCAACTAAAGTAGCATCTTGAAATCTCCATTTTCTCCCTCTGCTTTCCACATTTCCTTGTCTGACTCTCTGGCCATCGTCTTTCCCTTCTAAGGACACTTTTGATTTCTTTGAGCTCACACAGATAACCCAGGAAAAGCTCCCCACTTTGAATCCTCTAACTTAATCACATGCTTAGTCTCCTTTTTTGCCATGTACGGTAACATATTCACAGATTCCAGGGAATAGAACACAGACATTTTAGAAAGACCCTTTATTCCATTTGCCACACATTGATCAAGCTAAAAAATCAAATACTGTAGAAGTAAAAGAAAGACAGTAGCTTCATTTTTTTTTTTAGAATAAAACAAGGGAGAGCAGCAATATTAATCATCTAGTAAAAAAAGGATCAAATTAATTTTAAAGAAAATAGAGGGCAGAAAATTATAAAAAGACAAAAATGCACAATTGAGAAATTCAACAAATGAAAGGGTTGATCACTTGAAAAGACTAATAATTTTGACTGGGGCGCCTGGGTGGCGCAGTCGGTTAAGCGTCCGACTTCAGCCAGGTCACGATCTTGCGGTCCGTGAGTTCGAGCCCCGCGTCAGGCTCTGGGCTGATGGCTCGGAGCCTGGAGCCTGTTTCCGATTCTGTGTCTCCCTCTCTCTCTGCCCCTCCCCCGTTCATGCTCTGTCTCTCTCTGTCCCAAAAATAAATAAAAAACATTGAAAAAAAATTAAAAAAAAAAAAAAAAAAGAAAAGACTAATAATTTTGACAAACTACTGGCAAGACTAACCAAGAAAAAGTGTTTAATGCACAAATCCCCCATAATGGAAAACACATACATGAAAAGTTAATACAAAGATATTGTAAACAACTCTATGTAAATCAACTTGAAAAAACAGAAGAAATAAAAGAAATCTTAGGAAAATGCAATTTAACAAAACACACCTGAGAAAAAATAGAAACTCTGAATAGTCCTAGATCTATGATATAAATTTAATTCATAATTAATGGGAGAAAACTACCCAAATCCTTTTCAAAGTCCAGAATAAACTTGAAACTAAAGCCTTTCAAAATATTACAAGACAAAATTACTAGCTAATTTTTCTCATAAACATGTAAAAAACCCTGGTGCAAAAAAAAAAAAAAAAAAAAATCCAGAGATATACTAATAGGATAATACATCAAAAATAAATGAGTTTTAGTCCAGGAATACAAAGTAGGCTTAACATTTGAAAATGAAACGTGTAATTCACCATAAAAATGAGAAATTTATTTGATCATTAAAAAAATTAATGTTTACTTATTTTTGAGAGACAGAGCACAAGCAGGGCAGAGAGAGAGGGAGACACAGAATCCAAAGCAGGTTCCAGGCTCCGAGCTGGCAGCACAGAGCCTGATGCAGGGCTTGAACCCACGGACTGTGAGATCATGACCTGAGCCTAAGTCGGATGCTTAATTGACTGAGCCACCCAGGCGCCCCTGTTTGATCATTTTAACAGTTGTGGAAAGTGCATTTGATATAACTTAGCACCTATTCATGATGGGATTGTGTACTTAGAAAATCCAAAAAAGGCTAAAGATAAATTATTAGTAATTGAGTAAATTCAGTAAGGTCACTGGATTTACTCTCAATACTTTATATACTTTGTAAACATATATTGCCACAAATAATCGAAAGATAAAATTTTAAAAATGGATATCACTAATAGTACCATAAAGCAACTCTAGAAATAAATCTAGAAGAGATTTGGAAGACATTGACACAAAGAACTATAAAATATTACTGAGGGGAATTACAGAACATCTAAATAAAAGGAATGACATTTCATGTTTAGGGATTAAAGGCTCAATGAAATATTGGTAGGGCTTCCTAAAAGTCAGGCCATTGATTTATTACAATTTCAACTAAAATCTAAGCTGAATTTTTTTTTTTTTTGGTGAAAAATTTCACAATGATTTTAAAATGTATATGGAACTAAAGAAGAGCAAGGAAGGTGAAATTAATCTTGGAGAAAAACAAGTTAGGCAACCTACCTTTGTAGATGTCAGCATTTATTATATTATAGTAAGGGAGGCAGTATGGTATTAATGTAAAAAAGTACGCAAATAGAACAATGAAGGAGAAAGGAGTAGATTGTCTAACGAATAATGTTATGTCAATAAAATATCTATATAGAAAAAATGATCCAAACCTCTGTTTTACACCATGCATGGAAATTAGTTTGAGGTGGATTGTAACTCTAATATGAAAGGTAACACAATAAAGTCTATAGAAGATTACATATGAGGATATTTTTATCATCTTCGAGTAGACAAAGTTTTCTTAAATAGGACATGTAAAGCTCTGATTATAAAGGAAATGACTGGTAGATTTGATTGTAGTAAAATTAAGACTCTGTGCTCCTCAGAACATATTCTTAAGGCTGTGAGAATCAACCTCCTTCCGAGAGTCCTGGATTTCTAGCAGTCACTAAAAAAAGGCAGACAGTGCAATTTTAAAATTGAGAAAAAGACTTAAAAGTCACTCGCTAAAAAGTCTGCTACAATTGCTAGTAAGCATGAAAATGTGCTGTACATGATTAGCTATCATAGAAATAAAAACTATACTATAATCAGATGCTATCACCTATGTATCAGAATGACTATAATTGAAAACAAAACCAAAACAATTCTTTAATACTAAAATAGTTCTTTAGTACGAAAAGGGTCTCATATTGCTTGTGGGAGTGTAAATTGGTACAGTCCCTTGGAAATCTGTTTTGCAGTATCCACTAAAGTTCAATGCTTGCATACTGTATGGTCAGAAGTTCCAGCTCAAAGTATGTACCCAAAAGAACGGCCCGCACATATTCATGAAAAGATATATAGAGACGGATGGGTGTATCTATACAGTAAAACCTTGGTATGTGAATAACTTGTTCTGTGAGTGTTCTGCGAGACAAGCAAACATTTCTAATAAATTTGTTTTTATTTTTTTAAATGTTTATTTTTGAGAAAGAGAGAGACAGAGCGTGAGTGGGGGAGGGGCAGAGACAGAGGGAGACACAGAATCGGAAGCGTGTTCCAAGCTCTGAGCTGTCAGCACAGAGCCCGATTATGGGACTCGAACCCATGAGCCGTGAGATCATGACCTGAGCCAGTTGGATGCTTAACCGACTGAGCCACCCAGGGGTCCCTAAATTTTAACTTGATAAGTGAGAGATATCTTGCAATACAAATAGTATGTGATGCCAAATGTCACATGATCACAACTGAGCCAATGGATCTTGAATTTTGCTTTGATATACAAGTGCTTTGGATGTTTCCGGAATGAATTATGCTCACAAATCAAGGCTTCACTGTATGTCTACACTCATAGCTGCAATGTTTATGTTAGTCCAAAGTGGAAATAACCCAAATGGTTATCAGCACAAAGGCAGGTAAGTAAATTTTGGTATATTCATTTGTTTTCTTAATTTCCATTTCCTTTAAAAAAATTTTTTTTTAAAAAGTTTATTTATTTTAAGAGAGACGGAGAGCACAAGCAGGAGAGGGGCAGAGAGAGAGGGAGAGACAGAGAGCCAAGCAGGCTCTGCACTGTCAGTGTGGAGCCCTCCACGGGGTTCAAACCCAATAACTGTGAGATCATTACCTGAGGTGAAATCAAGACGCACTCAACCAACTGAGCCACCCAGGCACCCCCTTAATTCCTATTTCTCATATTAGCATTATTATAGCAGCTTCATTTTGGTTAGAATACACCAGATTTTTCCTTGTTTAATAACCTTACACACAAATAATTTATTATTTTTGATATATGTAATTTAAGCTAATTTATACATACATTATATACATATATATAATATACGTAACTAATTTTGACTTGGTTTTATTTTTTTGCAATCTGGGAATCTCCTTGTTAATAGTTGGGTTTAACTCATTTATATGAGTTGTGTTTATAGGTATGTTTAATGTTATAAGTTATGAAATATTTACATTGTGTGTGAATAGTCACATTCAGAGGGTTTGATGAGGACTTCTGTATTACTAGACTTCTGTATTCTGCTCTATTTTTTGATCAGAGTGGTGCTAAAAATTAATCAAACTGTACATTTAATATGTGTCTTTTGGAACACACTTTATATATCAATTAAAGCATGTCAATTTAAAAATTTACATAAAGTAAGTAAGTTTTAATAAGAATTCAAGGATTTAAGGACATCTCTCCAAAACGGATATGGCACGTGATGAATATGATATTATAATTCTAAATAAAAATATTTACCCAATCCATGCTATAAGCAAAACAAGACAAAACAAAAAGATGATTCAACAGCAAAATATGGAAGGAGAAGTATCAAAATTATTGGAAGGAATAAAAGAGAGCATATTTACGACATCAAGTAAGGAATATATTCTTCAAGAAGAAAGTAAAAAGAAAAATCTCTATTCAAGGAAATATTGTTTAGTCTGATTTCATAAAAAATTAGCATTTTATAGCAACAAAAATAGTCACAAAAAGATGCCATAAGCAAATGACAGGAAATATGGTCAATTAGGAAAATCAATTTAGTATGTATATAATATTCACAATTTTTGATGGGAATGTAAATTAGAATAAAATTTGAGTAAGTGGAGCATCTGGTGGCTTAGTCCACTGAGTGCCCAACTCTGGATTTCAGCTCAGGTCATGATCTCATGGTTTGTGAGTTCGAGCCCTGCATTGGGCTCTGTGCTGACAGTGTAGAGCTTGCTTGGGATTCTCTCTTTCCCTCTCTCTGCCCCTCCCCCACTCTGTGTGCGTGTGTGTGTGTGTGTGTATGTGTGTGTGTATAAAGATTATACATACTATATAAAGAATATATTTGTATATATACACAAGGAGTGTATATATAAGTATAAACTCCCAGTACAAGTGCTTGGATGTTTATTAAAGCAATAATTGCAAACAGAAAAGAGACTATATGACCAAAACATTCTTCAAAAAGGCAAATTAAATACAATTAGATATTATGTTAAATAGGGGCACCTGGGTGGCTCAGTCAGTTAAAATGTCCGACTTTGGCTCAGGTCATGATCTTATGGTTCATGAGTTTGAGCACTAGGGCAGGCTCTGTGCTGACAGCTCAGAGCCCAGAGCCTGCTTTGGATTCTGTGTCTCCCTCTCCTTCTGCCCCTCCCCTGTTTGTACTCTGTCTGTCTCTCTCTGAAAAATAAATAAGCATTAATGTTAAATACAATATAGTATCTATATATCAGATAATAGAAAACATTTATCTTGATAGGTTTACAAAGATAAGTATCCAAGCATATTTTGAATGCAGCAAGATGTATGCAGTGATCACATTTATATAAATAAACACTCACACACATTCAATGTGCGAATTTGTTAAACCAATGCAATGCATCCTTTTCGAAAATTAGTGTGTGTGTGTGTGTGTGTGTGTGTATGTGTGTGTATGTGTGTGTGTGTGTGTGTGTGTGTGTGAGTAAAGCTATAAAAGTGGGTTGATGGTAGAGATTGCTTCTGATGACCAGGGCTGAGAAATAGGAAGGGTATAGGGAAAATGACATAGGGTATGCTGCGAAATTAGAATTTACTTCCTTTCTAAAAATTAGTTCTTTTTTTTTTTCAAATTTTAAACATTTGAAGCAAATATTAAAGAATTGTAAATGCTTACAATTCTTGGTGGCGTAATTCATATGTGATAATTTCGTTGTTCAATATGTTATAAAAGTGCTCTGGAAGGCTTTTTAATTGGTGAGATAAATAGGTCCATTTAGGTGGCCAGGAGTGTTGGCGAAGTGATTTGGAGACCAAATGAAAAGTCGACTCGGGATCCTGATAAAAGAAGTTAGCAACTCATGCTGGAACGAAGGTACAGAGACCCGAGGGAGATACCACTGAAGATTTGCATTTATTATCATGTTTCTGCATTTGAGTTAGAGGAGGGGAAAAGAGAGAAGGGCGGTGGTCGGTGACAATCATTCTTTTATTCATCTATTCATTAACTCAAAAAGGACTTACAGAGCAAGGGCTAAGTATTGCATATTGTCCTAGCTGCCGTCAGTTCACACAGGAAAGTTTCCTTCCGTCTCAAAGAAATGTGGCGACCCCTCTACTAATAAATGCAAATGGCCACTGTAGTACAGGAGAAAGAATGTGTGTGGGTATTGGAGAAGATCTCCCATTCTGGAAAGATCTCATGTTTTGAAAGATGAGACATTACAGGGAGAGTGGAAGGTAGCTGCAAACCACTACATGTAAAGAAATGGGGAAACGGGGGCAGGAACGATCAGAGACATTTGGGTCACTAAATTCATCTTGTCCTGTTCAAGCAGAGTGTTTTGTGAGAACCAGCCGATCAGAGGCTGTAAATCAGCATGAGGCCTCATTGCCAAGAGCCCTTTAGACCGTTCTTCGTTGTTATGGGTGATTGGACGCCATCTAAGCATTTCCAGACTGGGAACGATATAACAATTACTGTTTTGGAAACGGAATCCAGTCAGCTGGGCAGAGGAAAGAACAGAGGCCAGAAACAGAAAGATACATGAGGCTGCTAAAGAAAACCATAGACTAATAAGATAGAGGTAGTGTGGGTGGAAAGGAGGGGAGAATTTAAAAATGAAAGTGGTATAGTATGGGGAGATTTGCTGGCTCTTTGCATACGGGGAGGCAGGGAGCAGAGAGGTGATAATGACTGAATTTTCATTAGGCATCAGATAAGCACTTTTAAGTCATCCAATGATGTCCAGTTGGCAGGTGGAAATAGGAAAACCAATTATGGGTCTGCGTCTGCCTATGAATTTCAGGAAGCCTGTATTGAAGCCAGTTCCCCTTTTAGTCAGGAATCCCATTTGGGCTAATAAGCTTCAGAACCATGGCTTACTTCGTGTCATGGCTTTGGCTGTGACAGGAAAGTTTATTTATTGAATTGGAAGTTATTCTCCTGAAGTACAATCAGTATGGATGCACATCTAAGGGGAACTCTTTCTCTCTCGACAGCATTACCACAAAGTGAAAATTTCCACACAGAACTGGACAAATATTAATGTAGGAAGACACTGAGGAAGGACACTGATTGGTTTACTGGAAAGGGTCTGATTCAGATAAACTAATACATGTAGACAGTCTCAAATATAATGACCTTCTCCGCTCTTAGAGTGTCATGATATGAAAATATTCCATGGCCATTCAGACAGCAATCACTTGCACGCGCAAGGTTTTTAAAAAGGAAAAGGAAAACCTAACGCCTTTGACACCTGGAAGCATGATTTTAAATAGTTGAGGGAATGATCAACTTAAAGTAGGAAGAGCCAAACTGGGGACTAGGTGCTGAGTCATCACTTTTTCCCATTTTGGGAAGTCAGAGGGTTTCACTGAGTGTTTGCTGGTCACTTGTTTATGCCAAGAAATTGATTACTTCCTTTGCCTGAAGTTAAAGAGCTCTGAAGACACTTTGTCGAGATCTGATGTTTTGAGAACACTTACAATCATGAGCTCAGAATTGCTTGAACACATACTCATTGGTCATGCCCTAACTCAGAGCCAGGGTAGAGAATTTGAAAAATGAAATCCAATTGTCAATTTATACAATATGTCTGCAAGTTCTTGAATATCCAATTAAATTGCTAGCTCAACTATGCTTCCTCTAGCAAAAAAAAAAAAAAAAAAAAAAAAAAAAAAAAAAGGATTCTCATTTCCTGAATCCCAATGACATTTTCTTTATCCCCTTGTAAGATGCCTTATTTAGAGAAACACAGTGTGAACTTGTATATTCATCTATTCTGTAATCGTTCACAGGACTGGTCACTTTGCCCTGGGAGAGGGTGGAAAATCAGAAGGAAGTGGATAGTCCCATGTCAATCACTGTAAGAAGAAATTATACTTGAGAACAAGGTAGAAGAAAGCTAGATTAGCCTTGGTCAGAAGGAATCCAGGCAAATAGACCCACCCATAACTTCCATCTCTGTCAAAAAGGCCGTTTTACTCTTGTTGCTATTATGCCAGCACTGGATGCCCACTGTCAGAGGCTGGATGATGCCAGCTGGGTGAAACATTTTGTCAGATTGTGGCTGAGTCCCTTTTCCATGGTAGATGCTCCCTGCTGGGCATTAACATGTGATACAAAGGCCTTCATACTTTTTGCCCACTCTCATGTCTCCACCTCAGACTTCCTTGTCCTTAATTGTCTGATTGTTCCCTATAAAGGCACTTGGTCAGTTGACCAGCTCATTGGCCACTGCTCATGAATTCATATATATTCTAGTATCTGGATATTTCTCCTCCCACACAAGACATATGACCACTTGTGCTGTTCCAAGCTCTGCCCATCGATAGTATTTTCCATTACTACTTTGGATTGAGGTCATCCTTAAGTTTAATGCAATTATAGTCCATTTTTATCTAGCTATCAAACTTCTCAACTTATCTTTGACTTTCAACAGTTTGATTAAAATGTGTACTGGTGTGGATCTCTGGGTTTACCTAAGTAGAAGTTGTTGAGCTTCTTGGATTTGTATATCTATGTATTTCCTCAAATTTGGGAAGTTTTCAGCCATTATGTTTTCAAATAATTTCTCCAGCTCTGTCTTTATTCTCCTACAATGCCCATCATGTGTCTGCCAGCTGGCCTGAATCTGTCCCATAAATTGATGTTTTTAAGCTCCAATTTTTTAAATAATTTATATCTCCTTTTTGATATTGTTTTTTGATGATAGGCCATTTTCCCATATTTCTTTCAGTTCTTTGTGTTCTCGTTTAGCATGTTTGAGACAGTTGTTTTAAAACTTTTCTTTACTAAATCTCATGCATGTGTTTCTTCAGTGATGGTTTCTGCTTTAGAACACAAAACAAAATCAATGTGAAGAGAAGGACATTGTGTTTTTTTTAATGTTTACTTAGTTATTTTGAGAGAGAGAGAGTGAGAGCGCAAGCAGGGGAGGGGCAGAGAGAGAGAGAGGGAGAGAGAGAATCCCAAGCAGGCTCTGTGCTGTCCGCATGGAGCTCGATCCCACAAACTGTGAGATCGGGACCTGAGCCGAAATCAAAAGCCAGACACTTAACTCATTGAGGCACCCAGGTGCCCGTGTTCCGTTTTGTTTTTAATTGAGGTATAATTGACATATTTGGGGAGTAAAACATAAAGATATGACATTTGTATATTACAAAATGGTCACCACAATTAGTTAACATCTGTTATCATACATAGTTACATTCTTTTCTTGTGATATCTTTTAAGATCCACTGTTGCAGTAAGTTTCAAATATGCAAAACAATAATGTTAACTATAGTCACTGTGTTTTACATTACTTCCCCAGGACTTACTGACTTTATAACTGGGGGTTTACTTCCCTCTTCCCCACCATATACATGATTGCTTTTCAATGCCTTAATTTCTCGAAGAATTTTACCTCAGCTCTTCCGGGCCTTAGAAATGTGTTCTAACGCATTTCTCTGCCATAGTCCCTTGCCTTCATATATCTGTAGGTTTAGTCTCTCCACAGTTTCCACACAATGTGCTACCCATCACTGCCTGCCACGGCTTCCACCAGCTATGCCACTTTTCCTATCTGACCTCCAAGTCAGGTGAGACTGGAATCAGTACCCTGGCAGTCCCAAGGGAGACTAGAACATACTAAAAAATTCCAGTCTGCTCCTTTCATCCAGAGGGAAAGAATGGAGACTTAAGCTACTTTCTCCTGACCATGCTGTGCTGCCCCAGAAAGGGGATGGGGCAAGGTGAATGAAATCACCGAAAATTTCCAAAACTGGAACAGGTTCAGCTCCTTCCCCCATCAGAGCAGTTGTATTTGTCTTTATTTCTGCCAAGAACACTTTTTTTCAGAACATTGAAGATATCCTTCTTATCTTCTTGTTCTCAACTCAGATGACATACCTTCAGAAGATCTTTCTTGACCACCACAATTAAGGTAGCTGTTGCTTTTTTATTTGCTTCAGCTAACCTATCTGTTGCTTATGTTTCTCCCCTGTTCAGATATTAGGACAACAGTAACAACAATAGTAGCACTGAGAAGTGACTGTGGCTTCCTCTGATCTCAAAGGTGCTCATCTAAATTTCAGTTTTACTGGAAATTGGCATAGCAGGGGACACACAGGCATCTGATTCTCACAGCTGGGATTTGGAGTTATTGTATTCTGCCATAAGGAAGTCAGGGAGGTTCTTTTTATCCCAGTCGGTGAAGCTAAGTTTATAGGTTTCATAAATTAGTTTGTATACATCAATTTTTATTTAAAATAAGGTTGTGCTTTAATTTTTAAATAACGAAATATGCATGACATCTGCATTTAGAATTAATGAATGCTATATTCCCCCCCCCCAAATTTCTTATGTAGCCCTTCTTTATCTATTTACTTACATTAAAAAAACAATTATAGATATAGTGAAAGCCGCTCTCCCTCATGTATTACAACTCCAAGTTTCCCCAGACTTAGTGACTAACATGGATTTCAGTTATTCCAGCAAGGCCAGATGGATTTCCAGGATATCCCTCACCCCTTGATTCTTATCGCACATATATTCTATAAATCAATGTTTCTCAGTCTTTACTGTGTATATGAACCACCTGTTGCCACATGACCTTCTCCCTCTTCAAACACAGAAACATAAAATCTTCCTTATGCTGGATTCCTCTTATGCTTCAAATTTCTCTCTTAAAGAGCCTGTCGATATTAAGGGCAGTGTTAGGTCCACTGGACTTTCCAGTGTTAGGTCCACTGGAAGATAATATCCTTATCTAAAAGTCAACTGACTTGAGATTGTTTTAAGGTTTCTTTATTTTGAGAGAGAGCATGCGAGCATGAGTTGGGGAGGGGCAGAGAGAGAGAGAGAGAGAGAGAATCCCAAGGTGGGGTTTGAACCCATGAACCATGAGATCATGACCTGAGTTGAAATCAAGAGTAAGACGCTTAACTGACTGAGCCACCCAGAAGCCCCTGATTTGCGATGTTAATCACATCTATAAAATCTTTTCACCGCAGCCCCTAGGTTAGTGCTTGACTGAATAACCGGAAGAGAGTATGTGTGCCTCAAGGGCCAGAAATTTGGGGGACTGCCTTAGAGTTCTCCCTAACACACCTGCTAAGTCCAGGACAGGTGTTCACTTAAAGTAAAAGTCAGTACGGCCTCTGGAATTTCCCCACGTTGGAACGAGGAGCTGGCTATACAAGTATGATCACAAAGTGCTTGCATTCAGTACTTCCACAAAATGGTTATTTTTTCACATTAGATTTGCTAAGTGCAATTCTATTCATGAGAGACAGTCAAGTTCTAGAACTTCAAAGTGTTTATTATCTAGTAAACATAGGAGTAAAAAATTTGAATACGTATTTTAATGGAATACATGGTTTAATAAGGCAAACAAATTATTAAGGAAATACATATTATATATATTTTACATATTAATATTATATCTGTAATTTATATATATACTTATAGAAAGCATATATATATATATATATATACTTATAGAAAGCATATATATATATATATATATATATATATATATATATATATTCATACATACCGTAAATTAATGATGAGTGCTATCGATGACAGCAGACCTGGTCCAAGGATCCAGGGAGGGAGGAGAGCCCACAAGAGCAGCCAAGAGGGTCCTTGCCTTCATGCAAGGTGGAAATCAAATGTGAGCCAGCAGGAGAGAGTCAAATGTGAGCCATCTTCCTAAAGCAGAGTTTAAGGAAGATAGGAAGATATATATATATATCTATATCTATATCTATCTATCTATCTATATATCTATATATATATATATAGATATATAGATAGATAGATAGATATAGATATATAAATGGAACATCCAGGAGACTCAGAAAGGAAAAGAGGAAGCCTCCTTTTTTGTTCAGGGTGTAAGGGTTTTTACTGAGGATGGTGATCTGGTGCCCACATCTTCTCAGGCATCCAGGAACCAGTGAGAACAAACATGGTGGCCCAGGGATTATTCCTTGGAGCCAGGGGACCTTAGCTTGGAGATATCTAGCACAGATGGTCTAGAATATGCATATGATAACTTCCTCTGGTCATTCTCACCTGGTCCTTCCTTATGTTATTTATTCCAGAGAATCATTAACTCCTTGTCTCTTACAGGGAGGACATAGGTTATTTGCATTACAAGGCTATGTGTAGAGTTGGGAGGGCAGTGCAGGTCCTGGCAAGAATAGAAGCCAGAAAAGAAGCAAAGGAGAAACACAGCTTTTTCTCTCCTGGGTTCCCCTTGGCTTCCCTGTCTCACTATGAAGAGAAACAAACAAAAGAATGATGTAGTAAAGAGTGGGGGGTGTATTAGGTGAGCTATTCAGAGAAGGACTGTGGGAACAGGCCAAGTCAGAGCAGAACCCAGAAGGAAGTGAAGGAATAGACCAGAAATTGATCCCAAGTCCAAGTCCAAGGTTGTCACAATCTCAGTCTTCTTAAAGACCAAGGCACTGAGTCGGAGGTGAAGAGTTTGAAATTCGGTAGGGAAGGAAGGCTAAAGACAGATTACACGGAATTACAATCCAGCATACCTGGCAAGGTAAACGTCACCTGAAAGCTTGTAAAATATGCAGAATTTCGGGCCCCACCTCAGACCTGCAGAGTCAAAATCTGCACCTCCACAAGATTCTCAAGTGATTCTCAGGTAATTCAGTTGACATTGAAAGTTTCAAAAGCACTGAGTGCAGACAGAAAACATTGCAGATATTTTTAAATCATTATTGATGAAAAGCCATTGGTTTGGAAAAGGGATTGATGTGACCTGATTTTCAGTTATTAAAAGCCACCCCGGCTCTTTGGAGACTAGACTAGGGAGGGGGATATAAGAGTTAGGATGCTAAGCTGTGGTGCAGGTGGGAGAGAGAGTCCTGAGATGCTCTCACTCACCACCTGGAAGATCGGGGTAGGTATAAAACTGTCTGGAATGCATATTTGCAGAGTGATCACGTGGAACAGAACCTGTACATTCCGTCCTTGAAATCAAATCACGTTGATCTTTTCTCAGTTCTCAGATGAAAGTTAATTTGTGACTATTTATTCTTTATTTTTTTTTAACTTTGGCACCTGCTGTTCTGTGCCAATTAGAATTTTAACCTGGAGAAGCAGAGCCGCTATCTACATAATCAAGAAGATAATTAAAAGTGATAGAGCAATTTCAAAATGATTTTAAAATAGATATTTATGAAATTTTCACATAGTAGGAAAGAAAATAATATCTACAAATATAAATAAGGAATCAAAATAGAGAGAGAGAGGGAAAAAGATCTTATCGGAAATTCTGACAATAAAAAAGGTCTTGAAATTAGAAAAACGTTAATTGAAGGGAGAAACTCTTGGCTGAGCCAAAAAAGCAAACTGGGGAGGTGGACAGTGGTAATGAATATTTACCTTGAATGCTTTAAATATTGGTAAAAACATGACAACTATGAAGAAGAAGAATAGGAACACTGAGTGTCTATTTAGAAGAGCCAACACACACCTGATAGAAGTTCCAGAAGGAAAGGATGAGACAATATTCAAAGCAGAGAGACAATATTCAAAATGGTACATTTTCTAGAATTGAAAGACAGGTATCTAACAGATGGAAAATACACTCCGAGTAGTAAACAAGATAAAAAAAAATGTCCCTCACTTAGACACATCATGGGAAAACTGATGAACGTTGAAAATGACAAAAAACGTTAAAGATAAAAACCAAGGTTGCAGCAAGGGGAAAGAACCAGATGGACAGAAGTTGCCTGGGAAGCACTCTTTCTGCCTGTGCTGGTGCGGCCATACCAGATGTTAGATGTTCAAGTATTTCCTAACCAGCCTGAGCCTCAGATTATCCTGACCACTGTCCTTTAACTTCTTTAGGACACACTGGATCTCCCCAACATACAAGAGTTAAGAGAGCCCCCCGCCCCCACCCCGGCACAGTAGCATGAATCTCGCGTGTCGTGGCTGCTGCCCATTCTGACTTGTCATGACCTGGGCGCACATTGCATGCAAATATTAAAGACACATGGCATGGAAATATTAAAATATTACCTGAAGAGATGTAAACTATCACGACCGATAGATGTCGAGTCAGTGTTCAAGCAAACTAGTTTCAAATATTGACAAATCTCAACTTACTGAAAACAAATTGAAAAAACACTTCGTTGGGAATACAAGTGGATCCAAATACGACAAGCAGGAAAAAAAAAAGATGAGCAAAGAATGGTGAAATTTACTCAAAGTGGTAAAAAAAATCAACATCAACACAGCCATTTAAGAAAATTAAAAAAAAAATGGAAATAGAGTTCTAGGCAAAAATAACAAGGGAAGATTGTATGGGAGAAGAGCAAAGAAATTATAATAGTATTTAAAATCTGCTATGCCCCCACTTCCTTTAGGAGAAAAATCAACATTTAATGAATTTAGGCACAATTAGAGACTGTGCAGCTTTATCTGTATTTATTTATCCTTCATGCTTTGGTGAAAGGCCCATGAATATCCTTTGTTCAGGTTTCTTATGGTAGTTACCATATAGTTTATACATTTCTCCATATAGAAATACACTTTTCTCTCTTTTTCTAATTGTGCAGTTATATCTGGGGTAGAAAGTATGGCTTAGGATACAGGACTGGGGGCATTTTGGATGGCGGATACATATGTATTTTTATATTTTCCTGGCACATCCTTGATTTTTTAATATACAAAAATGTAAATACTCAGTGGAATGAAGAATGTAAGTCTGAAAGTCTGAGGGATCGATTCGCAACTTTGCCTCTCTGCTAAATTACTTGGGGCCATCCATTCATCTCAGAAGTACTCAAGATACTCACTCCTAAAAACACATTATAAAACAATTTCTTAAGATCCCTTCTGCTCTGACAGCTTAGAGTCTGACATATGACTTACAATTTCACTCCGTTTCAGGGGCAGTGCCTCTGGCCAGGCTATTCTAGTCAGCTGTCCATTAGACCAGATAATCTCTAAGAAACTGCAACAAAGTGATTTCAGTTTAACATGCCCAAATTATCCTATATCTTTCACTAGCCTTGGGTAACCTTAAGTACAGGCTTACATGCATCAGGTTGAGGTTCAGAAGAGGGAGATGTGGATGAAAGGAAATAATACCTGTAGTGGAGGGGAGGAGCCTTCACTCTGCATAGTTTCCAGGAGGGGACAACGAAATGCCAAGAGGGTCAAAAAATCATAAATGTCAAACCTGTGGGTGGAGTGAGCATTATTGATGTTGGTTCATGCTTTGGCTTAAGAGGAACTCTGAGGCTGTCTGCCCAAGTGGAAGGAATTTCAAATGTGGATAGTCCTGGATTCCCATTGTCTGTATTACACAACTTCTAGATGTGTGGCTCCGAGTACATAACTTAACGTCTTTGAGCCTCTACATTCAACCTCTGAGAGTTACCAAGAGAAAAAATACCATGAGATGATGTAGATAAAACATCTAATATACCTCTTGGCACATAGACTATCATTAATAAATAGTAGCTAATATTATTTTAACTATGCCCCCACTTAAGTCACTAGCATAATTTATTAGTAAAATAATAATAGGTAATTTATAATGTTTTATACATGCATTCATAAGAATTAACTCACTATATATTCACAATGTAGATGAATATGTGGTATTCTTGAAACAGAGCCAGGTTACTGCTCTGTTTTATCAACAGCAAGAGGTTTCTACAGACTTAATTCAGTATAAATCATGTACATAGTCCTTGAGTATTTTGCATAAAGGATCTCGAAGCAATCAGCTTTGGAGTGTGCATAGTTCATAGCTCTCCTCATAATATGTGCAAAGTAATCAGAAAATCCATATTATTTTCTTTCACTAACAATGTAGATTTGGGATCATTGTATAAATAATTCTTTAATAATATCCAATAAAACAAATAATAAAAATATGCTTTATGCAAGGACCATTAAACCTTACAAATTAATAATAACACCTTGCTTTTTAATAGGGTTATAAACTTTTCAAAGTATTTTTAGACCTTTTTGTTTTCACTAGGTAATGGGAATTCAAACCAACATGTCATAAAAGGAAGATAAACTCATGAGAGGTGTTCTATTTTTATTAAAAGACTATACAAAGATAGATTTGCAAGTTTCCTTCTTCAGTAGTACCTTATGATCTCTATAATTTATAAGAAAGTGGGGTGATGTATTTGTAGATATTGACTATAGAGTTGACCAAACTTGAGTCTTATGTGACCTTGAGCAAACTATTAAGTTCCTTGAGCTATAGTTTCCCATTTGTTGGAAGGTGGAGAGTAATATCCATTCTTCAAGTGTTAAAAAGATGAAATTACTTCTCTAGTATATCATAAATGTTGAACACATGGTGACTTCTTATTTTATTTTAACCTCTTGTCGTCTTATTATATTGGGGTTCTGAAATATAATCGTCTTGGGGAGAAGTTTCCTGTGACCTGTGGGAGCAGCTTGGATTGTGGCAGAGGGGTTCCCAGTGAGACACCACGAGTGTCTGTCTCTTGAAAATGCAATAAGTTAGTCTTACGGTAGAAGATGATTCATGAGACAATCTTCAGAAGGAGTTCTTACCTGATGTCAGTTATCTGTGGGAAAGTAAGTAAAAGTCACACTTACGCTTAGGGTAAAATGTGACATGCAAAAAAAAAAAAAAAAAAAAAAAAAGGATGTCCCATCTCCAGTGTCTAGAGTAGCAGTGACAGTGTGGTCCTCACTGGAGGGATTCTGCCCAGCAAAGCATTGCCAGATTCACCAGCTAGAGAGGTTGGGTGATGGGGGCAGTGCCCACAGACTGAGGTGGGAATACTGAAGGATCTTCTGAGCACTGCGACACTGTTTCTTCCAACGACCTCAGAAAAAGGTGAGGGCACTTTGAGGGGGAAGCTAGTTTGTTTTTTTCTTCTTCTTCTTTTTTTTAATTTTTCAATGTTTATTTTTGAGAGACGGAGACAGAGACAGAGTGTGAGTGGGGGAGGGGCACAGAGAGAGGGAGACACAGAATCTGAAACAGGCTCCAGGCTCGGAGCTGCCAGCGCAGAGCCCAGCATGGGGTTGGAACTCACAAACCGGTGAGTTCATGACCTGAGCCGAAGCTGGACGCTTAACCGACTGAGCCACCCAGGTCCTCAGGACGCTAATTTCTGACAATAACATCATAGACTTGTACCAATCTGGCTGAGTCACAGATGTAAGGTGACTGGCAAAATATTTAGCAAGCGGGATGCTCGTGTAGCGTTTTCTACCTCTTCTTTTTATAGCGGTGTTTTCACCCAAATAAGAAAGTAAATAGGTTGGTCACCTCTGCTTTGAATCCTGTAGTCAGCTACAAGCTCTGCTTTGGATGCTATTCTACCAGATTGAAGACATGATTTGGCAAAAGTTCCAGTAGCTCAGTCATAGAGAATGAATTATCCAGGATGGAGAAATGAGAAATGATGATGCTGTGGGTTTCGGGGCTTTGCTGACTGTCCATCGTTCTACAGGAACCCCCCCCCCCCCCAAAAAAAAAGGTCTCTATTTTGGCATCCAAAGACCTGTCATAGTGTCTTAAAAAGAGAAAGCTCACTTCCACCTGAATCACAAGACTTACTCAAAGCAACTCCCTTTGCCCTCAAATAAGTATTTTTTTTTCTCCCCAAATGAAAATGCACAGGAATAAAAAGACAAAACCCCCAAAAAATTAGCAAACACCCAGGAAGTGTTTTCAATGTGGCCATAAAAGATTCGAGGCAAGACAACCCAGGTGGTATTTTCCATCTGACTAGCTTGTATTTTAGTGCTTGGCACTGGTGTGGCTGCTCCTATAACAAAGAACAATGCGGTGATTAAAAATTAAATGTTCTGTTTTGTCTCGAGAGCTGTTGTTCTGGGCGTTGCATTGAAAAGCATTCATCCAAAAGGAGAGCCAGGGTTCTGTTCGTGGTGGAGGGCAATGGCGGATTTCCATTTGCTCTGTGCATGTCACTGGAGAGGCTCTAAACTGAGAACAGCTCACGGTCCACTCATGGGGTTGATGTACGCAATTTCCGCATGAGTTGTCTTTGTAAATGGGACTCAAAATTATCCTCTATACTCATCCAGCGGCCTTTACTCATCTCCATCAAGTAGCCATGAACCCTTGGGCCTGAAAGTATCTTCTAGGTGTTTGATTTTGCTAGGAAACTTCGAAGTGCTTTTCTAGGTCCAGAGTTTGTAAACCCAAGATGATTTTCTTTTATTGACCAAGCAAATGATATTCTGAGAAACGATTCCTGTGTATTACATCTTGTATGATATAGATTCTAGGGAAAATCATGAGATTTGCAGTCAAATCTAACAGTTCTCACTCCTTCTCTGTTCTTTACTGCTTCAGTAATGCAGGACACATTTTTTTTTTTTAATTCCAAACTTAAGTTTCCTCTTACCCAAAATGGAGACGAAAATATTTTCCTGAGTTCTGCTTCTAGAGAATACGGCACACCGACCTCATAGTTGAGATACTTGATACAAAGGGCAAAAAGGTGAGAGAAAGTAATGTAAAATCTGTGAGAAAAAATCGTGCAGACAGAAGGTGATGGAGTCTCATTGAGAGGGAAGGGAGCAGCTTTGAGTAAAAAAGATCATGATGGATGTTCAGAGAGTGTGCTGGCAAACCCTCACTGTGACTTTTTGTCCCCAGCATTTCCCAGAATAGACTGTTGCCCGACCTGTGACCCAACCTGGTTGGTCAAGAATAGCAACACTGTCCACACGCTGTTCTAAGGTGGGAAGGGTTATCCATGGAGGAGCCTTTGAGAATGGCTGGCAGAAAGGAAATCTCAATGAATATGAGTAGGAGAGCTGGCAAATGAGATATCCCTCACCTACTCATATCACATGTAACTCCAAGGGCTAGGTGATTAAGCAACAAAGCACAGATCAAGGTAGAGGGACAGGCAAGTCCCCTGAGGAACAGGGCTACGGAAGGCAGAAGTAGCGAACAGGTAGTGGGATGTGTCCTTTTACCAATAAAGACACATGCCCCCCTGGCCAGGCCTGTCCCAGACTTCAGGTATGGTATATATTACAGCCTAGGGTTTTGCTTCTTCTCCTAGTGAATATAGCAACTGCTAGTATAGTCAAAAGACTCAAAAAATTATGGGATCACAGGGGAAAATAATGAGACACCTAAGGAACACAGACCCTGAAAAGAAGGTTAATAAGCTAAGTAACCTCGTGCTGATGACCCACTGAAAATGAGAATTTAAAGTGAGAATCTAACTAGAGGGGGTAATATTGATAATGAGAAAAAAGGAAGCCCAATTGTTACATTTAAAAGAATCAAATTAAAATACCGAGTAAGAAAATGCCTAGAGTTGGGGCACCTGGGTGGCTCAGTCGGTTAAGCGTCTGACTTCGGCTCAGGTCATGGTCTCACAGTTGATGGGTTCAAGCCCCACGTTAGGCTCTGTGTTGACAGCTCAGATCCTGGAGCATGCTTCGGATTCTGTGTCTCCCTCTCTGTCTTCCCCTTCCTCACTGATGTGCTCTCTCTCTCTTTCTCTCTCTCTCAAAAATAAACATTTAAAAATGTAAAACAAAGAAAATTGTAATAGTTGAAAGAAGAGAATTGATATATGGGTGAAGAACAGACTTCACAAAGTGATGATTTGCGGTCCCTTTCCCAGGAGGCTTCAGAAATAAATATAAAATCCAAGCTAATAAATAGAAGAAGAGAAAAATTGATTTTTAAAAATAAGCCCAGAAATCAAAATTAAAAAAAGGAGGGAAAAGTCAGTACTAGAATAAATTATTCTGAAAGACTTCTCATAATTAATGGATGATGATGATTTCATATTGATGGGGCTCATAGGGGCCACAGGGTAAATAAGAAAAAAAAAATCCAAGACATTCTTGATATTCTAGTGAAATTTATGTAGATCAAATAACAAATGGGGATTCCTGAAAGCATCTGTGAGTAAGAATCAAATATATATCAGGTTATCTCAAGAACAAAAATGGCGGCAAGGGGAGACCTGAGTGTTATTTTTAATATAGTCAATCTGGAGAATAGTTAAAACGTATTTATCGGTAAAAGTAAAACAAAGTTTAAAAATATCATAAGAGGACATAATAAGGAACAACAGGGTCAAGACATGACAGACATGACTATATGAACATAAGTGTATAGACTTGAAATGTATGAAATGACAACTTGCAGAGATGGGGAGCAAATACATAAGCTAATAATTATAGCTGGGTAAGTGAACATACATCTGTGAGAAAATAACATGTCAACCAGATTATAATAAATTTATTAAAAAAGTCTAAGCGAATTAATAAATTACAGATCTGCACAATGCACGCAGAGATGTAGAGATACCATCAAAAATAAATATTTTGGATTCATAGGTAATACAAAAATACCATATGTAGGCTACAAATGAAGCTTCATAAATTTCAAAGACAAAAAATCGTGTAGACTAAGTTCTTTGGTCCCAGTGCAATACAGTTTGGAAATCAATAATAAAAGAGCTACTTCAAAATTCTATTTTAGACATTTAAATAAGACGCTAAAGAGATTTTAAAAAGTATGAAGAATATTAGGAGCTGTTATATGCTAATACATTTGAAAACTTAGATGAAATGGCAAGTTCCTACAAAACCATGAAATGTCAAAAAAATGTCAGTGAAATAGAGAGCATGAGCCATTCAGGAAGTGTCAAAACAATTAGAGCAGTCAGCCAGGGATTAACCCATAACTTCTATAAACTTCCAGAGAATAGCTATTTAGTAATTTAAGAAGTTTTTCCCAGAAAGAGGAACACAGAATAAAGCTCATTTTTCCAAGCTCGTTTTGTGAAGCGAGAGAGTAATCTTTATTCATATATTCATATATATATTCATATTCACATTTATATATTATAAAAAGCCATTGGAGGTGTATGTGGCCAATAAACTACTGATTCAAAGTTGACTCAGAGATGAGGATAAAAAGCTCAGAAACATAACCATGTGTTTACAGCAGATGTGATCTATGCCGGACCTGGCATGCCAACCCAGTCATGAAAACGTTAAGAATATAAGCGCGCTAAATGGAGGAAAGTGGAGTTGGATCCCTCTCATTCATTACATAAACGTGCAATTCCGAGTGCTTATGAATCTTAAACACGATAAAGCTAAAGGAAGAAAAGAAGACTATGGCTGGGCCCAGGGGTAAAGGCAGAGGAAAGAGATAATATTCCAGATATTATGAATAAACCAAAGACTGTAAGGAAAAAAGAAGAATCAATGGATTTCATTACCTAAAATATCAGAAATTCATTAAAGAAGGAAAATGGAGACAATATTAGCCAACGCATGGCAGGTTGCAAGGAGATATTTGCAGCAACGGAAACCAATTAAGGATAAATATTGAATATAGAAGACTGCTGCAAATCAACAAGAACACAGGGAAACCGAAAAAACAAGCAAAAACATCTAGAAGTGTATGAGGTATTCACCTTCACCAATAAGGGGGCTCCAACTCATGCACTGTGAAGTCATGACCTGAGCCGAAGTTAGACTCTTAATCAACTGAGCCCCCCGTGTGCCTCTGAAGCTAACTCTTTTCAGCATTGTTTCTGGTAGCTGTTGTTGTGAACATCTTATCTTTCCACCTCTACATAAATAAAATATGATGGATACATTTACCGTAACAACATTACAGAGCAATAAATTATGTGTACATACAACAACATGAAGAACACACAAAGCTACAGCATTACACACACACACACACACACACACACACACACACACAACGTCCATAGCACAATACTATTTGCGTAACCTAAAAACACATAGAAAGGAACCACTGTGTTTTCATTAGGTTATATACATATCCAAGGACATGTGACAACAAATTAGATTAAGTGCCTGTGTGGGAGAGAGTAGGACAGGACCCAGGATAAGGAATAGTGGAAAAACACACAAAAGGGAATGAGCTTTTCCATGAATTGATCAAAATTAGGTACTATAAACTGGAAGTTATAGTGTCAACTCCAAATTTGAGGCCAAAGAAAATGCATGGCAACAAGATGTTTCAGTCACTCGTGCTCAACGTATATGTGTTTCTCTGCTGTTTAGAAGACTGGAATTTTGAAGGGATTGGTTAATTCCATATTTCTTATGCTTTTTGTTTGGTCACTCTTTATCTCAGTTCCTTTTTTTTTAAATTTTTTTTAACATTTATTTATTTTTGAGACAGAGAGAGACAGAGCACGAATGGGGGAGGGTCAGAGAGAGAGAGACACAGAATTCAAAACAGGCTCCAAGCTGTCAGCACAGAGCCCGACGCGGGCCTCGAACTCACAGATCCTGAGATCATGACCTGAGCCAAAGTCGGCTGCTTAACCGACTGAGCCACCCAGGCGCCCCTCTCAGTTCCTTTTTGAGCAGAGGAGTTTCTTTCTTTTCTCTCCCTCTCTCTCTTTTTTTCAAGAGATGGAGAGGGGAAGGGGCAGACAAAGAGGGAGGGAGAGAACCTTAAGTAGGCTCCACACCCAGTACAGAGCCTGATGAGGGCATGATCTCACAACCCTGAGATCATGACCTAAGCCAAAATCAAGAGTCAGACACTTAACTGACTGAACCACCCAGGTGCCCCAAGTTGATTTCGTGATGTGCATTTCTTTTGCGGTCTTCAGGCAAAACTCTTCAAGTGCTTTGATAAATATGTGATCTTTCATTAATATCTGATTGATGTTGGTTTATCAGTTTCTTGTGTTCAACTCCTTCTTCCATCTAGGATACTGTTGTAAGAGTATGATCCTTAGTTGACATGAAAATACACACTAACAATAAACATTGACCACACTTTGACAGCTCACCTGGAAAACGTTCCCAGCACACCATTTTGCTGTGACAATACAGGACAAACACAGCTTAATGCATTCTAGTAAAGCAACCCAAAGGGACACAATGTGGTCATGAACGTGATGGGAATGATTTTAACAACATGGAGATTGTAAATTCCATGGATAGTATTTGTAGTAAAGATCAGTTTGAAAGAAACTGTAAACACTTTACTGGTGATTTTTTCATTGTGATCGGAAGATTGGTGTTGGCATAGCAGACTGGGTGGAGCCCCCACTCCAATTCTGCAGTGTGCTCTATGGAATTTCAGCTGTCAGTAACTGCGTCTTTGTGTCTGAGGGCTGTTCTCTTGGAGGAGGGGAAAACTGCCCTGTGGATGTGTCCCATATGCCAAGGAATCATATACCTCCTGGGCACAACTCTCAAAAGACACACTGGGAGTCGGTGTATAGCACCAACAGGAAAGACGATACAATGCAGATCAATTTATAGCAAATGAATCGCACTGGTGTGGTGACTGGTTATCTGGAAATGTCTATAGTATGACTTTCTGACTTCCTTGGACTCTGCTTATATCTAAGCCTCGCTAAGGTGGGCCAACCACTTTGTGGTTTTGTAGAAAACCTAAGATGAAAAGATCCACTTTATTACTTAAAAAGAGGAAAAAAAATGAAAATAAAAGGTATGAAAAAGATTTCATTGTGGATTTTTCCCCCCCAAGAGCCAACTATTTTGGTAGAGTGCTGCTAGGACATGTATCTTGGACTAACCAAATATCTGGTGCCAAGACGTTAAGACAAAGTGAATCTAAGATCTCCTGCCATGACTCAGCAATCGCACTGCTAGGAATTTATCCAAGGGATACAGGAGTGATGATGCATAGGGGCACATGTACCCTAATGTTTATAGCAGCACTTTCAACAATAGCCAAATTATGGAAAGAGCCTAAATGTCCATCACCTGATGAGTGGATAAAGAAGTGGTGGTTTATATATACAATGGAATACTACTTGGCAATGAGAAAGAATGGAATCTGGCCATTTGCAGCAACGTGGATGGAACTGGAGGGTATTATGCTAAGTGAAATAAGCCAGGAAGAGAAAGACAGATACCACATGTTTTCACTCATATGTGGATCCTGAGAAACTTAACAGAAGACCATGGGGGAAGGGAAGGGAGAAAACAAAGTTAAAGAGAGGGAGGGAGGCAGACCATAAGAGACTCTTAAATACTGAGAACACACTGAGGGCTGATGGCAGGTTGGGGAGAGGGGAAGGTGGGTGATGGGAGGTGAGGAAGGCACCTGTTGGGATGAGCACTGGGTGTTGTATGGAAACCAATCTGACCATGAATTTTATTTAATAAAATAAATAAGATCTCCTTATCTTTTACTTTTGTATCTCACTTATTAAAACTGTTTAGTGTTCTAATATTTCTTGTGTTCATACCTATCATTCAAGATAGGTAAGCCAGCCCCTTTCTCCATGGAAAAGTTGTGTTTAAAGGCTAATTGATCTGAAGCAATACTTGAAGCTCTTTCAGAAGACCTTCATGAAACACACTGGACAACCGCACCACGGTCTCCCATCCAATGGTTACACACGCCTTTTATTTTTTTTTTTTAATTTTTTTTTCAACGTTTATTTATTTTTGAGACAGAGAGAGACAGAGCATGAATGGGGGAGGGGCAGTGAGAGAGGGAGACACACAATCGGAAGCAGGCTCCAGGCTCTGAGCCATCAGCCCAGAGCCCGACGCGGGTCTCGAACTCACGGACCGCGAGATTGTGACCTGAGCTGAAGTCAGACGCCCAACCGACTGAGCCACTCAGGCGCCCCAACACACACGCCTTTTAAAGGAATCTCTGTATCTCCAATAAACTCACTTCTTAATGTCGCTTTGTCCATCATCACACCAGAACTACCAACCGTGTATTGCCAGAATACATAGCTAAGCAAGTTAAATCAAAGAGTCTTCTTTGGAAACTCCACGCTAGTCTTCATAATAAATCTTTGCAAACCAGGTCACACTAAAAAACAAAAATAACAACAACAACAAAACAACCCACATACCCACATGCTCACAGACATGCACAGACAGATAAAACATGAGAAGTATGCATTTACTCTAAGACAAGACCCTTTCATGATTCATTCAATTAACCACCTGGGTGGCTCAGCTGGTTGAGCATCTGACTCCTGATTTCAGTTCAGGTCATGATCTCATGGTTCATGGGATAGAGCCCCACATTGGGCTCTGCACTGACAGTGCGGGGTTCTCTCTCTCCCTTTCTCTCTACCCCTCCCCTGCTCATGTGTGCTTGCCCTCTTTCTCTCTCTCTCTCTCTCAAAATAAATAAATAAACATTTAAAATTAATCATGCCATTGAATAAAAAAACTCCACAGTTTAATATTTTAATTAAAAGAAATTCTAATCAAAATATTTCTCCGACATTTAGAAAATTATTCTCAAATTATCTGTAAGAAAAAAAATATTAGAATAGCTGGCATCCTTAGTTTTAAAGGGACATGGGATTAGCTTTGCCTTATGTGGAAGGGACCCAAGTACTTTAGAATGTGGGTGGCTTCTCACTTTCCAGACTCAAGTCATTTGAGCATTTCTTTCAGTTCTTTGAATGAGGCACATTCAGCCTATACCCGGACCTGTGAACAGGGTCTTATTAATTCAGTAAAAAAATTTTTCTGCCCACCTCTCCATGCAAGATTTCTTTAAAAAAAAAAAGGATGTTTATTTATGTTTGAGAGACAGAGAGAGACAGAACACAAGTGAGAGGGGGCAGAGAGAGAGTGAGACACAGAATCCAAAGCAGGCTCCAGGCTCTGGACTACAGAACCCAATGCGGGGCTCAAAATCACAGACTGTGAGATAATGACCTGAGCTGAAGTCACTCACAAACTGTGAGATCATGACCTCAGTTGAAGTTGGACGTTTAACCAACTGAGCCACCCAGGCACCCCTCCATGCAACGTTTCTATTTAATCTTTATCCATTCCCCAACCCGAGGCTATTCTCCATGGTTTTCCATAAACATTTTAGTAAGAATTTGCTTAATATGTGTTTCTCTTACTGCAATATAAGCTCTGTGAGAAAACTAATTTTGTCCATTTTTTTTCCTCATTACTGTCTTCTCAGTGCCTGGCATTAGGGGTATCCAGTAAAGAATATTGATTTAGAATCAAAATGATTAAATCAATAATTTATGACTGGATAATGAGTTAATTGTATAAAAAAATTACGTAGGGCACTCTACCATACACAACTCTCAAACAAATGTCAAATGCCCTAAATATTTGAATGTAAAATATGAAATCACAAAATATTTTAACAATATATCTATAATTGGGATGGTTAGAGAGAACTTTTCAAAACATAAAACCAAGACAGGAGTCATAAGGAAAATATTAATAGTTTTAATTGCATAAAACTTGAGTGTGAATAACAAAAAAAGTTTAAAAATGTTAAAAATCAATGCTGAGAAGTATGTGTAAATATGCTCCTGTCAATAAATAAGAAAAAGAAAGCATTCCATAAGGAGATGATTTTGAAAAGGAAATAAATTCACATGTCTACAGTTTATAATTACATACAAACACAATAATTGAAAACGAAGAAATGTAAATTGTACAGCATTGCCACTTTTTCCCTGAGATACATAAAGAAAACATCATAGAAATAGTGTTTCTAAGAGTGTGCAGAATGAGGCATTCATCTATACTTCCATATACAGGTGAGAAAATGTATAATACAATAATTTGAAATATGCCAATTTATTGATGTGTGTATTATCACGTTATTTGTAATAATACATTGGAAACAAATTAAGTGTCCAATAACTGAGGCTTCCAAAAATGTATTGTAGCGCATCCAACAAAGGAATAAGACACTAAGGGTGATGTCACCAGGAGTTTTATTAATGGGGAAAGGTATTTCTGTTCATGTGTGAATCCTGCCACAAAGAAGAATGTTTAAAATTATTCATTGTTCAGTATTCATGGTATCTGTATATCTGTATATATATATGCATATTTATTTATGCTAATATACACTGAAAAGGTGTATTTTTAGCATAAACATGATAATGGGAGTTATAGGTTCTTTATTATGATTTATTTTTTCTTTTAATATTTCTAGTATTTCTTCAGTAAATCTGTCTTACCCTAAATAAAAATGGTCTTTCATCGAGAGGTATTTGGAATAACTCCAAAAACATATTCTTGTGGGTCTAACCCAAACCTGAGATTCACTAAGGTTTACAGCATGAGAGAGATTGAACAAAAAACACTTAAAAATTTTTTTTCTTTCTCATTTGTCTGATTCAGCCTGCTTTGGCCTTCATTTATTTTCTTGAAAATGAGAAGCAATTTATTTCAGATGCCTTAGCTTTTTTTTTCTCCCCAATTTTTTTTTTTTTTTATTATAAGGAAAACAGGCTGATTTGTGCATTTTTACGGACAATCTCATTCTCAGAGGACTTTACGTGTGCTTTTCTTCTACGGGGCTGTAAACTTTATGAGAACTGTGTTCTGACTAATTTATCTAATGTACCTCCCACAGTGTTGCAAGTAAATATGTGTTTGTACATATACAGATTCTCAATATATTTGAGGCAGTAAATAAACTTTTCCTTTAAATATATATAATATAATATAATATAATATAATATAATATAATATAAATTATTTTGAGGGCTGAAATGGAAAATGGATGTACCTGTTCTTTACACTCAAGTCCCCTCCTTTCACTATTAGAACCATTTTCAGATGTTTTACTATGTCTTAGGGAACACATCTTCAGTGGCTAAGATATATAGGGGAATATATATATGGTTACGTGTCTAGTTTCCATGGTATGAAGCTGATAATTTTGTAAGCTAACCCACCCCACATTGGACTGCCCAAACTGTTAATATCGGCCTTCTCATAGGTGTACCGAAATAAGCTGTTTCTGAATCTAGCCATCGATTTCACCTCTGTGCCTCAGAGAAATGGCAAAGTGTGGCTTCCGTGGTCTGTATGGTGGCTTCACATCTGAAAAGAAGTGCTTCTCTGCTGGGCTAAATGGCTCTGGGTCCTCATGTGGCCATTTCCCAGGACTTATTCCACGCACTTGTGATGGCTCTTCCTGAATGTTCTGCTGGTCTACCATGGCCTCCCCAGGGGAGGCCATGGTGTTCTTGATTCAACCGGCCCCTTACAGAACACAGTGAGACAACTGTCACTTTTATTTTGGAGAGTATGTCCCCATCATAGTCATTTGACGGCTTTGCCTTCATTGTATTCATCAAGTGTGGGCCACTGCCACACTCCACGCATCTTGTGGTCCTTTGCTCCATTTTCTTGATGCCCGTTTATGTCGTGTATGTCCGCCAGCCCTGCAAATCAATGCCCCTGACTACAGAGTTAACAATTCCAAGGTTTTCATTTTTTTCATTCATTTTATTTTTCTTCGCCCAAGCTATTATAAATGAGAATCGGTAACACACCTTGAAAGTTAAGGGTCTGGGGTGCCTGGGTGGCTCAGTGGGCTAAACGTCTTACTCTTAACTTTGGCACATGTCATGATCTCACGGTTCGTGAGTTCGAGTCCCGCATCCGGAGCTGTGCTGATAGCACGGAGTCTGCTTAGGATCCTCTCTCTCCCTCTCTCTGTCCCTCCCCTGCTGGCTCTCTGTCTCTCTCAAAATAAGTAAAAAAAAAAAAGAAAGTTAAGTGTCAATGCCAGTTACAGGCACCAACTTGAGGTACAGTTGTGTGTGGCCACAAGATGAACATTTGTTGAATTCATATTGCAGCTATTCAGGTAACTACCTCATTTCGTTTCCTCAATCGTAAGGAAATTTCTTTTGTTTTCTGAATTTTACATTGCAGGAAAATAAGTTCTTAAATTCTGGCGCAAGAACGCTTTTTCCTCCCTCTTCACATTCCGCCTGAATCCTTGGGGGAAAAACCACGAGAAACTTTGCTGCCCTGTGTCTGACTCGCTTAATCATCTCACCCAAAGAAAGGCAGAGCTCCTAATCTGAATGGGCAGATCCCCAGATACGGGGCCCCATACTCGTCTCTATGTAGGTGGACCTCATAAGAAAAGGGCATGGGGAAGGCTGACCTTCACATTCACTTCTGGCCTTCTGTGTTTTCCCCCCTTGTGTTCCTTGGCTCCTGGAGAAAGGAAAATCGGTGGAGCCTGTGTGTGGAGAGCCGAGCTAAATGTGCACTTCCTGCTCTAGTCTTTCAATCCGCTGGAGCCAAGACACCTGCAAAGCCTGTCCCAGCGCCATTTACCTGGGAGATGGTTCCATGCACCTAGTTCCTGAAGCTAAGCTTTGAGGGCTGTGGGGGTGGAGGGGGAGGGGTGGAGGGGGTGGGGAGGTCCACCAGAGTGGTCACACGGTAGGGTTCACGCTCTGACCCAACCACTAAGAGAAGGTGGTTCTGTTTGTTAGATTGGTTTTTCAGTTTCCATTTGGCTATTGTGCTTGTGTCTATGCAAATATAATTTCCTTCCTATGAAATCGGGGAGAAGGAGTGAGAGGCAGAACTCGTGCAGCAAAAATCCTGCTTTATATTCTTCATATTAACCTTATACTGCCCCGACTCCTACCTGTCATGGGCTTGGAGGCACAAGGGTGACCAGGTGATTCTGTAGGAAGAAGCATTAGGTACCTTCTCAGAAACTTTCTCAACTTGAAATAACCAGAAGGGCAATCCTCATGGGTGATAAAGACCTTCCTCATCCTCCTTAGGTCGCAAATACACAGCTTGGGTGCTGGCCAGATCCCCTCTGCCCCACTCCTAACTTGTTTTTCTCCCCTTTGTAACGTGCCATGCCCTTCTTCCTCTCCCTGTCCCTTTTTGTGTTTTCCTTCCTGTGTTTTGACCCTGTGTATTCTCTTGGGCTGGATGGCAGAAACTACCCCCCGTGTGGGGGGTACTCAAGCCACATTGCCTTCTGTAAAAGGACTGTGTCTCCATGCCTTTTGTTTCACATTGTATTTCTTATTGGAGCAGAAGCCAATATTGAACCCATTCCCGTGGGCTGGAGGTGAGCAGCTCAACTGGTAAAATGGGGGTGAATATAGGAGTGATGCCTTCCGTAATGCCGGGGGTGGGATACCTCTTCCATGGGGGCTTAGAGAATTTGTGATACTGCGTCCTGCTATTTGCCTCTGTCTCTGCAATTAGGCTATGGTTTCCTTAACTCTTTCTTGTTTTATTCACTCAACGCCTACTATTTAGAGCTCGCCCCCTGTGCTAGAGAGCTGTAACTGGATCCCAAGGTAAAAAGAAACAAAACAAATAAAAGAATAAGATAACCTCACAGTTACCGCCCACCAGTCACCCCCAACAACCCAGACAAGGAAACACGTACTGTATAGTGACTGCTTAAAGGGTCAGCTAATGCCTGTGAATCCTTGGAAGAGATGCACTCTGTCCGGCTGAGACATGAGGAGACCCAGACTGGAGAAGATCGCTTTGAATCGAGTCCTGAAAAATTAGCCCTTCCTTGAAAGCCAAAGGAAGGCTGGGGGTGAGGGACAAGAGCCCCTCATGCACTGCAGACGAAGCAGTGGCAATGCAGTCTTCCTGGGGAAGGAAGGCACAGGCAGGCTTGGGAAACTGGGAGTGTTGAGAGCACCTGGAGAGGAGGGTGTGAGGTGTGTGGACTTCAAAAGAGAGGCTTGATCCAGTTATTCATTTTGACATCTATTTTATGACTCCACAAAGTGTAGCCTTTACTGTATACTCTCTCCACTCCCTTCCTCTCTGTCTATCTATCCATTCTCCATGCATCCATCCATCATCTATCTATGTATTCATCCATCCATCCATCCGTCTACCATCTATCTATCCATATATCTCTGTGCTCTCATTTTCTAACAAACAAATGCATGAGGAACAAAGTCAATATTTTAAGGCTATCTCTCAAATGTTATATAAATATGTATGAATAATAGCTGTTGAAATCACCAGGAAAAAAAAAAGAGAACATTACTGTTTACCTCTCATTATTCCTTAAGTGCCTGTGTATGTGTTTGCTTAATTACTTTAAGTGAAAGCATATTTTAAAATTGCCGTGACTTCTCCAGAATAAATGAACTACAGGAGAGACTCAAGCCACAGACCACAAATTGTTTTTCGTCACATGAAGTTATCGATACCAGCCCTTGTTTATGGATCATTTCAGGGATTTATTTCCACTTGGGACATTCTATCACAGGTATTTTGGTCTGCGTTAAAGCTCTGTGAGGGCGCATCTGTACAGCCTCTCTGACATGACACCCTGTTCCTGTACAAAGATGCCTGTGCCATGGGCTCATAGACAGCCAGGTGCTTCTAGAAAAACCTGTTGGAAGGAGCAAAGTGAGGCTGGAAACAAGCCAGAGAAGAAGTGCAAGAGAGCCACAATGGCTGAAGAGCACTTGAGTGTGTTCGTCATTGAGCGAATCAAGGTGCTGTTTGGGTTTGCATCAAATAATCAAAATTGAACAGAAAGATATGGGGGCACCTACTCCGTTCTTAGTCCTGGACTAAACAAAGATGCATTTAGATATGAATATATATATATATATATATATATATATATACACACACACACATAAACATGTATATGCATACACATATATGTATATATGTATTTCCTGGAAGTGTGTCTATCTATTATCTATCATCTATCTATCTATCATCTGTCTATCTATCTATCTATCTATCTATCCATCCTGGAATCCTGGAATTGTAGATCAGTACTCTGTACCTTATCAAATTACTATTAATCATCTTTCCAGAACACCATAATGACTCTCAGGAAGAAAAAAAAAAAACATATTTTAGCAGAAATGAAGTGAACATCGGTGGCAGAAGAAACGGAATCCTGTAAAGATCTGGAATAAATGTTAATGACCAGCTGAGTGGAAAGGCTATGAGATCTGTAGTTAACATTTGTTGTTGAAATCTGGGCCTGTCACTCAATCCCTTATAAACTAGAAAGAATGATATAATGGGATAATATACAATGGAGAAAAGATATTTTTTTCAATAAGTGATATTGGAAAAACTGGATAGTTACACCCAAAACAATGAAACTGGATCTCTTGCTTACACCATTATGCAAGAATAAGTGGGGGATGCATTAAAGACCCAAATGTAAGATGTGAAACCACAAGACTCCTAAAAGAGTATAGGCAGTGTGTGTGTCTTAGGAATGTGTCCATTTCTTCCAGGTTGTCCAGTTTGTTGGCATATAATTTTTCATAGTATTCCCTGATAATTGCTTGTATTTCTGAGGGGTTGGTTGTAAAAATTCCATTTTGATTCATGATTTTATCTATTTGGGTCATCTCCCTTTTCTTTTTGAGAAGCCTGGCTAGAGGTTTATCAATTTTGTTTATTTTTTCAAAAAAACAACTCTTGGTTTCATTGATCTGCTCTACAGTTTTGTTTTTTTTTTTTTAGATTCTGTATTGTTTATTTCTGCTCTGATCTTTATTATTTGTCTTCTTCTGCTGGGTTTGGGATGTCTTTGTTGTTCTGCTTCTATTTCCTTTAGGTGTGCTGTTAGATTTTGTATTTGGGATTTTTCTTGTTTCTTGAGATAGGCCTGGATTGCAATGTATTTTCCTCTCAGGACTGCCTTCGCTGCATCCCAAAGCATTATAGAAACTTGAACAGATCCATAACCAGGGAAGAAATTGAATCAGTTATCAAAAATCTCCCAAAAAATGAGTCCAGGAGCAGATGGCTTCCCTGGGGGAATTCTACCAGACTTTTAAAGCAGAGATAATACCCATCTTTCTCAAGCTGTTCCAAAAAATAGAAAGGGAAGGAAAACTTTCAGACTCATTCTATGAAGCCAGCGTTACTTTGATTCCCAAACCAGACGGAGACCCAGAAAAAAAAGAGAACTACAGGCCAATATCCCTGATGAATATGGATGCAAAAATTCTCAACAAGATACTAGCAAATTGAATTCAACAGCATATAAAAAAAATTACTCATCATGATCAAGTGGGATTCATTCCTGGGCTGCACGGCTGGTTCAACATTCGCAAATCAATCAATGTGATACATCACATTAATAAAAGAAAAAATAAGAACCATATAATCCTGTCAATCGATGCAGAAAAAACATTTGACAAAATTCAGCATCCTTTCTTAATAAAAACCCTTGAGAAAGTCAGGATAGAAGGAACATACTTAAACATCATAAAAGCCATTTATGAAAAGCCCACAGAGAGTATCATCCTCAGTGGGGAAAAACTGAGAGCTTTCCCCTTGAGATCAGAAACACGACAGGGATGTCCACTCTTACCTCCATTGTTTAACATAGTGTTGGAAGTTCTAGCATCAGCAATCAGACAACAAAAGAAAATCAAAGGCATCAAAATTGGCAAAGATGAAGTTAAGCTTTCACTTTTTGCAGATGATATATTATACATGGAAAATCCAATAGACTACACCAAAAGTCTGCTAGAACTGATACATGAATTCAGCAGAGTCGCAGAATACAAAATCAATGTACAGAAATCAGTTGCATTCTTATACACTAATAATGAAGCAACAGAAAGACAAATAAAGAAACTGATCCCATTCACAATTGCACCAAAAATCATAAAATACCTAGGAATAAACCTAACCAGAGATGTAAAAGATCTGTATGCTTAAAACTATAGAAAGCTTATGAAGAAAATTGAAGAAGATACAAAGAAATGGAAAAACAGTCCATGCTCATGGATTGGAAGAATAAACATTATTAAAATGTCAATACTACCCGAAGCTATCTACACATTCAAAGCGATCCTAATCAAAATTGCACCAGCATTCTTCTTGAAGCTAGAACAACCAATCCTAAAATTTGTATGGAACCACAAAAGACCCTGAATAGCCAAAGTAATATTGAAGAAGAAGACCAAAGAGGGAGGCATCACAATCTCAGCCTTTAGCCTCTACTACAAAGCTGTAATCATCAAGACAGCACGGTATTGGCACGAAAACAGACACATAGACCAATGGAATAGAATAGAGACTCCAGAATTGGACCCACAAAAGTATGGCCAACTAATCTTTGATGAAGCAGGAAAGAATATCCAATGGAAAAAATACAGTCTCTTTAACAAATGGTGCTGGGAGAACTGGACAGCAACATGCAGAATAATGAAACTAGACCACTTTCTTACACCATTCACAAAAACAAACTCAAAATGGATAAAGGACCTGAATGTGAGACAGGAAACCATCAAAACCCTAGAGGAGAAAGCAGGAAAAAAACCTCTCTGACCTCAGCTGCAGCAATTTCTTACTTGACACATCTCCAAAGGCAAGGGAATTAAAAACAAAAATGAATTACTGGGACCTCATGCTGGTAAAAAGCTTCTGCACTGCAAAGGAAACAATCAACAAAGCTAAAAGACAACTGGCAGAATGGGAAAAGATATTTGCAAATGACACATTGGACAAAGGGCTAGTATCCAAAATCTATAAAGAGCTCACCAAACTCCACACCCGAAAAACAAATAATCCAGTGAAGAAATGGGCAGAAAACATGAATAGACACTTCTCTAAAGAAGACACTCAGATGCCAACAGGCACATGAAAAGATGCTCAATGTCACTCCTCATCAGGGAAATACAGATCAAAACCACACTGAGATACCACCTCACGCCAGTCAGAGTGGCTAAAATGAACAAATCAGGAGACTATAGATGCTGGAAAGGATGTGGAGAAACGGGAACCCTCTTGCACTGTTGGTGGGAATGCAAACTGTTGTAGCCACTCTGGAAAACAGTGTGGAGGTCCCTCAAAAAAATTAAAAATAGATCTGCCCTATGACCCAGCAATAGCACTGCTAGGAATTTCCCCAAGGGATACAGGAGTAGTGATGCATAGGGGCACTTTTACTCCAATGTTTATGGCAGCACTTTCAACACTAGCCAAATTATGGAAAGAGCCTAAATGTCCATCAACTGATGAATGGATAAAGAAATTGTGGTTTATATACACAATGGAGTACTACGTGGCATTGAGAAAGAATGAAATATGGCCTTTTTGTAGCAACATGGATGGAACTGGAATGTGTTATGCCAAGCGAAATTAGTCATACAGAGAAAGACAGATACCATATGTTTTCACTCATCTGTGGATCCTGAGAAACTTAACAGAAGACTATGGGGCGGGGGTGGGGAAGGAAAAAAAAAGTTAGAGAGGGAGGGAGGCAAACCATAAGAGACTCTTAAAAACTGAGAATAAACTGCGGGTTGATGGGGGGTGGGAGGGAGGAGAAAGTGGGTGATGGGCATTGAGGAGGGCACCTTTTGGGATGAGCACTGGGTGTTGTATGGAAACCAATTTGACATAATTTTCATATTTTAAAAAAGAGTATAGGCAGTAAACTTTTCCATGCCAGTCTTAGCAATAGTTTGTTTTGCAATATTGTCTCCTCAGGCAAGGGCTAAGACAAAAGCAAAAGTAATTCAGACTACATGAAACTAAAAAGCTTTACCCAGCAAAGGAAACCATTGACAGAATGAAAAGGCCTTCTAGCGAATGGGAAAAGATGTTTGCCAATGACATATCTGATAGGGAGTTGATATTCAAATTATACAGAAAAATCACACAACTGAACACACACACACACACACACACACACACACACACACACAGGCAACCCAATTAAAAAATGAACAGAGGACCTGAAGAGACATTTTTTTCAAAAAGGACATACAGGTGGCCATCGGGCCCATGAAGCAATGGTGAACATTAGTGATCATTAGGGAAATGCAAATCAAGACTATGTTGGAATACCATCTCATACCTGTCAGAATGACTAGTATCAGAAAGATAAGAAATAATAGGTGTTGGTGAGGATATGGAGAAAAGAGAACCCTCGTGCACTGTTGGTGGGAAGGCGAATTGGCATAGCCACTATGGAAAACAGTATGGAATTTTCTCAAACAATTGAAAATAGAAATACCATATAAATCAGCAATTCCACTTCTGGGTATTGATCTGAGGGAAAAAAAAACCACTAATTCAAAAAGATATATGCACACCTATGTTCACTGCAGAATTATTTACAATGGCCAAGATATGGAAGCCACCTAAGTGTTCATCGATAGATGAATGGAAGATGTGAAGATGGGAAGAAGATGTGAGGTGGGAGACTGATCTTGTCACCAGGGTCCTCCCTTCCAGGACAGGCACGACAGGAATATCTAATGCCATTTCTGGAATAAGAGTTAAAAGGGAGGTGCTGGCACATGGTAATGATTACTGATCGAGAAAATATCAGTAACAAATAACTCGGAGTTAATGAGTCAAATCTGAGGTGAAGGGTATAATTTCCAACATGCCTTTCATTCAAATGCTAGTACAGCATATTACAAAAGTTACTCTTACCTCTCAGAGTTTCTCAGTCTCTTTACCTGTAAATTGAAAATAATAAGATCTGCCTCTTGGGTTGCTGGGAGAATTAAATTACATAAGAAGCCTTCTGTTTTGTCTTTCATAGAGTAGCCTTTTAGAAGATGCTAGCAACTTTTAAAAGAACTTTATACAAAACAGTTTTAATCCTATACCTCACAAAACACATTTTTAAAATTTTTAAAATTTCTTTTAGCATTTTATTTTATTTTTTGAGAGACAGAGAGAGAGAGAGCATGAGCAGGGAAGGCGCAGAGAGAGAGAGAGAGAGAGAGAGAAAGAGAGAGAGAGGGAGACACAGAATCCGAAGCAGGCTCCAGGCCCTGAGCTGTTAGCACAGAGCCTGATGTGGGACTTGAACCCACGAACGTGAATTCATGACCTGAGCTGAAGTTGGATGCTCAACTGACCAAGCCACCCAGGCACCCCTCTAAAGAAACACATTTTGCTACCCATATAGAGTGGCTCATGGATCTTCTCTCATATACAGGATGCCTCAACCCTTGCTGCTGACTTAAAATTCTTGAAGAAGCCCAATGTTTCAGCTACACTGTGTGATAATGTATCTGCACAGCATTTCATTAAATTAAAATCACCCCCAAACATTTCAAAATAGTTGGAGTTCATCTTAAAAACCAAACTTACACACATCTATTGAAAAACTGGAAATTCTGGTGAGCTAGGCTTCATTCTGGCGAGGCGATGATGAGCCACTCAACTGGGTCAAGGCAGCCCCTTCAGAAAGGGCTGTGCCGGCTCCCACTCTGCTTCCCATTCACTGATGTGGCCTGTCTGGTTGACCCCTTGGTTCAACCTCAGAAGCGAAACAGTCCTGGAAAAGTGGTCTGCCTTTATTTGCTGTTGTTTACAGTTAACTTTTACTTCCTTGAAAATTGAATAGCTTTGATTTGATGTGGATTTTCACCTCATCTTAGAGTCACCATGTATCTTTCATCCTGTGTCTTGAGAATTCTGTGACGTCTTCCAGTGCCATCTAGATGGGAAAAGCTGGTGTTTTAAAGTTCACCGTTACAGAAGGGAGGAAGGGAGGTGGTGATGTCAGGTTTGAGAATGATGCTAAAGTCACCGAGGTGAGCTCCCACAGATGCCCAGATAACGAAGACGGATGAACTGATGTGTCCTGTCAATTTCCCTCCAGAGGACGGTCTCATGCCTGGCTGAAGTTTTGTACTTCACTGCCCTGACCAGACAGAAAAACACAGACTTGCGAAGAAAGTAGGGCCAGGCAGCTCCAGGAATTCTCTGGAATCATATCTAGAGTTCTAGATGATGCAAAGTGGGAGAACGTAGCGTGATGAGGTCAGGATCTGGGACACACCTCTGTACTGGGGCTAGAGGACTGTCTCAGAAACAAGGCAGACAAGGAGAAGTTATGTGAACATGTGATCACAGGCCAGGGGAAGTGGTGAGTCAACCTGTAAGTAGCAACAATTTACTTTAAACTACTTCATCTCAGGCCACGTGGTATAAATGGGTGTATTTGTTTCCATTGCATGCCCCAGTTGTTCGGTTGCTATAATCATGCCACGGAGATCTGCTAGCTTTTAATCGGAAAGCCCACACCCCAGGAGTGGCTACTACGAGCATTCTACTTTTTTCACCAAATAATATCACAGGCTATGCTAATTAACTAGAAAGCCTGACAGATACCAGGAAGGTTGTAGATTGGAAATAGTGGGTGTTAGAAATATGCTTCCATGGAATAATTTTTTTATTCGGTATTTGTGGATAAGGTTAAATATTTTTTTAAAGTGTTTTTAATGTTTATCTTTGACAGAGAGAGAGAGAGAGACAGAGACAGAGTGCGAGCGGGGGAGGGGCAGACAGAGAGAGACAGACAGAATCTGAAGCAGGCTCCAAACTCCGAGCTGTCAGCACAGAGCCCGACTTGGGGCTCAAACCCACAGACCGTGAGATCGTGATCTAAGCCAAAGTCAGACACTCCACCGACTGAGCCACCCAGGCGCCCCAAGGTTAAATATTTTGAAGGGGCACTTGGGTGGCTCAGTGGGTTAAGCATCTGACTTCGGCTCAAGTGAAGATCTCGTGGTCTGTGGGTTCGAGCCCCGCGTCAGGCTCTGTGCTGACAGCTTGGAGCCTGGAGCCTGCTTCAGATTCTGTGTCTCCCTTACCTTGCTCTCTCTCTCTCTGTCTCCCTCCCTCTGTCTCTCTCTGTCTCAAAAATAAATAAACATTAAGTATTTTGAAAACAATCCTTGCTTTTAAGGAACAGAGCGCTAAATCTAGTATCTACCTAACCATATGCTCTTTAGAGATAACACGGGTGGTTTGATTCATAAATGAGCTTGTGTCCAGATGCTGGTTTAGAAGAGTATTGGTCATGGCATTCCAAGAGATGATTCGCTGAAATGCACACCTTGAATATTATATCATTTCTTTCCAAGGAATCTTCCATGCAAATCATGTGTAGAGTCTCAAAATTGTACAGTGAGATTTCCCTGGGGCTGCACTCCAGTTTGTTAATGTTTGTATATGTGGCAGAATTTAGTCTGGGACTTGATTCTATAATTTACTGGTAGGTAGCTTATGAGGGAGTGCTAGTTTTCATTTATCTCCAATTATTGGGCTGTGCTAGTGAGATCCTCAAAAAGAACCTGGTAACTAGGCATGGCCACTGTGCCTAGGAACTGGATAGATGGACAGGAGCAAGGAAGACAGAGCATAAGTACCAGGGGAACTTAGTGGCTCAGTAAAAGTATCTGTGCTCTGGCGGGGCCAGCACAGAGCTTGGCCCTGGGGGTGCCTGTCGTGGGGATACGCTGGTGAGTGGAAAAGCACTGAAACAAGATGTAGGAGGCTTAATGTAGTGTCAGTCTTACCCGGCTTTTGTGAACTTGTATAAGCCCTCTATCTGCTTTGGCTTCCTGATACATCTGATGAGATGATATTCTCAACTGAACGGGCACAATATGGTGGATGAAACGAGACTTCAGAGACTGTGGTCATGGCTGGAATCCCAGGCTCACCAGTGATCAGCTCAACTCCCTGTGTAACTTATTTAACCCATGTAAGCTTTCATATTCTTATCCACGGAACATAAGCAATGCTATTTCATAGAGACTGGTTTTGTACTAGGTGAAATGAGAAATGTGAAGTGCTTAGACACAGTGTGCCCCTGGAGTGGTGCTCAATAATGGTAAACCATCCACCTCTTTTCTTTCCTTTAGGATCAAACATTAAGTCTATGCTTAAGAGTTAATGAAGGCCAGTTATGACACAGGCAAAGCAATCTTGGGAATGAGGATGTTATTCCTTCAGTATTGGAATTGAGATGATGCTAAGTGATGATGGTTAAGTCTCTTACTTTTGATGTTAAATGGTTAATGTGCTAATGAAGGAATACATGTTTAAACTAATAAATGAGAAAACCATTTTTAGGTTGGATTCTTCCTCCACAGAAAGAGCAAAAGACAGCATGTGAAAAACTAAGAGAGCTCTGAAAAGAATCTAGAGCACATAAATTATTCCTTCACCACTGGCCAAGAATATCACCAGGGAGGAAGAATCTCACACACACACTCACATGCACACACACAATTACATACATACATGTATATATACACACAATTATGTGTACACAGGCATACATATATACACAATTATATACATTTATATACACACATACACACATATGTATATACATGCATATACATATTCACACATATATACATACATATATGTTTTTAAGTAGAATTTAAAATTATGGAACTCTGGGGACGCCTGGGTGGCTCAGTCAGTTGAGCATCTGACCCTTGGTTTTGGCTGAGGTCATGATCCCAGGGTCTCTCTTTGTCTCTCTTAAAAAGAAATAAATTATGTTAGTGTGATTTAGTCATCATCAATTCCTTCTGTCTTCTTTAAGCCATTAATGACTTTTATTTTATAAAAATTCAGATCGCTTGGTTCCTTATGTGACATGTCACTCAAACAATGGTGTACTTGTATTTAAAAATTGAGCAAAATAGAAAGTAGGAGCCAAAATATAAGAATCAAAAAGGAAGCCTGACTCAAGGAAAGAGAATCAACCACTGCGGATATTTGACAAACATGAGGCAGCGGTGGAGACAGAGCAGCACAAGTGTGGATAGATAGCTACAGCAGATATGTCCGCCATTGGAAAGAGGGAGTGCTGTTTCCGGTCCTGCGAACGCCACTCTTTCGGTGTCATTCCAGAGTGTGGCTCACAGTAACCTTCCTCAAGTCACAAATTCTCTGTGTTGAGATCTCATGACCTCTGCTCCTTCTTCCCTTTTTCCTTTTTCCAACAGTGTCTCAGCCAGAGGTAGGCTGAAGACACAACATGGCACATGGGAGTGTTTCCTTCTTCACCTCCACTTATTTTAAAATGGGGTCAGCATGGGAGCACCCCCTCCTTTTCCTTTGCACCCCTCATTCCTTCCTGCGTTGTTGCATGGCCATTTGGGCACCAACAGTCTTCCTTGTAGGGAGATCTGAATCCCGAAGGCCCGAGTTAGCACTTTGAATCTTCTACATCATTTCTTCCCTCCAGTATCACTATGTTTGGAAAACAATCTTCAAAGCATGACATTTGGAGGTGGAAACATATCCATATTGTGGTGAGGATGCGGCTTTTGCATGGATGGTTTTATGGTCGCTTTTGTGGATTTTAGCAAGCTTCATAGGATGAGCAGTGAAACAGAAATGGCTTTATTCAACTCTCTTTACCCAGAAGTCCCATACCTGTGAAGCCTTTGGTGACCAGGTTTAATACAAGCAAACAAGTGTCTCTTAAAAGTTGGTATCTTAGTGAGCCTTTTATTTTCATTTTTGGGTGTGCTGTATTTTCAGTACTACTCATAGAAGAAAACAACTATACAGATAACAATGAGGACAAATATCTCAAGGGTCAAAGTGAAAGTATTTTCTAATATTTGCTACTTTATGTATTCAAGACCTGCAAGTTTTTTATTATTATTATTATTATTATTATTATTATTATTTTACATTTTTTGAGAGAGAGAGAACATGAGTGCATGAGTGGGGGAGAGGAAGAGGGAGGAGAGTCTTAACCTCCATGCTCAGTGTGGAGCTCCACACGAGGTTTGATCCCACGACCCGGGGATCATAACCTGAGCTGAAGTCAGCAGTTGGACACTCAACCTACAGAGCCACCCAGGTGCCTCAGGACCTGCAAGTGTGTAAGGGGGAGTTCCAAGTGAAAAAAACACGAAACAAGCAAAGTTAGAGATGAGAAGGAAAAATGTCGCCACGTTGCCGTGTATGTGATGTTTTATTTCTGCACTATTTTGGGGGACATCCAGGCTGCATTTAGGCTCCATGTGGCCTCCCCTTACCACAAATCACCCTCCACCACCCATGGGACAGGATGCTATTTATTCTCTCTGTCTTTTCTTCAGGAATTCTTTATCCCTGTGTTGTGGATATATATTTGGCCCTGCACGGTAGACCCAAAGTGCCAGAACTGAGACATTAAAACCTTTTGAATTAAATCACTTAGGAGATTATTTTTCACAGGAGCCCCTTAAAATAGATGTATCAAATTACTGTAATTCTAATTTTTCAAATCTTAGTACTTTTGACAAGTTGCAGCTCTGTTTACCCATTCTTACAGGAGCCTCATGATTTCCCCAAAAGAGCAGCATGAGGGCTGGAATTTTCAGTTTATCAAAGAAAATTATGTGCATTTTCCAAAGGCAAATTGCAGACCGAAAGCATTTGTAGATGAATAGAAAACTATGTGAAAGGGAACACTCCGCTGTGTTTGCCCACTTGTAACTTCAACCACTTCAACCCAAATTACCTTTTGAAATACTATTTGAAAATCTAAAGAGTTTCAAAAGGCACCATTAATAGGTGTGTTGAAAATACAACCCAACTTTCTCCAAACCCAGGGCTTCACTATTCGACAACTTAACCTCAGCTGAATCTTTCTCTTAAGTTTCTTCAAGTATGTTCAAGTTTCAGTTCCTAAAATCCACAGGTCCAAAACATACCAGAGTTTACACTTACATCACCATAAGATTCACCATTAGAAAGTCCTGGATTCGGGGCGCCTGGGTGGCTCAGTCGGTTAAGTGGCCGACTTGAGCTCAGGTCATGATCTCTCGATCCGTGAGTTCGAGCCCCGCGTCGGGCTCTGTGCTGACAGCTCAGAGCCTGGGGTCTGTTTCAGATTCTGTGTCTCCCTCTCTCTGACCCTCCCCTGTTCATGCTCTGTCTCTCCCTGTCTCAAAAATAAATAAAATGTTAAAAAAAATTAAAAAAAAAAGAAAGTCCTGGATTCACACCACGTCCTGCCCTGAGGAGGCATGGCTTATTGCAAACCTTATCACAGAGATCCAAGCAAGACCTCTTATTAAACAAAAAAGTAAGTAAAAATATTATTACGAGTGGAAGCATAGAGGATTTAAAGGACTGTGTTGAAGCTTCTCAGCAAACCTGGGGCAGGCTTGGAACTTGAACTCTAATCTCACCTTGTCTTTCAGCAGAAAAATCCTCCTCTAAGTGAACTATATGTTTTCTCCATAATATTTAAGCAGATAAAGGCATCAGTCCCCACAGTACTGGCTTCTCAACATTCACTGTCTATAGCCATTCTCCAGCCATTCATCCTCTCCTGTTCTGTGTCTCCTGGAGGCTGATGGCCAAGGAGACCATCAACTGGGATCCTTTTCTCTTGGGCTTCAGCTCTGCCTGGCTGATGGAAAGCACAGGAAAGGGAAGAGGGTGGGGAATGGAGGACCATGGCGCTTATTTCTCCCACTCTGTCTCTGCTTCAGCTCCGCCCTGGCAACATGGCAGCACTCTAACTACCGCCATGAGGGGCGCCCCTGCTTCATACCCAGCTCTTGACCAAGATCGACCTCCTCGCTTCACTCAGTTAGGTCCAAGGATGAAGCAGCTTCCCACTCTTGCCAGCTCCTTGTTGGCTACTTACTCCTTTGTGAGTTCCTTCACTCAGTAAACAGTCACTTCATTAAGAAGTTTCTCTAGGGGCGCCTGGGTGGCGCAGTCGGTTAAGCGTCCGACTTCAGCCAGGTCACGATCTCGCCGTCCGTGAGTTCGAGCCCCGCGTCAGGCTCTGGGCTGATGGCTCGGAGCCTGGAGCCTGTTTCCGATTCTGTGTCTCCCACTCTCTCTGCCCCTCCCCCGTTCATGCTGTCTCTCTCTGTCCCAAAAATAAATAAAAAACGTTGAAAAAAAAAATTAAAAAAAAAAAAAAAAAGAAGTTTCTCTAGAAGATCCCAACTAAAGACACGGGTTGGGGCACCTGGGTGGCTCAGTCGGTTGAGGGTCCGACCCCACAGATTGTGAGTTTGAACCCTGCATTGGGATCTTCCTTGACAGCATGGGGCCTGCTTGGGATTCTCTGTCTCCCTTCCCTCCCTCTCTCTCTCTCTGTCCCTCCCCAACTTGTGTGTGCGCTCTCTCTCTCTCTCTCTCTGAAAATAAATAAATAAATAAAATCTAAAAACAAATGCTGTGTGCTTGATGCTGCAATCCTGACGTGTCACAAACACTTTGTACGTTTAATAAGCAATAAGTGCGTATCACTTCCTACTCTTGCCTACAATTGTAGTATATGGTCTGGGATTACAGAAGAGAGAAGCAAACTCTTTGTCACTGAAGAACAATTATGAGTGGAATACTTTGGTTTAAAAGCTGTACCAGAACAATTTCTCTAGTGGGTAAGTCCCTTCTACATTGGAGAGATTAGTCTACATCGACACCCATGTGGTTCTCTTTGCCTCGCCATCACTTCCCGCTGTGGTTTCTGTGTCTTGTTCCAGAGTCTTGATCTCATCAGTCTTCTTATCCCCTGCTGAGCCTTTCTACGCAGGGCAGTGAGTTAGGAAAGGACAGCCACCAATGCAGAGAGTGTATGGTTCTGTTTCGTGCCATAAAGGGGGAGTTCTGATTTCCAGAAGAGGAGAGAATTCTTTATTTCTGCTTTTGGGGTATGCGTGGCACCTATTAATTAACATGCCTGTGACATACCATGAGAATTGCAAAAATGCATTTTGAAAATAAGTATAATTTCTTCATTGTATGCAACTTTCTCCTGTTGCCCAGTTGAACTTTATTGAATTATTCTACTCTATTTTGAAAACGGCCAGCTTCAAGCTTAATGCAAAGCTTACATCAAAATATACTTATTTCTTTGTCTGTCTCTCTCTCTCAGTTTTATTTCTACCACTAGTCTATTTTATATTATTTCTTTTTGTTTGTCCTGGTCCATTGTGTTAAAGTATTAATTTACCTTTTTGCTGTAAAAGGCTTTTCATCGCCACTCAAGCTATGTTCCATAGAATGCATGAGAGAGAAGAAACTTTTAAAGAAAAATAACAGCCAAATAGTTTGAATTTGAATTTATTAATAATAAACAATCAAAATTATTTTGGGGGGAGTTTTTAATATGTAAATTACTATACAGTGCTCATAATAATAATAAAATTAAGACTTGGGATCAAAGCATGTAAACAATGTCAATAAATATCTTAACTGTGATGTAATCCATCTTGGGGTAATTGATAATTGCCGATACTTATGTGCTTTGCCATCTGTCAGTTATTCACGTATTCAACAAATATTGTCTGTAGCTCCTTTAATATACAAAGCATTTTGGAGTGGCATTAAACACAGAATATACTCCCTACCATAAAAACAGCTTAAAATTTATTTTAGAAGAAAACACAGGCATTTTTAAATGGCGTGCAAAGCTAGTGGCAAGTATTCCAAGCAGAATGAGGCAGTGTGATGCCTCTTCCTTGTGGGTGGAAACTGGGGCTCTAGTCTCAACCATTAATCAGTAAAAAATATGGACAGGAACCAGGAGGCCTATACAATTGGATGACTGTGTACAGTTCTAGTTAGTGATGTGAACCTCAAAAAATATGATAAATATGTGTTAATTAAATTATGGAGTGTGTGTGTGTGTGTGTGTGTGTGTGTGAGTGATAGGATATACTCGTAATTTGCTCTATGAAGATAGGTTAAAAACACCACCCTCCTTTCCTTCAACGTGAAAAGACAAAACAAGGAGACAGAAGTGAAGTGGGAAAATTGGCCTGTTAAAGAATTTTCAGGATTCATTTCCTGGGTTTGATGAGTGAGGGTGAGGCTTAAAGTGAAGGCAAAAGTATGCCATCAACAAAATAAAAATCCATTTTATCTATCAGTTGCTAAAGAGCTATTGATAAGTGGTTAGGAATTCAGCAGACGGTGGGTTCAGGCAGGCTGAAATACAAGTAGGTTGAGGAAGTACCTAGAAAAAGTGCTGTGTGAAAGGTCTAGCATGGATTAAGGAAATAAACATTTGCCCAGGAACTCTTGTACTCATTTAACAATCATATCATGGAATGCAGCAAGGCTTCTCCTTAACCTTCATGTGCCTTTAACAGAGTCGATGTCTATGAGACTGGATCAAGTCTTTCTGCCTCTTTATGTTGGGAGGCTAGAAGAGGCTACCCAAGAGACGTGGCGAGTACTAAGAAGGGTGGAACGTGAGCTGCCATTAGATGGTTTTACAGCAGGGAAATCAGAAATGTCAGAATCGTGTCCCGAACCTTAACCACCCCCTTTTCCAGGTGAGGTATCTATAGAGGAACCACTCATGCTGATCTCAGGCACTCTGAACTAGGCACATAGGGAGTCCAAAGTTCTTCCACTTTCCTCCACCACATACTAAGCCTGTATGTCCAGGTTTACTAGCTTACGATGAGCCCACTGCCAGACTGCCATAGTTGAAATAGCTTTTGTTACAGAAGAGAGAGAGAATGTAGTGTGTGTGTGTGTGTGTGTGTGTGTGTGTATAAGAGAGAGACAGAGACAGAGACAGAGAGATAGACAAAGACAGAGAGAAGTAAGCAATAGAAGAGCTGGGCTCCCTCTAAGATTAGGGTTGCCAGATAAAATACAAGACTCTCAGTTCAATGTTGCTTGTGCGTGACTCCGTACACGATCCAATAACAGATCTGGCATTTATCCCATTAGTGCGACATTCATTATTGTGAAGGATTTGCTAGAGTGGGTACAAGGGAATACTCTCTCCTCTTATCTTCTTCTGTATTGTTCTCTCTGTTTCACAGTTTGGTTTTCAAAGCACATCTGTGGCTGGCCCAGGTTGTGGTCCGCCCCTCAGGGTGGCCATCTTGTAGTAGGGGAGACAACTCACCAGCCTCTCCATGTGGCCACTTCTTTTTTCCCTTCTGGACACAGAGAGATACTTACAGCCATCCCGTGAGAATTCCTTCTGGAAACTGCTCTCAGGAGTCTGTGGGATGGTCAACAGAGACACAGACACAGAGAGATACTTACAGCCATCCCGTGAGAATTCCTTCTGGAAACTGCTCTCAGGAGCACAGAGAGATACTGGACACAGAGAGATACTTACAGCCATCCCGTGAGAATTCCTTCTGGAAACTGCTCTCAGGAGTCTGTGGGATGGTCAACCGCGAGAAATTTCTATCTGCATATCGGGAAATGCGGTTGGCAGTACGATTGTAAGGGTTAGGAAAAAAAACCCCACACAACTATACTTTTCAGGAGCTTAAATGACGTCACCAAAAGAAATGTATTTATTCACCTCAGCAGGCTCTTCACATACTCTCTCCTTTGTCCCTCCCTACATTCATGTGTGTGCACACGTACACACACCCTCGTGCACACACACAGCAGGTGTTTTGCATGAGAACTGATAAATATCACTTGCATTTTACATACATAATTGGCACAAAAGGGGTACATTTATGGAAACTACTTCTTCACATGGAAATTCCGACAAAATCTCATTTTCTTTTCTCGCTACTCGAAATATTATTCCCTGTCTTTGTGCTTACCTAGAGGTCATTCGTCCTTCGTGGTCTATTTCAAGGGTCTGTCCTCTTGTTGCCCTATCCAGAGATGATCGCCCCTGCCCCCTCCCCATCTTGCCCCAGAAGACAAGCCAAATAATTACAGAGCCCATGCTCAGTCAGTAGCCTTACCAGGTGAAGAATTAATCCCTTGTGACAGCAAGTAAGGAAAGAAAAAAAGAAAGAAAGAAAAGCGGCTAATATTTTTATTAGGTTGACAGAGAAATGCACTATTTGAATGGTAGCATTTAATTGTCATTATCTGGAACAGCTACTTCATTTAAACTTCTCCCTTATTTTAAATAAACACCCTAATGCTCACATTCCTGCCTAGGACATTTTTAGCAATAACTGCTGGTTGTCAATGACAACAATCATATTTAATTGTTCATCCTGACATGCTCCAGCACTCTATTAGACACAGATTATTCTAGATTGCATAAATGAATAGCAAAGGTGCTGGCCAAGAGCTCTGCACACATGGGTGGAAAGAGGGAGTTACATCATCTCTTGTGGAAATACAGAAAGAGCCAGCACAGGTCAATAGCTCGTCAGAGTTTTCAGGTTGCCCATTTCTGCCTGAATTTTCAAAAACCAAGTGTATTATTGATTATATCTTGTGAAGGGGAAAAAAAGATGAAGATCAGATTTCTCGGCAGGGTGTTGTTTCACTATTTTACTATATCTCTCAAAGTGATAATTCGGGAGAATAAAATATATCTTGTTCTTTACCTGAATTTTTAAAGGCTATAAGTAGAGAGAAATTTATTAACTGAAATTTAGTTCAACTTTTCTTTCACTTCAGTCTTTTTCTTATTTTGTAATATTTATAATTATTATATTATTATATACTATTTTATCATATATTATTATTTTATCAAGGAAGGTAACTAAATAATACCTTTACATGAGGTGTCAGAGGACTGTTATAATATAAATGAGATTACCACAGTGAGTGCCTGAGGATAAAATTATAGAATCTCCTTTTCACTCACACACAGTTTTATAAACATGCCTTTCCTTTGTTTCAATTCTACCTTGATCTTTTCTGAAATGTCTGGAAATAACACTTTTCTGATCATTTTTAAGTCATTGACAGACCATGAATGTTTTTCTCTTAAATGATAAAGATGAAAAGTGTGGGTTATTTAATTGGTCATGCCACTGAACCCCGATGGGTGGGGATCGCTTTTGTGCCCTAGATAGGTCTTTGTGCCAGATCAGGAGTCAGGATATCATGCTCTGATATTGTGCTAAACACTTATTACAAAATCACCAAATAATAATAATATTGATGGTATTATTTTCACACAAGTGTTAACATTGAGCATGTGTTATCAATAAAAATCATCTCTTTTTGGAAAATATGTGCCGTCAGTATTTTTTCCACATGTAATGTATGCAAATAAATGTCTCTGCTACAGAATGGTCCATGCACTAACAGTACCCTAATGAATAATTATTCAATAATTATTTTGTTACTTCAGTTTAATAAGTTTACTATTTCACACTTGTTTATATAAACACCCCTGCATATCTCTATGCACAGGAAAAGCAAAGAATGGACTTTTTTTTTTTTTTTTAGAAAGCGAGAGCTCTTGCGAGTGGAGGAGGGGCAAAAGGAGAAGGAGGGAGAGAAAGAATCTTAAGCAGGCTCCATGCTCAGTGTGGAGTCCTATGTGGGGCCTGATCTCACCACCGTGAGATAACGACCTGAGCCAAATTCAAGAGTTTGTCGCTTAACAAACTGACCCACCCAGGTGCCCCTGAGAATGGACATTTTAAGACTTTAAAGAGATATTTTCCAAAAATATCTTTCAGAAGGAATGTAACAATATATAGGCCCATTAGTAGACATTTTTCCATTGATTACATTGACCGTCTGCTTTCTTTAAATGTTTGACAAAATTATAGGAAATATGGTATCTGATTGTTCCATTTTTTTAACAAATGAGATTGCATACTTCTCTATAGGTGTGTTGACTACTTGTTGACTACTTGTAGTTCTTTTGTAACTTTCTGAGCCTTCTAAGCCCTAACTGGATTTGTGTGCCATTCATCTTTATTAAATGTATTTCAGTTGGTCAGTTTCCTTTTTTAAAAAAATTATATTCAACGTAAAAATTCAATATAATTATTACAGCGGTAAAAAACAAGGTGTCTTTGGCACCAGAGAAACAATGCATTCAAATAAAGAATAAACATCATGGTGCCATTTTAAAGTCCGTACGTTGAACAGGAGCTCAGTGGAAATCTGTCCTTACAATGTAGTGCAAAAGTATTATGAAGGCTGTTCTTCTCAGGCCAGATTTATTAGATCTGTATTTTTGAGGGTGTCAGAAAGTTTATCTCAAGATAAATGGGCATTGTTCTAGGATGCTAATTATCATTTTAGTTATCTTGGATTACAAAGAGAGTTTCTTGAAAGTTAAGCAATGGGAGTTGGTTTCCTTCCACTCTGCTTTGACTTTAGATGGTGGTTTTGTTTACACACTACACTTAGGGTTCATAATCCTGCATCATGACCAATTGACAAGGGTGAGCCAAACATGCTGAACTATCAGCTCGAGAATTTTAAACATAAAGAGATCTAGTGAAAATAAGAGCAAGCTTGTCCTGCTAATACCGAATGTCCACGAGGACACCTACCCTTTAATGAAGCTAATGAAATATTTTTTGTTGAATATTCTGTATCAAGCCCTGTACTCGGCATTGGTGGATTAAAGATTATCCATCTATTATCTATCTATCTATCTATCTATCTATCTATCTATCTATCTATCATCCATCATCTATCATCATCAGCAGCTATCTCTCTACTATCTATCTTCTATCATTTATCTATATAGCTTTCTAGTACATATCTCTATCATCTACCATCTACCTAGATATAGATATATAGATATAGATATAGTTTTTATCCTCAGGAAAACCAGCACTGAATGAGGATCTCAACTGAGGGCAATGAGGGGTACAAAGTGGGGACTCTAATTCAAGTGAGTGATTAAGAGAAGGCTTCCTGGAGAAAGGAATCATGACACTGAAGTTCAAAAGGCCGGGCCATTATGTGGGCAAATAACCAGGGGTAGAGCTGTCAAAGGCTAAGGAGGAAGAGGTAAGCTTTAACATGGCTATTTCAAAATTGTTCTGTAAAAATAAAGGATAAGTAACAGGAAATTATCTTAGCTCAGTGTTTTTCAAGGCTGTCTATAAGAGGGGATAATTCTTGGGAATTTAAAAGGCTCAGATGTGTGGAAACTATCCCAAACCTACGAATAAGAATCGTAAAGAGGCCAAAGTAGGAATTTTAAGTAATGGCAATCTTGAAAACCATAGATAAAGAGAGAGATCGAAGGGGTCAGTGCAAATAATTATAATTCCAAGCACAGGGAAATAAGATAATAACAATCATTCCTAAATATGACTAATGCACAGAAATATATAAATCCATGACAATATTTGAATTGAAGAAATGAAAAAAGATAACACATCTATAAAACTGACTACATACCTAGAAGTTAGTTTTGAGAAAATAAATTTGCTTTTACCAGTAATTTTGGAGAAAAATGTTGGGAATTAGGCAAATAAAGAGGAATAAAGAGGATAAAAACTATATCTATATCTATATATCTATATCTAGGTAGACAGTAGATGATAGAGATATGTACTAGAAAGCTATATTCAGTTAGTGACTGATTAGAAATTTAGGTCTCTTGACTTAATTATTATATTTCCTTTGCTAAGTGAGTGAAAAGCTCCGGAAACAGCAAAATCTCAGAAAATTCTCACCTTATTCAGGAAGTCTCTCTCAAATCCAGGAATTTCTTTCTATCTCTCTCTACACACACACACACACACACACACACACACACACACCAGCAGATTTTAAACACAAAATCAATAAATATGATATCCAGGTTTTAGACATTTCAACATTTAACATATAAAATAGCATGCCCAATAAATATGTGAGATATAAGAAATTTTAATCTTTAACAATATTTGCTTCATATTTCTGATGCAATAAAAGAGCTACAGTTGAAGTGACTTTTGTACTGCCATTCTTGGTCTGACTTTTCTCATTTCATCTCCTTGCAGAGGATCCCATCTTGCTGAACATTAAACATTTAGATCAAAGTCATCCTATTTAAACACTGTCTGGTATGAACCCACCATAACTGTTTTAACCTTGCACTCTGATGACCCAAAGCATATATTCTTTTCAAGAACAGCATGAAGTATACAGACAGAGTCCCATTTTGGAGTTGAGGAGGGTCAGGTGAAGACAGACAAAATACATCTCTTAGACCTCAGGTAGCAGATGGCATATGCACTATTGGAAGTCAAAAGACTGGGCTGATTCAGTTGAACTTGAAAGCCATGATAGAAGGGGAATTTAGAAGTAAGCTGCCAGAGAATATATGCATATGTCTGTGTCTATGTCCTTATGTGTATACATATAAAGATGTACTACATAGCCTATAATACAAATGGACCAGCTTCCCACTTACTACACATATGTGTGGGCACATATAAAACACACACATGCACACACACACACATACACACAGTATCAGAGTTATTTCCAAAGCACCTGACAATATCAGATTATAGCTACTGTCTTTAGCAACATAGTAATGGAGGCTGCTTTATGGGGAGTTTCCAGTAAAAATTAATTTGAAGGGTGTAGTTGAAATATCTTCCCACTCTCAAGATATTTCCCTTGTATACTTCAACAATGCCTGATAGTTTAATATTGGTAGTTCATTCCTTTGTTGCCAGGCATTGGAATTTCCACAGATTCTTCCTTTAAAATAAAATTTTTAGATGTGACTGGGTGGCTCACTTGGTTAAGTGTCTGCCTCTTGATTTTGGCTCAGGTCGTGATCTCACCGTTGCTGAGATTGAGCCCCACGTTGGGCTCTGCGCTGACAGCTCAGAGCCTGCTTCAGATTCTCTCTCTCCCTCTCTCTGCCCTTCCTTTGGTCTCTCTCTCTCTCTCTCTCTCTCTCTCTCAAAATAAATAAATAAACATTTAAATAAAAAATACAAAAATTTTAAAATCATAGAAAAACATATTATGCCACTGAACTTTGAATCAAAGCAGACTAGATATTTCTGAAACATTTGTAACCGCTTACATTTTACATTTTGGGAGGGGTGAGATGGTGAGGGATATAAAAACCTCTAGCATGGGTTATGTTCCAATGGAGTAGCAAACTAGGGACAAGAGTAGGCAGGAAATGTGGCATGAGGCATGGCCCGGAAGGCCACAGCAGAACCTGAGGCCAAAAAACAGAGAAAGTATCACTTCAGGAACAGATAGGAAAATGCTATTAATTACTTTAAAGTTCACCTGGCCTGGCCCCAAAATGTGAAAGCATTGAGCGTGTTCCAAATTCATGTTGTCCACTGTGGTGGGTAGAATTTCAAAGGCAAGACATGACACATTCCCCAGGAGATCACATAGCCTAGAAATGATAGATGACTAACTTCAACTCAGAGTTGACCCAATACTTTGTAGTCTATACCCTGCTTGCCACAGAACTAAAAGGAACAGCAGTCTTTCTCAAGAACTGTTGATATGTAGAATTCTACAATGTATTTTTTTTAAAGAGGAAGCATGGAGACTTCCCACAGTACCTTATTCAGAAACCTGCTCTAAATGTCTTCTTTGAACAGCACTTCCCTTCCCTAACACAGCTGGTAAACTCTGTCTATATTCTCCCTCACCTCAGGGCTCTCATTGTTAGGCTTCTACCCATTTTTCATTCTCTCTTCCCCTGCCCTCAGGTGCTCGGCTCCTCCCTGCCTCTAGCCCCCGTCACGCCCCAACTGCGGCAAGGATGGTCTTTCTGGATGGCTTTCTGTTCAGCTCATGTGGTTCTCTCTTCCGTTTCAAGCTCTTCAGGATTTCTCAACCTTGGCACTATTGACAGGTTGGGTTGCATAAGTCTTTGTTGAAGGGACTGTCTTGTGCTTTGTAGGATGCATAACAGCATCCTGGGCCTTCACCCATTGGGTGCCAGTAGGACATCTCTAGTTGTGACAACCAAAACTGTCCCTAGGCATTGCCAATTGTTCCCTGAGGGACAAATGGGTTGGGAGCCACTCTGCTCTTGGATGCTTTCTCTGTTTTGTTACCTTAAAAATTGCAATATACAGTAGAAAAAGATGTCATGAGGATATGTCATGGTACACTGGCAGACTCTAAGCGAAGAGTGGGTGATGGTCCAGTGAGGCCAAAGAAAAGACCCAGAGAAAACAATGGAGAAATAGGTTTATTGGGGGGAACTTACGTACAGGGAATCCAGGAGTGGCCAACTGGACAAAGCATACACTGCTAGGCTCTGCATGCAACAAGCTTTTACAGCAGAGCAACTGGCCTCACAACTATCTGTAGCCCATCCTCTTCTTGCCCGGCCAGTGTTCCAAGGAATCAAGGTTTCCCAAAAGGACATTCTTCATTACAAAGGAGATGTTCTGGGTTGGCCATTCCTGGAGCCCTTGACTGTGAACGCTAAACAACATGCACTATGCATTCTGCCTACTGGGAATAGAGAGGGATGATGGGATCCCCACATTTTTCAAGAAAGTGATTAACAGGGGCATTCGCTTGCACAAACCAGCCTGGTATTGAGAAAGTACCTACTGCAAACTGGAGAATTCAGAGAGGGATCCCTGAAGGAAATGTCAGAAACACACACAGGAGAAGGTTTTCCAGATTGAGAGAACACCATGTATGAAACCTGCTGGTAAATGAAAATGAAAAATTAAGGGCATAAGCAAGATAGTGGTAAAGGATATAGCTAGGGGAGGTGGGTGGAAGGCAGAGGTACAGAACCTTGTGTGATACGATGAGCAATTCAACCTTCTCCTGAGGTCAATCAAGAGGGGACCACTGAAGCCCTGTAAGCACAAAAATAGTTGTATTTTACAAAAATTGTTCTGGTGGTCTATGGGAACAAATTAGAGACAAGAAGAATAAAGAAAATTAGGAATGCTTCTTAAATAACATTCATGTAATGTTTAAGATGATAGGGTCATTGAGTGACACTCAATGCTACTGTCCTCCTTCTATATCAAGATTCCAAAAAAGGTGTGAACTTTGGCTATTTAAAGAGGAAGTATCATTTTCACACACATGAGTCTTTGGAAAGAAGAAAAACTGTATCCAAGAGCTCTGAATCATAATTTTTATCATATTTTATTAGAACTTAAATTTTTCCTATTTCCTCAATCTCCAAAATCTGAAGTTCACCAAGGCTTCGCATTTGGACCCTTCCATTGTCACACTTTACTCTCTGGGCTATAAATATTACCTATATTCTAGTAAGTCCAATTTACCTTTCCAGCAAGGACCTCCCCACCCTTAATTCTAAATGTCACAACCATTAAGCATACTCACTTAGGCTAAGCATATCTCACACAATCTCTCAGCAAATTCTGAAACCACTGCCGTTGATATATATTTACATACATCTACAACATACAACAACCCATGGTCATTTAGAGTTTCCAACATTATTCCTCCCTCCCCCCCACCCCCCAATTGGTTGCAAAGTGAGTTCCTATTTTTCTAATCAGTCTTTTCTGAGCTAATGCCAGCTGTTGTGCGATCTACAGTTGAACATTAGTTATGACGCTTGCCCTTATGGGCCCGTCTTACTATTATGAGAACCAATGTTTCATTTGACACAGTGTGCCTCAAAGCTGCTTATTATTAAATCATGGCAGCACTATTACTTCCCAAATGGGTTGCCCTTAACCTAATCTCCAAATCCTTGCAGGCACATGTCCCTGGGCATGCTATTAACTGAGAGTACTTACTCATACGGTCTTACCAATGTGAACCAACAAGAAATCTGGAGGAAAACAAAACAAAACATGTCATATTAATGGTCCAGATTCTGTTAGAGATTCTTCCACACCAAAGAAAACAAATGTAAAAGCCATGTTATCTATAGCCCCCTTACTGTGTGTAATGACCTATTGTGACATGAAGTATCTGATTTCCTAGTCTAACTAGTTATTTCAAAACAGTTTTTGGTAAAAATTACATGCATATGAAGCCCTTAGGTCCCATCTCACATTCCATGATATTCTTGCATTTGAAATGGAAACCACACTACAGAGTTTCTATAATTTGTGTCTGATTCTTTAGATGCAAAGAACACAGTACATCCTAAGCTAGCAAAATAAAAAGAAAGAATTTACCATGGGGTATCGAATCAGCTCAGACAGCCAAAGGCAGAGATGTAGAAGCCTCAGAAGCGAAGCTGGAGTGAGTACTGAATCCCAAGCAGTGTCTTTTGCTTTCACTCTGCTCTGCCGTGCTCTGCAAATCTTTTTCATTTTTCTCTTGCGTTTCTTTCTTCTAACCCATTGGTTTGCGAGGGAGACTTTGGCCTGTAATAATTCTCAGGCTTATGTGTCACTATTTCCATCATGAGACAGAATAACTTTCTCTCATTCCCAATGCCTAATTCCTAGGGAAGGCGCTGGATCTGATCTTCTTTTTCTTGCCAAACAGTTGAGGGTCTGCTCCACTGAATAATTATTTTGCCTTAGTTGTAAATGGTGGAAGTAGGCAGTTGATGGAAATGACTGTAAGAAATTCCAAAATTGTCTGATATGGTACCTTTAACAATTTAAGTCATATTCTGTCATTTGCTCTTTTGGTTCAAAACACACCAAACAAAGCAAAAGCCATGTCCTTGACGTTTGGTGCCTTGAATGTAGGAAGAGCCAAAAAAATAAAAAAGGAAGTACAGAAGAGGATCCTCAACCTCTTTATCCCGTTATGCTTTGCTAAAAGAATCACACTAGATAGGCTTTATTTTGCCAACATTTGGGAGGACTCCTCGATTTGATTCCATTCGATTTATCCAAATGTTATTCAACACACGCCTTCTGTGGAAGATATCTCAGCCCTCTTTCTTGTTTCCCTGATCTTACCTATTCTTCAAGTATCTTCGTTATCCTGTTTTCATGAAACTTTTGTGTTTTAATACACTGTCCAGGGTGCAAAAGTTGCAGGGATAAAAAACACTAGTTTCTATTTTCAAGGAATTTACAGTATTTCAATAAGGGGGGGAGACTTTCAAAATAAATAAACAATAATGTCTAGTGCATGTAAAAATAAGAAGTGTCTGGGTATCTAGAGGGGATGGGTGGGAATGGAAAAGAGAAAGGATTAGCCATTTTGGAGGAAGGAAAAGTAGGAGATGGGAAGTTGAAGTTCTGGAAGAATCCATATCACTGCAGTGATCCTCTCCCTTCTGTGCTCCTGGTCCCCCTTTCATGGATGCCATGGATGCCATGGAATGTCACATCCATTGGGTACACCGTGCTCTCTTTGTACATGGTCTCTTTAAGGAGATTGTGATGTTGTGTCAGGACTGGACATGAGTTATTCATCTTTTCCGTTTCACAAAGCACCTGACAATTCCCCAGTACTGTGTTTTATTTTTTTAAGATTTATTAATTAATTTTTCACTTTATAAGTTTTAATGTATTGTGAAATCTGGGAATTTAAGTCATTTATTTTCAGCAGTTGCAAGAAAAAGAAATTATCTGATGCCTAGCAAGGAAATAAATAAATAAGCCGAAGTGTTCTTTCTCGAATGTGGTAGAAAATGATGGGAAGGGCAGATAATACTCTCAAAAATGTGTAAGGGGGCACAGGCCCCTGGGTGGCCCAATCAGTTAAGCGTCCAACTCTTGATTTCAACTCAGGTCATGATCTCACAGTTTGTGGGCGTGAGCCCCAAGTCGGACTCTGCAGCCCAGAGCCTGGTTGGGATTCTCTCCCTCTCTCCTTTCTCAACCTTTCCCCCACTCACAGGCTCTCTCTCTCTCAAAATAAATAAATAAACATTTAAAAAATGTGTGTAGACTGGGGAGCGCCTGGGTGGCTCAGTCGGTTAGGTGTCCGACTTTGGCTCAGGTCATGATCCCACAGTTTGTGACTTCAGGTCCCACATCGGGCTCTGTGCTGACAGCTTGGACCTAAAGCCTGCTTTGGATTCTGTGTCTCCCTCTCTCTCTGCCCCTCCCCTGCTTGCACAGTGTCTCTCTCAAAAATAAATAAACATTAAAAAATTAAAAAAAAACAACAAGGAGATTCTTTAGACAAATGACAATAGCTTTTGTTTGAAAAGGATTTCACAGGTTAAAAAATGCATTATCATTGGGGTGCCTGAGTGGACACTTAAGTGGCCAACTTTTGGTCTTGGCTCAGGTCATGATCTCACAGTTCATTGAATTAAGCCTGGAGTCAGGCTCTGTGCTGATAGCACTGAGCCTGCTTAAGATTCTCTCTCTCTCTCCCTCTGTCTATGCCTCTCTCTCTCTCTCTCAAAATAAATAAATAAACCTTAAAAAATGCATTATCATCTGTGTATTAATTAGTTCATGCTGTCATCACAAAATAACCAAATTGATTTTCTCACAGTCTGGAGATCAGATTGGGGTGCCAGCATGGTCAGTTTCTGGTTATGTCTCTTTTCCTCACTTGTAGATGGCTACCTTCTGACTATGTCCTTGGGTAGCCTTTTCTCTGCTCATGCAAAAGGGAGAGAGAGACAAAGAGAAACAGAGAGAGAGAGAGAGAAAGTTCTCTTGTGTTTCTTCTTATAAGAACATTAATCCTGTTAGAACAGAGCCCCACACTTGTGACCTCATTGAACCTTAATTACTTCTTTAAAGGTTCCCTCTCTAGGGGCACCAAGGTGGCTCAGTTGGTTAAACATCTAACTCTTGATTTTGGCTCAAAGTCACGGTCTCATGGTTCATGGGTTCTAGCCACACATCCAGCTCTGTGCTGATAGTGTGGAAGCCGCTTTGGATTCTCTCTTCCTCTCCCTTTCTCAAAAATGAATAAATAAACTTAAAAAAATCTTGTAAAGGTCCCATCTCTAAATATAGTCACTTGGGGGTTAAGACTTCAACATATGAATTTTGGGGCTACGTAGACATTAAGTCCCTAACAATCCGCTACCACCTGCAATTCTCAGATCAGTAAAGAAGGGCAAGGATTTATATCACCCACGGCACCCAAGACTGGGGGGCTGGAGGGCTGTTCCAAATCACCAACACAGCAAAAGGTAGAACTGAGACCCAACTCTTGTCTCAGTACTTGTTCTCCATGTTTCTTTTTTTTAGTGCAAACGTAACTTTTATTTATTTATTTATTTATTTATTTATTTATTTAATATTAAATATAATTTATTGTCAAATTGGTTTCCATATAACACCCAATGCTCATCCCAACAGGTGCCTTCCTCAAAGTCCATCACCCACTATCCCTTCTCCCCCAACCCCCATCAACCCTCAGTTTGTTCTCAGTATTTAAGAGTCTCTTATGGTTTGCCTCCTTCCCTCTCTGTAACTTTTTTTTCACCCCTTCCCCTTTCCCATGGTCTTCTGTTAAGTTTCTCAATCAAAATTGTTCTCCATGTTTCTGTTCATTACAGGTGTTGGTAGCGACTTTGAACTCCATGAGGAAGCTCTGTAGAATGTAAGGGTTAGGAGTGCTAGATAGTATGATTTTTAATGTGAAAAGGTAAAGCTCCTACCCTTTTATATTGGATTTTTTTTTAATAGACTTTTTCAGATGTACCTAGAACCCTAGAGGGTAGGCAGAGGGTCAGGAAAGGAAAGCAAGAAGAAATAAAATAATAATGAGATGTCAGACTCAGATCCTAGGCTAACAACAGTGGAATTGGAGCTGAGACACTTTGTCGATTTGTGTTTGTTATGAGCTACTTTAAAGAACCTCTTTTTTTTTTTTTAGCAGTATTGGGGGTCATAATGGTAGGATTATATTTACCAGATGTTAAAACGGGTTCTTTAGTTATTAACTTTTTGTAAGCACTCATGAGCAATGTATTTCTTTAGAGTATAAGATACACAAGGGACATGTCCATTATTCATAATTTTAAATAACCCAATAAAGGTAGATGATACAAAGTAGGATTTGGGGGAAAATGTCTTTTAATACTTTATAAAATTTATTTGTATTCTCAAAGGGAAGAAAAACAACAGAAATAACAATAACAGGAACAAAAGGACAAAAATCAACCTTCTGCATTCCTAAGTATTCTAATTAATTTCTCCTTAAATATTACCTTTCTTTTTTTTTTTTCTTCTTCTTTTTTTCTTTTTCCCTTTTTTTTTTTTTTTAGGCCCACTACCAGCCTGGGTAGGTGACTGACTAAGGAGATGTAGATCCTTCTTTGATGTGAGGACTGTTCTGCCTTCTCCTGGTTTCTAGAGAGAGCTCATTTTGTCTATTTTCTGCTTCATCTGGCTCAGAGGAAGACCTCGGTCTGCACTATCTCCTCTCCCCCCCATCCCCCTCCCCCCTTTCTGCCCCCACCTCCCAGCCCCTCGCGCATCCAGCACAGAGGCGCTGTCCTTAGCGATCTGGTCTTGTGGGTCAAGAGGGTTTGCATCATGTTTTCCTCTGGAGGAAGGACTTGTAAACTGACTTAAGTAGTCAGTTAATTCCCTCTTGCTCACTAAAAGTTCTCAAGCACCAATGCTCACAGGGCCAAGTGTACACTTGGTAGAACTTCTCAGAAAGTTCTACTTCCCCGGCCTCTTCTCCAGGCCTTCACCCTTCACATCAAAGGCCAGGCTATTTCTTAACTCTCTGCCTTTATTCTTATGTTAAAAATAATTTTAAAAAGTTTATTTATTTATTTTGAGAGAGACGGAGACAACCTGAGAAGGGGAAGGTCAGGGACAGAGAGAGAGAGAGAGAGAGAGAGAGAGAGAGAGAGAGAGAATCCCAAGCAGAGCTTGATGCAAGCTTCGAACTCACAAAACCATGAGATCATGACCTGAGCCAAAACCAAGAGTTGGACGCTTAACCAACTGAGCCACCCAGGAGCCCCTCTGTCTTTATTATGGTTGGTAGTAGTACTAGTATTATTATTTAACTTAATATAATGTTCTCAAAATTCAATCATGTAGCATATGACATGATTACCTTCTCTTTTAAGGCTAAATAATCCATCGTATGTATATACCACATATTGTTTGTCTAGTCACCCATTGATGGACATAGGCATAGCGTCTACCTTTTAGTTATTGTGCATAAATGCTGTAATAAACCTGGGTGTGCACGTGTCTCAGATCCCATTCTCAATTCTCTTGGATGTATATCCAATATCTCTTGGATGTATATATATATCGATATGTATATGTACATCCAATATCTTGGATGTATAGGATTGTTTGGTCATATGGTAATTAGATTTTTAATTATTTAAGGGACTTCTATAGTGTTTTTCATAGCAGCTGCACCAGTTTACATTCCCATGAATAGTTCACAGGGGTTCCACTTTTCCTCATCCTGATTAATACTTACTATCTTCTGCTTTTGTTTGTTATGCAAACAGGTGTGAGGTTACACCTCATTATGATTTTATATACTTATTTTTTTCATTGTGCTTTTAATTTGCATTTCCCTGATGGTTAGTGATATTGAGCATCATTGCATATGCTGGTTGGTCATTTGGGAACCTTCTTTGGGGAAATTCAAGTCCTTTGACTATTTTTGGACTCTGACAATTGGTTTTTTTTGTGACTGAATTGTAGGAGTTGCTTGTATATTCTAGGCGGTAACCCCTTCTCAGATAGAAATGATCTGTAAGTATTTTCCTCTACTCTGTGTGTTGCCTTTCCATTCTGTTAATTGTTTTCTTTGCTGTGCAGAAGTTTGTTGTTGTTGTTGTTGTTGTTTAAGCTTGATGTAGCCCATTTTGTTTATTTTTCTTGTTGTTGCCTGTGTCTCTTTTGGTATCATATTAAAATATTATTGCTAAATTCAATGTCATGGAGCTTTTCCATGTTTTCTGCTAGGAGTTTTTGTTACAGTTTCAGATCTTCCATTCATGTATTGAATCCATTTTGGATTAGTGTGTGTCTACAGTGTCAGGCAGGGGTCACGAGTCATTCTTCTGCATGTGGGGACTCAGTTTTCCTGGCACTGTTTGTTGAAGAGATTCAATTTACCCCACTGGGTAGCCTTGGCATTCTTGTTGAAGATGATACAACCGTATAACTGAGGAATTATTTCTGAGATTTCTATTCTGTCCCATTGGTTTGTCTATATATCATTAGTCCAGGGCCATACAGACCTGATTACTGTGGCTTCGTACCATGTTTTGAAATCAACCAGTGTGATGCCTCCGGCCCTGTGTTTCCTTCTCCAGACCGTTTTGGCTATTCATCATATTCAACCATAGAAGCCTTTCAAAATTAATTTGGGCATTTCCTAATGTTGAATCATTAATATTTTATTTTGTACCAGTACCAGTGACAGAGCAGTGAGCATCTTTGAACTGAACTGAGAAGAGCTCTGGTGTAGCAACTAAACCATGGGAATAAATCAAGGTCTTCTACTTCCAATTGTCCATGGACAATTTTCTTAACGTCCTGAGCTGGCACCTCACCTAGCAAATACACTATACAACTGTTAGGGTTGTTATGAGAGATAAATGACTTGATACGTGTAAAACAATCAGAAAAGCACTTTGTATAGAAAGTGCTTGGTAAAGGTTGACTACAGCTGCTACTGCTGCTAGTATATTCTAGAAGTAGAATCGTTGAACTGTTTTTTCCAGTTGATAAATAATTGAATTGAATAATTGAATTGAATAATTCATCACTGTGTAAGTTTAAGGCATACAGCATGATGATTTGAGGTACATATATGGCAAAATGATTACCACATTAAGTTCGGATAACGTCTATCTTCTCATATAGAGACAATAAAGAGAAGAAAAAAAATAAAGGAAAAGAAATTTTCCTGTGATGAGAGCTCCTAGGTTTTACCCTCTTAGCAACTTTCCTATATATTATTGAACACTGTTAGCTGTAGTCATTGTGCTGTATATTACCCCCCCCCCCCCCCCCAGTACTTATTTATCTTTTAACTGGAAGTTTGTGCCTTTTGGTCATGTTTCTATGATCACTTCCCCCACTCCCTGCCTCTAGCAACCACAAGTCTGATCTCTTTTTCTATGACTTTGTTTCTTGTTTTTGTTTGTTTGTTTGTTTTAGAGTCCACATATAAATGAGATCGTATGGTACTTGTCTTTCTCTGACTTATTTCACTTAGCATAATGCCTACAAGGTCCATTCATATTGTTTCAAGTGGCAGGAGTTTCTAATTTTTTATGGATGAATGATATTCCACTGTGTGTGTGTGTGAGTGTGTGTGTGTGCATGTGTGTGTGACATCATCCATTTTATATATAGATAGATATAGATATAGATGATATCTATATCGATATAGACATAGATAATATATATCTATATCGATATAGATATAGATATAGATGATAGAGATAGAGAGAGATATAGAGATAGAAAGAGATACAGAGATAAGATAGAGATAGAGATGATAGAGATAGAGATAGAGATAGAGATAGAGATAGATATCACACCTACTTTATCCATTCAGTGGACACTTAGGTAGTTTCTATGCCTTGGCTGTTATAAATAATGCTGCTATGGATGTGGGGATGCAGATATCTCTTCAAGTCAGTGTTTTCATTATCTTTGGATATATTCCCATATATTTTTTGCAAAACAGTCAGGTGTTTTCACCAGCCCTTCTGTTCAAATAGGGCTGGAAGGCACTCTTCACAGTGGGTAGGTATATATCTCAGTCTCTATGACTGGTTGGGAGGGACGTGGGCTGATCCAGGCTACTCTCAAGTTATCAAACAGGCTCTCGGTTTGGAAGGAGCCAGGAGCTGTCCTCAGTCTTGTTATGAATCAATCTTCTTGTCTGTTCATAGCTTAGAAAGCTTTCATACCTACTGCTAATTTCCTCTAGGGGCAATCAGTTTTGCCTGTCTCTCAGTTCAAGCATCACAAGGCAGCATGGCTTCCAGGGGCCATTTTTCAGCCCCTCTGGTCTGGTGAGACTGGAAGTCAATCTTCATAGCATGCTGGCATCTTGCTTGGGAATGAGCAAACAAGACTCTAAGGCTGGCAGGACTCTTCGCTTACGTGTCTGAATCAGGCAGATCTGTACCACCCCACCAAATTCCCTGGTCACAGCATGCTTCAACCTTTGTTCCCCAGATGAGCAAAGCTACTGGTTGGGATTACTACTTGGGCACCTCAGGTATGAACTTGGTCTTCCAAGGGCTGTGTGCTGGTTGTAACAGGCATCTACTTCCTTCTCTGTTATGGTCAGATTCCCAGTGGCTGGAATTCCCTACAGATTCCCCTGAAAGCACCATGGTGCAAGATCAGAGTAGGGACTCCCACAAAGGGACCCACAGTGGTGGGGAAGGCAGGCTGTCCCCACGGGGTCATCTTTTCCCACTGAGGGAACCAGAGGCCCAGCAGAGACCTCTTTGCGTGGTGCTGCCCTGGCCTGGGAGAGGGGAAGTCAGTCAGTGTGGATCCACTATTCTTCCCTTCTAAGGAAGAAGGTCTTCCCTTCTAGGGAAGACCAAGCCTGCCTTGGTCTCTGTGGTGCAAGAAGGTGCTTCCATTGTTGTGTTCTAGGGCTCTCTATGGTGTCTTGATCTTGAATAGACGCTATTTGTTTTTCTAGGGGGGATGAAGTCAGGACAAATTCATATTACCATACTGGTGAGGTCACTCAGTTATTGAACATTTTTAAGGTTGTACTTTTTACGAAGTTTGGTTCTTTTAATTGAGATTTTATTAATTATTCTCAGAATGAGGTGCATGTATTTTATAAGCATTTATGCTACAGAAAATAATTGTGTAGTTTCTCTAAGGTTCTTAATATGCAGTGCATTGAAGGTTAAAGTCTTAATCGTTTCTTAATTTTCATTTCACCCAAATCAGCCGTTCTCATTGTCACGTTTGGGTGTTGCCGGAACAGTAATCACTCAGATAAGAAGAGTTATTTGCAAGCTACTATTTTGGAAACTGGCAGGACTATGCACTTTGGAGCATGAGGAAAATGAATAATCTCCCATATATAACTTATTAACACCACTGTTGGATATACTGGTGAAACTAACTTTGCTTTTTCCTTTCCCTTTTAAACACACAAAGATAAATTCTAAAAGTGAGTGTCTATGACATGTGAAAAATGTGCTCAAGATAAGGGTAATGAAAGTGAGTGAAAAGATCCTTGTTTGTGATTGAAGCCCATTTAACTTAATATTTTTTCAATCAGTAATCTCTATATATTTGGAAATTAAGCTCTTTTCAGTTTTTTATTCTTCCATGTCAGTGAAGTATTGTAGGATGTTGTTAAGAAGTAATGTATACAAGTCAAATTGAATCAAAGAGACAGAACCACTGTATTGTCAATAACATTGTTATTACAGGGATAAGATCTTACACAATTGTGGGTGAAGCTAGGGTGGTAAGAAGCTGGAGGGGAAATTGAGGAATCAGTGAGCTATTACTAACTCACTCTTTTGGAAAATTGATATGAGTACAAAAGTCAGACCTTAACAGAAAAGTGGGACCATTAGGCATTTGCACCTGCCAGAGTTGGAGCACAAAAAGGAGCCAATGATAAACCCAGAGAACATTTTTGTCTCTGCGTGGTTATTTTTTCCTTAACTCATCTGGCAATTACCTTACGGTAGGCCTGGGCCTGCTATTGGTCAGCAGGGCTGACTGTCTGGAAGAAAACCTGAATTCACTGCTAGTAGAGAGAGAAGACAAGCTAGAACCCTCTAGATACTCTGCATCTATCATCTATCTATCTACCTATCTAATCTATCTATCATCTATCTGTCATCTATTATCTATCTATCTATCAATCATCTATCATTTATCTATATTTATCTATCATCTCTCACTGCATCTGATGAGAAGGGCCTTCACATCATCTTCCAAATGTCTTTCAAGTTTCCCATTAGACCAATTCCAACTCAGAACCACATGAAATTGGCATCAGCATAACCAAGTTGATGCAATACCATCCACCCTGTATCATAATGAAAAGTTAGCAGTTGCATAGATGTACTGCAACAAGCAGAAGTTAATTCCACATCGAGGCTATTAAGTGATGGTGCAGAACTTCAAACACAATGAGAAACCTTTCAAAAGGTTCATAGGTGAAAACATCATATCTAAGAGGAAGAATAATATGACTTATATTTGATCAAAAAATAGATAACAGAAGACATTCAAATATTGTTCCTAAAGTTCTGAGGAAAAAAATTAATCAGCCAATAATTTTACGTCCAGTTAAACTACATTGAACAGTGTGCACAAGATAAAGATGTTTTCAGAAATACAAAGAGAGAGAGTTTTCTAATTGGGCCCTTCTTAAAAGAATGACTGAAGAGGCACTTCTGTCAGAAGTAAATGGAACTGTCAAGGAAGGAATTGAGATGCAAGAAAAAATGGTGTCAAAACTGTTACGTTAACATGTATATTTTACTATAAATGATAATAGTAATGGTGATCATGATCATGATGAATAAATTGGAGCACCTAGGTGGCTCAATCGGTTAAGTATTCAACTCTTGATTTCAGCTCAGGTTGTGATCTCTGGCTTGTGAGTTTGAGCCCTGCATCAGGGTCTATGCTGACAGGGTGGAGCTTGCTTGGGATTCTTTCTCTCCCTCTCTCTCTACCCCTCCCCCACTTGCTCTCTCTCTCAAAATAAATAAATAGAACAACTTAAAAAAAAGAACAACTTAGGGAAGTACAAGGATCAGCGAGAACTGAAATACTAAAAATAAAATAACAAAAATGAAGAGTGTATCACAAAGCATTCTAAGCTCATTGTAGGATTTGGAAGGACATTTTTGCAGTGAGATGAATGGATTCCCTTTTCATTCCTTGTGTGAATATTCTATAGCTATCTTTTTGCGTGTGTAGTCTACCATGGGATTGCATTTAACATCATAATTTTATAACACTCCAATTTGAATTTATACCAGTGTAATGCCAATAACATTTAAAAACTCCACTCTTAAATACTTCCACTCAGTTCAGTTACTGAATTCAAAGAAAGTCACATCTTTATACATTGTGTGTCCAAAATCAGACTAATAATTGTTTTGATAATTCATTAGTATCTTAAATCATGTAGAAAACAAACAAAAAAGGAATTACAAGCCAAAGTTACAATAAAACCAATTCTTATAACATCAATGCATTTACCTTTACCAGAGACCTGTATTTCTTCAAATGGTGTTGAGTTACTGACTAGCGCCCTTCCATTTCAACCTGAAGTGTTAGCATTTCTTACAGAGCAAGTCTAAGTGGTAACAAATCTACTAGCTTTTGTTTATCTGGGCATGTGTTAATCTCTCCCTCATTTTTAAAGAACAATCTTGTTAGAATTTGCAGTTGACAGTTTTCTTCTTTCAGAACTTTTAGTATATCCATGTACTGACCCCTGGCTTCCCATATTTCTGATGAGAAATTTAATTACTACTGGGGAACCCTTGAATGTGACACGTCACTTCTCTCTTGCTGTTCTCCAGAGTCTCTCTTTGCCTTTGAGCGCTTGGTTATAACGTGCCTCTGTGTGGTCTCTGAGTCAATCCAGACTGGAGCTCCTTGAGATTCTTGAATCTTTATATTCATGTCTTTCATCAAAATTGGAAAATTTGAGGGGCGCCTGGGGGGTTCAATTGGTTGAACGTCTGACTTTGGCTCAGGTCGTGATCTTGTGGTTCATGGGTTCAAGTCCTGTGTCGAACTCTGTGCTGACAGTCAGAGCCTGGAGCCTGCTTCAGATTCTGTCTCCTCTCTCTGCCCCTTCCCAACTTGTGCTCTGCCTCTGTCACTCTCAAAACTAAATAAATAATTTTTTTTAATTGGAAAATTTGGGGCTGCTGTTTCTTCAAATACGTTCTGTCCTTTTCTCTGTCTCTTCTCCCTTTGGTACTCCTACAGTGCCCATGCTAGTCCTTTGGATCGTGTCTCACAGATCCTTTAGATTCTGTTCACGTTTCTTCCATCTTTTCTCTTTCTGTTCCTCAGACTTAATAATTACAATTGTCCTATCTTCAGATTTATTGACTTTGAATAAAAAGTTTCTGTTCAAATGTGCCTTCAAATCTCTCTAGCGGATTTTTATTTCAGTTATTGTACTTTTCAGTTCCATCCAGAACTTCTTTTTTGTTCCTTTTAATGATTTCTATCCCTTTGTTCATATTTACATCTCATTCATACATCATTTTCTTGACTTTTTTCTGTAACTTCTGTCATTTTTTAGGCACCAAGAGAGTGGTTTTAAAGTCTTTGTCTACTATGTCTACCATCTGGTCTTTCTTAGGGATAGCTTCTATTGATTTTTTGTTTCTTGTCCTCAGTGGATATTTCTTGTGATTTTTTTTTGAACACTGAACACCTTTATTAGAATGTGGTAATTATGGAGATCTGATTTTCCCCCTTCACCAGGGTTTGTTGGTATTGTTGGGGTACTGGTGGTAATGGTGGTGGTGTTTGTGGGGCATCTCTGTGCAAGGGATTTGCTGAAGGTCTTATGCTGTTTTCAGGTCTTTTGTGAGTGCGTGTTTTTCTCCAGTCATGCATTGGGTCTTTGTAAATTCCCCCATATATGTGGTTGCTTTTAAACATCCTAGTGTCTCCTCCCACGAGGAGAAAGGAGAAAAATGAAAGAGGGGAAGGAGCTGGACCTTTATATCATTTTGAGGTTGCTTCATCCAGAAGAGGGAGGGCATGCAACAATGGCTGCTCATCTCCATGTCTGCACCTCTGGAATTACAAATATTAATTAGGGACTGGAGGACGAGGGTTTGAATACAGTCACTTTTATTATGATTATAGCATGTTTGGATTTATTCTAGACACCTTGTTGTATAATATATGTGCAATAGGCTTCCATATTCATGTTTTATTTATTTTTCTTTTCACTCTCTTTTCCTGTTTTTGGACATTTATTAGAATAACATTATGTTTTATTGACTGTTTTATAATTTGTCTTCAAATTATTTCATTTTTTTGAAAGACTTTTTAGAAGCAGGTTTAGGTTTACAACAGAATGGACGGAAGTTACAGATTTCCCAATTTCTCCTTCCCCAAAACATGCGTAGCTTCCCCTATTATCAACACTATTCACCAGAATGATGCTGGGGTTTTTGTTTGTTTGTTTGTTTGTTTGTTTTTGTTTTTTTTACCAAGGATGAACTTACTTTGATACATCATAATCATCCTAAATCCATAGTTTACCTTAGAGTTCCTTCTCAGTGTAACTTCTATGGTATTAGACAAATGAACAATGACATATATCCATCATTATTATGTTGTACAGAGTATTTTCACAAGTCTAAACATCCTCTGTACTCTGCCTGTTTACCTCAATCTCCTCACTTCTGTCAGTGACTGATATTCTTATTATCTGCATAGTCTTGCCTTTTCCAGAATGACATATATTTGGAAATATACTGTATGTGGCTTTTTCCTATTGTCTTCTTTCACTTAGTAATATGCACTTAAGTTTCCTCTAAGTCTTATTATGGCTTGGTAGTGAATTTCTTTTTAGCACAGAAGAATATCCCACTGTGTACATGCACCACAATTTATTTATCCATTCACCTACTGAAGGCCATCTTGATTGCTTCCCAGTTTTGGCAATTATGAGGAAAGCTACTATAAACATCTGTGTATGAGTTTTTATGTGGACATAAGTTTCAAACTCCATTGGGTAAATACCAAGAAGTGTGATTTCTGGACTATATGTTAAGAGTTTTGTTTTGTATAATACTGCCTAACTGTTTTCAAGGAGGTGGTGCAATTTTTCATTCCCACCAACAATTTATTATGGTAACTGTTGTTCACCATCCTCAGAATTGGTGCTGTTGGTATTTTGGATTTGGGCCATTCTAATAGTGTGCAGTGTTATCTAATTGTTTTAATTTGCATTTCCCTGATGACATATGATGTGGAATATCTTGTGATAATTTTAAAACTGTATATTACATATGTCATTTTCTACTAGTGCAATCAAATTAACTTACACCTTAAGCAAGCCTTTTTTTTTCACTTTTGAAGTCAAAAATATCTGAAGACTACCCGCAACAAAACAATCCATCAGTAAACTCTGTACTCCTCCTTTCCCCCAGCGGCAACATAGAGATCATCTGTGATTTAAAAAAAAAAATGTTTATTTTGAGAGAGAGAGAGAGAGAGAGAGAGAAAGGAAGGAACAAGGAGGGGCTGAGAGACAGGGAGAGAGAATCACAAACAGGCTCTGAGCTGTCAACATGGAGTTCTACATGGGGCTCAATCCCACAGACCATGAAATCACAACCTGAGCCAAAATCCAGTTGGACACTTAATCAACTGAGCCACCCCGGTGCCCAGAGATCATCTGTGAGTTTTAATTAGTTTTTATATTTTATATTATATTTCAACAGATATTTTGATTTATTACTATTATTTAGTGACACTGTTTTCACAGTTCTTTCTGTATTTTACAACTTCCTCTTTCTTAAATATATTACATTATATATTATATTATATTATATTATATTATATTATATTATATTATAATGTTTAGAAAGGGCAATGTTTCTGAATCTGTGTATGCCTTAAAATATATTTTTGTCCTTTTTAGCTGGCCATAATTTCAATAAATTAAAATACTCCTTTGAAAAGAATGCTAAGTATTTAGTGTTAGTAATCAGTAGATACCAATCTTATTCTGGTTTATCTTATTTACTGAGTTTTTTTTAAAGTTTATTGATTTATTTTTCAGAGAGAGAAAGCATGAGTGAAAGGAGGAGGGGAAGAGAGAGAGAAAGAGAGAGAGAATCCCAAGCAGTCTCTGAGATGTCAGCATGGAGCCTGATGCAGGGCTCAAACTCATGAACTGCAAGATCATGACCTGAGCCAAAATGAAGAGTCAGACACTTAAACCACTGAGCCACCCAGGTGCCCCTCTAGTTTATTTTAAATAACACTTTTACTATTCATCTTTTTTTCTCTAATTTTAAAATAATTTTTCTTTACTTTTTCAGTTGTAAAATTTTGTCACATTATATTGAGGTTTTTTTTTCTTTTCATTGAATTTTGTTAGTATCACTATTCTGCTCTGAGAATTTTCTGTCATTATTTCTTTGAGTACTTCTCCTCCTTTATTCTCTCTTTTCTCATGGTCTGGAAATGAGTCTACTTTAGAACTTTTGCTTTTATTCTTCATAGTTCTTGACTTCCAGGGACCATTTTCTAAGAAGAGAGAAGCTGTCTGCTCAATCAGTAACACACTAATTCAGTTGTGTTAATTCAGTGACATAGTATAACGTAATTATTTCAAAAATTTAATTTCACAATTTAAATTTCTGAATTCTTTATTTTTTTATGGTGTAAAAGTCACTTTTTGGTTGTTTTTGGTTTTGGATATCATGGTCATTGTACTCTTTCCGTGAATGTTCATTACAATTACTTCAGAATAAGTTTTTCTTCTTTTCTCTTTGAACCATATTTTCCCCCCTCCACCCACTTTTGAAAGTAGTGTTTGTTCCCCTTGGGTAATTTATGAAGAAAACTAAATTCTGCGCTTTGATGTATTTATTTTACCTCTCCTTAGGGGTAGTTCTAATTATAAGAGATTGCTACAGATTACTAGAACCAATTTCAATACACATTTTTTAAAGCAGTGGGTTTTCTAGGGAGCCTGTTCTTCCTCTGAACAGTCAGTGTGTTTCTCATTCTGCAGTCTTTGTCTCTGGTATCTCCCATCAATTATTTTTCCTGATAGTTTCCCTTATCGATTAATTATCTTTCCTGAATCCCACAAATTATTTAACTGTGTGTGTGTGTGTGTGTGTGTGTGTGTGTGTGTGTGCATGTGCGCTCCTGCCAAGGTTGTTATGGATTAAATATTTAAAATATCATAATATCTGGGGCACCTGGGTGGCTCAGTCGGTTAAGCGTCCAACTTCAGCTCAGGTCATGATCTCACAGTCTGTGAGTTCGAGCCCTGCGTCAGGCTCTGTGATGACAGCTCAGAGCCTGGAGTCTGCTTTGGATTCTGTGTGTGTGTCTCTCTCTCACTCTGCCCACCCCCCACACTTGCACTCTGTCTCTCTCTCTCTCAAAAATAAATAAACATTAAAAAGTTTTAAAAAACTATATTTATTTTAGGGCTTTGTGGTGGGAGGTGTTATACGCATATTTATTCTCCTATCTTTATTCACCTTTTCTTATCGAAGATAAGAAATATTTAAATAGGAAATAGGAAATATTGGCCTATCAATATCTGAGAAGGTGATACCTGCAGTGAGTCTTGAAAAACAGATATAATTTTATCGAGCAAAACGTTTATTGTCACAATAAACTGAAATCCTGAGGTAATCCAGCCTATCTGGACATTGGCAGAGGTGGGTTGCATCAGTCCAGAAATCCATCGAGGTATTTAAGAAAGAGGAATTTTAATATAGAGACTTTGACACAAAGCATATAAAAGTTTATGCTGCTATCCAAAAATCAGTAGTTATGCAAAGCTGCTATCATCTTTAGGGGTGGAGAAGAGGAAGGAAAAATGAAATGTATAGACCAAGAGTTTGGGATCAGAAGTGGCCCCTGAAAACCTTCTCCTACTGGGGCATGAGACTTTTTTTTTCCCTCAGAATAAGCAGATATGCAGACAGTTATTGACAACTACACTAAAGCTAATGTACTTTTATCCTATACTTTGCTTATAATAATCTTCATTGCATTCTTCGTAGATCTAATTTCCACTTCCATTTATCTGCATATTTTATTAGAACTGTTGGAATTACAAATATTGAGCTAGATGAATATGTTCCATTGATTATACAATATAACTCAATATGCAGCCCCTTTGCACAGCAAGGAGTCTGATGGTGTTTATTTGGAGTCAACACGGAAGACAATATTAGGAAATCTCATTGCAAATAGTTCAGGCAATGTGTAAAAGGTGAATAAATGGATGAATCAATGTTGCTGGAAAACAAATTGAACTCTTAGGTCTCCGCTACACATCGATTAAAGTACAGGAAACTAAAAAAGAACTAGTTGAAGCTAATATTGCCAATTTCTGTAAATTTTGTAACTATTCAGTCATTATTACTATTTTAGGGTGATTGGGGAACACTGTGGCTTTCAAATTAAGCCCTCACTATATAAAAATAACTAACTACACAAGGAGTCAGAATTGAAAACATATTTTACACCTTAATATATAAAGAAAAAATTATATAGGGAAATGTGTTTTCCTTGAGAAAAACATCAGGCACAGCTGTATCCCAGCATGTGTGGGCAGCATAGAGATAAAAATTCTCTAGGGGAATAGGACTCTAGAAAATTTCCTGAATTTGCTTTTTGAGCCCTTCTTTTTTTATGTTTTTTTAAATGTTTATTTGTCTTCGAGAGAGAGAGAGAGAGAGAGAGGGAGAGAGAGAGAGAAACAGAGAGAGACAGAACATGGCAGGGGAGGGGCAGAGAGAGAGGGAGACACAGAATCCAAAACAGGATCCAGGTTCCCAGCTGTCAGCACAGAGCCCACCATGGGTCTTCAACCCACTAACCATGAGATCATGACCTGACCTGAAGTCAGATGCTGAACTTACTGACCCATCCAGGCACCCTTTTTGACGCCTTCTGTCAGGAGATCAACACTTAGCATGCTTGCATTTTTTGCCTGGGGCAGCTTTCATATAGTCTAACTTTCATCACAGGCTGCAGGATCATGTCAGAGCAGGGTCAAGCCTGGAAGGTCATGGGAGTGACTCCCAATAGTCTCCATCTGCTGTCCTACCTCAGTAATGCCACCTCCTGCAGCCATGGGGATTGAGTAAGTCCAATCAAGAGAAGTACGTCTTGGAAAAGTGCATCCCTTCTGGTGAAGGCACTAGAAGATACCCTCAGGGGTGTGAATTATGGACAGCACAATAATATAAAACGAACAAAATAAATGTCTTAAAAACTAAGGGAAGATGTCCACATTCATCACGAACACACTAACCAATGGTGCATACTGTATGAATTTGTCAGCTATTGCCTAATAATGTTATTACAATCAGATTCCTCACTCAGTGGCGGACAGACTCACTGGAACTGGCCCCTGGCCTTGGATGCCTTCAGGTCTCCTTTACATTTCTCCACATTCTATTTGGAACTGTAGCTTCCCTGGACGTGGTGTTAAGAATCATTGAAGTTCAAGGGACAATCCAAATGTGCGCCTACATATAACACTTTGATGACGTCACATCCACTAACATTCCACCGTGAAAGCAACTCAAGTGATGGGGAAGACAAACCTGTTCACCATGAAGGCCTGAATATAATTCTTTTAAAGGAAGAAGTAAAGAACGGAGGGACCGATTCACTTTACCATTGTCTACCCACTTAATCAAAGTTATGTATTATCCTCACTCCTTCCATAAAGCACCCCAAAGTCTCACTTGTTCATGGATCAAGCCTGAAGCCCAAGAGTTTAGGATCTACCTTACATCTTGGTACATTTCCTCTAGATTTGGAGACCCAGGAAAGTAAAGACTAGTTCACCCCCTCTAACATGGCCTCGCACTAAAACTACAGCACATAGAGTGTAATAGAAAGTGGGTAATTCTACCATTAGGTATGGAAATATGGAGGCTGAGATAATGAGTTCAGTGGGTAGATAGAAGAACCATGTGGATAAATCCAAGGAGTGGTTAGTGAGCTTGAACACAACATTGTAGAACTCTCTTGAAGGGACCAGAAATGGATAAAAAGATGGGAAGAAAGGCAGGAACACTGAGGTACGGAGTACAGAATTGGAAGCGTTAACATCCATAAAATAGGATTTTCAAGTACTCAGAAAGAAAAATAAACGAGGAGAGGAAGTATTTTAAAAATAAAATCATGGAGAATTTTAAAATTCTTTAAAAATAGAGAACCTCATTTGACAGAGATTTTTAAGAGCCAAAGAGGTAAGTAAGAACTAATACTCATACCTGACACATTATATTTAAATTTTGAAAGATTAAATAGTAACAATTTTGATATGTCCTATGAATGGAAGCAGATTATTTATAAGAAATACAATTCAGACTGAGTTAACCTTAGAGTTCTCAAAAGAATTACTGAATGCAAAAAGACAATAAGTACTTTCAGAATCATGGGATGAGGACTTCAAGTGAAAGTTATTAAGGTTATAGACAGTTGAGAAAGTTTATTACAAAATAATTTACTTTGAAAGCTCTCATAGAAGAAGCAGTCCAGGAACAAGAGAGAAAAAGAAAAATCTAGGAGAAAACAAAATTGAGGTGGTAAATAATTTATTAAATTTATTCTATATATTTTAAAAATCAATTTTGTTTCAAGGGATATATCTATGTCTCTATATCTATCTATACATATAGATAGATATAGAGAGATAGATAGATATAGATATAGATAGATATCTATATCTATAGAGATATAGATATACCTATATCTCTATAGATATATAAATTTCTCTCTATATATATCTTGAAACAAGAGAGTGTGTATATATATATACACACACATATATATCTCCAATATCAAATGATACAATTTAAATATGTGCAGTTTGTAATATGCCATTTGCAACTTAGTAAAGCTATAAAAAGGAGCACAATAATGTAAGAGTAAATTGTGGCTGAAGATCACATGACAGTGACATTGGTGAAGAAGTCAAGAAAGAGGTAACATAGGGAAGACCTAAATAACATAGAAATTAATAAAATCATGAAGGGAAAAAAATAAGGTATTGATTTAATTAATTTGTAACAACAACAGAAAAATTAAAATAAGACATAATTTTCAAGACAGAAATAAATTTGATATGCACGCTAGGATATAGGAAGAGAGTGAATAAAAGAAAGATACTGGAGTAAAATAAAGAGTTAAGATACTGAAGTGGCAGATTTATTTATTTATTTTTATTTTTTTTTAATGTTTATTTATGTTTGAGAGACAGAGGGAGACAGAGTGTGAGTCAAGGAGGAGTAGATAGGAAAATACAGAATCTGAAGCAGGCTCCAGGCTCTGAGCTGTCAGCACAGAGCCCAACTTGGGGCTCAAACTCACGGACCGTGAGATCATGACCTGAGCTGATATCAGACCTGAGCTGATGTTGGACTCTTAACAATAAATACAAATCACAGAGATTAAACAGGATCCAGCAGAAGGACTACAGATTGAGACTGGTCTCCTACAGAGCTCCATGAATATTGGAGCCACTGAGCATTTAAGGCAAGGGGTCCTGGTAGAGTGTTCCAGTGGGAGAGCTGGCCGTCTGTCTATCATACAGCTGCATCCAGGAGGTGGGCTTCTCCATCTCTGATCACACTTGGGGAGATGTTGGTGCACACACAGAGGACAGGACAGGCCGAGGCTGGGTAGCTGGCATGTCACATTACACTCCAGCAATCCTAGCCATCCCCTAGATCCTGGTGCTGTGTTCTGCTGGGTGTCTGCACCACCCCACAGGCAGGTCAAAAGGACGATCCACACGGACTGCTGTTTCTGTCTGTGAAATTCCAAGGAATGGATTTCAAGATGTGGTCATTGCACGTTACTGGTCTCAAAGGCGTTTCCAATAAAAAGGAGATTTACCCTTCAGAAATTTACCATTCAGGGATGCTGAATGGTCTTCTGTTCACTGAAAAACCTATATATGCTGGATAAATTCTGGAAGAACCTATATATGCTGGTTTTAAGTACGTTGTTAGCCTCTAGGAAGGTATGAAGCATCTCTAAAGGTTAGAGGGAAAATAATGAGGAGTAAACTGATGTTTAACAGGTAGGTGCAGATGAATCAGAGGAAAATGCTGCCCTAGGGAACTACTCTGGCAGCTGAACCCGATTGTTTGTAAGAGGAATTAAGGCCATAAACACCTATAGGAAATAATCCAAGAACAAGAGAAAAAAATCTAGGAGAAAATAAAATTCAAGTGATAAGCAATTTAGCATTTTTATTATTATTGTCCCACCCACACTGGACAGATACACTTACACTCTCTTTTCACCTCTGCCATCTCCATGCTGAGGACATGGCTCAGCTAGCCCACATTCCAAAGAAGATGAGGGATACATGGAACAACCCAGATTTGATCTGCAGTTTGGAGCGAAGCTCAGCAGACCCAGCCTAGATCAGCTTCTCTCTTGGCTCAATCTTGCCTCCTTTGGTCTTCCTAGGAGACAGGGAAATCATGGTCCCAATAAATTGTCTGTATCTAATTCTCTGACAGTCTAGATCAGCCAACTTGAAGACACCCGATTGTCGTTTTAAGCCACTGAGTTTTGGAGTGGTTTGTTACATAGCATTATCGTAGCACTTGCTAACCAATACATGACTTTAACAGATCTTGTAGTTGCAGTTTCCTTGGTAGGAAACGAAGACCCAGGATTGGATTTAAGAATGATCACCATGGTTTCTCAAAATTCAGGGTTTAATTTCACCAAGACTGTGAGTTGTAGGGACACAGAGATGCTCTCGGTTTGGGAGGAAGAAAGAAAGAAACTGTCATCTGGTGTGAGAAAAGCAGGACATGCAGCAAGCAGGGTTGCTTCAAGAAGGAAGCTAAGCTTTTCAGTGTGCAGTGCAAATATGAGTCCTATGGACTGAATGTTGTGTCCCTCGAAATTCACGTTGGAGCCCTAACCCCCCAGTGTGGCTGCGTAGGGAGATGAGGCCTTCTGAGGAAGAAATCAAGGTTGAATGAGATCATAAGGGCGGGGTGCTGATCTGAGAGGATTAGGGTGCTTACAAAAGGAGATATCAGGGAGCTTGCGTTTTCTGTCATCTGGTCCAAGAACCAAGGAAAGACCATTTGAACATACAATGAGAAGAAGGCAAGGATGGGAGCTCTCACCAGAAAGTGAATGGCTAGAATGTTGATCTTAAACTTCTCGTCTCCAGACCTTGGAGAAAATACATTCTATTGTTTTTGCCAGCTGGTGTGTGGTATTTTGTTAGAGCATCCCCCAAAAGATTAATATAATGGGGCCCCACCCAGGTTTTCCCTTAAGCTCTAACACACCCATCCCCCCAGTCCCTGGAAATAGTACAGACACTCACTGGATATGACCTTCTGCCACAGGCAATTGCCTCATGCAGGAATGTGCCTTCTCCTAGGGTGTGGCTCACAGCCAAAGACCAGCTGATATGGAGAATCCAGGCCTCAGTCCCTTACCTCAATTTGGGACAACTCTGAAAGATCCTCCCAGCTCTAGAGCTCACTGCAGGATCAGTAGAGCATTGTAAGTATGTCTCTAGTTCAGTTTCTTCTCTCTGCCCAATTTTGTCCTCCTCACTTTCTTAGAAGTTTATCTCACAAGAACATTTCTCCATTAATTTCTGCACCCAGTTCTCTGTCTGAGAGTTAGTCCACAGATAGCCCCATTAAAGGTGGTGTTTATAAGTTATTTTTCTGTACTGTATTTTCATTCTAATATTCCCGTTGTACCTTTTCGTTAAGTATTATAGGATGCTGGCTACTGAGCTATCCAAAGGCGAGGGCTCCTCCCATGTTCAAGCTACACTTGTATAAAAGAAAATACTTGGGTTTGCAAGACTGGTGCCTCAGAAAAAAATGAGTGAGATACGTAAGACAGTGATAGCCGGGATGGTTTTGTGAGACATGGAATAATTTACCAGGGCAACCCAGTTGCCTGGGGGCAATTAACATGGTAAAATACAAGAACTCTTTCAGTGACAGTAGATGAGCATTTAGACAATTGTAATTTGGGTGAATTCGGTGTAAATGAAATCATGATCTGGAAGGCCAGTGAATTATGCCACATCTAGGATATCTTTACTTACATGCATACATTAAAAATTGGGATTATTCTATATACAAAATTTTATGTACTGTTTTACTTCAGTTTTAAAAATTTTTAGGTCATACAATAATTTTCAATGGCATACCATTTGATGATTGCATAATTTTATATACTAGCTACACACCGTAATTTATCTATCCACTTCTGCATTTTTGGACATTTATATTATTTTCTCATTTTTTGCTATTATAAATAATACTGAAATGACTATCATTGTACATAAATCTTAATGTGTATTTCTGATTATTTTCTGGGGATAAATCTGTGGAAGTGGGATTACGGAGTCAAAAGGAAGACTTTTTTTGAAAGCTCTTGATATGTTGTAGACCTGTGACCCATAAGTGTAAAATATGCACTCCTTCCAGCCTTTCAGTCGGTGTATGTTTATTGAGTTGGATAATACAGTGGGAACTCTTTCTAGATTTGGGGGAAAAAAGACAGGTGGGGTATTATTCTCAGGTTTCTTATATTCCAGTTGGAAAACAGTAATACCATGTAGCAAAAATAAGATGATGCTAGACACTAGTGAGTCAGTTATATGAGGAAAAAATAAAGCAGGTGGTGGAAGATAATGAAAACATTTGTGACATGGTCAGAGAGCTCTTGGAGGAAGGAAGCGACTTCGAAAGACCCGAATGACAGCTGGAAGCTATCCAGGGGAAGAAATAATTGTCCGCTCATGGCACTATCAAAAAAGGACCCATTGAAAAAAATCTGATGTTATAGGTGGTAGCGGGATCCCGTTATTATGTTTAATTTTTTCCTTTTCCTTTTGTAGAACTTTCCTTTTCAGTGATGATTGAGCACTTGCATTGCTTTCCTTGTGACTGTGCCATCATGTTATTTGTCGATTTATGTGTCTACATGAGTGTTAGTGGTTTCCCTGCTAATCTTTAAGCATTCTTCATATATTAAACATAATAACTTCTCAAAAGCCAATGTTTGCTCAGGATATTCATTCCCAAATTTCATTTGCCCTCTACTTTCATTTGAAATATTTCTATGGAACTTTTCTTTCTCTTCAAATTTTTACATCGTCAGATCTGTTCATCTTTTCCTTTGTGATTTTCCATTTGCAACATGGCCTTCAAAATGACTTTCAAACGATCATTTTGTAATTTAGAAGCAAAAGCTCTCTTAGCCTGATAGAAGTTGAATTTGAACCTCTATCTCTGGTCCCCAAAGCCTCTTTTCTTTCCATTGTACCACACTAGTTTAAACATGAGCTGACATATATAAATAAAGCTTGTGAGTTTAGTTTTTTAACTCGTCCTTTATAGCCAGCCAGCTAGCTAAAGTATCGTTACTATCTAGAACAAATGAAATGCAAAGAAAAATAAACTCCAGTGTCTGGATTGTGAGATCTGGGGCAGGGTGCTGTTTAATTAGTACACCCCAAAAAGTCACGAGAACTCCAGTAGAAGGACGAGAGATATGGGTAGTCCTCAGAGCCCCCAAAGGGTATCAAATTCCAAGTTCTAGGGTCAGGAGAGAAATAGAGTCAGAGACATATCAAGTAGAAGGGCTGGAGCTGAAAACACATACAAAAATATAGTTTGGTGTTTGAGTTCCACTGAACCATAAGCTTTTGATGTTGGCTAGGACCAGGGACTTGGTGATATCTGTCTGTGTCAGGGCAGAAACAGCCCCTAGAGTGTCCTGCTGAGTCATTTTATTCAGAGGAATTAAAGAATATGTACGTGGCAATACTGAACAGCATAATGTAAACACACACACATATCCACATACAATTTTATATATGAGTCCTCATTAGATTATCAATTGTCACGGACATGATTTCAACTGTCTTCATTTCCTCTCCTCTGGTATGCCCCACAGAAAGCAAGTGCATCAGAAAAAATGTATCCTTTCCTTGGACAGTAAGGACAGTTTGTTTGATTTAAACTTTTGTCCTGCTCTGATGGGAATGTGGAAGGTGTGAGGCTATTGACCTTTCTTCCCTGTACTTTTTAGTTACTTTGTATTTCATATTCTGCAGCCACACTTCAGCATCAGTTTATATCCAACTACGTCTCAAACTTCCAATCCTTACACTTCCTCCAGAATCTTCTCACAAATCCCTTTCCTGTGCTTGTAATTTATATGTACCCTCCAGGTTTTCACCTCGTGGAAGGTTAAAGAAAAAAGAGACACTTTTGTATCTTCGGTATAAGGAGTTGAGCTCCCGGCCGTTCTTTTGCCAGCGTGACAGTTGATGAGCGCTGGGAAGCCTGTATAAAACAACTCACAAAAGAATCAGGACTCTCCCCCGAATGTTGTGTCTGATTCCTCTAAAAATTTTTACCCAGGAAAAGGGACCATTGTCCCGGTCATTTGCACCAGCGACGCTACCATTATCGTCACCATTAGCATCCCCCCATCACTCCCTTTGTGAATAATGACCTATAGCATGATCTGCTTTTTCTATAAAGTCTGGAATAACATGCCTGGAGCTCACACCTTAGGAGCAAAATACAAATGTCCCTGTTTTCTGATGGTCTTTGTTCACCGAGCTATAAAAGAAGAGGCAGGGATAAAGATACATGTAAGAGCATAAAAATAATTCTGGTTCATGAGATCTATCATTTAGAGGCAGGTTGAATGAATGGTATGACGTGTGGAGACTTGCAGCCCTGAATGAAGCCACAACTCTACAAATGAGTCACTCTGGAACTTTATCTGACCTCTCTGGGCTTCTATCTCCTCCTCTATAAAAATACACAAAAGGTCTTTGTGAAATTGACTCATATTGTGCCAGTACCACTTCTAGAATGATGCCTGGCCTATGATAGGTGCTCACTTAAAGAGTAAAAATAATAGCAAAACAATTTTAGATTTTCTGTTCAGCAAGTGAGCTCATAAGTAAAAGTACCTGCTTTGATTTTTATGATAATTGGATTTTCCACTTTGAAATAATATGAAAACAAAATTCCCAGTGTTCTAGTATATGCTTCTTGTTCCTACCCATAATCCTTTTAAACAGTGAGAGAACAATATTCTCTAAGGATGGATCTGTGTTTTGACAGCTGCACATTTGCTTGATAATATTTTCTGAAATAAGTAACTAGTAATACCTTCAGCTACGTCGCAAATACTCACTACAATGCCTTTTGTGTGTGTGTCGACATTTTTTCAAATGCAGAATAGTTTAGAAAATTACTCAATCATACCATGTGACCCTGTTTTACTAATTGTATCAGATCAAAAGTCCATTTCAGCCTCTTTTCTGAGGCTGTAAATAAAATCCCCAGTTGGGTGGTGTATTTCCTATCAAGACAAAGAGGGAGCCCATTAGTGGAAGCAAGTTCATCTGGTGAGGCCTAAAGAGACCCACGCCCCCATTTGGATTCTTTCTACCTGCACTGATATGAAAAAATATTAAACTTTAAAAAATCTCACTGTCCTCATTTGTCAAGGACGGATAATGACACTGATCTTCCCAATGCACAGGGTTATTATGAGGGCCACCTGGCATGATGGTGGGTCTCTGCTGTAACAAACAGACGCAAATGAAGTCCAGAAGCAGATTTTCTTAGCAGACCTTGCTGCCCCCAAGGCTTTCGTTGCCTCAGGTTGCACAAGTCAAGGTGAAGGCCTGGAATTCAAACCATCAAGCGGAGGGAATGTCTAGGAACTAAAAAATGAAGAATGGGCTGGTCAAGGGTGAAAAACAGAGAAGAAACCAAGGAAAGAACTCCATAGTAAGAAACCAGATTCTGAAGAGAAAGATTTGAAGACTCTTGACTACAAATAAGTGTTGCTTAGCTAAACTGCTCCCTGGAGCATAGGATTTTGAAGGACCTTTTGTGTTTAAACGGCTAAAGCTGGATAGAAGTAGCTGAATTGTTTGCTATGGATCCAGTATCAACGCACCTCCCACCTCATCGTGGGTTTCTCACCTCCATACACAATGTTGGCCCTTCAGAAGGGTGTAGGAGAGAAGGCACCTGCACCCATGAGTCTCCTTCTTTATACATGGCAGAATGCTGTTTGACTCTGGAGAAAGAATGTTCAGTAAAGCATTTGGGGAAAGTTATGAGCAAATAATAAAATATGCACTTCATTGCTGAGGTAGATACGACTTGAGGTATTCATTGACATCCTATAAAGAAATATCCACCTTCAACTCTTGGGCCGTCATTGGGCTTTTTGGGAAAATAATTTCAATTTTCTAAACTTCATCTCTAAATTGAAAATAAATGTACTGTATTAGGTTTCCCTAGTGTGTGTGTGTGTGTGTGTGTGTGTGTGTGTGTGTAAGACAGAGAGGGACAGAGAGACAAGAGACAGAGATATTTTAAAGAATTGGCTTACAAGATCACAAAAGTGGCAGAGTCTGAAATTCACAGGGCAAGCGGGCAGGCTGGACATTCATGTAAGCAGTGATGTTACCGTCTTGAGTCTGAAGTTTGCAGGGACAGCCAGCAGGCTGGAGACTCAGGCCAGATTTCCATGTTCATCTTGAGGCAACATTACTTGGGGAAACCTGTCTTTTCTCTGAAGGCCTCCAACTGGAGAAGACTCACTCACATCATGGAGAGTAATTTGTTCTACTTAAAGTCAACTGATTGAAAACATTCATCACATCCACAAATACCTTTGTAGAGACATCTAGACCAATGTTTGACCAAACAATTGGGCCCCTTAGCCAAGTGGACACGTACAGCTGACTATCACAGATCCATACCTCATGTGGTAAATATGATAACATACAGAACGTTTAGCAAGGGGGTTGACACAATTTCCTTTGTCAGTATTTGGTTTGAGTGTCTGGGGGAAGTGAGTTTACCAGAAATATATTTCAAATATGTATAATTGAGAGGAAAAACTTTTCCAGTTGGCTAGGTAATGTATATATTATTACTTTATATCAAAGAAGTTTACATGATTTGGTTCAATGAAGCCAGAGAAAACAATATTATATATGGAAAGGGGTCCAGCATTTGTGTGTGTCAGACCCAAGTTTGAATCTAAATTATGCTCTACTTTGGATAAACTGCTCTTATCCTCAATTTCCTTATCTGAAAAATGGATCTAATAATGTCGCTTCGTAGGGTTTTGGAAATATGTGAAACACCAGAACACGGAGTTTTTGCAACAAATACAGCCTAATGTATAGAGATAAGTATTATTATCTTCTCTATTCTCTGTTCTCAGCTTGCTGAGTAGAAGCACATTTTCCCATCTGAGGATAATATTATAAAATTCCATAACTTTCTATTTATGATTATTAAACTCAGTCCAGGTGGATAGTTTATAAATCTAACCTCATACTGAACTTAAAGCTTTTGTCGCCTTCATCATTGGCTACAACTGAGGGCGAAAAGGCTTTCATTGGAGATGGGGTATGACTTGTTTTTTCACTTCTCCTTACTATCCCTCTTCTGGACTTCTAGTGAAGGGCTATAATAAGACAGCAATGGCCATAGGCAGCTGTGGGAGTGCTGACCTGATGCGGAACTGCCCATGGCCCTCCCCTGAGGTGTGGGGCATCTGCAGATATGGCAGCACGTATATGGAGTATACGGTTTTCCTGGAGAAGTATGTAAGGTGTCCCTGACCTGTCTCTCACTGAAGACGCTTTTTTTCCCCTGAGGTGTAATTGACATAGAACATGATGTTGGTTTCAGGTTGGTTTCAGTCACAACGCTGTGACTTCCTATTTATGTATTGCAAAATGATCACCACAATAAGTCTACTTACATCTTTTACCGTATGTAATCATTGAATTTTCTCTCTGTGATGAGAACTTCACAGATTTACTCTCAGCAACTTTCAAATATGCAATACAGTTTTATCAGTTGTAGTCCTCAATCTGTGGATTGCATCCTGTGATTTATTTTGTCACTGGAAGCTTGTACCTCTTGATTCCCTTCACGCATTTTGCCCACCCCGCACCCCTGACTCTAACAACTACCAACCCATTCTCTATAAGTTCTTTTTGTTTTTTTTAGATTCCACATATAAGTGAGATCATATGACATTTGTCTTTCTCTGACTTATTTCACTTAGCATAATGCCTTCAAGGGTCATCCATATTGTCACCAAAAGCAAGATTCCAATCTTCTTTATGACTGAATAGCATTCCATTGTGTGTGTGTGTGTGTGTGTGTGTGTGTGTGTATTCATATACCACTTTTTCATTATCCATTCATGCTTGAATGGACACTTAGATTGTTTCCCTATCTTGGCTATGGCTATTATAAATAATGCTACAGTGAACATAGGGGTTCAGACACCTTTTTAAGGTGGTGTTTTCCTTTTCTTTAGATAAATATCCAAAAGTAGAATTGCTGGATCATATGGTAATTCTATTTTTTAAGCTTATTTATTTATTTTGAGAGAGACAGAGACTGCATGAGTGGGGGAGAGGAAGAGAGAGAGGAAGAGAGAGAATCCCAAGCAGGCTCCACCCTGTCAGTCCAGAGCTCGACGTGGGGCTCAAACTCATGAAACCATGAGATCGTGACCTGAGCCAAAACCAAGAGTCAGATGCTTAACCCACTGAGCTACCCAGGCGCCCCTGGTAATTCTATTTTTAATTCTTGGAGGAATCTCCATACTATTTTCCAAAGTGACTGCACCAATTTCCATGCCCACCAACAGTGCATGACGGCTTTCTTCATCCATGTCCTTGCCAACACTTTTAGTTCTCTTTTTGATAACATCCATTCTAACATCGATCAGGTGATCTCATCATAGTTTGCATTTGAATTTCCCTGGTATTAATGATGTCGAGCATATTTTCACATATCTGTTGACCATCTGTATGTCTTCTTTGGAAAAATGTCTGCTCAGACCTTCTGCCAATTTTTAAGTGGATTTTTTTTTTGGCTATTGAGTTGTATGAGTTCTTTCTATATTTTGTAAGCTGCCCCCTTATCTTATATAGGATTTGCAAAATTTTCTCCCACTCAGTTGGGTTTCCATTTTACTGATGATGTCTTTTGTTATGCAGAAGCTTTTCAGTTTGACATCGTCCCGCTAGAAGACTCCATTTAGAGAGGCATGTGTGTCTTTTCATTGGCTGCCCTCACCAATAATCCACACGTTCAACATTTTCTCTTCAGAAGGAGCCACTGGGACTACTGAGGTCCTCTTCCTTCTATGTCTTGTGGGGGCCTTGGGGATCTGGGTCAGGAGCAGCAAACTTTTGCCTATTGGTTGGGGCCACTCTTGTAAATCTCTCATGTTGTTCAGATATCATCTTGCCTGGCAAAAATCAGATAGTCTTCTTTGTTTGCATTTCTGAGGGCACGCACTTCAAGTTTTTTGAGAACTCTCTCACAATGCAGTGTTCTCAAAAAGCCTTAGAACAGCCCTGCTGTGAACATTATGTGGTGAGTGAAATGCCAATCTCTCTTGAAGACACACAAAATCTCTGAGGATGATTTGCTTAGGGCTTCACTGCCCACCATCTCTTGGTTTTGGGGTGTGGTGGTGAGGGGGATCCCAGGCAAGGAGAGAGTAATGTCAGAGACATTACTTTATTTATTTATGAGTGCTTTATTCCTGAAGACTGAAAATGTTTTTGTTTTTGTTTTTGTTTTTGTTTTTTTAATGACTCTCTCTGTTTCTCCTCTGCCCCTCCTCAGTCATCCATTCCATATCCTGGGTTGACAAACTATCCAGTGGTGATCATTCTGGAAATATTTCCATCTTATCTTTGTATCTGGCTCCATTTCTTGATAGCTGTTTTCTGAATGCAGAATTATGGAACAGCTAGAAAGATTTCACTCTGTGTTCTATTACCGTAGCTATTATTATCAGCAGCCAGAACAGTAGCTCATTTGTTCACATCAAACTGGTAGCCCTCTGTTTTTCTCCTTTATGACCATTGTGTAATATATAGTTTCTGAATGGTGGCGTATTGGAGCATAAATACTGTAACTTTCTCCTACATAGATTTCCAATAGGGACTCCTCTACAGTCATTTTATCGTTTTAAAAATAGCTCCATACTTACTTCAGGATCTTGTTTCCTGTTTCAGAGAGAATTGTTCATCTTCCTCAGGCTGAGAAAAATAACATTCAGGAAACAGAACTACAACACATTCCCCAGGGCTTGCTTTCTATAGGGTGACCACTGGGGAGGCCAACTAAAGGCATTTCATGAGGGTTGTGTCATTTTTCTGCAAATCCTGGCCACATCTTCCTTTAGACTCCACCTTTCAGTATATGCTGTCCAATTCCCAGTTCAACTAATTATCTTACATTAAAACTAAGAACCAACAAAAACCTCTGGAAGCCAGAAGAATTCCATTCTCATGAGTTAAAATATCATGCTGTACTGCCCTGGGGGTGCTGTTTTAATCATGGCCCATGCTATTTGGGCTTAAACACAACTGTAGGTATCTCTTAATTAGTACCTGGCAAGAACTAGCAGTGGAATCTTTTGAATAGACCTGTGGTAAGTAAACTAAATTGTATCTACCTGAGGCCAAACAGAACATGAGGCTGCCCTTGGCGGGGTCAGAATCACCCCTGTCCTTCAACTCAACATTCTATTAAACTGGGAACAAAAAAACTAGAGTTTCAAATTAATCTAAATTGAATGCCTCTTCACTTATATATAAGATGTCCTCTCTTCAACCTTCCCATGGTAACTCCAAAGCAAAACCGGACTTGTCCAGAAGAATTAAGGAGAAATATAGAGCTTACTGAAGATTCTATAAGGGAGATACATATGATGAGCTCCCAGGGCCCAGCCCTGAGCTTGTAGCAAAATCATTCTCCAAATCCCATTTTCTTAGTCTCCGTTTTTTTTCTCTCCCCTTTCTTGTGTTCAGATTTCTTGGCTCTTTACCACTTATCTGACGTCTCTTTCTCTTCACTTTGTCCCACAGGCTTCTCAGTTTCTCTGCCGGAGCCATTTCATCCTGCCCCAGCTTCTTTATTTGTGTTCTGCATCTGTTTCTTAAAACTGTTTTCAAGGGCTTCAAATGCTTTAGTTTTTGAGGATTTTGTTTGTTCTCACTAAAGGAAAAGACGGTTTGGTTGCTAGGAGTCTCCTTTTTATGAAGGCAACAGGTTATGACAAATGACAGATAATGTCTTCCTTTTCCATGCTAATATTCAAAGGAAGGAATTTATTATGTCTCCGCAATGCAAGATAGCACAATTTATAATTTACCATTTATTTGAGTTATGTGGCAAAAATCAATATTAAATGGCACCCTATTTCCTATTAATTCCATTGATATTTTAGTCCTTTGTGGACTGATACCTCCAGCAGATGCCCAGATGCCCAGTCCACTCATATGTGGCTGGGTGACCCCGGCCCTGAACTCTACCAAGCCTACTCATCCACACAAATAATACCAAGAGTGGGTAAAACTGATCTTTAAGCAATACAGAATTTAAAAAATATTTTAATAAAATATAAACAACAACATTTACAATTTTAAACATTTCTTAGTATAGTTCAATGGTGTTAGACACATCACAATGTTGTGAAACCGTCACTGCCACCCATGTCTACGGATCTTTTCACCTCGCAAAACAGAATCTCTATACATATGAAACAATAACCTCTCATCTCCCCCTCTTCCTGCCCTGACAACGACCATTCCACTTTCTGTCTCCATGAGCCTGACTCGTCTTAAGTACCTCGGAAGTGTGGAATCATACAGGATTCGTTCTTTTGTGACTGGCTGATTTCACTAAGCATAATGTCCTCGAGGTTCATGCATGTTATAGCATGCGACAGAATTTCCTTCCTTTCTAATCCTGGATACTCTTCCACTGCATGTACACACCATATTGTGCTTGTCCATTCACCCACCCATGGGTCACTTGGGTTGCCTCCATGTTTTAACTCATGGATAAAGCTGCTATAAATGTGGGTGCATGAATAACTTTTCGAGGCCTTGCTGTCATTTCTTTGGGAGATATCCCGAAGGTGGAGTTGCTGGGTGAGATGGTAATTCTAGTTTTAACTTTTTGAGGAACTACCATACCATTTTCTATAATGGATGGACCGTTGTACATTCCCACCAAGAATGAGCAAAGGTTCTAATTCCTCCAAATTCTCTTTTTTGTTTTCTTTTCTTCTATAGTAGCTATCCTAATGAGTATGAGGTAGCATCTTGTAGCTTTGATTTGCATTTTACTTAGGATTAGTGGTATTGAGCATGTTTTCATCTTCTTATTGGACATTTGTGTATGTTCTTTGGAGAAATATCTATTCAAGTCCTTTAACCATTTTTAAATCATATTGTATATTTTCTGTTGTCTAGTTTTAGGACTTCTCTATATACTCTGGATATATATTAGATATATAATTTTATTTTATTTTATTATTTTATTTATTTTAATTTTTTTAACATTTATTTATTTTTGAGACAGAGAGAGACAGAGCATGAACAGGGAGGGGCAGAGAGAGAGGAAGACACAGAATCTGAAACAGGCTCCAGGCTCTGAGCTGTTAGCACAGAGTCCGACGCAGGGCTTGAACTCACGGACCGTGAGATCATGACCTGAGCCGAAGTCGGACGCTTAACCGACCAAGCCACCCAGGCGCCCCATATAATTTTAAACTATTTTCTCCCATTCTGCAGGTTACCTTTTATTCTATTATTAATATTTGTGGTGCACAAAATTTTTAAATTTTTCATGAAGTCCACTTTGTCTATTTTTTGTTGTTGTTTTGTTTTGTTACCTGTGCTTTTGGTGTCAGATGTAAATATTCTTTGCCAGATGTAAATACTCATTGCCAAATCCCAATGTCATGAAGTTTTTATCTATGCTTAAAAAAATGTTTTATGGTTTTAGATCTTACGTCCATTTTGAATTAAGTTTTTCTGGTATGGTGTTAGGTAAGAAAACAATTTCATGTATTTTTGGTTTTTTTTTTTTGTTTTGTTTTGTTTTTTTTTTTTCATGTGGATATCCAGTTTTCCTTGAACCATTTGTTGAAAACACTTCTCTTTCCTCATTGGCTCATGTTGGAATCCTTGTCAAAAGTCATTTGACCATATATGTGAAGGTTTATTTCTGGACTCTCTATTCTATTCCTTTAGTTTATATGTCTATCTTTTGTCAGTATTACATTGTTTTGATTACTGTAGCTTTATAGAAAATATTGAAATTAGAAAGTCCTACAGGTTTGTTATTTTGCAAGACTGTTCCAGCTATTTGGGGTCCCTTGAGATTCCAGATGAGTTTCAGAATGGGTTTTACTATTTATGCAAACAACGTCATTGAGATTTTAATAGGGATTGCATTGAATCTGTAGACTGCTTTGGTTTGTATGAGCATCTCAACAATATTAAGTTTTCCAATTCATTAATCTGGGATGCTTTTCCCTTTACTTGTGTATTTTGTTCATTTCTTTCAGCAAAATTTTAAGTTTTCATTACACTATCCTTTTATCTAACTTGGGTAATTTAATCACTAAGCATTTTATTCTTTTTGATGCTATTCAAAAGGGTATATTTTTGTAATTTCCTTTTAATGTTGTTCAATTTTTGTATATACAAGTGCAACTGATTTTTATGTGTTGAGTGTCTATCCTGCTACTTTGCTGAATTTGAGAAGGAATGTTATTAGTTCTTCTTTAAATATTTGGTTACATTCATCAGTGAAGTCATTGGGTTCAGAGTTTTTCTTTATTAGAATAGTTTTGATTACTGATTGAGACGAGTAATTATAAGACTACTCAGATTTTCTATTTCTTCATAATTTAGTCTTGGTAGATTTTGTGTTTTATGACCTTATCCATTGTATATGTTATTCAGTTTGTTGGTGTATAATAACTATGGTACTATTTATAATTTTTTTTTATTTCTATAGAATTGGTAGTAAGGTCCCCACTGTCATTTTTGATTTTAGTAATTTAAGTCTTCTTTTTTTCCGAATCCATTTATCTAAAGATTTATCATTAAATTTTTTTATTTTATGAAACAACTTTTGGTTTCATATGTTTTCTCTGTTGCTTTTCTAGTCTCTATTTTATTTATGTCTGCTCTGATTTTTATTACTTCCTTCTGCCACTTTTGGGTTTAGTTCGTTCTTCTTTCTTCCAGTTCCTTAAATTGTAAAGTTAGATTATAATCTGAAATCTTTTTTGTTTTTTAATGGCAGCCTTTATATCTGTAAGTATGTGCCTTAGCACCATTTTTTCTGGGTCTCATAAATTTTGGTATGCTGTATTTTCATTTTCATTTATCAATAAGTGTTTTCTAATTTCCCTTATGTTTTTTTGATTCACTAGCTTTTTAAGAGTGTGTTGTTTAATTTCCATAAGTATGTGCATTTTCCAGTTTTCCCTGTTATTGGTTTCTAACTTCATACCATTGTGATCAGAGAAAACACTTTGTATGGTATCTATCTTTTAAAATACACTGAGACTTAATTTACAGTCTTACATATGGTCTGTCCTGGTAAATGTCTCATTTGCACTTCAGAAATATGTGTGTGTGTGCTTTTGGGTGTTCTATATGTGTCTATTATATCTAGTTGGTTTATCATGTTGTTTAGTCCTCTGTTTACTTAGCAACCTTCTGTCTGGTTGTTCTATATCCATTATGGAGTATGGAGTAGGGGAGTCTCCAACTATTATCTCTCCTTGCTTCATATATTTGGATGTTATGTCATTAGGTGCATATTTATAATTGTTGTATCTTCTTGCTGTATTGAACTTTTGTTAATATATAATTCCTTTTTATCTCTTGTAACTTTTTTTGATTTAAAGTCTATTTTGTTTAATATTAACATAGCCATTCTTGTTTTCTATTGTTTATTGCTTGCATGGGATATGTTTTTATGTCCTTTAAATTTCAAGCTATGTGTGTCATTCAATCTGAAATTATTCTCTTATAGATACTATATAGTTCAGTCATGTGGTTTTACCCATTCTGCCAGTCTCTGTCTTTTAACTGGAGATTTTAGTCTGTAAACTATTTACCGTAATACTGACGAGGAGTTATTTGCTTTTGTTGTTTTTTAAATTTTTTTCTATATGCTTTATAGCTTTTTGTATCTCATTTCTTATCTTCTGTGTAGTTAGTTGATTATTTTGTAGTGAACTATTTGATTTCCTTTCTCATTTCCTTTTGTGTATATTCTATAGCCATTTTCTTTTTGGTAATCATGGGAATTATATTTAACATCTTAATGTTATAACACTCTAATTTGAATTTATTCAATAGTGTACAAAAATTCCGCCATTTGGAGTTTCATCCTCATTCATTTTGGTTGCTGATGTCACAAATGTATATCTCTATACATTCTATGCCCCCAAATCTAAGCTAGTAATTCTTTTAAATGCATTAGTCTCTTACATTATGCAGGGCACAAGACTTAGACTTAAAGCTAAAGTTATAATAATACTATCTCTCAGATTAATGATTTTTTTAAAAATATAGTCTTTTCTTATTTCATGTAGAAACCAAAAAGTGTGTGTTTATAAACTGTTACAGTAATACTAACTTTTATAATTGTCCATATATATATATATATATATATATATACCTTTACTTTTTTCTTCCATATGGCTTCAATTTAATATTTGGTAGTGTTTCATTTCACTTTTGAGGACTCACTTGACCATCTCTTGGAGGGAAGATCTAGTGGTAACTAATTCATTCAGCTTTTGTTTTTCTGGGAACATCCTGATTTCTCCCTCATTTTGAAGGACAGTTATGCTGGATATAGGATTTGTTGCTGAAAGCTTTTTTTTTCCTTTTAGCTTTGAATACCTGTTTTTAATGTTCATTTTATTTTTGAGAGAGAGAGAGAGAGACAGACAGACACGAGTGGGGAAGGGGCAGAGAGAGAGGGTGAGAGAAAATCCCAAGCAGGCTCTGAGCCATCAGTCCAGGGACCCATGTGGGACCTGAACTCACGAACTGCGAGATTATGACCTCAACCAAAGTCAGGTGCTTAGCCAACTAAGCCACGCAGGCGCCCCTAGCTTTGAATATCTTAATTCACTGCCTTGTGGTCTCCAACATTTATGAGGAGAAATGTGAAGACAAAAATCTGCTTTTTTCTTTTTAAGAATCCCTTGTGTGTGATGATTCACTTCTCCTTTGTTGCTTTCCAGACCCTCTCTTTGTCTTTGTCTTTTGAAAGGTTAATTATAACGTGTCTTTGTATGGGTCTTTTAGAGTTTATCCTACTTGGAATTTGTTGGCCTTCTTGGATATTTATACCCATGTCTTTCATCACATTTAGGATGTTTTCAGCCATTATTTCTTAAAATATTCTTTCTTCCCCTTTCTCTCTCTCTTCTCCCTCTGGGACTCTCACAGTGCAAATGTGCCATTTGATTGTGTTCCATAGGTTCCTTAGGCTTTGTTCATTTTTCTTAATCTTTTTTTCCCCTTTCTGTTTCTACTTGAAAATTTCCATTGACCTGTCCTCAAGCTTGCTGATTCTTCTCCCTGCTCCAATCTGCCTTTGAATTCTTGTAGTAAATTTTTCATTTGTGTTATTTCAGTTTTCAGTTCCAAAATTCCTTTATGGTTTCTTTTTAGGTTTCCATGTCTTTACCAACACTTCCATTTTATTCATATGTTATTTTCTCAACTTTATCAACTTTTTCCTTTAGTTCTTTGAGCATCTTTAACTTGCTTTTGTCTTTGTCTAGTATATCTCTCTTATGGTCTTTCTTGGGGAAAGCTTCTTTTGATTATACATTTCTTCTTAGCATGGGTTGTACTTTCTTGTTTCTTCATATGCCTCATGTTTGTTGTTGTTGTTGAAAAGTAGATACGTAATTTAATAATGTGGTGACTCTGGAAGTCAGATTTCCCCTCTTCCCCAGAGTTTGCTGCTCTTTGCTACTGTTTTGATTAATTAATTAATTAATTAATTGTCTTAGGCTGTCTCTGTGCCAAGAGTCAGCCTGATGCGTAAACTTAAGGTTGTCTCAGATCATTACTGGGCCTTTCTTGGGTATGCACAGCCACTTTCTATTTCCCCCATCTATGTGGTTATTTTTTAACGCACATTTTTAAGTCTAAGTCTTTTTCTGCAAGAAGGGAAAAGAAGAGAATAATAAAAACAGTTAAAAAGTGTGCCAACCCATTAAATCCATGTCTGCACCTCTGTGATCAGAAGCCGCAATCAGCAATGAGAACATAGATGCCCAATATTTGGAGGACACAGTCCTTTTCACCCACGCTTACTTCTGTTTCAGGAAAACATGCATGGCTGCTGGCCGTATGGCTGGGGTGGGCAATGGGTGGTTGCTAATGTGCTAAGAGCTGAAACTGTTAACCAGAGTTTACTGTCTCTGCCTTTCCCCTACAACTGCAAGCCTCCAAAACACCAGAGCTCCAAAATGGCTACATCAGAAAGATTGTGCCATTGCAGTTGTTATCTGGGTGGGGAGACAGATTCCTGATGTTTCCTACTCTGCTGTCTTTCCAGAACTCCGAACACTACAGAATTTTTAGAACGATTTGCAAAATGATCTTCATTTGGGCCTTGATCTTCATTTGGGCCTTGTTCTTTTCCACATTTATTTGATTCTTACTCTTGATTTTATACCACTTAAGTCTTAAAGTTCTACTCAGATTTTATGAAATAATTTGGACTTCTTGTTTGGTCCCCAACAATCCCCTAAGACATTCACTATAGAACAGTAGTGAAGTCCACAAGGCCAGGAATCCTGGATTGGAATCATAGGTCAGCCATTTGCTGGCTTTGAGATCTTGACAGATTCATCTGGTATCTCAGAGTTTTATTCTTCTCATCAACTAAATTGGTTTGGCTTAGAGAGATTTGTTGTGAAGACTAAATTGTAAAATCAGTTAAATTGCCTTAGCACAGTGTAAGAAACATGGTAAACTTTAATGGCTGCTAATCTTAATTATTATTTTATCAGTTTTATTATTTTAATTACAATATCTGACTATTTTCATTTTCAGCCAACACCTTAACCTTTTCCCACACTGTCAGGCCCTTACATCAGCCCTGCTGGAAACCTGTGCGAGGGCTCACCTCCTTCCCTGGTGATGTGCACATTCAGCAGTTACCTCCTAACATATGATCAAATAGCAACTATCCATTAGGGTCCCGTGCTCAGAAAGTTCTCTTCAAGTGCCATTTTACATTAAATATTGAAGATCTTATCATATTTAAACCACTTCTGCATGTGTACATATGTTTTATGTTTTCTCATTTAATATATGCAAACCATTTAAGGTAAGATTTTTAAAAATTATATAGATAAACTAAATTTTAATAGCACTAAATAACCTATGTGGACTAAGCATTTGAACCAATTCTTGGTAGCTCTGTAGACTAGTGCTTTATAGTATGGCATAAAGTATAATGAGTGAGACCCGAGGCCCAGGGAGGGGAGGAAGAGGCTGTGATATGCTCCTTTGCAAAGCCCTGAGAAGGAGCTGTAGACAACTAAACACCTTGGCTGAAGGCCAGGCCTTCCTGTAGAAAATGGAGAATTTCTTAGGGAGATAGGCATTTCATAAAATCTCAGGCAGTAACAATATATGCAAATAATACAAAGCAGTTCTTAAGGGTATAGGCTAAATGGAGGGGAGTTCTAGATTAATCTATTATGTATTGTTTGGTTTGATCTTCAAACACCATTTAGACTCTCAAAAACTCATTGCCATGCCTGTATAACTAGGTTATTAGTAGAACCTATCACATAAGAATATTTTGAGAGTCAAGTGACTTAATGCATATAAATCATTTAGTACAGAATCTGATACACAGTAAACACCAAAGCTATTATCACTTAGCTCCTGCTAATTCAACAGAAAAATACTAAATGTATAATAATATGTTGAGAGTTCTGATATTTGACTGTCACTGTTATTTTGAAATTAACAGTTTTAAGAGTAAATGTTTTATATTTTTATTTTATTAAATATTAATGATTTTGTCTTAAGCGTATTCTAGAATTCTTTTCTTTTTTCTCTTTCTGATTAGAAAGTATTTGCTTATCTCATGATGTGAATCTATTAATTTGAGCCCTATTTCCAGAAAATGAGCATCTTTGGGTAATACGGTATTTGAAATTCCTGTTCCATCTATGTGTATACACGTGCAATTTCTAAATAAATAGCTTTTGCTTATTCTCATTGGTGTGCGTGAGGTTGCTAGGGCTGCTGTACCAAAGTGCTGTAACCTGAGTGGCTTAAACAATGGGAGTTGTTGCCTCATAGTTCTGGAGTCTAGAAGTTGGAGATCAAGGTATTGACATTGCCATGTTCTTTTTTGTGGGCCTAAGGAAGGATCTGTTCTTGACTTCCTTCCATGCTCTCTGGTGGTTTGCTGGCAATCTTTGGTCTTCCTCAACTTGTAGGCATATCACTGTGATCTTTCTCTTCATGCTCACATGGCATTCTCTCATGTGCATGGCTATATCTACAATTCTCCTCTTTATAGAGACACTGGTCATATTGAAGTAGGGACCCATCCTGCACTGGTATGATTTCATCTTAACTAATTATATCTAAAATAGCCCTATTTCCAAATAAGTCCATACTCTGTAGTAATTGGCATTTAGAACTTCAATATATGAATTTGGGGGATAAAGTCCAACCCATACAGGTGGTTTTTCTTTATTTCATATATTGCCATGTGTGCACGCACACACACACACACACACACATTCATATCCTTACCATCACATTGCAGTCTACTAGACTAAATTCCCTAAAAGTGATGCTCTGCCTTATTCAGGAATGACTACAATTCCAGCCCACCGGTACCTAGTGGTTTATCTAGCAGATAGTTCCAATGCAGTGAATGTTGTTGTGAATACACAAAAATCTAGAGAGGATAGGGGGTATGAAGAACAGATATGAATAGGTCCAAGCATGATAGAGAAATATGTGGAGAATAAATAATTGTACCTGTGTAGTTTGGACAATTGTAGCTACGGGTGACAGTGTTGCTGTACTTATTTGTGACCGGTAGGGTGGGTCCTCAACACACATACATAGAACATAAGAAAGTTGTCAGAGAGGATCCCTATGCCCCACACCCCCTGTCTCTTCTGTTCTGTGTTAAGTCCATAGTGGATGGAAGGATACGAAGCAGCCTTATGACTATTACTCAGTTAGATTTAGTCCAGTTTGGAACCAAATGATGATCAGGTCAGCTACTCGGTGGTGTACCTGGAGAAGCCTGTCTCTCTGAACTGCTCATTCAACATATGTGTGTCATTTTATCCTCCCTGACAAACATAACTGCCTCTGTGGGCTTGGTCTAGGCTTTCACTCTCATTTTGTATTTGGGAACTATGTTCTATCAGGAATTCTTAACCCTCTCTTTATAAAGTCAAAGATTTATTTACCAAAGATTTTCAAGGAACTCCTTTCTCAAGTAAGTCATATTTGCAATGTTGTAGCACACCTACTTGGGCCAGTTATATTTAGCAGTTTGTGTCTTTGTTTTCTGAGATTTAAAATGTCAGGAGTTGGCTGTACAAACTTGGCATTATTCTGGTTCAACATTTCCATGAGCTTAGGGCAATCACTACAACAAATGCACCTTGCAACTCAAGCCAAGAATTTACCACGTCTTTCATTGACAAACTTTACACTTACATCACTATTTTAAATGATCAAGTATTTTCAATAATTTCTGTTTTAAAGTTTTTTTAATGTTTATTCATTTTTTTAATGTTTATTTATTTTTGAGAGAGAGAGAGAGAGCAGAGGAGGAGCAGATAGAGAGGGAGACACAGAATCCGAAGCAGGCTCCGGGCTCCAAGCTATCAGCACAGAGCCTGACGTGGGGTTTGAACTCACGAACCGCGAGATCATGACCTGAGCTGAAGCCGGATGCTTAACCGACTGAGCCACCCAAGCGCCCCTGTTTATTCATTTTTTGAGAGAGAGAAAGAGAGAGAGAGGGAGAGAGAACATGAGTGGGGGAGGGGCAGAAAGAGAGAATCGGAAGCAGACTCTAGGCTCTTAGCTGTTAGCACAGAGCCTGATGTGGGGCTCAAACCCAAGAACTGTGAGATCATGACCTGAGCTGAAGTCGGGTGCTTAACTGACGGAGCCACCCAAGCACCCCGGTACTTAGTGTTTTAATCAACTCTCATGCAGGTCTATAAAGAACTATGAAAAGGAAGAGAAATACAATAACAACTGAATATCCTCACTGTATTCTGGTCATTTGGTATGTCTTTTGGTATATATTATCTTATTTATCCATTAAAACAACCGGGCAAAATAAGTGCTGTTTGACCTCAGTTACTAGACCAAGAAACTGAGTGTCAGGACAAACTGATGACCCACGGCAGATATGGGATTAAAATCTACAACTAAAAGCCATTTAAGCTTCTTGTGTTATATCATGCTTAGGAGTCTTTTTGTTCTGAGTTTGGATCCAGCATCTGGTGGATGTTGTTCAACCCAGGTCAAATGTAAGTGAACTGATATAATTTTAGAGTACATTTTAATAAAGTACCGCAGCCAAGATCTGTATTCTTCTCCTAATTAATATAAGAACAATTCAATGTCTTTTCCTAACAGCACTAAATGTAGCATAGCTTTTACTGTATGAAGGTAAAATGATGTTGGAAAGGATTGTCTTCAAAATCTTCAAATAAAGAAAATGATTTGTTTTCCTCCTCACGGCCAGTGCTGAAATCAGACCTATTAACAACAGGAACAAAAAAGCTAACAGCCTAGTTTTAGTAAACACTATACTCCTTAGACTGTGTTTATGAGAACAGATGTGTTTGGAGAGGATAAAGTAACCCAGTTTCATTTCTGACATGACACAAATATGTCACTCTCAACTTGGGCGCTTGGATCCAGTGTTTGAGAAGCATTTGGTTCTTTGTTGTTGTTGTTGTTGTTGGGTTGTATAAAAGCAAAGGGCCTTGATTTATGGCCTGGTGCAAACAAAGAGAAATGGAGGAGGCAGATTGTCGAGAGGGAAAGTTGTTGGAGAAGATGGCGCCTGACAGCGAGAGGCTGGCCAGGACAGGCAGGTGCTACATCGACACGAGGCCACCTTGGAGAGGTAACTGTAAACTCGGTTCTAAGTGGCTCATTTTCCATTTGTATAAAAAAAATAAGACAAAAAACTTGTCATGTTGTCAGAGGCTGTCTAGACCCTGAACATGGGGAATGAGTGAGGCTCGGAAGGAACCCACTGAGTGCCCTGGAGGTCTTTGCTGACCAGGGTGCTTCCGGGTTGCACTCTGCCTCCTGGCTGAGAGCACTGGTCTTTCAGCTGAGTCATCTGCCTCTTCCCCCACTGAGCTCTGACTCTTGTGATTCTGACCTTTCTCTGCGATTGTCAAAATAATGAGGTCAGAACCATATGAGGCACAATCTTGGCTCCACCCCTTCCAAGTTATAGGAGCTTGGGTAAGTCACATAACACCGCTAACTTTAGTTTCCATGTCAGTGAAACAGGCATAATAACAGTAACCAAGTCTTATTATTAATTGACTCAGTACATTAAAATACTTACAAGCTTCATTGATTGCAATCCTCAAACCAAAGATATTTCTGATGACAGCGTAATGCCTGCCAGAGTCCGAATGCAGAGTGAAACCCTCTGCTGGATGACGAGCTACTGGGGAAAATCACATACCCATCCTCAACAGCTTCACTTTAAACCTGTAGTAAAGTCAAAATGGGCATTCGATATACGGCATTGTCTGTGTTTTTCTTGAAGGATCATCTTTTATTAGCAGGAAATAAATATTGTATAACATCCGTCTTTGTAAGAATGACATACCGTATTCCTTCCACCCCCACTCTTAAGTATGACGCTGTTCACATGGCACTGAGAGGGAAAAAATCTGACAAAAACAAACTACCCTGGGGCACCTGGGTGGCTCAGTCAGTCAGGTGTCTGAATCTTGATATTTGCTCAGGTTATGATCTCACCGTCCTGGGATTAAGCCCTGGTTGGGCTTTTTACTGACAGCAAGGACCCTGCTTGGGATTCTCTTTCTCTCTCTGTCTCTGCCCTTCCTCCTCTCATGTTTTTTCCCTCAAAATAAATAAATTTTCTCTCTCAAAATATTTCTCTCTCAAAATAAATAAATAAAGTTAAAAAAATACCTCATTTTCCCATTACCAATCAGTAGTCTCACATCTACTGAGCTTTACCTTTTTAGCCCCTAGACAAAAAAGGAATGATCTCTTTCCCTCTCAGAGGTCAGTGCCCGCAACACCTAGGGCTTGAGTCTCATCTCTTCTTGCTGTGCTTGTTTATCCTGTTTCTGCTGAAATATAAGCATCCATCTTTATGTTGAATCATTTCCATTAGCACATAGATATGTTTTGGCACATTCTCAATCTAAAATAAAACAAACAAACATACAAACAATTCTCTTTTCCCCCTCTCTTTTTCATTTGTTATTCCTGCCTTTTCTGCTTCAGAATCACAGAAATAGTCTCAAGCACAGTTCATCTTCATACTTTCCACGTCCTGCCGAACCCTCTCTAGCACACTTCCTCCCCCGCTACCCCATCATTTCTCTAAGCAGTAAATATATAGGCCAAATCCATGCTGGGCTTTGGTGCTGCAGCAGTGAGTAAGAGACACGTCAATTTTCTCTTCGTGGTACTTACATTGTCTAGTTTTTAAAAAGACGAAAACAAGTGATCGCGTAAATTACAGAAGATACCAACAGAGAGAAACTGGTAATTGATATGAATAATAATTGAGGTTCATCTGGGAAAACCTGAAGGGCCTGTGGAAAAAGCTCAGGAACCTCATGGCAAGGAAAAGTAAGACTCGTGAGTTAGGTTCCAGGTCTTTGTGGAAGGTTAGGGCAGACCCTGTCGATAGTATGGGTCTTTTGAAAAGCAGGACATATTAATTTCACAGTTTAACGATACACATTTCCATTATGTTTTAAAATGATTATTGCATCCAATGTTCATGTAAATTTTGAGATGCTTCTGAGATATCTAAGAAGAAATGTGTCATAGAAGCATATATGATTCCAGAGCTCCATGTTATTTCATTATTATATGACAATGAAAGTCTTTCATTTGTGGACTATATTTCATGGAATGTTTTTGATTATCTAGGAAAAGTGTATGGAGAGACTAGTAAAAGAAAAAGAAAACCGAACAAGATTGAATTCTGAGGAACACAGTCTGTAGATATCCTGCAAAGAAGGAGCTTCTAGGGAAGGAGAGCTGGTGAGGTAGGACAAAACACATACGTGTGTGGTTGTGAATGAAAGACAGGAGAAAAAAAGGCTTCACAAAGGGAGTGCCTGCTAGCAGCCTTGACATCTGGCATGAGGTTACAACAGGGCTCAAAAAATAACCACTGGTTATCACCATCTGAGTCTTGGGGACTCTATAAAGAATGGTTTGGGGTGGGGGAGGGACCCTACCTTTTCCTGGGTTAAAGCCTAGAGCATTCTTTCTTTACTGCTTCAAATGTCCACTGATGAATTTTTGTGAACATAGCAATTCTTCCACAGTGAAATAAGATCCACACCACTGGCTTATGGTATCAAGGCCCCAACTTAAGTATAAATTTTAGGGAACTTGAAAACTGGGGTTCATCTGGATAAGCCTGAGGAGTCTGTGGGAGCCCCGGAGCCCCCATGGCAAGAAGACATCTGACCTCTGGGTTAGGTTCCAGATCTTTCTTGCAGATAAGGACAATTCTGAGTTTAGTAAAGAACATCGAACAGACTGTCTAAAAAATGTAATCCTAGCACAGAAACTTGCACAATGCCTGGCTCATAGTAGATGTGCAAGAAACAATAGATAGTAATTAATCCTCCCTTGTAATTATGCTCTGTCCTAGCCAGTTGGACTCCCTAGGGAATCCTCACCCAAAAGGGCTATTTTGTTGACCGATATCCAACATTTTCTGATAGGAGAAACTAAAATCTAACTCTACTATACCATTATTATTGACTTTTGTAGAACTCAGGAGTGGTTGGCCCTATGAGACTGTGAGTTTTGGTATAATTTATTGAGTCCCAAAATACTTAATTATGGTACTAGGTATTCTTAGTTATAGTTTAACAATTAAAACGACTACAACTTTATCAAGCATTTATGTCTTGATTTTTGGACATGGAAATGGAAGCCCTGAAAATTTAATGACTTATCTATTACTGCATATTCACTAACAGATTCTGTATTCTAACTGAGTTCTTCCCACATTCCAGGTAGTAAGGAAGTGGTGAATTAGCCTTAAAATAATGATGTTACCTGAGTATCACCTGATGAATGTAATTGTGTTCTTCTCATTGTGTTCAAATTTGTTTTTCTATTCATCTTCAAATGTCTGCTTCTATTGAATTCTGTTAAAGGACTCACCTGTGAAAACCCAAGGCATCTCACTGGCCTTTATATTTCCTATTCTACTGGAAGAAGAAAGAGAGGTAAAGTTAAAGAATAAGATAATTTAGTAACCTTGGGACAATGCTGGGAAATTGAAACATGGGGTCTGTGATGAGAACAAAATATGATATACGGACAATGATTAAAAATATATCATAACAATTCCGTAGAAAGACATCTGAAAACTCAGATGATACCAAACTATACCTTTCTTTCATAGTATTAAATGGTCTCACCTTAAATTTTTACTTGCAGTTCTTGTATTGCCTGAAATGGAGGAAATCATTCGAAGGAAAGTTCAAATGCTTTTAAGTTAGTAATCCTTTACATGTCTAGCAAGATCTTTCTCAGCGGCAGGAACAGGAATGCCTTCTCTGAGTGAGTCTGTGCAAACAGGTCCTGTCCATTTGACGTTTCTGAAAGGAGCGGTTGGAGGTTGTAATGTTATCAGCACATGTGCTGCTGTTACAAAGTGGGATCCGCAAGCAAAGAAATATGGCTGGCTGGCTGACAAATGTGGTGGTAGTTTTATGATGCCGTGAGAACAAGAATCATAAGACCAACTTATTGCATCGTTCATCATAAAAGTGAAACTGTAGAAGGAGATGGGCTGGGAAGGTCTGACATAAACTGTTCCTAAAACTAAGAATACTTGTATTAGAATCAGCTTTATTTGGACTGTATCTTAAGCTCATCATTAATTGATGTCTACCCCATTCTCTGCATGTGCTGAAGGACCCCTGCTGTCCTTCTCTGATAACTTGGGAAGCTTTGCACAAGGTGTGGTGTCTGCCCTGGGAACTCAACCCCCCTTCACACACCAGCAGGGACACTAAGTCTCAGAGAAGTGAACTGACAGGCTCAGAGCATCGTCATCCATTGTATTAGTTCCTAGGGTTGCCATAAAAATAATGCCACACACTTGGTGACTTAAAATAAGAGGAATTTATGGGGCACCAGGGGGCTCAGTTGGTTAGGTGTCTGACTTCAGCTCAGGTCATGATATCACGGTTTGTGAGTTCGAGCTCCATGGTAGGGCTCTGTGCTGCCAGCTCAGAGCCTGGAGCCTGCTTCGGATTCTGTGTCTCCTTCTCTCTCTGCCCCTTCCCCCTCGTTCTCTGTCTCTCTCTGTCTCAAAAATAAATAAATTAAAAAATAATAAGAGGAATTTATTCTGTCATAGTTTTGGAGGATAGAAATCAAAAGTCAAGATGTGGGCAGGGCCACACTCCCTCCAAAAGCTCTCACGGATAATTCTTCCTTGCCCCTTCCACCTTTTTGTGGATCCTGACATTCTGTGGTTTGTAGCAGTGTATGTCCAATCTCTGCCTTCATGTTCACGTGATCTTGTTTCCTGTGTTTCTGTGTCCACCCTACTTCTTATAAGATACTATTCATCCAATACCATTCATCGGATTTAGGAATCTCTCTAAATCTAAGATGATTTCATATCAAGATACTTAAGTAATTACATCTGCAAAGACTCTATTTCAAGGGGTGCCTGGGTGGCTCAGTCAGTCGAACATCTGACTCTTGGTTTCTGCTCAGGTCATGATCTTGTGGTTTCTGGGTTCAAGCCCCGTGTCGGGCTCTGTGCAAACAAGGATTCTCTCTTGGGATTCTCTCCCTCCCTCCCTCCTTTGCGCTCTCTCTCTTTCTCTCTCTCTCTCTCTATGCCCCTCTCCTGTTCGTGATCTTTCTCTTTCAAAATAAATATATATATTTTTTAATTTTTGAAAAGACCCTATTTCAAAGTAAGGTCATGGTTTGAGATCCCGAGTGAACATGTATTTGGAGGAAACTATTCAGCCCACTAACTCCATAAATGAAGCTGGCAATTTCTAAACATGCAGGGTTTTCACCATGACTGAATAGCTTCCATGTAAAATGTTTGAAAAGTGATCACTAAATTCTTTGTTTTCAGTGATACCACTATAGTTATCTTCATTCATGGCCAATATTGGTCATTTTCTTAAATATACGTTCAATGCCTACTCTATTGTAGGTACTGAGTATGTAAGGAAGTTGCAATATACAAATAGAAATGACGATTATCCTATCTAGAAGGCTGTTTGTGTGCATCCACTTATATGTGGATTTTTTTGATACGTAGCAGTATTAGAAACATATTTTCCCTATCATTTTCTTAATGCCATCTTCTCTAGCTTCCTTTGTTGTAAGAATACAGTATATAATACATATAACATACAAAATATATGTTAATCAGTGACTGTTTTATGTTATCAGTAAGTCTTCTGGTCAACAGTTGGCTATTAATAATTGACTTTGGGGAGTGAAAAATTATACACAGATCTTTTTGGCTGTGTGGGGGTTTGGTGCCCCAACCCCTCCATTGTTCAGGAGTGAACTGTATATAGGTCAATGGACTATACATATTTAACAAAATGGTAAATGATACTATCCTCACACAGTGAGGATAATAGGGATTTTGCTTCTTTTTCCCCTTTTTCTGATTAATTTACAGATCATGTGTTTGTTTATGAAAAAAAAAATATTAAAGCTGACGAGGAGAGGTGAAAATAATCCTTGAAGACCTGAAAACCATGAATCCTGATTCTGTAGCTGAGAAACAAAGTGGTGAGACTTTGTCAATTGCCAGGAGACAAAGACAGACAAGAGAAATATCAAGCTCTCTGGGTGCTGTGTTCTTTGAGGGCACCTGCCTTTATAAGCAAGATTGATTCTGGCTCACAGGCGGTCATTATCACACTGTCCAACATCGAAAAGCCTTTCCTCCCTGCTCTGCCCGCAGCACCACATCGATTCTGGGCATCCCCAGGTAGTCTTGGACTCTTCCCAGTCTCCACTCAGCCTCTGCGACCCTCCAAGCCCTACTTTTCTTCCACAGGTCACATTAAGTCCAAATTAAGGAATTCCTTTAGGCAGAACTTTTTCAAAGCGTTGAAACCAAAATAAAAAAGTTAATGAATTCCAACAAAGGCAAAAGACCTCCGGATAGATGTTTTGCCCTTTTTATTCATTGAGCTCATGCGGTTTGTATTTTCCCTTTGTAAGACTCCCTGTTCCACCAATGTTTCCAAAATTAATTTTGACCTTCTGGCAACATTTTACTTTCGCATGCCCCAGTAGATTCTCTTTGTTCAACAACTATTCTATAGATTCATTATTCTTTATAGAAAATGGCATTATCCTGCTCAACATAAGTATTCATTACATGCCTAATTACACTGAGAACTGTGCGTGGGGACAGGAGCCTGGAGCAGAGGAAGCAGGGCTGGTCCGTGGAGGGCAGACCTGGGTTCAGGACTGACCCTGCTCTTCTCCGCTGTGTCACCCAAGCATAGGGCTGGCCCAAGCTGGAGTTCTGTTTTCACCAGAAGCTCAGCCAGTCACCCACCTGCCTGAGCCATGTTTTCACCTATCCAGAAGACGAGGTGATAGTGACTTTTAGGGTTTTGTGAGGATTTGGGGGTGGTATCGCTAGAAGAGATGGAAAATGCTTACCCAGAATGTATAATGAGTGGTTGCTATTATTATTAATGATAACATCGCCTGACGCTTGCTAGGAATAAAGTACTCCTGGGTGTTCGGCATCATTCATATGCCCTGTCTTTGAGAAGGTTTGAGGTTGGAAGAGGAGGTGGTTTTTCTCCACCTCGAGGAACAAAATCCAAACTAATGCCTTCCCATCCTTAAGAAGCAATCTGGACCCATGCCAGCGTTCTGACCTCGTTCCTTGTCCTCGTGGATTACACTCCTGCCTCACTGTCCTGCATGCTGTTGTGGACACAACAAACCCTCCCACAGGTCACAGATTCCGCATTTGCTTTTCACTCTGCTTGGACAGTGCCCGCATCGACATTACCCCAGCCTTGCCTGACTGACACCTTCCCAACCCTCCCATCTCAGTTCCACTCTCCCTTCCTTAAAAAGCCTTCTTCGGACTGTATTACTCAGTTTCATTCCCAGGCTCTGTGTTTTGCAATGCCACACTCTCTTTACTCTTTGGCACTTGTCTCCATCGGAACTTTTCTTTTCAGTTATTTCTGGACTTTCTTCTCTTTCCTCCAGCTAGAATGAAAGTTCCGCAAAAGTGGCGCCCTTGATGTTCTTCTTTAAAAAGTGTGTGCGGCCAAGCGACGTTCAATTGTTATTAAGTGGATGTGAATTGAGTTAGAATGAATGAATGAACGAATCAATCAATCAATGAAAATTACTCTGGTTTAAATATATATATATATATATATATATATATATACACATACATACTTTTTTTTCTATAGAAAAAAATCATGGGTATAAAAGATTGGCTCAAGAATTTTCTTTTTGCGCTGGGCTTTGATGGATAGATGATTACGGAAACATAAATGCGGAAGACAAGGGATTCTAGATGGAGAGGGGAGTGTGAGCGCTGGGGACAGGGGACCCCCTTACATGGATGTCTTCTGAACATCAAAATCGGAAGGTGTCCAAAACTTGTCCCTCCAGCAGCCTCTCGTGTCTCAGCAGCTGTGTGTTCTAATTCTCAGGCCAAAGACCTTAGTCTCACCCTTGGCTTTTCTTCTTTTTCTTACAGCTCAAGTCCAATCAAAATACCTTCAGATTCTGGCCATTCTGATCCACCTTCATGCACTGCTATCACCCCAGTTACCAGTGACTCTCAGATTACTCAGTAGCCTTTTTACAGTCCCCCTGCTTCTACAGTCTATCCTCAACAAGGGAAACCAGACTGAGCCTTCAGAGCGAGAGTCGTCTCACCTGTACCACCCCTCCTCTGGCTCTCCGTTCACTCAGTGTAGACGCGGAGTCCACCAGCCCGTTCTTGGTCTGGCTGGAATTTCCTCTCGGACTTCCTTTCCCATCCTTTCCCTTTGTCTCACTCTTCCCGTCCTCACCAGCCTCGCTGTACCTTGCACACATCAGGCACACATCAGCCATCGGCTTAGATCTTTCCTCAACCTAGAAATGTCTTCCCTCAAGACCTTGGTGACTGACCCCCTTACCTCTGTAGCCTTTACTCCCATCACACCTTCTCAATGAGGTGACACTATGCAATTCTGTCACCTGCTCCCTGCCAGTCCTGAGACCCCTGGCTCTGCTTCTCTTTTTTCTTTTTCTTTTTGCCTGGCAGACATAGAACTTTTTAGAGGACCGTATATTTTATTGACTTACGAAGTTTATTGTTTATATTCTGTCAGTAGAACATCAGCTCCATGAGAGCAGAGAAGACTGTTACCTGACTCATAGCAGGTCCTCAATCATATTTTCAGGATGAATAAATGAGTAAGAGGTGACAGTTCTATTTGGCCCATGTACAAGAGGAACAGGTAGAGAAAGTGAGAGAGTCAGCCTTTGAACTGCAAATGAGTGGCTTTGCGCTTTATTCTATGCACACTGGGGAGTGATAGCAATTATTTATAAAGACTTTGGATTACTGATAGCCTTTAAAAATATGGTAGAGGGGCGCCTGGGTGGCTTGGTCGGTTAAGCGTCCGACTTCGGCTCAGGTCATGATCTCACGGTCCGTGAGTTCGAGCCCCGCGTTGGGCTCTGTGCTGACAGCTCAGAGCCTGGAGCCTGTTTCAGATTCTGTATCTCCCTCTCTCTCTCTGCCCCTCCCCCGTTCATGCTCTGTCTCTCTCTCTCTCAAAAATAAACGTTAAAAAAATAAAATTAAAAAAAAAAAAGTATGGTAGAAATTTTGTCCTGTACTTTTAACTTTCTTCCTCACAGCTTTCATTGACTTAATACTTGGCTTCATCTAGAGAAGGATCTTTTTGATCAGGAGTCAATGGTGATTGTATTTGGAGATGGCAGCACAGGTGGTCCATGAAAGGCCTCTGCTTTGTTACTTCTTTTCTTCTACATTTCCTCACCAGAGGCAAATATTCTAATAAGCCGACATATTCTCAAGTAAAATGAGTCATGCTGGATGCTTGTTAAGTTACAGTAAAACCTTGGTTTGTGAGCATCATTCTTTCCAGAAACATGATTATAATATAAAGCCCTTGTATATCAAAGCAAAGTTCAAGAACCATTGGCTCAGGGGTGATCATGTGACATTCGGCCTCACATACTACCTGTATTGCAAGACATCGCTCGTTTATCAAGTGAAAATTTATTAGAAACGTTTGCTCAGCTTGCGGAACGCTCGCAGAACAAGCTACTCATAATCCAAGGTTTTACTGTACATAAGTAGCATTGGATTATAAACCTTATTTGGCTGGTTTTGCACAGCTCCCTATTTATGTGTTTCCTTGGCGATGAACACCTAGGTTGATTCCCTATTGCCCCAGTAATGCTATAACAAACTCGAATAGAGAGACTCCCTTTCTCAGGCAATTCTAATATCCTTATGGAGGGGCCTTGCTTTCCTCACTACTTCTCCTGGAATTAGCCCAGTTCCAAACTTCAATCTCTTTTTTTTAAAATTTTCTTTTAACATTTATTTCCTTTTGAGAGACAGAGTGAGACAGAGCATGAGTGGGGGGGGCGTGCAAAGAGAGGGGTTACACAGAATTCAAAGCCGGCTGCAGGCTCTGAGCTGTCAGCACAGAGCCGGACGCAGGGCTTGAACTCACGGACCGCGAGATCATGACCTGAGCTGAAGTTGGACACTTAACCGACTGAGCCACCCAGGTGCCCCTAAACTTCAATCTCTTGAGCATCACTGTTGCTTAAGGATGTTGTGTCCGCGTGCTTAGAAAAAGGCAAGCCCTACTTACCTTCATTCGCTAAAAAATAAAATAAAAATAACAACAAAAACAACAACAACAACAATTTGGTAGAAATTCTTTGTGGCTTTTAGGGACACGAAAGGAAGAAAGAAAGAAAGAAAGAAAGAAAGAAAGAAAGAAAGAAAGAAGAAAGAAAGAAAGAAAAAGAGAGAAAGAAAGAAAGAAAGAAAGAAAAGGAAAAACAAAACCTCTCCTCATTTGAACCTGGCCTGAGATACATAATTGCAAAGAGATCCATTTTCATTTATGCTCTTTACCTAGCACTTGCGGACCCTGGGAAGAAAATGTGAATACTGAGAATTCAGTGACAGATATATTGCAAGTAATCAAGTAGTTACTTTTTATTCATTACATGAATAAATCAATCTCAGGGTTGTAATAATTTTCCAGCAATATAGCTATATCTGCACATAATCAGATTTAAGTATGTATGGGGTGCATTTTGTGGCTCTACGCTAGGTGCGACAGGCCTACAGTGAACATGGCAAATATGTAGCAGTAATCTTCACTTTAGCTCTTGGTGACTCTCCAGAGGTGGGAGGGCGTGGGTGTTGCTCTCCCTGTTCCAACGGAGGCTGGAAAGCTGTTTTAAGTAACAAAGTAGACTTTGATAAATGGTGGTGGTCTCTTTTGGGCTCTATTTTGGAGCCTCCCCCACTCCTTGCCAACCCTTCCCTTCTGGAGGACCTGTGTCGCATTGTAACGGCTGAAATTGCCAGCCACCTGGCCCTGGAGCCTGGCCTGTAATCCATTTCTCTCCACTGAGTCCTAAAAACTAGTCTGCCTATTGAACTTATAGGGAAAATGGTTCCCTCTGTCAATGTTGAACTTCACTCGGCCCTGTGACCCTGGAAAGCAGTGATGGTTAAAGAAATTGCCCACCTGTATAATCCAAAAGGCTGAAAACTCCACCCTTCCCCATATGGCAGGTGACTTATCAGGCCAGACACAAGCTCTCCAAATTCCCAATCTTTGCCTCAAACACGATTAGCTGAACTGTTTGTACCTGTGGACGAGTCTGGGCAAGGTATTTAACCTCCTTGACTTTACTGAAGCTTCTCTCTCCCCGCAGGTCCTGGAACTTCGGCCCACCCTCAGTCTGACCTGCACACAGCCCTTCTTTAGACCCACCTCCCACCCCACCCCACCCCCCACCCCCCACAGCAGGCTGGGCACAGGTCATACATTGCCTGACCTACAGTCCTATCCCACCACCCTGGCACATCCCACCTGCCCACATCTAGTTTGTCAGTTCTCGCCACCTTGTTTACTGCTCCAAATGAAAGAAATGCCCTTTCCTGCCTGGTCTTTAGGACGCTTGCACATCTCATGGTGTTGAGTGTTTCCACTGTGACAATGGTGCCCCCCTCCTCAGTCCTATAATACTTTCAGGCATAGTCTCCCCTTACCGAGGTCTGGATTTTTTTTTAATCTTCTTGAGAAAAACAGATGAATTAAAGAAAATCCTTCTCTCCTTCGTAACTGGATGTGGTATTTCTATGGGGGAGGCCTGGAAACTGCTTCGGTCATCTTGACCCATGAATAAGCCCTGCAACCCTATTTGCTCTGGGCTCCTTGTTACTGCTTAAGCCAATTGGAGCCGGGTGCTCTGTTCATAGCAGAGAAACTCATCCTCTCTGGTTCCTGTAATTGAGGGGCCGAATGGGGGTTTCAATACTCCAGCTGAGGGGAAATTTGAATGTCCAGGTTTGTTGCTGGCGTTGCTATAGAGACAAGATGGGTATGGGCGTAGATAATGGGTGTTAATGATGTGCTGAGTGTCTATGGTAAAAGATGTAGAGAGAAGCAAAACCAGTTTATGTGATTATCATTATCCTAATAATTTAGGAGGGAGGGTTCTCATTCCACCTCTTCTCTTCTCCAGGCTTGTGACCTTCACCAGGTAAGTGTACCACCTATCAGAGAGCGTTTGCTAACAGCCCTCCAGGTCTTCTGGCTGGATTCTGGGTTCTGGGCTTGCAGAGGCAACAAACACATGGTCTTTATCTTCAAGGAGTTCATGGTCTATTAAGGGAGTTAGGATTTAAGTGAGTAATTAGTATGAAGTGAGTAATAGTCAATTGATAGGAAAAGCGCATTACTACGTGTGCACAATTGATTAAGGGACACGTTAACTCTGCGGGGTTTCATAGCAGAGCCTTGCCACAGCCAGACGGCAGTTCGCCAGGTGGATGAGGATGAGACATCCATTCCAAAAACGAACAAAAAAAGGAAATGACAGCTCCACATGCATGTATATGTGGGTAGAAGAAGACTGATCTGGCCAGATCATATAGTCTCACTCATGGCCTGTACCTCAGCCTACAGATGGGTGGTTGTTAAACTCAATCCCTGAGAACTCCAGTGGTTCTGTGGATTTCTCAGGCGTCACCCTGTGAGGCCTGGGATGTACCAGACCAGTGGGATGCGGTGACGAGCAGACAAAATCAAGTTCGCCCGTGTTATTAGCTGTGTGACATTGGATAAGTTTCCTAACCTCTCTGTGCTTTCGTTTCTGCATGTCTATAATGGGGAAAGAATAGTGACCCTATCATTGGTTTGTCGTGAAGATACATTGTGTAAATCTGTGCAAAGTTCTGAGAACAGAGCCTGGCATATAGTGCAATGCATACACCATCGGCTAATAAGATGGTGATCACACTTCAGCCACAAAAATCACACTTCTTCCCAGTTTCTTCCCTGTTTATACCTTCAGCTTTCATGAAAGAGATATTTTGAAGAAATGTTTGCACGCGCTTTTTTTTTTTTTAATTTGAAGATAACTCCTATAGGTCCATTCTTCCAACAAATACACAGCGAGTGTCTATTTTGTCCCAGGAATTGTGTTCGAGATCGACCAGCCACAAAATCAGCGAACCCCTCTGCCCTCAGGGACGTTTCCTTTGAATAGAGAAACTCAAAAAATTAAAGTATATATGTAGATATCTATCTATCTATCTATCTATCTATCTATCTATACACACACACACACACACACACACACGAGAAATATGTTAATTTGTGTTAAATACTCCAATGAAAGTAATAAGTCAGAACCTTAGAAAAGGCATTCCTTGAATGAGTTTAGATTCAAAAAGTGTTGATAGGAAAGGTGGGAGGAGTGGGTGATGTCCCATGGGGCGGGGGTGGTAGTTGGTAAGCAGGGGAGAAAGCGAGTCAACAGACTGCTGGGAGAGCAGACCCTGGGTGTGTGGGGAGCTGAGAGGGAATCAAGGAAGGAGGAGAGGAGTAAGTGGAGGGTCTTGTGGCCCAAGGGGCGAGGCTGGGCTGACCAGGTATTGTTGGCAGCTTGAAGGACTCAGGCTTCTGCACTGCATCACGAAATCATGGGGCATTTGGAGTAGCCTGACATGGTCTGACTTCCATTTATCTATCTGCATGCCGGTCTAAGTGTGGACGGTTGGAGCCACAAAGGCCAGAACAAGAAGTACTCATCAGTCCAGGGGAGGGATTGTGGTGTGGCTTCCCTTGGGGTGGTAGCAGGAGAGGTCGTGAGAAAAGGTAGCATTCTAGACAAACAAGCACAGAGCTATACAGACAGCGAGGTTGTTAACAGAATGCATCCATTGAAATCATTTGAAGTTGATGTCTTTGGAGCTCCTGGCGCTGAGATGTCGTTTGTGGGTTCCTGAGTATCCGCGCAAGAAAGGGTTACAGGGGCAGAGGAAGGATCTGGCGCTCGTTCCGGGCACAGGTGCAGCCAATGGTTTCTCTGTCTTCAGACAAAAATACTTGGTAATCCCCTGGCTTAAATTGTTCCCCTGTCTCTGTCATAGAAGAGAATTTGACCCTGAGTAATGTGACTTAATGAGGGCAGGTTAACTGAGCTTACAGAGAACCACTGAATATATATTTATTTTACGTTTGGTCTCAGCCATTATGTGTAATTATGTTTGAAAGGGCACCGGATGGATAAGTCATAAGCCACAACAGGTGTGACTGGAGAAACACACAGAAGGCACATAAAACTCAGGCGACAGCAGAGATGATATAAACTTCCCAAGAGGGCAGGGAGATATGAGGCAAGTTTGAACTTTGAAGACAGTGTGCAACCAAATAATTACCAGCAGCCTCCACCAGGGTGGGAGCCACCAGGAGCATAAGCCAAGGGGGGCCCCATAACTCCCTCCTGTTCAAGGTGCCCTTGGCCACCTCATCTACCCAAAAAGAGGAAACTGTGGAGTAGCAGTCGTGGGCACTCCACAAGTATATCAACAGCTGAGAGGCCATAGAAAGAATGAACCACATTCCCCATGATTAAAGCTGAGGGTTTAGCTCCTCTCCATTCACCTCCTGTTAAAGCTGAGAGCTTCTGTAGGTAGTATCTTACCCATAAACACACACCACTGATGGCAACCCATTTCATTAAGAGATGATGGCAGAGGGAGGAAAGGACTAAAATTCCTACACGTTCAGCAGAATGTGCCTCAACAATGCCTTCATAGCAACAATTTGCGCGCGGTATTTCATTCATTTCTCAAATCAACCCTGTTCTTTCTCCGTAAAGGACGAGAAACTGAAGGAGCCTCGGTGATTGCCTCGGAAGTGGTGGCATTTTTCTAGAATCCAAATGAACTCTGTACATGTCAGGCCCCAGGTTTCCACCATCTCCCTTGTCCTTCGAGGAGTGAGCTGTCTTGTCTGGCATCATGTAGTGTTCGGGTAGCAGACAAACTTGTGTGACAAGCAGACAACCTGGGCTTATGTGTTGATCACTGTAGCCTCACGCCTGCTCCTGTGTCACTGGCCCACGGAACTGGGCCTGAAGAGTTCCAGTGAGGGTCTAGATTACCAGATTTAAACATATGACCATCGCTTGGGTGAATGGCGAGAGAGGGGTGGAGGCCACACAGCTGATTTCTCTGTTTCCGTTTTTTATTTATTGTTTCGTAGTACAAGCCTCAAACACTGGACGTGGCTGGGTATTTCTGAGTGTAAAGAAAGCTTGTCTTTTTTTCCAGGTCGTCTTGCGCTTTCCCGTTAAGTTACTACTTTGGTCTCTCCCACCAGATACCCTTTAGGGACGGCCTTAGGCGAAGGTGCGAAATCGATCATCTGTTCCCAGAACTTCCCCCTGCTGGCCCTCTCCCCTACTCTGTGGAACGCTCATCCTCTGCTGGTGCTGGTGAAATTTCCCTTCTGCAAGCTCAAGAGGGGATACAAATTATTATATGCATGAAAACATCTCTCCACTCTGCAATTCAAAGGGCAGGCCAACTTTGTCTTTCTCTCTTATGTATTGGGAATCCCGATGAAGAGTTTTTAAAATAAAGGGTCCAAACTGAGGCATAACCAGGTTCTAAGATCCATGAAGAATGCTCTGTGGAAAGTTAAAAGTGTACCACCCCCTGCCATTGCTTCCTGTAATGTTATCCAGTTAAGTCTCAATTCTCAAGCCACCATATATATATATTAAGACGTATTCTAAAAAGAAGCCCCAGAAGCTTTTAATCCCATGGCTGAAACAAGTTTAAAAGACATTTAGTTGAGTGTTGTTTAATGGACCCAATCGAAGGGGTGTTAATCAGCAGCTAATCTAGTGAGAATTCCCTCAGGAAGACCCATTGGGAGAGAGAAAGCAAACAAAACCCGAGATTCAGAGTCAAGGTATCTGCAGACGGCTAAATAATGGTCCCTCTAAAGACGTCTACGTCTGGATATTTGGAACCTGGGAATATAACATCTTATATGTCAAAAGAGACTTTGCGGATGGGATTGTTAGGGAGGTTGGGATGGAGACAAAAACCCTGCCCCGCTGTAATCACAAGTGTTATTATAATAGGGAGGCAGAGAGTCTGAGTCCAAGACGTGGTGACAGAAGCAGATGAAAGAGTCAGACAGATCTGAGGGTGCCAGGCTTCTGGCTTTGAAGGAGAAGGGTCCAGAGCTAAGACCTGGTGGGCAACCCCTCGACACTGGAAAAGATGGAAAACAGGTCGTCCTCACAATCTCCGGAGGCAATGCAGCCCTGCTAACACCTTGATGTTAGAATTGCCGACCTCCAGAAATATGAGAGAATAGATGTGTGTTGTATGAAGCCACCAAACGTGCAGTCCTTGGCTGCAGCAGTGATAAGAAAGTAATGCCCAAACTGCATGATACAGTAGCAGCTACTCTTTGATACGGTAGGTTTTTGTAGGGCTGCAGCTGGGGTAGTGGGGTCTTGGATGATTGTGCTAGAAAATACTACAGGAGAACGAGGGAAAAAGGCCCGTGGCACGTACCAGGAGGCCCCCAAGCCTTTGCAAAGAGAAATGGCGGCAGGGCACCAACCGGGTTTCTTGGAGTGAATATCGGTGTTCTCCGAAGTGCCCCAAGAGTATAAATTGCTCTGTGCCACCGTCGCTACGTTTCCCTCTCTCCTTTTGAAGGTTTGTCCAATAGAACATAAAACCGTGGAGCTTAAAGCCCAACATTATCTCGACCAGCCTTAAGGTGAGCCGTGATTTCTCTCAGGTGTCAATCCTCACCAAGCCCCAGGGAAACACCAAGCTGGGGCAAATGAGCACTGATGCGCAAGAAGAGAAGCAGCATTTTCTGGAGAATCTAACAGTCTTTTTTTCCACATGTGGACTTCTATCAGGCTGTGATGAGCACAAACTAGGATGGATATAGATTAGAAATAGTACAACCGTTGTTTACCGGAGTCCGACTTACGTCCTTGGTTGGCGTGTGCCCTGAATGTAACTCCTTTGTTTCCCTCCGACTGCCAACAAAAATTGAGACAGTCCGTTGCAGCCCCTTCTCTCTGTAGACCGAGGCCTTTTTAGGACGTCTTTTTGTAGTACTGTGGATGCAACTCAGATTTAAATCCAGTGAGGACAAGGCTATCTGAAGACACAAAATCGTGTGTTCTGTAGAGCGACATAATGTGTTTTACAAGTCACGAGAGATGTTCCTATTTCCAAGAGGGCCATGGCCACATAATTTCAGGACATAAATATATCCCTTCTCTTGGGTACGGTTGAACAGACACTGCCACCGGCTGCAGGTGCAGCGGTCCCAGCTTCCCCAGATCACACCCTTTGTATCCACTCCCCTGATTTGCGCCCCCATGCGCGTGCTTCTTTAGAAGTCCCAGCCTCCCAGCCTCCAGATGCTATCCGGGAAGTGGCATGGGTGTCTGGGCTCCTAGGACACATTTTGTTGTATGGTATGCTCCCTTTACTATCACCATCCCATTAAATGTGGCTACTCTATGGGACAACAGACGATATACGGTACAGTATAGCAGAATAAGGAGGGAAAGTAGGACTTTTATAACCACTATTATTAGGATCACTATCACATATTATACATATATGTGATATATATATACACATAACATATAAATATATATGTACATATACATACACATACACACAATTATATATATAATTAAACATAATTTATATTAATATATTATGATGCATATACATATATATGTATATATATACACACATATATGTGTGTATCATATATATGCATATGTGTATATATACACAAATATGCGCGATTAGTTTTCTTTGGTTGTTCACCGGTTTGGAGAGGCACAGGAGGGCCTCCTATCGCCGTGGATTGATGGGCTTTTAAGAAAGGGTAACAGGTAGAGGAGGAGGAGGGGCCGTCAGCTTTCCATTCTTTCTTTCCTACGGCAGTGATAGCAAGATAGAAATTTACAGTTTCATAGAGAATTCAGCATGAATCCAAATATTTCCACGCTTTCATCATGTGCCTGTTGGGGTGCACACTTTGCAGGCTCCATAAATGAAGAGCAGAGGGCATCCCGGCTGTGCTTATTACCTGAGCTGTGGGGGAGGGCAGGGTATGAGCACCATTGCCTGTGAGAAACTTGCCTTACTACCTTCTTCCTACTGTTTTGGCTTCGCATTATCTATTGGTTGCCAATTAGACAGGTCTCGTAAGGGTAAAAATCATCAGGTCAACCGTCGTTAGGGCAAGAACCCTTACCTGGGGGCACTGTAATCTTAATGACACATATAATGATAGACATAGCTGTGTCCCACCACCTCACTTTACAGTTGGGGAAGAAAGTGAAAAGAGAATAAATTACTTGTCCAGGGTCACACAAGATAACGATATCTGTATTCCAGAGTGTCCTGGAGTCAAGCAGGATAAATGTCGGATCTGAAAGCTCTTTCTCTCTCTCTCTCTCTGCAGGGTCATTTTCTCCAACAATTCTACAAGGCCATAGGGAATACTCTTAGTGAAATATGAAGCGTAAAATACTCTCCTCTGTTATCTTCAAAATAAACTTTTTGAGATGCCTTCTGCTGGTCCCACTGAATAAAGGCTACCCCTCTTCCAACCTACTGCCAACTTAGGGAGAATAAGGAGGGAAATCAGAAATTATTGTGTCACAGCCACTCCTATTATGACTACTATCCTTTCCACTGTTGTTAAGCAAGAAGGTCTCTTTATAAATGATATCATTTAATTCTCTCAACAACACCACGAGATAGGCATTATTATCTCCAATAACCCCAATAAGGAAACAAAAATAAAGGAAGGTGAAGTAATTGATTCAAGTTCCCACAGCTGCTAAGTGGGATGTTGGGTTTCATCTCCAAGGCAACTATTTCCTAAATTCATTGTTTTCCCATAGTGTGTAGCATGTTTGAGCATCTGAAATACTTTCACTCCTGATCTTTTACTTCTCCTCCAAGCTCTTTCTAATTTTGTAGACTGTTAGTCTATCTCCGGAAACATAGAAAACTAGTTCTTGTTAACATTTTAAATGATTGCAGCTGATATAATGTATTTCCAATTTCAAATGATGAATTGAAGATAATCCCTGTGGAAAGACAAGATGCCTTGAAAAGGGCATCGGGGTGGCAATCAAGGGACCTGCATTCCATTTCCGGCTCTGTTCTTAACTCACATCACGGGGCAGTTCTTATTGTACAATATCAGGGTTTGGCAGGATCTGTGGCCTCCACAGGGTATGGAAGCAGAATTAGGCTCAGAGTAATCACAATTACCTGGGGATGATTTTTTTCGGTATATTAGAGCTGCATTCTCCCATACGCTAACCCTCAAGTTATAGCTGAATAGCAAGGGTGGCGCTGTGGAAACTGACGAGCGCATTTCAAAACCACTCCCGAGAAGTCCCATCAGCCCTCGCGCGCCACCTTCCCCTCTCTTCCTGGGTGCTCGAGGCGGCAGCCGTCTGTTACTCGGCATCACGGCCGCCCTCAGACCTCTGGTGGAGGCCAAGGTCCTTAAAAAGAGGACCAAGAAGTTCATCTGGCACCATTCAGACCGATATGTCAAAATGAAGTGCAGTTGGCAAAAGCCCAGAGGCGCTGACAATAGAGTGCGCAGAAGATTCCAGGACGTTGGTTACAGGAGCAACAAGAAAATAAAACGCATGCTGCCCAGTGGCTTCCGGAGGTCCACAAGGTCAAGGAGCTTGAAGTGCTGCTGATGAGCAGCAAATCTTCCTGTGCAGATTGCTCACAATGTCTCCTCCAAGAACCCCAAAGCCAGTATGGAAAGAGCAGCCCAGCCGGCCATCAGAGTCTGGAATCCCAGTGCCAGCCTGTGCAGTGAAGAAAATGAATGGACAGAAAGCTTATGTGCACATAAATTTGTGTTAATAAAACCATAAAACTACAAAAAAATAAAAATAAAAATAAATAAAACCAGTCCCTGAGGGATTCTGATTTACGCCCTTACTCCCTGGAAAGAACTAAGGTTCTTAAGGTGTAGGTTAAGTAACTTGGTAGGCATTCAAGCTCTAAGGTAGAGGATAAAGACATATATAAGAGGTGAGACTTTTACCAAGTTACTTTGCTGGTCCATTAGTACAATCCATCACACATTCGTATATTAACCCCTCTCTGACTAATTTGTGCCAGGTACCCAGCTATACGTCTCTGCACTCAGGTTATATTTGAGGACTAGGAAATACTAGATGAAATTCTGGAAGGTTCTCAAGGCACCGGTAAAACCTTTTCCTTTCCCCTCAAAGCAAAGATTATTGGAAAATGTCACTTAACTGTTTTCTTGTAGAGGAGGCATGAATAAATCTACAGTGTTCCCAAGGAAATAAATGCCTTGTCTGTTTTGATGGAAAGACATGAAATTGAATTGAAGTCCAAGGCATAGCTTGAATTCAGGTTTTATATTTAAAGTTAAAATCTGCATTCAAAAATAAAGACATCAGGCCAAAACATGTGTGTATATGGGAGGATGTAAACAGTGTATGGAGTGTTAATAATAAAAATTAAAAGCAGTGTTGATTCTCATTCAAAATTTGTGACATAGTTTTTAACAGTGAAAAACAGGATATAAGTTAAAAGCTAAGTGGAAGATAAGCAAATTATGATAAGTCCATATATGCAATATTATATATTCATAAAATTATTGTTACTAATTCTATATAACAATATCCAAAGCAATCTCACAACTAATAATAAGCACCAAAAGCAGGATATAAAATTTTACTTACCTTTTGAATGAAATTAACTTAATGACACATATAAACAATGATAGTTTAATTATGGCTAATTGTCACTTTATTAAATATGAATTATAGCCCAGAACTGTACCTTACATATTACCTCATTTAAATCTTAAAACAACACTTGCATCAGCATTATAACTTCCATGCTACATTAAGAAAACTCACTTGGTTAAAATTACCCTGCTATTTATTTTCAAGTTTACTTTGATTATTTATTTTGATTTATTTTGATCAGATATTTGGTCAAACACTAGTCTAGATATTTTGGGGAAGGCTTTTTAAGAGAGAGTAACATTTAAGTCAGTGGACTTTGAATAAAGCAAACTGCTCTGTGTAATGTAGATAGATCTCATCCGGTCAATTGAAGGTCTTAAAAAAAAAAAAAAAAAAAGACTGACCTCCCCTGAAGAAGAGGGAAATCTGCCAACAGACTGTTTTTGAACTCAAACCGCAACTCTTCTCTGGGTCTTTAGTTTGCCATCTGACCTGCAGATTTTGGATTTACCAACCTCCATAGCATGTGAGCCAACTCCTTACAAGAAACACCTCTCTCTGTATTCATGTACATACTATTCTTATCTATATCTATATGTCTATATAGGTATATGTGTGTTAACACATGCATCCTATTTGTTGTTTCTCTGGGAAATTTTGACTACTACAGATTTTGGTACAAAGAGTGGTTCAAGGGAAATATCATCTGAAAGGTGAGCTTTCTACATTGAATCTGGTGTTTCTGGAATTGGTTTTCTATTTATTTATTAACTATTTATTTAGAGAGCAAGAGAGTGTGTGCATGGATGTGAGTGGGGGAGGGGCAGAGAGAGCGAGGGAGAGAGAGAGAGAATCCTATGGGGAGCTTGATCCTACAACCATGAGATAATGACCTGAGCCAAAATCAAGTGTCAGATGCTTAGCTGACTGAGCCACCCACACTTCCCTGGAATTGGTCTTCTAAAAGATGAAGTTTCAAGGCACTACCATTAGTATGGAGAACAGTGGTGGCCCATGGTGTGGTGTGGCAATAGTGAGAAGCAAGATACCACCATTGGATATTCATAATCAAATAAAAGGCAAGGTTCTGTGACCACACATGTGACCACAGGTATGGTACCTTTGAACATTTTTATCAAATTAATGAGTATAATGAGATTGGCTGGTTGCTCCCATATCATCGGACAAGAAAAGGATAAGCTCAAGGATTCCAGCTTCCAGCTGAAGTGCCACATAAATCAACTGAGATTGCCGAAAAACCAAAACCCGAAACTCATCCCGAGTGGCTAAATTGCAATACAAATTGAATTCTCAACCTTACCGCATTTCTATTGTTAAAGCAAGGGCATTGATGAGGGTGGGAGGGATGCGATCCTGGAAGTTGAAGTGGGGAAAAATGGAAAGACTCTGATGAAACTGGAGAATCTAACCCCTGAATTCTGATGACTCTTCTTTGCCAATAGAGGTAGATGTTCCCTCCCTGTCTAAGGAGATTAATCCTATTTGCATGAGGAAACAGCTGTGGCCTCCCCTGAAACAGTTGTATACACTATTGATACTCCTCACCCCCACTGCCCTTCTTTGCTTCTAGACCTCTAACTTGACTCCAAAGGTGAGGTAGAAAATTGTGACCCACGTGGAGGTGTGCTGCACTCCGAAAGAGCTATTTGATTTTTCCAATTTATTGAGACACAAACCTGGTGAATATGGGTAGAAATGTACACTAAGGGCATGGGGTAATAATGGAAGGAACATAAAGTTGTATCAGACTGAATTTATTGCTATGAGCTCACTAAGCAGAGATTCTGGACTTAATGTTGCCGCGTGCAGTGTTAGAAAGGGCTCTAAAAGTTCGCTATTTTGTGGAAATGGGGAACAAAGGTGGCCCCCAGTAAATGAACTTGAACTGCTAGCCCTGCCTTGACATACTGGAGAGAAATGGCTTCAAAGGGTTAGGGAGATTCGACCGTTAGAGTGGATTTGTCTTGGAAGGCCTGCTCACCCACAGAGGAGGGTCCAGAGGGCATGTCCATCATCAATACCGTGAGGGGAGCCCCAGCCTCCATGCAGATCTCTGTAATCACTTTTTCCATAGGACTGAAATTACCATGGGAACTGCTGCCACTGAATGCAACGGAAAACCTAATACAAGAGGGTAAATTGGATCCCGGGTGGTGGGGGCCAAGTGGCTGCATCAACTTCCAAAAGCAAGATGGCCATAGTTACTGCAACGGACGACAGCGTCCAAGCAGCAATTAAAATAGTCTGACTCACAAACACCCATGGTGTTGGCTAGTTGATCATAATGTTCCTAAAAGTGGAATAGATGTGGAGCCTACTAAATTCTTACTTGATGTCTCTAAGGGGAAGGGCTTCAGGTCAAGTGAACAAAAGTCGAATTTACATAATGAAAATAGAGACTCAGGACCCCTCACGTCAATTTCCAAACTTGATCCAGTTTACTGACCCAGAGCTCCTTGCACAAAGAAAACGAGGAGCTCCCTCGAGGGACGACCGTGTACCCTATAAAAAATGTATAGTCAATCTTTCTCTCAATCTTCCCCAAAAGGGATTATGGCCTTTCACCATGGTGACTCTGCACTGGGGATAAGGAACTAATCAGACCTTCCAGAGATTACTGAATATGACTTTGAACTGACAATAATTCCAGGAGGTCCAAAACATCACTGCAGCCCATCAGTCAGAGTAGAGGCTTTGGAAGTCAGGTGATCAATGGAGTTGTAGCTCAGGCTCATCTCACGGTGGGGTCTAGTGAGTCCCTGGAGTCTTTTGGTGTTTATTTCCCTGGTTCTGGAATGCTTGTTTGGAATAGCCATGCTCAGCAATTGGCAGAATCCTCAGTCTGGTCCCCTGACCTATGAGGTGAGGGCTACTATGGTGAGAAGGACCAAGTGAAGCTATTAGGACTGTCTCTACTCAGGAAAATAGAGAACAAAGACAATACATTATTCATGGAGGGGTTGCAGAGGTCACTGCCCCCAGCAAGGACTTGAAGGTGGTGATTCTCATGATATTTGACTCGCCTGTGTGGCCCATGCAGAAGACAGATTTCGGAGGATGAGAGCAGATTACCAAAACCTAAACGTGGTGATGATTGTCACTGCAGTTACTGTATCAGATGTGGTTTTATTGCTTGAGTAAATGAACACATCCCTTGGTACGTTGTAGGTATCCGTTGATCTGGCAAGTGCCTTTTTCTCCATGCATGTCAGAAACGACTCTCAGAAACAGTTTGCCCAAAACACCAGTCGCAGTAACCAATGCAAAGCCCCTCATATGGCACCACTCCCAAGGCTAATCAATCTGATACTTGGTAGCGGGTTCATTACACTGGGCCACTTCTGTAACAGAAAGGACAATGTTTTGTTCTTACTGTAATAGACACTGACTCTGGATACAGATTTGCCTTTCCTTCATGCAATGCTTATTCAGAGTGACCTGGTAGTTGCTACTCTTGACTGTGTTCTCCAGACAAGGAAAGTAAAGTGAGAATAGCATAACTGAAGTGCCCTTTTGACACCTAGATCATGATAGCGATATTTTATGCTCTTGTCAGCTTTCCAGTTGTCTGATTTACCGGTCTCTTCATGCAAGAATCATGCTCTTCCTTTTTTGGAGGTTTAGAATATGTTTAATATCAGCTAAGGCTAATCTTCCCTCATATTCTTTTTTTCTCAGAATTTTCAAGCCATTCTTCTCAAGATTTTCTAAGAATCTTGAGAACAAAGCTGTATTTCAAAAACATGGTATGTTTATTAAATCAGCGTGAAGTTTATATGTCTACAGAGATAACGAAAATGGTTATCTTTTCCTTAAATATGGCAAGGCTACCTATTTGTTGAAGTCTTTGTGTGTTTATGACTTTCATTTTAATTTTCAATGCAGACCTTGCCTCAAGATAGACCTTCTAGGTATTTATGTCTAGTTCTCCACAATCTCTGCCTTACTGTTAATCCTGATATAAATGACATATTTTCTTCCATTATTTCTTCCAACATGGTAATAAGAAAGTATTTATTTCTGCATATGAAATTCACAGCAAGTGTCCTGAGGTTTTTTTTTTTTTTTTCTTTTGATTGTTTGAACATTGAAATGAGTTTTCTCAATTGAATCTGGCAGGTGTTCCACAAATAAGGTTGTACCTTTGCAATGGATCTGGCCATTTGTTATCTTATTTTTATATGTATTTTTTCTTTCCTGTGTAATCGTATTTATTTGCAGTTGCAAAGCCTAGTGAGATAATAATGGTGCTAATGAAAACCCTTATCTCCTTCTTGCCTCTAATGGGAAGATTTTCAATGCTTCCGTATTTACCCTGAAGGGGGCTTTTGAGTTGATATATTAAGTGTGTTTGTATACTCATGTTCATGTATGTATACAGATGGGATAGTAACACCTATCTCATGGGGTATTATAAGGATTAAAGGAGATAATGTATGTAAAGTACTTAGAACAGTGCCTGGCCTTGGAGCACCTGGGTGGCTCAGTCAGTTGGGTGTCTGGCTTCGGCTCAGGTCATGATCTCACAGACAGGAGTTCAAGCCCCACGTCTGGCTCTGTGCTAACAGCTTGGAGCCTGGAGCCTGCTTCAGATTCCGTGTCTCCCTCTCTCTCTGCCCCTCCCCCACTCATGCTCTGTCTCTCTCTATCTCAAAAATAAAAGTAAACATTAAAAAAAAAAAAAAAAGAACTGTGCCTGGCCTCATTGCTCGTGATGAATTTATAAGGCTGTATTCAGGATAAAATGGCTGTAAATGTGGCTGTAAATGATAAAATGAGTTAATACACAAAAAGCACTTAGAGTGCTGCCTGGAATACAGTAAGAGTTCAGTAGATGTATATCGCTAATACAGGAATAGAGTAAGAGTTCAATAAATGCATATCACTAATATATGGTATTTTTAAGGCATTTTGTCTAGAACTAATTCTGATTTTTTTTTAACATTTCATTTTTAAGTATTTTCAACACCTGATGTGGGGCTTGAACTCACAACCTTGAGATCAAGAATTGTATGCTCTACTGACAGAGCCAGCTAGGCGCCCTGAACTGTTACTGATCTTATCAAAAGCTTTTGCTGAGTTTTTGAAGACCATTTTCGCTTTTGATGTAGAAATCAAATGAATTTAACTGGTGTATTTTTTTAATAGGAACTCACCCACTTTTGTGGAATCAGTCCTCTTGGACGTGTTATGTTGTTTTTCAGGGAGCGGCCAGAGTTTGCAACTACTTTGTTTAGGATTTTTTTTTTTAAATCAACATTTATATAAGAAATTGATCTTAATTGAGTATTAATTGAGTTTTGGTATGATTTAGTGAAAATCCTCTGTGAAACGCACCGGCCTGTTTTTATTTGCCTGTCTTGTTTCGTTCTTTGACAGAGGCGATTTTTCACAACGTGTTCTTTAGCTTAATTGTTTTTAACGGAGTTTGGTTTCCTATCTCTTTAGGTTCCCTGTCCTTTCTATAGTCACCAGTTTTGATAATTTATGTAGTCCATAGTGAGCACCCGTTCGATCTTTTTCAATTTACTTCCATAGCGTTGAATATCATTATTGCTTTCATGCTTTAAATTTGTATTGCTTTGTTGTGGTGTTGTGGTTGTGGTTGTTGGCTTGTATATGCTTTTTCCTAGAGTAAAAGATGGTTAATTTTTTCAAGGGTTTTACTTATTTATTTTTCCTTTTATTCTTCTCTTTTCTATTTCGTTAATCTATTATTTATTGTTATTACCCACTTCATTATCATTTGTAAATTTTTATTTTCCTTATTCTGGTATTTTTGACTATGGAAGTGAGTTGATTATTTGGATTCTTTCCTAGTCACTAAATATTTAACACTAAGTTGTTCCTTTGAACACTTGTTATGTCCAGTTGATTTTGAGTCACAGTATTTCATACTCACTGATTTCTATCTTCTCTGTCATTTCAGTTTTGAGTTTTCTCTTTGAAAAAACTTGTTCACAAAAGAGGTGGTTTTTTTTTGTTCTTTTTTTGGTTGGTTGATTAGTTTAGTTGCAAATCATAAATACTTTTCCATTTTCTATTCACTTTTTAGATTACCCTCTTTAGCTTTATAAATTGTCTTTGTCTCATTTAATGCTGCTGTTTTGAAATCACTTCTTGATATTGAAATCATGGCTGGTCTTTGTTTCCTTCCTTTTGTTTGGTTTTGCATAAAAACTTTTCCCCATCATTCTGTTTTCAATCCTTCTTAGTCACTTTGTCTTTTAAAACACATTTTATTTTATTTAATTTGAGAGCGAGAGAGAGAGAGAGAGGGAAAGAGAGAGAGAAAGAGGGAGATGGGGGAGGGGCAGATGGAGGGAGAGAGAGAGAATCTTAAGCAGTCTCCATGCTCAGTGAAGAGCCTGATGCAGGGCTTGATCCCACGACCCTGGGATCGTGACCTGAGCCAAAATCAAGAGTCAGACAGTCAACTGGCTGAGCTGCCCAGGTGCCCTGCATCTTGCTTTTTTTTTTTTTTAAGACTATTTAAATTTTGTTTTTGTGATCCAGTCTTTTTTTTTCTTTTTTTTTTTTTAGCTTTAATTGACATTATTAATTTTTTTTCTTTATTGATTGGCAGATAGTTTTGACTTGGTACCATAATGTTCTTTGATGCCATTGTTTCTGATTTGATTTTAGAGTAATTATTTTGTTGTTTCTTCTACTCTGCTGTCTGTGATTGCTTTGCTAGCATTGTATGTTTTTTATGCTTTTTAGCTAATTGCTACCTTCATAAAAATATGTATATATACATATATGTGTGTATATATATACATACATATATATATATACATATATACATACATATATACGTATATATACATATATACATACATATATACGTATATATACATATATACATACATATATACGTATATATACATATATACATACATATATACGTATATATACATATATACATACATATATACATACATATATACGTATACATACATATATACATACATATATATGCATATATATGTATGTATATATGTATACATACGTATATATGTATATATACATGTATACATACATATATAAATACATATATATGTGTATATATACATATATATGTATATATATATAAATATATACTATATATATATACTATATATATATAGTGTGTGTATATATATAAATATATTGCATTTGTCTCCCTTCATTTAAACATTTTGTAGTATTGCCTTTAAATAGATGATAATAAGAGGGAAAAATCTTCTACTTTGTCTGTTTCTAGAACTCACTCTCTTCACCTCCACATTCTACATGATTGTATTATGCGTCCTAATGTGTTTATGCCTTTAAAACATTCTGAATTATTGTATCTCCTTCAAATACTTTTTTTTTTTACCCCTGTCCATGAAATATGAGGAAATTTCATCCTTCTACCATCTTATACCTTCTCTCCCTCATCTAACTCCTGCTGGTTACAGATTTTCTAAAACACCAAAATTTATAATCTTCAAAGTTTGTACTGAAGGCCGAGTGCCACATTTGTTGCGGTCTTCGTTCTATAGGGAAATGGGGCCCGTGGTCAGCCCTAACCACTCACTGTAGTTTCTCCATTTACTTTTCACTTGGTTCAAGGTTATCCCATCATAGCTTCCTCAAGGAGGCCTCACCGGACATCTTTATTCTGTTTCTGGAAATTCCTAACAATGTGCGTGTACGGTCTTTGCTCTTAAACTCCTAAATGCTGATACACATTATTGGGACTTTTTGGTTCATTTAGAAACTGAAGCACTCCCTGCTAGTTTTTAGCACTGCTAGAAATCCTGGCTTGAAAGATTCCTGATTTAATTTACTCTTCAGTAACTTTATTAGGAGATGTTTCAGGGCTAATCGTTATGTGTCAATTCTTTCCCAGGACTCAATGCCCTCTTTAATATCTAAAATCAAGTTTTCTTTTATACCTGGGGAAAATATTAAATTATAGCTCCATTTTCCTTTTTTTACTTTTGTCCTCTTCAGAAACAATATTTTTCTTCCCAAACAACTATTTTAAGAATGTGTCTTTTATAGCTCTTAATATCGTTTCGGGTCTGTATTATATTATTTGTTCAGTTCTCTGTTAACTCATTGATCCCTGTGCTTGTTTTTCTCCATCCTGTGTTCCTTATAGCAGCCTCCGTTTTTCTGCAATATTCATTCTCCTATATACGACTTTTTGCATTGGTTTTATTTTTTCATTTCTTTTCCTTTAGTTTTTTTTTTTTTTTTTCTGCTCCTCATGCCCTTCTTTTGTTTCATGATTTTCTTACTTAGATATTGTTTTTCAAATTTGAGTCTTTGTTTTTTTTTTTTTTTTCTAAGTTATTACTTCATTAAAGTTTTTTTTTCCTTTTATGGTAATGATGGCAGGTTTTATCTACTGGATAGCAGTATTTTTTTTTTTTTTTTGGCAAATGTGTATATGTGTGTGTATAAATGGTAATATATTTTTATAGATCTAGAGCTTTTTTTAAGTTTTATTTATTTATTTGAGAGAGTGAGCAAGTGGGGGGAGGGGCAGAGAGAGAGGGAGAGGGAGAGAGAATCCCAACCACGCTGATAGTGTGGAACCCAATGTGGGGCTTGAACTCATGAACCATGAGATCATGACCTGAGCTGAAATCAAGAGTCTTATTAAACTAAACTGACTGAGCCACCCAGATGCCCCCAGGGGTTATTTTTGTCATAATTATTCATCTTCAGTTGGGTGAAATATTCTGAACCACATTTACAACAGGTACATATGAAACTCCAAGGCCAAAGTCAGGCTAATAGATTTGGTTGTGTGCATGAGTGAGCCCTTAGTTAACTGTGCAGAGCAGCTGTAGGGCTCTATTATTTGTGCTTCTCACTCCCCACCATTGCCCTCCCCTAAAGGCTGCCTCTTATGGGAGGTTATATACTGTGTCCTAGGTTCCCATCTCCTGTGCTTATTCCTGGTACCAAACAGTTTCCATGGAAGCTCTCACTCTCGCTCCTGTTTTCTTAAGTTGAGTGTATTCCTCACTGTCTCCGTTGACATTGTAAACATGTGTCCCCAGACTTTGCACCATCTGGGAAGCTATGACAACACTTTTCATCTTGTCCTTCAACATGCTACATACCTTGTGGTTTCTAGTTTCATGAAAAAGCGACTTTTTGGTCTTGCGTTTCTTTCTCCCTATTCTTTTGCTATTGTATCTGAGCAGAGAATTAGGGAGGGCTGATTTTACTGTTTTAAAATCAGTAGCCATGTTATTTTTGTTATCATTTTCATAACCATACTCTAACAATATGGCATCCCGCAAATGTAGGTTTAGCAAACATATTTCCATAGATTGTTGAGTTTATAAATTCATAGAAACTTGAAGGCGGTGATAAAATACCTAACTTTGTTTCTTTTGAAAGAACTTGCACGGTACCTTGTTACCTGCAATGTGCCTATTTTTGTAAGTGCAGACGATAAACGAACAAACAAATGAAGTCACAAGAAAATCTCAGGAAGTTACAAGTGCTGTGATGCAAATAAAGTCTGATCAAGCGACAGGGTGTGTATGTTGGGTGATTTGAGAAGGTGACATCCAAGAGGGGGTATTTGAAATGGGTATCACCTGGTGAGAAAGAGGCAGTTATGTGTGGATCTGGGGAAGGAACATTCAAGAAAGTAGGGCGCAGCAAATGTAAAGCTCCTACATTGTGAAGTGTGGTAGAGTAGGATGGTGGGCAGAATCTTGAAGATAAGAGCTTGGGGTTTCATTAAAGGGCACTATAAACGACTTTATTATTATTATATATTATTTATTATTATTATTGAGGTATAATTGACCTATAACATTATATTAGTTTCAGGTGTAAGACATGATTCAATATTTGTATATATTGTGAAATGATCACCATGATAAGTCTCGTTGACATCCATCACCATCGTAGCTATAATTTTTTTTTGTGATGAGAACTTTTAAGATCTACTCTTAGCAACTTTCAAATATGTAATACAGTCGTATTAACCGTAGTCACCATGCTGTACATTACATCCCCATGACTTATTTATTCCGTAACTGCAAGTTTGTACCTTTTGACCCCCTTCACCCACTGATAAAAATATATATATATGTATATACATATATATATATATATATATGTGTATATATATATATATATATGTATATATATATATATATATATTTCTTGTAATGAAATCAGATGCCCTTGACTCACATTCATCATTTAAATGGCATACTGTGCATGAAAGTACAAACGCTCTTAATTCACCAGCTACTAATAAAAGATTTCCCCACATACAGATTTGTAAAATTTGAGATACAATTGAAAATGGATGGATGCCCCTTGACCTCTTGTGTTCACCTCAAAGCATTTGAATTGTAAACAAGGAATCTAAAACCTGTATTGGTGTTGACCTAAGCAAACTATCACTCATGAAGACCTCGGTACCTCATCAAAGGAAGACAACCCTGGCCTGATAGAGTACTTCTCTGAGACAGGTTCTTAAAAGCACTGCCTGATTTAATTTTTACAAAAAGTCATTTGAAATAAGTACAAATTGCTTCGATTTTGCCGTTGAACAAATACACATTCAAGGTTTAAAGGGATTTGCCCAAGGTTACGCAGCTAGGAAATGGCAGAGACCAACCACAACCACCATGACCACAACAACAAGCATAACAAAACACACTTTTGCTCATCACTCAGCGGGAACTCTCCCCCTAAGCATGCCACCTGCTCGGCTAGAGGTGGAGAGAACTGGGGGCAGGAAGCGCCTTCCTGATCTCTGCAAATCCCTCCCTTATTTGTAGTCCTGTCTGAAACTATGCAAGAGGCTCCTCTGGTGAAACCATTTATTTATCTCTATCAGAGAGCAGGCTCGCTTTTCCCATAGCTGTGAGCCTCTGAGCCTCCGAAATGACAGCAGCTTCTGGACACCTGAGTGGTGTTATGACTTGTAGCGGCTTTGGAACCCTGATGAGTTCAAGGCCCAGCGTCGAGATTGCAAAAGTTAATTCCCAGATAATTCAAGGGGAAAAGGAAGCTAGACAAATCCCAGTTTCACTCTTTGAAATTGTGCTGTGAGAAATGCATTTAGAAGCCTGAAAAGGAAAATGGTCTCCTGTAGAGTGCTTCAAAGAATTTTTTTTATCTTCTTTTTCCTTTACTCTTTGGGAACTGAACACTCCCACCCAACGTGTTTTGGAAATTGGAATTTCTCTTCCATTTGGAGCAAGATTTAGCTTAAGATACAATTTGATGATTCCTTCAAAGAGACCCAATGTGTTAGGCACAGGTCAAGGGATTGCTAGCGACTCACCGCCTTGGATTTCATTTTTCCTTTTCACGTTTGGTTTTTTTGTTTTTTTTTTTTTGTTTTTTTTTTTGTAAATTGGTGGTGGAGGCGTAGCGATCTTAGAACATTCGGATGTGGTGCTTCCTTTCTTTCAAAATGCTGAACACATTCAGCACTTCTTTCAGGGAGAGACAGATAGCACAGTTTATGCCTCCGTCAAGGGAGAACCCTTACTTTAAAGGAATTTAATTCAACATGAAGTTAGTATCTACCACGCGCCAAACTATCTGGTGGGTACAGACACTAGAAATGACTAGGATGCCAGTCCTGCCCTCACAAAGGTTTCCTTTACCTCGGACAGACAGATGTGCAATTGAGTAACAGCAGTGTGCAACGGCAGGCTCCACATATTTTCTGGAAAACTTAGGAGCCTCCCTATATCGTTCATCATCCTTCCATTTCCTTAGGAAGGAGCCATAGATGAACACCGTGGCTGCATATCAGAGGAGAGTCTTGGAAGTAGATGTATGGAGATTCGCGTGAAGTTATTAAGGGGTTCTTTGTGGACCCATATTTGAGACTGACTTAGAGAAAGAGAGAGTAAGCAGGGGAGGGATAGAGACAGAGAGAGAGAGAGGAGAACAGAGGATCAGAGGCGGGCTCTGCGCTGACAGCAGCACGTGAATGTGTCCATTTGTGTCACTGCTGGGGAATACTGGTCTTATCTCTTTCCCGAGGATCCAGTTCTATAGATTTCTAAATGGTACCTTGGGAACCAATCTAGTCCCCCAGGACATCATGTCTGCAGCCTCCAAAACCTGCCTGGAACTCTGACAAGTCAAGGGAAGAAAATCAAATAATATTAAAAATTACATTACTCTTTATTCCCACTAAATAACTCTATTTTCCTCATCTCACGGCTGTTGGGATTTTGCAGCAACAGGAGACACTTGTAAGTTGTAGACAAATCAAGAGAAGGAGCAATAGTGATTATTTCCTCTGCAATAAACCAGAATGGTGCGATATCTTCCTAAGGATGAAAACATGTATGTTCTTCCCTTGTCAACCAGTTTATCACTCAGACTAGAAAAACCCTTTCTCTTCTCACCAAGGCACGTTGCCTTCTTATTTGAAGAGGCAATTTATGCAGAAGACCTGACAAAGTTCTTGGAACATTGGGCTTGGGCCCAATCAATGATCATTACCTGCTCACCGTAAACAAGGATACTATATTTCATTGTTTGGGAAGAGGCAAAGACTCATTTTATCCACAAATCTTGACAGACTTAAAATACTTTTCCCACATGTCACTCAACTCCTGTCTCTTTAATAAGACTGGGTCTCTTTAAAGAAGATAAAAGGAAAAAGCAGGTGGATAGTTAATCACTGGGAAAGGATGAGACAGGAGGAAGAAAAGAAAGATATCTTGAAGCAAACCCTTTGCGGATTCCTTCTCTGCCTCCCGCAGGAATGCCATTATGTGGTTTTTCCTATGATCACACTTCATTTATATTGTGTCACTAATCGCATGGCAATTCCTTCATTGAATTTATTCAATCTTTTGTTGATGCACTTTAGTAGGTAGAAGGAATACAACAGGGACCAAGGTATAGTCATTTATTCAGGGTACTTACGGGATAAACAAATGAACAATTATAGTTTTCCTTGACAGCTAAGCTTACGTAAAGATAAGCACATGGGAATAATTGCGACACAGCAGCAGACGACAAAGACCATACAATTTCCCAGAGAAATATACTTAGAAAGGAAGACCTGAAGGGTAAGTAGGAATGATCTGGAGACAAAGGAGGAAGAACTCACATGGACAGAAGACTGGCATAGACAAAATCCAGCAGTAAGAGCATAATGGAGACTTCTAGTATGTCTTTACGCAAATATAAACAGATATGTATACACTCTTCTTGCTTATTCAAAAGGTAGCATAACGTGCACATTCTTTTTACCTTTTCTTGTTCCATGAAAGATATGATCTGGAGATCTGCCCATACAAGTTCATTAACTGCTTAGGATTCCACTGTGTAGGATACAGCTGGACGTAACCAGTCCTAATAGATCACTTGGGAGAGTTTGGATTTTTGTAATTGCAAAAATGTCCCTCTGAATAAAATAAAACTGCTTTCTCAGCTTGTCATCTGTCTTTACATGTGTTTTGAATCCCCTACATAAAGTCGTTTGTTTACATGCAGTCAAAAATATTCCCTTCTCGCTTGAGATCCCTTGTATGTTATATATGAAATTTCTACAAATATTTGGGTCTATTTCTGGATTTTCTATCCCATTTCTTTGTTGTGATTATTTTCCAGTACTATATTTTAAAATTCTCAAGGCTTTATAGAATGTTTAATATCTCTTAAGGCTATATCTCTGTATCACCTTTTTACTTACAGTATTATTATGGCCATATTTACTTCATGTTTTATATAAGATTAGAATCAGCTGATCTAATTCTGGAAATGAATCTTGGTATTTTTACTGACTTAATTTATAAATAACTCAGAGAGAATTGACATCTTCATGAGACTGAGTCATTCTGTTAAAAGCATGTTATATATTTCTATTCATCAAGTCTACTTTTGTGTCTTTAAGGATTTTTTTTTTTTAATTTCTGCATGCAGTTGTTTTTTGCACATTTCTTTTTAGTGGCTTGTTTTTTTCTATCATTAAAAGTGAAGCCTTTTCTTCCATTATATAGTATTAGTGTCTATGTATATGAAGGCTATTGACCTTTGAATATAAACTCTATATCCTGCTATCGCATTGAACGGATTTACCATTTTTAATAGTTTGGTTTTTTCTTATACATTCTGGGGTTTCCTGGTTATATGATCATACCAGCAACAAATAGTGAGTGTGTGTGTGTGTGTGTGTGTGTGTTAACTGCCTTATCACCGCTTTTAATTCTCTAATGTCTTTTGTTTGCCTGATACATTGGCCAATACCCCAGTTAAAAGTTGGATAATAATGATACAAGTTAAAAGAGAGCGAACATTTCCTGACTCTAAAAATCGATAATGTCATCAGGATCTGTCCCTCCATTAAGCTGGACCCGGTGTGTGAATGTGTGTGCGCCCGTGTGTGTGTATGCACTTGTGTGTGTATGCACTTGTCTGTGTGCATATGTGTGTATACACATTATCATGTTTAAGTACATACTCATCAATTTCTATTGTGTTACAGTTGGTGTTTTATCAAGAGTATAGTTGAAAGTTGTCAAATGTATTTCCATTTCTATGGCAAGATTTATACAATTTCTTTAAATGAAATAATATAATCTATTTACATATTTCTTAATAATCATCCTTGAATCCCTAGAATGGAGGTTCATAAAGTAATTTATTCTATACTTTTCTTTTTGGGCAACCATTTTATATTGTGAGTCAATATTGAATTTTCCTCATTAAAATAATTTAGAAATGTCCCTTTGCCCCCGATCATCTGGGACAATTTAAGTAGTATTAAAATTTTTATGTATTTTCGGTAGAATTCTGCTCTGAAATCATGTGTTTTTGATATCCTCTTAGCAGTATACTGTTGTTAAAGTTCTTCACTTGTATGTAAATCAATCTATTTAGTTGCTGCTTTTATAAAGTCAGTCTGGGTAAATAACATTGTATTAAAGTGTCCTCCATTTCATCCAGCTTCTATTCATTTGCTTGGAATTTACAAAACAAAACAAAACAAAACAAAACAAAACAAAAACAAATCTCGAGTGTTTTTATTCTGTTCTCCCTGTTTCCACATTGATTTTCCCCTTGTCTTAACCATGTTTATTTATTTTGCATTTTTTTAATCTTCTCTTTTTCTCAGGTAAGTTGTTGTTTTATTAATTTTCTATTTCCACATATAATTTATTTATTTATTAGTAGGTTTTTCTGTTAGAGTTTTCCCCCGAGATGATTGATTTGTATTTTGTCTTTGATTCCTTCTTCTCTGCCTCAGCTAATTTGGCTGTTAGTTTTCAACTTTTTGTGCAAATCTTCCGTGAGATACTTATTCCCTTTCATGATTTCTTTTCTGTCCATGTGAGTATTTAAAATTGCATTTCTTCTCAGCATTTTTCCCCCTGCATCTTGGTTCTGAAATGTAGTGTTTTCATTATCATCGCTTTCTAGAAATTTTACAATTTGGATTTGTATTTATCTTTTGACCTGAGACTTGCTTATGAGGGTCTCAAGATTTTCATGAATATCAAACATTGTGTTTATCGAGTGTAACATAAATATGCTTTTGAACACGTGAGAAGGTCTACTCTGCATAGTGAAGACGGAGTGGTGAAGAAGCAGACTGTAGAGATCTCTCTATATTGGAGATTGCTTCTGTTCAGAGATAAATTTTAGGTTGCTTGAAATAGAGCGATGTTATAGTCCAAACAAAGAAGATGGCTGTTAGAATGGAACAAGCAGATAGATGTGAGGCCTAAAAAGGGATTATGATAAACATTTCATGACGATTCATTGAAGGTTCTGCCCGTGCCCGAGAAAGGAGCCAAGGCTTTTGACCGAGGGTCTCACTTGGGTCACTGCATGGGTTTTCCTCCCCTAGACAGGAACTGACGCATGAAGAACAGGTTTGGTGAGAAAGACAACGAGAGGTGTGAGCTCTTAGAGTTTAGGTGAAGGAAGAGACAGACACAGAAGGGTGTGTAGGGTTGGAGATAAATTTTAGAGTCATTAGCATTAGGGTGGTTATTCGATACATGGAACTGGTTGAGGGAAGAACTTTCAAGAAATAATAAGGGGGGACCTGGGTGGCTCAGGTGATTAAGTGTCCAACTTGATTTCAGCTGAGGTCATGATCTCACAGTTTGTGAGTTCAAGCCCCACACCAGGCTCTGCGCTCACAGTGTGGAACCTGCTTGGGTTAAGAGGCGCCAGGGTGGCTCAGTCGGTTGGGCATCTGACTTCAGCTCAGGTCATGATCTCACAGTTCATGAGTTCAAGCCCTGTGTCAGGCTTTGCGCTGACAGCTCGGAGCCTGGAGCCTGCTTCAGATTCTGTGTCCCCCTCTCTCTGCCCCTCCCTTGTTCACACTCTGTTTGTTTCTCTCTCTCAAAAATAAATAATTTTTTTAAAGAGGAGAAATAATAAGGAAAGACTGAAGAAGGGGACTAGAGAACTCCAAGCATTTATGGGATGAACAGAGGATTCACAGCCTGTGATGGAGTCAAAGAAGAAGGAGCCAATCTTTTTTCCATGGAATGGGGAAGAATCTGAATCTGACACAGGCAGAAAATCTGAAATATGGAGGGTAGATGGGGAATGTCTTAATTAAATGAATAAATAAGTGAGTGTGTGGGCAAAGCAATTTTCCAAAACCAAAGAAAATTATAAAAACTGTGATGCTCACTTCATAAGAAAATTGAATCATGGGTGGCTCAGTTACTTAAGTGTCTGGCTCTTGGTTTGGGATCAGGTCATGATCTCACAGTTTCATGAGTTCAAACCCCGCATCAGGCTCTGCACTGGCAGCATGGAGCCTGCTTGGGATTCTCTCTCTCCCTCTCTCTCTGCCCCTCCCCTATTCATGCTGTCTCTCTCTCTCTTTCTCAAAATAAATAAATAAACTTAAAAAAAAAGTCAAATCATGTAATAAGTGGTGCTTAAGCTGGCACTTCTAGGGAAGGAGTAACCTCTACAGAACCCATGATTCCATCCTTGAAGTCCTTATCCAGCAGTAAAATACAGCCTGTCTCAGTCACTCTTGCTGTGCTTTAACACCCAGCCAGCATGATCATGATTGTTTTGACAGCTAGTTATTTAACTAAGTTATCAGCAAGCAGGTAATAGCCCCTCAGTTCAGTCAAAACAGTCAAATTAGTGGTACATGTAGACATGGCCTTCCTTTGCCAAGATCTATGACATGGAAAGGGAGGGATTAGAAAATAGAGCAATAGCACCCTGTACATGAAAGATGTGGCATCTGTCTACAGTGAAAACACATGGTGTTTCTTGAGTAGGAATTGTCGCTGAAGCTCGAAGGTCTTTGACAAGAAAACCAAAATATTCTAACTTCACTGCAGTAATGGAAAGGTACAATGTTTGAGGCTGTTGCGGAAAGAAAGGGGAAAATAAAATAAGTAGGGAAGTGCAAATCCTTAGTAGGTGTGTAAGTCAGCCCACATCCAAACACCTCGATTATATTTACCGTTATACTTTGCTACTGTTTTGTTCGATCCAGGAAAAACCTCTTCAGTGACATCTAAAAGAAAAATAAAATGCTTGTTTTTTCTGTTTGTCTTTTGTTTTTGTTTTTGTTTGTTTTTTGTTTTCAGAACAACGGGGCACGAAGCTGTCTGGCCAAAATTTTACATAGTTCTGTCCTTAAATGTTGTAACAATGTATTGTATGCATGATCCAGGGTTCTTGGTTAGGAATGCACTGCCCCTCTCTTCTGCCTGTCAAATAAACAGACAACCTACCCATTTGACAAAGCTGCCTGATTAATTCTTGCCAGAGAGACTGTTGCTCTTTTGAAAGAGCCGTTTAGTCTAATGGTCACTAGCATGTATGTGACATTTTACCATATTTTGTCAAACACGATTTATAGTATTGCACCACAGGTTTTCTCCCAAGCTTTAACTATCGTGTAGTTTGCTCAAGTTTTGCTCTAATACTTGATTTCCTGGTTTAAGTCTGCTGTCCGTGGGAACATGGGCTATTCCGCACATTGAAAGGGCCCAGTTATTTCTTGGATGAATAATCGTTGCTTTCTTTCCCTCTTTCTTCTCTCTTCCTTCCCACCCTCCTTTCTCCAAGCTCTGTGCCTAGCACAGAGCTAGTTGACCAGACTAGCTGGTTCACCAGATTCTGCCCAGCCCTCTATATTAGTAACTTCTGAGGGGATTGGCTGTTCCAGATCTTGGTTCCCCAGCCCACCCTCCCACCCTCCGCCCCATGCAAGTTTTCCAATTAAGTCTGCTACTTTCTCTCTCCTTCTGTGCCCCCGTGAGCTGTAGTCAGTTATGCAAAATTCAGAATGAGCGTGCATTGGCTGTTTAGTTTACTGACATGGGAAACTCAATCTCAATGTACAGTTCCAGTTTTAATTGCTAATATTAAGTGATTTTTGAATTTCTAATGAATCCCTAATTAGAGCAAATGTTCTCCTCACTAACAAGTAATTATAGCATTCCAAACACGTTTACTCTAATGAAACAAAACAGTTTGACTCATTACAATGGCAAGGCAGCACACCTTCTATCTCGAAGGTGCTCCCTGAGATACTCTCTCCAGAGAAAGACATTTTTTTCCTGGCACTGATTCCAGAGCACCTGAGGTAGTCGCCTGGAACAGCTGGTGGCATCTAAAGACTTTGTTTCAGGTTAAATGTTTTAAGTTGTATCACTTTTGCATTACACACTCCAGCAAATCTGTTTTGACTTTAATCAAAGAAAGAATAGTGTCTTCCAAATCTTTGATGCTCCAAAAGATAACCCACACTTATCTGCGGCTCCCTGGGCCCCTGGCATGATGCAGTGGACTCTTGCAGTTGTGATTTAGGGCGTGAACTATGGTTCAAGTCCCTCTTCTTGAAGCCTCTGTGCATGGTATGTGCCTAACCATGCAGATCTCATTTGCATCAGCATTGCGGTTGGCTAACCTTCAGATCCTCTGATAGCCCTTATATATTGAGCCACTACTGAAATTTGAAATTAGATCCTACCATGTTAACTATTAGCCTATCTCGGAGGTATCCAGCAGCATTACTAAGGGAACAGATAGTTTGATCATTTCGCATTTCTTTCTTTGAACCATGCTCTTCTGGCGTCTGGTATCTGTACTAGAAAGCCACTAGAAAAAAAAAAAATCATACATAACCCTTTAACGAGGCCAATCAGAGGCCCACGGATCACATGAGTCAAAGAAATGAGACATATGGATGAGTCTATGCACACTCTCGTTGCAAGAAATTCACCCTGGAGAGATATGCCTGAGGGGAGGCAATCGTGACACGTAGTTAGGAGAGAGTGCTTCTGGAGAAGATGGGGTTCATCCAAACGCTGAAGATAAGCTCATGATTTAGTAAGAAAGAGAAATCGCCGGCAAGAGTAGACTTGGAAGAAGACAAAGAAAGGAACTGGATGTGGGGTAAGAGAACCATCAGGGAGAATGAAGTTGCACGGAGGATTAAAATCAAAGGTGACTATGGCAGAAAAGTTGGATGCGCAACTTAATAGAAGGTTCAGGCCTTAGACTGAGAGGTGGTAGAAAGTCACAATGACTGTTTGACTGTGCTAGTTGAAAACACCCATCCATGCACTGAACAAGTGTTTAACTACTTTCGTTCCATCAATTGGGGGCCATGACATGGCTACACACTGGTGTGATGTGAAGTGATCCGTCTCATAGAAAGAGAAGCAGATAAATGCAAGAAGGGTTCAGAGACGCCAGCCTGGTCTTGCTTCTCAGCTTCCCGCTCTGCTCAATTCTGTTGGGTTTTCAGGACGTTTTCTCCTAGATGGCCTTCCCTGCTCAATCTCTCCCTGTTGTCCGTAGCCTGTGTTTCCATCTCAGACTGAAAGCTTACTTCAGTGAAACAGAAAAATGCTACCACTGTTCTAAGGGCTTTTCAAGTATTAACTAATCTACCTTGCCCAAGGGTAAACGACTAGTAAGTTACAGCGCCAGTATCTGAGCTACAGGAGATGATTCCAGAGCCTGGAATATTTTACATATATATACATACATATATATACATATATATATATACATATATATACACATATATATGTGTGTATATATATATATATATACACACACACACACGCATATATACATAACACACTATATATAACACACACACACACACACACACACACACACATATATATATCACATATATATAACACAGTGCCTTTCTGCTACTTTCTTTGTTGCTGTGAAGTATCCCTGATTTAACCACATAAAATGTCTGCCCCCTCTGAACTCAGAAAGCACTCTGATGGTTCTCATCAAATACTTGTCTCACTATTAGGGCGCTTGGGTGGCTCAGTGTGTTCAGCATCTGACTCTTGATTTCAGCTCAAGTCATGATCCCAGGGTCTTGGGATTAAGCCCCATGTCAGGCTCTGTGCTGAGTGTGGAGTCTGCTCGGGATTCTCTCTCTGCCCCTCCCCCACTTTGTCTTGCTGTCTTGCTCTCAAAGTAAATAAATAAGCATTTAAAAAATACTTGTCTCTCTATCATTTCATATTAGGGGTTCTTGAGAGTAGGGCCCAGAATGTGACCTCTGTTTATATCTTAACCGAGACATTTTAGAGCAATGTGAGTCAGGGAATCAGAAAAAATGAAATATTTGGGAAAAAGTGAGTGGTTCTATATCCAACAAAGATCCCAAAGAGTCCCAGGTTCCCATCTCATTCTCCCCCCCCCCCCCCTCATTTTTACCTCATTTTGGTCATTTTCTTGCTTCTTGAAATAATAGAACTTAAGGATAACTTTCTTTGCCTAGCCTTGCTTTGAAGACAAAACTGCAGAATGCAGACTTAAATGTTTGTGGTTAACTTTAGTATACTGTCCTTATGTAGCCAGGTATTAGGTAAATATTTGAATTTTTGTTTTGCTTTATTTTGTTTTGGCCTTCCCAGTTTCTTTTTTGTGGTTCTTTCCGATGTCTTGGCACTTCCTACCTACCTTGCAAGAGCCTCCACTCTGGTATCTGATCCCAACCTGCCTTTCCTAAAAGGTCTTGGGCTTAGTTCCCTGTAAAGAGACAACTTTTGAGATAATACTAACTAGTATTCTAACAGAGCGGATAAAATTACACTCAAGAGTGATTGAACGCCCACTCATCTTTCCTATTATTCTTGCTATTGTTAACATTGTTATCTTAGAGAGATACCTACTAACCAAGTCTAGGCTTTTACAAATAGCAGTATTCTTTAGCAGGATGAATGTTTCTATTTGATTCTGGAAGTGTCTTATAAGATTAAAGGGAATCAAGCATCTGATGCCTTATGTTAATCAATGCAAACAGGGTTCACTTAAAACACCCCCAAATCCTTTTCACAGATCCTAACTCGGTGGAACCTGCTTAATGCTCATTAAAACTTTAGCCTCTGTGTAGGTGGCCACTTAGCTGTGTTGGCATATAATGACTTTTGTCCTCTGAGCTCTAAAGTTAGACCATTAACCTAAAGTAATCAAGATTTGAAAGACAGGCTAATAAAAAGTAAACACAAGGTCGTTATTCTCCTAAGGATCCCATTTGCCTCCTGATATGATACATTTGCTTATCAGAATTCAGTTCCCTGCATGATGGACTAAATTAGAATGTAACTGGACAAATGTTAAAGTAAATAAAAGATATTGATTGTAAGGTGTAGATTTCAAGTAGCACAGGACCCAGTGGTTAGGTAAGTTTTAACTACTACCTACATTCCCATCAGGGAGTTAGAAAACAATGAAACTTACATTAATACTCTTTTCTACAAGGACAAAATTTCAGCTCAACCAAACTCTGATGTCCTGAAATGTCTTAAACCATCTTGTATGAGCTAATTACTAGAATGATCTTAAGCAAGACACTTTTCTCTCTTCATGCCTCAGTTTTCACGCTGTAAAAGGATGATTTTGGTCTGTGAGGCTTTAAGATAGTTTCCAATTCTGCGCACTGGTAATTCCAAGTGAAATTTCCTTCAGCTAGCATGCCATTAAGTGCTACATTTTTATTTGCTTTCTGATTTCCCTTTATTCATTGAATAAAAAATAGTTTGTGAATCATCTTTTCTTATCTAGTTGATATTGGGGAACTATAGGCACTTGGAACTAGTTTTAAATTTAAATTATATTTACTTTTTTCTTTTACTCCACCAGGGACGGGTTCACACGAGACAGGTTTGCCTTCTTCCATCTACATTGCCCTGACTCATTAGGAAAAATCAGAAGTGAGATGGTACCTTTCCCTCATTAATAGTAATACAGGGACCTAACACAAATAGAAAAAATTCCATGGAGATTTTCCCACCTAACATATGGTATTTGTTTTCACTATTGTATTATGCTATATCACTACCCGTTTTCCAAATAAGTATGTTATGGAATAGGAACTTGAGGGGCTCAGTCGAATAAACATCTGACTCTTGATCTCAGCTCAGGTCTTGATCTCAAGGTAGTGAATTCAAGCCCTGCTCTGTGTTGGGCACAAAGCCTATTTGAAGAAAAAGAGGATAGGAGCTTGAACTACTCTAGAAAACCCATGGACGTTATGAGCGCAAGCAGCCATGAAGGTCGCAGGCCTCTTCTGCAATCACATCTCCTCATCCCACACACATGCCCACACACACCTCGCAAGGATGCACAATAAACACCCAAGGAACGACCTCTCCATATTCATGTCAGTCACTGCCTCTAGAATAACTGCAAAATGTAAAACACTATGGAGAGCAGGAATATAGTAAAATCTCAACAACTGTAATTACTTATTATTAATTTTGCCTACTTCCTCTTCTGTAAATGATGACAGATCCTACCCTGGTGTAGTTGTAAGAATTATAAACGTAAGGGTGACTGATGCTTCGTGCCCAGTCCGTTCTCAGAGAATGATAAAACATTCTTCCTTTAAACGATTTCCAAGTCTCAGGCTGTGAGGAGTCCTGGATAATTCCTCCATCAAATAATGGGATCCCTGGCATCCCATTAATCATGTAGCTTAGACTACATTGTACTTATAGGAAAAACAACCCACCGATCTCAAATGCTTAAAACAGCAAAGGTTTACTTGTTGCCCTCTGTACAAGTAAATGCCATCTGATGTACTGTTCCAAATTCCTTCTACCCTAGAATCACATTGAAGACGAAACCCTTATCTGGGACATACTCGTCTCAGGGCACAGGGGGAGAAGGCAGATGAGAGAACTAGACAATTGTTTTTAACATTTCTGCTCATCTTACTGGCCAAAACAGGCCACTTGGCTTAGCTGATGTCAAGGGTCTTGGGGATGTATAATAGTCACACAAGCAGAGACCGTCAATATTTGACTCAGACTAGAAAAAATTTAATTGCCTCCACGTAAGTGGATGATTGCAAACTCGGGCCCATCATTTGTTCATTTGTTTACTTATATACACACTACTTATTAGGTCATCAGTGAAGACTTGCTATGTTCTAGATACGGTGTTACATCTTGTAGATGGCAAAGAGGGAAGGGGAATGTAATCTACATGTAGCTTTTTTTATAGTAAAAGATTTATTGGATTAGGAGATGTCTGTGTGTGTGCACCTGTGTGTATGTGTTTGAAAAGTGGACATGATGTGAAGCGTACACACACACACACACACACACACACTCATAAAAGTAGCGGTCTTCATGTTTAGCCTTTTGAAAACCAAAGCAGAAAAGAAGAAAACGGAATGAGCAAAGGCACATAGACCTAAAGCGCACTCCATGTTCAGGGAATGCAAACTTCCTAGAAGCAGAGGTCACATTTTGTTCTGCTCGCCTCTCTGTACTCAAACACTGTTCCTTGGAAAAGAGAAAAACAAGTGATCCAACACACGGATGTACACAGTGAAGCCAGAAGCGTGGACAGTAACTCACACTGAAGAGCTCTATAGCAAAACTCCTCTGTTCTATTGGTGACAGCGATGCCTGCTTTGGATATCAGGGCCTCAGAGGCCATGGGTTCAGAATGAAAGTAGGGAGTCTTTGGAGAGAAGGAGGGACCAGTCTGAGGGTACTATATTTCTCCCTTCTGTGAGGACCAACTAGAGGGCCAGAGAGAGCTCCGTGTTGAGGTGGGAATGAATAATGCCCGGGTTTTGGTGTCTAGAAGACAAGGAGGCTCTAATCCAGAAACAGAAGGGGCAACATATGCTAGTCAGTGTTATGTGAGAGACATCGTATTTGTGAGGGAAGCCAAAGACTACTGAATGCTTGAGGCTTACAGGGGTATGTTAGTAACCACATCCAGTCCACCTGCTTATATTTGGAGGTTAAGGTCATTGTTAACTTGTTGTCCGCATTAATTTAACTTCTTGGCATGACTTTGTACTAGAGTGAATGTAAAGAAATGAGGTGCCAAGGCAAACAACTACTCTGTGGGAAAAAAACAAACATTATCTCTGCATGGATAACATACTGTAACATAACTGAAAACGTTCCACTAGGTTTGAAGAACTTTGAGGGAAGAGATGTCTCTGTACTGCCAGAAATGAGCTCAGTGTCCTGCAAAGATTAGGTCTTTGGTAAATGCTCTGTGAATGGATGTGTGAGTAAATGCTAATGGTTCTTGTTGACAGAGTTTTTCCTTGCATTTTCTTATTCTATCCCTGGATAGACATCTATACTTGCATTTTCTTATTCTATCCCTGCAAGACATCTATTCACTGTTACACACCCACAGTCTTTGGCACACTGCTGTTGAGACCAATAAACAGAAAGTCAGGCATTTTCTAGAACATACTAAAAATGTTTTCTGCTTTTTAAGGTCAATTCAATTTTAGTTCATTAAGTCCAACAAGCATGTGTTGAATCACCTCTAAGCACTTAGGAACTGTGTGAGGGTTTTTGGTTTTAGTTATAATGAACACTTGATCCACACTTTCAAAGATCTCACTGCCAAAAAAGAAAAAAAAAAGATCTCACTGTCAACTGAAGAAACCCATCATTTTATTTAAAAAGAGAGTGTAATTGGTACTTGAAAACTTGTGCATTTACAGAGCCAAGAAGTATGACTCTTTATCAAAAGCTCAGATGAAACGTTCTCAGGGATGTGCTGGGTCAACAGTATCGACCCAGTTGTAAAGTTAAATTAGCCAGAGAGTCAAACTTGAGGACATAATCTACTTTCAAGGTGTTAGCAAGAATTGAGTTTCTCTTGGGTGGAGGGGTTGGGAAAAATAGGTGAAGAGTATTAACAAGTTAAAACTTCAATTATAAAATGAATAAATCACAGAGGTGAAACGACAGCATAGGGAATGCAGTCAATAACATTGTAGGAACTTTCTGTGGCGATAGGCGGTAACAACTTGTATAATGGTGAACATTGCGTACTATCTGGACTTGTTGAATCACTATGTCGTATACCCGAAGCTAATATAAACGAATATATAAGTCAACGGTACTTCAATAAAAATAAATACATACATGAATAACTTAAAAATAAAAAAGATCATTGCATCTGTGTCAGAAAAAGCAATGATCAAGGAATATATACGTGGGTAAAGTTGGAGAAAATACAGAGAATTGTATTGAATATATGTTTTCCCAGGGAGATGGTCTTTTCCTTAACTAATCCCTGATAAAAGGATTTGATTTTATAATTTTGTCCTATGCTGTAAGGAGAAAGGTATAAATTCTTGAACATTGACACCAAATCACAAGTTCACATAGCCACAATATGAATAGTTTCAAATGATAACTCCAGAAGATCAAGGAGGAAACACTATCAATTCTTCTGTTATTGGCTTGTTCTAAAGTTACAATGTAGACTTCATATATTTGTTGTACAGTTTTTATTATTTTATTTCTCAGGCAATCACATTTTTACTGCCAATTTGGAGAATTGACTCGATATAATCATCAAGTGCAAGCACAGCGCTAAGTATTTCAATGAGAATGTTATCACGAGTCTAATTTTTCTTGTCCTGTTGTAATCAGATTATTTCTCATACGTGAAATTCCTTAAAATGTATTTTCAATTATGCTGGAAAATTCAAATCAAGCAAGCCTTCCACACATAATCTTGCCTCCCAATATGGTTGACATTTGCAAGATGGTGAGTCACATTCCGTATGCTTATTTCTTACGTACTTTTGATTTTGTCAATACAAGATAAATTAGCTAAATTCAGGCAACTATGTTTAGGTATTTGGATTAATCAGGTACTCTATCTTGTCTGCAATATTGATAGAAATGTTTAGCAACTGTACCGAGTAGACTGAGTGGCAAAAATGAATACGGATTTCGTTATAAATTGCAAATAACTATAAAATTAATCTGGTTGACTTAATCAGGAATACAGAATAACATTAGCATTTCAAGTAATTTTATTTTGATTTGCAGAATTCATTGGCAATGTAAAATAGCAATTTTATAAATCCTCACTTAGAAAAACTAGCAAAGATAATTTATTTTGCAAATTAATAATGTTTATATTACATAGGCTCATTTCAGACATTGCCTACTTGGTGTTCTTGTTTAGGGAAAAGCTGAATATTCTAATTAAAAATAATAGTTTGTCATCACAGGAGCATTTAAGACATATATCTTGATGAAAGATCGACATAGATTCAAGCACTGAATAGTGAATTTTTATTTTGGATAGTGAAATCAAGAGGTATTGGTATGACCTCTTCTACGTGTGCAATTTGGCCAAATCCTTTTACTTGTATACAACCCATTACCCCACAAAGCTCTTAGTATTTTGAGGTGAAATTCCCTACAAGCAGCATCAGTGGTTACAGAAAAGAACCTTGTGAAGAAGCATATTCAGTTGGTGTTTAACACTCACATTCCTTTTTACCTTTTAACCTACTTTGTAAATAAACATGTCCTGCATACATATTCAATTTTCATTTATTCCAACCTTCTCAATTATTTTTTCTAATTAGCTAGTAATTATTATTGAATTGATTTAGAATTAATCACTTTTTCTGAGCACATTCATGAGAAGGGACGGATTTAATATTTTTTTCATTTTCATAGTCTAAATTTATCCAAAGAATTCATTCACTTTCCAGATAGAATCATATCTAGTTTCAGCACCAGTTACTTGAGACAGTGCAGGTGTAGGTACATCTATTTGAAGAAAATTAACCAAATATATAGTATGATACATAGACAGGGCATGGTTCCCTCTGTTCCTAGTCCAAACTCAGGAAAAGAAACCTGTGGTAACTCTGAGAGAAAGGTCATTTTCTAAAATCTCTGTATCCCTAGTACCAAGTAAGGTGCTTAATATGCGGCAGACCCTTGACCTAATCATTTAACAGTATTTATTGATTGATTACTATGTGACCGCCCAGCCCCCAGGCAATGGGAATAGAGCAATAAACAAAGAAACAATTCCTTCCTTTTCTGGGGCTTATCTTCTGTTACAGGGATGTTGATCTAAAAATGCATCAAGTACTTATGTAATATTTCAGATGGTGATAAGTGCCCTAGAAAGGATAAAGCATGGGGGTGGTAATATGTGTTTCATGTGATGGTTTGCTGTTTTATAAAGAGTAAAGAAGAAAGTTCTTTTTTTTTTTTTTTTTTTTTTTTTTTTAGGTAACATTGGAATGGATACCAGAGGGAAGCGATTCTGTCTAGAAGATTATCCAATACAGGAAAAAAAATAGCAAGTACCTAGGATTATCCTTGGCTCATTTTAGGAAGAACGGTGTTATTGCAGAGGACAGAGCTTGAGGCAGACAGAGCAGGGAGGGCCTCATAGACCATGGCAGGGGATTTGGCTTTCCTCTTAGTAAGAAGGGAAGCCAAACGAGGGTTATAGGAAGAGGAATTGCACAGACGCACCTAAATCTTCCAAGTCTGATATTTGGAGAGTAGACAGTGGAACATGAGAGTCGTATCTGGGAACCCACACACGAGCCTCTTGCAGGAACCCAGACAAGAGATAAAGGCAAAAGAAGGTTTCAATTTCTGGAAAACTTCACAGAGTGAATGTTTGGGTATCTTGGCTGTCAACTGGGAAAGAATGAGAAAGCGAAGATGCTTCAAAGGATTTATCGTCTCTGAAAACCGGAAATGATACATTGGTCATTTCCTGAGAGAAGGAACAGCTTGAGATGGGGGGTAGGATTGAGAGTTGTGTTTTGGCCTTGCTGGATTTCAGCCGTCCTCTGACCTCCAAATGGAGACAGGGCCATTTGGTTAACTTCATCGTGAGCACAGAGCCAGGGAAGGGGGGGAAGCAGACGGGGAGAAGGCATAGGAAACAGAGGATGCACCCACAGAAGCGATAGCAGAAAGTCTGAAATTTAAATATAACTGCAAGAGTCAGGGCATCTTTTCTCAGTGAGTAGTTTTAGTTCTGTGTGGGCTAAGGCTAATTAGTAGTGTAAGAATTAAATGAGCGGGAGTGAAAAATATTTCCCCAGCAGTGACATCTGGCTTCTTAAAGGCTATTTTGGCAGCCCCATGGTGCTCTCCAAATGTGGCATATGGCTGAAATTCTATGTTTTGGCTGATGTGACTTGTGTTCTTGTGTTTTTTCATTAGTGCATCCTATGTGTATTTGAAAAGGAATTATGCTAATCATCATCCATTTTTAAGGGCAAACAACCTCAAAGTGGTTATATATTGGCAAATATTAAATAATATGTAATAATTACATGGCACGTCTGACTATTAAAAGTACTTCCACATGGATTACTGATCAGTTGGTGGTTATTTACTGGGTATGAACGATGTACACGGCAGTTTTGTAAAGAGGTGGTAACCAAAATGTTGAACAGCCATTGCTTATGCACATTAATTAGGGAGGTCCCCAAGGGAGAGGAGGGGTGGGGACAAGCGCTAGGAAGGCCTGGAGCATGACTATTTTTCAGCCACTAGAGTGATAATATCATATTTGAATGGCCTTTGGTTTCCAGTATGTTCCAGGTAATAGCTACCCTGATTTAGGTATGGTATCTCATTCCATTGTGGGTCTGGAGGTATCTTGTGATTTCCCAAAGATCATCCTGCTTGCTGTTAACAGTTCTGAAATCATGTCCAGGTGAACTAAATTAGGAGAGGGGCTTCGAGTTTTTAGGATTTCTAAGAGTACTTAATCTTTAAATCTTCTTTGTCAACTTAGTCCTGTAATCCTTGATATCATCTCTTCAGTCTAGTAATGCTTTCCATCCCCAAGGCCTCAATATCAAACCTTATCAGGGGTGTGCTTTCACATTTCAAAGACATAAAGTAAAACAACCTTACTCAAACACATTGCACAAGCAGTTTCCAACGGATTAACTTTGCTCACAATTGTCAAAATGGAACAGAATTTAAATTTTGTCATAGGTTTCTTGCATTTCAGCTATTTGGACATGGACTGTGATGATATTTTTCAGTAAGAAGCAGAAAGATATGCAACTGTGCTGATATTACAATCTGGAGAAGTGAGAAATTAACTCTGTAGGACATCAACATGATGCAGGATCAATGTGACCATTAAACAGATCAGAGCTGTCGGGGCAACTTTTCACATGCTCCAAGCAATGTGGTGGTTTGTTTTCTTGTTGGCGGATATGATACATGCTTTTGGCTAAAACCCAATTCAATTAAAGAAATATTTATTGCACTCTCGCTAGATATGCAGCATATTGTACCATTTTTCCCTGACACCATTCATGTACTTATTCAAAAACTTATATGAAATAAACTCGCTTCGACTTTATCTACATGGGACCGGGAAATGGACTCTTTCTATAAAAATGTCCGGTTCCATCTGCCAGGATGTACACTAAGTTTCGGAGCCAAGGATTTGTTGGAAAATATTTTGACATTCGCCTTTACTTAATCTGTAGCAAAAGTGAGAGCGTCTAAATTATCCGTTGTCTTTTTGAGCTTCTGCACTGGTGTGCACGGGTTGCTATCAGAGCCCTTCTAACCTCTAGCATACCAGAGGTAGGGAGGGAGGGAGTGAGGTAGAGAATTTAAGAGAATAACAAACTAAAAGTTGGTCTCCTTTTTGTTATCAACGAGCGTAGCTAATGCAATGCAGGCCACTAAGTTCCCAGTGTGTTAACTCCTGAAAAACTTTGTACGTGTAACTCCAACTTTCTAAATTATCCAAGAGGCCACAATGATAACGTAAAAACTGAAGTCAGGGACATCACCAAAACGGAAGATTGGGGTGCATTACCATCTTCCCCAGCTTTTCCGGGCACTGCAGACAGGTCCCACGTTGCTTTCACCTCACCTCATCCAGACTGGCAAAGCTGAGATGTACAGATATGTCTAGGATTAAGGGGGGAAAGTAGGGACTCCCAGTAGCGGCCTTGTAGCAGGGGTGATGGTGGCTCACGGTGAGCTGTTTTGCAGGCAAACCCAGTCAATTTTGACACGAACGAAACTAATGGGCAACACAGTCACCATGCACCCCCTTGAAGATTTCACGAGCATTTGTCCCGCAGGTGTTTCGGTTTGCTGATACCGGCTGCTAGAGTGTCTCCCGACTTCCTCCCCAACCCCTCCACTCCCCGAGGTGGAGCCTGGGAACTGCAACTGGCAGCCAGCCCAGGCCTCTGCATCTGGGTAAATATAAAATGTCAGTCTAGATGCTTGCAGCTGCATCCCTGTGCAAGGACTTGGGGCTAACCCCTCCAGAATGCCTGTGGGTGCTGCTGCTTTGATACCCATCACTGGCATCTACTGTGCTACACTAGCCTGGGAGGTACTGTGCAACCAGAACAGAATATGCCAGAACCCCTGCATGTGCACCTGCACGCCTCTGGCCTGATCCCGGTCATCAGCTCCACTGCAATGTGCATGTGCAATGTAGTTTGTGCAGCCGCAGGAGAGCACGTCAACAACCAGGGCCCTGAAGCTACCAGTGAGCCAAAAGCCAACAGCCTTTTCTGCCTGCCTTGGCCCCACCACTATGTATGAGTGTGGACCCTGTCCCTACATAGGCATCTGGGGCAGACCCCACAGCTGAGTGTGGGCACAACTCAAACTCCAGCCATCACCACTGCCTGTCCTGGTCCCCAGTCACTGGACCTGGAGGGACCACTAAGGTCAACAGCCCTTGAAGCCACTGTAGAGCGCCTCAGGGCATGCCAAAGAACAGGCAGCTGTTGGCATTGTGGACCCTAGCTGTCTAAGCCAAAGAGATATCCTGCCACAGCAAAACTGGTCTGCCACTGCCCCCCCCCCAACATACTTGGTGCCCTGTGTCACTCACAGCATGCTTTACTGCGCTTCCACTCCCAAGTGAAAGTGGTCTCTTACCAAAATCAGTCCATAAACTCTGAAATTGGTGACAGCTTCTTCAAATCCTCAAACAGCAATGCAAGGATATAGGGATCACAGAGAATCAGGAAAATGTGAGTCTTCCCCAAAATATAGTAAATGTCCTGTAACTGGCCCCAAAGAAACGGAGATCCAGGAATTTCCCAGCAAAAACTAATAATGATTGTTGTGAAGATACTCAGAAAGCTGTTAAAAGTATCAGGAAAACAAGGCAAGAACCAAACGAGAAGTTCAACAAAGAGAAAACATAAAAAAGAACCAAACAAATTTTAGAGCTAAAAGAATATAACTAAAGTGAAAAACTTAATAGAGAGCTTCAATAACAGACTTCACCAAGCAGAAGAAAGAAACAAAGAGCTAAACAACAGAGCAATTGAAATTAATTCAATAGCAATTGAAATTAATTCAATCAGAAGAGAAGAAAAAATGAAAGAGAGAAAAAGGAAAACAAAAGAAGGAAAGAGAATGGAAAATCATGAAGGAAGCCTAGGAGATAGGAGACTCAGGGGACATCATTAAGGGACACAACATATGCATCATCAGAGTCCCAGAAAGAACAGGTAAGGAAAATGGTGGAAATAATGGATGTGAACTTCCCAAACCCGCAGAGAGATTTGGACTTCCGTGTTCATTAAACGAATAAGTCATCCCCAAATTTCAATCCACAATGATTTTCTCCAAGATACGTTATAATGAAACTATTTAAAATCAAAGGTAAAGAGAAAATTTTTTAAAGCAACAGAGGGAAAAAAATCTCACACAAAAGAACTCACATAAGGCAATCGGTAGATTTCTCAGGAGTGGCTTGTCGGCTGGGAGAAATTGGATGATGTAGTCAAAGTGCTGAAAAAAAGAAACTGCCAGGCCGAGTACTTTACTCAGCAATGTTGTCCTTCAGAAATGAAGGGGAGATAAATTCTTTCCTAGCAAACAAAAGCTGAAAGAGTTCATTACCACTAGACCTGCCTTACAAGAAACACCAAAAGGATTCCTTCTAGCCAAAACAAAAGGATACTAGTTTGTAATATGAAAACATATAAAAAAAAATACAACACACTGTGAGGGTAAACATATAGTCAGATTCAGAATACTTTAATATTATAGTGTGGTGTGTTAATTACTTAACTCTATGATAACGATTAAAGAATACAAGTGTAAACATAGCAGTAGCTACAATAACTAGTTAATGGATATACAATATAAAAGATGCAAATTTTGACATGAAAAACATAAAATAAGGAGAGTAAAAGGGTAAGGTTGTTGGATGTAAATGAAGTTAAAATGTTAGCAGTGTAAAATAGACTGTTACATTTATAGTAAGCTTTCTGTAAGCCATATTGTAAATAGAAGTTAAAAATCTACAGTAAAGTCACAAGGGATAAAAAGAGGGAAATCAAAGCATACCACTGTGGAAAATGATCAATTCACAAAGGAAGGCAGCAAAATAGGAAGAAAAACAAGGGAACTATGAAACTCCACAAAATAGTTAATAAGAGGGCATCAGTAAGTCCTTATATACCAATAACTATTCTAAATATAAATACACTGAATTCTCCAATGAAAAGACATAGAGTGGTTGAACAGATTAAAAAAAGAAAAAAAGACCTTACCATATGCCCGTGACAAGAGGCTCATTGGCTTTTGGAACATCAGGAGGCTCAAACTGAAGGGATAGAAAAAGATACTCCATGCAAGTGGAAACCAAAAGAACATAGAAGTAGCTATACTTATATCAAACAAAATTGAATTTAAGCCAAAAACTATAACAAGGAACAAAGAAAGTCATTATGTCATGATAAAGGGGTCAAGTTATCAGGAAGGTATAACAATTGTAAATATATATACACTGAACATTGGAGCACCTAAATATATTAAGCAAACAATAAAAAGTCCAAAGGGAGAAATAGACAATTCTACGATAAGGCAGGAGAGTTCAATACCACATTTCCAACAATGAATAGGTCATCCAGACAGAAAATCAACTTAGGAAACATTAGACTTAAACTATACTTTTGACCAAATACACCTAACGGATATTTAGAGAACATTCCATCCAACAACATCAGAATACACATTTATCTCAAGCACACACAGACCATTTTCCAAGATAGACCATGGGATACATCACAGCACAAGTCTTAGGCAGTTTAAGAAGACTGGAATCACACCAAGTGATTTTTAAAAATTATTACAATAGTATGAAACTAGAAATCAATAACAGGAGGAAAACTGGAATATTCACAAATATGTGGCTATTAACAGCACACTTCCAAATAACCCGTGGGTCAAAGAAGAAATTAAAAGGGAAATTTTAAAAAAAAATCTTCAAGCAAAAATAAGCACGCAACATATCAGAACCTAGGCAATGATGCCAAAGCGACAATAAAAGTTAAGTTCATTATGATAAATGCCCACATTAAGAAGAAAATATATTTCAAATAAACAACCTGATTTTACATCTGAAGAAACTAGAAAAAGAAAAGCAAACTAAGCCAAAAATCAGTGAAAGAAGGAAACAATAAAGATCAGAGCAGAAATAAAGAAAAGACAGGCCAGAAAATCAAAAGCCTAATGACATTAAGAGCTATTTTTTTTTAAAGATAAACAGCGTTGGTAAACCTTCAGCTAAACTAAGAAAAAATAGAGGAGGCTTAAAAAGATAAAATCAGAAATGAAAGAGGAGAACTGATATTGCAGAAATACAAAGAATCATAACAGACTACTGTGAACAATCATACACCAACAAATTCGATAACCTGGAAACATACAACCTACCAACTTGGAATCATGAAGAAATAGAAAATAGGGAACAGATCAATTATGAGTACGGGGACTGGATTAGTCATCAAAAACCTCCCTAAAGAGAAAAGCCCAGCACCAGATGGTTACAGTGGTGGCTTCTAGCAAACATCTGAAGACAGACTCTTTCCACTGAGTTCTGGGAAGCCAACTTAAAACGACAGAGCTAGGTACTTATCCAAGTGTGTTCTTTATAATTTATCAGTTCATTAGGTGAGATATTCTTACTCTAATGAATCACAGCATTAACATCTCAGGCCACAGTGAGTTGGGGCCAGCTCTTCGCCAGAAATCTCTCATCCTCTTTACAAATGGCCCTAGAGCTTGGTTCACATATAAAATCACCAATGATAAAGGCATTCTCTCTCGTTTATTTTATAAGAAATTTCAAATGTATTCAAAAAGTAAAAAGAATAATATAATAAACACATGTATCTTCTTCCCAGGTATGATGGTCTCCTATTTCTAGCTACCTTTCTTTCTTCTAGAGCTGACTCCTCCCTAAACTACCTTCTACCACTCACTGGAATTATATTTGAAGAATTACATGCACAGATGAAGGAGGAAGTCTATCAAAGGCCAGAAAATGAAATAAAGCATGAATGAATAGTGCTAGGAATTGGTTAAATGTGAGGAATAGCATCCAGGTCTTTAGTATGGACACTAAAATTGGAAATATTATTAAGAACAAAGCCTAATAGGGGCGCCTGGGTGGCTCAGTCAGTTGAGTGTCCAAGATCGACTCAGGTCATGATCTCACAGTTCGTGAGTTTGAGCCCCGCGTCGGACTCTGTGCTGACAGCTCAGAGCCCGGAGCCTGCTTCGGATTCTGGGTCTCCCTCTCTCTGCCCCTCCCCTGCTCACATTCTGTCTCTCTCTCTCTCAAAAATAAATAATCATTTAAAAATTTAAAAAAAAACAACAAAGCCTAATATTAACACAGAACTTCCCTTGTACTAAGCACTGGGATGAGGGCTTTTCAAGTGTTTTTCCTTTTTCCTTTTTTTTTTTTTTTTAATTTTCACAGCTCAGCGCACCATCATTAATTTCATTTGCAAATAGGGAAATGGAGGTGATGAGCCTAAGTCATCTGTTGTGGGCAGCACAATGAATGGAGAATAGAGCCAGAATAGGAGCTCATGTTTGAGCCAGAGTTATGCTCGTCCTACTGCACCAGTGGAAGATGGGAGAAAAACTGAAATGCCTTAGATAATTGTTGCATGGTTTTGGGGAAGTGAGACCTTATTCAATGCCCTTTTTTAAGATTAGACTCTGTCAATTCATCAGCGAGGTAGTTAGACTGTCGGTAAGATAATTTTAAAAACATCAGCTATGTTTTGATCACTCAGGAATAACATTTTTGAAGAGCTATAGATTTCACCTCCTAAAATAATGACTGTCACTGGATTGAAGTTTGAGTCCATTCCATACTCATGGTCATGCCTCTCAGGCTACTTTAAATGGCCCTCTCTTGTTCTGTCAGGCTCATGAGACTTTTATCCAAAAAGCCTCATCTTCCGATTCTCTTCATATCACTTCCCATCGTGCTCTTTGTTACCATTTATCATTTTATTAAACCACTCTGTGTCCTTCGGGACATGATTTCAGGTGTCTCTTCCACCCTCCAGTATGGACAGTTATTACCACTACCAATGCCCTTCAGTAGCAAACCGTTTGTTAAGCACCTGTCACATTCTAGATGCTAGAGTCAATGGCTTTACACATGTCATGGCATCTCACCCTTGCTGACACAGACTCCTCATTCTGCAGAGATTACATAGTTTCTATAAGATTATTCTCTTATTTCTGAAGCCAGTCCTTTTTGAGCACCTTCTATGTTCTCAGTGGATTAGGACTACTCTCAGAAATTAGGGAGATGAGAATTCTGTTCTAATGGCACTCACTTTCAGCTGAGGGAGGCAGACCACAGACAGAAACAAATCACCGATCAAGACAAGTTGAGGCCATGGAGGAGGGAATGAGTGAAAGAGCCAGGATGGAATGCCTCCCTCCCCTTGCTTCTGTGTTGGACACAGAGCTTTACAAAGAGAAACCCGGGCTTGAACCCGAGCCTGGTTCCTTCAGTCTCTCCGTGGACAGCAGCATGATGAAGGAGAATCGCACAAATACTGAATCAAGGTAAGAAGTGGAATCTGAGCCCGCCAAAATCTGAGGACATAGTGTGAAATGACAGAAAACTTCCCAGTTAGACGTCCTTTGAGCTAGATTTTGTACAACTTTTCTTAATGGAACATGTACATGACTGAGGTTCAAAACACTTGGATTCTCACCTCTAGTTTATTTAAATGACCTAACCAATCACTTATATTTCTGGGCCTCAGATATCTTAGCTATAAAAATGGTTTTGGAGTTATAAACAGATTATTTCCAACTTAACTTCTCAACTCAGAAGTTTTAAAGCCATACTCTGTGTGTGTGTGTGCGTGTGTGTGTGTGTGTGTGCATGCGTGTGTGTTTTGTTTGTTCGTTTTGGTGTGCGTGGGGAGATGTATTTAACCTCAAAAGTTTACAAATTAAAGCTGTAACAAGGTATCACTTTGCATTTGGAAAGGTCAGATATTTTTTCTTAAAGGAGATTGTTATTTTCTATTACTAATGGAAACTATTTTCAGAACATTTCCAGGGTCTTTTTAAACATTTTTTAGTAAAATGCTGCATGTAGATGTTCTTGAGACCTTTCTCAATTTTGAAAATGATCTCTGTTCAAAAAGGGCCTTTTCTTCTTATTACTCTCTGTGTTATAAGCAATTGTATCTACTCTTTAAGGGACTATATGTATTATTTGCCTTCATTATGTCCTCGCTTAAAAACACCTGCAATCACTTCACTCCTGACACTTAGAAGGAGGTTAATTATATTTAAACCAAAGGATACTTAACTAGAAATGCTAAACATGTTGGCTACAGGGAAGGCCCAGCTGCCTAGTTGGCCATTTGGACATCCCCAATCTGATGTCATTTGAGGCCTTGCAGGTAACCCCCAATGCACTTGCACTCAGGGGAGGGTGACATGAGCTGGGTGCTCAGCTGGTGAGGTGACACATGGCCTTATGCCTCCATGTGACAACTTCTCCAGTCTCTTTTTTGTTTGCTGCTGGCTGCTCCTTAGCAGAATTCAGCACCGACATTCAGCATAGCATCACTGCTTATTCCCTCCCCCCTCAACCTCCAGCCCTTGGCCAATTGGCTGGATTAGAAAAGTTTTGCAGTGGTTTGAGTAATTGCTGATAAAGCAAAAGAAGGTCTGACAATAGGCTGGCTTTCAGACAGTGCTAAAGTTTGGAATTTGCTGTCGTTGCTATTGTTGCAACTTTTATTAGCATCGTAAATAAACACATACATGTAAAGAACAAAAATGTCAAGGACCCACACAGAGACTCCTGTACAGAGACAGCCCTCTCCATAAAGCTTACCATATGGTGTATTGCAGATACTTAGAAAAGTAAAGCTTTTACTTATTTCTGTGTGTGTGTGTGTGTGTAAGAGAGAGAGAGACAGAGAGACAGAGAGACAGAGAGAGAGAGACAGAGACAGAGAAACAGAGAAACAAAAAGACTCAAATCACTACAAAAACTATTTGGTATGACAAAATTTAGAAATAAGCTAAGAGTTCAATATCAGGGAAATATTAATAATGATCCTTCAATATATGAAGCCATTTAGTTGATATTCTAAAGACTTTATAACACTGTTAAAATAATTGTCATTTAATGTCAAAAGAAAAATGGAAAATACAAAATATCTGTACTGGGACAGTGTATGTATGTGGACAAAGTATGGAAAGGAACACATTACATTTTTGATATGTTATGGTGGTAAGATTTTTGTTTTTATCTGAAAGCTTAATTTCACTTAATATGCTATGTACAAGGCATATATTGAAATATATATTCATAAGGTTTTAATAAATAAGGAAATGAAACAAGATGCACCGACTGTACCTTGTCCAAGTCTTCCGTGCATTTGATGCTCACATCCATGTTGTGTGGCAGACATTATGTCCATCTCATAAATTAACAGAGCAAGTCCAATAGACCAAGGCTAACTTAATTGTCCAAGTTTAGCATAGCAATAAGTGCAAAGGCAAGTTCAGTGCTCTTTCAATTCTACCAAACTCTTATAGGAAAACTACTGAGATGATGGGCATAGATTAGAATGAATGTGTGTATCCGGAGGGAAAGAGGACAGAAGTCTTAGGATGGAAAACAATTATTCTTTTTTAAAAATAATTTACTCTTAGACAACTGAGATGCCTAATTTTATTTTGCATCTTAAATAGATGAAGTTATTTCTATTAAGGTTAGTGTCGCCAACAAGAAAAATCCTAAGATGATACACATCTTCCAATGACAAAGAGAATGTTTTGGCTCCTTCAGGAGTAAATTCTATTGGCCTTTATGGAAAGCATGTGGCAAAGGTGATGACATCCAGGCATCAAAGAGGGGATAACCATCTGGGCAGGGGGAGGTAAGCAAAAGAAGAAATACAGAGACTCAGCACCTTTGATATATAGTGAGCAAGAAGTTTGGAGGTGTTTCTGCAGATAAGGGCAACTGGCTATGGCTAAGCCAAGACAAAGTGTCCTGAATGTTTTAGGCACAATGTCAGCAGCAGATGTTAGCAGAATGCAAGGAATAGGAACAGGCCTATTATTACCAATGAATACCAGGAAAGGGATGTCACCGGGATGGTTATGTAGGTTATTCCTGACTTTGCTCCCTGTCATGAGAGGAACAAATAACAACTATCCAAGAACTGGACATTCCTGAGAGAATCCTGGAACCTGAGAGCGAGGCTGAAACATACCCCTACACCACATTAGAAGGGTAAGAGGAATGGCTACACACTGAATGCATTGTCCCTCTCCTAGGCTGGTGAAGCAGCAGGTGAAGAGAATTCTCCTGAGCCTCCAGTTCTTCCAATGGGAAAAGAGAAAGAACCCTTGGGGCACAACCAGTACCCACCCCCATAATTGTGGGTCACCTTGTGCAAGCCTCTGTCCTCATATTGACCCACCAGGAGTACAGGGGAATTTATGGGGCTCAACCACTGGAATCTGACTGTGATAGAGAACAGGGAAGGGGTTTGTAATAACCAGCACATAGATATTGGGAGACCAAGTTTATACCTGCAGTGCTCAAGCAGTAATCCAAACCACTGGCTTTCTTTATCTGCAGAACCATATCGGTGGCACACTCTGACCAGTGAACCCAGTGGGGTGTAGATCCGCTTGATTTGGATTCTCAAATGAGGAGTGTTGCTAACCCTAGAACTTGGTTTTCTTGTTCCCAGGTGAGGTGCTGAGAGTCACAGCCCCACCTGCTGTGGAGAGTGTCTCCTGGCCTCACATGAACAGAGGGAAAGAAGTTGTGTAGTCCAGCAACAATCAAATAGATATGGTTGCCTCCAAAGAAAAGACAGTACTGGGTGTGGAGAATTCACCTTATATACACAGCAAGGAGGATTAATTCATAGTCAAGGCTGAGAGTAGCTCCCTGTTCCTCCCCACAAGAGAGCCTATATGGAAAATTGAGACCTGCCCAGAGAAACTCTTCCCTTCCTGTGCACTCAAGACGCAAACCCACTCACTGTGGTTCCCACCTCCTCTGATTGGAAGGGCTGATGAGAACACCTGGAGGTTGTGTGGCCCAGTGGTACTTGAGCCTAGAGAAAGGCAGTCAGATAAGATAGTTTACAGAAAAAAAAATGGACCTATTTGGCCAAGGAACTTGGAGTGAAGGTTGGCTTCAGTTAAAACAACAAGGAGCATAACCAGCTTTAGAGTTACTTCCCCCACTGAACCCAATCAAGGAAATTAATTTATTGCTGAGAACAGCCTCCAGGTGACCAGGTAACCTAAGCACAAGGGAAGCTGTGTAGCCCTTCCAGCAACCATGCTTACAGTGGCAGACAACAGAGAGCACAGCCCATGGTTTTCCCTGTCTACAGAGGGACTTCACTTGACCTCACTTGACCAGAAAATTCAGTGCACATTCATGCCTGATATAGGTCCTGAAACAATAAACCATACAGGCCCTGAGTCTGTCCTTCTGTGCTGCCAGGGAAGAGAAGATAATTCTTAGCCCTATCCATTAGTGAATATAGTCCCCAGACCCAATCATCTAGTAAGCCTGACCAGAGAATCCAGACAACCATGAAGGCCATCCCATGGTCTCACCTGGGTAGGGAACCAAGCCAGCAGTCCTGTCCTACTGTTCTCAGCCAATGGCACAACCTCCATTCCCCAAACTTAGATCTCAAACATTTGTCTTGGCCAAAAATAGACCATACTAGCAGGCTCCACCTGCCCAAGGACATTATCAACAGACATGCCCAGACATACTTTAGCCTTAAAGGCATACACAGACTGAGAATGAAGGCATACAGAAAGGCACTAAAAAATGGTAACCAAAAAAAGAAGATAGCTATACTTATATCAGACAAAATAGACTTGAAAGTAAAAATGTTACATAGAGACAAAGAAGGTCATTACATAATGATAAAAGAGTCAATACATCAAGAAGATATAACATTGTAAATATTTATGCATCTAACATTGGAGCATCTAAATATATAAAGCAAAAACTAACAGAGTTAAAAGGATAAATAAACAATAACACAATGATAGTTGGAGACTTTAATACCTCACTCTTAACAAAGAATAGATCATCAGACAGAAGATCAATGACAATACAGGCCAAACACTATACACCAAATGACTATACATCCTGTAGTGAACAACACTACAGACCAAATGGACCTAAGAGACATATACAGAACATCATATCCAAACAACAACAAAATATCCATTCATCTCAAACACACATTTTTCTAGGACAAATCATATGCTAGACCACATAACAATTCATAGCAAATCAAAGAAGACTGAAATCATACCAAGTGTCTTCTGTCACCATAATGGCATAGACTACAAATCAATAACATGAGGAAATCTGGAAAACTCACAAATATTTGGGAATTAAACAACACTCTCTTAAACAACCCAAGTAGAAAAGAAAAAATTAAAGGGGAAATTAAAAACGTTCTTGAGCAAATGAAAATGGAAACAACATACAAGAACTTGTGAATTCAGAAAAAGTAGTTCTAAGAGGGAAGTTCATAGCAATAAATGCCGATTAAGAAGCAAAAGACCTCAGATGGATAACTTAACCCTATGCCTTCAGAAAATTAAAAAGAAAGAAGAATAAACTGAGCCTAAAGTTAACAGAAGAAAGGAAATAATAAAGATTAGAGCAGAAATAAAGGGATGGAGAACAGAAAAACAATAAGAAATATGACCTTTGAAAGGATAAACAAAAATGACACTCCCTTAGCTAGACTAACAAAGGAATAAAGATGCAGGACCCACCTGAACAAAATGTTAAATGAAAGAGGAGACATTACAACTGATACCATAGAAATGCAAGATAATAAGAGGCTACTATGAACAACTATGCACCAACAAACTGGATAACCTAGAAAAATGGGAAAAAATTAAGAAACATATAACTTACCAAAATCAAATACAGAAGAAATAGAAAATCTGGCTATATCAATTACTAGTAAAAAGATTGAATCAGTAATCAAAAATCTCTCAGTGAAGAAATGCCAGGCTCGGATGGCTTCACTGGTGAATTTTGCCAAGCATTTTGAGAATTAACACGAATACTCCTCAAACTATTTCAAAAACAGTAAGAGGAGAGAACACTACCAAACTAATATTACAAAGCTAGCATTATTTCTGATATTGAAACCAGAAAAGAAAATTACTAGAAAGGAAAACTACAGGTCGTCACCACTGACTGATAGAGGTGTAAACATTTTCAACAAAATATTAGCAAATTGAATTCAGCAGCACATTAAAAGGATCATTCACCATGATCCAGCCAGATTCATCACTGGTATGCAAGGATGGTTCAAATCTACCAATGTGATGCATTACACTTATAGAATGAAAAAAAGAATTATATGATTATTTCCATGGTTTCAGAAAAACATTTGAAAAAATTCAACATCCATTCATGTAAAAAAGAAATTAGGCATCGAAGGAACATATCTCAACATAATAAGGGCCACATATGACAAGCCCACAGTTGACAGCACAATTAATTATGAAAGGATGAAATTAATTTTACTTCTAAGCTTAGGAACAAGATAAGGGTGCCCACTTATGGACACTCACCACTCCTATGCCACACATACCAGAAGAGCATATACTAGCTAGAGCAATCAGGCAAGGAAAAAAAAAGGTATCATAGTTAGATAGGAAAAAGTAGAATTGTTTCTATTTTCAGATGTCAAGATTTTATACATAGAATATTAAAAGACTCAACCAAAAAACTGTTAGATCTAATTGATGGGTTCCATGAAGTTTCAGGATACAAAATTAACATGCAAAAATCAGTAGCATTTCTATACACTAACAACAAAATTTCTACACAAAATAAAGAAAGAATTCACTCTCATATATAATGGCATTGAAACCCATAAAATACTTAGGAATAAATTTAACTAAGGAGATGAAAGATCTTTATGCTGAAGACTACAAGACACTTATGAAAGAAACCAAAGATGTCATAAAAGATGGAAAGGTATCCCATGTTCATGGATTAGAAGAGTTAGTATTGTTAAAATGTCAATACTACCAATACCTATCTAGAGATTCAATAAAATCCCTATTAAGATTTCAATAGCATATTTTACAGAAGAAGAAAAAAAAACATTCCTCAAATTTATATGGAATCACACAAGACCCCAAATTACCAAATAAATCTCAAGAAAGAAAACTAATATTTGACAAGGGAGCCAAGAAAATCTGAATGGAGACAAGACTGTCTCTTCAACGAATGTGGTTGGGATAATTGGACATTCACATGCAAAAGAAATGAAAATGGATTCATACCTTACACCACTCATAAACATTAACTCAAAATGGATTAAAGATTTAAATGTAAGACCTTAAATCATGAAACTCTTGGAAGAAAACATTGGAACAAAGGTCCTTGATATGGGTTTTGTTAGTGATTTGGGGGGTATGACAACTAAAGCACAAGCTACAAAATAAAAAAAAAAAAAGTGGGGCTGAATAAAATAAAAAAAAACAACTCCTGTACAACAAAAGAAACCATCAACCAATTGAAAGATAACTCATGGAATTAGAAAAATATAGTTTCAAACCATATATCTGATAAGGGGTTAATAGCTAAAACAATAAAGAAGTCATAATTTCAGTAGCAAAATATCAAATAACCCAATTTTAAAATGGAACAAGGACCTAAAGTGACATTTCTCCAAAATAGACATATGCAAGGCCAACTGGTACATGAAACATTTCATTATTAGCATTCATTGGGGAAATTCAAATTAAAACCATAACGAGATGTCACTTCATACCTGTTAGAATAGTCATCATCAGAAGAACAAGCGATAACAAACACTAGAGAGAATGTGGAGAAAAGGGAACCCTTGTGCCCACTGGTGGGATTGCAAATTGGTATAGCCACTGTGGAAAATGGTATAGAGGATCCTCAAAAAGTTAAAAATAGAATTACCATATGACCCAGCAATTTACTTCTGGGAATGTATCTATATGTATATCTGCATCACCATGTTTTCATAGCAGCATTATGTACAATAGCCAAGACACGGAAACAACCTGTGTCTCTCAGCGGATGGATGGATGAAGAAGTTGAAGTATAGGAATTCCTATTATTTGTCACAACATGGTTATACCTTGAAGTCAATATGATAAGTGAAATAAGTAAGATAGAGAAAGACAAATACTGTATGATAGCGCTTATATGAGGAATCGAAACAATTAAACCCATGCAAAAAGCAATCAGACTTGTGGTTAAAAAAGGCAGTAGGTAGGGGAAGGACACTTGGAGGAAGGTGGTCAAAGGTACCAATTTCCACTTATAAGATAAATAAGTACTACAGATGTAACGTGCAACATGGTGACTATGGCTAACTCTGCTGTATGGTATACAGGGAAATTGTTAAGAGACTAAATCCTAAGGTTCTTATCACAATATTTTTTTTCTTGTATTTTTAGTGTGTCTGAATGATATAGTGGATGTTAGTTGAACTATTGTGGTAATCATCTCATAGTATATATAAGCCCAACTATCATGTTGCATTTCTTAAGCTTATACTGTGATCTATATCCAAGGATTTCTCAATAAAACTGGGGGGGAGAAAGAAGGCCTAATGAGCCCAGGACTAGTAAGTGCCCCCAAAACACAGAAAGAATTCCAGGTCTCTGTTTATTCCATACCACAGGGACACAGAAGCCCTCCTTCCTCCCAAAAGTCAGATGCCACAGTGAGTGCAAAAAGGGGAAAGGTGACATAATCAATGAGAGTGAGCAAGTATCTGCAAAAAGACATTTCCTAAGGAAATATAAATCTGACTAGACTGAATAAATGCTCCTTTCTGTCAAGCAGATAGAGGATCATGAAGAAACGGAACTCCATCAGTTTCAGGCAAAATGCATTTTGTGCATTGAGTCACCATGCGGTGAAATTACCATCTGTACTTACGAACACAAATTCCCTCCTACACAATATTTGTGTGTGTATTCACTGATGTTCATATGTAATGTATGTGCAAATATATTCACATGTCTTGTTGACAATATGGCTATCACTCACTGGGTTTCTCCAATTAAAAAGCAGATAGATTATTTGATCAGGAATCTATTGATCAATACATAGATTTCCATTGCACTTGGATTTTGTTGCTTCATATCACCCACAATTTACATTGTGTTGCTAAATGTCATTTAAGTATGACTGAAATACTAGTTCCAGCATATTATCAATTAGTTTTTCACACCCCCCAATCTTAATCTTTACCCAGAATTTTATTAACACGTTTGCTATTGTATTAGCCATCTCTTCTCTCATTTTTTTTCAACTGTGCAGAACTAAGACCGGCATTGTAAATGCTTTGTAATTATAGTTGTGTTTATAGAAAGGGTTCTCTATGTCTGTCTGAGGAAAATAGGTCATCTATCGTCTATTATCTGAAATATTTCCCCCATTATTCAAAAGCCTATACTCTTACTTTTTTAATTGAATGATTACATTAATAGCTGTTTGGTTAAAACAGAATCAGGAGACTATAGATGCTGGCGAGGATGTGGAGAAATGGGAACCCTCTTGCACTGTTTGTGGGAATGCAAACTGGTGCAGCCGCTCTGGAAAACAGGGTGGAGGTTCCTCAAAAAATTAAAAATAGACCTACCCTATGACCCAGGAAGAACACTGCTAGGAATTTACCCAAGGGATACAGGAGTGCTGATGCATAGGGTCACCTGTACCCCAATGTTTATAGCAGCACTTTCAACACTAGCCAAATTATGGAAAGAGCCTAAATGTCCATCAACTGATGAATGGATAAAGAAATTGTGGTTTATATACACACTGGAATACTACGTGACAATGAGAAAGAATGAAATCTGGCCTTTTGTAGCAACGTGGTTGGAACTGGAGAGTGTTATGCTAAGTGAAATAAGTCATACAGAGAAAGACAGATACCATATGTTTTCAATCTTATGCGGATCCTGAGAAACTTAACAGAAGACCATGGGGGAGGGGAAGAAAAAAAAAGAGGTTAGAGAGGGAGAGAGCCAAAGCATAAGAGACTCTTAAAAACTGAGAACAAACTGAGGGTTGATGGGGGGTGGGAGGAAGGGGAGGGTGGGTGATGGGCATTGAGGAGGGCATCTGTTGGGATGAGCACTGGGTGTTGTATGGAAACCAGTTTGACAATAAATTTCATATTTAAAAACAAACAAACAAAAAACAAAAAAACAGACCAGTTATCATTTAGGGTATATGTGTATATGTGAGTGTATGTCTATGTGTACAAACATATGTTTATATACTGATATGTAGATATGAAATACAAAATATATGTAACAATATTATATGTTATATAATATGTAATATATATAATATATACATAATGTACATACATCATATCTAGGCATATGTATTTTATATCTCTATCTTGTGTGCACACATATCAATTTTTAATTAAATGTTTTAAGTTCAGCCATATACAATTTTGTGACTGACAATGGCAAGACCTATTCATCTAAAAGTATTTTTCTCACAAAAAATCTCACTGTAAACTTCTTGAATGCCACTCCATCCATTTGTAAAAAGGGTTCTGATGAATATCAAACATAATCATAAAGGGGTCAAGAAGTCCCCAGAAAATTAGAATGGCAGTGTAATTTTTTACCAAGTGAATACTTGGGGATTGAGGAAGGAAGTATTTAAAAATATTCTGCTATGGTGACAAGCGTAAAATAGAACTGTTAGGGCCAATGTAAGAATGGTCAGCCTAGCCTACTAAAATGTAGCTTCTATGAGCACAAGCTCAAGCATGGAAGAAGGAGCTGATCTAGCCCAACTCTTTCCTTTGGTGCTTGTGCTGATTGAGGTTTGGACGGTGTCTTGTGGGTTTAGGTTCTATCAGCACTAGCAGACATAAAGCCCATCGTTCTCTCCAGGTGACTTGTCCCTCAGGCGCTGAGTCCCTTCTCAGCAAACAGCTAGGTAATAGCTGTTTACCTAGTCCTGTTACCAACATTTCTTTCTTTCTTTTTTTTTTTTTTTTTTTTTAACATTTATTCTATTCATTTTTGAAAGACAGCGGGAGAGACAGAGCACAAATGGGGGAGGGCTAGAGAGAGAGGGAGACACAGAATCTGAAGCAGGCTCCAGGTTCGGAGTGGTCAGCACAGAGATTGACGCGGGGCTCGAACTCAAGAACCGTGAGATCATAACCTGAGCCGAAGGCGGCCGCCCAACCGACTGAACCACCCAGGCGCCCCCTGGTACCAACATTTCTAAGTCCATTATCCCCACCTCTCAACCCCAGCACTGTTGAGTTAGGTTTGAACCATGCAGGCTCTGGTCCCCAAGGTACATTCAACAAAAAAGGGAAAACAAATTATTTCACCTGAGTTTAATATGTGACCTAAACCAGTTTTTCATGTTTGGCCAACATTTGTATTCACAAATGTAACAGGATACTTTCTAAGAAAAGAAGATTAATCCAGATGTCTTCTCATCTGTACGGTAGATAAAGATCTGCTATCTTTAGGTGCATTTTCCTTTGTCATTTTCATTCTGAAACCCTTCCAAATTTATTCAGTATCTGTCATCCTGAAGCTTCTCTCTGAGAAAGATGTCTTTTCTGATCATATTTTCATTTCTTAGGAAGAATCTTGTTTTAATACGTCAATCTCAGCACTATTTTTATATACACTTATTTGCTTGGGAAACATACATGTGAGCAAAGGTTGATGCTTTCTTTTCCATGGGCAAAAATGAAAAGTTAATTTTAATATTCAAATTTATTTTAGCCTAGTATACTCAGGAGAATGCACAGAGTAAAATTTCTAGTCTCTCCCAAAATCTTTCCAAAATGAAATGATCCTGGATGGTTCAAACCTAACTCAATAGCTGTTAGATTACTTTTATCTCTTGTCACAAGTTCCAGAGTCTACATTTCATACCTCATATTAGTAGAACACTTTGTTCCAGCTACCCAATAGCTATTCCAAGACGGTGCTCATGACCTCCAAATTCCTGCCTTTCAATTACATCATCTAATGGACTAAAAGAAAAGTGACATGAACCACAAATAAAATCAATAAACCATCAAAAATCGGGTCTCAAGACAGGTCCTCATCAAATTTGATTTGCTCCATTTCTCTCAAAGGAGCTGTGTATCGAAGTTGCCCATCTGCTAATGAACTCCTAAGCCTTATCTACAAGTACTACCTCTGATTAGCAATGCAGATAATCGACATTTCCAGAATGGCACTCAGTTTCATAGATGCAAAGGTTGGGATATAAAATCCATCATTCGTTCCCAAGGGAAGAAGTCATCTTATTGAAGTATCCTAATTAGGGCCATCCTTCCAAACTGCATGGTGGCTAAGGATTGACCCAGCCAATGTAGGAAGTTCTGGGCTCCAGGAATACCCTGAGTTTTCAGTTAGTTACCTGGATGGTTCGACCTCATCTCCTATCTTCCTGTCTATCTTTCTCCTCATTTCCTTCATCATCTTCTGGGATTGGTGAGATGGCTGCACGTATCCCCTCCCTCACACCTCCATATACTACTCGACCTTGTCTAAATCTCCCATCTTGATTATCCTCCTTGTTCAAACTACTTCTGAACAACTCTCAGAGTAACATCTTTGTTTCTGGTGAGCCTTTGAAGCTTTTTTTCTGTATTCGAAAGATCAAGAACAGATAAGCTTTGGCATGATCCAACCCATCATCACATGTTTTATAGTCATACAATGTTTGAAGCAGATTTCAGTTTGAGTTATTTGGAATCTGGTACATATACAATTCAGTTTTTATTCCTTGCTTCACTGCGTGTTTCTTTGCCACTGTATAATCTTAGATCTTCAAATTATAGAATTGCAAACATCAACAAGAGTAGAATAAAATGCTAAAATGAAACTTCATTTATTCAAAAACTCTTAATATATGGCCATACATATTTTCTTTATATCCCAATCCAGTGGACTTTTGATTCTAATTCCAGACAACATATAATTTTATCTGCAAGTAGCTCATATTTATAAAAAGGTAAAAGCCTTTTACTTTAAAAATTATACCTGCAGAACGATTATCACACAATATGCAATAGTGATAAATTATTTAATAGAATCAGACATCAAGTGAGTGTTCAAATTTCCACAATTCTTTCTCACTCCTGTCTATGTCCCCCACACTCCATGACACAATTATTCTTAATTCCACTATTTTAATTTAGAACCTAAATGAAGTTGGCATCGGTTGATGTCAAAGTCCCTCGTAACCTATCATTTACCCTTCTTTGTCTTGTAATTTGTTTTTGAAGACTTTGATCTTATCAAATTTTCCCTTTCCCTCCATATACAGGACCCCACAACTTCTTCTTATTCCCCTGGCATCTTCTTTTTATTTTTTTAATTTTTAAAATTTTTATTTATTTTTGAGAGAGAGAGAGAGAGAGAGAGAGAGAGAGAGAAAGAGAGAGCATGAGCAGAGGAGGGGGCAGAGAGAGAGGGAAACACAGAGTCCGAAGCAGGCTCCAGGCTCTGAGCTGTCAGCCCAGAAGGCAAGTTGGGACTTGAACCCACGGACTGTGAGATCAGGACCTGAGCAGAAGTCTGGCGCTTAACTGACTAAGCCAACCAGGTGCAGCCAGCATCTTTCTATACTGAAGCCACTGACAGGACTTAAGTGCATCTTATACATTGACATGGTACTCACTGTCTTAGCGAGGAGACCAGAGTTTTACTGTGATGATTTTCCAGCCTATTTCCTAATGTCTGCAAGGATCTTAACAGGAGACCTTCATTCTTTCTTATCCCAAAGGATCCCAGACGAAGCAAGTTTGGGTGTGAGGATGAACTTAAGTATAAACAAGAGTGGGCTTTAGTTACTTATTATAGTAGGAAGGTGAAAAAATTTACAAAGCTCTTCCCATCTTGTTTTCAGACGACCTAACTTTCTGTAATAGCATTATAATTTCATAACAAGATTTTGACCTTAGTGCAAGTTCAAAACTCCCCTCTGAGCAAACACACTTTCAAATGATATTTTTCATGCCTAGCGTATCATGAAGAAAAACATCCAACCACTGAAAATCCAGATTTATATTTATTTCTCTAACTAGTCGTTAATGACAATCACCAGAGAGGTGGTGAGGGCCAAATCTCGCGAGGCTTTATTCTGGTCACTGGGGATTGAGATTTCCTGTAAAGAGAGATAATTAACTTTTGGGGAATTCTTAGTTGTGGTGTGACATGACCTGATTTATACTTTAAAGGCATAATTCTGGCTGCTCTGAAGAGACTAAATGTAGGGAGACCATAGTGAAAGCAGGGAGATCTATGGGATCCTATTCCAGAAATTGAGATGAGGCAGTTTGAAGAGGACTTAGAGTCCCCAGTTACAACTTTATCACTTTTGGAAAGAAAGGAAGACCAACTGCAAAAAAAGTGGCTTGGATAAAGTGTCAAAGTTTTTAAGAGCCCAACTATAAACTTGGTTTTAAAAATCTCAGTCCTCATGGGTGATGGACAAGGAGGAGGGCACTTGTTGGGGTGAACACCGGGTGTTGTATGGAAACCAATTTGACAATCAATTAAAAAATCTCAGTCCTCAAACATATGAACTAACAAATATTTTTGAATGCATTAAAAAAGAAAACGCTGCCATCAATTTTCTGTCTGAAATGCCTAATGAAGCTGTTTTAGTTCTGAGATTTCAAATCTCCTGATCCACACGTGATGTAGAAGCTCCTTCTTAAGAAATTGATGACTAGTGATAAATGCCAATAATATTTACCATTGAAGATGATATTAATGTTGAGAATGGAAAAGCAAATAGGACACTCCTCATTGTGCTCCTCTTTAATCAAATTCTTTCCAAATCATTTCCTACTATGAAATCATCTACACAAACCCAGAGGATTTATGCTCTATTTAAACTCCTATAAAACTTATTTCATATGCCACCGTGTGGATTTTGCATTAAAATTTGTTTTTCTCAGTTTTTCCTATTCCTGTGAAATGTAAAACTCCTGGTGAAAAAAAAAATAAGATATCGTTGTTTTCCCTTAAAGATAATAAAATTGAAACACGTAGAAATGAAGGCATTGCAAGTAAATAATGAAAAACAATTCACAGGACAATCTTTTTTATAAATATTAAGATGAATCAAATCAAACTGTCAACATCTGAAAGTTTTTAACCCCATCACCCTATTGCTCTTAATTTGACTAGTACAAAGCAGAACCCAACTGGAGGTGACAAGTTTCATTTGGTTGATATGTCACCAGGGTCTTTTATAATCTGTCATCTTCCCTTTCCTCATCTTGTAATTTGTTCTTGAAGGCTCTTAGTTCATCATCTTTGCTATTTACTTCTACATGCAGTTTTAAACTACAAATCTGATTCTCCTTGCATTCCACTTTGGTAACTTTCCAAAGTTTCTTTGGTAACTTTGGCAGACAGGTGACATCTTAAATGTCTTCAAAACATAAGTCCATTTGTTTAAACTAAACAAAACAAAACAAAACAAAACAAAAACAACTCACCCATTCCTCCCACTTCCCAGGTCCTGCCTCAGGCAACCATCAATCTGTCCTCTGTATTTTGTTTATTTGTTTATTTATTAGGTTTATTTATTATTTATTAGATTTCACATACAAGAGAAATCATATGGTATTTGTTGTTTTCTGTCTGACTTCTTTCACTTCACGTAATGCCCTCTAAGTCCATCCATGTTGTCACAAATGGCAAGATTTTATTATTTTACGTGGCTGAATAATGATTCCATTCTGTATTTTACACTCAGATGTCTTTTCCCATTCATTCATACAGACGTTTAAGCTGCTTCCATACCTTGGCTAATAACGCTGCCGTGAACATGGAATTGCATACATCTTTTGATTTCGTGTTTTAATTTCCTGCAGATAAATACCTAGAAGTGGAATACCGGGATCATACAGTAGCTCTATTTTTAATTTTTGGAGGAACTTCCATATTATTTTCCAGCGTGACTGCGCTGATGCACACCCCCACCAACACTGCAGAAGGGTCTCCTTTGCTCTGTATCCTCACCAAAGGAGGCACCCTCATTTGTTACTTCTTGTCTTTTTGATAACAGCTATTTTAACAGGTGTGAGGTGATATCTCAGTGCTTTTTGTTTGTATTTCCCTGATGATTAGTGACATAGAACATATTTTCCCAAACCTGTTGGCATTTGTACGTCTTCTCTGGTAAAAATGTTTGTGCACGTCTTTTGCCCATTTTTAAATCGGATTGCTTGTTTGTTTGTTTTCTGCTTTTGAGTTGTATGAATTTTTTACATATTTTAGATATTGACCTTTTATCAGATATATGATTTGCCATTACTTTCTCTCATTTAGTAGATTGATCTTTTGTTGTTTATCTCCCTCTCTCTCTCTCTCTCTCTCTCCCTCTTTCTGTGCAGAACCTCTTTAGTTTGGAGTAGTTCCACTTATTTTTGCTTTTATTGCTTTTGCTTTTGGTGTCAGACTCAAAAAATCATTGCCAAGATCTGTGTCAAGAAGATTGCCACATATGCTTCCTTCTAGAAGTTTTATGGTTTCGTGTTTTTTTTTTTAAATTTTTTTTAATGTTTATTTATTTCTGAGACAGAGAGAGACAGAGCATGAGTGGGGGAGGGGCAGAGAGAGAGGGAGACACAGAGTCAGAAGCAGGCTTCAGTCTCTGAGCTGTCAGCACACAGTCCGACGCTGGGCTCGAACTTACAAACCGTGAGATCATGACCTGAGCCGAAGTCGGTCGCTCAACCGACTGAGCCACCCAGGCGCCCCTTGTATCTTTTTTTAAAGATTTTTTTTAATGTTTATTTATTTTAGAGAGAGAGTGCAAGTGAGAGAAGGACAGAGAGAGGGGAACAGAGGACCTGAAGCAGGCTCTGGGCGGACAGCAGAGAGCCCAATACGGGCCTCGAACTCATAAACCGTGAGATCATGACCTCAGCCAAAGTCAGAGGCTTAACCAACTGAGCCACCCAGGTGCCCTATGGTTTCATATCTTATATTTAAATCTTTAATCCATTCTGAGACAATTGTTGTGTATGGTGTAAGAAAGTGGTCCAGTTTCATTCTTTTGCAGGTGGCTGTCCAGTCTTTCCAACACCATGTGAAGAGAATGTGTTTTCTCCATTTTATATTCTTGGCCCCTTTTTCATAATTGACCACATATGCACATGAGTTTATTTCTGGGCTCTCTTTTCTGTTCCACTGATCTTTGTCTGTTTTTATGCCAGTATCATACAGTTTTAATTACTATAGGAATCTTTGTTCTCGTTGTCTGAAAAATGTCTTTGGAATTCTAATAGGAACTGCACTGAATCCGTAGATTTATTCGGGGCAGTAGAGACATTTTTAACAACATGAATTCTTTCAATTCTTGAGCATGGAGTCTTTTCGTGTTTATCTGTTTCCTCTTCAATTCCTTTCAACAAGGTTTTATACTTTTCAACATACAAGGTTTTCACCCTCTTTGGTTAAATTTATTTCTAGACACTATATTCTTTTTGATGCCATTTTAAATGGGATTGTTTTATTAATTTGTCCTTCTGAGAGTGTACCATTAGTGTATAGAAACACACTTTCTATACACAGATTTCTGTGTATTGGTTTTGATTCCTGCATTGTTACTAAATTTATGTATTAGTTTTAACAGTTTTTTGATGGAGTCTTTAGGGTTTTCTATAGATAATATCATGTCTTCTGCAACTAGTAACAGTTTTAATTCTTCCTTTTCACTTTGGATGCCTTTTATTTATTTTTACTGTCTAGTTGCTGTGGCTAGGACTTCCAATACCACGAGGAACATATTTTAGCTTTTCACCATTGAGTATGATGATAGCTGTGAGCTTATCCTATGGGGACTTTATTACGTTGAGGTATGTTCCTTCTGTATACTCACTTTATTGAGTATATATATTGAGTGTATAAAGTTGAGTGTTAGGTTTTCTTACCATAAATCGATGTTGAATTTTGTCAAATGCTTCTTCTGCATCTATTAAGATGATCATTTGATTTTCATCCTGCATTTTGTTAACGTGGTGTATCGCATTGACTGATTTGCATTCCTGGAATAAATCCCACTTGATCATGGTGAATGATCCTTTTAATGTAATGTTGAATCTGGCTTGCTAATATTTTGAGGATTTTTACATCTATGTCCATCAAGGATATCAGGTTGTTTTTTTTATTTGTCTGGTTTTAGTATCAGGTTACTGCTGGGCTTATAAATTGAGTTTGGAAAAGTCGAGGCCACTCTAGTTTTTCAAAGAGTCTAAGAAGGATTTGTATCAATTCTTCTGTAAATGTTTGATGGAATTCACCAATGAAGCCATCTGGTCTTGGTCTTTTATTTGTTGGGAGGTCTTGGATCACTGAGTCAATCACCTTGCTAGTTATTGGTCTGCTCAAATTTTCTATTTCGACATGACTCTGTCTTGGTAGATTTTATGTTTTTAGGAATTTATCTATTGTTTTCTAGGATGCCCAATTTGGTGGCTGATCATTGTTCATCGCCGTCTCTTCTGGCCATTTGTATTTCTGTGGAATCCATTGTAACCTCTCTTCTTCCACTTATGATTTTATTTATCTGAGTACTCTCTTTTTTTTTCTCGGTGAGTCTAGCTAAGGGTTTGTCAATTCTGCTACCTTTTCAAAAAAACAGTTCCTTATTTCATTCATCTTTTATTTTGTCTTTTTAGCCTATATTTCATTTATTTCTGCTCTAATCTTTGTTATTTCCTCCCTTCTACTAACTGGGCTTTGTTCATTCTTTTTCTTGTTCCATGAGGTGCAAAGTTAGGTGAGGTTTTTTTCTGTGGCTTGTCTTGTTTCTTTTTTCTTTTTTTAAATTTTTTAACGTTTATTTATTATTGAGAGACAGAGAGACACAAAGCATGAGCGGGGGAGGGGCAGAGAGAGAGAGGGGGAGACACAGAATCCAACACAGGCTCCAGGCTCCGAGGTGTCAGCACAGAGCCTGACGCGGGGCTCGAACCCACGAACCGTGAGATCATGACCTGAGCTGAAGTCGGTTGCCCAACCGACTGAGCCACCCAGGGGTCCCTGTCTTGTTTCTTGAGGTAGGCATTTATCACTAGGAACTTCCCTGTTAGAAATGCTCTCGTTGCACCCCTTAAATGTCTTTCTGTTCTGTCATGACATTTATTATGTCGTGATCATGGAGTTAGTCATCACTATCTCTGTGTAGGATTTTGAGACCTATCATCACCTTTAATGTAATGCAAATGTCTGTTAATATATACATTATTAGTTTATATATTTATATGTATATAAATGTATATTCTGGTATATATATGTATGTATATATGTGTGTGTGCGTGCGTGTGCGTATGTTTACACACACCGCTTATACTGTGGACATCTTAAAGGCAAAGAGTCTCTTGTTTTACTTAAATCTTTAGCAACCATCAGGGTGACTGGCCAAATGGATGTTCCATGTATCTTTGCTTCAGAGTAATATGAACACGGGAATTAATGCAATAGATCGTCTTAATATCACACAAGAAGCAAGAATGAGAGAAATTTTGAGAACCGGTTCTGAAGTTAGATTCTCTGAGTTTAAAGCTAGATCCAGTCCTTCCTGCCCGTGGAGGTTAGAGATGTTCTCTGTATTCGATGTTATTTTTAATAATTATTTACCAAATTGAGGTTCTGTGAGTAAGTGTGTAGGTCTAATGGGGGGTGGTAGTGGCAATGATGGGAGGAGGCTCTCATTTGTACTACTTTCAGAATTTGTCTGCATCAACGTGCAAGCCGATTTCTTGGAAAGTATGACTTCTTGTTGAATAAAGGAGCCATCGTTTGTCTGACTTGTTTTTGCTGCCTTCTCCACCTTTTAAAACATGCACAGTCTTCTCAAGTTTAGAAACGAGCACTAGTTGCAAACTAACCGAAATATTCAGTCCTGAGGACTTAGATGAACAGGAGCCCAAGTCCTTTGATTCTCGTGTGAAGCCTGGGCATTTTGTTGCTGCTGAGAGAGGCTCTGAGGCCTGGAAGGACTGAGACAAGGAGTCGAGTCGAGGCCTTGTGTGTCAGTTTTCTGTCTGTACAGATGCTACCCAAGCTGAGAACCAAGTCAGTCCTTGAAGAATGACACGAGACCAAAGATACAGGTATAAGGGCAATGGTTGTCAAGAAGACAAGAGGTTGTAACCAGAAAAGCCCAGAACAGGTAGGAAATGTAGTGAAGGGAACAAGGTACAGGAGAGACCGCGAGTCCAGCCAGAGGTCTAAGACCATAACTGTCTTATTTACTACGGTAGCCTCAGTGCCTGGCATAGACATAATAAACACTTTTAAATATTAAATGAAAGTATGAATGAATTATTTAAGGGAGATGGGACTGCCCAACCAATTAAAAGTATAAATCTTGCCAGATTGGTAGAATATTACAGACATATCAATTAAGATGAGGAAACTAGAGGATTCAAGGAGTTGTCATGTTGTTCTATTTTTATTTTATGTTTTTATTTGTTTAGAGAGAGAGAGAGAGAAGGAGACAGTGAGTGCATGTCTGCACGCAAGCATGTGCAAGAGCAGGGGAAGGGCAGAGAGAGAGAGAGGGAGACAGAGAATCCCAAGCAGGATCCTTGTTCTCAGCATGGAACCCGACATGAGACTTGATCTCTTGACCCATGAGATCATGACCTGAGCTGAGATCGAGAGTCAGACACTTAACCGATTGACTCACCCAGGCATCACTGTTTTGTTTTTAAAATAATCTCCAGCAAGATTTTTAAGATAAATTACTTTTTGTGATTATCATATTATCCAAAGGTTTAGGGATAGAATATCTAGCTCCTTGGCCCTAAAATGTCAAGGAGCCTATGACATTAGGAATGGAACAAACATCATACAGGAAGGATGTGATGTAGCTAATGGGTATCTTGGGCAAAAGGACTGTTGGTAAAATCAGGTAGGAGAGGTGAAGCTAAGATTTCGAAGGAAAAGCACAAACATGTACATCAGATTTAATTTGTGTCAACCAGCAGGAATGTGGTGTCTACCTGAATCCCGGGGTAAAAGACATATAACACTCAAATATATCCAATCAAGTCAAAATATCTTGTTGTAAATAAATTCTTAGAGTCTTAGTCAGTTTGAGCTGCTGTAACAAAGTGCCATAGACGAAATGGGTTATAAACAACATAAATTTATTTCTTATGGTTCTGGAAGCTAAGAAGTCTATGATCAAGGTGCCAGAATGGTTGGGTTCTGGTGAGAGCTTTGTTCTACGTTGCAGCTTGTCCTTTTCTTGTATATTCACTTGGCAGAAACAGAGCAAGGGAACTCTCAAGGGTGCCTATTATAAGAGCACTAATCCAAAAGTCCCACCTCCTAATTTCATCACATTGGGGGTTAGAATTTCAACACATGAATCTTGGGAAGACAAACATTCAGTCCATGGCATTTACCTTTGATAACAAGGTTAATAACATAAGAGCATAATTGTGAGGTCATAGAATCACCACCTAATCCCTTCCTTGGGAAGCCAGCATTATTCAGGATAAAACGCTCTGGTTTAAGTTAATATATACCTTGTGAACCTCCGATTTATCATTATGAAAACAAAGTGCCGCAACCTATTTTAAATAACAAAAAGGAAACATGGCTTTCCTTCACCACTTCTTCCAGTCTTGAGGATTCTCTGCAAAGACAACTGTTAAGTACTGACTGGTACAGCCACAAGTTTGGCATAGTACAGCATCACCTTTGCCTTAAGGGAAGCTGGAAAGTTGAACGGACCGCTATCACTTTGCTTTAGAATTTTCCTCACCACTTCCCTCTAGAAGTTTGCAGAAATCTCTTTTTCGGGTAATTAATATGTTTCTGCTTTCAGAAATGACAGGCTAAAGTTCTACTTATCCAGATGGAAGCAAACTGTGATTTTGGCTTCTCTCCTTGAGCAGCAGCCAAAGTAACCCTGGGTTTCTGGTTGAAATTCCAATGCAGAGATTCCCAAGCCACCAGCTGGAAGGCAAAACACTCAGCATCTATCCTATTTGTGCCAATCAGGGAGAAGGATTAAGAAATACAAAAATATGTATCCACACATTCAATATTTCCAGACAAGTTCAGAGAGGTTATTTGATAAGGGTTGCAATTATTTACAAAATTGTACAATGTCACTCTAGTTAATAAACCTCCCTTCTCTCTCCCTCACATGCACAATGTATGTATGTGCGTATCAGATCGAGGCAAGCGTCACTGAATAATAAGACCAAGTGAATCTGAGTGGTGAGAAAAGAGACTCTCAATAATTAGTCATAGTTGAGAAGAAAATGTAGACTCTCTTTTGCATAAAACTTTATATTTATCTTAAGTTGTATAGAGGGAAGAAATGTGATTTAAGAGATATATGGAACATATTCTTTCACACCTAGAAAATATGATTCTGGTAAACCGAATGTCCTCGACAGAAACTTTAGGAGGTAGAAATCACCTCAACATTGTGTTCTGTAGTGAGGACAGCATGATTATTCTTATTTCAGGGCAATCGTTTGCAGAGGGTACAATGAATACAAGAAGGAAAGAATGGGGGCTATCTCTTAGTAGTCGAGACCACTTTGTGGTTCACTACAACATGTAAGTCATCTTGAAATAGAAATTTATGAATAGTTTAAATAGCAAATAGAAACCAGAGAGGGTATATCTGAGAAGACCTAGAGAGGAGCTTAGGTATTAAGACTTGCACTGAAAGGATGATGGAATAATAAACTGTTTCAGGGGAAAGGCGGAAGAAAGGCAGTGATTTTGACCCAGTCTACTTTACAGTGTGCTTAACAAACATTCACTCGCTTTAGCCCACACTATAGCCTTTTGCAGTATTATCATTCACATTTTACACGTGTGGAAATGAAATGAGTTCAGATCATTTGTCCATGGCTGCACAAGCAGTAAAGACTAGGACAAGAATTCAAACCTAGGCTGCCATTCCAAGCCAGTGACTTCTCAAAGTTTGGAGAAGGGCTCTGTATTTCACCTAAATATATATTGATACTCTGAAAGGAAAGTTAAATAATGTGCTGCCCAGAGAAAATTTAATTTTGTCTGAACAATCCCTTTCAATCCATTTAGATTGTTTGTAAAGGCAAAGGTGGTCTGTTTTTTCTCCGCATATTAAACGAAAATGTATTTACCAAACTTTACAGTCTTCTAAATCAGTAGTCCTTGAAGAAATTAATTATTACATCTTAGAATGTCTTAGGGGTTTAGATTACACAATTTGCCTTTTATAAACAGATATTTAAATACCACTGGTCTTTGTATATCGGTGCATACACGACGTACAGAATATTTTCACTAAATGTAGGCAATGGTAGAGATGGCAATTCATTGACTTTTCCTCCAATACTTCTCAATACTTCTTTGTTTTGATGATATTAAAATTTTGGGAAATTGTTATTTTGGAGAAAACTTCAAGTATTTTCTCAAACCAGCTTTCTGGAAAGTCCTTATGTGAAGAAGAAGAAGAAGAAGAAGAAGAAGAAGAAGAAGAAGAAGAAGAAGAAGAAAAAGGAGGAGGATGGGGAGGAGGAGGGGAATAAGGGGAGGAGGAAAACTGGAAGGGGGAATATGGGAGAGGAGGAGGGGAAGTGGAAGGGGAAGGAGAAGAAAAGGGAGGAGGAGGAGGAGAAGAAGAATGAGGAGCAGGAGAAGGAGGAAAGGGGAAGAAGAAGGAGGAGGGCAGGAAGGGGGAGGGGTGGGGGAGGGGTCGAAGATAAAAGAAAACAACAGAAGCCCAGGATGACTTGAAAAAATGGTGCATTCTCAGGCCTCCGTGAATGCAGACTATCACTAACTGTCCCCATTATTTGTTCAGATATTTCTAAGGAGATAGGACTATGTCTCCTGAGAATTTTCTTACAAGTCCAACCCCAAACAAGGAAACCCTGTGCAGAACTTTAAGCGAAAAGGGATGGCTCTCACTAAAGACCTAGATTAAGAAACAGAGACGTTAGAGTTAGAAGTTGGGAACTGTGAGTAAACCACAGGCACCAAAACAAGAGGCATTAAAATATCTGGAACAAACAGACAGAGATCAAGACAAGGAGCTGGGAGAATGCAACTGTGTACAAATAGGATTCCATGGTTCCAAAGGAATGCACTGCCAAGCTAAGTGTAAAGTCTTAAGACTGAAGCTGTTGGAGTCACCATGAAGGTTGACCCTGAGTGATGTTTTATCATTGTTATTCCCATATACGGATCTTTTAAAAAGACTCTCTACTAAAGACCTGTTTCTATTTCAAAACTTAGCAACATATTGTCTGGCTCTGACTCTCCTCCCAATTCCTGTCCTTCTAAATCATTTTTGAGAGCTAATTAGGTTGAGTGCCATTTTCAACTGCTAGTTTGGAAGATAAGGTACATGGGCTGCGTATTGTGCACTTACTGCTGTGCACATCTGTGCTCCATATCAATCTACAGGGATTTTGAAAATTAACATCCCTTTAAAGGCAAAAAAGGGTTATAATCAAAGCCATGTATTGCTAATTGGTCTTTGGTCTTGCAGATAGAGCCTGGACTGCAATTAAAAATGTATAGTCACAGAATCAGGGCATATCTCCTTTTATTTTCAGAAACACTCCCCTTCTGTACAAACATGCACAGATAGAAAACCATAATTAGAAACATCTCTATCTTAAAAAGAAAATGTGTTTAAAAAAAGTTGAGTAAATTCGGTTTTTGGAAGACGCACCATGTCAATATAAAATGAAACTCCTTTCATTTTGCCAAGAAAACAAGTTCGAAGGTTCCACCAATTTTGAGATGCTTGGCATGGGGAGAAACAAACAAGCAAAAAGTCCACCAAATCTAGATTGGAATTATGATCTCTGAAGGTTGTAAGGTAGAAAAAATGAAGCCAACTTTTTTCTCTCTTCCCATCAGAAGCATGGGTTGATTGGTTTGTTTTTTCCCATATTTTATATTCTATTTTCTATTTTCTATTCTAGGTCTTAATCTGAGAGCATTTGTGCCTAGGGGGAAGAGAATGCCTTGAAGAAATTTGTGTTTGTGACTGAGTCTTATCAGAGTATATATGATACAACCTCTCCCCCAAGAAGAAAGAATCAGATAACATATTGTCAATGGTAGCCTCGAGGGGTGAGGGAATTGACAGGTTTTATTGTTTGTTGAAATGGATCTTTAATGCTTTCAAGATAGAAAGAAAAGGAGCAAGGTTGGTGGCTAGAAACACCTAGAGAATCAAGCCCACAGTGTATTTAGAACTCTCCAATGTTGTAGTAGACACATGGAAAAGAGAAAGAAAATTATGTGAAAACAGGAATTGATACATGTTGAGTGTCCTCTGTCCCATGCTTTACCTGTTTCATTTCATTTCATTTTTACAGATGTAACAAATATGATATAGACAGAAATCAAGACTCTAGGATACACGAGTAAGTGAAAAGGTAGGCAATATAAAAGAATAAGAAAGTCAAAGAGGAATTAGCCTGAGGTCCCCCTAGGTTTGTAACCTTAGCATAGATTTTAGCAAACACTTTCTGTAGTAAATATCATAACTTTAGCAACTACTCAACTTTGCCAGTGTAGCCGGAAAACCGCCGTAGATAATAAATATGTCAACAAGTGAGCCTGGTTGTATCCCAATAACACTTTATTTATGGAGACTTAAATTTGAAGTTTACATAATTTTCTTATGTCACCAAATAGTCTTCTTCCTTCCCCCCACCTCCCCAACTATTAAAACATATGAAAACTATTTTGGACTTGCAGATCATACAAAAGTAGGCACTGGGCTGGATTTGGCCCACTGGGCGTGGTTTGCTGATCCTCCACTTAGAGCTTTGTGCTTAGAATGTGGCTTCATATCTCAACATGGATATGAAAGGGGACGCAATGCAACACTCTCCAGTTTTTTCTGACAGCTGTGACCTTAAAACACATTCCCTTTGAATGATTATGTCTTTTCTCGAAAATATACCCTCCAAATTTAGATACACAGACGTTAGAAGATCTGGCAAATGAAAGAGAATTGTGGATTACTCTTTGAATGTTTTAAAAATAAATAAAAACATTTTTGATTGGCATTATTGAACATATCAAAGTTTATTTCTGGCAGATTAAAAACCCAAGTGCTATTTCCTTCAAAATGAATAGACTGACACATACGTTGGACTCATTTGGCATTTCCGATGTGGGAAAAAATGAAAAAAAAAAACAAAACAAAAACAAACAAACAAACAAAAAACACACAAAGCCTTCAATATGACCAATTAATTTATTTCTCTTTAGCTTTATGGGAAGTCACCTAACTCATCTGTCTGTGTGCAGGCAAATATGTTTTCCATTGTTCCATGCTAGGATGCTGTTAAAGCTTGCTACTTCTTTAGTTATCCTTTATTACGCTGACAGGAAAACAAAGCACATGAAGACTAAATAAAAGTCATTTTCCCAAGGAAAATTTACAGTGGTGGTACATTTACAGTTTAGTCTTGAACAAAAAGGAGTATTTTGTATTTTCCATCTAGCTTGTTAGGGACACTTTTGTTCAGTATTAGTTACAAACATCACAGACATATCTATTATAAGAATGGTTGTAGGTCACGGAATGTCTACTCAGCCAGCTTGCACAATGAGAAACGTCCTTGTTGCCTATAATAGCCTTCACATAAAAAGATGAATAATAAATAATTCCACCTTGAGAGTGCACTGCTTTAGAACATTGAGTTGTAAGGTCTACAACGGGATTGGGCCAGAAATCACAAGATCTACATCTCTACCTATGGATAATGGGGAAGCTACCTTCTCTCCCTACCCCATTATTGACCTGCCTGATTCAGCTGCTACTTTATTTTCCAGAAAGGATTTATTGGATGCTCAGGGAGTTTTCTCAAGGCCTCCCACAAGCAGAGAAGAGCAGACAGAAATCCACAGAGTGTCTCACCCCTGCTTCAAGAAAAGGCAGTTCCGTTTTGAACTGTTTCCTATGTATTAAACCTCTGCATAACATTTCATCTGAAAGAATATTTCTGTAGTTTATGAAGTGTGCAAGTCAGAGATAGACATTGAAGAAGTTTGGGGAGGTGATTTCCAAACTACATGCAAATTAATAATTGCATCGATTTCCTATTGTGTTTTCTCTTGAATGTGTGTATGTGGGAATCCTTCTGGATTTAGAATACCCCTATTTGAATTATGTCTAATGATAAAAGTACTAAAAGAGATCAGTGGGAATGTGGGGTAAAGACTTCTAAACCTCCATTCTTCCTTAAAAGCAAAGAACGCACTAGCAAAAATGGTCAAAATCAATCCATTTAAGAACTTTTTCAGTTGGCCAAAGGCTTGAAGAAGAATAGAAGGAACATTTATTCAAAAAAAAAATAGCTGACTTTCAATCAAAACAGAAAGCTTTGTGGCATTTTCCTTGCCTTTTTCTGATCATCCTTCCCTCACCTCCATGGTAGCCTTGAAAAATAGCACTCCCACAATCATACTGAAAGCCAGCAACGTAGCTTGCACTCGAAGAGCCAGAATGGGTTTGGAGCTCCCTAACAGCACCATTCCTTAAAAAAAGAAAAAATGTCATTATCTGACTATTTACATCTGTAAATGGCTGCATTAAAAAAAAAAAAGTCTCAAATTACTAACTGAACTCCTCTGCTTTAACAAACTCAACAAAAGAGAAAAGCAAAGTAAACCCAAGGAAAACAGAAGGAGGGCAACAATAAAGAATAGAGTGACAATAAAAGAAAGAGAGAATAGAAAACAATGGAAATAGTGATAAAACCACAGTTGGTTCTTGGGAAGGATCAACAAAATTGACAAACATTTAACTAGAATTTCCAGGAGAGAAAGAAAGAAGATGCAGTTTACCAAGATCAGGAATTGAAGGCAGTTATTACTACTAACATTGCAGAAATAAGAGGGGGAAAAGGGATTGTGAAGGAATACTATAAACATCTGTATGCCAACAAACTAGATAATCTGGATAAAGAGGACAAATTCCTAGAAAGGCACAAACTACTGAAACCGAGTCAAGAAAAAATAAAAATCTGAATAGACTTATAAAAAGTAAAGAGATGGAATTAGTAGTCACGGAAGTCCCAACAAAAATTGTAGAGTCAGTTGCTTCTACAGCCAATCCTAACAAACATTTAAAGAAGAATTAACACTCATCTGTCTCACAGATCTTTTCTCAGAAGAGAGGAGAAAGGAACATTTTCCAACTGATTCTGTAAAGCCAGTGAGTTCCCTGCAACCAAAACCCAAAACAAAACACTCCGAGAAAATTAACATCTCATGAATATAGAAACCAAAAAAAAAAAAAAAAATTCTCCACTAGCAAAGTGAATCTAGCAACACATAAAAAGGATGATATTGCAAACCACATGTCTAAGAAAGGACTGATATCCAAGATGGGCAAGCAAGTCACACAACTCAGTAACAAAACACAAATAACCCAATATAAAAATGATCTTGTCTATACTCTATTTCTTGACAGTTATCAGTAAAATATTAAGCTCCACAGTCTCATCATCTTCCACTTCTTTCTCTGGCTGTTCATCCTCTTTGCCTTTTGTTTCTTCTTCCTCATCTCTTAGACATGTCAAGTTAGGATGGCCAAGAGCTCAGACTTTAGACCTACTTGCTCCCCCATGTTCTCTTTTTTGACTTGGACTTCACTTAAATGTTTTTCTCTCTACCGGAGCACTCCTCTTACGTTTGTGCTTGTATTTCCAACAGTATCCTTAACATCTTCACTTGTATTACCAACAAAACCAACTACTTCCAGTTTCTACCGTCTAATTAATGATGAGTTGACCCGCTCTAGTCAAGAACCCTGGGGCCATTTTTGTCTCAAATCTAACATCAAATCTAATAACAAGTTATGTTGGAGCTTGCTTCAAAATATATCCAGGTGTGCCTGGCTGGCTCAATCAGAAGAGAATGCGATTCTTGATTTCAGGATCATGAGTTCAAGCCCCATGTTGGGTATAGAGATTACTTAATTACTGACCTACTTAATTCATTTTTTAAAATGTCCAGAATATTACTACTTCTCATCACTTATACTACCACTCATGCTCAAGCCATCATCCTGTCTTCTGTGACTTATTCTTAAAACCTCCTGACTCATCTTCCTGTTTTTGTCCTCACCCTCTTTCATTCAATGTACAATTTTCCACAGTTGCCAGTTTTCCTATTAAAAGATAAATTACATCAGTTGTTTACTGATCAAAAGCCTATAATGTTCCGAATCTTACTCAAAATAACATCCACAATTTTATAGTGGTCTACAAGGCCATACAAAATCTACACCCATTATCTCTCTGACCTCACCTCCTAATGCTCTCCCTTTTTTTCATTTTGCTTCAGTCCTTCATCCATACTGGTTTCCTTCTCTTCCCTGTCTGTTTCCCACTACTTTACTAGTGTTTCCTGTGGTAACCTTTCAAATAAACTAATTGTACTAGAATCCTTATCCTGAAGACTCTTTTATTTCTAAGAAGGTAACCTTAGGCATTCCTTCTGATTTTTGGATCACCTGCTACTCAACTGGCTACAATGAACTTACTGTTGGTCCTAGGATAAATGTTGACAACCTCAGCCATGTTACATCGTCAAAATTTCTGGCATTTGATGATGGCAGATTGGGGTGGGGTGGAGATAGAACTGGATACACTGGCCCATGCAAAAGCTCCAGCACTTGAGAGGCAGAAAGTCAATGGTAGTTAAAGGAAGGTGGGTTTAGTTGACTCTTGTTAGATGTCATTGAAACTCTGGAAGAAGAAAACTACAGACATAGGTGGGTCAACTCTCAGTTTAATTCTACTATTAAAGCCAGAATTTAAAATTACTCATTTACTGAAACTGATGGTAGATTTTCCGAAAATCCAATTCCAGGATGGGACAGTTTGCAAAGTTAGAAACGTAGCTGAATGCACAGTCCCAATAAGTCTCTTATGTTGGTGTTTGTTTGGACCCAAACAGGGAAGGGACTTAAATCTTGAGGAAAGGGATGGGACTTTCTGGTGGACTGAGAACCAGAAGCAGCCAGGTTCCTCTGAGTCTTCTGAGGAGGCAGGAATGACCACCTTCTCCTTGCTAGATATTAGCAGTCTTCTCTTACCTAGAGATCATGCTAAATCCTTACTTGTGGCAGATGCCTCACAACATTATGTTTGCTCTCATCAAGAATCTTCCCCTAGTACTGTTTTTTGAGCAATAATTAAGGTAAGTCTCAGTATGTCTCGTTGTGGAGCTCTTGTCCCTGCTACAGGAGGAAAGATCTTATTTCCTAAAGTGCTAAAGGCACTCGCTAGCATGGATGGGTAGAACTAAGAGAACACCTTAGCAATTGCTCTGGAGTTTGCTCAACCCTGGTGGTAGATTGATCATAAGGATTGATAGTGGAGATTTGATTAATATGAGGGTACTCTTCTGTAATTTGGGGCGTAATGTCCCAGCAACGATCGCTAAAGCACAAACCAGTATACTGCTGGCATGGAGTGGATCATTGGAGCTTAACAAAAATTATGGCATATTGAAAATAAAGTGAAGATGACAGAACTGCCATGAAAAAATATATATGGATAAAAAGGCTCAAAGAAGTGAGCATGTTAAAATTGATATATTGTATAAAAAAAAAGAGAATCTACCAGCTGACCGTGTTCCCTGGGGAAGCCCCTAGAATCTTCCTTCAATGTGCTAGTTAGGGTACCAGCATTGTCAAAGGTTTCGTTGAAGACCTCTGTAGACCTATATGGACAGTGACAGATTCTGCTATGGAACTGGCTTCCTTTGTGCCATTGGTGGAATTGTTTTACTTACATGACCAACAGACCAGGAGCAGAAGAGGAGACTACTCTATCATCCATTATAAAGGAAAAATATGGCTGCTACTGAGTTTCCACATCGGAGCTCATTCTCTGAGCCAGAGCCCATGATTGGAAGTCTACAGGAAGCACCTCACATAGAAACTCCCCCGTGTCTCACTGAAGGAACCTACAGCAATGTGCCAGAACTAATGTACACCGGAGAAAGGGAATGCCCATACCTACAGCCAAGATGGTAAACCGAAAGCACGGGTAGGATGGCTGACTAGTGTCATCCTCAAAGGTTAAGTGGTGCAAGGGCCGTTGTTCCTGTCATATCCACATTTAAGCTTCTAGCTTAGTGTCTGCACAGCAAAGTAGGGCCATCATGGATGATAGCGAGGACTATTAACTGAGCAAAGTGGTAGCCCTACCTACAGAGGCTGTACTGGATGTGGTGTCTTTCCTCGGAAAGGTCAACATACTTTCTACAACTTGGTATGCGACTATTTACCTGGCTTTATTCGGTGAAAATGTTCTTTAAGATATCAATCCAGCAGAAGAATCAGAAGCAGTTCGTCGTCACCCAGGATAGACAGCAGTACAAGATAACGTGCTTGGCCCAAGTGTATGTGCCTTTGTCATAGTACAGTCTGAAGGGACCCTGACTATCTGGAAATTCCGCAGAATATCACACTGGCCTACCATTTTGATGACGTTATGCTAATTGGGCATGGTGAGATAAAAGTGGCCAGCATTCTAGTAAGATCTACATGCACCAAAGACTGGGAGATAAGGCATGCAAAGTTTTAAGGGCTGTCCCATCAATGGACATTTTAGGGCTATAGTGAATTCCATGCCCAGACAACCTGTTCAAGGTAAAGGATGAGATTTTGTGCACTGCGCTCTGTGATACTAAGAAAGAGAGGCTTAGTACTTGCTAGACCCCTTTGAATTCTGAACACAGCACACATTAAACATAGGAATAGAACTTTGATCTATTTATTGGGAGCCTGAGAAGTTTGGGTGGGAATAGTAGTAAATCCATCATGAGTTGGAGACCGAACATTCAGGAATGAACTTGAGCAGATCCAGAGGGCGTTTTATTTGGGCCCATGGGATTTTAATTTATGAAGGTGACTGAATGATAACATGGAGAGGCCAACACCAGTGAAGGAAGATTGATTACTTACATTTCTCAAGAGAGCATAGGGGGAAGGCATCAGATTTTGATCAAGAAGTAGAAATGGGAGCAATGGGAAAGCCTAGGTGAGAGCCTTTATTTGGGTTTCTATGGAAACGGCAAAGTAGGGCAAAGGAAACAGTTTAGGACTGGCCGGTTTGAATAATTCTGGCAGGCAGGGGGCTATAGGGGTGCGATATAGTTGCCTGGTACCTGGCTTTGGTGATTTAGGGAAGGGGAAATATTGGCTTGGTGTGTAAGAGTCAGATAAGGAGGTGGTCGGGACCTATGGGTTTGAGATTATTGGTTGACTATGAAAAGCATACTTGTAGGCAAGCTGTTATTATCTTTGGGAATTAGCTAGCCCTAGGAGGGAAGTGTCTCTCAAGGTCATCCCTCAAATGTCAAAGCATAAGATACAGCAAATTAAGAACACGATTAATACAGAGGATACAAATAAGTTGCACAAGCAAAGAGCTCAGACCCTGTGTCACCTACCTCAGATGCACTGACACAACTCCCTCAGCTCACACAGGTGGATTCACTGAGGCTGCCGAAACCAACCAACAAAGTAAGATAAAACTGATGCCTGGGTCGTGCATGATGAGAGGTTGGCTAGATATGTTGATGCAGCCAAAAGTACACTGTTGAAGATTACAGTTTCAGTCAGGGTTGGCCGTGAGAAACAGTAGAGAGGAGTTGTTCCCCCCACATAAAGAGATTCCAGCAATATACGAGGTCCAAGGCTAGCAAACTTTCTCTTGAAGAGCCAGATAGAACATTTGGGGGACTTGTGGACCACTGGGTCTTTTTCGTAACTACTCAACCGTATCCTTGTAATGTGGAAGCAGCTATCGATGATACTTAAACAAATGGGTTCAGCTGTGTTCTAATGAAATTTTATTTACATAAACCAGGTGGCAGGACCATTGGCCACAGTGTGCTGATGCTTGCACAAGGTTATCAATGTGGTATGGAGAAAAAATTGGCTGAAATAAGAATATACATAGATTCTAGCGCAATGGCAAATGTCTTGGCTTGTTGAGGGGAGCACAGAAGCAGGAAACTTGGAATTTCAGAGATAGGAAGTTCTATGGACCCATGAGCATAAAGTGTGTGTGGATCTTTGAAAGTAATATCAATGCCTACTGAGGCATATCTGTCAAGAGGATGCACAAAACAACAAGGGAATACAATAACTTGATGAGGGGAGCTACACCCTCTTCTGTCTTTGCTTACCCTGAGGACGGAAGCAAGACCAGTGATTCGCAAAGGCTCCATGAACAAAGTAGCTACTGTGGCCAGAGTGGAGAATATGAGTCAGTGCAAGCACATGAGTTCCCTTTCACCAAAGGAATTATAGCTCCTACCGGAGCTTAGTGTCCAACCTATTAACAGCAAAGACTAGTGCTGAGCTTTCCTTATGATTCGGACTCTTAAAAAGGCCAGCAAATTACTTGGTGGTAAGTAAGTTAGATCTGTCTCCTTTTACTACCTAAAGCAATGGCTTCTGCTTGGTCAGCTGGGGATTTTCATGCTGTGTGGGATTAGTGGGCAAAGGAAGGAGTGACCAGGCTGGACAAGATGGGACCCTCATTACCACAAAGAGATAGAGTTTGATAGAGTTTGGATAAATACTCAGGAACAAAGGTCTGGATATACCCCAGTGCCCAGGCAACCTTGGCCAGAAGGAATAATAGTCCAGGGTGATGGGAATATAGAATAAGTGGTAAGGGATAGAGAGGACAAAAATCAGTTATAACTTTGGGAATGAGCGGGCCAGCAGGGACTGTAACTCTTCCCCTTAAAACTCCTATCATAGACCTTTTTTTGTTAAGTGTTTGTGACTACCCCTTGAAAAATAAGTAACCTGACAGAATGAAGTTGCAAGTGGTGAAATATAGCAGATGCTTCAGTGCCTTGCCCTTGTCCCCTGAGCATGTAGCTCTACATGCTGAAGGCTTCTCTGGTGGGAATATGGGAGTCTCTTCCATGGAGCACCTAGTCCAGCTGTTGGGGCGTGCTGCCTTTGTGCTGGGCAAACAGACATGCCATAGCATTAAGTACTCCAGTCACAGCCCTCAACCACTAAGGAGAAGGGAGTTGATGTATAAACACCAGAGATTTCTCAGGTCATTCCCAGGGGGACTGAGCTCCAATGCCCACGGTGGTAACTGACTAGATTAGACACTATACTTTTCTCGGCTCGGTTCACCTCTATTCTATGTCTCAAGACCCTACTTCTTTACTGGTATTTCCTGAGATTACTTCCCAAATAAGCTACCCCAAGCTAAATCATTTTTCTGGAGAAACTCACACTAAGTGATCCGTCCAGACTGGTGAAGCATTTTGAGGGAACCACTGCAATTAGAGACACAGAATTCCAGAAGACTCTAGAACTCTTTAAATCTGCAATTCTGAAAAATGTAAACAATATAACCAGTCTCCTCACATTTTATCGGTGAAGCAAGGCACAGTTCACATTAGCTAGCTGAGTCTAAACTACTCTCCTAATTTCTAGTTAACTGCCTTAGCCTGCCCACCTAACTCTCATTTTTAATTCACTGCGGCCTCTAAGAGCACCTATGGAAAATCTAAAGAAGCTACAATTATTCCCAATAAGATAGAAAAGGATGGAGTTCCCATAATTTTGATGAATTGTATATTATCAGGAATTATTCAGAGATTGTTGGAACATGAATTTTTTCCCATTAGTGTGTATAAATACATTCATTAGAGCAGTCTATGATGTATTTACTAGAGAGTAATAACACAAACAAAAATCTGACTTCTCTAAGAAATTATGTCTCCTACTCTCAGAGACTTTAAAGTCATCTCCCTTCAACTAACTATTTCATTTGTTTGCTTTTAAGACCCTTGGTTTTTTTTTCCCCCCACAAAGTAATACATAGTCTTGACAAAGAATATGGAAATACAGACATAAAACCATCAAGTGCATACCCTTTTTGGCCCTCTTCCCAGTCTTTTTCTCCATTTTCTTAAAGTGGCCTCTTTTTCCCACTCCTTGAATGTTTTTCCCGATATTTGTGTACTGGTGTATACACACACACACACAACTTGAATCACCTGAGCAAACACACCTTCAGACCAGGAGCACAGGCATGCACACGTTTACATATTTACGTAAATGAGGTTATACTACCACTACCCTATGCCCAGCAGCTTGCATTATTGACTTAATGGATCCCAGAGATGATTTATGTCAATGTGTCAAGAGCCACCTGTGTTGTATTTATTGTTTCCATTGTATTATATCATATGGCTGTACTCTAACTTTTAACTCTGTATATATTGATGGATTTTAAATTCCTTTCTGATTTATTTCCTATTACCAACAATAACACTGTAATCAACATTCTTATATGCTTACCTTGTGAATATTTCAAAGGACAGATTATTAGAAGTGGGATTTTGGAGTGTGATGGGGCAGCCATTTTAAACTTAGTGAGAAAATGAGAAATTCTGCTCCTCAAGTTACTGTAACATTTATTAAATGCCATTATTATTATTTCTTCTTAAAGTTCTTTTTTAGAGTTTAGAAATGTTTAGATTTTAGATTTTAGAAAGACAGAGAGTGAGCAGGGGAGAGGGACAGAAGGAGACAGAGAGAGAGAATCTTAAGCATCAGACTCAGCACAGAGTCTGATATGGGGCTTGATCCCATAGCCCTGCGATCATGACCTGAGCCAAAATCAAGAGTTGATGCTCAACTGACTGATGCATCGAGGCACCCCCCCATTTCTGTTACTTTTGGAGATGTCCTGTTTACCTGTAATTACATAATACTATTACAAATATTTTCCTTGTTCTATCAATTTAGACAAAATTGTATGACTGCTAATATTTATTATTATTTAATACACCTGTTGATTATTTGCATTTCTTCTATCATGAATTGTAGAATCGCCTTTTTCCTACTGTATTATTTAGGTTGAAATCTGTGACTCATAAGAGCATTTGTATGTTAGGGACATTAATTCTGGTTGCAACATTGCACATATTTGCCAAGCCTTTTTTTAAAACACTTTGTTAATATATTTTTTGTCTGATAGAGTGTCATATTTTCATATATGGAAATCACTCACAATCAAAATCAAATTACAAATATTTGGAGCATTTATTTAATAATTGAATTTAAGACTGTCAGGCTCCTTTCAAGAATCTCTCTGATGACAATTATATAAATTTTGGTGAGCAAATGAGATTTCTATTTATATTTGCATTTTTAAATTATTTAAAAACTGTCACTCAGTCTGTTCACACATACCATATTTTAGGCAAAATTTTAGGCATTGGCAGTAGAGCCATTAACATGTAATTACACTTTGCTTTTTTTTTTTCTCCCTCCCTCCAGGTAATATCTTAAGACTTACAGGCTAATACATATATAAAAAGGAATCTCACCATCAGAAATTAGTCATTTTTCTTATATCTCTGGTTCTTATTAGCAGCACTCCTAATACTCTCAATTATTTAGGTTGACTTTTATGGCTGCACCTTTTCTAATTTCCTTTTCCTTTCCCCTATCATTGCATAAATAATTTGTCAACTCTTGCTTGGACTGCATGTGCAAGTGTTCCCTTTTTCTTCCCTCTCCTCCATTTTTATACCCTCATCAAGTCGGCCTGCCTTGACTCCCACTCACTGCTCCATTCTGAATATGCCCTGCTGTCCAATGGAAAATGTTAGACTATAGCTCTGATCATACCACAGCCCAGATCAAATCCGTCAAGTCTTTTCCCCCACCCAAACTTTCAAGAATAAAATCTAGGCCTAGGATTCAAGGGCGACACTGAAAAATACATGGCAAAATGTCATTTATCTCTGAAAAACAATTCCTTCCTTATTTTAAAAAATATAAGAAGTACGTATTAAAAAGGAGCATGGATAGGCAGATGACCGACAGAAGGAGGGGTGGTAGAACAGAGGAAAGATTACTAGAATAAAAGTTTCATGAACGCAAGTTGTGTTTTTCCATCATTCCATATCCACAGTGCCTAGAATAGTACATCGTGCACAGCATGCCCTCAGTAAATATATTTTTTTAATGAATGTCAAAGGCAGAGACACAGACAGTGATATGGATTGTTTGGGGGTTGGCAACCAAGAGTATGGACTCAGGTCTTCCTGTGTGAGCAGTGGTACTATTGATCAAAACGGCTCAGGGATAAAACCTTTTATAACAATAACTGATAATAATTTTTCAATGTTTATCACGTACTAGGCATTTCTAAATGGTATGCATTCATTATATTCCTTAATTCCCAAACAGACGTATGTTATAAATGTATCATTTCTTCTCATTTTAAAGATAAAGAAACTGAGGCTTAAAAGGACTAATTCATAGGTCAGATGCCAAAGCTGAATGTCTGATAGAACCAGAATTTGAACATAGAGAGACTTATAGACTTTACCAGGAACTACAGGCTGCTGGGACCTAAGAATACATTTGGGCTACAAGAGCAGTAGAGAAAAGTTATCATAAGAAGTACAAAACATAAATACATAAATACTATGTACTATCAGTTTCAAAAATGCCAACGTATTAAAATTTAAAAAAAATACATAAATTATTGATTATTCTATGGTGAGTCCTTTTAGGTTTTTAGTGATGACACATTCTAATGCTATGAAAGTTTTTCTAGGGCAGAGAAAATTATGGAAAGTTTTATCATTTATTTTGAAAAATTAATTCTTTTTCCAAGAGAAAACTACAGAATGAGCATATGCAAGAATAGACATAATAATCTTACACAAATTGCCATGCGTACAATCCAATAGTATATTAAGCTTATAATTTACTTTGTCAAAACAGAGTTTCCAGGTTAATTTAATATTAAGAAATCTCTTTCCATAATTAGATCATTATGCAGAAGGAAAAAAAAATGTATGCTCATATTTTTTGACTCTGAGCAAGCCCATGGAAAAATGGACCAATTATTTCTGGTAAAAGCTAAAAACTAGTATCATAAAGATGGGTTCTTGATATAATAACAATTATCTATCCTGAACCAATGGTTGACCTTACAGTGGAAAGCAAAAAAGCAGAGGGGTTCTTGGGGTGCCTGGGTGGCTCAGTCGGTTAAGCGTCCAACTTCGGTTCAGGTCATGATCTCATGCTACATGAGTTTAAGCCCCCCATCAGGCTCTGTGCTGACAGCTCAGAGCCTGGAGCCTGTTTCAGATTCTGTGTCTCCCTTCCTCTCTTCCCCTCCTTAGCTTGTGCTCTGTCTCTCTCACTGTCTCTCAAAAATAAAGAAATGTTAGGGGTGCCTTGGTGGCTCAGTCAGTTGAGCGTCCGACTTCAGCTCAGGTTGTGATCTCACACTCCATGAGTTCGAACCCCGCGTTGGGCTTTGTGCTGACAGCTCAGAGCCTGGAGCCGACTTCAGATTCTGTGTCTCTCCCTCTCTCCACCCTCCCCTGCTCATGCTCTGTCTCTCTCTGAAATAAATAAAAATATTAAAAATAAATAAATGTTAAAAAATTTTAAATAAAGCAGGGGAGTTCCTATTACATTTGGACATTTCAGGATATGGCAAGAAGTGTGATTACTCCAGTATTATTCAATATTATTCCCAGTAGAGAAAAAAAAATCTATCTACATATATATATGTGTGTGTGTGTGTGTGTGTGTGTGTGTGTGTGTGTGTGTATAAAGAGAGAGAGAGACTAAGAAAAATAGTTTTATTTTCACGTGATATATATATTGTGCTATAGTGTTTGGAGTGGAGATGGCTACTTAAAGAGATGAGCCATATGCAAAACTGATTTTACATCTGGTGTTTCAATTTATTTTGAAGAAATCAGTGGTCACACAAATGGTGTCATGGAAGGATGAAAAAACTCCTTCTGGTTCATTGACAGCAGCATCTTGCTGCAGGATCGATAGAACTTTCATGAAGACCTAGAAGTCCCACCTCAAGGCGTAGGCTCAACATCCCACACGCGTGTTGGATGGAGTGCTACAGATGTATGGATGGAGTCTTTTGTGGAGATCTTCTCTAGCTTTCACCTTTTCTAATGGCCTCTGGGTAAAAGTGAGACCCAGGTTGTGACATAGCAACACAGTGAACCTATTAACGAATTGAAGTAAAGCACATAATAGGAATTTGAAACACATTTTGCCCATCCCACTTCAGACTTATACGAAACCTGTACTCCTTTCTACTTCCCTCATTGCCATAAAGGCAAAGTAGAAAATAGGAAGGAGGTACTTGGTAATCCTGGTGGTTTATTTTATTTTATTTTATTTTATTTTATTTTATTTTATTTGACATTCCATGGTTTTTAGGCCCTCAGATAGAGATTCAGGCATCTCTGCAAGTCTCACACTTTTCTACAACAGTATGGTATCCTAAATTTTTGAATACTTCCTCTTTTCCCACTCTGGACATCAAAAATCCTAAAATAGTGAGCTTTAAGTACTCAAGTACAAACCACAGGAGAAGTGATTCTAAAAGTAAAATATATGCCCAAGTATTATGCTAAGGGAAAAAAAATGGCAAATTTAGAACATTTTAGGCCCTTTAAGTTCAAGTTTCCAAAAAACCATACCTTGATTTTGAATGAACATTTTGTTTCTGATAGAGGCATCTCATGAAACAGTCCTGCATTGCTGCTACCCACATCTATCTAGAAACTGAATGCTCAAATCATAACTCAATTAAGTGCACTAGAATTAAGTGTGCTAATGTAGAAAATTAAAAACAAAACGATTTCTATTGGATCATTTTCATGAAATTAGTATACAGCTAGGTATAAAAATACACAGGTAGACTTCAGGTTCTTAGACAAATTGGCTTGCAGGATAACAATTTCCTGCTGAGAACAGTTATGAAAGCTGGACACAATACCCCTACACCCCCCCCCAAATTTTTTATTTAAGGGTACAAAGAGAGCCAGAACTTGAGCAGTCAAGCTTCCATAAAGAAAGAATGAAAGACATTTCTATATTGGAATGAGCACGGTATTTTATACTGCTTCAGAAGTAGCATATGGCAAGAGTTGGAGAGCCCACGCAGAAAGCCAAATCTAGGAGACTAAAGATATTAGAAGGGCTTTTGGCAGCTTCAGTGGTGGCAGGGAGAGGAAAATTGGAGGTCACAGCCAGCCAGGAAAGAAAGCTCCTGGAATAAATCCAAGGAGTAAGGAGGGATAAGAAAAAACTGAGCCCATATAAAGACTGATAAGTTAGTTTATTATTAATTCAAGGCCTAATTAGAATAATATGATGTGCCTCTATTCAAACTACCTGCCAGAAGCTAAGGAAGTTTTGGAACCCCTACACTGTTTTGGTCTAAATGTCCAGCATTTACTATACAAGCACACAAATGAAACAGCGACATCAATAACAGAAACCTCCCCAGCCAAAACAAAAAACAAAAAACAAAAAACAAAAACAAACAAACAAAACAAAACAAAACAGACAATAGAAATAAATTCACAGGTGATCTAGATATTGGAATTATCATGCAAAACTTTACAATAACCATAATTAACAAGATAAGATAACAGAGTGATTGACATTTTATTTTTTTTTATTTGTATTTAAATGTTTATTCATTTATTTTGAGATAGAGAGAGAGAGAGAAAGAGAGAGAGAGTATGTGCAGGAGGGGCAGAGAGAGTCAGAGAGAATCCCAAGCAGGTTCCGTGCTGTTAGTGCAGAGCCCAACATAGGGCTCGATCCCAAAAACCTTGAGATCATGACCAGAGTAGAAATAGAGAGTTTGAAGCTTAACTGACGGAGCCACCCAGGCACCCCCGGGGTGGTTAACATTTTAAACAGGGAGTTGCAATCTATACAAAGGGAACAGATACAAATCCTGGGAACTAATGAGTCAGACTTTTTATTAGGACTACACTAGGTGGGTGTAAGGGCAGATTGGACACTAGGGAGTAAAGGATTGTAAATAAAATGGATTTGCAGGAAAATAATCCAGACCAAAGTAAGAGAAAAATAGAAACTATATATGGAAGAGGACTTAGGGAAAAAAAAAAACAAAACATGTAATTGTTTTCCCAAAAGAGAGTAGAGAGAAAGAGAGATTAAGGCACAAACAATGTTTGAAGTGATAATGGCCAAGTATTTTCAAAAGTTGAGGAAAGATATCAACAAGAGGTACCACACCAAACAGGATAAACACAGAATGAATAAATAAATAGGCACAATGTAAGAGAGTGGAAGAAAGCCAATGAGAAAGTGAAAATCATAAAAACACCCACAGGAGAAAACCCCGCATCTTTTATTTTTTATCTATTTAAAAAATTTTTTTACATGTTTATTTATTTTTGAGACAGAGAGAGAGAGGGAGCGTAAGCAGGGGGAGGGGCAGGGAGAGAAGGAGACACAGAATCTGAAGCAGGCTCCAAGCTCTGAGCTGTCAGTACAGAGACCAACGCGGGGCTCAATCTCACAAACTGTGAGATCATGACTTGAGCTGAAGTCAGACCCTTAACTGACTGAGCCTTCCAGGCGCCCCAAAACCCCACATGTTTTAAAAAGCAACAATGAAATGACAACTAACTTCTCAGAAAAAAATTGAACCTTGAAGATGATGGGATGGCATGTAAAATACGTAGTTTTTCCACCTTCTGAAAGTTTTCTTAAAGATAGTCCCCCAAAAGTTAGTTATATAATGATTAGATAATGATTATATGTAGAGAAGAGTGCCTTGCATTGATAGAATTCATCAGACCAATCCTTCAAAGTTAATACATTTTTGAGAAAAAAGCCACAGAGCAGACAATGGCAAATTTAGGCAGTGACTAGGAGGGAGAGAAATGTCTGAAGCTGAAGACTGGATCCAGAGAAAACATTTGATGTGTAACAATCCCCAGCAGAATGAACATGTTAACCTACCTTTTAAAGATGCAGCATGTACACTCTCTGTCAGTTTACATATCCATTTCCTTGATCTTAGCCCTTGTTATTTATAACCAAAAGGTCTTAGTTTTTTTTTCCCTCAGTCTAAACAATGAGTCTTAACTGTTTTTTTTTTTTTACTGCATACTTGTTTTCTCACATATACTTTGCATAATGTTAACTTCCTGTTTTTTTTTTAACTTCCTGTTTGTTTGTTTGTTTCTTAATGGCAGTAACCCTATGGGACTGAGGCTCCATGCCTCTGTCTTGCTTCCAACTATGTCTGTGCTCCTTATGAGCTGCAGTTCTCAGCGGATCAATAAACTCTGTGACATGTGGTGAGCAGAAGGCACTTTAAGCCCCTTTTAGCTGAAGGAGTCTCCTGGGTGTTCAATTCTGAACCAAAAATAGATCCCCCCACTTCTCTTGCTGGCTGCTTCCTGGGGAGAACATCAAATACTGCCCCAGCAGCGATACTAAAGATCAGCATCATCCAACAGCTAGACGCTTATACCAGCCTTCACGAGTGAGAAAGGTGTAGTAAAGAAAGGAAGACAAGAAAAGGAGAGGGGTCACAATAAAAAGTGAAGAGAAGGTGATGGGAATCCTAGTTTATGGAGGCCAAGCCATTGCGAATTTTATTGACCAACTATTGTGCACAAGGTACTGTTCTAATAGTCACAAGAAGTCTGCAAAGAAGGTATTTACATTTAATTCCTGGTCTATCCAATGAGCACATAGATTTGTTGGAGTCTGCGTACAAAATTACTTGAACTTAAAACATTTTGCTCTAATACCAAAATGACTATAACATAGAGTTGCTATTTTTTTTTTTCTTTCTTTCTCTCCAGTTTACCAAATCTGTGTCTGGATCCTACTTCTAATAGGAACATATATATCATCAAAACACTTAGAGACTCTGTCTCTTAAATAAATTATTAAAAGAAAAATTTTACTATTATTTAACGGCACATTCGCCTTCACAAAGGTAAATGTGGTCTGTTGTTGAATTAATGGTAGATGTTTATCTTTAGTTTTATTTAAGTCACCCATGATCACAGCATGGGTAGGTCATGGTTTTCATTCTCTCCTCCTAATTCCAGAAAAATTTCTTTTCAAGACAGCTCTATGTATCAAAGCTGGACTCTTATGATTGTGTTTGTCCCGCTAGCCATGTGTCCCACTACATTTTGTATAGACTGTCCACACCCCCTGTTGTTTTGAGCCAGTACACACACTTCTCAACCCAGCACTTAAAATTTGCTCACATAACTGAACAGAGGGCTCCGGGGGGTAAATGCTGTCCCTTTAAGACCAGAATATTGTCTGGCACATGGAAAGCACCAGAAAATAGCACTGTTATTTTTATTAGGCTTTCTTTACTTACTGATCCCCACATACTTCAAGTTTGAAGGGCTGGCCAAAATCCCGGCCAAGTTTAATTTGATTCTTTTTAAACGAAAAATGAAGATGAATTTTATGACACAGGAGACTTCAGCCGGAGGTTAGGTACATCTCTATTGCCCTTTGTCCTTTACCAAATGATATTAATCAACAATTGGATAATACTTACACTAAATCCAGCCCTCCACTGACATGCTTTAGCCCTTTGCTTTGTGAGAGTTTTTGTTTTGTTTCCCCAAAGTCTGAGCAGTCCTTGACTCACGGTTTGGGAGAAAAACAAAGACAAAAGGTTTTTCTTTCTTACTATAGATGATTTTTCAAAGGGAAGACCTATTTTGTAAGCTATCTCATAACTACATTAGGCCATTTGAGGTTAGTTGACAGGATAGGTTCCTGTCCATTCTTGTAGCTGCCGTAACAGTGAGCAGATAACACATCGAAGCAAGTTTTTGTTCATTTATTTTTTTCCTTCCTGCCTTCCTTCCTTCCTTACTCCCTCCCTCCCTCCTTCACTCCCTCTCTTCTTTCTTCTTTCTTTCTTTCTTTCTTTCTTTCTTTCTTTCTTTCTTCTTTCCACAGGAGCTCTGCAAGTGTTGTTTTTTGTAGTGCAGCATGAGAAATTCACATTCCAAAGAAGGGAAAAGATACATCTTAGTACAACTTTCTTAACAGACATTGTTTGCCTTTTGCATCTTTTATTTATTTGTTTATTTATTTTTGAGTAAAGAAAGTCTCATTAATTATAGAGTGGGTATCAGGAGACCTGTACAGGGAAAAATTACCGAGGGTCTTTTAGAACAGTCCATCAGTTAATTGACTTTGAATTTATTGAATTTGTCTTCATTACTGCAGACAAAATGGCGAACAGAACAGTTGTCACTGCCAACATGGAATTTGTAGTTCAGTGGAGAGACGGCTGAAAATTAACATGTTTGTTTTACCGATAACTGCAAAGGCACGATGCACTGATAGAGACTATTAGCAGCTTTTGTCTGGGGTGCTAGGGAAATATGGATACGAAGGTACTTTTATGAAAGTTCACGCATGATTCAGAACGTCATCTAGATTCTCACTCCCCAATGAACTACCATCCATCCTTCACAACACAGCTCATGTGAAGTCTTGTCGGCATAACCACGGCCATACCCTCCTCTACAGTATGCTGCTTACCGTGTATGCTCATTATGAGGATTTACCACATTGAGCTGTCATGAGATAGCCTTCTTCCATGTGCATTTATACTAGATTGTGAGCTCCCTGAGGGCGGGCGCATGCCCGTGGTGCCCAGCACAGAGCCAGCCACAGAAAACACCCTCGACATACTCATTGAATTGAATGGTAATACGGTCATATGTGTCCAGAACGGGGAGTACGACTTGTTGGCTTCCTGTGTTGTTTTGTTTTGTTTTTTCAAACTTCAAGGCTTTGGAAATCAATATGTGCACAGAAACCATATTTGGTGAGTGTCCGAGGACAGATCAAGGTGTTCGCTGGAAGCCGAGAGGAAATATTAAACATTAGGAGGTGTGTTCCCCTAACAGAAGTACAAATAAGTTGTTTGGATGGGAAACACTTTTATACAGAATATTCTCATGTGCTTGTTTTCATTAGCAGCGGTCTCAGGTGTTTTCTTCCAACTCATCATTTTTTTCTCTTGACTGTCTTTTCCCCGTGCTGTTGAAATATTAGCCAGCTCTTCTGATGGGCATCGGCGTTACCAGCTTTATCAAGCATGACATCTCCTCCTAGTTTCTAATATCCCTCACAGATGGTGTTTCTCAACATGAACTACTTTGTCAAACATGACATTTACTTACAAGGTTTCTGAGGGGGGGATTAGAGACTTCCTCATAATTTTTACTGGTACAGGTCTTTTTTTTTCATAATTCCCATTGATAATTTATTAGTCATGCTACCTTGCTTCTTTGGAAGTCCACGGTGAAGAAGTTTAAAATTTATGCTTCGTAGATTAGCTTAAATAAACCACTTCTGCTTTGATTCCATTTTCATTACCATCTAGAAAAAAATCTTTCTGACGGTTCCTAAAACTCAAGCAAAAGAACCAATTTTTTCTCAGCAGGCTTGTGTGTGTGCGTGTGTGTGTGTATACACACGCATATGCTTGCCTACATGTCTAATCGTATACTTGAAACATTTTGCTGTCATGTATGATTGGTATTTTGAGCACGGAAGTGTGTGGTTATGGGAACTAACAATTAGAAAAACGTAGGGGCGCCTGGGTGGCTCAGTTGGTTAAGTGTCCGGCTTCGGCCCAGGTCACGATCTCGCGGTTTGTGAGTTCAAGCCCCGCGGTGAGCTCTGTGCTGACAGCTCAGAGCCTGGAGCCGGCTTCGGATTCTGTGTCTCCGTCTCTCTCCGCCTCTCCCCCACTTGTGCTCTGTCTCTCTATCAAAAAGTAAAATAATTTTTTTAAAAGAAGAATATAGAACACAAAAAGCTGTGTATGTGCTTATGTGTGTGTGCATTTGCCTTAACAAAATTGAGAAAAATAGAAAAAAAAATTAAAGAACATTTTGTCTGCGTTTTGTTAACTATAAAGTTATTTGGAAATATCCACTTAAAAGATTAATTTTTAAACAGATGTTTAGTGTCATGTGGAGAGAGCTTCTGGCAATGTTAAAGATTTTTCAGTTGCACTCTGTGGGGGTAGCACTAATCCCCAAATCCTTTCTTTTCTGCACTGAGTCCTGACACCGGTACCATATGGGAGAGGCCCTTCTCGGTTCTGGTTTTAGCTTTGTCTATTTTCTTTTCATTTCTCACTGGGAAGCAATAGATCCTGGCCCATGGCCTGTTTGTTGCTTCTCTTCACAGCCCTGGCCCTATAAACTTCCTCTCATTGTCCCCTGAAAGAACACTAAACACTGCCTTCTTTCGACACCTTTCCAGAGTCACTGAGAAGCAGACTGCACCATTGTTCTTGAGGCATTAAGACTCTATTGGGTCACACATGGCTAAATTAGCATTTAGGAAATATTATTTGGAGACAAAAAGTAATTGTAAGGATAGAAAAGAGATCAAAGGCTTCCTGGACAGCCAATGATCCTTCACACGTTGGATGATGAGATTCAATATATACTTTGCCTTTGCAAATCTACGGAGAAAAAGAAAATGTGCTTAGAAAAATAGGATGTGGGATATGAAGAGTTCAAAATATTATTAAAGAAACTCATAACACATCTGAAACCCAAAGTTCACTAGCCCTTACAAAAACCAGAGCTCATTTGTTCACAAAAAGAAAAGTATGAAAAATAAATTGCAAGTATGTTAATAATTTAAACTCAGCCACACCAAAAGAAAATGTAATGGCAATTTTAGAAATTAAATTAGTCACTTAATTGCAGTTTTAAAGACTAACACCAACTATAGTGTAAGAAGTTAGACATTAACTAGAAATCATTACAAATTAGTTTTACATGATTAGTTAGGACCAATTTCAGGGCTGGATGTGAACTGTTTTAATCATTGGAATTTGCTATTTTTTCCTCGTGTCCTTAATTTTCATCTTGACTCTTCTCAGGATTAAAAATCTAGAGTGTGTTTCTCCAAAAGTATCTGAAAGATTATTCTTTTCCCTCTTTCTTGTTCTTGTGTATTTGTTCTGGTAGCATGCTGAGGTAGAAATCACTTTGCATTTCAAGTAAAGTTTAATTGTCTGAACTCCATAGTGTTGTCAGAGACAGAATAGAAAATTGCTTCTTTCCTTGGGCACCACTGTCATTTTTTTTTTCCCAGTGAGAGCAAAGAGATGAGAAAATCACATCCATTGAAAGATCTTTGTCTCAGTCACCATTCATGAGAATCATCCATCATACACTCCTTGGTTCTCTTTTGTCATCCATAAGCAGTGAACTTTACTTCCTCCAGGAAATAAAATGAAGGAAAGGTAGTTGGTGCTTGACTGAATAACTTAGTATTTCTTTAGTCTGGAAGTACTTTTTATTTCTCTCTATATATGTATATGTTATATATTTATGTATAATATATTTATATATAATATGTTTATATATTATATATTTATATATTTTTTTAATGTTTATTTATTTTGAAGGAGAGAGAGACAGAGCATGAATAGGGGAGGGGCAGAGAGAGGGAGACACAGAATCTGAAGCAGGCTTCAGGCTCTGAGCTGTCAGCACAGAGCCAGACATGGGGCTTGAACTCATGACCTTGAGATGCTCCACCAATGAAGCTAGCCAGGTGCCCTGTCCCAATATTTTTTATATTCATTTTTTTTGTTTGAATGATGATTGATAGTATCTTTATTTAATAGGCTTCATACCCAGCATGGAACCCAATGCAGGGCTCGAAACCATGACCCTGAGATCAAGACCTGAAGTGAGATCAGGAGTCAGATGCTCAACTGATTGAACCACCCAGGTGCCCCAATAGTATCTTATTTTAAATAACATTTTTTTTTTACTTATGAAATATTCTGTTAACTTTCAAATATTCCCTGAATATAGCCTCTTGCATATAACAACCAAAACTACACATTTTCATAAAATAAACCTTCTTGTGCATTCATTATGATTATGCATTCAAAAATTAAAGACACAACATTTCTAAGAGTTCTTTATTATTGTACAATAAATAAATTTGAGGTTATTAGGTCGACATCGAATGCTAAGACTGGGCCCCAGCTTACAGTTTTGGTCTTGTTTCCAAATAGTCTTTCTTGACAATATCTTTCCCAAAATAGGTTAGTACATGTCCTAGCTACAAAATAACATTTGAGGTTACACGGGCACCTAAAGGTGATCTATATAGAGGAAACAAATAGAAAGAGTGAACCCCGTCTCCTAAGGGAAAGTCCAATATCTAAAGACCAAATCCTCAGGAAAAACAAAATCCTATATATGTTGGATAGAGTTGAAGGAAAATGTAACCAGAGACGGATATTAGAAATTTAGCTTCTCAATTCTTGTTGTCATGGGATACAAGAACAATATTGGAGTTTAGTCGTATCCATAGGAAGCTGTAGGCCAAGATGAGATCAGTTCAAATCCTAGAAGTTTGGGAGCTGAGAGGCAACTGCCTTAAAGTCAGACATGCCACTCTTGTATCACTCAGTTTATAGTATGTAGTGCTTACTAAATACAGGTTAAATGAATAAATGAATAATTTAATATATTATGATGTGCATATTCTTGTCAATTGCCTAGGATATCAGATTGGATCTTTCATGGTAATCCAAGATATCCAGAAGCTACAAATGGAGACTACGTATTTGGGACAAGGTGGGTCTGGTGGTGGTCTGGTACCTCTGGGCAGGAGAGTCAAGGATTGTTACTGCCTAAGGCAGTGCCCGAAAGTTGTATAATTGTATGATTTTAATGGAATCTAAAGGTAAATATAAGTCCCCAGAAAGGGGAGGGGTTACAATAAAATGTAAATGTCACAAAGGAGCTTAAGAAGCAGTCTTTGATCATTCAGAGAAACTATGAAAACAAGATGAGTCAGTAAGTCGAAGTCACAGCCTTGTTATTATATCTTTCAAGACTATTTCCCTTCCCTGCTCAGATGTTGGCCTCCACAAGTGCATTTTTTCTCATGACTGAAATACTGTTGAGACAATAGCCAAATCGTGGAAAAAACCTAAATGTCCATCAACTGATGAATGGATAAAGAAATTGTGGTTTATATACACGATGGAATACTACGTGGCAATGAGAAAGGATGAAATATGGCCCTTTGTAGCAATGTGGATGGAACTGGAGAGTGTGATGCTAAGTGAAATAAGCCATACAGAGACAGACAGATACCATATGGTTTCACTCTTATGTGGATCCTGAGAAAGTTAACAGAAACCCATGGGGGAGGGGAAGGAAAAAAAAAAGAAAAAAAAAGAGGTTACAGTGGGAGAGAGCCAAAGCATAAGAGACTCTTAAAAACTGAGAACAAACTGAGGGTTGATGGGGGGGTGGGAGGGAGGGGAGAATAGGTGATGGGTATTGAAGAGGGCATCTTTTGGGATGAGCACTTGGTGTTGTATGGAAACTAATCTGACAATAAATTTCATATAATAAAAAAAAATAAATAAAATTGAAAAAAAGAAAAAGAAATACTGTTGAGCAAATCACTACCCAAGGGGATGCCATGCAGAAAGGGTGTACACACAAATTATTTTGGTTGGAAAAGCAACATATCTACCATTACAAATAGATTACATTTAGTGTATTAGGAGCATTCACCTGGCTCTACTAACACAAGATTTTTTTCCATATTTACTTCTGGATCTGCAAGTTTCATTTAAAAACACAGTAGTGGAGCGCCTGGGTGGTTAAGTCCATTGAGCATCTTGGTCTTGATTTCAGCTCAGGTTCATCCCACGGTCATGGGATCCAGCCCCATGTCAGGCTCTGTGCAAAGCGTGGAGCCTGCATAAGATTTTCTGCCTCTCTCTCTCTCTCTCTCTCTCTCCCTCTGCCCCTCTCCCCAGCTTGTGCATGATCTCTCTCTGTCTAAAGTAAATAAATACACGAATTAGTTAAAAAAAAACAAAAACAAAAAACAAAAAACACAGGGCCCATCATGGCAAGTTACAGGGTCCTGTGATTTCCTTCCCACAGCCTCTGTGCCAACATTTTCCCATGACCTACCTCCATCTAACCACTCATACTCCAGGATAAATACCTCTATTTTCCACCATCTCTTCCTTGTTTCATACAATATTAAAGACAATGACGGTTCCTCAAGTCAAATTTGAAGAGGCTTCTTTTAAGGTGAGTAATGAGCACTGAAAAGAAAGCAAATCTTTGGGACACCTCACCTCAGGAGCATCGGAAAGGAAAAATATAGCCATTTCAGGAAGAAATATTGGATGGGGCTCAGGGCCACAGCTGCAGCAATGCACACTTGGCCAATTTAATTTTCTGTGTGTGTAGGGCCCTGTTCACAAAGTGACCTGAGAGGCCTGGATTAAAAATAACAGAGACATTAATTTTCTGTTATAATTGTCTCGGTTTGCATTTCATGGTTTGTTTTACTAAAGGTAGTTTCTTGAATTGTTCCCTTCTAAGGAACTTGGTGCATTTTAATGCTGGGCCGAGACACGTCCCCACTGCCTTTAGATGTTTTTAATCTTATCAGAGATAAGGATCAGGTAATTATGGAGCCAAAGAGAAGAGCCAGGTTACTTCAGAGCACTGGAAAAATCTGACTGTCAAAGCTACAACCATCTGGGGTAAGGTCCTGCTGTTGCAGACAGCTGTCAATCACTGAATGCATCAGGCTGAGCCTTAAGCAGATCTACTTGCTGAATTTTGTAACTGGGGGAAATTGCTACTGAGTATGTGTTCGGGTCAGAGAAGGTTTCCATAGATTTAGGTGGGGGCATATGAGAGCGCATTTTGGCTGCATTGGTAATGAGCTGTTTAGAAAGATTACTAGCACTAACGTCATTTTACTTTTGTGCCCTTTATAGTGTTTTTCTCCTGAACCATGCGTGGAGCCTGATGAATCATTTGCTTACTGCATTCCAATTATAACTAATGCTGCAAGATTCAAATGAAAGACAGGGTGGGGAGGAGATCGAGAGAGAGGGTCTATTGCTTGCTGGTGGCTGTGGAATCCACAACAATGAAAGGATACCATCACACGTGAATGGGCAGGGCCACGGATGGTACAGCTCCGTAAAAACGTGTCATGATTCAGTATAGCATGATTCGGAAATCTGCTAAGTCAGTACAATCCCCATCAAAATCCTGCCAAGACTTTTTGTAGCTATTAACAACGTGAGTTTCAAATTTGTGTGGGAAGGGGAAAATTATATGAAAAAATAGCAAAGTTGGAGGATTCACACTACCTCATGTTAAGTCTTGTTATAAAACTCTATTGATCAAGATGGTATGGAATTGGTCAAGGAATGGACACAAAATCAAAGGACAATAATGGAGAGTCCAGAAATAGGTCCACATTAATATAGTCTGCTTATATTTGACGAAGATATAAAACAATTCCATGAAAACAACAACAACAACAACAACAACAACAACAACAACAACAAATAACTAGAGTCTTTTCAACAAATGGTGCTGGAAAAATTAGACATCTATTTGGAAAAAAAAGGACATCAGCCTATTCGTCACATTTTGTATAAAATTAACTCAAAATGGATCATACACATACAAATAAACTATAAAGCAATGAAACTCCTAGAAAAAAAAGGGATAAAATGCCCGTGACTCGGCTTAGGCAAAAAGTTTTTCTGCATAACCCCAAAGCATGATCCATAACTCTTTTTTAAAAATAACAAATTAGGGGCACCTGGGTGGCTCAGTCGGTTAAGCATCCAACTTTAGCTCAGGTCATGATCTCGCGGTTTGTGAGTTCGAGTCCCGCGCCGGGCTCTGTGCTGACAGCTCGCAGCCTGGAGCCTGCTTCGGATTCTCTGTCTCCCTCTCTCTCTCTCTGCTCCTCCCCTGCTCACGCTCTGTCTCTCTCTGTCTCTCAATAATAAATAAATGTTAAAAAAAATTAAAAATAACAAATTAGACTTTTCCAAATTTTTGAATCTTTTGCTGTGCAAACAACTGTGTCCAGAGACTAAAAAGACAAAACTACAGAGTGGGAGAAAATATTTGTAAATCCTAACTGGCAGAAGACCTGTATGCAGACTATGCAGGAAACTTAAAAAAAAAAAAAAATTCAACCACAAAAACAAATCCAATTAGAAAATGGGTAAAAAAAAATACTTTGATACTTTACCAAAAAAAAGACACATGTGTGGCAAGTGAGCACATGAAAAGATGCTCAACATTATTAATCAAATGGGAATTAAAACTGCAGTAAGATTGCACTGGACACCTTCTAGAATGGTTAAAATCACACACACACACACACACACACATACGTAGATCTGACATTCCACAGGAAAGATGAGCATACAGAACACCCGGAAGGCTCATACATTGCAAAACGGGAAACATACATTAACCACATGACCCAGCAGCCACCTTCTAAGTATCTAAGATCAATGAAAGCTTATGCTCGTACAACAAAAGACAAAATTATAGGAACAGAGAACAGGTGAGTGGCTGCCAGGATGTGGGGCTGGAGAGGATCTGACCACAGGGGCTCCATGAGGACATCATTTGGGGTGAGGAACTCTTCTGTGTCACGTTTGTGGCGGTGGATACAGGACTCCATACATTCATCAAAACCCATAGGGCTGTCTACCGTGAAGAGTGAATTTTAACCCACCCAAATTAAAAAGAATGAAACAAGTATGAAACATACAAGGGGTTGATTTGGCAAATGATAATGTCTATTTTAGTTTGGTTTAACTATGCCTATAATTATGATGTCTGGATCCAATGATGGTCCTGCAGACACGAGTGTTATTAAGGGTTTGTAGGGCCCATGGAATTGATGGGAGCAAAGGAGAGGGTGAGCAAATATTGATATGTATTTAGCCCTAGTATGACCATGGCTCATTCCTATGCTCTTAACAGGTATGATTTATCTTCATATTGGGAAGTATTACTACTCTCATTTGATGGAAAATGAAATCGAGGCTTGTTCCGAGGGGAATAAAAACCACTTTTCTGAATACACTGCTTCTACGTACAGAATACGTAACATGAATCCAGGGAGTCATGAAAAATTCAGGGGGCGTGAAAATTAAGAAAGACCTAAGAAGGCATTAAACAAAATTTTGCATAAAGTTTAACAACTTCTCTTGATTTCCGACGATAATGCTAAACCGTGTTGGGGACGTGGTGGAAAAACTTGGGCTACTTGGTCATGCAAAGACATGGAATTATGGCAAAACAGCCACACACAAGGAGCATTTTACTTTCTCAAGGGAAAGCATGTCTTGGTGATATGCCACAGGGCTGTGCTAATCTATCATCTCAAACACTACTCTAGTGAAGGCATACCGTGCTTGTCTATCACAGTCGTCCGCAACACAGAGGCAGATACACGCTTTATATATTAGATGAATATATGTATATATATATGAATATATTATATTTCAAAATATCATGCCAGGCGAAAAATATGGGAACAAATAAACCCTTGATATTCAGCAGGAATCAACAAAAAGAAGAGCACTTTAGTTAAGAAAAAAAATCATTGTAAATATAGCGCATGGCTAACATTTTGTGAGAATGAGGCAAATGCATAAATATGTTTTTCTGGGTGCTTATCTCTACCGGTTAAACTTAACGAAATTGAAAAGAAAACACACAGATGATGATAAATATTGATTTCATAGCAAGTCCCGGGAATACAAATCTTAGTATTTTGTTGGTCACGTTGTAATATTACACCGGCTGTGAATATATGCTTCATCTCAGGCCGTCTTAAGCGAGGTGTGGAATAAAATTGACATCCGTGGAGACGTTGGGTCAGGTTCTCTGCTCTGATCTTTTTTTGAAGCTGGCTTTTGATTTTACCGTGTGTGCGTGTGTTTACTGTGTGTGTGCACTCGCCTATCAGCAGCTGTTGAGGTCTCCTGGGCAAAGAGCAAATAAGAGTAGCAGCCAGGTAGTGAACCTCAGTTTTCTTATCTGTTTAATTAAATAATTAATTTTATTATTTACTCCGGGGGGCACCATGTCTTCCTGACACTGTTCCTGGGGTGAGAGTTACAACAGTGAATTTCCAACAGCAGCCAGAAATGAAGATAAGATCTGCTGTTTTTCACTACTGTCAGGATTCAAGACACCTGCTTATGATATGTGTTCAGCCATTGCCAAGTGCGATGGGTCCTGGCAGAGTGACCAAGTTAGGAGAAGTGTACATTTGATATCCTGATGGCTTTGGGAAACTTCTTGCAAAGGTGTTGATTTGCCAAGGCAGAATTAAACAATTTGCCTGGTCCAGGCTGTTACTTCAAAAATCACTTGGGGCATTTTTAGTGCAAACCCCATTAAAATGTCTCCTTCTGATCACTGATTCATTCTAACTGAGCTGCATGCCTGGAAAATTTGATTTTTTGAAACTGTTTGAAACTCACAGGGGGAAAAAAAACAGCATAGAGAAAGAAGAGCCTGTTGGAATTCTCAGGCCTCTGTAGAAGGTTGTATTGTAAGGCATGGGAAGCACCAGAGCAGGGAACCCGCTGGAAAGCTGACAACCTGAGCAGTGGAGAGCGGAGACAAACTTGGCCAGCACAGAAGCCTCGCGGGGGTAATTAGAATCTCTTCTGCCTTACTCAGAGGTTATAAAATGTAAGGGCCCCGGTGGGCCGTGCTCAAACACTGGCTGGGACAGAGTAGCTTAACAAAAGGTAAAAAAAAAAAAAAGGATGACTTTAGTCCCTCTGGAAGGAATAAGAAGGCCTTATATTAATTACCTCCAATTACAAAGGGAGAGAAAGAAATACCTTTTAAGGAAGACAAGGCAAACTGAAATTCTATTTGTGTGACTTTCGCACATGGAAAGTCATTACTCTCACCATGTAATGGCCCTATTGCTTCCAGGCCATGTCAGGTTGCCTCTGGGCTGGTCTGCCAGCTGGGGGTCCACCAAGGGCCGTTTCTGGATGTTTGACTCTCATTCAGGTTTAGTTTCGATGTGTCTGGGAATATGTTAGTATGTTCTAAAAATTGCTAGAATTCTAACTGAAGTACAATAAGAACGAGGGGATTGAGACAGATATTCTATAATAAATAATTGCCTCACTGCTGCTCGTTTGGCACCTAGGCACTGTTTTTACAAATGTAGGCGCATCGCTTAAGCATATGGGACATGCCTGGCAGCCTCTGGGTCGCCATGCCTGGCTCTGAATGTTTAGACATGCTTTTCCATGCATCAGTGATTTACTGAGAATCTACCATTTGGCAAAGCGCTGCGAAATCCTACCTGTTGAGATGATGCCACGGCTTCCTTCAAACTGTTGACTCATCAATGGAAGACGGAGAGGAATCCAATGTACGATTGTAAATTGCAAATTTTATGGTCAGTTTTACCTCAGACTGAGTCCTTGCAGTGGAGAGTCATTGGAAGGCCTTCTCAGAGATTGCGTTCAGAACTGCACCTCCAAGAACAGGTGTATCTTACCCAGGCGAACGTGGATGGAGGTGAGGGGGGATAGGGAAATAGATGAGGGAAGCACGATGAGGATTGCTGATGCTTCGGAAGACGGCACCTCAAAGATTTGGGAAGTAGGGCTGCAGTCAGGCAGCCGCAAAAAGGACACTGTAGGAATCACAGAATGGGGGGTTTTGCTGAGGAGCTTTATCCTGAAGGCAAAACAGATTCCAGTGAACCACAGTGTTCCCTGTTCTTTAGAGTGAGGTTGTGTCAAGATAATTTAGGGATTACGGAGAGTCCTCTAGTGCAGAGATGTGTGCTCAACAACCGAGAACACTCAGCAGGATGTTTGTTGGTGGGAGAGGGACAAAGAGGTGACTTCTGGCATCAGGAGGGGGACAACAGCCCCTTAAGAACCCGTGTTTGGGGACTATGCAAAACGATGCACCCTGGACTGACTATGGAAAAGTGGTCTTCCCTTAATTTGCCCTTTGAAAAAATTTCATTTTATTTTATTTTTTTTCATCCTTAAAGTTATTTATTTTGAAAGAGAGAGAGCGAGAGAGAGAGAATGTGAGCAGGTCAGGGGCAGAGAGAGAGAGAGAGAGAGGGAGAGAGAGAGTCCCAAGCAGGCTTTGTGCTGACAGTGAGGAGCCTGATTTGGGGCTCAAGTCCACAAACCATGAGATCACTACCTGAGCCGAAACCAAGAGTTGGACGCTCAACCGACTGAGCCACCCAGGCGCCCCTTAATTGCCACTTTTACACCAGGCTTCAAGAGCTGAATATGTTAAATATTAGGATGTTGTTTGGAATTGGTCATAAAGAACACATAGGATAATTATGACATAAGTGATGGAATCACACCAATTCTTGTGATACTAATAATTCTGTAGAGTAGATTTAGCTCTTAAATCAGAAGCCTTACAATCATGGAGCAAATAATCCTGGTGGAGAATGTTTCCTGTATGGGCCTCATCAGGATCTCATCAGGCCGGTGGGGAAGGCTCTGGGATGTGGGCTTGAAGGAGTGGAAAACAATTCTCTGGAAGCTTTTTTGGAATGATTTTTATTTTTGGAACTAAAAGTCGACAGTCCCCGAAATCCTCAAAGCCATGACAGGAGAGTTATGAGGCTGGTGGACCATGTCCTTCCCTTTTGTGGGCACAAATCATCATCCTGCTTGCCTATGGCTCTCCTTGTCCATAACTGCCTGCCCCAGAACGTTTCCCCTCTGGAGGTCTGTTGTGCATGCTCTACTGGGCGTCCACAGGGGAGGTCATGGCCCATTGTACTTGAACCCATTCCTGTGGGATTTCTCCAGCACACCAGGTGTTGTGCCCTAATTTGGTTGGATGGTCACAACAGAGGTAGCTTCAGTGCCCTCGAAGCAAAAGGCCTGCATTTGGAAGCTTCGTTAGCCTCAGGTTCACCTCCTCCCTTCCTCCCAAAGGCTTTCGTGGTTTTGAGTGACTCCCATACTTTAGTTTTTCTTCATGAGAAAATGAAGGCTTTCATCACTCAAATTTTGATCTAAGATGTCGCATGTCCTCCAACCATAATGGCCTCCTCTGACTGGAAAGAAAGGGAACAGTGGCAACGTGGCTGATGTACTTCATCTGGGATCTCCTAAACCTTGCTTCCACAGGAGGTGTGGAATAGATGCAATCAGCCATGTGCTGATTCATGACTCCGATCACCGAGTGACCATGCCTTTGTCAGTGCTGTAATTTGCGCTTCTAACAGAAGAGACCTGAGCTCAAATCTAATTTGAAATTTTGTTTTGTTGCCATCCTCCAGGTATCTGCCCTCCTCTTTTCTGGAAGCAGGCTGTTTCTGAGCAAAGCAGATCTCCTGATACAGGATGTGATAAGCTCTAAAGGGACTCTTTGCTCTCTCGCAGACCCTGCTGGAATTTCTTCAGTAGAAAGCTTAATATTAATCACTTTATACATTTATTAAAAAAGGAAATTTCTCACCATTACTAAATAAAAAGTAAGCAGTATAATGAGACATGGGTGAAGGATATTTTTCCCAATATATATAAGGAAAACATAGCAATGAAATAAATCATATCCATTCATGTAAAACTCTAAATCATTTCACAAACACTGAGCTCAAACAGAGATAGTAGTATTTATTTTTATTTTTTAATATTTTATTTATTTACTTTGAGAGAGATTGAACATGTGCAAGTGGGGAAGGGGTAGAAGGAGAGAGCAGAAGAGCGAGAGGATCCCAAGCAGGCTTAGTGCTGTCAGGGCAGAGCCCAATGCAGGGTTTGGTCCCACAAACAGTGAAATCATGTCCTGAGCTGAAGTCAAGAGTTGGACACTTAACTGACTGAGCCACCTGGGTGCCCCTGGAGCTAGTAATATTAATCCCAGACATCGTGCTAGGGGTCAGGGGTATAACAACAAATAGATACAATTTCTGTTGTCAAGGAATTCAGAATATAATAAGGAGTAGAGACACATAGATAACCATTTTACCTTGGTGCCAGCAATTCTGTGATGAAGATAAGCCCAGAGTATCTTATAGGCACAACAGGAGAGTGTTCAACACTACAAGCTTGTGTCAGAGATGAATTTGCTAGGGTAGATGACGTCAGATCCGAGGGTTCAGCGAGGGGTTTGCAGGGGGCAATGGCTAGATGATAAAGGCAGGGCTCCTAAGAAAGACATTATGAATCGTCCAGATTCCACGAAGGGGATGGGAGGAGCGAGAAGTCAGGCAGCATTTCCATTGCTACAGTGAACAGTGGGATCAGAGACTGACAGGGAGGAGGTGACGTTGGAGGACAGACAGTGAGCTTATGCTTTCGTAAGTAATGGGGTGAAAGGGATGGATTTTACACTCAAAGCAGGAAATGTTTTAAAGGATGTTAGAAAAGTAGTCTAGCAAGTAAATAACCACTAACTGAACAAGGAACACCAAGCAGGAGGGAAGTGGAAAGAAATTCTCTAAGTGGCGACATGGCCTTCGGAAAGCAAGACTGCCAAAGAGTAATAACTACTAGGCTGATATTTCGTCCTGGTGGGGGCAAGTTTGTTGCAAGGGTAGAGTGTGTGTTGGGGTGCATGTTGAGGTACTGAGGATTGGTAGGCTTCCAGTTGTTCTGTGATTGAGGATAGCAGACCTTGAGAGTTGGCCTTCTTGAGATCAAGTCTATTCTTCCCACTTGCTGATCCTTTTTAAAGACTCTTGTAATTACAAATTTCTCACTCTCCAGGCAAGAATTTCTTCCAGGGCTTGGATCCTTTCTTTGTCCTCTGGCGTGTGATCATAGGTAAGGCTCTTGCTTCTCAGACTGAATTTTCTGATCTCTAACAAGGGACCGATGTTTTGAGGGCCATAAGTTGATATGAAGTGTATGAAAACACTGTGCCCTGTGACTCATGCGCACTCCAGGGTGTCAGTAATGGTGAGCTCTCTATTTCATTTGCTGTGTTTAATAATGATGGTGACTTCAGAAAGGGTTGATCAGCACCTACTTTTGTGGATTGGAAATGTGACTAAGGAAAAAAACTGGGCTTCAGACCTATTTTGATGACAGTGTCGAACCCTTTTGTGTTTGGACCTAAATTGCATTTGAAGTTATTACAGATAGTTCTGTGCTGCATTGTGACAAAGTGGCAAAAGGGAACCCAGGGTAAGACATGTCCATTAACCTTGATAGCGGCGATAATAACTCCCTCTAACAGACACTATAGGTCTATTAGCAGGCCTGTAATGGGGCCAGGAAATGCAAATCAAAACCTCATTTACTTGGGTCCATTGCAGGAGAATCCAGAAAGTGCTGCTGAACCCCTAAGCCTGCATTCCTGTTAGCCTTGGAAGACACATCTTTAGACCAATTTGGAGGAAACTTTAAGCTTATGTTGAAGATAGTTCATTTTCCTTTTCAGTGGTTATTTTGTATCCATGTGATTAAACAATCAGATAATGGCAAGAATTCACTCAGAAACACTTTATGTTGTTCAGGGCAGTGATATTGATCTTCCGTTTATTAAAATTGTGTATATGTGTATATGTCTGTAATCATGCCAACTGGCCCACATACATTATTTCAGTTAATGTCCCCAGCAAGCTATGGTATATACAATTATCATCTTTTCTTTTTTAGAGATCAAACCCACTGGGCCCAAGCGAAGTTAAATAAATTGCCTAAGTTTACACCACCAGTTAAGAAGCAAGCTAGATACCCAATTCCTGGTCTACCTGTAGCCAATGTTCATGGAAATTGCTATGTCTTCCTTTGTCAGGTGATGAAAAAGATATTTCCACCAAATTAAGCTCACGGGACAAACATGGAAATCACATAAGTGAATATATGTGAAGGAGAATTTAAAAAAAAAACAACTAAATTGCTTAGCATGAGAATCATAGCTAACGTGTCTCTACCACACCCAAAGCAGCACACTGTATAGAGGGGTCAAATACACACTTGTCGTGAAGCTGACCAGTGAGTAGGAATTAGAAAAGAAGTTCAATTTGGGCAGGGTGGCTCAGGGGTTTGAGCCCTGCATCGGGATTGTCTGTCGCCCTCTTGCTCTCTGCCCCTCCCCCACTCCTGCTCTCTCTGTCTCTCTCAAAACAAATAAATGAACTTTAAAGAAAAAAGACTAAAAGTTCAAGCAAGTGGGGCACCGTTGTTGAAGGTGGGGTGCTGGGCTTCTGAGTAACGTAATATTCAGGTAGACAGAATGGCTATGAGCTTTATGTGGATTATCCATTTCCTCAAACTCAGTAAGTAGAAAATGCCTCTCGCCCCACCAATATCCTACATAGAATGACGTCTTATCCCTCCAGAAGTGTCTGAAGTTGACTCCTGCAGAAAATGTTTCCAGATGTCTGCAGTCAGAAATCACTTTTCTCAGAGTCATCTGGGTAGGCCCTGTAGGTTAAGTGTCCAACTCTTGATTTCGGCTCAGGTCATGATCTGTGGTTTGTGAGTTCAAGCCCTGCATCGGACTCTGTACTGACAGCACGGAGCCTGCTTGGGATCTCTCTCTCCCTCCTTTTGTCTCTGCCCCTCCCCTGCTCTCTCTAGCATGGGCTCTCTCCCTCTCTCTCTCAAAATAAATAAACGAAACTTAAAAAATAAATCACATTTCTCTTCCTTGAGGAACAAAGCTGTATATTAATAGGTTTTAGAAGACATCCTATCTGACCTGTTTGGTTTAAACATATTTTCTCGGTTGTGTGTGTGTGTGTGTGTGTGTGTGTGTGTGTGTATTCTCTATACTAATAGTGCATAGCTGATAGTGAAGACAATTATTCGCTTTCACTGCATTTGATTAAATTGCTATAAATTCCAGTTATGTTTCTCCCACAGAGATGCATCCTCACCTAGTGAATGAAAACCAACAGTTGATACGTTCTGGGTTTCCAGTGGTAAGGTCACAGTGTCGTCATCTGTGTCTTTGGTAACCAGTTCACATGTACTTACCATTATTGAGCTTCTGGAATGAAATTTCCAGCCAGAAATGTCTTGTGAGGCATTAGTCTATGTATGTGTGCTCTTAAAAGAAGAAAACCTGGCCTGAAAAGAGTTGGCCCGGCAGACCTGATGAATTTGGTTAAGGAGTTTAATTAGGCAAAGGAGTTCCTTGCTGCTGGGAATGTCTAAGTCACCAGGCCAAAATTGCACACTTCCTTGGTGGCAGAGGATGCCATTGGCATGTATAGGTCTTCTGTGTCCCTGATGTGTTTTACAAAATCTTGTGTACCTTAAGAAAAAGAGTACAAATCAGGAGACTATAGATGCTGGCAAGGATGTGGAGAAACGGGAACCCTCTTGCACTGTTGGTGGGAATGCAAACTGGTGCAGCCGCTCTGGAAAACAAGGTGGAGGTTCCTCAAAAAATTAAAAATAGACCTACCCTATGACCCGGGAAGAGCACTGCTAGGAATTTCCCCAAGGGATACAGGAGTGCTGATGCATAGGGGCACTTGTACCCCAATGTTTATAGCAGCACTCTCAACAATAGCCAAATTATGGAAAGAGCCTAAATGTCCATCAACTGATGAATGGATAAAGAAACTGTGGTTTATATACACAATGGAGTACTACGTGGCAATGAGAAAGAATGAAATATGGCCCTTTGTAGCAACATGGATGGAACTGGAGAGTGTGATGCTAAGTGAAATAAGCCATACAGAGAAAGACAAATACCATATGGTTTCACTCTTATGTGGATCCTGAGAAACTTGACAGAAGACCATGGGGGAGGGGAAGGGGGAAAAAAGTTACAGAGAGGGAAGGTGACAAACCATAAGAGACTCTTAAATACTGAGAACAAACTGAGGGTTGATGGGGGGTGGGAGAGAGGGGAAAGTGGGTGATGGGTGTTGAGGAGGGCACCTTTTGGGATGAGCACTGGGTGTTGTATGGAAATCAATTTGACAATAAATTTCATATTAAAGAATAAAATAAAATCACATCAATAAAAAAAAATAGTACAGGATGGAAACAGTAAAAATAGACCCATGGAACCTCAGAAAAGACATGACAACAGTGTGATGAATTTTGTCAGGAACGAAGAGGATTGCTTCTCTCAACGTGGGAACCATTGTGGAAGAGAAGCATAAAACAGGAGCTACTTAGACGTTTTCTGTCCAGGATTCATCAAAGGCTTTACTTCTGGCCCCTGCTGTTATCATCATAGGTGTAGGTCTGGATGTGAGCTCCACAGGGATAAAGCTGAGGTACCACTCTGAGAGTCAGAAGATGTCCTGTGATCAGACTTTATTCCTATACAAGTTGATTGTGCCTGGTTTCTTGCTTCTATTAAGGGTACGCTAATCATGAACGATGTCCATTAAATATGGCCGGCACATGGTGCTAACGAAACTTTCTGGCTTCTTGCGGTTGAGTGTGTCCATATGATTAGTTCTGGCCAAGGATTTGTGAGCAGAATTGTTATCTGTAACTTCTGAGCATGAACACTTAACTGATGGCCCAAGTGTACAAGATTTTCCCCCAAGGTCTCTTTCTCTCTTCTGTTCTGAGTGACGATACCAGAATGTGGCTTCTCTGTCATCCTGGCTGGAGTAAAGAGACGCAGAGCAAACATTGTCCCTAGGCTGACCCAAGGTGGGCAAAACGTTTCACGATAAACCTTTCTTGTTCCAGGTCACTAACTTCTGAAATTATTACCACAGAATGACGTTGTCTATCTTATAATATGTGGAGCTTCCCAGGTCCTCATGAAAACAAACTTTTGGTAGGCCTACCATGTCTGTTCACTTACGAAACAAGTAATTTATTGAGCACCACCTGAAAACACACGCTATCCAGGCACCAGAAATATCGCATTGAACAATGATATCACCTTCGTGCTGCCTCAAACCAATGGGAGGAATGAGGCGCTGGTCTGCAAGACATTTTCAGATCAAGACTACATCTCATCAACAGGTTCACATCGCGATCAAGCTGGATCTCCACGCGGTAGACATGAACAGAAGAACAGGAGGTAGAAAAATACATTCACCCCCCAAAATTGCATCGCATGCCTATTCGGTGCTAAGTATCTTACAAAGTCTTCTCCCGAAGACCAGAAGAATTCATAAATTTTGGAGCCGTGAAGTCGGCACTACTCGGGGGAAATTTTTTACTTGAGGGGGAGAACTGAGTCCCCCCCTTTTATTTCTTTTTGTCAGGGTGGCTGGTGACCTGGGTGGCAAAGATCTGCACAAATAGGACACAGCTTGTTCACTCTCCAAGGGGGAAGAGGGGCCAGACATCCAGAGAAATGTCGGCCCCTACTTTCTCCTGGGCTGGGCTTTTTAAGGGATTTTAAGGATGTGAGAATGGTGCAGGTCTTGAGCAAATGGCTAAGAAAGAATTCTTGAGATGTCTTCGGTGCAAAAAGGTGATTTTATTAAAGTACGGGGACAGGACCCGTGGGCAGAAACAGCTGCCCTGGGGCTGTGAAGAGTGACTGATTATATACTTTTTTAAAAAAAATTAATTAATTAATTAATTAATTTTTAATATATGAAATTTACTGTCAAATTGGTTTCCATACAACACCCAGTGCTCATCCCAAAAGGTGCCCTCCTCAATACCCATCACCCACCCTCCCCTCCCTCCCACCCCCCATCAACCCTCAGTTTGTTCTCAGTTTTTAACAGTCTCTTATGCTTTGGCTTTTTCCCACTCTAACCTTTTTTTTTTTTTTTTCCTTCCCCTCCCCCATGGGTTTCTGTTACATTTCTCAGGATCCACATAAGAGTGAAACCATATGATTATATACTTTTAAGTTAGTAAGGGTTAGGGATAGCATAAGTCTCTAAGGAATTTGAAAGCAAGGCTTTCAGGACCTTGAGGGGCTAGCTATGTTAAGATATGGTTGCTTTTAGTCTTTAATAAAACAAAAACATTAAGGAAGTAAGGCAGCCACGAACTGCTTGTGGAAGGTTGCCCTCTGCATGTTTCAGGTTTCTGAAACAGGTTACAGTGAGCAAGCTGTAAGGAGACTTAATTTATGCTACATTTCTCTTGCCTTTGTTTCCCTCCTCAAGAGGGTAGTAGCTGTGTCATGGGGGAGGGTGTTCGGGGAGGAAGTTGACTCTTGGTAGAGTCAGGAGGTGAGAAGGAGGTGAGAGTGGGTAGAGCAGGAGGTGAGAAGTTGCTCAGGGGGTTCTCTCTGGGGCTAGTCCAGGATGTGGGTTGTCACCGGCTAGAGAAGAATGTTTTGTAGTTGTGGTCTATTCTCTGAGAATGAGGGGCACCATGACCTAGAAAAACAAGGATGGACAAGTACAAAACCTGTGAGTTGTGTGTCTGTAGGCTTGACTGGGGAGGGGGCTTTGATACAACCCTTTCACTTTTCCTATGGATATTTTGAGACTGAGGATGTTACATGCTTGAGGACAGCATTGGGTCAGGAGAAAAAAGAGAAACCAGGACACGGCCAGGGAAAAGTGGCCCTGGGCTCTCACACTGATACTGGATATGATTTTCGGAATAGAGAATGCTCATTTGACTAAGCATCTTCAACTTTGCATCTTTTAGAAACCTGGCTTAAATGGGTTCTGGACCTGGGAAGGAAATCAAAACATGGCCAAAGACAGGGACTATTTGGAACAGCAGCATTTCTTGGGGGAAGCTCTTCAGTTATGTGATAGGAATAAAAGATGTTATTCATTCAAACTCAAGGTGGCCTTTCAACTGCAGTATAGATTTTTTTTTTTTCTGGCAATTCACAAAACCCTTAAATGGAATGACCTACCTTTATTTTTGTGGCAAATTGTAACATTTTCTCTGAACTCACACTGCCCTTCTGCTTACTGGCACCAATAAACTAACCCTCTCCCTTTAAATTCCTGTTTTTAAGTCAACTATTCTTAGATCTGGGGTGTAAGTTTCCAGGGGATTGCAATGCCTGCCTCTCCTAAGTTCTCAGACTTGGAAAGGAAGCTTGGATCCTTTAGTTTCTTTCCCCTGTAAAGTCCCTTTCACTCATCAAGTCTCCCTGACACTCTCTGAAACATTGTTTCTATTGCAACAGCCTAAATAAAGTAACCATCCCCTTGCAGTTTGGCTCCAGGAGAATTTTTTAAAGTTTGACAGTTTCTAAGACTGACTTCCTAGCAATCTTGAAAATAATAATAAAATGTTTAAAAATACAGAAGTAGTCAGACCAAGAGGGCTTATGACTGGTAAGATTGTGGGGTGGGGATCTTTCAGAATAGCTGAGTGACTCATTACTTGAAAAAGTTTGTTATAATGAAGTGACTCTTTTTGTACAACAGAAGACGTTTTCTTGGCCTTCTGTCAATTAAAAGATGACGTGAAAGTAGATTTTCTGAGCATCTTTAGAACATAACAATAATAATTTTCGTGTTTATTTAATGAGCACTTACATGATATTTACTTGAATACATACAAATTATCTAGATTATGCCTGCACATGGGGAAAGAGTTGTATTAGTTTTCTCTTGTTGTATAACAAATCACTGTAAATTGTGTAGCTTAAAACAGCAAGTATTTCTGCAGGTCAGAAGCCCAGATGACCTTGGCTGGTCTCTGCTCAGGTGTCATGAAGCCGGAATCAAGCTGTTAGCCAGACTGAGCGCTTATCTGGAGAATGGGGCCTGGGAGAGGGGGTAAGACCCCTATTTCTAAGCTCAAGCATGTTGTTCACAGAATGAATGCATGTCTTTGCAGTTGTAGAACCAAGATCCCCATTTCCTTACTGGCTGTGGGGTCACTTTCTGATCCCAGAGGGTACCTGCCTTGCTCTCTCAGCATCTTTAACCCAGCAATTGGACTTTGAGTGCCTTTTGTCCATCAGACCTCTGATTTCCTGTCTGCTGTCTTCTTCTGCCTTTTACTAGACTTTATATATTCAGATCAGGCTCACCTGGATAGCCTCCAAATTTTAAGGTCAGCTGATTTGAATCTTAAATTACAAGTGCAAAATCCCCTCACAGGGATACTTAGAATAGTGTTTCAACAGCCAAGGAGTGGGAATCTTGAGGGGAGTGAGGACAATCCTTGGAATTTAAGGCTGCATTCCCAAAGTCCTAGAATTTCTTAAAACTGAGCCTGTTGAGGTCATGCTAACCTACCCAAATTCCTACTCTGACAATTTTTCTGTGTCCACTTCCCTCTGATCCATGAATCTAAGAAGCCACTTGGCAGATGGCCCTCTTTTTAAATTAATAAATATGACTCTCATTACCCTTCCACCCCCAACAACACACACACTCATTCAATATGCACATACATACATACAATATGCACACACACTTTTAGTTCTAAGGTAACTCAGAATGGATTGACTTTTACTTTTATAGTAAGGAAAAAATTTGCCACAGGACCTTAAACCCGAAAGATCACCATCAACAACATCAAACAAAAGGGAAATGCCGCGGCATTAATCTGGGATTACAGCTAATTTGTAAAGTGAAGTAGTGACATTAATGATAGCGCACATGCACTAGACACAATACCACGCCCCAGGTTTGAACTCCCGGAAGCAGCTGTAAATCACATCAGCTTCACAATTCGCCTTTGTTAGGAGTCCTGTAGCAAAATGCCCAAGCCATTCTGTGTACCCTTCGCAAGTGCTGACTGCTTTGTGTTTTTACCAACTCACAGGATCCCCACTAAAGCGCAGATTATCACCGGCTTCTAACAAATGGTTTTGGTCTCTCTTTTCTCTTGTGAGGCTGCCAGGAAGCTGGCAATCAACAGAAGCTGGTTCCACAGGGTAACCCCTCACGCTGGAAGTGTCAGATGCCCCCTAGAGAGACCCCTGGCCTATAATTCCAGAGCTCCATGGGGGAGGAAATAGCTTCCTGGCATCTGTTAGTAAACAGAGACCTTCGTTAAGTGTTAATAGTTCCCCTCAATTCTCCCCTCTGCTCTCATCAGAAAGCATTTTATATCTTTCCTATTCATGCTCAGTTAGTTTCTATCCCTGGATCTTTCTTTTTTTAGGCTGGTTCCCTACATGAAAAGTTCCTTCCTTCATATTTAGAAGGATCTACATTCTTGACTCAAATTCTTTAATAAATGTAGACCTATTCAGATTATTGATTTCTTCTTGTGTGAGTTTTGGTAGTTTGTACCTTGCGAGGAATTGGTCTGTTTCACCTGTTCTCAATCAAATTTGTGGGTATTTGTTATTTCTAGTTCACAGGATTCCTTTGTGGATTTTTAAATTAGCTTTTATTATTTTAGCGTACATGGGATCAGTTGTGATGAACCCTCTTTCATTTTGATGTCAGTTATTGGTGTTTTCTCTGTTTTCTTGGTTCCAGATAAAAGCAAGTCCAGACTTAGTTAAGGAGAGACTTTTTGCAGAGGCTATTGCAGTACGAAGATCACTCCAGATACAGGATCTACCAGCCTCTCAAAATCAAACAGAAAACAAGCTTTCCTTTTATAGGGAGGGGTAGGTAAGACCAGTAGGAACTTTTGAGGGGAAATTGAGTGGGAATGAGCAGACAGTATGATTCAGGTGGTCTGATAGGAAATGTTTCCCTTTCTTACTGTGGTCAGCTGATTCTCAGGATGAGCCAGCCGTTCAAGGGAGGTATTCTGTGTTTTACTGCTTGCTCACACTTGGGGGCAAACTAAAGTTCATGGCTGCTGGTGGGGAGGAAAGAAGCCTGCCTAAAGACTGGCGGAGCTAACATATAATTGCTATGGGCAATTATAAACACCCGGTCATCGCTTAGCCTGGCCAGGGGTCTATCAGTTTCAATGACCTTTTCAAAGAATCAGCTTTTGTTCATGAATTCTCTTTATTGTTTTACTGTTTTCAACATCATTAATTTCTGCTAATAAAATAAAATTTTATTTTAATAAATAATATTAATACTTTAATCACTTCTTCTACTTGCTTTAGGCTTCAATTACTCTGTTTTTCTTAGTGGGAAGCTTACATTATTCTCACGTAAGATCTTTTCTTTTTTTTTCATGTATAAATTTCCATCTGAGTAATACTTTCACCACATTTCCACCTTTTGACGGGACATGGGAATTTTCATTTAGTTAAAAATACGTTTTGAAACTTTTTTTTTCTTGAGACTTCTTTGACCCGTGTTATTTAGGAGGAAATGTTTAATTACCAAATATTGGGGATTTTCCAACAGTATCTCTGTGATTGATTTCTAGTTTAATACCATGGAGGTCTGATAACACACTTTAAGTTATTTCTATTAAAAAAAAGTGTTACTGTGTTTTATAGCTTAGAATGCTATTTCTCTTGGTGAATGTTCCATGTGAGGTTCTGCTATTGTTGAAGGGAATATTCTGTAAATATCAATTAGATCAAGTGGGTTGGAGTGCTGTTCAGGTCAACTTCATCCTTAGTGATTTTCTCCCTCCTTGAACTATCAAATACTGATAGAGTGTTTGAAAGTCTCCAACTATATAGTGGATTTGTCTATATCTCCAAGCACTTGGGTCAGGTTGTGCCTCATGTATTTTAATGCTCTGTTAGGTATATACATGTTTAAGTTTGTTATGTCGTTTTGGAAGAGTGACAGCTCTTTGTCCCTGATAAATTTCCCTCTTCTGAGGTCTGCTTTCTCTGAAATTGATATCACTATTCCAATTTCCTTTTCATTCATGTTAGCAAAGTATATCTTTTTCTTACCCTTTATTTCCAACCTAAGTCTTTTTTGGAAGTGGGCTTCTTGTTGACAATATCCAGTTGGGTCTTTTTTTTTTTTTTTTTTTTTTTTTTGCCTTTATTCTGACAATCCATGTAGTTAATTGGTGTATTCCTTCTATATATTTAGACCTCACTCACCGAGGTAGGCAAAATAATGTCCTCCAAAGATATTCATGGCCTACTATTAGGAGCCTCCATGATCATGTTGCATTTCATGACAAAAAGGACTTTGCAGATGTAATTATAGTTGAGATGGAGAGATTGTTCTGGATTTTCTGGGTGGGCACAATCTAAACCACAGTGAAAGAGGAAGACAGATGAGTAGGTCAGAGTGAGAAGGACTTCATCTGCCATGGCTGGGTTTTAAAAGGGAAGAAGGGGCAGGGGAGGGTGCCTGGGTGGCTCAGTTGGTTAAGCGTCCAACTTTTGATTTCTGCTAAGGTCATGATCTCATGGTATGTGGGTTTGAGTCCCATGTTGGTCTCTGTGCTGACAGTGCAGAGCTTGCTTGGGATTCTTTCTCTCCCTCTCTCTCTGCCCTGTCCCGCTTGTGCTCTCTCTCTCTCTCTCTCAAAATAAATAAATAAACTTAAAAAAAAATGGAAGAGGACCATGAACTAAGGAATACTCGCCACTTCTAGAAAGTAGAAAAGAACAAATGGATCCTACCAACACCTTATAGAAAGCAACACAGCCCTGTGACACCTTGTTGTTAGTTCAGTAAGACTGTCTCAGATTTCTGGCCCATGGAACTGTAAAATGGTAAATCTATGTTGTTGAACAGTCTAACTTTGTGATAATGTATTGTGGCAGCGTTAGAAAATGAATAGATTCTATTTCAGGATCAAATCCAGCCTAAATCTCTCGGATATATGTAGCACTTTCATACGAGTCTGGCCTTGGCTTCCATTCCTTTTGTGCTAAAACATTCTTCTTACTATTCTTAATTGTTCTTTGTTCACGCATATTAGTGTATAAGACAGAATTAGCGTGGGTCTCTGTTGTTACCATTATTCTTCACCAATCCTACACTCAGTGAAATTAATATTTGCTCCTGAAAATTTTCAGATTTTATACATTATCTCAAAGCATACTGGAAATATAAAAGTATAAGGCCAATTTGATTGAGGAGATACGCTATGTGCTGATGTTAAATAATCACAGATTCAAATTGCGTGTTATTTACCATGACGTCCGAACTTCAGTTTCCTCGTCTGTAAAATAAAAATAAAAACAGCTTTCCCAGGGAATATTTGTAAAGATGAAAGGCAGAAGCATGTAAGTTGTCACCAGTAGGTGTTGAGATGTTAGAAATTCTCAGTACTTGATTTTCTTAATAGAAACAGAATAAGCAAGATAATTATGAGCATGAAATTTTCACTTTTGCTGCTGTGTTTAAAAAATTGCAATGGGATACAAAAAGAGAGAGTTTACAGTTAACATTTTCCTGAGTGATTACACACAGATACTGTAATTCTCAAGGGCCAATAGTCCTGTCCATTACATGATCTAATGTTTAATCCAATAACCTATAAGTAAATATGATGCTTGTGTATACATTACTCATTTCCATGGTCTGAAAGATAACAATTAAATTGTTTTCCCTTCATTTAGCTTGTGCTCATTAACTAATTGGACATGCATTACATTATTTCAAAATTCAATCTTGTCAACAAAAACAGACTCTTCATAGGATCATTTTCATTTTAATGTATTTCTGGACTGCTAAGCATATGACATTTCATCGAGATGAATTTTGTTTTCACAGCACACAGAAAAAAAAAGTTTTATTAATTTGTCTGTTGTGGGCTTTTGAAAATAAACTAATTAAATATAATTGATATAATTGTTATTTTACAATACTGAGAACAGATGCAGAGAGAAGAGTCAGAAAGGAGTTTAAACATCACCAGCATATCTTTAAATCTAGTCAATCTATCTAATATATGTATATACAGATAGATAATATAGATGATATACATTTATATGTCATTATCTTCATATATGATATATATCATACATACATGATGATATTGTTGAATATACACCTATTGTGTGTGTGTGATACACACACACACACACACACACACACACACATATATATATGATATACACACATATGTATACATGTTTTAGATTCATAGATAAGCTTGTTCTAAATTTCTCAAATGCTGTGCAGTTGAAGAAAAGTTGTTACTTGATCTGACACTCCAGTTTGTCTTCTGGTAGGTCATGTTGGGAGTTAATTCTCTATGGGTCTGTCATTTTTCTCCACATCAAACAAATGGAGGTACAGAGGCTTTTTCTTAAAGACTGTCTTTTCAAGGATACTTATAAACCAAAGAGCCTTGGAAGACAGAGATTATGTCTACCTCAAAGGCTGAAAGACTTCTTTACTATCCCACCTAGTAAACTTAATGTTTGCCTCCATGACAAATTTTGTGCAGGTGTACTTGAGGTCCATGATAAAACATTTGGGTTTCCAAAACCTGAAGTTTCTCTCCTGGAGCAACACTTTGCATCGTAGTTGTCTCCTGGCCCTCTCTGTGTCAATGGATGGGAATTGGGGTTTGGGAAGACTGAGCAAAAATGATATGTTGGTTACTGTTATTTCCATGAATAACAAACTGACCTTAGACTCTGACCCAGGACCCATGTTTTTCTGCCAGCATCTGTAAAACTGTGGCTGGCTAACTTGTTAGTTTGTAAGTAGAGTAAAAATCTCAGACCTGCTAAATTCTTGACAAAATGGAGTATTAGTACAAATTGTTTTTAAAATGTGTCTCATGTCAACAAAATAAACCGGTTATGCGTGTGCTCCTTTTCAAGAAGTCTAGGAACATGATTTTCACGCAAATGCAAAAGTGGCTTAGTATGATGAGGCTAGCACTAGACTTGTGGAGACGCTGGATCTCATTCCAGCTTCTCCTTTATTATCCTTTGTGAATGGAACAAATTCACTTTTGTTCAGTATGTTTCTCATATGGTAAATCACTTCTTTACAAATGCAAAATGGAGTAGGTTATAAATTACACGCCTCTTCATAAAAGAATATTTATTTTCCTGTTGCCCTTCGTTGATATTTATAATCTGTGCAATTTTAGTGTTGTGTGACAGGTTTTTTTCTGGATATGGGAGGAGTGGAGTAAACAGGGTGTTGGAGAGGACCATATGGAATTCTTGGTCCATGATTTTAAGTATACTTCAGATGTTCCTGGGAAACTTAGCGTTCATGAGAATTTCCCAGGTGTCATACGACACCAAGAATTCACCAGAAGAAGCCACGACATCTTTAATGTCAGAGGGGAGCATAAGTCACATTGACCTGCATGCATCTCCTGAAAGGAAACTACTCCATATCTTGGGACTTGGAGTATAATAACGTGAGCTGTGAAAGTTGGACCACAAAACAAAGTGACTGCGAAATGTCACAACTGGAGAAACATTTATATTATCAACCTTAAAAATTTAAACAATAAAGCCTATGGCAAAGCAAATGAGTTTATTCAGGAATAGTAGAGGAATTGCAGTTTGGGATGTGCAAAGGTGAGACTGGAGAACAAATGAGAGCATCTTTTTATAGAGGAACGGAGGAAGTCGAGAGAAGTCTTGAACGAAAGTTCATTGGGGAAAAATGAGAGTTTGAAGTGGTGACAACATCTCATTGGCTGCAGATGAGAGCAGCTTGCTCTTGCCAGGCTGAAGGAAAATCTTTCTTCGTCCTCAGGACTGTGTAAGCTGTGATGAATGGTGTTGCATGAATGGTGTTCGTGGCTTCCCGACGCCATTTGGAATGAGATTTCCTTTATTCATTTTCACTTTTTCTCCTTTTGAACAAGATATTTTCTCAAAAGCATAGCTGACCAAGAGTCAGGTTTTCCATATTTAATGGTCTTGTCCTTTAATGCCAGGAAGGACCTTTCCCAGATGTTGTGCCCCACATCAGAGGGAAAGCGCATAGTGATTGGAAACCTCTTAAGGTAACAGTTGTTACCACTGAGTAACAAGGAGAAGTATGAAGGAGACCTCTCAGGCATTTCCCATTGAAAGTCTGTATTTTGGCGTGCCTGGGTGGCTCAGTATGTAAAGTGTCCAACTCTTGGTTTCAGCTCAGGTCATGATCTTGGGGTTCTGTGAGTTTGAACCCCGCATCACGCCTGCTTGGGCTTTTCTCTCTCCCTCTCTCTCTGCCCCTCCCTGACTCACGCTGTCTCCGTCTCCCTCAAAATAAACAAATAAACTTAAAAAAATGAAGTCCATATTTTATCAAGGTTGTAAGTATTAGAGAGTGTGAAGCATTGAACCAGCATCACCCTATTGGGTCCATCATTTCTGCAGAGGTTTCACAGACAGCAGGGACAAAGCTTAAAAACGATTTAATGAAATAAAATGAGGATCAGAATAAAAAATCTAGTTTGCATTATGGTCCTAAACCAGGAGCCCAAACTTGAAGGTAAGCCTCTAAATATATCATAAGATTAGAGGTCATTAAGTTTTCTTTTTGCCTGAAATAATAATGAAAAAAAATGTTGGAAATTCCAGAAGTTACTTCCCTTAGCAGTGGCCTGGGCATTACAAATGATGGTATGATCTTTCCAGGCCAAAGCCAGAGTAAATGAAAGAAAGGGAAGAAGAAATGGTTTTAGATTTTATTGACATATGAGGTCTTGATCCAGCATCAGGTGGAAGTAGTCAGCCTTGATATCAGTTACTTCTCTTCCTCATCAATTTGATGTGAGGTTCTTAGCAATTATACAGGACTAGATGGCAGATGCAGGCTTCTTTTGCATGAAGTTTATGTTCAAGGTGCAAGTCTCTGAAGTCTGGCTGCTATTTGGGCAGTGAGAAGAACCTGGTACGATCCCATTCAAGGAGGTGCAAGGGAAATCTTTTGTTCTTATTGATTCCAAATCAGAAAGATGGAAAACATTGGAAATGTTAGTTTGGAGAGTCACAACCAGATATTTGAAGAAACTATAAGAAATTAGAATCTGGCCCACGCTGTAGGTATATAATGAAACCTAAGGACAATGAACCGGATTACAATCTACAAAGGTGCGCACATAATTTTTCTTTCGATAATTATTCCCATTATTTTTCCCAAAGATAATCTCAGTAAAATTGATTTGCTTGCATTGAACTTGGCCTGGTTATTTACATTAGTGTAGTGAGAGTAGTGATTGACCATTTAAGCTCTTTAAGACTGCTTTGCTGAAACTTTTTATAAGGAATCTCAGGTCAAACTTTTCAAAGTCTCTAAGGCTGGGATTTTATTGGCTTCATAAAAGTCACTCTTAATTTCTTAAAGCTGTCTGATCGTATCTGAGTCTATGCACATCTCTGTTAAATATGACAATCCAGTCAAAGTCTTGCTAATATATTCAATATTTTTAACTGTGTTCTGTTTCAAGGAGAACAGATTTTTATTGAACTTATGCAAATAACTATATTGCCATGAGAAAAAGTGCTCGAGTTTCTGGAGGGATCAGGTAGGAAAAAAAAGATAAGTGTTTCATCTTGGTTCACAAAAGTACATTTTACTAACTTGCTGTAAGTCATAGTTTAAGAGGAAAGATTTCCTCATATATAGAAAACAAAGATTAAAGAACCAGCAATATTTTTTTTGAAAAGTCATAGAAATTGTGCTCATCCTCCTCAGTTCATTGTATCCCATGTTGTTATAATTTTGTTCTGATTGAATACAGTTTTTCCATCTGGAAAATTTTTCCTCCTTCAATTTTATGATTCTAGTTATCAGAAAACTGTCTTTGTCAGAGCTCGTTCCATGAATCTTTTTGAAGATGAATCACTTTTGTACGTACATTTTTGCAAATGCATCAGAGTAAAACAATAACTGTAAATGATAGAAGACTTAAAAATGTTCATTTTTAAAATATCTGATGAAAGTTTCTCACAATGGAATTGACAAGGAAATTTGGTTATTTCTGTAACATGCAACATTTTAAAGTAATAACTAGAGTTATGACTGGCAACATTATACCAAGGTATGTCAAATTTCCATGAATTTCATATAATTTCCAGAATATTTATATTAATAGCATTCAGCTGTACAATATAACCTAAGAAGGTTTATCATCACTTATATGATATCTTTTCCCATGGAATTTAACATATCACATAAGACTAATTAGTTTAGCATGTTTTTATAAAGAGAGAGAATAAATCCTTTAAGATATTCCAGGGACCTTTTTAAAAAACCTGAAAGATAGTTCAAGGTCAAAAAGTTTATTTAGAAATTGATTTGGGGATGTTTGTCAAAAATACCAAAAGGTTTTAAAACACTGAGTTAAGAAGATCATTGGTCACCATTAAACAATACTTACCAACAATAGTTATCCACTTAACTATGGAGACAATAGAAGATATTAAAGGCAAATACAGAAAGCCACATAGTTCTGAGAAAAACTTAACTCCTTTAATATTGAGAAAGCTCAGTTTACTTAAGTAATCAAAGACTTGATAAAGACAGCAAATGCAGGAAATTATTTTGACAAAATCCTGGTTCCTTGCTTTTGTTTTTCTTTTTAGTTTTTTTAAGGCATATTACTTCAAAAGGTAAAGAAACACCTTAACAATGCTTTATCAAATATAGTTCAAGTCTACCTTGTTAATTTAGAAGCAATTTTTAGAGTCTTACGTGCATTTGGAAGCCTCCAAGTATCAGTTAAAATAAGCAACCCATTCAGTGTGTTTAATTTTGGAGTCACAGTCTTCTAATTTGGTTCCAAGAAAAACAAATCTGAGGAGTTTGAAAGTTTCCCATAGTGGCCATTGGAATTTGAAATTATCTATGGTTAAGTTGGTCCACTTAATTACGAATGCACATGAGGAGAGACCATAGGCATTTTTTTAAACATAAAACTGACTAGAGTCCCAGAAGGAGAATTCTCCTGGGAGAATTTAGAAAATTTGGATCCCATACTTCAAAATCAGGGGTTCAGAAAACATATGAACACTCACAAAAAGGACAATGACTTCTTGAAGACAGATTCTGAATAAAGTCAGAGAGACCTCAACCAAAAGGAAGGAACTCAAATCTGAGAGGAAAGTTAGCAAAGTTAAATAAGAAGATGACTCATGAAAATGAAGAGTACAGGGGGCTCATGTGCATACTGCACATGATTCAGGGGGTCGCTGGTTTCTCAGGGATTTGTCCCCTTCAGATCCCACTTCTGACACCATATACTATCAACCTTGAAATGTAAACAAAAAAGGCTATCAAGCAGCAAATAAGTTTATTCAAGAATAGTAGAGGGATTGCAATTTGGGACAAGCTAATTATGGTGAACCATAGGCAAATCTGGAGAACAAAGGAGGAGAGCATCTTTTTATAGAAGAAAGGAGGAGGTTGGGAGGGGATGTTTTGAAAAAAAAGTTCATTGGAGTCAAACGAGAATTCAAAGTTGTAGAAGCTTTGCGTTAGCTGCAGGAAAGGGCACCTTGCTTTGCTGGGCTCAGAAGAAATCTTTCTTCTTCCTGCTGGACTTCATAAGCTGTGATGAGTGGTAGTGTTGGAGAGCTCCCCCTTTATGGTTTCCTGACTCTGTTTTGAATGGAGGTTTTCTTTATTTATTTTCACAATAAAGTTTGTACTTTACAGCTCTCATGTAGTAATAGGCATAATACTGTTACCAAAGCCTTTTTAAAATGCTCTTTTTTGAGCGTGATGGTGGTTGCAGTGCTGAATATATTTGTCCAAAGCCATTGAGCTGTACATTTAAAATGCATATATTTTATCACTAAACTATTCCTCATAAAACACATTGAAGAACATTTTATAACTTACTTCCTGAAGGGGACATCTTTATATTCTCCGTGATGTCCTATGTTCCCAAGGGATCTCAGCTTTTAAGGGGGTATCCAGGTCTCAGAAACACCATGCAATCTTTCATCAGAAAGGACGGCACTATAAGATTCAATATATATATGTTTTCCAGATTTTTTTTTCCTGAAAACAAGTTTTATTTAAGAAAGAAAGAAAGGGAGCATGAAAGGACTAAGAAGACCATGAGTAAAAACAGGAACGAAAAAGAGGTAGATCCTCAAGAGAAAGTAAAACCTTGTGTAACTTAGAATTTCTTCCCAATGAAACCTTGATTTAATCTCACTTTGAGTTTTTTTTTTTTCCTATGAATAAAACACACTAACAGGACACCAAACATTCTTTCTCTGCTCTGCCTCATTAATTTAAAAGCATTTCCTATTCTTTGGGTCACAGTGTTGTAAGGCCAGGTAAAGAAAGAAATGCAGTTGATTGACTTTATGATTTTAACTATTTAAAAAAAAATTAGACAACTGTGATAAACTATCTTGTGTTTATTTAATTATCAGAATATTTCAAGCGTGAGTTGCAATTAAAATAATGTTTGGTATAAAATAGACTTATTTTGTACCAGACTTACTGATTCCACAGTGAGATCTGTGAAGTGTTAACATTCCTAGGGATAGAATTATCTATAATTTATCATTATTCTCATCATCTATATATTTTTTCTAGTATAGTGCTTGACCTAATATATGAATTTAAGAAAACTATTTTTTCTTTCTGTTAATCTTTCACAGCCACAATAAAAATTATGGACTAAAATATTCTGTTAGAATTCAATTCAGTGTCCACATTGCTTTAGTCACTTCTGAATGACACAGTACACATAAAATTAATGTCTAGTTCCCATTTAGGGTTAGTCATGGAATCGCTCAGGAACACGGACTTTAGGGTTGTACTATGATATAGACATATAGAAAGGGCTGCATCTCGTGAGGTATGTACTCAGAATGGCCAGGAAAAAAATGTGGCAAATCAAAGGCAGCACCCAAAATATTTTAGGGTAAAGTTTTTTGAGGAAAATGATTAGCCGTAAACAGAAGGTGAGGTCTGGATTCTGTAGTGAAGTGTTCATTTACACTTCTGAAAGTACCATACAAGATTAGGGGAGATGAAATGGGCAGAAGAATGTCCATATTTCAAAGATACTCTTGTTATTAGGCATTGTGGAATTTGGCGCCGGGGTTCACATAAAGGTACAGAGCCCATTTTCATAGAGGAAACATTTTGTTCAACAGACAAGATATCTGGACAGCAATCAATTACAAGAGTCGTTCTTGATGCTTAGTGTTGATGTTTTTCTCTCTGGATACTTATTATAATTACCAACTCCCAGACCTCATTTGAGAATATTTCTGATCTAAGAGTTCCAGGATGAGGGAGGAATTGGCATTTAAACAAACATCTGAGATAGACAAAGTGCAGATGTAGTGTATCAAATATTAAAGTGAAGCTCCAAATACCATGACTATTATTCTAGAACTCTTTCATTTACTATGTACTTTCAAAAAATTTTTTAGAAATTAAATTACCATTTGAATCTGATACAGCTTGTCTTTTTTTTTTTTTTTTTTTTTTTTTTTTTTTTTTTTTGAGTAGGCTGCACACCCAACACGGGCCTTGAACTCATGACCCTGAGATCAAGAGTGGCATGCTCTGCTGAGTGAGCCAGCCAGGAACCCTAATCTGGTATAGTTTGTCTACAAGTAAAGGTGATCATTAGGCAAAATGGTACAGTTAAAAAAGAAACTAATGTTTTGCACTAATTAAACTTACAGAATAGTTGGAGGTTCAGCACAAATAATTCTCTTATATGTGTCACCTGTTCCCACTAATGCTAACATCTTATGTAACCATAGGACAGTTATCGGGGCAGATAATTAATGTGAACAAAATACTATACACTATACACTAAACGCTTTTAAAATTTTTTTTTTTTACCAATTATTTAAATAATCTTTTTTTTTTATTCTGGATGATATACAAGATCCCACATCACACTTTCTTGTTTTTCTTCTTTGTCTCTTCTGGCCTATACAATAACTCAGTTTTTCCTTGTCTTTCATGACCTTGACAGTTTTGAATAGTACTGATTTTGATGTGTTCATGCATTTTTGGCAAGAATATGACATCCTTCTCAGTGCATCTCATCAGGGGATTAATGATGGCAGGAAAAATCATTACCAGTAAAGTTTATGATGATCACTTATTAAATTGGTGAATGCCACATTTCTCTATTGTAGTTATGTTTAGTTCCCTTTATAGGTAATCAGTCTCTTGAAGGAGCTATTTCAAGACTCAAAATCCTGTATTTTCATGAACTTATCCTCTTTTAACTTTACCAGCCATCAATGCACTATCCTCTACAAATTTTACTTTAGTGCTTCCTTAATGGTGAGTCTCCATTTTTCACTTCTGTATATTTATTAATTAGACTCTACTGTGAAGAGAGTCTTCTTTCTCTGTAAGGAAGTTTCTTCTCTTCCATTTATTTATTTTATTATTAATTTTACATCAGTATTAACTCTTAGATACTTATTTTTCTATTAACTAAAACTCAACATTTGAGTTAAACGTTCTTTATTGGCTACTTTGATTAGAATTTCTTCCCTGAACTGATGAAATAGAACTTATGGCTAGAAGTCAAATGATTGTTTTACCCAAACAATTTTTTCAAAATTGTTATCTAAATCTTGTAGAAATAAACAGAAAAGAAATCACAAAATTCACACAGCTACATAAAACTACTTAAAGTGAAAGAATAGAAACATCAGATTTACACAATGCTGGGTAGAACTCCTAATTATATAACTCTAACAGTCAAAATGAAAAATTGTTTAATGTCTCTGATCCTTATTTCTTCATTTTTTGGAAGTAAACAAGTGTAGTATACACATATCTTTAAATTATACAAGTATAATTTGCAAAATCATTATTAAAACAAACACATATAAGCTGTTGGTATTTTGTCTGGTTTGTAGTGGATACAAAATAAATTTAATCTATAGTACTGTGTGAGATGATGAATCTTTACCTTCTGATTTCCTTGACAAAGAACAAAGCATTTAACTTTTTTCCATGTCATTTTTTAGTGCTGAAATTGAAATAGTAAGATTTACTTTACCTAACTTCCACAGGAGGATTTCTAGAGGTCAGTGGTCTATAGCATGTTGTAAAATTCTCTCTAAAGGAAGAAAAAGATGAATCTTACCTCTCAAGAGTCTGATGGTTCATTTGTATTTTGGAGTCAGTATATTATGATAGTTATGTGTTTTGCACTAAATCTTTCAAAGGATGAGTTAGAAAGTTACCATTTTTGACAGTGGTCCAGGAACAGGAGAACGTTCTCCAGGGTGACCAATGGTGTAGCATACTTAGCCCATGGACTCTGCTAGGTCTGATGGAAATGATCTGTGATGACCAGTATGAGTCTAATAGAAGATTCAATGAGGACTCCTTACAATTTTGAAGTAAGGACATTCCTCCTAAGTAAAACATTTCTGTGAGGAACACAGAGACTGATATTGATAGCTTGATATTGACTGACAGTGAAGCCGGAAGAGTTGCCATTTTAACTCAAGATGACCTTGTCATATGAAATGCCTTTCATGAATCAGATGCTATCTGGCTGGAATAACCATACATCTCAGTTTGGCCAATACAAACATGGATTAAACTCAATGTTTCAGGATAGTTATTAATCATCCCCCCTTACGTTCAAAAGTGTTTTGATTAGATAGTAAGTATATAATGATCCTATATATTGTGCATCAAACCATAAAGCTGAGTTTGGCTCATAAGATGCTATCAAATTGAAGAAAAATTTTGGCCCAGACACATCCTGTAGGTGTGGACAGTATTTGAACAACAGCTCCCCTACAGATTGTGAGTCTAATAGCACTTATTCTTTGCATGGCATCCCATACAACCTTGCTTTGAACAAAGGATTCCACATCACATTTAAGGAGGACAATGGACTAATGTCCTTAGAAGTCCTTGGTATTATTACAGAATACAGAAGGAGAAAAAAGTAGTGGTTAAAAGTTTGCTCTCTGGAGATAGACTACTTGGATTCAAATCCTCAGCCTTGTAAGCTCTTATACTCTTAACTCAGCTTTATAAACTAAACTAGCACTTATAAGGCATGCGCATTGTTTCACCGCTCTGATCTTTCTTTTCTTCATCTACAAAAGAATAGGGCTATGATACTATACATAGGGTTATTGTGAGGATTAAATAAACTGTGCTTGGCATATAGTTAGCATTTGATTTTTTTAAATCATTATTATCATGTTAGTCTTCCAGAAAATTGAAATAGTTTATCGAACACCTGGCTATAGTGCCAACTGAAAAGTAAACTAACAGTTCCCACTGTTTGGGGAGATGTCTTCTAAACTGCACAACAACTCTGGTTTAGCAAACCACACATAGCACAAATAGATGGGTCCATGAAGGAAGTAATGGAATTAAGAGCCAGGGGAAAGATATCCCTCTACTACAACTATTGACTTATTCTCAAAATGATTTTTCCCAGTCCCTATGCGTCTGTGCTGTGTTTAGGTAGATGTTTTATTAACCCAAGGGAGAAATGCTTTCCCCACTAAGACTCAATACATTATACCATTCAAGCCAGAAGCTGAACCTGCCACAGGGCTATTTCAGGCTTCTTATGACATTCAGGGGAGTAGGTAAAATGGGGGTCCATGGGGAAGCAAGGTTTATAACACACAACGAGGAAGTGTACTCCTTTTGAAATCCTTTGTCCAGTGTTAAAAATAATAGGCACTACGGTGTTTATAGGTGGAGTGTTGATCTCTTAAAAAACGAAGTTTTGTTGCACTTGAATAGCAAAATATGGACCAGCTAGGCAGTGTCAAAGGACAAAAAGACAGAAATATTGCAGGTGTAACAAATTAACATTGGTTTATGTATTTCTCAAAACTAATCCAACCCTACACTTAAGATATGTCCATTTTATGGTATAAAAGTTGCATCTGTGTGTAATATATATAAATATGGCTTTATCATATATACCTGTGCATATGCATATATTTGTTTCATATGTTCGTTATAATATACACGCATATATAAATAGCAAATGTTAAAAAAAAGGAGAAATAAATGGAAAATCTATAATCATCGAAGTCCAACATTTTGATCAATCTGTCAATATAATGACCACTTTAAGCCAAAATTAGCAAACGAAATCCACTCGTGTGGATTTTTATCCGTTTATGGATGAAACATCACGATTGAGTGGATTATTCCAGATGTGCACGATGATTTGCCATTCATAAATCTATTAAAATTAGCATTTAATTATCCATTCAATTAACATAGGTGAGTATGCCTAGCCAGGGCCTGGTCAGTGCATAGAAAATTCAAAGAATCTGATGACAAAATGGAATCAATTAGTGTTTTTGTTTGTGTGTTTGTTAGGTGAAATTCACATAACATGAAAACCACTTTAAAATGTAAACTTCAGTGGCATTTAGTGCATTAGCAACTTTGTCAATTCCAAAAAAGTTTCCATCCTGCCAAAGAGAAACCCTGTGCAGCAAATGCCCCTGTACCCTTGGGAGATGTATTCCAAAGCCCCAAACGGATGCCTGAACTACAGAAGGTACCAAACCGTCTATAGATACAATGCTTTTTCCTATGCATACAGACCTATGAGAAATTTTAATTTATAAATTAGGCATAGTAAGATATTATCAACAGCTAATAATAGAATAAGTATAATAGTTATCATAATAAATAATTATGTGAATGTGGTACCTCTACGTCCCTAAGTATTTTATGGCACCGTACTTACCCTTTCTCTTGGGATGATGTGACATGCTAAGGTTTCCATGGGATGGCATGAAGTGAGGCGAACGGTTGATGTAGGCATTGTGAAATAATTTAAGCTTCTACTGACCTCCCGAAAATACACTGGCAGGAGGAGTATCTGCTTCTGGACTGTGGTGGGTAATGAAACCACAGGAAATGAAACTACAGATAATTGGGAACTACCATATCCATTCAGCAATGGCTGCTTATTTCCTACTCTTCCAGCCCCTAGCAACCATTATTCTGCGTTCTGTCCCTATAGATTAACTATTCTGAATATTTCAGACACTGGGATCATACATATGTGACGTTTGTGTATGGTTTCTATTAACTTTTAGCGTAATGTTTTTGAGGTTCATATACAGTACAGTCCATATATCAGTACATCTTCCCTTTTTATAACTGAATAATATTTCACTGTATGGGTATACCATATTTCATTTCTCCATTCTTCTTCTGCCAACTTTTAAATGGTGCTACTATTGATATTTATATATAATTATTTATTTGAATATGAATTTTTAGTTCTTTTGTGTGTATATACAAAAGGAGAGAAATTGTGTATATACAAAAGGAGAGAAATTGTGTACATATTTCTCTAGAAGGGAAACTGCTGGGACATCTGGTAAAATATGTTTTACTTTTTAAGAAACTGCCAAAGTGTTTTCTAAAGTGGCTGGACCACATTATATTTCCCCCAGGAGGGTATAAATGATTCTAGTTTTTCCACATCGTCACCAACACTTCTTATTGTCTACTTTTTTTTTTTTCATTATAGATGTTGTAGTTGATGTGAAGTGAAATCTCGTTGTGATTTTTATATACATTTCCCTAATGACTGTTGATGTTCAGCATTTACCTCATGTACATATTGGTCATTTTTAATCTTCTTTCGAGATATATCTATTGAGGAAATTTGCCCATTTTTTAATCGGAGTTTTGCTTTTTTGTTGTTGAGTTGGTTTCATAAAGTGAATTAGGAAGCATTGTATCTTCTTTCTTTTGGAGGAGTTGGGAAGATTGGTGTTAATTCTTTGTTAAATGTTTGGTAGAATTCACCAGTGAATCCATTTGGTCTTTGGCTTTGTTAAGAGTGTTTTTATCACTAATGTAATTTCTTGTCATAGATCTATTGATATTTCCTATTGCTTTCTCAGTCACTCATTACAGTTTGTGTGTTTTGAGGAATCTTTTCATTTCATCAGCGTTATCTAATTTGTTGTCATTAAAATGTTCATGTATTCTCTTACAATCTCTTTTTAAGTCTGCAAAGTCTGTAGTAATGTCTCCACCCCCATTTCTGAATTTTGTAATTTGAATCTTTTTCTTTTTTTTTTTAATCATGTAAGTTATGATTTGTAAATTTTACTTATCTTTTCAGAAAACCAACATTTGGTTATACTGATGTTCTCTGTTGTCTTTCTCCCCTCTATTTTGTGTGTCTCTGCTCTACTCTTTACTATTTCCTTCCTTATATCGCTTTGGGTTTAGTTCACTCTGTTTTTCTAGTTTACGGGAGTATAAAATTATTATTGATTTGAGATGCTCCTTTAATATAGGAATGATAAAATCTCTTACTGATCATTGTGCTCAGTGCATTCCATAAATACTGATATATTGTGTTTTATTTTTATTTATCTCAAAGTAGTTTCTAATTTGCCTTGGGATTAATTTTTGACCTATTGGTCATTTTGACCTATTGCAATTTTTGAGCTTTCCTTTGTATATTAATTTCTAGTTTCATTCCATTTTGGTCACAGAAGATAGTATAATTTTAATCTTTTAAAAATAATTGATACTCTCTTTGTGACCTAACATATGTTGTATCCTCAAAAATGTACCATGTGCACTTGAGAAGAATGTGTATTCTGATATTTATGGGTGGGGTATACGTATCTACATATTAGGTCTACTTGGCTTATAGTGTTGCTCAAGTCCTTTATATTCTTGATTTTATGTCTTGTTGCTTTATTTATTATTGAAAGTTAGGTATTGAAGTCTACAACTCTAATTATAGAACTACTTATTTCTCCCCTCAGTCATTTCTTTTTTTGCTTCATATTTTAAGGCTCTTCAGCTTGGGATGTATATCTTTATAAATATTATATGTTCTAGATGAATTGATTCTTTTCTCAATGTATAAATATCCTTTAACAAATTTTCACTTAAAGTTGTTTTGTCTGATGGTCATATAGTCACCTTATCTTGGATATTCAGATTCATGTTTGTCATCAAATTTGGGAAGTAAATTTCGGTATTTCTTCAAATCTTTCTTCTGCTCTGTTATCTCTTACCTTTTCTTCCAAGACTCCCATTAAGTTTATACTTGATGGTATCCTACAGGTCTCTTAGGCTCTATTCATTTTACCCTCTAGTGAATTTTTAATTTCAGTTAATATACATTTCATTGCCAGAATTTATATTTGGTTTATTTTTAAAATAAATATAAATATATTTTTATAAATATAAGACAAATTGATAATTTATATCTCTTTATCTGTATTTGTGGAGACATCATTCTCCTGATTTCCTGTAGTTATTTGTTCATATTATTCTTTAGTTCTTAGAATCTGTTAAAGAAAGTTGATGTAAGATCTTTGTCTAGTAAATTGAATGTCTGGCCTTCCTCAGGTAGAGTTTCTGTTAAATTCTTTTTTTTTCTCTTGAATGGACCATGCACTCTTGTTCTTCTTATGCCTCATCATTTTATTTTTTGAAAACTAGACATTGTGCATATTGTAATATAATAATATTTGTAATCAGATTCTTCCACTCCTCAGTGTTTGGTATTGCTTTCTGTCATGGTCTCTGAAACCTCTGTCCCTTTAGCTTGGACTCAGATAGTGATTAGATAAAGATTTCCTTAAATACATAAGGAATACATAAGGCAATACATAAGACATGAGGGAAGGAAAGGGAAGGGAAGAGAAAGTAGGGGAGGGGAGGGGTGGGGAGGAGAAGGGAAGGGAAGGGAAGGGAAGGGAAGGGAAGGGAAGGGAAGGGAAGGGAAAAGAAAAGGCTCTTCAGTTTTTAGAGATTGACTCTGTGTTGGGGTATGTCATCAGCACCTAAAATTAAAATTTGAAAACTTTGCCTTAACATTTTCTTCTTATGTGCATGGAAACTGAAGATTAGTCTGAGGCAAAAGTGTATGATCATCTGAAGTCTTTTCTGAGCATGCATTATGCCATGGAGTTGTATGTGGCTTTCCAGACTCCCCTACATAATTGGAAGTTTTTCAAATCCTCCCTGTTCCTTAAAGGAACTCACTTCCCAACTTTTCATCCCAGGATTTTGGCCTGCCTATTCACAGCTATAATCTTTTGCCCTCATTGGAAGTGGGTTTTTCATTTGGTTTTCAAAGTTTTCTTGGAGTCTAGGCTTAGTCCATTTACTGTCCTGATAGAGTTCCCAATGTTACATAAAACAAAGTCAATTACCTTTGCTGATCCTTCAGAGGAGTTCCAAAACGATCAAAACAGACAAACAATTGCTGGTGAGCATGGACCTCTTTGCTCCCTCAGGAGCTAGGGACCCACACTGGGAATATAGACTGTGTTTTTTAAGACCACAGTTATATTGGAGAGGAGTGGTCTTAAGTTAAAATACCTCAGGGCACCTGGGTGACTCAGTCAGTTGAGCCTCTGACTCTTGATTTCAGCTCAGGTCATGATCCCAGGGTCGTGGGATGGAGTCCATGTTGGGCTCCACACTGAGTGTGAAGACTGCTTCAGATTCTCTCTTTCTCTCTTTGCCCCTCTCCCTTGCTCATGCTCTCTGTCTCAAATGAAAAATAATAATAAATTTTAAAAAATAAAATAAAATGCTTCAAGCCTCTCTTCTTGTATTTCAGTCACTTCTGCCCTGATTAAACATTCACTTGCTTCCTATAGACCTTTGATGTTTTCCAGAGTTCTGATGAAGTTTATTCTGATACTTTTTGCTCACATTTGGGGGTTTGTATGGAAGTTCAGGCCCTTCGGATGTCCTATTCTTACTATTTTTGTTGGTATCACTAGATTGAGTAGCTTTTGTTGTGTGTCAAACCATTTCAGATTATTAGTGACTTATACGTAGGCACGTTATCCTGCACATTAGCAATTTAGGCAGGACTCAACTGAGCAATTCTGTTCTGAGCCAAGCTCAACTGATCTTTTGAGATCAAGGCTCAAGACACACAAGTACACCACATTCTGTTGGGAAAAGCAAACCAACAATCTCATCCCTGACCAATTGTGTGGAGACATAGACATCAGCTGTTAATGGGAGGATCCCCACTCCTGAAGTGACATTGGCATTGAGTGGGAAAACTGGACTTCCACAAAAATCTGACAGAAATTCAAAGTAACTTCTCCTCCCTCTGCTAGAGCTAAGTCAGAGAAGCCCATTAAAACGGTAAGTTTAGGGGCGCCTGGGTGGCTCAGTCAGTTAAGTGTCTGACTTCGGCCCAGGTCATGATCTCATGGTTTGTGAGTTAGAGCCTCACATAGGGCTCTGTGCTGACAGCTCAGAGCCTGGAGCCTGCTTCGGATTCTGGGTCTCCCTCTCTCTCTGTCCCTCCCCTGCTCATGCACTCTCACTCTCTTTCTCAAAAATAAATAAACATTTAAAAAAAATTAGAAAAAGTTTAAATACGATGCAGTTTCATGGCATAATATTGAAAATGTCCAGGTTTCAAATGAAAATCAAGCACCGTGTCAAAAACCATGGAAATATGGGACTGAATGAAAAACAGATAATCAATGATGCCAATACTGAGATGACGAGGATATTAGAATTATCAGATAAAGATTTTCAAGGAGCCATTATAAAATGCTTCAGTAAACTATAATGAAAATGCTAGAAAGAAATTAAAAAAAATAGGAAGACTTAGAAAAGAAAGTCTCAGCGGAGAAATAGCTGATAGGCAAATGAGCCAAATGCAAATTTCAGAACTGAAAAACACAATAACAATAAAATTGAATCAACAGCTCAAAAGTAAAAGGGAGACAGGGAAAAAAACAATGAACTTGATAACAGAACAAAAGAAATGCTCTTATCTAAATAACAAAGAGAAAATAAACTAAGGGGACCTGTGGGCCTATATAGAAAAAGATGTAATAATTATGGGTTTTTTTTTTTTTGAGGTCTGGAATGAGACGGGAAAGAAAGAGTGTGGAGCTAAAAAGATATTCAAAAAAAATATGGCTGAAAACTTTTAAAATTGGGCAAAAGACATAAACCTATAATCCATATTCAGGAAGCTGATCAAACCACAAGAAAGATAAATCAAAACAAATCCACATCAACGTGCACATCATATCAATATTTATGACACATATATGATAAACATAATTGGCATTTCTTCTCCAATGAGTTTTCTAAACCATATTTGCCTATGGAAGCAAAAACTATAGCATCATCTGAGGTGATTGTAAGGTAAGTAGATGAAAGAGTTAAGATAATTATATTATGAATGAGGACAGTGAGATAAAGGAATGTAAAAGGAGATGAAGTTTTTACACTTGAGTTGAACTGGTAAAAGGATGACATCAGTTGACTGTGATACGTTATGTAAAAGTCATGTAACACTTTGCAGCCACCAGAAAAAAAGTCTATACAAAGAGATATATTCAAAAACACTCCTGATAAGTTAAATGAAATTCTAAAAAAGTGTTCAAGTAATCCACAGTAAGGCAGAAAACGAGTAAAGAGAACCGTATAACACAAAAAGAAAAACTAAAAAGGCATCCTTAATATTTCTTACATGTCAACAATTGCTTTAAGTGCAAACGGCAAAGTTCACCAATTGAGAAACAGAATGGCAGTTCAAAACACATGATCCAAACACACATTGTCTATCAGATACCACATCAAACATAATGATATATACAGGCTGAGAGTAAAGGGATGCAAAAAGTTACCTAACACAGATGTTAATCAAAAGAAATCAAGAACTACTATATTAATATTGAGGAAAGTAGACCTCAGAGCAAAGAGATTTACGTGAGACAGAAATGGGCATTATATAATGATTAAATGGTCAATCCACCAAGAAGATATAGTAATTCTAAATGTGTATGTGCCAAACAATGGATCTGCAAGATGGGTGAAGCAAAAACTGATAGAAGTGAAAGGAGAAAAAGACAAATACACAGTTCTATTTGCAGAAATTAATACATCTCCCTCTCCACGACTGAGAAAACAGCCAGACAGAAAATGAGGAAGGATATGGAAGAAGTTAAGAACACCATCAGCCAACAGAATCTAATTGACATTTATAGGACACTTTACCCAACAACAGCAGAACACACATTCTTTGCAAGTACTCATGAAACATATAACAAAATAAATCATACCCTGAGTCATAAAACAACCTGCAACAAATTTCAAAGAACTGAAATCATGCACAGTGTATTCTTTGACCACAGTAGAATCAAACTAGAGATCAGTAGCATAAAAATAGCAGGAAAATCTCAAAACACATGGGAACTAAAAAACACATTTTTATTTTTTTTTTATTTTTTTAACGTTTATTTTATTTTTGAGACAGAGACAGAGCATGAACGGGGGAGGGTCAGAGAGAGAGGGAGACACAGAATCGGAAGCAGGCTCCAGGCTCTGAGCCATCAGCCCAGAGCCTGACGCGGGGCTCGAACTCACGGACCGTGAGATCGTGACCTGAGCCGAAGTCGGACGCTCAACCGACTGAGCCACCCAGGCGCCCCTAAAAAACACATTTTTAAATACTCCATGGATCTAACAGAAAGTCTTAAAGAAAACTTTTGTAAATACATAAAATTGAATGAAGATGAAAATGCAACACATAAAATTTGCACGACCCTGGTAAGGTAGTCCCATGAGAGAAATTTATAGCGCTAAATGCACACTTTAAGAAAGAAATAAACACTTAAATCAATTTGAATTTCACTTCAAGATTGTGGAAAGACAAGAGGAAAATAAACCAAAAGTAAGCAGAAGGAAGGGGAAGATAAAGATAAGAGTAGAAACTAATGAAATTGAAACCGAATAGAGAAAGCCATATGAAACAAAGAGCTAGTTTTTGAAAAGATCAATAAAGTTGACAAACTCTTGGCAAAACTGTGTGTGAAAGAGAGAGCGCAGAAATTACTAACATTGGGGATGAGCCAGGGAATAGAATACTGCTAAAGACCCTGTGTCCATCAAACAGATAATAAGGTAATACCAAGAGTGATTCTGCAAACAAATGAGATCACTTACATGAAAATGACCAATTTGTCCTAGAGCACAAATTACTGCAACTCACCCGATATGAAATAATTTAAGTAGCGGTGTTACTATTAAGGAAATTGAAGTCATAATTAGAAACTCTCACACAAGCAACTTCCAGACAACATAATCCCATGTTCCAAATTCAATCAGTGTAATCCATTGTATTCATAGGCTACAAAATAAAACTCATATAATCATATGAATCAGTATAGAAAGATTTCAACACCAATTCCTAATAAAAATGCTCCGGTGTCAAAAAAAAAAAAGGAGTAGTGGGGAACTTCCTCAAGCTGACAAAAAGCTGCCATAAAAAAGCCTTCAGCCAACATTATACTATATGGTGAAAGATGGAACGCTTAACCTCTAAGATAAAAACCAGGGGGAGGATGTGTAGTCTCACCATTCCAGTATAATATAGTGCTTCAAGCTCTTGACAGTGCAGTAAGAAAAAGAAATAAAAGGCATACATGTTAGAAAAGAAAAAAATAAATAAAAGTATTTCCAGATGATATCACTATGTAGAAAATCCCCCAGGAAACAACCAAAAAAAAAAAAAAAACCCACAAAAACAAAACAAAACAAAACAAAACAAAACAAAACAAAGTCTCCTGGAATTAATGCATCAGTTTCCAGTTTGCAGGATACAAGGTAAATATACAAAAATAAATTATGTTTCTATATACCAGCAATGAGCATGTACAAACTAAACAATCAGTTTAAAAATATACTAAGGTAAATATAACAAAATGTGAGCAGGACTTGTATGCTGGAAACTACAAAAGGCTGATAAAAGAAATAGAATAAATGGAGAAACAGAGTATTTATGAATTGAACAACCCAAGAGTAAAAATTCTCCCTAAAGTGATATACAGGTTTATTTTATTTTATTTTATTTTATTTTATTTTATTTTATTTTATTTTTATTTTATTTTTAATAATATATAGGTTTAACTCAATTCTAATCAAAATGCCAGCAAGAATTTTCTAGACATAAATAAGATTATTTTAAGGCTCATTTTTTTTTTTATTTTTAATGTACATCCAAGTTAGCTAGCATATAGTGCAATAATGTTTTCAGGAGTAGATTCCAGTGACTCATCCCCTGTGTGTAACACCCAGTGCTCATCCCCAACAAGTGTCTTCCTTAACCCCTTACCCATTTAGCACATCCCCCCACCCACAGCCCCTCCAGCAACCCTCAGTTTGTTCTCTGTATTTAAGACTTTCTTATGTTTTGTCCCCCTGCTTGTTTTTATGTAAGGTTCCTATTTAAGGATAAAGAAGCTATAACAGCTAAAATGATTTTGGAAAAGAAGAATAAAGTTCAAGGAATCAATTTATATATTTCAAGACATTATATAGCCACAATAATCAACATACGGTAGTTTTTGTAGAAGAACAGACCCATATATCAATGGAAAAGCTTAGGAACCTAGAAAACCCACACATATATGTCAATTGATTTTCAACATGTCGCAAAAGCAGTCTATCTCAGGAAGGATATGGTTTTCAAGGAAGTGACTGGAACAATTAGATACTTATAAACAAACAAACCTTGACCTAAGTCTCACATCTTATCCAAATTTAACTCAAATTGAATCATGGGTTTAAAATGTAAAATATAAGGGCACCTGTGTGGCTCAGTAGGTTAAGCAACTGACTCTTGATTTCAGCTCAGGTCATGATCTCAGGGTGATGATATCGAGCCCCTTTTTGGACTCTGCACTGGCAGCATGAGCCTGCTTGGGATTCTCTCTCCCTCTCTCTCCCTCTGCCTCTCTGCCTCTCTCCTGCTCTCTCTCTCTCTCTCTCTCTCCCAAAATAATAAGTAAACTTTATAAGATAAAATAAATGTAAAGTGTAAATTAAAATTTTAGAAAAAATGGGAGAAAATCGATAAAAAAGATGATTAAAGGAAATATATATATGCATATTCATATTTATATTCCACATTTTTTGAAGCTACAAAAGCTGGTTAAAATACCCCATATTGTTAGTGATCGGAATAGTGATTCCCCTTGGATAATAATAACTGGAAGATAACATGATAAGAATCTCTGGCAAGTTGGTAATATTCTGAGCTCCAGGTACTAGTTAAACAGGTATGTTTTGTCGGTGAAAATTCATTAAGCTGTGTGTTCATAGGATGTGCTTGTCAATATATTTCTTTTATTTCAGAAAAAAATGGAAGAAGATAAGCTGAGAAATATTGAGATGGAATATCATTGTAACTTAAGAAGTAGGAGACACCATCCACAGCCTTCGGATTTAGAGAACCTAAATCGTCAGTCTTCTATCATCATTCCTGGGTAGCTTTGTATTCTCTCCCATGAGAAAGAGCAGCAAACGCTTGTGTGGTGTTGATATCCATCTTTTTTTAGTTGGATGATATCATTGTATGTGGAAAGAAGAATGTATGTGTGGTCAGTGAAGGGGGTAGACGATGCGTGCGCTTGGGTAGTCAAGATGAAATGCTGGGGAGCTTGTCCAATTCTCCCTTCCCTTGTGAAAAGTCACTGAATACACCTGCTGGCCCCAAGTTGCCATGGTCTCATAGGTGACAATCCCCCTTGTTCTCTATGTGTAGAAATGATTAGTCCAGGACTCATAAGAGATCGGCACATGTTATCTTCTTCATCCTCCTCCCCCTCCTCTTCCTGCTCCTCCCCCGGGGAACGTGACATATCTGACATATCCCACTAGGGGCACAAATGTTAAGTCATTGATGCTGAGTAATGTAACAGCACCGTAGTGACACAGCCCAATGAGCTCCTGTCGTTGAGATTTCTGGAACTTCTCTGCTTCTTCCCTTTCCAAGGCTTGATTATTTAAGTCCTTCTAGGAGCCATAAACAAATGATCTTCCAGTCAGTTGACCCTTGTGGTTAGTCAAGCCAGAATCTATTTCTATCTGTTTTAACACAAAGAACTGTTAAGTAGTATACACATATTCCAAAGTAGTTTGGAGAAGTAAAATAAATGTGTATAAATAAATTCATGAAATTCTGAGCACGTGGTAGGTGTTGTGTAAGGTGTCCCTACTTGTATGATTAAATTTTGCTCTTCCCATAATTTGCCGTATTATCAACAATGAGCCATGGAGAGCACAGGGTTTTTAGTGCAGTGAAATGATTCTGTATATTGCTCTAATAATGGAGAGATGTCATTATACATTTGTCAAACCCCACAGAATGTACAACACCAAGAGGGAACTCTAATGAATAAAGTATGGACTTTGGATAATTACTATGTGTCAATATAGGATCATCAATTGTGACAGATGCACCACCCCACTACAGGATGTTGACAGTTCAAGAGGCTGTGTGTGAGGGAGGGCAGGGGTTATATGAGAACTCCCCAAGTTCTGCTGTTTTTTTTTTTTTTTTGCTGTGATCTTAAACCTCCTGTAAAAACTAAAGTCTTATTGTAAGGGAAAAAATATTAACAACAACAAAAAAAACATTCGACTCCTTATGTATTTTCCTACTAATTGTAATCAGGTGGTATTGACTCAACCCCTATCTTCTTCACAGACTTTATGTGAATAATATATGAAACTTAATATATTTAATATATTATATGAAATTTAATATATAAATGGAAGGGAAAATGTAATACACTTAAAAATGTATAATATGAAAAAGCGTATTATTTAATTTTTGGTCACTTGATATAGCTTTTCTTACCCTTTTCATATACAAAAATATTTTCATGTATCTAACATATTATGTATTACATATTGTATAATATATTGCATTATAATAAAAACCAATATAAAAGAACATTTTATGCTTTGAATTATAATCAGCATAAATTATTTTATTAAAATTAAAATTCCATTTAAATGACCTAATTATGTATTTAATTCGAGAAAAAGTATATAAATTAATTTATAACAAAAATATTATGGCCTAATTTTATAACTAATGTGAATACAATAATATTTAAGAAATATTTATTTCCCACCTTAGGCTGAGCTCTGTGATGAAACAAACAAAACAATAAAAATTAATACATATTCTTTTAACAACTCAAGTGGTAAATTCTGTAACTGAAATATATTTAAAATACTCATGAGGTGAGTCCTGAGGAGGGATAAATATATATGCATGGGAGAAGAAAAATGCTTCATAGCAGAGAGGGCATTTAAATGAACCCCTGATGAATTCATAGGATCTCATGGGGGGGAAGCTGACTAAACAACTTTTCAGGCAGACAGCGCAAGGCTGGAAAAATCACAAGGATACTTTTGGGGGAGTGGGTAATTAAGCGGACCCAGAATGCCATCGCACTGTCGAGGACAGCAGAAACGGAACAAGGAAGCACATGCAGAGAAGTAACCAGAAGGGACCTAAGTGGCCCGTGTTAATGTACTTGGACCATGTCAGTACGGAGCCACTGTTTAGGATAAATGGCATGATCCCAAGTGGCTTTTAAATTCAGCACTTTGGCAATAATAGTGGTGTCACAGTTTCCTGGGAAACAGAGGGCAGGGGCCCGAATGACTCACATAAACAAAAGAAAATTAGGACTTAGAAAATCCTAAGACAATCACCTTTATTCAAAATTTTGATGATGAGTTGTTTGCTCAGTAAGGGAAGAAGTCATGAACGACTTCGATTTCAGCTGGATATATGTTAATAATATTACGTGGATATTTACAAGATGAGAAAATGCTACCAAAATGATAAGTATTCAGGGACACAGACAGGCATCTGTGAAGCATGCTGGAACTTTCCAGGCAGTGACAGCACGTCATGAAACCAGGCAGAGGAGTGTTCTGTGCACGAGGCCCCATGTGACTGCACAGATTGCACCTGCACGAGGCTGGCTCTACCCCCAGACAGCAGAAAGTCTGGTTGCAAATCTTAGGAGAGCATCCTGAGCAGGGGAAACAGGTCAAACGTCACCGGTGTTAAAAGCAAAAACTAAAGAAACAGGAGAGCTTAGTGACTCTACGGAAAAGGATACAGGATGGGTCCCAGAAGGGTGGCATTTTCAAGAAAATTAAAACAGTTAAAGAGATAAATAAGCAATGGTCAGAACAGGAGAGGGCCATCTGGAAAAGAAATAGGGAACTATCAGAATGTGGAAATCAAGAAAGAGAGCAGCCTGCATTGCAAAATAGCAGAGGGAAGTGGACACTAAACTTGAAAGGATAATTAGAAGCTACCGGTGATCTTAGATCTCAATCAGTGGACCCAGGAAGAAATGCCCCCCGGGTCACAAGATAAATATAATTTGACAAAAAGGAGTAATGCCTTCATGACTTTGATTCTGCAAAAGTGTCGATGTGATGTTTCTTTAAAAAGAAAAATATCATGGGTCACCTGGGTGGCTCAGTTGGTTAAGCGTCTGACTTCAGCTCAGATCATGATCTCACAGTCCGTGAGATTGAGCCCCGCGTCGGGCTCTGTGCTGACTGCTCTGAGCCTGGAGCCTGCTTCGGGTTCTGTGTCTCCCTCTCTCTCTGCCCCTCCCCTGCTCACAGTCTGTCTCTCTCTGTCTCTCAATAATAAATAAACGTTAAAAAATTAAAAAAAAAAAGAGAAATACCAACTTCCAGATTCCAATAAATGTTGAGATTCTTCTTTCTAAGACATAGCAGACACCTTCCTTTCAATAAGAATGTTAATTTGTATCTGAAAAGGTAATGATAGGATGCTAAGTCATTTCAAAATCTACCTACACTCCATGTTTCAGTGGGAGGAAGGCATATGAAGACTTAAAGTCCTGTACTGGATTGAAAAACTAGAATGTAAAGCTGATGTTTTATGGTGCTGATGTTTTATGTTATTGGCAGTTGTAATACACATTTTACTTTAAAAATGTAAATAAAATTCTATGAGAGCATTACTGGTTGTGTCTTATTATTTTAATTTTACAGAAGAGGACGTTGAAACACGGAGTGAAATGCCAGTGTGTGAATATTTGGTTAAATGTTCGATCATCTATAGAATACTCCCTCAGGCACTTATTTTAATAGTCTCCCTAATCATCTGCTTTAGCGGAATAATCTCCTTTCTTCCCCTAATTTACTGCTCAGAGAAAATGCATAGGGTCTGATGGCAAAAATAAAGAGAAATGGGACTTGATTATTTTGCAACTTAATAGCTGATATCTTGAGTGTAAAGACGTAACCACAATAAGGATTCTAATCTAGCCACACATGTTCTGTTTTACTTTCACTGCCAGGACTATGTGAAAGCAAAGCATGAACCCAGTTTCTAATTATGGCTATATAACAGGAAATGGACACATTTGAGGGGGGTGGGTCAGATGGTAATGCTCTGCCAAATGGGAGAAAATCGTTAGTTGAGATAACAACGGTCTCGATGAGGCTTCCTCATTAGTTAAGTGCCTCCCATTTGCAACTCAGCCCAGCAATATGCATGATGAGAATGTCTACCTGGTGTAAATTGTGGGACAGTTCTGTTCAGCTTGCCCTTAGCAGCTAGAGGAGATGGGCTCAGACTTCCACTCCATTACGTAATTCTTTTCTCCCCAAGATTTTTCATCTGTTTCCAGGATGCTTGCTTTCTAATGGCTGCTAGTGTCTTCAATATATTATTTTCATGTACTTCCTGAATTTTTAAATTGTTCTGCCTTTCTGCATGGGTTGCTCCCCTTTTTCTCTCTGTTTGTTGAGGTAGGCATTCCTTACTATCCCAAATAAAAGTCACCGTTGGCTTTTGTGCATGGAAGACCTCAGGAAAAGCTTGGAAGAATTGAAGGATTTGTGTTACCGTAAGACAAATACTACCGCACGGACTATGAAATCCCGGTGTTTTTAGAGTTCTTATCAATTTTGCCATTTTTTTCCCCCAGCTTTATTGACTGACAAAAATTGAAATATATTTAAAGTATGTGATGTGATAATTTGATATATGTGTGTATTTATAAAGGATTCTCACCACGGTAATTAATACACTCATGACTCCCATGGCTAACTTTGTGTGTGAGAGAGAACCTTGAAGATACATCGTGTTACTAAATTTCAATTATACAATGCACTATTATCAACTACATTAGATCCTCAGAACTCACGTATCATGGAACGTTTGTCCCCTTTTACCAATACTCACTTTCCTACTCTCCGTTTCTATGAGTTCAACATGTTTTTTTTTTTCATGAATCCCCACGTGAGTTACACTAAGGTATTTGTCTTTCTCCGTCTGGCTTACTGTGCTTAGCATAACGCTCTTCAACCTCATCTATATTGTGGCAAAAATGGCAAGAATTTCTCTTCTTTAAAGACTGAATAATATTCAATTATGTGTGTGTGTGCGCGTGTGTGTGTATTTTTTTTTTTCTTCGTCCATTCATCTGTTAACGCTTGGGTGATTTTCATGTACTGGCTATTAGGAATAAAACTCCCAAAAGTGGATGTATGCCTTTGAAATCATGATTTCATGTCATTCGGATATGTACTCAGAAGTGGGATTGCTGAATGTATCGGATGGTAGTTTTATTTTTAATTCCTTGAGGAACCTCCGGGTTGTTTCCATAGTGGCTCTGCCAGTTTTCTTTCCCACAAACAATGAACAAGATTCCCTTTTCTCCACGTCCTCATCAGCATTTGTCATCCTAACAGTTGTGAGGTGATATCACACTGTGGTTTTGATTTGCGTTTCCCTGATGATTAATATCTTTTCACATACCTACTGCCCATCTCTATGTCTTTGCAATAATGTTTATTCAGTTCCTTTGCCCATTTTCTTAGCCAGGCTTTATATAGAATGGCATATATATTGCTCTTGTGAAAACCTTTAGCTAGACAAACTAAGAAAAAGAGAAGATTCAAAGAAATAAAAGCAGAAATGAAAAAGGAGCCATTAGAACTGATAACAGAAATACTAAGAATCATAAGAAACTACAAATGAACCAACAAATAAGATAACCTAGATGAAATGGATAAGTTCTTAGAAACATACAACTCATCAAGACTAAATCATGAAGAAATAGAAAATCTGAACTGGCAAATTATAAATAAGGGGACAGTATCAGTTTTCAAAACCTCCCACCCAATAAAAGTACAGGGCAGGATGGTTTCTTTGGTGAATTCTACTGAATTTTTAAAGAAGAATTAATATCAATTCTTCTCAAAGTCACTTTATAAGACCAGCATTACTCTGATACTGAAACCAGATAAGAATATTATGAGATGAGAAATTTACAAGCCAATATCCCTAATGAACAAAAATATCCTTGATGCAAAAATCCTGAGCAGAATATTAGCAAAACCAAATTCAACAGCACATTAAACGATCATACAACATGATCAAGTGGACTTTATTCCTGAGATGCAGAGATAGTTAAACATATGCAAATCAATAACTATATGCCACAGTAACAAATGTAACATCCTTTCATGATTAAAAAACATCCTCTCAGTAAAGTGAGTACAGAGGAAATGTTCCTCAAGATAATAAAGGCCACATATAACCAATCCACAGCTAACATCATGCTCAGATATGAAAACCTGAATTTTTTTTTTCTCTAAGCCCAGGAACAAGACAAGAATCCTACTCTTACCGCTCTTACTCAACATAATACTGGAAGTCCTAGCCAGAGCAATGCAGTAAGAAAAAAAGAAGTGAAAGCATCCAAAACAGAAAGGAAGAAGTAAAACTGACGTTATTAACACGATACATACATACATATATATATATATATATATATATACACACACACACACACACATACATATGTATGTATATATATATATATATATATATACACACACACACATACATATGTATGTATATATATATATGCATATACACACACACATATATATATGCCAGAAGTGGAGGGCTGGGTTCGCCAAAATAAATCCTGGGGATATAATTTACAGCATGGCGACTGTAGTTGTATGCACTGTTGTATTGCATACTTGAAACTTGCTAAGAGAGTAGATCTTAGATTTTCTCATCACAAGAAGAAGAAATTTGTAGTTATGCATGGTGATTGAGATTAGCTAAACTTATTGTGGCAATACATACATTATCCGAACATTGTGTTTTATACCTAAAGTTAATACATTGTTATATGTCAACTATATTTCAATCAAAAAAATAAAAAAAAATAAATTTAAAAAGCATCACTAAATTCCTAAAGCATGTGTGACATCTATGGAGTGTTTATTGTAAATATAAAATATACGCCAGATGCTGTGTGAAATTCCACTTAGGTCTTTTTTTTTCTTTAAATCCTTAGCTTACTTTCTTTCAGTGAAAGAAAATTTCATCTGTACTTTAGAATTGCAACTCCCCACCCTAGAACACTACCAAGTTCCATGGCTTTATTTCTCCCTATAGTAGGTTTGTCAAGACTTAGATGCACTTTCTTTCTATCAGCCTATCCCCTCCATCAGAAACCCTCGTTCTGAATGATAGTGCATCCTAAGATTCTGTTTTTAATTTCCTTTTTCACATTTAGTGAGCACGTGCTAGAGATCTCTAATCATGTTGGCCACCCTTTCTTTTTTCAAAACCTAATTTATCTTTCCTATTTTGTTAACATTTAACAGAATTTATACTCCACTTTACACTGGCAGAGAATTCCATGTTTAGTGTTCAATATACACTCTTTATGTTCAGTTCTGCTATAAAAAGTTTCCCCTGAGCCAGTTAATCTTCACCTTCATCAAATCCCACACAAATGTACAATTTTATATATATATTTTTTAGTATCATGATATTCTTTGGCTTTTAAAAACTTGTTTTCCAGTTTCTTTTGTCCTTTTATACTGATTTTTTTTTCATTTTTCTGGACTATACTTGTTAGTAATTAATTCATAAAATGTATGTAAGTAATAGTTTTTCTAAGTTCTTACCCGGCCAAAATGCTTTATTCTTCCATAGGAATCCAATTTTTGCATTGGCATAGAATTCTAGATTCAAAGCATTTTCCTAGAGAAATTCATAGAAAATGTTTTGTTATTTTTAAAATGGAGCATCTGAATCTGTTTTAAAATTTTACTTATATATGCATCTTGTAATCTGTATTCATTATGTATTGTGCTCAGTGGACATTCCCAGTATGAAGGCTTTTGACTTCTATTTATTTTTTTTTTAAGTGATGGGCAATGTGATTCCAGTGGTTCTTAGCTTTTTGTCTTTTACCCTGTGTCAGAGGTGGTCAGATTCAACCCCTCGTTTTCCTTCCAGTGGGGTGTGGCTGGGGGTGTAAGTTCTTTTCATCGGAATGTGAGCAGCTAAGATGTGTGGCCATTATATAATTAAGGGATAGCAGCCATGCATAACATCCACATGCATGCTTTGGTGATGTTCTTTCTTCCCCTGGGCTGAAGGTGATGCCCCGGGGGAATCCTGCCACCTGGATCTCTGAATGTACCATGAAGAACCCTCCATTGCTACCAACCAGAATGCTACATTCCTTGCAATATTTGAGCAAGAATTAACCTCTTGCTTTATTAAATCACTGAAATGCTGACCTGTATTTGTTCTCATATTCTAGCCTATCCTAAATATGTGCTATTCTTATGCTGCATATGCTGAATAATGAAAGTATTCAGCATTTTAAACTCTTTGCATATTTTACTTATATTTGTTGGTATCACTCCTGTAGTAAGTCCTTGAGTTCATCTCTTTGTTTACTTCTTTTCAGTTGTGTCCAGTTTTTCTTTTTCTTTTTCTTCAATGATTATAATTTTCATTTGTAAGGGGTTTAATTGATATTTTTTCTAAAACAATCTGTTCTTATTTCTGGGCTGTAATATCTTACTTTGTAACTCTGGAAGTGTTGATTATATATTATGAAGTCATCTATTTCTTAATTACAATTACTTATTTGTGTTTTTTAAGTATTTTTATTTATTTTGAGAAGGAGAGAGAGAGAAGGACGGGGGCAGAGAGAGACAGGGAAAGAGAGAATCCCAAGCAGATTCTGCACTGTCAGCGTGGAGCCCAACGTAGGGCTTGAACTCATGAACTGCAAGATCATGACTGGAGCTGAAACCAAAAGTCCGACGCTTAACCAACTGAGCCACCCAGACGTTTATTTAGTTCATGTTTTTACTGTTTATCTTAATAGTTCTTTTGTTAATATTTGGTGATTAATGTTTGTATGTTCATCTTTCTCTTAGAGACACCCTGTGAGCCTGCCTGTGCATGCATTTTCAAAATTTACCTCTATGGAGTCCGTAGAAGGGAATTTATGTGTTGCCAATAATCATGGACCATTTCTGGATCATCTAAGTTTGGGCGTTTTTCATCATGATGCTGATTTTTCCCCCCTCATTTTCCTGAAGACTGACCTGCCTCTCTGTCTGCCAAATCTAAACTCACTCTTACAGCCTGAGGGTAAACACCTCTGATGTTCACTGCTGGCACAAATAGAGACCAAGTTGTCATGTAGGAACCATCCCAGCATGTGAAAAGTAATGTCCATCAACATTGAATGTCAGAATATTTGCCCCAAAGTCCCTTTTGCGATGGTATCTCTTATCTCTCAGTTTGAGGTAGCTGCTACCCAAATCACACCTTTTCTAGGAGTCCTCCTCTGTTTATCCTGAATCTTTAGTGATTTCTGATATTCCTAAATTTTTTTTATCTGCAGATGGGATACATTCTTGTTTTCCACAACTTTTATGGCATTCTGTGTTCACATTATATTTTCTGCAATTCCTGAAAATTTTGGTGAGGGTTTGAGATGAATATGTGTTTTTGTTCAGTTTCCTTCCTTTCTTTCTTTCTTTCTTTCTTTCTTTCTTTCTTTCTTTTCCAATCCAATTCCCTTTTGGGAACTTTTCTGTATCAAAGTCAAGCAGTGATAATTCCAAATTATTCCTGCTTTTTCTTTTCATTTGGTGGCAAAACTGACAGCTTAGAAATGAGGGGAACAAACACAAATCCATCAATGGCTGTGTAAGAGGGACTAACCTTAAATGCAGTGTGAATCCTATAAACTAGGATGTAAAAAATCATTCAAAAGAAGTTGCCAGGTTTAAGAAGATGAAGTCTGTCCATTGTTTGGCAAGCTGCAACCAGAGCGCTGATCCTTGTATATGTCTTTATTCCAGCAGATGGATGATAATGGACCCTTAGCTATGAGAAAAAGAAGATTTGCAGATTTCAAGAGTCTTCAGTTAATACACTAAGCATGTGAGCATATAATATTTCAACAACAGTGATATCCTTTGTTATAGCAATAATAACTAATATTTTCTAGCCCATATGTGCTCAGTTCTATGCTATTTTATGTATATGGCTTCATTTAACTATCACTTCATTTCTGTTAGTGATATTATCCTCTTTTCACAGAAGAGGATACTGAGGCACCAAGAGAATAAGTCACGCATCCAAAGTCACATGAGTCAGTGACAGCATTTGAACTCAGGTCTACCTGACCTCAAAGTGCATGTTTTTGATCACTCTACTGTGTTGCTATATTGTGCTATGTTGTAAAACACTATGCTATATATTGTTTCCCTCTGTTCCATCCATTATTCTGATAAATCTAATAAATATTCATTCATTTCAATTACAATGAGTTATATATATATTTTTTAAATGTTTATTTATTTTTGAGACAGAGAGAGACAGAGCATGAACGGGGGAGGGTCAGAGAGAGAGGGAGACACAGAATCGGAAACAGGCTCCAGGCTCTGAGCAGTCAGCACAGCCCCGACGCGGGGCTAGAACTCACGGACCGCGAGATAGTGACCTGAGCCGAAGTCGGACACTTAACCGACTGAGCCACCCAGGTGCCCCACAATGAGTTATATTTTTAAATCAGAATCAACTGGCACATTCAAAGGCAAAAAAATAAGGTGATATATTTAAAACACTTAGCCTAAGAGCTTACAGATAATACACATTTAGTAGTTGTTGGATAATTGAAACCCCTTTATGTGTCTTATTCCAAAAGGCCCACGTCTCAACTATTAACAAATCCCACATTCATGCTCAGCATTTCATGGAGATGCACTTATAATGAAAGACCGATGTGTGCACCGCCCTGTCTCCCCCGAGGAGAGTCTTTAGTGGTAAAATTCCTTGCTAGCTTTCTACTTTGTAATCTCTCAACATGGAACAGTGAAACTTAGAATTTGAATTTCTGGAATAAATATTTGTCTGTTTTCTGATAATCTTGGCCTGTTCATAATGTCAAGATGTGCATACAGTATGATGCATGTGCTTTACTATACATCCTAGTGGATGAACTGTGTGTGTGTGTGTGTGTGTGTGTGTGTGTGTGTGTGTGTGAGCAGGCGCAGGCACGTGCTGATTTGTTTTCAAAAGAAACCAAATGTAAGGTACGTTAGTTGTGTTAAATACTTTCAGGTACATTTTACTGCAGTTATTGCTAACCAGGGAAAGTTGCAGGCGATAATCAAGTGAACGTTTAATACTTTTTAATTTTGTCGTCTTTGAATATCCACCACTTTGCTGTTTTGACAACTCAGCGGTTCTCCCTCTGCTACTCTTCCCTTTGCCTAAACTCCATGCTGCCTGGAGAATGAGAAAGCACAAAGGGACAGATTGTAGGTTTAGATCATAAACTGATAATCACCTGCAACATCCCATAATTTCCTTGAATGCAGGGAAAAGATATTTCTTAAGTCATGTAATTATGGTTTTATGTGGTATCCTTTACATTTCTATTTGTGTGGATTGCAATTCCCAACTGCCTACCATTTCCTCCTAAAATTGAAATGTAAATCTAATTGGAAGTTAATGTGGGATTATCACTGTTGCCGTGTTAGCTATTTATATGTATATATTGCATGTATAAATAGCTATTTTGCATTTAAGCATTTCTGGCAGGAGTTAATTGCAACACAGAGGTAGTCTTAAGGGTACACTGGGCAACATGTCAGACATACAGTTTACTTCAGGGCCTCAAGATTTTGCTTGTGACATAAGTAGGATATGTTATATGCAATGCCATGTTTGATATCTGGGAATTCATTTTTTATTTTTTTTTATTTTGAGATAACGCGAGAGAGAGAGAGAGAGAGAGGGAGAGAAAGTGCAAGTGGGGGAGGGATAGAGGGAGGAAGAGAAATCTTAAGCAGGTTCCACCCCTAGCCCAGAGCCTGACACGTGGGCTCGACCTCACCACCATGAGATCATGACATGAGCTGAAGTAAAGAGTTGGACGCTTAACCAACTGAGCCACCCAGGTACCCCAAGAATGCTGACTTTTCTTGAGGAGAAGCCATGGCCAAAGTTGAGGGACAAAGTGTGATTGTTGTTCTTCATAATAAACCCATTCATTGATGTATTCCAAATTTTTCCTTAATAATTAATGTGGTTCTATTATTAATGAATGCAATTTAGCTTTTCTGAAGTTTTTTTTTTCACATTTGTCTCTCTAAAGGCTTATTTTGATATTTTGAAATCCAAATCAAAAGCTAAAAGTATCTACATACATGGTTTGATAAGATTATTAATAAGTCCTTTCCTTTATGGAACCCAGTTGGTTACTGGTTTGCCTGTTTTTTGTTTATTTGGAGTTCTAGTCCACTACTTAATTTATTTTAATATCTGCATTCAGTTTCATTTTTGGATAAAGAAGAAAAAAAATGACCTTTTCTAAACAAAACATAAAAGAAAGAACCGAAGAGAGAGAACATCAAAACTTATATTTATTAACTTCTTGGACAAGTTCCCCGGCAAAGGAAGAATTCAAGTCTCAAATATCCACGTTCATGCATTTGTCATACGGTAAAATTGCTGATTGTGAATAGTGGTTTTTCCAGATGGTGGTGATCCTTTTTATTATTTTAGTTTTTACTGTTTTCCAAGCATTTCTTATATTTATTGCCTCTATTTACCAATATCATCTCTGTGAAATGGATAGAAAAAAGAAAATTGTCTCCATGAGGGGCGGGAGAAATTGAAGACCGTTGAAGCAAAATTAGAGCCAACAACTCTATCTACTCACATGAGCTCTGGGAAGGCCCTGAATGGAACCACCTTGTTGATTTTTGTGTTCCCAGCAGGTAACACCATGCCTGAGACATAGCTGTTATTTCTTAAATAAAGGTAAATGAACGACTAGGTGAGCAGGGTCCTAGCTTAAGACCATGTCTGTACCCCTCCTCACCTCAATCCACAGCCTTTCATGCGAGCTACATAGACAGGAAGATGTGTTTCCTCGACTTTTCCAAGTCCTTCATTTTTCATTTTTGTTATCCTCTGTTCTCAGTGTGGGCGTCACCACAGATTCTGACAATGGAGGATTTGAATGAACTTACTAGATGATACTACTTCCCAATCATGATCTTTTCCTTCTAGATTTTAAAGCCGGCTCCAATTACAACAGGCGAACGTTCTCACGAACGATGGCATTATTCTTTTCTGCAGGTCCTATAGATGAATGTCTTGCTTAAGTGGAGAGATGTGCCTCAGGCAGTTGGCCCATTTGTAAGGGAGACAGCTCTGCCCGAACCTGTGTCTAGAGAAGAAGACCCGCTTCAGTGAGAAGGCGGTTTTTGCTACAAGTCGAGGGCTGTGTTGGGAAAGCCTTCCGTCTTTCGCATGACAAGTTAGGCACAGCACTTCTTCCCCGTGTCTTCTCTCATCTTCGAATGTGCCTTCACTTAAAAACCTTTTATTTCATTTCCCTACTTAACTCAGGAAAATCTCTCCCCCTAATGAGGTTGTGTGGAGATTTGGGTCACGCAGCCATGGAAGAAAAGGATGCATTCGTCCAGGCACTCTACTAGGGATGACGTCTGCATGCTTTCATTGACTGTTGCTTGGTGAGTTAGGGCAGTTGTCCCTTTTGATAGCATATCCAAGGCTAAGAGGGATGAGGAGGGGTCTCGCCAAGGGGTGGTTGACCCCAGAGTGCCTGCTCGCCCCACAAAGCTGAGCTGGACCTGGGCTCAAACAGTCTGGGTGCTAGAGTCAGATGTCCCACTAAAAACCATCCTATGTGACCTTGGGCATTTCATTTCAACATCAGGTGAGTATCATTTGGAGGGAAGATTTCATTTCTCTACAATTAATAGAGCAACTCTATAATTGTTTATTAAGATTCTCCTGTGAGCTGGGTTCCATAGCACCGGAAATGGCAGAGGAACAAGAGAGATCCACCCCTGCCCTTGACCCTAGACTAATAAATGATCTTGTTTTAAGAATCCAAAAAAGTGAAAGTAGACAATTTGTAAAAATGAAAACAATGCACTCCTAAGGCAGGTGAGAACACCTTTTCATACGTACGTGAAAGTCAGAAAACATCTCTTTAGAACTTCAAAGGCATCAATGTGTTTTGTGGGTTTTTTTTTTTTTTTTGGTCAAAAATTCCTGCTAATTAGGTCTGAGAGAGCCAATGTTACTTTTTCCTGAACAGATGATAACACAGCTTAAATATCAATTTGGAAATAGAAAAAGGCCCTTTTTGTCACAGTTCTAAGAAAGCAGATTTTTTTTTGCACATGATCTAGTTTTAATTCTCATTTATATATGCTGTTATATAGACACAATGCATATAGCATTTAGGACCATTCTGCTTTTCACTGACTGGTGTTTTAGATGGCTTCCACACTTCTGTAATCAAGGCCCATATTTATTTTTTATTTTGACTCCGTCTCATTTAAACATCACTAGGGCAGCATCTAACATGGACTTGAAAGACAATGAGAATATATTTAGTATAGAGGGTAGGGTGGAGGGCAGTGGATCCAAATGGTCTGAGTTCAATTCCCAGGTCCACCACCCAATGAGTGTGTAGCACTGGGCAAGTTATTTAATGTCCAACGTGCCTCCGTCTTTTCTTCTGTGAAATGGAGATAATGTATTCATCTCAGAGCTGTGAGCATTCAGGAAGGTAGTGTATTAGAATTCTTGGGTCACTACCTGATACACTCAGCAAACACTCAGCGAATGGTGTTACTAATAAATATTTCTCAAAGTGGAAATACATAATGATAGGATATTAAGATGAAATCGTAACAGTCTTTGGTATAAAATACTGAACTCCAAAATGTTTTATGCAGTTACTAAAATAGCAGCACAATGTGGTAATCATAAATGTGTTTAAATGTTTTCTATATTGACATATCGCATCATTTATTAAATTGTTATGCATTTTTATGTTGTTTTCCATCTTCAGTTATTCTACATGCTCTTGTAGCAAATCACTTTAGAGAGTTTCCTTTTAGATGTATTTGTTTGGGATAAGAAAGCCAAAAGATATTAATACGGGTTAAGATGGGTACTAGGAATGTATTTTCAGAATAAGGGTAAGCTAATTTTGTTAACTCAAATGTTATCCAACATTGGATTTACATACTTCAGCATTTAAGTTCATCATACAGGCCATCTGGGTGCCTCAGCTGGTTAAGTGTCCAACTTTGGTTCAGGTCACGATCTCATGGTTCATGGGTTCGAGCCCCACGTCGGGCTCTGTGCTGACAGCTCAGAGCCTGGAGCCTGCTTCAGATTCTGTGTCTCCCTGTCTCTCTGCCCCTCCCCTGCTCACACTCTCTCTCTCTCTCTCTCAAAAATAAATAAACATTAAAAAAAATTAAGTTTATCATAAGAAGTAGAAAACACAAAAACATAAGAAAGATATAACATGGCTGCCATACTAAAAATACATCATGTTCACCTTATGGTCCAGCAATTCTAGTCCTTGGTATTCACCCAAAGGAATTGAAAACTTATGTCCACACAAAAACCTACATGTGGGTACTTACTAAAATTTTTGGGAGGCACCTGAGTGGCTCAGTCGGTTAAGCGTCTGACTCTTGGTTTTGGCTCAGGTCATGATCTCATGGTTTTCTTGGGTTCAAGCCCCGTGTGGCACTCTGCATTGGCAGGGCAGAGTCTGCTTGGAATTTTCTCTCTCTCTCCCTCTCTTTGCCCTTCCCCTGCTTGCACTGCTTTAAAAAAAACTCTCTCAAAATAAATAAACTTAAAACATTTTAAACTAAAAAAATATTTTATTCTTTTAAGTTTATTTATTTATTTTGAGAGAGAGAAAGCATAAGTCAGGGAGGGGCAGAGAGAGCGGGAGAGAGAGAATCCCAAGCAGGATGCGTGCTTGCAGCACAGAGCCCGAGGCTGGGCTCAAACCCATGAACCGTGAGATTATGACCCGAGCCAAAGTTGGATGCTTAACTGACTGAGCCACCCAGGGGTCCCCATGTGGGTGCTTATTGAAGCCACACTGATGATCGTCAAAACTTAGAAGCAACCAAGATATCCTTAGTGGGCAGATGGATAAAGTGTGGAACATTCAGATGATGGAATATCACTCAGTGCTCAATGAAATAAACTACTGAGCCATAACAAGGCACAGAGGAAACTTAAATGCATACTACTAAGTGAATGAAGCCAACCTGAAAAGGCTACTTACGGTATTATTCCAACTAATGTTTCTGAAAATGACAAAACCGTGGAGAATCAGTGGTCGGTGGTGAGGGAGGGATGGATAGGCAGAGAGAGGATTTTTAGGGCAGGGAAATTATTCTGTGTGATACTACAATGGTGGATACATGCTAGTATACATTTCTCAGAACTCAAAGAATGTGCAACATTAAGAGTAAGCCCCAAGGTGGACTTCGGTGATGATGATGTATCAGTATAGGTTCACTGATGATGATGAATGTACCACTCTGGCATGGGATATTGATGGTAGGGTAAGCTGTGTTTATATGGAGACAGGAAGAATATGATGTTTCTCTATACCTTCCTCCCATTTTGCTGGGAACTTAAACTCTTCTAAAACAATGAAACCTATTTATTAAAAAAAACAGCATAATAAAAGAATGCCAATCAATCCTTCAGACCAGATGATTTCAAATAATGCATGCCTCTTCCTTCCAATTCACTACGTTAAGCAAAGGAGGTAACGCACATCAAATCCCAGACTTCAAAACCATCCCATAATGCATTTACATTCCAAAGCCGTACGTATACTCACACACAGACATACACATCCCTGTAGGTACATACATATACACATATGTATCACTTTGCAAGAATTTGTTTATCTATATGTGGAGTTTTTACAAGCTCATCGATCTGAAGAATGAATGCGCACTAGCAATGTGATCAGAGAAGTGCTGGTCAGATGACGTGTATAAAACACTATCCTAGACAGTGGAAATAGAAACAGATATAAGAGAAAGCCTTGCTTTCAGGAATCTCCAAATCTGGTTGGAGAAACTACATAAGGGGGAGGATTTAAGTGGGCAGTGGGAACCGGCTACAGCAGTCGTAGGAAAAGGTGACGTACCCGCACGTGCTCCAGAGCCACCGTTTCAGAAAACTTGGAGAGGATGGTGTTTACCTGATTAAAAAGTGATGCATTTTAGCAATCCTTTTCTCTGTCTAGGGATTCACCTCCCCTACAGGGTGATACAATCTCATTTCGATCTTGTTTTCCATACAGCTTGCCATTCCATTATCATATTACTTAGAGTGTATCGGTCGCTTTGTTCGTACTGCCTGCACCTCATTTGTAAATGACATTGTCAAGACTATGATTGCAGCTGTTTGCAGAACGTCGGAAAGCTGTCAAACCCAGCGGAGTCAAACTGTTTGCAGCCAACAGCAAATGAAACGTACTCATAAATGATTAAAGGCACTTCATAAGTGATCCTTACCAAGGAAATGGAAATGTTGTCAGACAGAGTCATCTGTTTTCTGCACCTGGGATCAAGCCAAAGACAGTTGCTGCTAATAACCAGCGAGGGGAATGCTTTGCTCTCGAAAGGACAGGGAAGCTCTGGAGGAAGAACCTTTCAATTTTAACATACATTCATTTTTGAGAGAGAAACAGAGCATGAGCAGGGGAGGCGCAGAGAGAGAGGGAGACACAGAATCTGAAGCAGGCTCCAGGCTCTGAGCTGTCAGCCCAGAGCCCAACGCAGGGCTCGAACTCATGGGCTGTGAGATCATGACCTGAGCCGAAGTCGGTGCTCAACCCACTGAGCCACCCAGGGGCCCCAGAACCTTTCAATTTAAAGGCAGCATGGTTGCATTAGCTGGGGGTTACTCCTTTTTTTTTTTCTTTCCTGAGAGAGAAACAGAGAAAGAGAGAGAGAGAGAATGCAGGGGAGGAGCAGAGCAAGACACAGAGAGAGAATCCCAAGCAAGCTCCACACCCAGCACGGAGCCGGACTCCAGGCTCGATCCCACGACACTGGAATCGTGAGCTGTGCTGAATGAAATCGAGAGTTAGACACTTAACCTACGGAACCAGGTGCCCCACTCTGTTGTTTTTTATACTCATTACATAAATTCTGTTTTCTTCATTTTGGTCACATCATAATAACTTTATTTTTTTAAATATATTAAAAAAATTTTTTAATGTTTATTTATTTTTGAGACAGAGAGAGACAGAGTGCGAGTGGGGGAGGGGCAGAGTAAGAGGGAGGCACAGAATCCGAAACAGGCTCCAGGCTCTGAGCTGTCAGCACAGAGCCCCATGCGGGCTCGAACCCACGAACCGTGAGATCATGAGCTGAGCCGAAGTCGGACGCTTAACCGACTGAGCCACCCAGACACCCCCATAATAACTTTAATATTCTGCAAAAAAACAAAAAAAAAAGAAACATCAAAAGAACAATCAAACACACACACACACACATCCAACATTTATTCAAAAGGAACTCACTCACGTGGATACATTTTTTCTTTATTGACAAAGTAGTCACTTTATGCAAGAGAATATTATCTAAGCTTATTGAGCTTTATTAATATGCTTATTGGCAGTGGAAAGTCAGGCTCCCAAACGATAATAGAATTTCACTTCATTCCTTTGGAGGAATCAAGGCCTCAGAAGTCAGCTGTCCGTGATCACATATAGTGTAAAAAAGTGGGTAGGGCATCTAGTGGTACTGATCACCCTACAAAACAAGATCTTGATATAAACTTAGCCCGATGCAGACAAAATGAGAAAAACAACTTTTAGGGTAGGTGTTCTGTCCAGGTCTAATTTGCATACAATAAAATCCACCCATTGTAAGTGCACAGTTCAATGAGTTTCTACAAATATACATCCCCAGAAACACGATAGAGGCAATTTTCAGAAGCCCCCAAACACTCCACTCCCACTTTCATGAAGTTCCTTCTCCCTACACCCCGGCCAATGACAACCACTCACGTTTCTCTTTCAGTACAGATTTGCCTGTTCTAGAGTCTCATATAAATGGGCTGGCTTTGTGTCTCGCTCCTTTTACTCAGCATGATGCTCTGGTGACTCATGTCGTGAACATGTTGCTGCACATATCGGTAATTCTCAGTGTGTTCCAAACATCAATGTTCATTCTCTCGTTTATCAGAGTTTGTCAAGTATTGTAGAAAATTGACAATGCTGGGGCTCCTGGGTGGCTCAGTCGGTTAAGCGTCCGACTTCGGCTCAGGTCATGATCTTGCGGTCCGTGAGTTTGAGCCCCACATCGGGCTCTGTGCTGACAGCTCAGAGCCTGGAGGCTGTTTCAGATTCTGTGTCTCCCTCTCTCTCTGACCCTCCCCCGTTCATGCTCTGTCTCTCTCTGTCTCAAAAATAAATAAACGTTAAAAAAAAATTAAAAAAAAAAAGAAAATTGACAATGCTGAGGGGTTACCATGAAGTCATGAAAAGTTTTTATTTTATGTATTGATTTGTTTATTTATTCATTTATTTGGAGAGAAAGAGAGAGTGAGCACAAGCTGGGGAGGGGTGGAGCGAGAGGGAAAGAGAGGATCCAAAGCAGGTTCTGCACTGTCACAATACAAGGTGGGGCTCCAACTCATGAACCATGAGATCGTGACCTGAGCTGAAATCAAGAGTCCGGTGTTTAAATGACTGAGCCACCCAGATGCCCTGAAATCATGAAAAGGTTTTAAAGGGGAAGTTCTAGGCCTTGCGCTGGGTGTGTTCTAGACATTATTTCATTATATTCTCTTAATAACTCTTCAAGGTGGGGTTTTATTACGGAAACAAAAACAAAAACTGAAGTTCATCAAATGCTAAAGGAAATACGAAGGTTCTCAACAGCTAATCAGGACACAGGAAGCGAAGGGAAAATTTTGTGCTTCAGTGGAAAACTATGCAGCGTCTAGAGCATAATTTCCAGGTTCTCTGGTTGTAGGTAACTGATAACAATACAAATTTTATCTGGAGGCATGAAAATTCTGTCCAGGGGAAGTTCAATTTACTTCTCTCTTGTCTGTGGAAAATGCCAGATTTGCCTGTCATTTGCTCATTTATTTTAATATTCTTTACCCGCAAACATATGTGTTCTTTGGAATCTCCTTTGAATCGTCTTAACATCTTCCTGGTTTTCTCCCCAGTGAGTAAAGTAACATACTTGCCACATGGTCATTCTCGTACGTGTATGAGAATTATGATTTTTTAATCTTTTTTTGAAAATCATCTTTTAGTAGAAAGGAATAAAACTCAGATTTTTTTAAACCATAAATTCTGTGCTTCTTTCCACTGTACCGTGATCTGCTCACTTATCTCCGTGATACTTAGCTTCTGTCATCATCAATTCTCTTAACACATCAAAAAATATGTTTACATTCTCAACTCTCTTTTGTCAAGGATATAACAATCTCTCAGGATAGATTTATCTTCTCTACAACAGGTCAGTCTTATGAATGACATATGTGGGGTTTAAGTGAGCTGTATAGCTTTGTTTCATGAAGATCAGGCTTCGTCAGTGTGTAGCATTAGCAGGAAGCCTGTAACCTTGAAGACGAGGTCATGTCAGACCGGCTCCCGTTAGACATGAATCTGAGGACTCTCTAAGCTCTGACTTTTCTAGCTGCCAAGATTTTTAAGGAGCATACTAGTGGTAATATTTGCTGTTGAAGGAATCCAGAGGGGAAAAATAATGCATTGTGTTTTCCTTCTCTATTATCTGTGTGAGTAAAATCTGCACTTTGTTCCCATAGGAAACACCTGATTAGCATAGACCAACTATCTTCAGTTCCAGTGTTATGAAGAGCCTTGATATCATCCGAACCAATGGAAATCTGATGTTTCAATCCCATCTATAAAATCTGTTTCAGATGATTGCTTTGGCTGTATTTATTTATTTATTTATTTAAAAACTTTTTTTAACGTTTATTTATTTTTTTGAGACAGAGAGAGACAGAGCATGAACGGGGGAGGGTCAGAAAGAGGGGGAGACACAGAATCCGAAACAGGCTCCAGGCTCTGAGCTGTCCACACAGAGCCCGACGCGGGGTTCGAACTCACAGACCATGAGATCATGACCTGAGCCAAAGTTGACGCTTAACCAACTGAGCCACCCAGGCACCCCCGCTTTGGCTGTATTTAAATAGCACCAATGAAAAAAGTTCATCACTATCCAAGTAACCCAAGAAACCCAATCTGTGCTTAAGAGCTCTGTCAGAAACTTCCCTTAGATTAAGGTGCAGCTTTATCTATGAATTTATTTCTTTAATGTTTGCTTATTTATTTATTTCGAGCACACGAACAGGAGAGGGGAAGGGGGGTGGGCAGAGGTTCCGAAGTGGGCTCTGTGCTGGTGGCAGAGAGCCCTACGAGGGGCTTGAACTCAAACTGTGAGATCGTGACCTGAGCAGAAGTCAGACGCTTAACCCACTGAGCCACCCAGGCACCCCTACCTATGAATTTATATGTGTGCTTTTACGAAGAATTTATTTCGAGCCAGGCCCTGTATTCGACATATAAATATCCTCCAGTGCTTGCAATAACAGTAAGGTGGTGTTATCCCAGTTTTTGGAGAAGGAAATTCAGGCTCAGGAGATAAGTAACTTGCCCAAAGACCCAAAAGTTTGCCTCTCTTCGATGTCAAAAATGGAAATCAAACCCAGAGTTACATGATTCCCAACTACCCATCACCTTCTTATTTTTCAATTGCAGAGTCTTTGATGCAGAACTTGCGGTACTCAGGAAGGGGTCAGTATTCCTGTCTCTGAGTTGTGACATCAGGGTGGTGAAATTTTTAGTCCTGTAGATAAAATGATTGCTATGATGGGAGCCTAGACTGTATGCCCTAGTTTTCGTGAAAGGAATTGATCATGGGCCATTTATAGTTCTCTTTTGGAACATCTGTTAAATATTGTAGTTACAAGAAATAGAATATACTCTAACAAGTATAAGTGAAAAAACAATTTTACTAAGGGGTATCTGACAGATTTCAGAATCTTCAGGAGGGCCAGAGGGCCAGCCTCCAAATCTTTGCGGTCGGGAATAGCCCTCAGTTCCCGCCATGTCACTTTCGTGTCAAAGGCACTGCCTATGCTGCCAGTTGGCACCATTGCTCATTTTGATGGTGCCGGCACTTGCCCCGGAAGCTCTCCCTCCAACTGCTGTCCCCCCCAAACCATTCATCTTCTCCCACCACCACTGCCGACACAAGTTGAGTTCTGGGCGAAACGTACTTCCTCATATTGCTTTCTTCCAAGTAACATCTAACGCAGGTGTGGACGAGTTCTGTAAGTCTATTTCACATGTCTCAGACCAAAGGGAAAAAACATTGGTGAAAGGAAAAGTGTGGCTTCTACTACTGGGGGATGGGAAGGATTATGCTGTGGGAAATTTTCCAAACACAGGAAGAGTGTTCCCATTGAGAAGATATCTCATGTATGTCCACCAGAGGAAGTATGGTGTGTGCAGAAGCAGATTTTGTGATAATGGGAAAAAAGAATTATTCACACATTTGCACAGTCATCTGACATATGGGTGTTTCTACTTGTATTCTGTAAATATACCCTGATCCCAAAATGGTTTGTTCTTTGCAGTGACTTCAGTATTACTTGGAACCTTAGAGATGACAACCTGATTTACCAATTTTTTTCTTTACATTTTCATATGAAGAGATCTGGCTTTACCATACCAAGAGTAGGCCCTTTCAATTTTTTCTGTAGACTATTTCTAAGGTCATTTTTCCACTTTTCTCTTTTTCTTATAAAATTCCACAGCTTGTATTGTATTTTACACATGGTATATCCTCTGAAGATATTTTAAATGCATGAAAGAATAAATTACTCACGGGAACTTAGTCTGTGCTAGTCAATTTTAGATTAAGTGTGGGTAAATTCAGGTCTTATGATGAAGTATTTTCCCATTTATTTCTTTTAATTTAAAAAAATTAATTCAATTCATTACTTGATTTATTATTTATTATTAATTTATTATTATAATACTATAATATTATTACATTAATTTATTTAATGTTTCATTTGAGAGAGAGAGAGAGAGACAGAGAGAGAGAGCAGGGGAGGGGCAGAGAGAGAGGGAGACACAGAATCTGAAGCAGGCTTCAGGCTCTGAGTTGTCAGCACAGAGCCTGACACGGGGCTCTAACACATGAGCCCCGAGATCATGACCTGAGCCAAAGTTGGATGCTAAGCCACCCAGGCATCCTCCTCCCCACCACTTTATTCCTTATGTGGAAGAGATCATTGTTTTCTTCTCATTTCAAAGCTTGGACCATGGAAGACCCAGCCTAATTTCTACCTTTTCAATCAACCATTTCTGACCTATTTACCTTGAATGACATCTCTCATTTCTCTGAATTTTTGAAGCAAGTGTTATCTAAGGCATTTATTTAGCCACTAGACGCATATTCTTTTGTGACATTAAAAAATAAAGAGCCCATATGATGGCAGGGAGGAGCATGTGACCAAGGACAAAGTATTGGCATCAGGAATCTATAAGAACAGTAAAATTGTGGCTATATAATAAGTTTTTTATATGATATAGTTCTTGTGTCCTATAATTTGCATTATGTAACATTTTCTGTGCTATTTCATCTATTTATATTTCTTCTTTACTTTAGAAATATTTTATCATGCTTCAGAGAAATGCCATTTGTGATTGATTTTGGAATTACATCAAGTAAGTCAATTATTGTAAGAATACTTCATATTCTTCTTTGAGGGACATTCTATATTCTATTCCACTGGTTAATTTGTTTAAATATTAAAATATCGGTCTTTGAACCCTACTTCAACACCTTCTGTCTTTTTACTTGTTCAATGTCAAGCTTCTTGAAGGACTTGACTGTACACGCTACCTTCATTTCCTCATGTTTTGTGCTAAGATGAACATTAGTCATGGTTTAATGGGAATGATATACTTTCAGGGCTGTTGTGTATTCATCCATCCATCTGGTTTCATATTCATCCTAGATTTTTATTTTTAAACTAACGATCCTTAGTTTTTTAATTAACATAAGCCAGGATAGATTTGGTAGAAGTCCCCTTCACGTTTCCAGTTTCTACTAGAAGTGCCTAGGAGTGATGAAAACATGTACAAGGGACAGACCACACTTTAATGGGAGGTTCAATCTGCGAGGCCAGAGTGAGTCCAGGGCTTTCATAAGAAAGCCCTAAGGCCAAGTGCACTAACCATCACTCACCTGTGGGCGGGGGGCGGCAGGGGGACAACTGAGGAATTCCATCCCAACCCTACTGGCCACACCTCCTACTCTCCTGGTAGCTGCACATTTTACCTCTTCCTGGTCATTGCTGAGGCCAGTCCACAAACCTGAAGAAAAGACTGTACAAGGCCTGGATCATCCAGAGAAACTACTTTGTGGATATTCAGAACCTTTGGGCTTGTCCCTTCAGTGGCTCCTGGAAATGACAGAGGACAACCTTTCTCCACCTGCTCCAGTAGCTACTTCTCCCAGCTCTCATCGCCCTGCTCAGACTCTCCAATTTGCCCTGAATTTCTAATCACCCCTTGTCCGGTCCCGGCTCACCTCCAAATAAGCACCTTGCAGCCTGGGAGATTAGAAGAGAGGACATTCATTCACCTTAAGTCTTCTGAAGATCTTTGGGGCTGAGCAACTAAAAATGAGCGGGATCTAAGGCTCTTAACAACTGTTTCCTTTCCCAAATTCTGCAAATTTTGGTCCCCAGAAAACCTGCATCCATGTCCTTATTCCCAGGTCAGAAACAACTGAATGTGCAAATATCTATTCAGGATCCTGCTTCAATTATTTTAGATATATACCCAGAAGTGAGATTGGTGGATCATATGGTATTTCAATTTTTAATTTTTTTGAAGAAACTCCATATTATTTTCTGTAATAGCTACAACATTTTATATTACTTCCAAAGTGCCTTTGGGTTCCATTTTCTTCACATCCTTGTCAATACTAGGTATTTTCTGTTTTGCTGGTAGTGGCCATCCTAAAGGATGTGAGGTGATATCTCTTTGTGGTTTTGATTGGCATTTCCCTTATAATTAGTGATTATGAAAATCTTTTCATATGTTTTGTTGAACATTCGTAATCTTCTTTGGGGAAGTGTCTATTTAAGTCCTTTGTTCAGGTTTAAATCAAGTTATTTATTTTTGTCGTAGATTATGGGAGTGCTTCGTGTGTTCTGGATATTAGCTCTTGATCAGACATAGGGTTAGCAAATATTTTCTCCCATTCTGAATGTTGCCTTTTCACTCTATTGATGATGATGATGATGATGATGATGATGATGGTGATGATGATTTTGATGCATCGTTTTTAAGGTTGATATAGTCCTCTTTATCTGTTTTGCTATTGTTGCTTCTGCTTCCAGGGTCATTTAAGGGCTCTCTATTCTGTTTCATTGGTCAATATGTCTTCATGTCACTCCTACTGTTTTGATTACTGTATCTTTGTAAAGAATTTTGCAATCAGAAAGATTTGAGATCAGAAAGATGAGCCCTCCACCTTTGCTTTAATTTTTCAATTTTTTCCCTGCTGGTTAGTGACTTTCGAGATTCCATATAAAACTTAACAATTTTTCTATAGCTGAAAAAAATGCCATTAAGATTTTGATAGGGATTGCATTGAGTCCGTATTTCACTTTGGGTAGTATGAGTATTTCCACAATATTACGTTTTCTAATCCATGAACTCAGGACATCTTTCCATGAATTATTTTTTTCTTTAATTTGATTAAATGATATTTTGTAATTTCCAGAATACAAGTCTTTGGTCAACTTAGTTACATTTATTCTTAAATATTATATTATTTTTAATAATATTGTATATGAAATTGTTTTCTTTTCTTTTTGGAGTTTTCATCATTACATCAGTTGTATTTTTATGCAGTAGTTATGAAATAGATATATAGAAATACAACTGATTTTTGCATGCTGATTTGGTATCATGCAACTTTGTTGAATTTATTTATTAGTTCTAGCAGTTTTATTGTGGAAACTTTAGGGTTTTCCAAATTTAAGGACAAGTAATCTAAAAACAAATAATTTTCCTTCTTCTTTCCTATTTTCAGTGCCCTTTATTTCTTAACTAATTTCTCTGGCTAGAATTTTATATTGAGGAATTTTTCTTTTATTACTACTTTGTTGAGTGTTTTTAACATGAAATTATGTTGAATTATGTCAAATGTCTTTTTTTTTGAGTTGAGATGATCATGTAATTTTTCCTCCTTCATTCTGTTACTGTGATATATTTCATTGATTGATTTTTGTATGTTGAAGCATTCTTGCATTGCAGAAATAAATCTCACTTGATCGTGGAGTGCAGTCTTCTCAATGTACCATTAGATTTGGTGTGCTAGTGTTTTGTTGAGGATTTTTTACACCAATATTTATCAGTAATACAGGTTGGTAGGTCTATTTTATTTTATTAGTTTAGTTTAGTTTAGTTATTTTATTATTATATTATTTTTTAAAATATCTGTCTGGTTTTAGTATCAAGGCTATGCTAGCTTCATTAAATGACTTTGGAAGTGCTCTGTCCTGTTCAATTTTGGGGGCTTGTTTGAGAATGTTCAATGTGTGATAGAATTCATCAGTGATATCATCAGGTCCTAGAATTTTCTTTAGAACTCCTTGATTACTGATTTAATCTCCTTATTAGTCTATTTGGATTTTCAGTTTTGAATCAGTCTTGGTAGGTTGTCTGTTTGTAGGAATTTATCCAGTTCTTCTAGATTAATCCTTTTTTTGGCATATAATTACTCATAGATTTCTCCTCTTTCATTTATAATTATCGTTTGTCTTTTTCTAGCTGTTAGTCTAGCTAAGAATATATCAATTTTGTTGATCTTTAAAAAGTACTCAGTTTTACTTATTTTTCTCTATTTTTTGTATTCTCTATTTCTTTCATTTCTGCTATAATAATTATTATTTCCTTCCTGCTGATAACTTTGAGTTTAGTTTGTTCTTCTAGTCCCTTGATGTTTAAGATTAGGTTGTTGATTTGAGATTTTTCTTCTTTTTTAGTGTAGTCTTTACCATTATATACTTCCCTCTTAGTGCAACTTTTGCCGCATTCTACATGTCTTGGTATGTTGTGTTTTCATTTTCATTTTCATTCGTCTCAAGGTAATTTTTAATTTCTCTTTTGGCCTACTGGTTGTTCAGGAGTGTGTTACTTAATTTCCACATATTTGTGGATTTCTAGTTTTCCTTTTGCCATTGATTTCTATTTTTATTCTACTGTGATTAGAAAAAAGGTATTGGGTATAATTTCTATCTTCTCAAATGTGTTGAGACTTGTGTTGTGGCCTAACGTGACCTCTTTTAAAGAATGGCTCATGTTTTTGAGATGAAGATGTGTTTTGCTGCTGTTGCAAAGAGTATTGTGTAGAGGTCTATTAGGTTCAGCTGGTCTATAATATTGTTCAAGTCTTCTGTTTTCTTAATGATCTACTTCCTGTCTGGTTGTGACAGTTATTGAGTGTGAGGTCATGAAATCTCAAGCTATTATTGTGCTACTGTCTGTTCTCCCTTCAACCCCGCAATGCTTGTCTTATATGTTTGGGTGTGCTGGTGTTAGGTGCATATATATTTGTGATTGTTATATATCCCTGGTGAATTGACCCTGTTTTCATTATATAATGTCTGTCTTTGCCTCTTATGACAGTTTTTGACTTAAAGTTTATTTATTTTTGTTCTGAAATATGTATGGCCAACCCTGTTCTCTCTTTTGGTTACTATCTGCATGGATTATTTTTATACCCTTTCCCTTTTAGTCTATATGTGTTCTTATATCCAAAGTGAATCTCTGGGGGCTCCTGGGTGGCTCAGTTGAGTGTCCAACTCTTGATTTTGGCTCAGGTAATGATCCCAGGGTCATGGGATCATGCCCCTCATCGGGCTCTGCACTGAGCGTAGAGCTTGGTTGGGATTCTCTCTCTTTCTCTCTGCCCCTCTCCCCTGCTCATGTGCTCTCTCTCTCTCTCTATCTAAAAGAAAATAATAAATAAATACAATAAAATGAATCTCTTATAGACAGTCTACTATTGATCTTGCTTTTTTTATTTATGCAGCCCCTCTACATTTTCAGATTGGAGGCTAATCTATTTACATTTGAAGTAATCAGTGTTACAGAAGGAATTAATACTCCATTTTGTTCATTGCTTTCTTTATGTCTTGTATGGATTTTTTTGTTCCTCTTTTTCTCTGGTAGCCTTCCATTGTGTTGCATTGATTTTATTGTGGTGACAGGCTTTGATTTATTTCTCATTTTCTTCCCCGTATTTTCAGTAGGTATTTTTCTTTATGGCTACCACAAAGATTGATAAAGCATCTTATAGCTTCAACAGTCTATTCTAAATTGATAACAACTTAACTTCAATTGCATATAGAAACTATTCCATTGTGTCTACCACCTCCACTTTATGTTATAGTCACAAATTACATCCTTTATATGTGTATCTATTAACCTAGCTATATACTTATAGTTATTTTAATGTTTTTATCTTTTAAATTCTAAGCCAGGATTAAACGTGATTTATACCCCACCATTACATTATTATAAACTTCAGTATTTGTCTATGTATTTACCTTTACAAAAAAGCTTTATATTTTCATATGCTTTTGTGTTGCTGTCTAGTGTCCTTTCAATTCAACTTGAAGAACTTCCGGTAGCACTTGTTATAAAGACGATCTAGTCATGGTGAATCCCTCTGCTTTTGTTTCTATAGGAAAGTCTTTATTCCTTCATCATTTTGGAAAGGTTTTTGCTGAAATTGTATTCTTGATTGGCGTGTTTTGTTTCCTTTTAGCATTTGGAATATGTCATCTTGTTCTCTTTGAGCCTGTAACACTTCTGGTGGTAAATCCACTGATAATCTTACGGATGTTCCTTTGTACACGACAAGTTGCTTTTTTCTTGCTGCTTTCAAGAGTGTTTGGCTTTGATGTTCATCAGTTTGATTATAATGTATCTTAGTTTGGGCTTCCTTGGGATCATCCTAGTTAGAGGTTAGCTTCCTGTAGTTGAATTTCCCTTGTCTTCCAGATATTTTGGAAGCTGTGGGCCATTACTTCTTCAAATAAACTCTCCACCCTTCTTTCTCTCTTTTCTCCTTCTGGGACTCACATAATATAGATATTGGTCCCTCGATGGTATTCCATACGTCCCTTGGGCTTTCTTCACTTTCCTTCATTCCTCCTTCCTTTTGCTCTTCTGACTATAATTGCAACTGATCTGTCTTTTAGTTCATTGATTCTTTCTTCTGCTTGGTCAAGTCTGCTATTGAAACCCTCTAGTGACTTTTTAATTCAATTGTACTCTTCAGCCTAGAACTTGTTTGATTATTTTACATAGTTTCTATCTCTTTGTTTTTATTATCTTTTTTGTTCATGCATCATTTGCCTTATTGTGTTTAGTAGGCTATCTGCATTCCCTTGGTGTTCACTGAGCTTCTTTAAAAAGATTTTTTTAGGGGCACCTGGGTGGCTTAGCCAATTAAGCACCAGACTGGTTTCGGCCCAGGTCACGATCTCATAGTTCGTGGGTTCAATCTCTGTGTTGGGCTCTGTGCTGACAGTGGAGAGTCTGTTTGGAATTCTTTCTTTCTTTCTTTCTCTCTCTCTCTCTCTCTCTCTCTGCCCCTCCCATGTGCTCTCTCTCTCTCTCTCAAAATAAATATATAAACTTAAAAAAAATAAATGAAAAGATTATGTTGAATTCTTTGTCAAGTTATTCATAGATCTTTGTTTCTTTAGATCTTTGTTTCTATTCATAGATCTTTGTTTCTTTGGTTTCTGGAAATATATGTTGTTCTCTTGACTGGACTGTGTTTTCATGTTTCTTCATATGCCTTTTTATTTTTTTAACAAATAAATAAGTATATTTATTTTGAGAGAGAGGGAGAGAAAGAGTGTAAGTGGTAGTGGGGGAAGGGCAGTGAGAAAGAGAGACAGAGTGAGAGTCAATCTCAAATAGGCTCCGTGCTCTCAACACAGAGCCTGGTATGTGCTCGGCTTGAACTCACAAACCATGAGGTCATGACCCGAACCGAAATCAAGTGTCAGATGTTTAACCACGTGAACCACCCAGGTGCCCTGCCTTTTTATTTTCTTTACTGGCATTTGAATACTTGGAAAAAAAATATCTTCCTCCGTCAGTCTTTATGCACTAGCTTCATACAGGGGAACACTTTCACTAATAAGCCCAGCTAGAAAGTCTGGCATCCTTTCAACGTTTTTCTGTGCATTTGTCTTCTTTGAGCTTGTGTATGTAATTCTCCAATTATGGAGGGTTGTGGATTTCTTTTTTAGGAGACTCTAGTATCTTCCTCCGTTTGGTGTCTGCAGTACTGCTATTCTGTGGTTCTACAACATGCCATTGGGCTCTCTTTGCTTTCAATGCCCCCTAGCCCTCCCAAGTATGCCAATTCCTCACCAGCACTCAGAGTTAGGGGACACACAAACCAGTCCCATGGACAAACCCACGAAAAGCCAGAGCATTGAATATGAGTCCCACTTAATGCATTGACTTTTCTTACTCATTTCAATGCAGCTGTTGTTGGCTTTGGGTTTGTCCAGGATACTATAATTTCTTAAATGGTTCCTGGGGTTTTCATGAAGTTTTTTTGAACTATATATTGCCTAAGTATATACTGTGAACTATATATTGTGAACTATATATTGTGTAACTATATATTATGTGTATTTTTTCTGTGGTGAATGAGATATGGTGATCCCTATTCCACCATTTTGCTCATTACCTATTATAATTTATTATGATTTTATTTGTTATAATTTAATGTAATAGTCACTAAACATCATATATACAATATATTTAACATAATATATAATACAATATACTATAATATAATATAATATAATATAATTATAAATAACATACTTTCCTGACTTCCATGTTCATATAAGAATCTTTGAGAATAACAACTGTATGTGAGTTGAACATATGTCTGTCTCTATATCTATTATATAACTTTCCTTATATTTATATTTGTGCTTGTATGTGTGTACCTATGTGCACGAGTGTAGTATATATATTAATTATTATAATCCAAATTTCACCCTCAGTGTTAGTAGTAGTAGACATTCAAACAATGTTTTTATATTGTTAAGTTACAAACGTATGCAGTAGAGAATAATCTTTCAGGATTTCTTTTTAGGCAGGATCAAAACTCTATGCTGAAATATAAGAATTAAGGCTTTATACAAAACTAGTTGAATAGGGGCACCTGGTTGGCTCAGTTGGTTAAGCTTCTGTGGCTCAGGTCATGATCTTGCATCCATGGGTTCGAGCCCCGCGACGGGTCTGTGCTGACAGCTCAGAGCCTGGTGCCTGCTTCAGATTCCGTGTCTCCCTCTTTCTGCCAATTGCCCACTCACACTGTGTCTCTCTCGCTCTCTCTCTCTCAAAAGTAAATAAACATTTAAAAAATTAAAAAAAACGGTTTGAATAGCATATTTATTGCATTGACTGTAGGCCTAGAGAATGTTTTCAGGAACGTTCACTCGAGATAGCTCCCGGGCCTTATCAGATATGCCATGTTTATCGGTCACTTCCTAAAGTTCCTTGGGCTTACCCTGGGCTTATACTGGTCAATGCCAGTCCTTATGCTCTTTCTTTGATACAGCTACATAGCAGAGAAGCATCTGAAAGACCAAAGTTTATAAACAGAGCTCCTAGAAAGTACCTAGGGAAGTTGTCTTGATAGAAAAAAAAATAGAAAGTGCTTCTTACCTCTGATAGATTTGATTGAATAAGTTAAAACAACGACTCGCTTCATCACCATCTTTTACCCCCAGTATGTATGATTGCTGACAAGTCAAGTATAATGAGCTTATCGCTGTTGCAGTACCATGAGCATGGCTCCTTTTCCATCATAGCTGCTAACCCCCGGCTTATACTGTTCCCCATCACTATTACCATCATTTTCATCGCCACCATCATTCTCTTCACCAATTATCATTACCAAGTTCTGAATATTCTTAAATCCTAGATGTTGTTTTTTTTTAACTTTTTTTTTTAAAATTTATTATTGAGAGACAGAGAGACACAGAGCATGAGCAGGGAAGGAGTAGAGAGGGGAGGAGACATAGAATCTGAAGCAGGCTCCAGGCTCTGAGCTGTCAGCACAGAGCCCGACATGGGGCTCAAACCCACGAACTGTGAGATCATGACCTGAGCTGAAGTCAGTCGCTTAACCAACTGAGCCACACAGGTGCCCCTTAAATCCTAGATGTTGTATTGGAAGCATCACACACATTTCACCAAATCCTCAGGACTGAAGTGGGATTACATAGGATCATCATCGTTACCTCCATTTTACAGAGAAGGTGGTTCAATTGGTGCGGTGACAAAGGCTTACCATTAGGCGGATTTATGTGTAAATTTATATGTAAATCTGGCTACTCAGAGGCTGTGAAAGCTGGGTTGCTTCTTGCTACTTGGGACTCAAGTTTCTTCACCTATAAAATGGGAATAATAAAACCCACCTTACATTTATCGTGCCAGAACAAAGTGAGAAACAGGAAGAACTGGATTTCTCTCAAGAAATAACTCAAGCTTATCTTTGTCTGATCATGACAGAGCTGGGAATTTAAGCAACCGTGCAAATATTTCCTCAAAAGTCTCCTGGAGTACCTCAGTGGGAGGTGGGAGATGTGTGGTTGCCTCTCCCAAGGTCCTGGCTGTGTCTCCTTCCTTCCCTAGGTCTTTTTCTGCCATATATATGGGGGTTCTGATTGAGCTTGAGAGTATTACTTCACATGACAACCACTCGAGGCTACATAACACCTGTAGGAAAAGGAACCTCCCTCTTGCACATGTTGATCATATTTTACGGAAAACCTTTGATGCATTAGCTTGCTCAAAGCAAAACAAAACAAAATCTAGCATGCAGCAGCTCAGTTAAGAGGAGAATTGCGGGGCGCGGGGGGAACGTAAGTGGTGACGTTGCAGAGACTATCATGCCACCTAAGATGCTTATTTCGAACAAGTTAGGATGTGAAATAAGTCGAGCCCTCTCCACACCAACCTTGAAATCACTTCTCAGAAAGAATGGTTGCCCTTCCAGGAGCGGAATGAGTGAAAAAAACACATGTAAACACACGCACAAACACCCATGCCTAGACACACAATTCCACGTGTGACCCGGAAACACAAAACAAAACCATGGCTCTCTGAGAATCATACCAATCTACATAAATGCAGTGAGAACCAAGGAGCTAAAATCTCCTCGTTTAGCAATGACTTTTTAAACAAAACGAGAGTTTATGACCTGTGGAAAGTTACCCCATGCCAAGGTGAGAATGAACTTCGAGTGTCTTGGGTAGGTTTGGGTTTTCGGGCTGGTTGAATGGGTCTGGGAGAGGGCCAACAGGTGTGAGCTCCTGGGATTTCTCAGCAGCAAGGTGATTGCTTCCGGATGCAATCCTGGCCACTGAGGGAAGCTGGAAGCTGTTGCTCTAGTCAAATATTGTTTTTCCTTAAGTATTTTGTTTAAGTATTATTGCTTTCATGACCTGAATTTCTAAGTAGAAATATTTTGAAAACATTACATATTTTGTGAGCCACCAGATTCATTTCAATCCCAACTGCATCATTATTAGTATCATTTTTTAACTCTCCAGTGATTTCAACTGCTCGAATCTTAACACTTAAGGCCCAATCCTGAATTTTTGAGGCACACAGTGTAATTTGTTCCCTGTGATACTCGAGGCGTTTGTTCTCAGTTTTTCACCCCCAAGTGCTGATTTCTTTTCACAACTGGAAGAAGCCAGAAATAAATTTCAGCCTTCTTAATGGGGGTAGGTTGGGAAAAAGGCTCAAAAACCTCACACTCATCCAAGAGCTGCAGTTTTCGTATTCAGACACAGCTGGTAATGGAAATCTGGTGGGTCCCTAGAGAAGAATCCTGCCTAGGCTGAGATCCCAAAGGTTCTGAGTATTTGAAAGGTACTTAACATGCTCTACTGGGGTGTGGAACAGATGCCGAAAAACCACAGTATCTGGGAGGGTTGTTTCACAGAACTGGCTCTATTGTGATATCTATCCTTATTTAGGGACCCACACATATAATCCTGCTTGAGCCTGGGTTTTGCTCACAAAAAGTATACACCGGGTGTTCAAAGGTGCCCCGGTACTAGTGATGATTTATTTTACAAATACGTGTGGGGGCTGACTTTGTAATTTGTAAAATAAAATGTAAATGGAAAACCCACGGCTATTTGTTTTAAGTTACCATATGAAAGACACCTTAGATATACTGCCTTTAGTTACCACAGTGACTCATTGCCAAGCTTCCTCTCTCCTTCTGGAAGGTTCTTTTCATTCACTTAAAGGGCTAATTCTCCTGTTGTGCTACCACCGGATGTACAACATTCCGGATTGCAGTCCGCTACAGACATTTCAGTGATTTTCCTTCGTTCACAAGAGATTTCAGCATCTTGCTTTTTGAATTTTTTTTTCACTTTCTTACTTATAACTAATATCAACATCATTTTTTTTTTATGACTGCAATGTACATGCCGTCTCATCCAATACTCTTCCTTTTCAGGTTTTCAACCTTCTCAGGTCCACTTTTCCACCTCTGAAATTCTGATTTCCATCATCTTGCATTTTGAATATCATATTCTATATTTAAATCTCACTTACGAGTTTATCTCAACTCCAACAAATTTTCAGCCACATTAGGATATCCACTGGATGAACCAACTATTTTTTTTTCATTGCTACTGTCACTTTGTGTTATCACTGCCCTTCTAACTCAACTTAGATCTATTTAATTAATTTATTTATTTTAAGTGGGCTTCATACCCAATGTGGGGCTCGAACTCATAACCCTGAAATCACGAGTCACATATTCTACCAACTGAGCCAGCCAGGAGGCCCCTAACTCAACTTAGATATAATAGTCTGACACTAAAATTGTTTATTTACAGATGCTCAGCTCCCTTAAATCTTCCCCATTTGTCACACACACCTGACCAAAATCAAGCCCATTAAAAACAACACATTTAGTAACCCATTTTTACACAAATTTAGTTGAACAGAATTTTATATTTACATACACAACACACTACATATATGGGTATATATACGCACTATATTTTATACAAATATAGTTTTGGTCTACTATTGTATATGCAGTATATTATATAATGTTAGATTTCCTGACTGAAGATAGGATAAGAAATTTCAAGTGTGCCTTCAGCAATGGTAATGTCTCAGTATTTTTTTCTAGTTCTTTCCATTTGTAACAACCTAAAATGGCTATTTTATATATTTCTGTTTCTTCTCAGAACTTAAATACACCTTCTGCCTTGCACAGTCTCACTGATGCTTTATATATACTACACTGGAAAAATAGAAGCCGTCAGACATATATGCGCCTTCTTCCCTGTACCAATCATGTCAAACTCTCCACACACACACAGACACACATGTATTCTTCCTGCTGCCATACATGTACTATCTCTGTGCTTATCTCAGGGCAAAACTTCCACTTGTTTACTGTGCTCCATTGGTTCTTGACGATTCAAAAATATCCTCCTATAAATAGTCTCACGCTTCCCGCATTAGTGGTGTTTTTCTCCTTCCAGTCTGTGAGGGGAAAATGCTCTGAGGAACTTTCATTTCTGGGGCTGTAGAATTTATGGTTAAAAATATCTCCTGATTAAAAAAAATATATCTCTGATAGGAATTGTGGGTGGATGTAGCAGGGATAATTTCATGAGGATAATTGAGTTTCATAAAATATTAAACGAAATCCCTAGGCACCAAAACTGAAGAGATACTAGAAAATTTTCCTGACACGTTGGCACCACAGCTATGGCTGCATTCAAGGTATTTGCTATTCGCAGTTACTTGGACACATTGAGTGTGAATGTATTCACGTGGGGGAAGGAAAACAAAAGGCCTCTCGCTCCAAAATTTTATTATCTCTTTTAAATACATTGACAGCTGTGTGTACACTACTTTAAAATTAAAAAAAAAATTATCAAAGCTTTAAAAGTGGGAGAGGAGTAACAAACATGCAAGGAAAGAGAATAAAGTCAGAATCCTCAAAAGTTTATACCCTCCGTGGAAAGTAGGGTTTAGCAGAAAAACAGTTGGATCGAACTTAATGTAATCTCAACTCAACAAGTTAATTCAAAATTGTTAAAGAAAGAGACTCTTTTAGAACTCCTGGAATAATAAGTGCAAATACTCTTCATTCATGTGACTTCTTACTGTATTCTCATAATTTCTGCCTTTTGAAATTGAGTGTATGACCCCAAATTACGACAGACAAAGGGCAAACACTCAACATGAGTCTGTAGGGAAAAAAACCCCGAAGGAATATAGGCATTGGATAATGTCTATATTCAAAGTGTTTACAAAGGTAAAAGGGAGAGTTGTAAATATGGGCTAGGAATAAGATACTAACAACACAAAACAGGCAAATATTTAAAAAAAATAAGTTACATGATCATAATTTTTACAATTATAATTAGAAGGGTGAAACAAGTTTAGACAAAGTAAGATTTTGTGAGGAAGAAAGTACATCTAAGGAAATTATTTAGAATGGAAACAAAGAGACAAACAGATGGAAAAAAATAAGTCTGAAAGCTACTGCAGCTAAAAATATACAGCTTATGATAAGACTAATCCAGAGAAAGAAACATTGGAAAAAAATGGTGAGAAGAATTAAAATAAAATCATGCATGGAAGTGGTCCAGATTTATTTATTATTTTTTTAATGTTTATTTTTTGAGAAAGAGAGTGTGAGCAGGGGAAGGGGCAGAGAGAGAGGGAGGCACAGAATCCAAAGCAGGCTCCAGGCTCTGAGCTGTCAGTGCAGAGCCCGATGCGGGGCTCAAACTCATGGACTGCAAGATCATGACCTGAGCTGAAGTCGGACACTTAACCGACTGAGCCATGCAGGTGCCCCAAGAAACATCCAGATTTAAAGAAGAAAAAAGGAACTCTCAGATTTAAAGATAATAAAATATTCATACAGAAAAACTAAAAAGAAACCCACACCCTAATTACCCTGTGTTGAAAGGAAAAATAAAAGACAGTATAATTTTAAATGAGCCAAAGAGAAAGCACAGTTTATCTTGTAAGGTATAGAACTTAAACTAATAGTAACTTTCCATTAACAAAAATGGAAACCACAAGAGAAAAAATAATAAATACTTCGATGTACTGAGAAAAATAATTATTGAACCAAAATTAACTAGCCAACTAAATGAACTTACAAGAATTAAGTACATTAAACACATTTTTCTGTACACACACACACACACACACAGAAACACATTTTAAAAAATTACCAGCAAAATGTCCTTTCCAAAGGAACTTCTTATTTGACATGCTTCAGAAAGCAGGAAATCTCAGAAATAAAAGGTGTTCATTTATCGAATAAGGTCTTGCTTTCTTCTTAAATATTGACATAATCTTGCTGTGTGCATACTGCTAGTTTAGAACAGCTTCTTGCTTTATAATTACATAGGGACTCTAGAACGGGGTTACAGGTTGAAACATAGCGGAACCACAGGGGAAGTTTAATGATCTCTGGAAGTGGACACTTAATTCTCTTGTCGTTAGCAGAACTGAGACACACGGCCGGCCCTCACCAGATGAGAAGGCCACGTAATCTAGTGGCTGAATTGCTGCTTCCCATGTACAACTTAAATATCTTGGACATGGAGGACAGATTTTGGTGGGTACCTTAGCTTGCTCCCTCATGACAGCTGAATACGGCCATTTTCCAAGTTCTGTTTTCTTGGAGGACTGTTGCTCAAGGGTAACTCACATTTTATTGCCAAACGAAGGGCAGTTAACAATTTCATAAGTACTGTGATAACAGTCAGATTATTTTTGGTCTGGAAAGGACCTCAGTGGCTACATACATTGTTTTCATTGATCTGTCCATCTCTCTATCTGTCCATCTCTCTACCCTAAGCCCCAGCTAAGGATCAGGCATGAAGTACAGAGGGGTGACAGGAGAGCAGTGGTACCAGCCCTAAGAGGCTCAAAGCGAGAGAGCAAAATTGAGTTGGAGAATAAGCACGTAAAATAAACACATCTCATAAATCCTTACCTCTAAATCCTATTTGTGAATACATTTTATTTTTAGCAGCATTACACAAGTACGTAGTTTGAAATGCACTATTAATAAAAAGCTTACGAAGAGGGGCACCTGGGTGGCGCAGTCAGTTAAGCGTCCTAGTTCAGCTCAGGTCATGATCTCCTGGTTCGTGGGTTCAAGCCCCGCGTCAGGCTCTCTGCTGACAGTTCAGTCAGAGCCTGGAGCCTGCTTCAGGCTCTGTGTCTCCCTCTCTCTGCCCCTCCCCCACTCACGCTCTGTCTCTGTCTCTCTCTCTGTCTCAAAAAGAAATCAACATTAAAAAACTAAAAATAAAGAACTTATGATGAAATTCATTGTGCTCATCCTCAGCCCTCCTTCCAATTCCATTCATGTGAAGTTTTCTACATCCCCACCTGTATTATCTAAGACATTTTTTTGAGAGAGAGCAAGTGGGGGAGGGGCAGAGAGAGGGAAAGAGAGAATCTTAGGCAGACTGCACACCCAGCATGGAGCCCAACCTGGGGCTTGATCTCAGGACCCTGGGATCAAGCCCTGAGCTGAAATCAAAAGGCAACACTCAACCGATGAGTCACATAGTGGCCCCATTAAGACACTTTTTACTCACAGTGTTGAACTGTTAAATAGTTCATTCTTTATTGATAACTAGTACGGTGTTATACTCTTTGTACAATGCTTATTTTTCCTAGAATCCACTAGTATTCACTTTTTCTTTTCTTTTTTCCTGTGGAATTTGAGTCCAAATAAAGTTAAGTAATTTATCCCACTTCACACAGGTCTAAGGGCATTGACACAAAATTCTGACCCATATTTTTACGGCAAAGATTGTGGTCACGCTACTCTATAACTTGCTGAAGCTTCTGGAATTGTCAGTGCTGTAGGCAAGTTACAGGTAAGGTTTTTAACTGAATTATTCCGTAACCAGAAGCCATGTGATGGTGGCATGAGAAAACGGTGAAGGTTGAGTTCCGAGACTGGGCTTTACCCAAGACACTCCAGCGGTGATGTTTTGTTTCTTTCTTCAGGGTTGAACAATCATGAGTATATTCAATTACTTAGTTTTTAAATAATTAATGACTATATAAGAAAATTACAACTAGCAAAGGAAGGGATACTGCTTCTCTTTTCATGCTAGTGATACAAAATTATGTAAAAGCTGGTTTCAGTTTGACCTAAAGTCTTAGGTATATTAAAATGCAACTGCTAATGTGAAAAAAAAATTGTGAGGCTGGCCAACGCTATGAGCTAAATAGTGATAATACCAAGTATTCTTTTATTCACCATTTATTATGTGTCAGGTATTGTGATAGAGTCACATACACAGATTTAATCTTTTAATCAATTCACGCAAATAGATACATTTACTTCTATTAGAGATAAGGACAATTAGATAGCACAGTTAATGAATTTTCTTTCTTTCTTTTTTTTTTTCTTTTTATTTTAAAGAGAGCAAGAGCTAGCAGGAGAGAGGGGCAGAGGGAGAGAGAGAGAATCTTTTATTTTTTTAAATTTTTTTTTTTAACGTTTCTTTATTTTTGAGACAGAGACAGAGCACAAACTGGGGAGGGTCAGAGAGAGAGGGAGACACAGAATCTGAAACAGGCTCCAGGCTCTGAGCAATCAGCACAGAGCCCGACGCGGGGCTGAACTCACAGACCGCGAGATCATGACCTGAGCCGAAGTCGGACGCTTAACTGACTGAGCCACCCAGGCGCCCCAAGGCAGAGAGAATCTTAAGCAAGGCTCCAGGATCAGCAGGGAGCCTGATGCAGGGCTCGATCCCGCAACCCTGGGATCACGACCTGAGCCGAAATCAAGTCACATGCCCCACCAACTGAGCCACCCAGGCGCCCCGAAATGAATTTTCTAAAGGATGATAATTGACAAAGAACTAGCAGACTTGCCACACCTCAGACCTGCTCATCTTATGCCGCCTTCTTCATACTCGGGGGCCCATTGTACGTGGGTAAGCAAAATCCCCGTATGTGTACCGGGAACTTGAGGCAGACCATTGTTTGCGTGTTTACTATGTTATAAGAAACTCACCATACAGGTCCTATGCGAGACCCAAGGAAATAGAAAATTTTAGCCATCCACAAGAGGCCATAAGCAAGTTTCAAAATAACAGGAAGCTGCGATGCAAAGAGAAGCAGCAGGGAGTTCGTGATTTATTGACAGTCATTAATTGTTGGTAACAGTTTTAATTACTCTTTATAGTAGTGCAAATGAAAGCATATCGAGTCCATGCCCCTTTAGAACCTTTAAAACCTTTAGAACCTTTCTAATTCTGAATAAAAAGTTACTTTACACCAAATACTGTCTGTGTTGATTTAGAAACACTACATAGCCTGCAGTAACATTGCCCTATTTTATTATTTTATTTTAATTTAATTTATTTTATTTTATTTTATTTTATTTTATTTTACTTTACTTTATTTTATTTTACTTTATTTTATTTTATATTTTATTTTATTTTATTTTATTTTATTTTATTTTATTTTAAACTCACGGAGCATCAGCAACCCTGGGCTTCCTGCAACCCCCTCTCGTTTATGTTCTCCACGTACTCAGGTCACAAACTTCCTTACCAAATAACCAAGCTTTGTTTTCAGAAACACTTCTTGCCTGTTCTTATTGCCCCCAAAATCCATCCTTTTCTGGCCTGTTTGTTACCTTCTCGAGACACATCAAAATCCACATAGCCAGCGTCTGCTTCTAGTGTCCATGAAGGGCTTACAGGTATGATGGGAAAGATGACTAATGTTTCTTAAGCTGTTGCTCATTTTGTTCCTTGAGGCTATGTTTCCACAACCAGCAGGTTTGCTCTGGGACTTACCCGGAGGAAATGATGGCCCCCAGGCCACAGGGACACCGTCTGGCTGCAGGAAAGGGCTCTCCCTCCCTTGCTTCCCTCGGGTGTGTACCACCTGCCAAAGAGGACAGGGCACTTGTGTGCAGCAGGAGATGGCTGCGTTAGCTGGGGGTGTCCCCTGACACCCGACAGCCATCTGGAGAACCAAGTGAGTGCCAGGGAATTAGCAGAATTGGACACAAACCAAATCAAGCAACTTACTCAAAAGGAAGACCCAGCAAACTTTCTCAATGCTCCCTTTTTTAGGTGATAGAAAAATTACAGATTTGGAGTCAGACATAACTGAGTCAAAATGACCACTTTATTTCTTAAAAGCTTTGTTACCCCAGACTTGATTAACTTGTATAATCTTACTCACTTTACCTATAAAATGTAAGAAAATATATGTATATAAAACTTCCAGTTACATACGTGTTCTTCATGTCTCAGCTTATATCTACAATATATACAAGTGTAAACATATTACACTTGATGTTTCCTTTCTTCTGACTTAACCTCCATCCCATAGCAGTCTCTCCAGGTCAACCCCAGCCTGGGAAAATTCAGTGCTTATCTTTTTGCAAATAATTTATGTAAGTTCTCCCTCTCGAGGAATGTATACACCCCCTCTTGTCTTCAGTGAAGGTTGTGTTCTCTTCCTTCCAAAGGGAACAGTAGGGAAAGGGAGGAGGGGTAAGACCTACCGGTGAAGAAACCTGACAAACAAATACAAGGTCAAGCCAGTGAAGAGCCATCTTGACAGCATGCTGTTGATCTGATGTGCGGAGAATGACATTTTGCCTCCGTTGTTTGCTCCCCCGGACCCGTAACTGCAGTCTAACCATGAGAGACACAGCAAACTGAACCAAACTGAGGAACATTCTACCAGATACCCCTCAAAACTGTGAAAGTCATCAAGAACAAGGAAGGTCTGAGAAACTACCACTGTTTCGAGGGGCTCAGAGTTTTATTCTGGATGGGCTCTAACAGAAAAAGGACTGTGTCTAAAAATTAAGGAAATCCAAATGAGATGTGAAATTTAGCCCATAATAATGTATCAGCATCAATGTCGCAGCTGAGACCCACGTGCCACGGTAGTGGATGGAAGATGTTCATAATAAGGAAAACTGCCTGTGGCGTGTGCAGGGCCAGTCTGGAACCCTCTGCAACTATTCCAAAAATCGAAAGCTGTTATCAAATAAAGTGCTTACTGAAAAAAGTCAAGTGTATAGTAATTCACAGTAAGAGAAATTGCTACATGACATGTCCCTGTTCCCTTTCTTACCCATGCCTGTCCCTTTTTGGATGTCAGATCAGAAAGAACAGTTTTAGAAATTCGTTATTTACAATCAATTTTGTCTAAAGATCCGTTAGTAAAAGTTAGTTTTTTAAGTGGAAATACTTTTTAAACTGTCAATTAGCAAAACTTCATTTTAGTTAAAACTGATTCTGTATTGGCATAGTTTACAATTTTTTTTTGGGGGGGGAGGGAGTAAAATCCAGGAATACCTTGTGTACATTCTCGGTTAAATTTGGATCCTGCCTCATGCAAAATTCAGTGAGCTTCTTAGATGAAGGGATAATAGGAATCATAAAATCACACTGACAGGTAATTTATGCTTGATGAATTTATCCTCATGAAATTTTGTAACACAAAATAATTAAACCTGGGAAAAGTTTGCCAAAGCAAATGTGTATAGTATCTGAATAATGTAGGTTAAAAAAAAGGTCTCTGAGCCCAGCGAATTCTGGCCAAAGGAATTTGGGGGAAGATGTGAGGAATATGATCTGTCTAATTTGCCCAATGTGCTAATATTTACCCTGCGGATTTTTACGAGAAAACTGAGTGTAATGTGAAGTAAAATTTGCCTTTCTCTTCACTAAGCCTACATTTGGACCACAGAGAACCCTAGGATTACCTCTGAGTCTGAGCATTTATGTACCCCAGTTCTGGCTTATGTCCATTCAGATGATGGAGGTTAGATGCTAGGAGTCAGAAACTACTGGATTTAAAGTCAAAGTCAATATCTGAATGACACTGGTGATTTTCCCAACTTTGAAGAACCTTATTTTTCCTTAACATGAAGCTATAGCAACTACTTAATTCACCAGGCTCCTGGTAATTTTGAAACAAGTGACAGTTTCTTTCCTTTCAATTTCCACTTTCCATAACCTGCTCTCCTGCCTTTACAAAACAACAACACAAACAAATGGAAATCCATTACCAGGTAAAGTCCAGTTCACTCACAAAATATTTACTGGTTCTTAAATAATCTGCTCAGATTTCCCACTCATAAGAAAGTGATTTGCCACAATGTGAAACTTCTTAAAATTATGATGGTTATGGGAATTTTTGTCTCTCTTAACTTCTTTTAACTGAAATATTACCCCTTTCTCAGATTTACAGGACAAGTCGTCACATGGAACGTGACTAGACGATATCAGAGGGATTGTACTTACTAATATACCGATACAAGGGAGACAGTTCAATAAATATTTGTTAATGTGTCTGCTATACTTAGCTCGATACTTTGCTCTATTTAATTCAACTTCAATTATTAACTGAAAAGGAATGACAGTTAATCCTCAAAAAATGTCTAATATGGCCCAGAGCAAATAGTTTCCCTTTATGGTATCATCTGCTAATCCCCACACTAATTGACTTAAAGGAAAAAAAAAAGTACTCCATTTATTTCAATATGGCATTCAAAATACTTTGTAAGTCTCTTCATAATTCCTACCTCTTTGAATTTACTCCTATGAAGATATTCCCTCTCATCTTGTCTTCCCTTAAGATTTTTTATTAGCTCTCCGTGGTCTGTACAAGTTAAGTTCAAGCATTTCAGCATGACCTACAAGGTCTTCTGTCACCTGCCTTCTTCCCAAATGTCACCTCCTGCCACTTACCTATTTGCAATTCATACTCGAACAATGGCGAACTGTATAAACGTTCCCAATGTTCTATGCTGCTTCATGATTCTATTCACTGGCTTGTCTTGTTCTATTTGTCTTTAATGAGCCCTGTCTCCTGTTTAATGAACTTAAACTTGATAACTTTTGTTCAGTTCAACAGTCTTCTTCTTCAGAAAATCTCAAACCTCAAAAGTCAGATTGAGATACTTTTTTTTTCCGTATTCACAGGGCATTTCTCCTTTATGCAAATTTACTCCTAAATTATCGCCTACAAATATTTAGCTGCCTTTCTCAACCAATTATTAATGGAGAACGGAAATTGTGTCTTTCTCACACTTTTGTTTCAGTTCCTTTCATGTTTAGTATATAGTCAATAGTATTTTTTTTTTTCAGTTGGACAATTTGCCACCCATCAATGCTGGGGTTGATCATTTATAACAGCTATTACCTCATTTGATGAATTATCAGAATAATTCTGCAATGATCATTATTACTGTTTTATAGAAAGAGGAAACTGAGCCTCAGTGATGTTAATTACGTTGCATGTGAAAGCATTGTTATAGCAATTATTCTACCTCCCAACCTTTTCAGTGGTATCACTTAACCTCTCTTCCTGCCTACCTGTCTTTTACATAACAACACATTTTTTTCTCTTCCTAAGAATTTTTTCTTCTTGTTGTGGGAAAGAAAATTATAGCTACTTGAATACAAAGAGAAGAGTTAATCACCACCTCAGGGATTAACCAAGGTTTCATGAAGGAAAACAGAACTTGAAGTTGACTTTGATAGGGGATAGGATTTATGGAGGCAGGGAAGTTGGAGGGAGAAGATTCCAGATGGGCTTATGCCACTGGTGTGGACATAATGAGGTTCATGTCTGTTCAGGGAATTAAGTTTGCTGTCAGGAGAGGAGAAAAGAAGGGAGTTTTTACCATGAAACAATAATGCTTGTTTTCAGAGAAAAGCTATCTGAACAGATTGGAAGATGGTGTGGAAAGAAACTTTTTTTTTTTTTTTTAGCTTTTACTTGCTTTTAATTTTCAGGATTTTAATTATGGACAATTTAACAATTACAGTAAAACCTTGGAGGGTAAGTAACTTGTTGCAGGAGTCTTCTGCAAAAGGAGCAAACATTTGTAATAAATTTTTACTTGATAAACGAGTGATGTCTCCCAATACAAGTAGTACGTGATGCTGAATGTCACATGATCACAAGTGAGCCAATGGTTCTAGAAATTCACTTTGATGTACGAGTGCTTTGGATTACAAGCATGTTTACTAAACAGATTATGCTCATAAGGCAAGGTTTTACTCTGATTGAAAAGATAATACAGAGACATCTGTTATATACTACACCCAGTTTCCCCCACTAGTCATATCTTACTTTGGCTTGATACATCTGTTACAATGAATGAGCCAATATTGACACATTATTAACAGAATTTCATAGTTTATGTCAATTACTTTTTTTTCCTTTTTTATTTTACTTGTCTTTTTTACTATTCTAGGATCCTGTCCAGAAAACCACTTGACATTTGGTTGGCGTTTCTCTTTAGTTCCCTTTTGCCTATGGCAGTTTCTCAGGCGTTCCTTATTTTTAATGATCTTGACGGTTTTGTAGAGTATTGGCAACGAATTCTGTAGTCTGTGTGCTCTTAGACTTTGAGGTATCACAATTTCTACCCTGTTAAACAACTGTCTAGTAAAGATTTTACAATGTATCAAAGCTTATTTAGAAGAAGGGTGCTATACATTATGAACATAGTTCATGTTGTGGTTATAAGCCTGGGACCAGGTAAAGCGAGAAACATTGACAAGGCAACAGAGTGTTCAAAAACTGGCTTCCCAAACATCAACACAGTGATTCTGGTGACGGCATGACCTCCCCACTGACTACACTCTGAGCCAACCCAAGCTGCTAAGAGGACATAAATTGACAGTCCCCAATCCAAGTGTGTCACCTCTGTGCAGATAGACAAACCTTTGCTCCTTGCTCTCGCTGTCACTTTGGCAAGTTAAATAAGAACCTTCTGAATCCTGCTTATGACATATAGAAATCTACTAATAAATATGTCTTTTCAAAAGCAGTGGGAGAAATCTTTGTGAGCAAGGAATTCAGAGGCTTTAGAGTAACTTGGCTTCATGGCTTTGAATAAAACTCTTTAACTCTGAAGACAAAGGAAAGATGCTTTGGGTTTGGGGGTGCAACTACACCTCCCCACTCCTCATTTGTGCTTGCAGTATGAGACAGCTCCACTATTTTGCCAAGGAATTCGTGGAGTAGAGCAGTCAACGTGAATGTGTGAGAAGCTTGAGTTCTGGGGTCCTTCAAAAGAATACTGTTTCATGGTTTTCAAATGCTAGGGTGAGTCCAGTTCTCAATTTTTCTACAATTATGCATCCCACTTGACCCCGTTTATGGGAGAAAAACTTCAGAAGTCAGCATGAATAGTAGAAAAACAGTGCACACGGAATCAGTCTTGAGAGGGATTCATTGTCCCCTTAGACAAGGTCATCAACCTACATGTATTTTGGTTTTTGCCATCAGATCCCTCCTCCGTGCCTGTGAGGGATGTGAATGTAATGGCGACCCTCAAGAGGTAGGATTCACAGAAGCTATCCCAAGGGACAATATTAATGGGGGCAGAAACTGGAAGGAAGTCGGTTGCAGACCCAGGAATCTGGGACCAGGATGCTGGGATGAGGGCACGTTGTGTACGTGAAGGGATCTGGACCCCAATCTATAGCATACATGCTGAAATCGGACAGTTTGACTTTGGCTCTTAGCTCTGTCACTTATCAGCTCTGTGTGTTTGAACACATTGTTCAACTTTTCTAAGCATGATTCCTCTCCTGAAATGTGAGTGACAGCCTCAGAGAGGTGTTGAGAATATAAAATGGGATAAACATGTAAAACAGCTAGCACAATGTGTTAGGGGTGTTGATAATGATGTTGTTCACAGCTCCTCTTAAGGACCGGGTGACACAGAATGTGGGTAGATCAGCTAATGGACCCATCAGGATGGGACTGAGACACTCAGGATAAAAGTGCATCTGATGACATTTTTTATGCTTCCCATACATTCCTTTCTAAAAGCTCAAATAACATGGCCTATGCAAAAGCAGAATAAAACTTAGAAAAAAACATTATAAATAAAATATTTTATTATGTCACTAGTCACATTCATCTGCAAATAATGCTTAAAGCATTTGGATGTAGTTTTTTTTTCTTTTCTTTTCTATTCATTCAGTACCTTGCAATAGCATTTACTTTAAAGTTTGTTAAAACGTATCATTTCTTCAAAGGAATAGAGAAATTTTACCTCAACATAGGTTGAATTGTCAAAAATTCGAATTATTGAAATCCAGATAAATGAATTTCAACTTCATTTGCTGCTCTGTTGGATGTGTTTTTGAAGCTCAGAAAGCTTCAGGTTTGGGGAATCTGGGTGGTTCAGTCAGTTGAGCATCCAACTCTTGATTTCAGCTCAGGTCATGATCCCAGGGTCGTGGGACTGAGCCCTGCAACAGGCTCCATACTGAGCACTGAATCTGCTTAAGATTCTCTCTCTCTCTCCCTCTGCCCCTCTCCCCCACTCATGTTTTCTCTTTTCCTGAATAAATAAATAATAAATAATAAATAAAATACAGAGATTAGAAAGATAGATTACAAAACAATACCCAAAATATAGATTATCTAAAAGAAACTCATTTCAAATATAGCAATAGAGATTGGATGAAAGTAAGTGGAAGAATGGAAAAAGTTCCATCAGGCGTGTGAATCAAAAGACAGCAGGCTGACTATATGAATATCAGATAAAGTAAACTTCAGAACACAGGGATTGCCAGAGACAGAGACAGAAATTTAGAATGGTTAAAGGGTCGATCTGTTGAGAATATGTAGCCATCCTACCAGTGTATATATTGAACAACAGAGCTGCAAAATCTATGAAGCCAAAACTGATAGAACAGAAATGGGAAATAAACAGATATGTGATTATACATATGTATCACCATGCTGTGTCAATAATGAACACCGTACCAAGACAGAAAATCAGCAAGGATAGAGAAGAACTGAATAACACCATTAACTAACAGGATCTAACTGATATTTATAGGACATTCTACCCCAATAACAGCATAATAATTTTTTTCAAGTGTCCATAGAAGCTATACAAGGATAGATTATAACCTAGGCCATAAGAACAATCTTAACAAATTCAAAAGAATTGAAATCATCCAGAATGTGTTCTCCAACCACAGCAGAATCAAGCTAAAAATCACTAATATAAATATAATTGAAAAATATCTAAATACTTAACAACAAAAAAACATACATCTAAGTACTCTGTGAATCTCAAGGAAATAAAATTATGCATTGTACTAAAAACATTAAAAATAAAACATGACATTTGTGAAACACAGCTAAAGTAGCACTAAAAGGAAAATTTATAGCATTGAATATATACATAAAAGAAGATGAGACGCCTCAAATAAAGATAAGAGCATGAGTTAGTGAAATTGAAACAGGAAAGCGACAGAGAAGATCAATAAAACCAAGAGTTGGGTTTTGTTTTTTGTTTTGTTTTTTGAAAAATCAATAAGATTGACAAATCTCTAAGAAAATGAACCAAACCAAACCAAAACAAAACAAAAAAACCCAAGAGAAAACAAATTACCAATATGGGGTACGAAATTCTAGGTCTTACAGACTTCCAAAGGATAATATGTGAATAGTATGAACAATTCAACACAGTTCCACTTGGCAATTTGAATGAAATAAACTAATTCTTGAAAACTGTAAACTATAACTCATTACATATAAAATGCTACTTTTAATAGCTGTCTATGTATTAAGTGAAAATACATTATTTAAAAACCCTAAGGGGCTCCTGGTTGGCTCAGTTGGTTGAGCATCCAACTTCAGCTCAGGTCACAATCTCATGGTTCATGAGTTCAAGCCCCATGTCGGGCCCTGTGCTGACAGCTCAGAGCCTGGAGCCTGCTTTGGATTCTGTGTCTCCCTCTCTCTCTGTCCCTCCCCTGCTCACACTCTACATCTCTCCCTTAAAAATAAATAAACATTTAAAAAATAATAAAAATGAAAACCATAAAAATAACCTTCAGTTTCAAATGGTTTAACTTGAATTATTTCCCCAAATGTTTAGGGAAGAATTAGTACCAATTCTACAAAGTGTCTTCCAGGTACTAGAAAAATATGGAAAAATTTTTAATTTATGTTGTGAAACTAGTATTACATAAAGAGCATACAAATACATTATAGACACACAAAAAAATTGCATCCTTCATGAATATAGACACAAATACCTTTAGCAAACACTAGCAAATAGAGTTCAGTAATATTATAAATATTATATATGTAATATATATAATTAATCATATATCATAATAATTATATTACATATTATATTATATAATTATATTATAGTCATATAAAATTATATATAATATATTAATTAATATGATATTGTTATAATTAATTATTAATGAATAAATATACTTAAAGTGATAATATATAAATTAAATAATTAAATTGAATAATTAATTATTAATTAAATATTAATTAAATTAAATAATTACATAATGTATGTAATTACATATAATTATATAATTATATAAAATTACATAAAATTATATATAATATATTAATTAATATGATATTGTTACAATTAATTATTAATGAATAAATATAATTAATATAACATTTTACAAATTAAATGATTAATTAAATTAAATAATTAAATATTAATTAAATTAAATAATTACATAATGTATGTAATTATATACATTTAACAATTAATATATATTAATAATATAAAATTATATTAATATATTAATATATAATTATATTATGTATATAATTACTTATATATATAATTATATAATCAAACCCATCCTCCACATTAACATGCTAAAAAAGAAAAATTTCACAATCCTTTTAGCCCCTGGAGAAAAATCCTTTGGCAAAATGTGGCATACATTCATGTTAAAAACTCTTAGAAAAATTGAAATAAAGAGAACTTCATAATTGATAAATAGCATCTTAAAAAAAAACCTTCAGCTAACATAATTATTTTTTTGTTCACGTATAATTGGCATACAGTGTCTTACTAGTTTCAGGCATACAGCATGTTGGCTCATCAACTATCCATTTCTCAGTGCTTGGGACAATAAGTGTAGTCACTCTCTGTCACCATACAAAGTTATTACAACATTACTGACCATATTCCCTAGGGTGTAATTTTCATCTCCGTGACGTATTTATTTTATGACTAGAAGCTTCTATCTCTTAATCACCTTTATCGATTTTGTTCACCTCCCCTCTGGCAACCACCAGTTTATTCTCTGTATTTAAGAATCTTTGTTTTGTTTTTTTGTTCATCTGTTTGTTTTTTGTTTTTTAGATTTCACATACAAGTGAAATCATATGGTATATGTCTTTCTCTGTCTGACTTATTTCACTTTACATTATACCCTCTAACTCCATCCATGTTGTTGTAAATGGGAAGATCTCATTCTTTTTTAGGGCTGAATACTATTCCATTGTATACATACACCACAACTTTTTTAATCTGTTGGTATATTGATGGACACTTGAGTTGCTTCCATATCATGGCTATTGTAAATAATGCTACAATAAATATAGGGCTGCATGTATCTTTTTGAGCTGGTGTTTTTGTTTTCTTTGGGCAAATACCCAGGAGTAGAATTATTGAATCATACATTATTTCTATTTTTGTAATTTTTGAGAAACTTCCAGACTGTTTTCTACAGTAGTTTCACTGGTTTAAACTTCCACCAACAGAGCACAAGCGTTCCCTTTTCTCCACATCTTCACGAGCACTTGTTTTTTGTCTTTTTGATACTAGTCATTCTTACTGTTGTGAGGTGGTATCTCATTGTGGTTTTGCTGTGTATTTCCCTGATGATGATGAGTGACGCTGTGCATTTTTTCATGTGTCTGTTGGCCATCTGGAAGCCTCCATTGGAAAGATGTCTATTCAGGTCCTCTGTCTATTTTTTAATCGGACTGTTTGTTTGTTTTGGTGTTCAATTGTATACGTTCTTTATATATTTTGGATATTAACCCCTTACTGGGTATATCATGTGCAAATATCTTCTCCCATTCAGTAAATTGCCTTTTCATTTTGTTTCTTATTTCCTTCACTGTGAATAGGCTTTTTATTTTGATGTAGTCCCAATAGTTTATTTTTGCTTTTGTTTTCTTTGTCTGAAGAGATATGTTGCTAAGGCCAGTCTCTCAGACAGCTAACATTATTCCTTGTTGTGAAACACTGATTTTTTTTTTCCCTTTAAGATGAGGAACAAGACAAGGCTGTTCCCTCTCACCAGTCTCATTCAACTGGTGCCGGTTCCAGAGGGTCTAACTGCTGTAATGAGGCATGAAATGGAAATAAAATGCATCTAGATCAGAAATGAAAAAAAATAATACTGTCCCTTTTGGTAGATGACAAAAATATCCATGAGGAAAATCACTTCATATCTACGAAACCCAAAAATATTTAGAACTTATAAATCAATTCAGAAAGGCCACAAGATATAAGATAAATACATAAAAATCAACTGTACACCTATATACTAGTGATATACGACATGAACACCAAAATTAAAAATATAAGGCCATTTACAAGAAGATTCCCTACAAAATTCCCTACAAAACATCCTAGTTAAAGAAAATGTTTCTAAAAGTTCATTAATAATTATTATATAATAGTTACTTATTTACTTTAATACTCTGTTGTTTTATAATATTTATTTTGTATGTTATATAAAATTGTAATACTTTATTACAATATACTACTAAAGTTTTATTATTTTGTATTCATTGCATATTCAAGAGTTTATAAAAAATGCTTGGGGTCAGCAGAGTTTTCTCGAAAGAAAGTTTGAACAGACATCACAGTGTTTATCTTCTAGTATGATTCTATCCCTTCCAAACCACACGACCTCAGGTGAATTATTTAAATACACACATGAGATTTTAAGATTTAAATCCTGTCTCTCATGACCTTGCAAAAGTTACATAACCTCCCTGGGATTCAGTTTCCTTACCTGTGAAAAAGGAGTGAACATCATTACTTCATCATGGCACAGATGTCCTAACGAAAGTATCCATCATATCATATGTAAATCACTTAGAATTGTACCTTATGCAGTAGGTGCTATGTAACCTTTGTCTTTCACTATTACAACTATTGAGTTGAATCACATGATTGGAAAATTGTTTCTTGCATTTAGGAGACTACAAATATTAACATAAGAATCTTGGTCTTGGAGGTGCTAGAAATTGCTCTAAAAGGTTTATCTGCATGTTGTGCAAGTATTTCCAGTTTCACAACAGGAGTGGATCTTAGGTCTGGATACGTTGAAAGTATTATTCTTTCACTCTACAAATAATTTCAAATGAGCTTTCATTCTCCATGAACTTTGCTAGTCCTTCAAGCTAAACAAGTAACAATATAACGTGAAAGGTGATGAGTGACACTCTGGTGTGAGAAATTGTCTGAATGTGGTGGTGACCCTCAAACTCAATAACAGGTCAGCTATCCCGATGGGCACCATGCAGCAAGTGTCGCCCAAACTAAAATGCTCCAATCATACAAGCTTTTTAAAAATCACGCAGCAACCAATTCAAACCACAGAGTGAGAAGCAAGAGGAAAGAGACGGCAGAAGTCAAGACACTCAGAATACTTTGGGAGTGACGTGGGAAGTCCTCACTGCCTGAAGCCAGGGCAGTACAATGTTCTCATGTCCTGATGCTCTATCTGCCACATCAGCCTTTTTGCTGACGGTGTAGATACAGGGATACCCTTTAGGCTCAAACAATGGGGCCCACAGATAGAAAGTGCCCTGGGCCAATAACATGTTTGCGCTATTGGAGACACCCAGGGACAAGTGGCTTGACACACCAGTGGCTTGAAAATCAGCTCAATGAGAAACCATGGGATTTGTGTTTCCCGAGCAGAGAACATATGGAGGCAAAATGGGTGTTGCTGCCATGTTGCTGAATTAAAACTTTGTGAAAATTAAGTACCCATGTCAGTTGAGTGAACATGTGGTGATTCTTGTTTACAGATGTATCATGGCTGTTTAACTCATCAGTATCTCTGACTCCTCCCATCACTTTCCAGGTTTGACACATATGCTCTACCTTCCCACGACATATCATCCTTAACAACCCTATGAATTCTGTCCATATATGTAACAGCAGTTTTGCTTGCTAGCAACTTACCTGTCTAAAATATCTTAAAGGTTTTGTGGCTAATAGACTACAAGTTTATCCATGAAAGCAAGAGCACGTTATAAGTATGGAGAAAAATAAAGTAGCTTGACTGATAGCCCAGGTCAGCTGGGACAGTATCCTTATTCCCTGGTGCAGTGAGGAGCTCAGCCCTTCCTCTTTCTAGTACCTTTCTGTAAGTCCCAAGGGGGAGAGTTTCCCATGTCTCTGCACCAACCCTGGTGTTTCTGTGCCCCTGTCCCTCTCGCTGCTCTTCCCCCAGGGTCCCTGGGCCACAGTCCCATCCCTTTCTAGTCAGTGTTTAGAGCCGGCTTGCTGATCTACCACTGCCACTCTCTCTGTTCCTTCTGCCCTGAGACCCTTGGCATGATTTTTCATTCCGTTATTGCTTGTAGGGGTTCTTTACCAGCCCTCTCACCTGGCAGTCTCAGGGTGCACCTCAGTGTCCTGGTTGGCCCAAAGATATTTTTTTCTTCACATGCTCTATCTTTGTTTTAGCAATCTCGTAGCAAAATCATGAATTTCTTTTAAAAAAAAGCTTGTTTATTCTGAGAGAGAGAGAAAAAGAGAACACGGAGGAGGGGCAGAGAGACAGCGAGAGAGAGAATCCTAAGCAGGCTCCATGCTGTCAGCATTTAAACACAGTTTTTGACTTTCCTAAGCAATAGAAAAGTTGTAAACGTATATATCCATAAAATGCAAAGATGCTATTACGTGTAGACAGCCACAACTTGGATGGGTAATAATTACATTAGAACTTCAAACTGATATGGAAGTGTATCATGGGAGCCTTTTCCCATTATGTCTTCTGAATTGAACCAACATTTCATGTAAAGTCTAGTTTATTTACCACTGTATGCATTCAGTAGTGACACTGTCATAAAAGTCATAAATAAATGTTGGGCCTAAAAATGCTGAGGATGCTTCCCATGATCAACGAAGTACCATGCAATGACATTGTTTCTTTTAAAAAATAAGCTTAGCTACGATCACGTTCTGTCAGTTTATGTACTAATTGCAATTTGTAATTTTTCCAAGTAATCTGGAACAGTTTACTCATATCTTCTAAGCATGTTGGGAAATGTTTCAAGCCTTCAAATTTATAACTAGCAACCTAAGACATTTCATGCTATTTTTTTTAATTGTACAAAATCTAAATGGTCCATGTATACTTGGAAATGTTTGAAAGATGTAAATAGTTTTGCATGTATTTTATTTAAGATATATTAAATTGATAATCTCTTATAATTTTAGCACTTGAGCTTTTCAAAACAAAACTAATTTCCCTTGACAATTAGGGAAACAGATTAAAAGTAATAAGGTAACTCTTAGTTAAGTAATTTTGTGAAATACCAGCTACAACTAAGTTGAACAGATTTCTCAATCTGCAGATTTCTCAGACCCTGCATTTGGCATGGTTTTATCAAATCCTGGAATAAAAGTTAGTAAATTAAAAAAAAATAGTAAAACTTTAGGCTAGTATATATAAAAGAAAAGCATTTGATTCAAAACTTCATTAAGGACAAACATCATCAAGAAGTAGTTGTTCCAAATCTTTGAAACCATTTCATGAACCTGGAAATACATACTAACAGCACATCGTAATACGATCTTTTAAAAATAAATTTGAAAACCAATGTCTTCTACTGAAAGAATTTAGACTGCATTGTGCCCACTTTTGTTCATCATCATGGCCTTGATTCATCAAGAGAAGTGAAAAGGTAAGTTTCAAATTGAAGGAAATCATTTATAATACAAAACCAAGAAAAAAAAATTCATCAAGAATGTGTAAGTGACCCATGTACGCCAGTAAGAAAAGTACAAACAGCAGGAGAAAAATGTGCAAAAGATTTAGACAGGCCTTACTCAGAAGAGGAAACACATAAAGCCAGTAAACACTTAAAGATATATTTAACTCATTAGTGACCAGAGAAAGTAAATCAAGAACATAAAGAGATACCATTTTACACCTATTTTACTGGCACAAATTAAAGTTTGACAATGCCTAGTATTCAAGATGAGAACAACAAAAAAGTCAACCACGCTGACACTGCACAGCTTATTGTCTTCATTAAAATAAATACAATTTCATTTTTTATTGCAGTTGACAATGTTGTGTTAGTTTCAAGTGTATAACAGCGATTTGACAATTATGTACATTACACAACGTCCATCATGATGAGTGTGGCTACCATTTGTCAGCAAAGTTATTACAGTATTATTTACTATAAACCCTCTGCTGTACTTTTTTCATCCCTGGGATTTATTTATTTTATACTTGGAAGTCTGTGCCTCTTAATCTCTTTCGTGTATTTCACCCATCCTTATACCCTTCTCGCTTCCAACAACCACCTGTTTGTTGATGAGTCTGTTTCTGCTGTTTGTTTCTCATTTTATTTTGTTTTTTAAATTCCACATGTAGGTGGAAGCAACTAGTACTTGTCTTCCTCTGTCTGACTTATTACACTGAGCATAATGCCCTCTAGGTCCATCCATCTTGTTACAAATGGCAACATTTCATTCTTTTTTATGGCTGAGTAATATTCCAGTATGTGTATATGTGTGTGTGTGTGTGTGTGTGTGTGTGTCTGAACGTGTGTGTGTGTGTGTGTCTGAACGTGTGTGTGTGTGTGTGTCTGAATGTGTGTGTGTGCACATGTGTGTGTACATAACCATATCTTCTTTTTCCATCCATCTATGAATAAGCAATCTGTTTGCTTCCATATCTCAGCTATTTTAAATAATGCTGCAATAAACATGAGCATTCATATATCTCCTTAAATTAGTGTTTTTGTTTTCTTTGGGTAATATCCAGCAGTGGAATTACTGGATAGTATGGTTTTTCTATTTTTAGTTTTTTGAGAAACTGCCATACCATTTTCCATAGTGACATGAGGGTTCTCTTGTCTCCAAATCCTAACTAATGCTTGTTATTTTTTCTTTTTGATACTAGCCATTCTATTGTGATAGCTCACTGTGGTTAAAAAGAAAAAAAAAGATAAAAGTGGCAAATAACTTTATTTTCTCCTGAAACTCTCTCTACCAAAACCAAACCAACCAAATAAACAAAAACCTTCTTTAAATAAACATTGGAGTGTTCAACTCTTCAATAGATAACATGAAACCACAGTTTACTACCCAAGACATATTTCAAAATACCTGTAGCTTAAACACACATTGTGGTGTTTGAAAAATATCCTAAGAAAAGAGCCATCCAAATGTCTGCCCTGAGTAGAATAGTTTGTGGAATGACTACACAATGAAATAGTATATAGGCTTTAATACGAACACAGTACAGGGGCACCTGGGCGGCTCAATCGGTTAAGCGTCCGACTTCTGCTCAGGTCACGATCTCACGGTTTGGGAGATGGAGCCCCACGTCGGGCTCTGTGCTGATGGCTCAGAGCTTGGAGCCTGCTTCAGATTCAGATTTTAGGATGAGGATAAGCGGGGGTCACTCTGAGGTGAGACCTCCATGTGGCTCAACGTGGGTAGTAGGTACATTACTATTCATTCAGTAAATAACAAAACGTATTGGGGTACCTGGCTGACTCAGTCAGTTAAGTGCCAGACTCTTGATTTCGGCTCTGGTCATGATCCCAAGGTCACGATCCCAGGGTCGTGGGACTGAGCCCTACATTGGGCTCCATGCTGTGTGTGTGGACTGCTTGAGACTCTTTCTCTCTCTCTCTCTCTCTCTCTCCCTCTGCCCCTCTCCCCATCTATAAATAAATAAATAAATAAATAAATAAATAAATAAATAAAATTTAAGAAATAATAACAAAACATACCATGCACTTGTGTTTTGCACACTTCCCTTACGTGTTTTACATTTTATAGTGACAAGTAAAAATGAACACAGAATCATGCATATATTCGCACATAAATCAAAGTGCCTAGTGTGGTATAGGGTGCAACGCATTTCTTTGTCTAAAGAGGAAATGTGTAAAGAAGTGAAACAAAAAGCGATGGCCTGTAAAGTTACAAAGAAGGCTGGAGGAAAGGAAAAGTGGAGGACTTTAAGCAGGAGTGGCTGGAGGTTATTCTTCGAAAAAGTCAGTGGAGAAGAGGGCAAGTAGGAAAGATAAGCGTTGGGTTAAGATAGAGGCCCACTCAAGACACATAACACGCGTGGATGGGAGACTGGCGAGGCTTGATTCGAATGAGAATGGGGGCACCTGTATAACCCACTACTTCCTTGGTCATACTTGCATAATGGGTTCTTCCCTACAGGAAAAATACCTTTGGAGATTGAAAACATCTCTCAACTCTTCATGCAAATGATTGCAGCACCTCTACATGTTTACATGATTACTCTGGATTAATCCTGCAAAAAAAAAAAAAGATCGTTTCACAAAAAGAAATATGTAATTGTTTTCTTTCGGGTCTTTTTTGGAACTTTTATTTTTACTTTTATCTTCATTTATTAAAGCAATAAAAGTTTAAAAACATAAAATAATATTCTTCTCTCTATATTTACAATTCTACTTTTAAAATACGTTTTCTTTTTTTTTTAAACGTTTTCTTTTTGAGAGTGCGAGCAGGGGAAGGGCAGAGAGAGAGGGGACAGAAGATCTGAAGCAGGCTTTGTGTTGACTGCAAAAACCCCAAAGTGGGGCTTGAACCCACCAACTGTGAGATCATAACCTGAGCCAAGGCCAGATGCTCAACCGACTGAGCCACTTAGGCACACTTAAAATATTTTTTCTTATGTATTATAGGTCATATCATGCTGATAATATTTGTACTACTTTTTATTATATATATGTATATATATATGTATATATTTTTAATATGAAATTTATTGTCAAATTGGTTTTCATACAACACCCAGTGCTCATCTCAACAGGTGCCCTTCCCAATGCCCATCACCCACTTTCCCCTCCCTCCCACCCCCCCACAACCCTCACTTTATTCTCAGTATTTAAGAGTCTCTTATTGTTTGCCTTCCTCCCTCTCTGTTTGTAACTATTTTTCCCCCTTCCCTTCCCCCATGGTCTTCTGTTAAATAAAGCCTTTTTCTAGTTGCTAACATTCAGTCATCACTCTAAAAAATTTTCTAATATTTTATCCTAGGACTGAATCATAATTTTCCTCACTTTTCCAAATTTTTCCTATATTTTTCCTCCTATAAGTAGCAGTACAAAGAGTATCAGCCGACAGTACGATATTTTCTACATTTATGATTATTTCTTTACTGTTTAGAGCAGAACTACATGTGAACTACATGTAAACATTTTTTGACTCTTGAAAGTATTGCTAACTTGTTTTCTGAGCATTTTTAAAGTATTGCCAAAGTTTATGAGAGAGTAAATAATTTCTCCTCACCCTACCAGTCCTGAATGTTTTACTGGCTTAAATAGTTTGAAAGATGGGAACACATAACTCATGAATGTTTTAATTTCCATTAATGTGGTTTACTATAGAGGTTAAATATAATTTCATAAGCTATGGAGAACTCGTATTTCCTCATTTAAAATTGATTCTTTGAGGTTTTTTGCTCATTTTTCTATTTGGATTCTTAATGGTGTTTTCTCATGGATCCATATAACTTTTTATATGGAAAATATTTACAATAAAGTGTTTATTATATTTATTTGGGAATACTTCCCATTTTCTCCTTGTTGTATTGATTTATTCATTCATCATCTAACGAGTTTTTGAATCATTGTTTTCTTTCTTGATTTAACCACTTCCTTTAGAGAGTTAGTTTCTTTCTTTCTTTCTTTCTTTCTTTCTTTCTTTCTTTCTTTCTTTCTTGTAAGCTCTACACCCAACGTGGGGCTTGAACTCAAGACCTTGAGATCAAGAGTCACATGTTCCACCTACTGAACCAGCCAGGTTCCCCAAGACATTATTCTAAGATTTGATATCTATCCATCCATATTTCCATCTGCATTTTGTTCTTAAGCTCTTAGTATAATGTCATCAGGTAAACTATTACATAATTTATTCTTAAACAAATTCTATGTGGTTCAACTGCTCACATTTTTCACACACACACACACATTTTGTAAGAATATGATATTTGGTTATTTGGCTTATATTTTTAAGCACTGAACTAGTTATCCATGGGAAAAATGTGAAAATTCTTGAATTTTCTCACACTTGTTTTATAATGTCTTCTTGCTTTTATTTTGATTTGTCATATAGAATATTTTAATTTTTTTTTTAGTCTTGTAGGCTACTTAATCGAGAGTAAAATGAAATACAGTTCTGATATAACTGGGATTTATCTGTTCTCCCCCTTGCTTCTCCTATGAGGGGCAAATGCTTCATCTTCTTCATATCCAAAAATACTTTGTATCTCCTAAGGAAAGAGGAAGTCTACTCACTTTTTCTGCTTGAACTTAATTCATAAAGGTTCTTTTATAAATAAACTATTATGATATATTCTGAGAAAGGGTCTCTTCCTTGCATATTGATAGAAAATTCCAACCTGTCAACTATTAAGATAAAGAGCTCCTTAAACACTCTGTACCCTACTATTTATCAGGTACCGCTTTGTAAATAACGTCCCAGTTATCCTCACCAGTGCTCTGATGTCCGTTTTCTTCTCTCCAATCTATGGATGAAACAGGTGTGGTTCATGGAACCACTGCCACTTACTTAGTAGCCCAAACTGATAGTTGGAAGAATGAAGCCTAATTCAGCTCTCCTAAAAGCAAAGTTCACCACACCAAGAGCCATCCTAAATCTGTAGGCATTGGTTCACCTATTTTAAATTATACCTAAATGAGAATTCATTATACCTGGGAATAATACATGGCTGATCTTCAAGAATGCTTGCTGTCATACCATCCCAGGTCATCAGTTTAGAGCAGAATATAATCTGGTGAACTCGCCATGAACTGGTGGTGTCTTTAGTTCCCATTGCTGTGTCCTAGATACAGCTCTAAAGCCTCAGGGTACCCGTGTTGGGAAAAAAAAATACTTCCCCCTTTTGGAGCTTAGGTTCCCACAGAAAATGAACCTAGTAAAGGGACCGTGAAAACACGCCCTCAGGCTGGGGGTTGAGAGGGTTTTCTCCTGGATATTCAAACTGCAAAGAGGGAACGAAGACTTCCTCCACAAAAGACCAGTCTCGGTGGGGACTCTACGTGTTCTGGAGTTTGTATGCATTTCTCGGCTTTCTCCTGTATACACCGGCATACATTTCATTTAGGTTTCCTGCCTTCCTTCCTCCTAACAAAGCTTAATATCATTGCTGCCGCCGCACCCCCCACCCGCCCACCGTTGGCCACACCAGAAAAGCCTCTCATCCTTCCTCACTCTTAAATCAGGTGTATTGCTGCTTTCAATAACAGTGGCCACCATATCCTGGCTTCTCTTGTGCTAAGTGCTTTTCTGTTATTTATTCAGTTCAATTCTCTCAATCACCCTATTAAATAGGCAGCACAATTTCCATTCAGCAGGTGGGGAAACAAAAGACAGGGGGAACACACAGAGAGAAGGAGCAGATTTGGAGCTCTCATTGGGATTTATCAGACCCAAAGCCCACTCTTTTCTAGACTATATGATGAATCTATCATTCTTAGACAAAATGCCTTAACTTGGTTAAAGTTACATGATTCTTTAAGAAGGTATGTTTTAAAATATCTTTTTATGAAATCACACTCTACATATAAAAAAATAATTTCAGTTCTTGATGAGTTTTGGAAAAATGAATACCACTACCACCATAACCAACATCCAGATCCAGAAAAGGACATTAGTAATAGTCTGGAAGCCCCTATCAGCTTCCCTCTAGTCTCCCATTCCATGGGTAACCACTACCCTGAGAAGGAGGAGGGTTATAGGGAAATCAGTTTCAGAGACTGAAGCAACTTAGTGTTGAGAGGGGCTCTGAACAGAAAGACTTTCCCTAGATTGCACAATGTGGGCAGAATCTGGCAGCAATCGTTCCAGAAGACAGTCCTTGGCTAAGTAGGTGGCCTGGGATCCATTGCACACCCCACAGAACATAGAGACACAGGAATAATATTTGGAGATTTTATAAGCTGCACAGAGTCCAAGTCAAATAGAGCTTGGCTGTGGGGCCACGAGTCGAAGCACATGCTGTGGTATGTTCCCTGACCTCCACTAGTACGGTCATAAATCCTAAGCTGTCACCCCAGGCTAGCCTCCCACAGACACATAGACAATTTTATATCACCGAGTAGCATATTTAGTTTCTACCCTGGGAAGTCCTTCACTGATGCAGAATCAGAAGCAATGTTGGATAGATAAATGTTTCCAAATAAGAGGCTGGAAACGATAGAGGGAAATTTTTAGGAATTCATAACAGATTCTCACAAGGGGATATCCTGAAGTGAAAGTATCAGTTGGATGAGTGTCTCTTTTTCCTTTTTATTTCCTTTTTTCTTATTTGTCAAGCTGCACTCCATTTATAACTGCTTGTGCTTTGATTCAATTAGATTTGACAAGATTGATGTCTTTGGGGTGCAGCGAGCTGGTTGTGACGATACACGGCTATTGAAGCGGAAAACATAAAGATCACCAATAAAAAAAAATATAGGATGTAGAGAAAAATGGCATTCGATGTCAGTGCTCCCAGGTTCAGTTGGAAAACAACAATGATCTTATTTACATGGCTTTGTATCTGGGCTCGTAGTCATAGCATGAGAAAAAGGTGTGTGTGTGTGTGTGTGTGTGTGTGTGTGTGTGTGAGAGAGAGAGAGAGAGAGAGAGAGAGAGAAAGAAAGAGAAGGAACGAGAGAGAGAATACACACAAAGATGGACAGATAGTGTGGGGCTCAGTTTAAGAAATATAGTGTGTGTTCTATACTCTCGGCCTTATGCCATACTCTGGGATAAGAAGACCCTTTCAAGTTATTGGAAAAACCAGGAGGTTATGCATTTTTACTCTACAGTATATTAACTATCATGTGAGGTGATGGTACAGGGTGCAAGGAGGAAGGTTACCTAAAATAGTAAGTTGGCCCAGAGTTTTCCTGGAGGAGAAAGCACCTGGATGAAGACAATCAGGTGAAGAAGAGGTAAAAAGTCATTCTACACAGAGGGAATAGCCCTAGCAAGGGCTCAAAGCTAAAAGAAAAAAAATGCTTTCAAGAAGTTCTCTCTAAAGTAGTGAGCGTCCCAGAGGCTTGGGAGGTCAACCACACAAAGGTCTTGAGGGTGCCTCACGCCAGTCTCAGGGGCATAGGTTTTATCCCAGGGCTGATGTGGAATCTCTGAGGGCCACAGCACCAAGATTCGAGGCCTTGTACTTTGATGGAATATCCCTGGCAGATGTGTAGACATAGGGATTGAAGGGGATCAAGACTTGAGGCAGGGAGCAAAGAGTGACTGCGTCTGATACTCTGGTGAGTCCATGGCTCAGTGCTCTGTGGTAAACAGAACTGTTCAAAAAAATTGTGAATGTTAATTAGAGTCTCATTTGGTTAACTTGCCATGGGTAGGGAAAGGGTTGCATTGGGCAGGGAGGGATCAGGGACCTTCCGGGAGGTGGGGTGTAGCTACAAGTGGGAGGGTGAAGAAGCAGCAATGGCAGCGGAGTTTGGGGAAGAAGAGGAGATCAGTGTGTTCCAGACCTGCCTGGGCCAGGTGTCAGGCGTGGGGTCTCACCAACTTGCTGATAAGGTCCCAATAAAAAGCCAAGGACAGAAATCCCCAGCGGTAACCCAGTCGGGACCCCTCTCACTCACGAGAGCCTTACACTTTCTCTCAATAAATTCTATTGCTTGGCACACTCTCTCTCGTCTAAGAGGTTCATTCTTTGACTCTGTGAGACAAGGACCAGAGTCTCTCCCACCCTCCCGACCAGTCTCACCAAGTGTTTTCCAAACATATTTGAACAAAGAAGTCTCTCGTTCTCCTTCTCCCCAGACCCAAACCGATAAAATTCTGAAGATAACACAGGGAAAACATTCCTTGATGTTAATTTTGGTGATGGTTTTTTTGGATCTGACACCCAATATACAGGCAACAAGAGCAAAAATAGGCAAGTGGGACAACATCAAACTAAAACCTTCTGCATGGCAGAGGAAACCATCACAAAAATGAAAAGGGAAGCCACAGAATGGGGGGGGGATATTTGCAAACCAAAATATTTGCCAAAAGGTATAAGGAACTCATACAGCTCAATGGCAAAACATCAAATATTCTGATTAAAAATGGGCTAAGGATCCGAACAGGCATATTTCCAAAGAAGATACACTCTTAGCCAACAGGTGTAAGAAAATGCGTTCGGCATTACTAAACATCAGGGGAACACCAGTCAAAACCACCGTGAGGTGTCGCCTAACACCTGTTAGGATGGCTATTATAAAAAAGATAAGTGATAAGAAGTGTTGGTGAGGGCGTGGAGAAAATGGAACCCTCCTATGCTGTTGGCGAGAATTTGAACTGGAGCAGCTATTAAGGGAAACAGTGTAGAGTTCCCTCAAAAAATTAAAAATAGAACCACCATATGCTCCAGCAATCCCACTTCTGGGTATATATCCAAAGGAAATAAAATCACTATCTTGAAGACATATCTGCACCCCCATGTTTATTGCAGCATTATTCATAATAGGCAAGACACAGAGACAGCATAAGTGCCCACTGACAGATGAATTGATTAGAAAATGTGGTGTATATATACAAGTGGAATATTATTCAGCCATGAAAAGAAAGGAATCCTGTCATTTGCGGCCACGTGGATGGATCCTGAGAGCATTATTCTGAGTAATGTAAGTCAGGCAGAGAAAGACAAATACTGGATGATGGCACTTATATGCGGAATCTACAAAAAAGGGCCAAGCTCAGAAAAGCAGAGAGTGGAATGATAGATGTCAGGGGTTGGGGGTGGATGGGAGAAATGGGGAGATGTGGGTCAAAGGGTACAAAACTTTCAGTTATGAGATGAATAAGCTCTGGGGATCTCATGTACAGCATCATGGCTGTAGCTAATAATATTGTATACATTGTGCACTTGAAACCTGCTAAGACCTTGTGTTCTCACCACACACAGAACAAGGTAACTATGTGAGATGATGGTTGTGTTAATTAGCTTGATTGTGGTGATCATGTCACAGTGTACGGGTATATGAAATCATCTCTTTGTGCAGCTTAAATATTTACTTTTAATTTGCCGATCATAGCTCGATAAAGTTGGAAGAGCTAGAAGAGACTTTAAGGATGCTAATATATTAGAGGAGGGGTTGTCAAGCCCATATATTACCATGGCGTCTAAATTCTGTGCAGAGGGAAATTCATGTCACTATCAGACGCATAGTTCAAAAGCGTGTGCCCTCTGAAAAGAACATTGAGTCAAGAGTCAGATTCCTCAGTGACAGCTCAGTCAGCATGAGCTCTTTGGCTTTGTGTGAATCTCTTAAATTCCCTGCACCTTAATTATTTATATGAAAAATGATATAAAATGATATCTATACTATGGGGTTGTATTGATAACTAAATAATATATCTTGCGTCAACCCTTAGAGGAAGACCTAAAGGTCATCCATTATTGTAAAAACAGGAAGCCAATGGATTAAAACCCAAAGGATTTGATCCTTTTGTTGAAAGTCGTACCTGACATAAGTGGACACCAGCAATAATTGTGCATCTTGCACTAAATATTTAGAAGGGATTCCTGAAAATCACGAATGGCAGTGACAGTACATTTTAATTAATGGCAAGAGCCCTCCTAATAGAGTGCCTATTATTGCTGCCCTGATAGGCAGATAATCCATTTGTTTATGTGGTATAATTTGAAGGACCAAAAAAACAGACAGATTATTTAGTGATTTCTACCAACCCCAAACATTTCTTTCACAGGAAAAAACTTTCCTGAGACAGATAGAGATCAGAGTAGCAGCTAAGACATATAGAGTGTTTACTCTGTACCTGACTGGCATCTTTGGTACGTCGTTCAACCTTCCGACAACCTTACGAACTACACTATTATATAAATATTTATTACATCTTGTAGATGTTTCTTATCACTTATTAAATAAATCTAAGTGAGGTTCAATAAATGGTCCAAGGCCAACCAGGTCATAAAGAGCGAGGTCACAATTGGAATTGGGTTTGATGTGAATCCAAATATAATTCGGTCCCAGGGAATTTGCAAAGAAAACAAAAAGGCACGTGATTGCAATAAATGATTTACAACAAAACAAATAAAACAAATTGAATTCCAGACTTGATTCCGGAGGAATATAGAATGCAGGAATCTGATTTTATAATAAGCATGTTCTGTCGCCATGTGACACGCTTGGGACACACTTACAGATTATATTTTTACTTTCTTCTCTTAGCCTACACTGAGTGACTAGTGTGGAAGCAGCTACAAGAAGTTGAATGTTGTATTTATTTTAGTGACTTTGAGACTGCTGAAGAACTTTGCTGAAGTTATCAGAGTCAGATTTCAGGCAATCAAGCTTTCAAGTGCTTTTCTTACTAGATATTATGACAAGTATTTTACCCTTTGCCTTGGCTGTTGGAAAGGTCAAGGCTGAGTTATTGACTCAGCATTGGCATGCAATGGTATGAATCTTCCCTGTTCCCCTTCTAACATGTTAATTTTGTATTGAAATATTTCTTCATTTAATCATAACCCGATTTTATCATCCTTGTGTGTTTGCATATTTATGTCACATATATAAATATATATGTAAACATGTGTTGTAAATATGTTTATAAACACTGTAATAAATTTATTGCACATATATTTTAAAACTACCTCATTTACCCTCTGATCACAAAATAAAAATATAAATGCATGCAAACAAACATCATAAAACTCGTAAAGATCTCAGCGAAGCACAGTTGTGACAGTATCAGATTCATTCATTTAAGAGAAGCTCTATTTTCACCGAGGAGATTGAGAAGCAACAGAAGGAAGGAAAGAATAAGAAAGTGGATGGGGAACTTAGGGAGACAGAATGTAAACATCTCTCTGCCAGTTTCTTAGAATCAACCTAGCTGATAAGATAGATGTTGTCTGTTTAAATGGCGTAATTTGTCAGAAGCTTTCATTTTAATACATAACTAGAAGCAAATACTCTCCAGAGTGTATTGTGTTCTGAAACGCATGATTTATCCCCAGCATATCAGCTATAGGCAACTCATTTCTATGTCACTCTGATAATTTTTCACCAAGAGACAAAAAGAACGAGCAATGTAATCAACATTTGCTTCCCATGAACTCTACTCCGTTGTCAAGATATTCCTACTGCTTGAAGAGATTTTGACCAGAGTATAACATTTGTCTGGCTGTCTCCTTCCCTGTGCTTACAGTATAGTTCATTCTTGTATTAAATTCTTTTTTTTTTTATAAGCAACTTTTTGCGTAGTATGCTTGGGGACATGGGGAGTTTTCTCTCCAGTTCGGATTAATAAAATCTGATTGAATACACATTTTTTTTTTCCGCAGATAAGTTCAGAAGTATTTGGGTAGATTTTTAAAACTTTCCCCAATAGCAGAAAAATAAAAGAGAATCCGTTTTATAGCAGCAAACTCATGAGAATAAAACCCATAGTTTGAAGGGCCTTTTTCATGAATATGATACTGGTTAAATGGCACATTATCCATCTGTAAACTCTGCAGATGTTTTGTACCAGCAAGGAGAAGGCAGAGGTAATTTTACGTTCTCTGTTCTTTTAGCATTTTGGGGTCTCTGGTGAAGGTCTGCTCTTTTGGCTGGTTTAAGGATTTCAGCAACTTGTCTTTGGGTTAGTTAAGAACATTCATCATTGGAAGAGGTCAAGAAGACATTCACTTTGATGGAAAATAAAAAAAAAAAAAGATAAAGAAATTATTTGAAGGGGTGCCTGGGTGGCTCAGTCAGTTGAGCGTCTGACTTCGGCTCAGGTCACGATCTCGCAGTTCATGAGTTCCAGCCCCGCGTCGGGCTCTGCGCTGACAGCTCAGAGCCTGGAGCCTGTTTCAGATTCTGTGTCTCCCTCTCTCTCTGCCCCTTCCCTGCTCATGCTCTGTCTCTCTCTGTCTCTCAAATATGAATACACATTAAACAACAGGAATTATTTGTAAAGGGCCAATGCAAATTCCATTAATTAGACATTTAAAAAAAAAGAATAATATTTGTAAAAGCAGCAGATTTTTTTTTTCTTTTTGCTTGGGATTAGTTGTGTACTAAGGCCACTGTAAGGAGAGTGCCTAGATCCAGTGTATTTACCGGTGACATACCTGGCTTAATGATACACAGAGAAGAGAAATTAACATGTATTGAGATCTTACTGGCCATGCACTGTACCAATGATTTCAAATATCTTGCTTTATTTACCAGGCTCTTGTCTTACAAGTGCAATTAACCCCAGTTCTCCAGAAGATCACACAAATTATCAGATATTCAAGTAACTCCATGTCACAAGCTATTGGCTTCTAGATCTGGAATTTGACTCTCCCCCCATCTGTTCCCAAGCCTTATCCCCACAGTGTGTCAGGCTGACTCCAACTGAATGAAGACAGCATCTTTGCAGTTCTTAAAAAAATATTTAGAAGTTTGGAGATAATTATAATGTTATGCTATTCAGTTAAAACTATCCTCCACTGGTCCAAAATTCTTACCAGCATTTGTATAAATTCTATCTATAAAATTTATTAAAACACACGATTGCTTTGACTCTTGTTATTAATTTGTTTAGTATCATTTCCATAGTGAAAATCTTACAATATTTCCACTAACTTCTCTTATAAAATGGTTCAGAAAGAATACAGCATAAAATGTATTATATTCTCCCCTTTCGGATTTGATGCCCAGTTCTGTCAAATGCTGAATGTGGATCACTGTTCCTTCTGGTGCCTACGCAGTCATTGCCTTGTCTGCTAACAATTTCGGAAGTATTAGCAAAAAGCAGGCAGCCCCTTGGCATGCAGGCCAAGGTACAAACACTGCTTAGCTCCTCTCTTGATAAACCCCCAAGAGCTGTAACCAGTGTAATCAAAAAGAAAAGTTAATTTTAAAGATAAGTGGTAACTGTGTTTTTTTCAGCTCACTTGGAGAGGCCTCACCACAAAATGTAACAAATACTGTCTCTGGAACCAACAAACTGAACTAAAATACCGGATCTATCAACGTTTTGGGGGAGTTGAGCGAATTAACTCACCCTGCTGAGCCCAGTTTCTCCACTGTAAAATGAAAATCATAATTTAAGGGAGTGATTCTGAAGGTTATACATGAGAATTTACACAAAGCTCTTGATACATTTTAGAATCCAGCTATAATTATTTACCATCTTTTTTTTCTAAATACTTTCTACTATCTTCCCCTTCTACTTGCCTCCACACTCCAGGCCAGTTAAGGATCAGGCTATCTGCTGATCTGCTGAAAGTAATTTAAACATTTTTTTTTTAATTGAAACACTACAGACCAAAAGATTTTTTTCACATATTCAACCTTATAGCCACCTTCTATCAGTTTGATTGCATAGATGCAACCCTGGTTTCCCTTCCTAACATATTGGGGATTTTCCAGAACTGCCAATGTAGAAACACATAGAACTCTAAGAGATAAGAAGAGGGAGACTCCCTAAATCAATGATCAGAACTGAAAACAGTATGCCTATGACCTTTCTCAAATGGCAGAATATGAGCTGATAGTAAATGGAAATCCGGTTTGGGTTTTCAAAGTTCACGTATTTGTGTCTATCGGAAAGTGTTTTCTGACACAAATTGAATCCATTCACTCTTTGGGGGAAGGTGCTCAGGAAAACCCAGCGTGGAGCTGTGGTGGCTAAGGGTTTTGAAGGTCCTGCTACCGATGCTGCTGAAAAATCACTACTGGTGATCGCACAAGATTCAGGGAAAATGAATTTTGAAACCGGTCCTAATCACCTGCAAAAGAGCCAAGGTCAGAGCTGTGAGCCCTGTGTGAAACCCCCTGGTGGCAATCCCAGTACATTGATCACGAACCTTAACTGCTTGATAACTCCCTGCTTATGAAGCATGTCTGATTTCTTCGTTTAATGTATCTCCAGTGTTCTGTATTTTTTGTTTGATCTGTATTGTTAGTTTTTGAGCAATAGGATTGGTCATTTTTGAAGACGTAAGAAAATGCTGACCCCGTTTCAAGGCTGGAGTGAGGGCAAAATTAAATAATGCACAAGGTGCGCCAGCCACCTTTTGGTTGGATTTGCTTTTGTTCCCGACGTGAGCTACCCTCAGCAAGGCATTGGTTTCTCCGAGCCCTTGTGCTGATGTGAGAGATGACGGTAACTCCAACCATCAAGGAGTCTGGTTCTAAGATACACCGAATGCCTTGGCACTTCAGATTGTATGGGTTATTGTATTCCTCCTAAATACATTTTAATTCTAAGCTTTTATGAAAATATCTATTTTCAAAAAGACACTTATGAACCAACCAAATGAGGCTGAGACTTTTCCCCCACATTAAACAGATATGAAAGACATATATTTGAAATGATTCCCTTTACATAGTAAAATGTAAAAAAAAAATTGTTTTAAGATAGGAAGGTAGTTTTATAGCACAATTACATTATTTTACTGCAGTAGAAACACTGCGTATTACAAGGTAGCCATCACAGGAAACTCAAATATGTAAATATTATTAAAATCATAACAAGTTGTACTTCACACTCAGAATTTACATTGAAATTAGAATGGAGTAACATGGTCGGCTCCTTTGTAACAACGTGGAACGTGGAACACAGTAGTTGTAAATTTCTTTATAAAAAATTTTTTTTAATGTTTATTTTTGAGAGAGAGAGCGTGAGCAGGGGAGGGACAGAGAGAGAGGAACACAGAATCCGAAGCAGGCTCCAGGCTCTGAGCTGTCGGCACAGAGACGGATGCTGGCCCGAACTCACAGACCGTGAGATCATGACCTGAGCCGAAGTCGGACGCTCAACCGACTGAGCCACCCAGGTGCCCTGTAAATTTCCTTATAAACAAACATCTGTAAAATAATTCTGCAAGTAATATTAGAATGAGGAGTAAATGTGTAGAAGCATACGGAATGAAGGTGTTTTTCTATGTTTTATGACGATGCCCTTTATTGTTGTCATTGCGATGCTTTTTCTTCTCATCAGGCCTGAGTTATCAACATAGCCTTCAACGGCAAAGGAATAAATAATGTTTAAACTCCAGTTGTAATTGTGCCAACCTCTTCTCTTGCTGATAAGCCAGATGGTGACTTGAAATTCAAAGCAAGAGAGCACGATCAAAGAGCATGTGCTTTGGAAAATAACTGACCTTGTTCCCCATCTCGGTTTCACCGCTCACTAACTGTGAGACCCAGGACCAACTCCCTGAGCCCTCTGACCTCAGGCTCCCCATCTCTAAAATGATAGCAGTGACCTCACAGGATTATTGTAGGATGGTAATGGGAGAGGGGGGTCTGGGGGGCTCAGATGGTTAAGCCTCCAATTCCTGGTTTCAGCTCAGGTCACAATCTCACAGTTGGTGAGTTCAAATCCCATGTTTTACTCTGAGCTGCTAGCATAGAGCCTGCTTGGGGTTCTGTCTCTCCCTCTCTCTCTCTCTGCCCCTCCCCTGTTCACGTGCTCGCTTGCTCTCTCTCTATCTGTCTCTCAAAATAAATAAATGAACTTAAATCATAAAAGACTGTAAAGGGAGAAAACTTGTGTGAAACAAACCAGTGCTGGGCCACTGGTGCTTGGACTACCCTTGCCCATAGGACGTGAAGAGGTGACCATGCAGCATTGGTGGCATAAACATAAACATCATAGTGCTTTCAACACGAGCTCTGCAAACCTGGCCATCTTGTTCAACCGCCAGAATCAAACGGGGGGAGGGGGGAAAGGGGAGGTTTCTTCTGTAATTCATAAAGTTTCTCAGCCTTAAAGGCCCGTCTTCTGTGGGCAATGGCATGGCCTCTGAGGACCAGCCTCCTTAGTGATACAGAACTTTTTATCTCTCCCCCAAGGCAAGGAATGGTTCTCTCTTTCTTGCTCTTCTTTCATGATGGATATGGTTCTTTCTTTCTTTTTCTTTCTTTCTTTCTTTTTTCTTTCTTTCTTTCTCCTTTCTTCTTTCTTTCTCCTGCCTTTCTTTCTTCTTACTTCTTTCTTCTTTCTTTCTTTCTTTCCTTCTTTCTTTCTCCTTTCTTTCCTTCTTTCTTTCTCCTTTCTTCTTTCTTTCTCCTGCCTTTCTTTCTTCTTACTTCTTTCCTCTTTCTTTCTTTCTTTCTTTCTTTCTTTCTTTCTTTCTTCTCCTTCTATTCTTCTTTCTTTCTTTATTTCACCTTTCTGCCCTATAAGATTAGTATATTGATTATAAACTCCTTCAGAGTCATACACTAAATCCTTGAAAGAAAGACCTTGTCTTCATCTGCACTGGATCTCCAAAACAGCAGGTACTCACCTGTACCCATAGTCCAATCGACATACCCTCATAACAGGCAGCAGAGTAATAAAGTGTAAGAGTTCATCCTTGAAGATATATAATAAATGCTTTAAAAAATGAAACCAGGATATTGCTGTCACAAGATAAGACCTAAGGGTCACCCTCATGAAACCAGAGAGGCAGCCCTTTGCTTTAGGAGTCTTCTGGGAAGTATACACTGTGTGGGTGATTTTCCCTATATCTTCCTCCACTCTGTGCTGGTGCATATGGTGTCAAATTGTCAGGAACGAATCCAGCTATCAAGAGTAGATATGTTTTTTTTACAAATCTCATCCAAACGTAAAAAAAAAAAGCAGGATGCCCGGTGCACCTGGGTGGCTCAGTCAGTTAAGCGTCTGACTTTGGCTCAGGTCATGATCTCATGGTTCACGAGTTCAAGCTCTGCATCGGGCTCTGTGCTGACAGCTCAGAGCCTAGAGCCTGCTTTGGATTCTGTGTCTCCCTCTCTCTCTCTGCCCCTTCCCTGCTCGTGCTCTGTCTCTCTCTCTCAAAAATAAATAAACATTAAAAAAATTAAAAAAAATCAGGATGCTGATTTATTCACTTACAATAAGATGCATCATCACGAAGACCCAGTATTTGAAGTCTTCACCCTCAGTAAGTTTTTCTCCTCTTTTCTTTCACTATGAGGAATTATCATGTGCCAACCAAGAATAGAAATTTCCATGATTAATGGTCTCTCCAAGTATGCCTTCCACAGACTTCTAAATCACAGAGGACAGAGAAGGCAGAGCTCCTACCCAGATGTTTTGTTGTTCAATGTTGGTTGCATCGTTTTAATAACCAGGACTCCTCCTTCTTCCATTAAAAAAAATAAAATAAAACAACAACTATTTTTGTACTTGATCTTTCTGAACTGGGGCTATTATCCATTTTTTTGCATAATTACTTGTAAACAGTGGTTTACTGCTTGTAGCTGTTTTCTTTACTCCCATTAAAGGAATTTTGTTGATTTGGGGAGCCTGATTGGTAACTTCAAGAGTAGAGTGTAAGAGTGCCTGGGCGGCTCAGTTGGTTAAGCCACAGGCTCTGGGTTTCATCTCACGGTTGGTTTGTTTGAGCCTAATGTTGGACTGATAGTGCGGACTCTGCCTGGAATTCTCTTTCCATCTCACTCTTCCCCTCCCCTGCTCCTGTGCTCTGTCTTTCTCTCTCTCTCTCAGAAAATAAATAAATAAACTTAAAAAAAAAAAGAGTAAGGTCTGAAAGACCACCAACTGTAGACTTGTGTACCATGAAGGCTGTACCCTGTTCTTATGTGCATTTGGACACTCTCCTTCATATTAGGATCTAATAACACAGACACACAGGTATGTATATATGCAGATAGCTACTAATATATGTGCATTTGCAATATATTTGAGATAATAAAAATTATCACATGTAAAGCATACATTGCAGCAGTTTCTAGCTCTAGCTAATACTTGTCATTTCAGGAATTAAGTATCACACCCATCACTCACCTTCACTCCTGGAATGTCTTTCCAACACCTGCTGATATTTCCATGTCAAAGATTGTGTTTCCCTGAATAGTAAAAGTAAAAGGACAGATATCAAATGGAGGGCAAATCCATTAGCAGTGAACTAAATAAAAACTTACATTTTTGGGGCTTCTATTGGCATTCTACTCAATGTTAAGGGGTCCATAGGAAAGCTAGGCAGAGTAGCTCCAGTATCTAGGGCAGAGTTAGAGACTCAAAAGAACAGTTGTCACTCAATCTATAAAGTCCTGAGAGATGCAAATCAGAACCAGGGGATAAGAACCACTCCATCTTGATTGCCTTGTGCTTATTGATGGAATTTATTTATTTATGTATTTATTTTACATTTATTTATTTTTGAGAGACAGAGAGAGACAGAGCACGAGCAAGGGAGGGGCAGAGAGAGAGGGGGACACAGAATCCAAAGCAGGCTCCAGGCTCTGAGCATCTGTCTGCACAGAACCCGACACGGGGCTCGAACCCACGAACCATGAGGTCATGACCTGAGCCAAAGTCGGACGCTCAACCGACGGAGCCACCCAGGCACCCCTCATTGCCAGAATTTGAAGGCTGTGTCAGAGGGAGGTACTGGCCTGGGTGTTTTGATGAGTGCTTTTCTTCAAATCATATTCTCAGCAAGGAGTCAGGGCAATAAAGATGAAGTATTTGTGAAGGTACTGGAAGCCTCTTCCCCATATTCTCTCCCATCGCTGCTTGCTGGATTGTTTACCGTGCTGTCTGAAAAAAACACATTGAAACCAGAGAGATTCTGAGTATTTACTGACATTAAGGCATGTAGATAGTAGCACAGAATAACTGACACAGCGTTCACTTTCTACATATAAAGTGGCACCAAAGCTCCAAGTTCTAGAATGTATGCAAGCTGTGGCAACTCGCTCCTTGTCCAGTATAATTTTTAAAAAAAATTTTTTAATGTTAATTTAGTTTTGAAAGACAGAATACAAGTGGGTGAGGGGCAGAGAGAGAGAGGGAGACACAGAATGTGAAGCAGGCTCCCTCTCCAAGCTTTCAGCACAGAGTCTGACGTGGGGCTCGAACCCACAAACCATGAGATTGTGACCTGATCCGAGGTCAGGCGCTTAACCAACTGAGCCACCCAGGTGCCTGACCTGTCCAACAAGATTTATGGAGCTATCTCTTCAGTGAAGGAAACTCCCACAATCTGCAACTGTTCCCAAGTACGTGGTGTCCCCCAGTCATAATTTTCAAATTTTGATCTGGTTATTCGCCCACCTCTGTCTAATGCATTCTCGCTGCTTACTCAGAGGCTTTCTGGATTCTCACTTGGTTGTGGGTCAGACAGGAAAGAGTGGTTGCTGCAAGCGTGTGAACATGTGGGAGGGAGGCTGTGTCCCCAGAGCTTGTGATAAGAAATGACAAATCGCCCCAAGCAGATTGAGCTATAGAAACTCCATGTTTTTTATTTTACTTTTTCCTCCCAGAAGACTCCAGAGATAAACTTCAGTTTCAGCAGATTTATTGTTATGGTAGTTTTCAAACTTCCAAAATGCCGTGATATTTTCCCAGGTCAAACATGTTCCTAGGGGAAAATTCTGAACATTCTGGTAAAATTAGTATTCGAACAGTCCTGGTACTCTGATCCCAGGAACCCCTATATACAGAGCACGGGGGTCTCCTTCACTCAAAATATTGCTTTAACTTTCTACTTAATTACAACAAACTGTATGAGGAAACAACCAGCTTCCCGTGTGACTAACAGCAAAATTTTCCTGAGAGGCCTGTCTTCTGACTTTGGAACACCTCAGATTCTACAAAACTGAATTCCCCAACCAAGGGTGGGAGTACCAGTGGGAACTGAAAGGAAAAAAAAAAAGCGATTCGTTTCTGCTATTTCAGGTATCCTATTCACATTCAAAGCACTTTCTGACACATTTCTTCTCAGAAATCTTCAGATTTTCCTGAGGGGATGGTAAGTGTTTTTATCCCAATTTTCCAGCTGGAAAACTTGAAACCCAAGGTTAAGTGACTTGCTCGCAGCAGCACTGGGAGCCAATGTCAAGATCAGACTTCCAACATCAGTGTTCGATTGCTTATACCACTCAACCACGACTCTAAGTATAACATACTTATGAGCGTTCCTCATCCGGCGGTCACAAGTCATGAGGGATGAAGCTAGGTGTTTGTGTGCAAATTACCTCACGCTAGACACGTGATCAGCTATGGGATCCCTGCAGTTTTCGTTTGCTGGTCATGCTATACCCATTCTCTGGTGAGGCTGCATCTCATAAATTACCAGTCCATCACTGATTACCACTATAAATTATTTGCTAAGCAATCTTGAACATGCTCTTAGGAATATAAACATTCCGAGCTGCGTTCTGGGTCAGAATACGCTTTCTAGATGCCTGACCAATGTGGATATAGTGAAGGCAGAATGATGACTGCTATATTTCATGAACATCTACTAACATAAATACGGCGGTAGGTTAACTCATTCATCGTTTGTATTTTCATGCATCCATTCAGCAAACACTTATGTAGCAACCAACAGCACCGTTATGAGCTAAATTACAAATACATACACATGTAATGTTATGCATGTACAGTCCACACTTTCGTAGTTATTATGCGTAGTAGTTATTTACTATCAGGTGATCTGGTAAATAACTCATGCATATTATCACGTATATTCAAACACATCTCATTTAAAATGTAAACAACATTTCATGATAGGTGTTTTTGGCCCAATTTTGTAAGTGAGAAACCTCACAGGTTACACAGCAAGTCACTTATGAAGCCAATATTCATACCTAGGCTGGTGTTGGAAAGAACATGGGTTTTTGTCTCAGACAGATTCAAATTCCAGTTCTAGTTCCACCACTTACTACGCAAGTTACAGTTGTGTCATTTAAACTCTATGAGTTTAAGTTTCCTTGCCTTGACAGTAGAAATGTTAATAACTAATGCCATTGCCCAACATTGTAAGATTCCTGTGGGGATTATCTACACATCAGAAAATAGCCGCCTCTCCCAGTCTTGAGGGAGTGGCAGACTGGCATCATGTAGGAGATGCAACTTGTCATTCAACCTTATTCTAATGCCTTGTAATCCAAAACTTGGTAAGTGTCCAATCAACCTACTCTATTTAAAAAAACTTTTTTTTGGTAAAGTTTATTTATTTAGTTCGGAGAGAGAGAGGGAGAGAGAGAGAGAGAGAGAGAGAGAGAGAGAGAGAGAATCCTAAGCAGTGACAGTGCAGAGCCCAACGTGGGGCTCAAACTCATGAACTGTGAGATCATGACCTGAGGGGAAATAAAGAGTCGAACCCCTAACTGACTGAGCCACCCAGACACCCTAGCATTTGTCTATTATTGACCAAATCATATCTTGTCAAATCAGGGAAACTTAGAGGCAGACTTGTAGATCAGCATTGCATCCAAATGACATCCTCTTATGCTTCATATTGCTAAATATGGGTTATTTAAAGGAAATACTAAAATCATGGCTCTACTCTGCTTATTCATGTGAAAAAGTCATTGGAAATTATTAAAATGGAGTTTATTAGCAAGTAATTTATAAATTCTCTAAAATTTCCTTTAATATATTTGAAGGTAGTCTGATTTCTGGATTAAGGTAAGATGTTCTATAATTTTACGTGAAATACACATTTTATAAGTAAATATTTAAGGATACCTAACATTAAGATAAACTGTTGTTCAGCTCCATACAAATTCTATCATTCAAGTCATTTTAATATTATGAAACACAGGGATGATAGGCATAGTGATAACAATAATCATGTGAATTTCAGAAAAATGTTTCTAATTCCCTTTTGTTTCTCAAAGCCCAACTATATAACTGAGGGCATTATTGTATTGATACAAAACATCATTTAGTACCAAATTCTGTCATGTTTCCATCTATAATAAACCCCATGCAATCATGCAATGTGCCTGTAAAAGCCATATCGATTTATCTCTAAGAATATTTAGATAGTTGAATCAGATAACTTTTTTCCTATGACTCCAGTTCTGATAGGAAATTAATTCCAAACATTTTCTTTCCTTGCTGGTTCATGTTGAATTTCAAAAGAAATACTAAACACTGCTTCAATTTCCATGGTAAAACATTGCAGTCTATGTTTGGTTAAATTGGGAATGGTTTGACATTCATTTCATTGACATCCGTTCAACTATTTCTTTCTCATTTATACCAGAGCTCCTACTTGCTTTATATTTTCTATATGCTAACCATTCTTAATATTTCACATTATTTTTACATCAAATTAAGGAAACTGGTGTTATTATCCCTTTTTTACTGATAAGAAAACTGAAGTTAATTAAGTGTACCCATGATCACAGAAGAGATTTTTTACGACTTAAAATTCATGTCTTTAAGCACTGAATAATATAGCTTAATCTGTCATTAACATATATATTTAAAGATTAAAAAATAGTCTTCTGCCTTTGAGAATCTTCTGGTATGGTTGGGGACATAATATTGATACCCATGTATTCTTAGGTCATGGATGACCCTTATCATCCGTTACCCTTGATTTGCTTAATAGTAAAATGGACATAAATATCTTGCTTGCTTCATGCACAAATTTGTGTTTGCAAGTTTATGATATACTGTAAAATTAAAGATATTGATCATTAATTTAATAGGGACCAGAAGGCCATTCCATTTAACTGAAATAAGTTATATAATTACTCATTAAACACCTCCTGGTACTAGGCAATTTGCTGACATTAGTATCAATCTTCAAAACAATTTATAAGCATTATAATATTAACTTTATAACTTTATAGAAACAACAATGATTAAAAGATGTTACGTAACTTGTTCAAAGTGGAAAAATAAATGAAAATGGTGATGTTAAAAGTCATGTCCGGGACACCTGGGTGGTTCGCTCTAGATTTCAGCTCTGGTCATGACCTCACAGCTCCTGAGATCGAGCCCTGCATTGGGCTCCTCACTGGCAGCGAGGAACCTACTTTGGAATCTCTCTTCCTCTCTCCCCCTCTCTCTCTGCCCCTCCCCAGTTCATGTTCTCTCTCTAAAAATCAATAAATAAACATCAAAAATCTGGCCAAGATTCCCAACCTCCTTCCACAGGCTCCTTTCTCATCAGGCCAAACATGTTTGAACCCATATCATTCATTATGGTGCTCTTTGTGCCCAGTGACTTACCGGACTTCTTAAATAAAGCCTCAGATCCCACATCCTTGGTCTAAGCCTAGAGTCATTTTGTTGTAAATTACCTGTCAAATGTAATACTTAAATTGTTTTTCTTCCACTAGTGACAAAATATGGATGGGAGCAGTGAGATATTGAAGAAAGAGGAGTCAACTGCAAGATTGTTGAAGCTAGGCCACTGTGAGGAGATCCGGGGCATGAGTGTGAGATCAGGGGATATATGAGGAAACAGCATACAGAAAATGAGAGAAGAAACGTACAAAAAAAAAAAAAAACACTTGGGCAAAAGATACAGCAAGACTCAATCCTGTAAGAAATTGTGCAGGGAATAAAAGAGAAATATGTCTTTAAAGCTAATCCCCAACCATTTTACTTAAGGAACTAGCTTACGCGTGGGAGGTCTGTAAGGAAGTGTTAGGATGGGGCGACTGGGTGGCTCGTGGGCTAAGAGTTCAACTCTTTATTTCAGCTCAGGTCATGATCTCATGGTTTGTGAGTGTGAGCCCTGTGTCAGGCTCTGTGTTGGCAATAGGGAGCCTGCTTGGGATTCTCTCTCTCCCTCTCTCTCTCTCTCTGTGCCTCCCCTGCTCATGTTCTCTCTTTCTCTCTCTCTCTCTCTCTTCTCAAAATAAATACACAAACTTTAAAAAAAAGAAAAAAAGTGTTAGGATGAGAAGAAATCCTACTTTGAAACATGAGAGATTGTTTCTTACTTCATAGAACCCGCCAGTTTGTGGGGGAAGACCCAGAATCAGGCAGTCAAGAGAATGTGTTAATGCTGTTTCAGAAACGTTGGTTAAGACACCACCTAGTACCCTGCATGCCATCCCTCCGCAGCTAAGGAAGAGGAAAGGCCCTTACCATGCTCCCTACTTGATTTTCCACAGGCACTGCGACTCACACGTAGGGTTGTGAGCCCACACACTTCTGCTTACAGATGGCTATACAACAAACCAGACTGGGCCAATCAGCATCTGCTTCTCATGTTCAAGATTGCTTAGCAAATAATTTATAGTGGTAATCAGTGATGGACTGGTAATTTATGAGATGCAGCCTCACCAGAGAATGGGTATAGCATGACCAGCAAACGAAAACTGCAGGGATCCCATAGCTGATCACGTGTCTAGCGTGAGGTAATTTGCACACAAACACCTAGCTTCATCCCTCATGACTTGTGACCGCCGGATGAGGAACGCTCACTCTACTGTGCTGGTCCATGCAAAAGGGGAGGCAGGATGAGGTCCATTATGCTTGGTGAGTTTGCTGGCTGTCTGAGCCCAAGGTCAATGCTGCTGGCTAAGCAGAATAGACATGGCAGAGTCTTGTCATAGTTTTACTGAAATGCAATTATTGAGGCTAGATTTATTCTTCATGATTAAAAACTCAAATAGTCTGCTCCTACTTAATCATATCTTTGGATTGCCATCCATTCACTGATATCATTTTTGGGTTTTTTATACATTTAGTTTGAAGAGGGTGATAAACTCAGTTCTCTGAGTTAACTGGATGTGGTGTCTGAATTAGGCTGGGAGATTTTTGTTACACAAACTGTCAGTCTCAGGCTCAAGGAAAATCACCTCTCAAATGCTCAATTCGTCCATCTATAAAATATAAATGATACAAATAACTACCCTTAAAATTGTTATGTAGATTACATGAGCTAACATTAGTCAATGCCTAGCATAATGTCTAAAATGTAATAGGCTTTTTGATTAATCTATTTTTCTTCCCATCCCTTTTCCCACTGAAACCTAGTTAAGTCATAATCTCTTTCCTTTTTACTCATAAAGCATTCCCTCCACCTTTTAGTCATTTTCCTTCTGAAGCTCTAGCATTTCTTCTTTGAGGTTCATAAATAAAGAACAACACTTTTGTGTAGTCAAAAAAAATAGGATGGCAGCAGGTGGACAGTCTGAACTGGAGACCCAGCTATGACACTTACTAAGTTTATATTCATATTTGAGTCAACCCGTAGCTCAACATGGGAAAAATAACACTTTCTTCACATATGTTATTTCACATGGGAAATAGTATTGTGACCTCTCAACTATTGAAGTTTTAGCAAATGGAAAACGGAAAGCGTGTGCTTTTTCTTGGATTCTTAAAGCACTCTATCTGCATTTTCTTCATAAAAACAGTTCAGTCGTGTGATATTATAGTAGGATTGGACTTAAAAAACACCTACTTTGTTGTATTTTTTTTAGATTTATTTATTTAAATTCAATACGGTGTGGTATCGGTTTCAGGAATAGAACTGAGTGATTCATCACTTACATATGACACCCAGTGCTCATCCCAACAAGTGCGCTCCTCAATGCCCGTCACCCATTTAGCGCATCCCTCCACCCAACACCCGGCCAGCAACTCTAGGTTTTCTCTCTGCATTTAAGAGTCTCTTATGGTTTGCCTGCTTCTCTGTTTTTATCTTATTTTTCTCTCCCTTCCCCTATGTTCATCTGTTTTGTTTCTTAAATTCCACACATGAGTGAAATGATATGATATTTGTCTTTCTCTAACTGACTGATTTCACTTAGCATAATACACTCTAGTTCTATCCAAACATTGTTGCAAATGGCAAGATTTCATTCTTTTTGATTGCCGAATGGTATTCCATTGTGTGTGTGTGCGTGTGTGTGTGCACGTACGTATGTATATTTCCCATCTTCTTTATCCATTCTTCACTAGATGGACATTTGGGCTCTTTCCATACTTTGGCTATTGTTGATAGTGCTGCTATAAACATCCGGGTGCACATACCCCTTCAAATCAGCATTTTTGTATCTTTTGGATAAGCACCTAGTAGTGCAATTGCTGGGTCGTAGGGTAGTTCTATTTTTAACTTTTTGAGGAACCTCCTTACTGTTTTCCAGAGTGGCTGCACCAGTCTGCATTCCCACCAACAGTGTAAGAGGGTTCCTTCTTCGCATCCTTGCCCACCCCTGTTGTTTCCTGAGTTGTTCATTTTAACAGTTCTGACCGGTGTGAGGTGGTATCTCATTGTGGCTTTGATTTGTATTTGCCTGATGATGACTGATGTGGAGCATATCTTCATGTGTCTCTTAGCCATCTGGGTGCCCCACTTTGATTTCCTTCATTTTGCAAATAAGAAAAATCACAGGAGTTAAGATATTTGTTTGAAGTAATAAAACAAGTTTGCTTTCGAAGCTCTGACCACTCTGGAGGCCACCTCCCCTGATGTCCTATGTAGTGTTCTTCCCCACTGCATCATGTGACCACTGCTTTCAGAGTGGGGGACAATGTGTCCAATATTTACAACCCAGAAATCAAGTCTATACGGTTGGACGATTTAATAAACCTTAAAAACAAACAAACAAACAAACAAAAGCCTTAAGGGTGCCTGGGTGGCTCAATCAGTTAAGTGTTCAACTCTTGATTTCCATTCAAGTCACAGTCTCAGGGTTTATGGGATTGAACCCCTCCATGGGCTCTGTGCTGACAGCCTGGAGCTTGCTTGGGATTCTCTCTCTCCCTCTCTCTCTGCCCTTCCCCTCCTCATGCTCATGCTCTCTCTCTCTCTTTCTTCTCAAAATAAATAAACTTAAAAAATAAATATAATGTTGGAAGATTTAAGGCAAAATCACATTTACTTTGCATTTCTTTCTTTAAAATCATTGTTAAATATTTAAGATATACAAAAAAGTGTATATAATCTGAATGTAACATTACAAATATAATAAAACAAATCCTTGCAAGCATTACCAATGTTAAGGGCACTATGTTACCAGTGTATTTAAGCCCCTAGCTTCCACATTCCCCATTCTAACATCCACTGCTCATATAACCACTATCCTGGGTTTGTACATTTTCTTGTTCAGTAAGTATTGAGTTTTTTTTTTGTTACATATCACTAATTGGCATATTATTTAATTTTATTTTCTTTTAATTTTCTAAGAATGTCATTACACTGTATATATCTTATTTCAGACTACAATTTTACTAACAATTGTATGTTAGAGGTTTATTCACCTTGATACTAGTTGCTGAAGTCCTTTTCTCCTGCAATATTGTATTAAATTGTATGAAAGTACCACAATTTATTTAGCTATTATTCTGTGAGTATACATTTGAGTAGTTTCCAGATTGTGCTGTTATGAACATTGTGGCTGCACACATTCTTTTGTATGTTTCCTGGTTCATGTGCAACAGTTTTTCCAACATTTATTCTTGGGAATAAAGTTGCTGTGACATAGGTCATGTACTTGTTCAAAATGGTAAACTTTGATATGCATTACTAAAAAGGGTGGCTGTATTCTTACTGGTTTAGAAGCCATTTAAATTTCCTCTTTTCTTAAATGCCATCTGTTCTTTTGCTCATTTTTTTGTCATGCTGTTTGTATTTTTCTTATTGATATATATATATATATGTATATATAATAGATATATAGTGTATATATATATGGGAGATAGATATATAGTATATATATATATGAGATACATATATAGTGTGTATATATATGATGTGTGTATATATATGATATATATGATATATATATGTATAGGTATATGATATATAATACCTATATATACCATAGACATATGGTATATGATATATGTATGTATATGTATGTGATATATATGTATGTATATATGTATATATGTATGCGTGTATACATACATATACATATGTATGTATGTGTGTGTATATATGAATGAGAGTTCTTATTCCAGAGTGAAAGGCAGTGTTCTAAATAATTATAACCCAGAGGTCAAGTCCATATTGTTGGAAAGTTTCAGGTATGACATATACCTCTGTTAATGGAGGTAAATAATCCCATTTCCACACATGTGATTTCATATGTGAAATAGTATTGTGACCTCCGTACAAGGCAATATACTTATACAAAAATTTCTCAGACCTTTTGAAATTAAGTGTGATCCTATGACTTGCTTTGAGCAACGAATCACGTATAGAACCAACCTGTGTTACTTCATAGATGAAATTTGAAGAGCCAGTATGTGATTTGCCACCCTCTCTTACCCTTGCTGAAGGGATAGTGGGTGAGTTGTGTGTCAAAGTAAAAGTCCTTCTGTGTGGATCTCTGAGTGAGAAAATCCTTCAGCCAATGGAAACTAATTTTGTACGAAATATACTTTGGTTTGTTAAGCCAGTAAGATGTTGGAATTCATCATGTCAACATTATTACTGTTTTTGGACTTGATAAATCGTATTTCATCAAAGTTAGAAATTTTATTTTTTGAAAGACCATTAAAACAACAACAGAAGCCATATAGGGGGAGAAAACATTGATAAATTGTATGTCAGGAAAACAACTTGTATCCAGGGGATATAAATAATTCTCAGAAATAATAAGAGATGAGTAACCTAATATATTTTTTGAATGTCAAAATATTTGTGTAGATGAATCATGACAAATGCACAAATGACCAATAAGCACATGAAAAGATTCATAATAACATTCATAAATAAACAATGTGAATTAAAATCTTAGCGATATCACTCCACACATATTAGAAAGGCTAAAATTAAGGAATATAAGATTACTTATATTCTTTGCCAACACCATACCTCATGTTGGTAAGGATGTGAAGTAACTGACATTCTCATAATTGATGGTGGGAATGTAAAATTTTATAACCACTGTAGAAAACAATTTGGAACTTTCTTGAAAAGTTAATATTGTACCCATCATAAGGTCATATGATCAGAAATTCCATCTGTAGGCAGATACCCTAAATAAATGAAAACATGTACACACAAATACCTATGTGTGAATGTCCATAGTGGCTTTCTTTTTTATTTTATTAAATTTTTTTTAATGTTTTCAATTTTTGAGAGAACACAGAAAGCAAGTGGGGGAGGAGCAGAGAGAGAGGGGGACACAGAATCTGAAGTAGGCTCCAGCCTCTGAGCTGTCAGCACAGAGCCCGACGTGGGGCTTGAACTCACCAACCAGGAGATCATGACCTGGCTGAAGTCGGACGATTAACCGGCTGAGCCGCTCAGGCGCCCCCTCATAGTGGCTTTCTTTATATTAACCTCAAACTGGAAACAACTCAAAGTTCCATCACCATGTGAATGGATAAATAGACTGTGCTATATTCATACAATAGAAATATTACTAACCAACATAAAGGATAAAACTAGTGATGCATGCAACAACATGGCTGGATTTGAAAACCATGAGGCCCTGGGGTGGCTCAGTTGGTTAAGCATCCATCTATTGATTTTGGCTAAGGTCATGACCTCACAGTTTGGGTGGGATGTTGGTCACAAAGAGGCATGAACTTTTCATGGCAATTGAAATGCCTGCTGTTTCGATTGTGGTGACTGATTCATGGTTATACACTATGTCAAAATTTATATGTGTGCAATTTACTGTAACTATATCTAAAGTTACAAAAAAGGAAACAAAATATTTAAAATGGGTTGTCAACTTTACAGAAAACTCATTTGGTATATTGCTTGGAATTTCTTTGAATGTTTTAGTAAATTTGAAGTGTCTTAACATCATTAATGATATTAATTTTCTTTCTCCTAACCCATTGCATGTCTCTTCTTTTCTTCTTCAATGCCTTTTGGAATTTTTACAATTTCCTAAAGAAATTATTGCACACATTTGTTAATTTTTTACACCAAATTTTTCCTGTTATAAATTATATATTTTATTGAAATTTCTTCTTTGCATCTGTTATTGGAATTCATGGGTGCAGTCAACTTCTATATATGAATCTTCTAGTAGCTTATTTAGATAAAAATAGTTATTACTGTAATTTTCTGTTTGTCTATTTTTTTTGGCTTTTGTACATAAGCAACCTTGTGTAGTACAAGTCATTAGAAAATAATAGCATCTTTATGTCACTTACCTCCCCATTCTCATAGAATTTTTTTTTCCTCTTGTATTGTGCAGGCCAGTACCTCTAGTACAATATGGATGGACATGTTGCTCACAGATGTCATTGCTTATTATTCACTTTAACAAGAATAACTTAAATGTCTTACTTTTGAGAATAATCATTGATATAAGCTTTTTGAAAAGAAACTTTATCAAATGAAGAAAGGTCCTTTATGTTTATCCAGGCTTTTTTAGTGTTTCGTTTTCACCATGAATGATTGTGCAATTGTATCTAATATTATTTTCTGCATCAATTCATACGATTACATAGGTTTTCCACTTTTTTCTGTTGTATGACAAGTGACAATGAATTTTAATAGCCACAGAAACTTGCCTTTTTTGAATAAGCCATACTGATCACAATGTTTTATAGTTTAAGACACTGTACACTGGGGGCGCCTGATTGGCTCAGTTGGTTAAGCGTCTGACTTCAGCTGAGGTCATGATCTCATGGGTGGTGGGTTCGAGCCCAGTGTTGGGCTTTGTGCTGACAGCTCAGAGCCTGGAGCCTGCTTCGGATTCTGTGTCTCCCTCTCTCTCTGCCCCTTCCCCGCTCACACTCTGATCATTTCTAGCTCTCAAAAATAAATAAACATTAAAACACTGTACACTGAAATATGATTAAGGTGGTAAATAATATGTCATGCATATTTTACCACAATTAAAAAAGTTCTGGTTAAAATTCGTATCTTCTGCTTGAATGTTTTATAGATCTTCCCTATAAAAATGTCTGTTCCTGAATATTTTCATGAAAATAATTTTATTGAGTAATAGAATAACTTAAAATTCCAATATATTATTGATTAATTCTGGTCCTTGCAATTATTCTATAAAATTGTCCATTTCTTGGGGTTCTTGGGTGACTCAGTCAGTTAAGCGTCTGACTTAGCTACATTTCTAATATTGTTTATCTAGGTTTCTCTTTTTCTCTTGAACAATTTTGTCAGTGTATTGTTAGTTTCTTTTAAGAACTAGCTTTGATTTTCCTAAACATATTTAATACCTGTTTTCTATTTCTTTATTTTCTGTTTTTTTTTCTACTTTCTTCTTCCTGATGTGTTATTTTTCTTTTTTTTTTTTCAAAAAATTCCATTTTCCCTGCATTGATTTCCAGTCTTTCTTTTATCTCAGTATAAGTTCTGGGATGGCAAAATTCCCTAAGGTTAAAAAGTATATTTTCAAGATCTAAAAATGTTGAGATATCCATTGTATGTTATGTTTCAAGTGTATTTGAGCTTTCCAAACCTGCACAGAAAATTTAATATACATTTAGTTATCCTTTTTATTGATTTCTTAAATGAATGCTTTGGCATCTGAGAATGTAACCTGTTTAATGAAAGGTCTTTAAACTTGTACAGAAATGTCATATATCTTGGAAAGACATCAACGGTCACCTGTTTTACATTGTTTCTCGAAAATTATGTGTATTTTCACCTGTGGTAGCAGCATAACATGTAATTTTTTAGATTACATATGGTAATTATCTTATTTCAATATTTTATAGTTTGTGAACAGAGGTTTGTTAAAGTTTTCAGCTCTGATTTTAGACATATTTACTTCTTCCTGGTTTTGTTTCATATGTGAGGTTATATTACTAAATGTGCAAAAGTTGAGAACTGCAATATCTTTCTCTTACCATCATACACTGATGGCCCTCCTTATCCCTTAGTGATGTTTGGTTATCTTCATTTTTTGCTGTTGACAAACCTCTACACTTATAAAATGTTCAAGTGTTTAAACTTGAATCGTATTTTATTTCCTACATCATTCCTCTTAATTTTTGAGTTTCTTTTAACATATGTCACTGTGATCAGTATTTGGCATCGTTTGCTTTTTTGAGTCACACCAATTTTTATTTTACTTGCCATATTTAATATGTATACTAGTATATTGAAATATGGACCCACCGACACTCTTCCTTTCCTTTCATTGCATATTTTCATGATTCCATTTTTGTATTCTGCTAATTTGTAAATGATGTACTCTATTTTATTTTAGTAATTATGTGTGGTTCATCAAATTCTGAAGTTAATCACCACCTTTATTTTTTTTTTCCCCAGGCAATAGAAGGTTCTTAAAATAAAACCAGTTTTTCCCTCCTTGCATCATTGGATATTATTATATATCTTGGTTCTATCATTTCTTTTCCAAAAGTTATAAATATTTAATAATGTGTTCTTTTGAGTCTTGTGTTTCAGCACATATTTTGAGGACTGTCTTCAGCTTTCATTCCTTATTGGTCTGAAGAACAATTCACATGTTGCAATGTGGACATATTTCCTCAATGCGAGGTCAATTTTTTAAACTATGTTTATTGCAGCTAAGGTAATGTCAAACTCTGAATTTGATTTATCTGAATGTTTTTTTTTTCTACATTCAATCTTGAAATGCATATTCACTGCCTATGAAATTCTAAATTAACATATTTTTTTCATATTTAATTAGATTATTCTACTCTCTTTTGGGTTCCACAGCTGTTGCTGATCTCTCTCTTTTTTAAATTTTTTTAAATGTTTATTTATTTTTGAGAGTGAGAGAGAGAGACAGAGTGTGAGAGGGGGGAGGGGCAGAGAGAGAGGGAGACACAGCATCCGAAGTAGGCTCCAGGCTCCGAGCTGTCAGCACAGAGCCCAACATGGGGCTCGAACTCATGAATGATGAGAGATCATGACCTGAGTCGAAGCTGGATGCTTAACTGACTGAGCCAGCCAGGTGCTTCTCTATTATCAAGCCCTTGTACCAAAATCCCCAATTTTTCTTGTTTGTTTTTCAGGTTCCTCGTCAAAATATTTCTTGTCCTTAACGTGTTCTGCAATAATTGTGATTAGGAGACTTCAATATTTGAAGATCAGTTTTTTTTTTTTTAAATCAGTTTAAAGTATGTCTTAGGTTTCTTCCTTTCTTTCTTTCTTTCTTTCTTTCTTTCTTTCTTTCTTTCTTTCTTTCTTTCTTTCTTTCTTTCTTTTTTTCTTTCTTTCTTTCTTTCTTTCTTTCTTTCTTTCTTTCTTTCTTTCTTTCTTTCTTTCTCTTTCTTTCTTTCATTTCTAAAAGCTCCCTTCAAGTCAGAATGTAAATTTTGCTATTTCGTATGTCTGTCATGAATTAAACTACCATGTATTTTGTAATTAGTTTCTTTAACATTATGTACTCCATAATTCCAACCTGTAATCTTTGTGGATCTGAGTTTGTAGATTAATCTTGTTAACCTACATCTGTAATGGCTTTTATCTTCCGGAGTTAAATGATTTTTAATTATTTGCTCTTGGTCCTTGGGATCAGGTGTGTGTTTAAAGAGAACTCCCTCATACAAGATTTAAGTTTGCTTTCTTCAGGTGCCAGGGCTTAACCAAACCAGGTCCAAAAGAGATTTTAGGTAGCATGTATAGTGTCATTATGGCCCGATACATCTACACATCTATAAATGCCAGCTCATAATACTAATATTCTCAAAGAAGAGTTTCACTTTTTAACTCTCCACAAAGAACCAAGGCCCAGACAGGCAAAATGGTGCTTCGTCTTATAGTTTCCAGTCTCCTACTGTATTCATTGTTGTAGCCCATCTTAATTATACCTTAAAAATTTAGGTTACATATCATCCTATATATTCAAGTCTTGTCTTTTCTAGGAGAAGTTATATCTCTACTTACTGATACCTTCCGAAACAGCAGCCATATGTAATTTTATGAGTCTGCTAAGTCTGCCATGACAAAATACCACAGACTGGGTGACTTGAATAACATACATTTGTTTTCTAACTGTTCTGAAGGTCGGAAGTCCAAGCTCAAGGAACCAGCAGGTCTTGTCTCTTGCGAGGTCTTGGCTTGATAAGTCACATGCTGGCTGAAAGACGCCCACCTTCTCAGTGTGCCTTCACACGGTTTTTCCTCTGTGAGAATGCATCCTTGGTATCTATTTCTCTTTTCACAAGGACGCCATCCATGTTGTCTTCGAGTCCCACCCATATGATCTCATTGAAACTTAATTCCTGTTTAAAGGCCCTATCTCCAAATATAGGCAACTTGGTAGTTGGGATTTCAACACCTAGATTTGGGCAAAGGGGACCAATTCAGTCCATAACAATAGTTACAATGTTTTGTTTTTACTGCAATGCTCTCAGACCTGGATTACTTCTATTATTATTTCCTATGCCCACTTCCAAGTTAAGCTTGTAAGTGCCTTGGTAGCCGTCTTGATTTCATTAAAGATATTTTACTTTTATATTAAATGTTTATTTTTGAGAGAGAGAGAGCACAAGCGGGGGAGGGACAAGCGAGAGGGGGACAGAGGATTCGGAGCAAAGCGGGCTTCATGCCGACAGCAGTGAGCCAGCGCGGGGCTCAAACCCATAAACTGTGTATGAGATCATGACCTGAGCTGAAGTTGGTTGCTCAACCAACTGAGCCACTCAGGCACCCCTGATTTCTTTGTTAATATTACCTTAAAGAGTTTGTTGATTTTTGCTTCATTGACTGTCTAGCCACCAGTGACGGTAGTCCTGTGTCCTTTAACCCCTGACACAATTTGTTGCTTGGATTTCAATAGGAGATTCAGAACTACAATTTTCCAAATGAGCTCACCCTCACAACTAGCAAGTTTCAAGTTATATTCAAGTAGAAAAGATATCAATTAATACAACTTTACCCCCCCATACTTTACCCAAATTTGAATAGCAAGATATTCTTTTAAATCATAAGTTTATTAAACACTTGAAGGAAAAGCCAAGGTTAGTAAGATGAGAAGTCTCTGAATATAAAGAAAGCCTCTGGTAGTTTACTCTAAATCTTATCTTTGGGTCAGAACCTCTTGGCTTGCGTCTTTTCCTAAGCAGCTGATTTTACTTATACTTTAACTTATGAGTTGTTTAAATATTAGACATATATTAAAACAGACTTCCTCCCCTCATCACTATTTTTGTTCTCTCAGAAATCCCTTTGAGAGTTTGATGGGATGGAATCTGCCAATGAAGAAAGAAACAAAACATGTGCCCTCCTCAGGTTGAAGGCACAACCGAATAATTTTGCTTCCCCTCCTATCGGCCAAAACATTTATTTTCACTTTTTTCTTTCTTTCTTTCTTTCTTTCTTTCTTTCTTTCTTTCTTTCTCTCTGTTTCTTTCTTTCTTTTCTTTACTTCTTTCTTTCTCTCTTTCTTTCTTTTTCTTCTGTCTTTCTTTCTTTCTCTCTTTTCTTTCTTCTTTCTTTCTCTCTTTCTTTCTTTCTTTCTTTCTTTCTTTCTTTCTCTGTTCTTTCTTTCTTTCTTTCTTTCTTTCTTTCTTTCTTTCCTTCTTTTCTCAAGTTAGTTAACATACAGTATTGTCTTGGCTTAAGGAGTAGAACCCAGTGATTCATCACTTATATATAACACCCAAGACTCATCCTGAAAAGTACCCTCCTTAATGCCCATCCCCCTTTTTCCCCCTGCCCATCAACCCTTAGTTGGTTCTCTGTATTTAAGAGTCTCCTACAGCTTGCCTCCCTCTCTGTTTTTATCTTATTTCACCTTTTAATTCTCTCTTCGGAAACTTTGTCCTACATATTCTCTCCCATCATTCCTCTAATTTCCAAAGATCTTAAGAATCAACTAATATATACTTAGTTATAACCCATAGTTAATTTCAGTTAGCATTAGGTTTCCAGTCTGCATTCAGCTAGGAAAAAAAAAATATATATATATAACAAAGGTCTCCTGATACTACTTACAGCCTTGCTTTTACCACCACTTACTAGTCTCTGGACGTGGATAAATAACTTTCTATTTATTTAATACAGTATTTAATCTACATTGTTATTGTAAGAATTCACGGTTGATATAGGAAGTATCTTACAACAACTTTGCATACCTTAGGTACTCAATGAAAGTATTATTTTATTTTATCCATGAGTTTTGTTTTGTTTACCCTTCCATCTCCACTACTTCAAGGAGTTACTGTCACATAATGTGCATTCAGTGTATATTTTTTGAATTAAAAAAAAGCAATTACTATTATTTTTAAGCCAGCAATACTCTCTTTTTTTTATTTAAAATTTTTTAATGTTTATTTATTTTTGAGAGAGAGAGAGAGAGTGGGCAGGGAAGGGGCGGGGAGAGCCAGAGACACAGAATTGGAAGCAGGGTCCAGGTTCTGAGCTGTCAGCACAGAGCCTGACGTGGGGCTCGAACTCACGAGCTGTGAGATCACAACCTGAGCCAAAGTTGGATGTTCAACCGACTGAGCCACCTAGGCGCCCCTCTTTCTGTTTCTTTTTAAGGCCAATAATCAAGGCTCACCTCCTTCCTAAAGATTTTCTCATTAGTCTCATCCCACATCCAACTTAACATATCATTGTAGTTTCTTTTTGATTTCCCTCTGGTTGTTTTTGTGTTTATAATAATTAGCTTCCTTGAATACAAATGATGCTTATCATATTATAGATGCACTATACCATATACAGCACTTAACCAACGACTGGTTGTGTGATAGATCCCCCAGAAAACAAAGCCTTGGTGTTGGAAGGAAATTTAGAGGTCATTATGCTAATAGCCACCTCAAGCAAGCACACCACATGAATTTGGGCATGTCTTTCCTCCCAGTCCCAGGTTCTTGCTGGCCAAATAAAGCAAGAACAGATATTTGTCCCTTTAATCAAGAACGAAATATGCATTCACTTGTTCAGTGATGGTCAGACAAGGTTAGGCTCCATTGACATTGATAGATAACTCAGAGGATGTTTGGACAGACCATGCATTAATCTGATTTCTGACAGAATATGTTCCCTCCCATATCTAGCCTCAATTAATGTAATTGTAAAAATAGCCACAGGATCACCTGAAAGCCCAAAGGTGATATATAACTTATTTATTTCAAAATTGTCTGAAACCTTATGTGTGCCAGTGTTATTATTTTCCTTCTTCATCATACATGACATCAGAAGATCCAAAGAGAAATAACACATCTATGCGCTTTTTGTGGCTTTCTTTTTCTGTGGAACACCCTTCTACATTTTCTTCCTTCCTTCTTTTCTTTCTTTCTTTCTTTCTTTCTTTCTTTCTTTCTTTCTTTCTTTCTTTCTTTCTTTCTCTTTTGAGAGAGAAGACAGACAGACAGAGCAAGAGCTGGGGAGGGATAGAGAGAGAGGGAGACACAGAATCCAAAGCAGGCTCCAGACTCTGAGCTGTGAACACAGAGCCTGACGTGGGGCTTGAACTCACAAACCACGAGATCATGACCTGAGCCCAAGTCAGACGCTTACTGACTAAACCACCCTGGCGCCCCCATACATTTCTAACATTAGCAGTTAAATATTTAGTGCTTGACTCTAGTTGTGCCCCTCAGATCCCCATTCTCATCCCCCACCCGGCCAGCCTCAAATATATTACACTTCACCATTATTCATTCACATATTCCATATTTGCGAATTCACCTAATCACTAAAGTTTATTTGTAATCCCAAATCAATACTCATGTTCTTTTGTGTGATCATTCCTAGACAGGTGCAGAGCATCAAAAATTTGAGCTGTCCTATGGACATATTCCCAGGTGAGGTCAAACAGGTGATACTCTGCCTTCTTATTTTAGCTCTCGTACTATAAACAAGCATCCTTTCTCAGCATAGTTAGTGCTGCTTTATTTATTTTTTTTAACACTTTTGTGCTTTTGGTTAATGATTTTACTGCTGAAAATGGCCTACAAACCTAGTGCTGAAATGCTGCCTGCTGTTCCTAGGCACGAGAAAGCTGTGATGTGCCTTATGGGGGAAATACATGTGTTAGGTAAGTTTAACTCAGGCATGCATTGTAGTACATTCAGTAGTGAGTTCAATGTTAATTAATCACTGTGTATATTAAATAATGACCTTTAAAAACAAATAGACATCAAAAAAGATTGTGCTGACTAGCTGATGAAAGTGTCGTGGCCAGGGGTTCAGAGGACCCCTGTATTTTCCCTAAAAGCTTCAGTTTTCATTAGTTCATTGTGTGGCAACTTTATAGAACCTAACTTTCAAAGATAATAAGAACTGATCATATGTACTTTTGTTCTACTTGATAAGTATGGCAGGCATTGCTGGCTGCCGAACGTGATCTTTACTTCCATTTCTTCCTTAACAGCAAAACTGTAATATGCACACATCTGTGTTGATCTCGAGAACCCATCTCTTCAATGGCCAGTGCAACTATGGTAACAGGTAATGCAGTTCTTGTCACTGTGATATAGTCGTATTTTCGGTATAGGTGGTAATTCTCAGAGTGGTCTTTGTATTCCTTGATGCTTCCTAACTTCCCATTTCTGGTTAACCTCAAACAGAACAGCTAGGGGGTGGGGATGGTGGCAGACATCCTGTAAGAAGCAATGAATGGGATGGCAAATTCTCACAGTGAATCTTACAGCAGAACATTCAGATCTCTGAAGCTCAGTCATTGTCTTTACCGTGATTGCTTACTTGAGGGTGTCTCTTGGTGTCAGACAAATAGTTTTATAGTTTGCACTGGACACATTATCAGGGCACACATCCACCTTTCACTCTACGTCCTGAACACTTTTTTTTTTTACGCCCCTGAAATTTTGTTCTATCCTTTCCCTCTGTGTCTTCAAACCTACAAAGATATGACATAAAGGTTGACACTGCTTTCCTCCTATACTGCAACTAGCCCTTGATATTTGGACAAATGGTTTTTTTATTGCCCTGGGGAAGCGTCTGACATTCCAGGCCATTTTAGAATCCTGTTCTAGCACCTCAAAGCCTTACGTTACACATACATTTATCCTACTCCCTGGAAATAGGAACCAAACATGTAATATCTCTTCTTACAAGTACAAGGTATTTTAGGAAAAGCAGTGTATTTCCCATAAATTAGGGGAAGTGAGCACAAATTGCATTCTTGGAGTATTTATTGCCACGTACAAGGTCCTGTTGATATACCGGGATAATTAATCTTGAGACAACACAAAAGAAAGCAAAATCTGTGAGCTAGATATCACCTCGCTCATTTTGCAAATAAGGACACTGAGCTCAAAAAAAAAAAAAGAAAAGAAAAGAAAAGAAAGAAAAAAAGAAAACCCCTTGCCAAAGGTCCCAGAGGTTGTATTCATTTTCTAATGTATTACTTATCACGCAGAAAAGTAGTGACTTTAAACAGCAGTATTTAATTAACAGTAATTGATATAGTTTCTTTGGGTCCGAGACTCGGGAATGGTTTGGCTTGACATTTCTGAAATTGGGTTCTTCTCATGAAGTTGCTGACTAATGTCTCATGTGGCTTCAGTCAGCTGAGGTCTGACTGGGGCTGGAGGACGCATTTCTAAGGTGGCTTCACTCACATACGTGACATGTTGGAAGAGGCCTCGTGTCCTCACCCTATGGGCCTCTCCACAGGATTGCTTGAGTATGTTCATGGCATGGCAGCCAATTTCCCTGGAGTGCGAGATCCAAGAGTCCCCTGTGAAAGCCACAATGCCTGTTCTGAGCAAGCCTGAAAAAAGCTCACACTGTCATATCTACTGACTCAACGGAAGGATGGGTAAAAGGAGCCAAGGATTACTGGACCACTGTGGAGGTTGTTTACCACAGAACATTAAGCTGAAGAAATTTAAACAAACAAACGAACAAACAGCTTCAAATGCCCATGCACATCCTTCATACCATGCTATCTAAGCAATTTAGACATTTAGGCACATTTCCATACTTTATTGCATTCTGGATCTCAGGAAAGGTGGTGTGGACCTATCTCCATTTATCAGGCTGGTTGGAGATTTGAGTGCAGTGTGCATCATTCCTGACAAGAACATGTAATAAAACAATAATAAAGCAAATTTAAGTGTCTTTATAATTCCAAGATCTGATCCAGAATTAATTAAAAACAAGAAAACAGAAAACAGTTCACTTGCTGGGTCTGGCAGATTAATGTCCTTATTCCTTGAGGCATTTGGTACATACCAAACCTATAGGAAAAATTAGTGCAAGGAACAATGCCCTTTGATGAAGCTCGGTAGAGTTTGTGTCCATACTCCAACATCAGATGCTCTAATTTCCTTAATTTCCTTGTGGCGAATGGAGTAGGATAAGATCAAAGCAGAGAAATTTGGGGCAAATAAGTTAGATCTCTTTCAATTTTTACTTCACTATAAAGGCATGTTTACTGGGAATTATATTACGATGACAATGGTTGGAATACAAATCATGATGATGGTTATTAATAGTTGTCGATTCTACCACAACCACCATTTAACGAGAATTTAAAAAGTGTATCTCTTTGTTTCAATCATTTACCTTCATATAAACTATAGCTTATGAATTAAGTATCCTCACTCCTATTATACAGACAAAGCTTTGATATATTAAGGAATTCAGCTTATACCAGATAGCTGAAGTGCAAAGCCTAGGATATCAAAAGCCAGAACCATTTCATTATATCCAAATGCTTCCGTCATCCATTGTTCATGCTCATATGGTCAGAGTCATTTTCTAAAGCAATTAACTCATTTTTCTTCATCAGGTAAGCAAAATAGTACCGTGTTCTTATGGCCGTGCCAAAGACTAAGGTAGTCTGATCAAAGAATTTTCCAGATGGCTGAAAGTTAAAGTGCACAAAATTTATTTTAACCACTATGGATAGAAGTCTTTCTCAGACATACTTCACACCTTCCCGAATCTTGAATGAGTATACGAAACCTCCATAACCTTTTCTTTTCTTTTTTTTTTTTTTTTTTTTTTTAAACGTTTATTTATTTTTGAGACAGAGAGAGACAGAGCATGAACGGGGGAAGGGCAGAGAGAGAGGGAGACACAGAACTGGAAGCAGGCTCCAGGCTCTGAGCCATCAGCCCAGAGCCCGACGCGGGGCTCGAACTCACGGTCCGTGAGATCGTGACCTGAGCTGAAGTCGGACGCTCAACCGACTGAGCCACCCAGGCGCCCCTCCATAACCTTTTCTTGATAAGGCAGAGATGACTATAATTTCTACTCTTGCTCTGGATTGTCATGCTGGGATACCATTAGGGGGAACTAAGGTCTTTAAAATTGCTTATCCCAATATTTAGAGACTGCCAGTAAGTTTCTTATATATTACAGCTGGATAAAAATACAGAACAAAATGTTTTGTCTTCCTTTCTTTTGGCATGGCAGCTGTCCTTTTACCTATCTCAGCTGGGTTCTCTCCCCTACAATACCCACACACTCACTACGTAGTGGGCTAGAAATATACAACACAAAGGCAACAGTGTTGCTAGAATTGCACCTTAAATGAGAGTGTTTGAACCTCTTCTCCTGGTAAAGTGGGTTAGTACCAGCTTATGAATTGATTACATCTTACTTAATTTCTCAGAGGCCATTCACCTACCCTCCATTGTTCTCTGCAGCATTTTCAGACGTTTTTGAGGCTTAAGCAACCATTAAATAATTAGGTTTATATTGTAGTTAATAACAGCAATGTTGGACACCTACAATACTTAACAGAAGACAAGTATTAAACATGTTCTGGGCCTTTAAGGGACTGATTAATTTGTCCTTTGAGAAAAAGAAAGGGGAATCATCATGTTTGCACATGACATTGTTCAATGCTCAAAACAATGCTCTGAATTAGTTAACTGCTGTTCACAGCATACACATGGATTTAAGAAAAGTATCCAAGGACACAGAACCTGGAGTCAACCAAAGCTTTCTTTCATTTCAAAACCTGTGCCGTTATGAATTCACCATTATTCCTGCTATCAGTATGATGGAGTGGAACATATCAAGCAGAAACAAAAAGGTATGAACAGTCTTGATTCTGAAGTGTTATCGGTTTTAAAGTTTACCAATATTCTGGCAACATTACAACAGAGGTTAAATGATTTGGTAAATGTACCCATTGACAGGAAGAGCCCCCATAGATTTAAAAATATATAAACATGAAAATACACCTTGGGGCACCTGGATGGCTCAGTTGGTTAGCAGCCAACTTCCACTCAGGTCATGATCTAATGGTTTGTGAGTTCGAGCCCCACGTCAGGCTCTGTGCTGACAGCTCGGAGCTTGGGCCCTGCTTCGGATTCTGTGTCTCCCTCTTTCTCTACCCCTCCCCCACTGGTTCTCTGTCTCTCAAAAATATATAAATGTAAAAAAAATTTAAAGAAAAAGAAAAGAGAAAATACACCTTAGAATGGTAAATTTCACATTGTGGAAACATCATTGACATCAGACCACTAGTAAAAACAAAATATGCAGTAGTTAGAGTGAAACATATGTTTTCTATGACTCTAGAGCAGGGGAATCAAGGAATGATGAGTGCTTGGAGATAAGTTTAATTCAAGAGGCAATACTGGAGTTAAGTTAATTTAGGACCAGAGCTTGACTATGGTGTGACAACACATGGTTGTAAAGATGAAATACCATTGCCATTAATCAGAAAAAACCCATAGATTTTCATGTCCATGGTTATCTCCTAATCCTTGTGTCAAGAGAAAAGGCAAGGTCAAAGAGGCTCTGGAGGAGGCTCTGGAGAACATTTTTAGATGGCCAGGCCTCTATTTTCAAACGATGGTGACTTTGAAAATGATCTGTGGGATGTCTCCCTGATCCTTATAAATGGATCCATTCAAGGTGAGGATATTTGCTACTGGGGATGTTTGCCAGATGGCAACAGAACACAGATGCTCATATGCATGCTTTCACCCCTCCCTCACACCAACACACATACCGCTCTCAGAGGCCATCAGTAGAATTTCCGATTAGCTGCACAGATAGTAGAAACTCATGAATCAGTGAAGGTCAAAAGGCTAGACATTACACAAGTGGGATTATTTTAACAAGGCACACTAAAGCCAGGAAAGATCTTCAGATACTTCCCAAATACACCCCAACGGTGTGGGTATAGGAAGAAGCTTTACCCAAATGACAGAATGTGTCAAGCAAGATGCAACTTAGAATCAGTGGAGCAAATGGTAACTTTCAATTATCTGCTAGTTTTCAATGGATCAAAACCAGCAATCCAACATTCTCACTGATGATTTTCTGGAAACCGATCCTTTGGGGTGATATTTTCCTCTCTTTTTAGTAGAGATATCACAGCCAAGGTTTTGGACCTGCATATTTGAACATGTGGGAAGTCCATACTTTAGGTGCTGAAAACAGATTTTCCTGTCCTGGAGAGAGGAGATTTAAGTATTCACCAGGCAACAGAGCAGATGTTATTGTGTGTTTCAACTGATAGATCAGGAATAACAACTGATTAAAAGAAGAAAAAAAAAAAAAAAGAAAGAAAAGAAAACAAAGTGGTACCCTCCTTTGTGGTTGAGCCATCTTCACAGTGGCAAAAAATGAAGCAATCATGAGGCATTACAGCAAATGGAGAGCACTTTATTCTGAGGTAAGAAAAGTCTGCCAAAGTCGGGGCACCCACTTAGAAAGGCCAACACAATCTGATTCATTTTATGGAAGTTTTAAGTCTTTTATTGTGTGTAGGGGGGAAAAGTTAATATTTTAATTTAGAATCACTTTTACAGCTACTGCTAGCATAGATAAAAATTTATAGTTTCACAGCTGTAGAGTTTTTAGATTTAATTAGAGAAACTGTTCCCTTTATGCAACAACTTTCTCACAGAGGTAGGCTGTGCTGATTTGAATTAATGTGCTTTAAATAATTTTTACTGAGTTTCCTGCTGTGAATAGCTAAATAGAAGTTTTGTGGTGCGTGATTTTAAAAGAATTTCTCCCCCCCGCCTTAACTGAGTTTGGGATATTTTCCTGCCCTTAGCAACAACAGTTTATAAACAAACACTTTCATAAGGAGAAGAGGGGTCAATATGACCCTGTTGGTTAGTCAGTTCTTGGTTTTTTGAGATATATGTGTTTCGTAATTGAAAACTAAAAAGAGAAATGTCTTATGAGGCTGCACCGTTGTCTTTATGAATTTCACAGGTTAGCTATAAAAACAAAGGAAGGGAAGAAAAATAGATGATGCACGTTTACATGCCAGACTTTGTCAAGAATCCAGAGTTCCATAAATTAGAAGCTGAAGAGATGACCATGAGATGGAGGAGTCAAGAAGCCAGAAACCCACTTGGAAATAGCACCAGGGGTACATGAAAGCCATCCCAACAATGGCGGACTTAGAGGGTGCCCCAGTCCATCTGTGCATGGGAACCGGTTAGGCTTGGACTTCACCGAAACATCACTTTCAGATTCACATCTTTAATTTTTTTTTATGTTTATTCATTTTTGAAAGACAGAGAGAGACAGAGCACAAGCATGAACCGCGAGATCAAGACCTGAGCCGAAGTCGGATGCTCAACCGACTGAGCCACCCAGGCGCCCCTCAGATTCACATCTTTAAATGTGAAATGCAACTAAGCAACTCTTGTGTACAGTTTCTTTGGGTCTAAAGTTTTACACGTAAAACTGAATTTCAACCCAACAGTATGAGCAAGAGGAAATAGAACCATTTCTCATAATTTGACATTATGGAGAATACAAGTTTGAAAGTAAACCATTTACCTTAGCCCAGTTAACTGACACACCTAGATACACTACAAAAAGAGGAATTTAAAAGAACACAACTGAGCATAGGAATGTTTTGCTATTACTTCCAGCAAGCCTACCCTTCTCTCATTTCCCGACACGACTATTTCAAACTTTCTTCTTCGTCCCAATTAACCTATACTTTTCTCTTCAATCCTTCCTCTCAGCTGGAGAGTCAGTTGCCATCTCGGAGAGAAAACAGAAACCTGAAGGGGGAAATTCCACAAGTTTCTACCCCCACATTCATCCATCTGCATGCACTAGGCCCATGTTCTCTGTCTTCCCTCCAGTTATTGTGTTTATCTTCGTGCGTCTAAATAACACACTGATGTTGCTATAGTTGATTTGTAGGCTTTACTAATTGGTTTTCTTCCCAATGCAAAAAGCTATATATATTTTTATGCCTCCTTATACATACAGTTTATATTCGTCCCCATAGTCCCCTAAATGTCATATTGCTAATTGGGTACAAAGGTAAATACTCTAGAATCATAATATTTACAATTTTTTAAATGTTTATGTATTTTTGAAAGAGAAAGTACAAGTGGGGGAGGGCAGTGAGAGAGGGAGACACAGAATCTGAAGTAGGCTCCAGGCTCTGAGCTGTCAGCACAGAGCCCGACATGGGGCACGAACCCACAAACCATGAGATTATGACCTGAGTCGAAGTTGGATGCCCAACCGACTGAGCCATCCAGGTGTCCCTCTAATTGTAATATTTTATATCTATTATATTCTCTTTGCCACTGGGATTAAAATTAAACTATGATTACTTTTGATTTCTTTAATTTGTATGGAGGTGGATTTTTTTTATGTTGTTTCATCATTTAGATTTCTACATGTACAAATTCAACATGACTTCTTTGCCAAATACTGGGATCCTCAAAAGACTTTCAAATGCTTCAGATATTACATTCACTTTGTCTTTCTGAAGAAATGTACCCCATAACTTCTGACTTTCTTCAACCATGCAGGGTGTCCTTCGCTCTGTGTCCACAGCAGCCTTGCAGAAATGTGTCTTTACTGCCCTCCAGAACATTTCCTCTCTCTGATGCCTATGTTGGTTCTTCAGCTTCCAGGATTTCATGTCTTCCATTTTCCTAGTTTACTCCCTTTAAAATTTTTTTGAAGAATAACCCTCCAATGACTTGCTAGAAAAGAATGCATTACAAGGAGATGGTGTGTGTGTGTGTGTGTGTGTGTGTGTGTGTGTCTTGCATATTAATTTTATGTTTATTGGAACTTCACACTTGATTACTTCTGTACTTATTAAATACTAACTCCTCCTTCCCTGTTTCTCCGGGCCCTGGAAACTACCATTCTATTCTCTGTCTCTATAGATTTCATTACAACTTTTTATAAGTGGAATCATGCAATATTGGTTCTTTTCTGAGTGTCTTATTTCATGTAAGAGAATGTGTGCAAGGTTCATCCATGTAGCATGTATCAGAATTATGTTTGTCTATTATCTTTCAATGGGCACATAGGTTGTTTCTACTTTCTGGCTACTGTGAATAATGCTGTTAGGAACATGGACGGGTAAATATCTGTCAAGTCCTTTCTTTCATTCCTTTGGGTATACTTCCAGAAGTGGAGCTGCTGGATCATATAGCAATCCCATGTTTAAGTTCTTTTAGAAAGTGCCATTTTCCTTAGTGGTTGCACCATTTGACATTCCCGCTGGCAATGCCCAAGGACTCCAATTTTTCTTCAGCCTCATTGACATTTACTTCTGCTTTTTGTTTGTGTTTTCTTTGTTTCATAATAGCTATCCTAATGGGTGTGAAGTGGTCTCTCATTGTGGTTTTGTGTTTTCCTAATATTAGTGATTTTGAATATCTTTTTATGAGCTTATTGTCAACTTGCACATCTTTAATGATATGTCTGTTAAAGTTCTCTGGTAAAGGCAAGTGTTTGGGCAAATATTAAAAAAATGTAACATTGTAATTTTGACTGTTAACTCCACTTTTTATCAGGCAAGGTTTAAAAGATAATTGAATAAAAATAATTATAAATTTATGTTCATGTGTACACAATATATAAAGATGCAATCTGTGACATTAATAAATAAGGAGAAAGCATAAAGGTGTAGAGTTTTTGTATGTGACTGAAGTTAAGCCAGTATCAATTTAAGATAGATTATTACAACTTTTGGATGTTATATGTAATCTCCATAGTAACCACCAAGAAAGTATCTATAAATATATACAAAATGAGATATATACAAAATGTGACAAAATGTGTCACTACAAAAAAATCAAATAAACACAGCTAATGTAATGTAATACAATGTTAATGAGGGACAAAAGAGTGTAACACATATAGAAAACAACAAAATGGTAAAAGTTTGTGCTTCTCTATTCGTAATCACTTAAACATAAATGGATTAAACTTCCGAAACCAAAGGCACTGATCGGCAGAATAGATTCAAAAACAAAAAAAAAAAAACAGGATCCAAGCTTTATGCTATTAAAAGGACAGACTTCAGATTTAAAGACAGGCATAGGTTGAAGGTGAAAGAAAGGAAAAAGATACTTCATGCAAGAAGTAACCACAAAAAACAGTGACCAAAGAGAATTATATATAAGGCTACACTAATATCAAGTAGACTTTATATCAAACATCTTTACAAAAGACAAATAAGATATATAATGATTAGAGAGTCCATTCATCAAGAAAATATAACAATTATAAAAATATATGTATCAAACTTCAGAACCCCAAAATATAAGAAATATTGACAGAATTAAAAGAAGAAAGAGATAGCTCCATAATAATAGTAGGAGACTTGAATGCCCCACTTTGAATAATGGGTAGAACAACAGACAGAAGATTAATAAGGAGAAAGAGGATATAACAACCAGATAGAACATTCTCCCAAATCACAGCATGGTGCACATTTTTCTAAGAGCATATAGAAGTTCTCCAGGACAGTTCATGTATTAGGCACCGAAAGAAGTCATAATGCATTTTATTTTATTGTTTTAAAGATTTTATTTTTAAGTAATTTCAACATCCAACTTGCAACTCAAACTCGCAATCCTAAGAGCAAGAGTCTCATGCTCTACTGACTGAGCCAGCCAGGCACTCCTCATAATGCATTTTTAAAGATTGAATTCATAAAATATATTTCCAATCATAATAGTAGAAATGATAGTAGAAATTGGCAGAAGAAAGAAAACTAGAAAATTCCAAATATGTAGAAATTGAACAACACGTTCTTGAACAACCAGTGGGTCAAAGAAGAAATCAAAAGGGAAACCAGTAAACATCTAATGCCAAATGAAAATACAACAAACCAAAGCATATGAGATGCAACAAAATGGTTGCTAGGAGTTTATGGTTGTAAAATCTTACATTGTATATAAAAAATACAGCTCTCAAACTAAAGAGGTAAACTTTACTCATTAAGGAACTGGAAGGAAGAACAAATTAAACCCACAGTTAGCAGAGGGAAGGTATCAATAAAATTATAAGAGGGATAAATAAAATACAATCTACAAAACAATTAAAAGAAACAACGAACGGGTTTGAAAAGATCAACAAAATGGGAACATCATTAGCTAGATGGACTAAGAAAAATCCTAAATACTCAAGTAATTAAAATTGGAAACGATAGAGGGAACCATACTACTGAATTTACAGAAATGGAAAGGGTTACAAAAGAGAAGTATAAACATTTGTATGCCAACACATTGAACAACTTAGATGAGTGGACACATTTCTAAAAACACACAATCTCTCAAGCCTGAATTGTAAAGTAATAGAAAATCTGATTAAAACTGTAACTGGTAAGAAGATCACACTAGTACTCAATTATCTCCCACGAAAGAAAAACCTAGGACCAGATTGCTGTACTGGTGTGTTGTAGCAAACATTAAAAGAAGACCTAGTCCTCATTCTTATCAAGTTCTTCGAGAAAACAGAGGGAGGGAACATTTTCAAATCCATTCAATGAGGCCAATATTGCCCCGATAACAAAGATGTTACAAAGAAAGAAAACTAACAAATCAATGACCACTACGAATACTGATGGAAAAATCCTAAACAAAATACTGAGAAACCAAATTCAACCACAAATTAAAAGTATTATATACCATGCACAAATGATCTTCTTAGGACACCATCTTGCTGACCTGATTTTCTCCCTTCATTTTTGAAGGATCACTCTAGATTCTGGTGTTTTGACAATATTGAGATCTATCTAATTCCTGTTAAAATTGCTGTTATAATTGTTATAGTTGCTATTTAATATTTATTTTTGTTTTATTCTGAAACGATTAACATTTCATTTTTGTTACCTAGTATTAGAAACTTTCAGAATGATAATCACTGGGGTGTGGAGCTATTAATCAACCATGCTGAATACTTTGTACATTTTTTAGTCCATAAACATATGTTTCAATTATCAATAATCTCCAAATATTTTGTTAATAACCCACTCTGCTCTTTGTTTCTCATCTTTCTTTCTAGAACTCCTGTTATATAGAGTTTTGATTTCCTAGATACTTAGATGGTTTCTTTAAATATACCTATAATCTCTTTGTTTCTTTCATTTTCCATTTTTTTTCTTTTTAAATTTGCCCTCATTTTCAGGGGACATCAAATTTATCTTCCAATTTTCCAAAATGTGTTTTCATTTTATTCTACCATATTTTTTAATTTTTATAAACTATTTTCCTGTTTTCTAGACCTTTAATTTTCTTATTTAGCCGTTCACTTGTCATAGTTTCATATTGTTTCCTATCTATTTAAAAATAGTAATTTTGAGGGACACCTGAGTGGCTCAGTCAGTCAACCATCTTAATTTCACCTCAGGTCAGGATCTCCCTGTTCATGAGTTTGAGCCCCTCATCTGGCTCTCCACTGACAGCACTGGGCCTGCTTGGGATTTTCTCTCTAATCTCTCTACTCCTCCCCCACTGTCTCTTTCTCTCTGCCTCAAAATAAATACATAAAGTTAAAAGAAATAGTAATTTTTTAAAGCTCTTCTTCCTCTGAGACAGTGGAAATTGCATTTATTTCGTTTCTTTCATCTTTCACATTAGGGGGTATTCATTTTATATCTGTCAAGTTATACCTATACCAAAATGAGATAAGTGAAATGGTACACTGGCTGGTCAGAACCGTGAGAGGAAATTTTTATAGCTTCCTGCTGGCATTGTCATCAACATTTTGAAGCCAAAGGAAGGTGAGTACTCTTTCCAAACAGCACCACTACCCTCAATCATATATGGAGTTACAGGTCCGGACACACTCCTAAAGAATGAATCTCTATCTGAATGGATCTGTTATTAAGGAACATTTCAACTAAATCCCTTCTTTTTACCCACCTCTTTTCTATACTTCTAGCATTACATGGCAGAGTATCTTATCACTGCCTTTTCTAAAGAGAATGACACATAAGTTATTTCTCAGTTATCCCTTAGGGTTTAAGGTTCCATTTCGTATGTATCTGTTCAATCTTTCACCACCAGTTCATTTACTTTTCAGATTAACTGTTGTTCGAGACCTGTTGCTACCCCTTCAGTTCTTATCTTTGTGTGGTTGTGTCTTTGAAAAAATCCCTTTTCTGCCATTAGTGATGCTTTGGGAGATTATGATCATAGATAAATGTTTTCTATCTACAATCTCTAAACAAGAGACTTCCTTCTATTTTTTTTTTTCGCTTATACACTGCAACCAGGCTTTCGTCCCTATAACTCCATCAGAATTTTCACCCGCACAACTCCACAAGGTTACCAAAGACCTTTACCTTGTCAAAACCAAGGGTTAATATAATGTCCTTCAAAAGCAGTGACTTGCTATACTCACTTCTGAAGTGTAAGTTTGGCACAACTTTGGGCCTTAAGAACTGGAAAGTATTATGCTGAGTGAAATAAGTCAGCCAGATAAAGAGAGATATTTGTTTTCACTCATATGTGGATCTTGAGAAAATTAACAGAAGACTATGGTGGAAGGGAAGCGGGGGGAAGGTGGTTACAAACAGAGAAGAGGAAAGCAAACCATAAGAGACTCTTAAATACAAAGAACAAACTGAGTGTTGATGGGGGTTTGGGGGAGAGGGGAAAATGGATGATGGGCATTGAGGAGGGCACTTGTCGGGATGAGCACTGGATGTTGTATGTAAGCAATGAACTACAGAATCTACCCTAAAAACCAAGAGCACACTTTACATGCTGTATGTTAGCCAATTTGACAATAAATTATATTTGAAAGAAAGAATGTAACACAAGAACACATTGTGGACCTTTGGGGTTCATTATGAACACACAAAATTGCAAACATCAGATGTATCATGTTTGGAGTTGCACAATAAAAAGAAAATGGCAAATTCATTCAATTTTATAAACAATCCCTACGAGCCCATTATTTCAGATAAGCAGCTCTATGTTAATGATACACAGATGAACATTCCTGGAATTCACAACCTTGATAAAAAACACCTCTAAAAATATAAAATTGGATACTCTCATTGGGACCCGGAAAACATGTCAAAAAATCAAAATTTCAGAAGAATTTAGCATTACCTGGAAATTAAAGAAGTCCTCAAGATGATTCTGGGGATGAGTCTTGAAGCAAGAGAGGCCATTTGTTGGGTAGACGAGAAGGAAGGAAAGCACATAAGCATTAGCATGAACTCTAAGTAGAGGGAGCATTTATTGTACGATAGTGTGGCATCACACAAATTACCCTGCGAGCTGACACCAGGCAAAGGGATCTTAGTACTCAGTGGGGAAATGTATTAATCTTATATAGCTCTTAAAAATGCTTTGTCAAAAGGTTGTAAACTTTACTATTGGTTATAAATGCAAAGGGGGCTTTAAAAAATACCAAAATTAATATTCACTTAGTACATTGATCTAAAACATTAGAAACATTGTGAATTAAGTGGTTTATTTCTTTATAAAATATTTATAAATAGTACTTGCCTTCTGTTAGTCATATAACTTAGGCTACAGAATAAGCATCTTTTCTGTGCCTGTGAAAATTTTTATATGTCTCCTATGTTTGGATCAGCTTCCAGCACTTTACCCTCCATTCTTTAATTTGTGAAATAACTCTGAGAGTTCCTTCCCTGTGAAGTTTTTTGGCATCACCACTTTCTTTGAGATATCTTCATCCTTTTCATTATAACCACTTTCCTCATTTATGTTGGTAAATGCATCTTAGCTAAATTCCTCTAGCTGAATTTCTAGACTCTCTCAAATGGCAGCATTGCGGACAACTTTATTGTCAGCTATTTCTTCCATAATGGATTTTATGTTTGGTTCAAATTTCTGTTCTAACATTATCCTTTTTTTTTTCTGCACTTTCATCTTTATCGGTCACTTTTTTTTTTCTTTCAATGATTTATTTTTGTAAAATATCACGAGGTCATCCCCAAGAGACCAAGAAGCGACACAATGACATACCTTGTTGTACATTCATGAACTGAGGAACAGATGCGTAGCAACCAACCCCCACAGGCTTTAACAGTGGTTACATGACGGGTCATGTATTGGGACATGGGGTTGTAGTCGGGGACTGATGTTGTTTAAGTACACTATGGTAACTAAAATTCATTCACATCAGTGCTACACCAAATGTGGACAGCCTTTGAGAACAGTCAAATGGTGGGTGCCTGGGTGGCTCAGTTGGTTTAAGCGTCTCACCTCAGCTCAGGTCATGATCTCATGGTTCATGTGTTTGAGCCCCACGTCAGGATCTGTGTTGACAGCTTGGAGCCTGGAGCCTGCTTCAGATTCTGTGTCTCCCTCCCTCTCTGTTCCTCCCCTGCCTGTGTCACTCTGTCTCTCAAAAATAAAAAAATTAAAAAAAACATTAAAAAAATGTTAATAACAGTCAAATGAATGATATATAAGTATAGGACAGAATATATGGGATGAGAAAGAGCATAGTTACATAGGTATCAGTCCTCTGCTTAGGTTATAACATTTTCAGTTACATTCAATAGCTCTTATCCTTACATGTAGATACACATCCTCTCATTGTACCTTGGGATATACATTTCCTATGATGTCCTGGGAGATATAGTCTATATTATTTCAGAACTTTTTGTTTGCTATTAAATACAGGCCTCCACAACTAACTCTTCTCTAAATGACAGTTGCTATTTATTTTTTGTGTTTTATTTTTTAGAGAGAGAGAGAGAATCTTAAGCAGGCTCCATGCTGACATAGGGCTTTATCCTGCGACCCCGGGATGATAACCTGAGCCAAAATCAAGATCCAGACGCTCAACAGACTTGAGCCTCCCAGGCAACTCAATTAATGGCTTGAACGAGTAAACATTTTTAACACTTTAGAATAGTTATAAAACTAAAATACTGTTAGCTATAAAAAATATCATTTTTTTTATGTTCAACGATGTTCCTTTAAATATTTGGTATATTTATCTGTCAGAGAGAAAGCATAGGTATGAAACTTCCTGGTTCGCAACTGACATCCCTCACAATTGACACCCCATAGCTACTCCTTACATTCTACCGGCCGTTGGCACTCCCTTCTCATTTCTTGCCTTTAAGGGGCTTCCGCTTATGAAAGAGTCAGTGGACCACCTGAAGGAATATGCCTTTTACCTGGGCTTCTTCCTTCAATAGACAGTGATACTTTTCTGTGGTTGCTATTGTTGTTGCTGATTTAGGTCTTTTGAGCCGAGGGTTTTGAAGCTCTGCGGGATATATATGCTCGTCTAAGGAGCTCGACAGGCTTCTTGAATTCCAAGCAAGGCGAAGCATGGAAAGATAGATATATGAGACCAAGAGCTTGCCCATCAGTCAGAAGATCCAGCCCGAAGCGCACGCAAAAGCAAGTGAGAGAGAGAAGGGAGCCTGTGGATGTTTCTGTGTCTCCCTGTCAATCATCGGAAGCCATGATCCAGCTCAGCCAGTGAGGTGAGGGTCAGAGAAAAAACCCAGAGTCAGTACTCTTAATGATTCTGAATTTATAGTTCTGAAAGCAAATGGTTCCTTTACTCCTACTATATTAAAAGGGAAAGAGGATGAACTCAAAGGGAAAGAGGATGAACTCAGGAAAGACACAGATTAGATCAATATATTGTGCATTTTAGTATTTGTTCACTGACCTACGTGGCTTAGAAATAGCATCTAGAGAAACAGATGAAACAAAACAAAGCAAAGCAGAAACTGAAAAGAAAAGAAGCCCTAAGGGCAATGGTAAAATGAATGGGTTATGATGGACTCTTCAGAAACGAGTGTAACTTTATGATTTTTCATTAGTCACACTATTTTTCATATCATTCTTAAACTGTGTCTAGATACTTAATAGTTGCATGTTCCTGATCTGAATCTTCATGCAGGTTTAAAGAAGGAAAGGAGTAAAATGATAACATTTGCCTAACCAATGTCCTGGAAACCTTTGCCTTGGCCAGACTGTGAAAATTATCAAGTAAATGATGTGTTTTATATTTCCGTTCATATGTGCAGTGTCCTGTCAGATTTTCTCATCATAGGCCCTTTAAGTAGCTATTTCTGGCCTTTCTATATATCTTCTTACTAAATGAGCATTCAGCTTTTTGCATCACTTGAAAGAAGGTGACAAATCAGCATTTCTCTCTAAATAAATTGTAGCTAAGAATGTAAAACAGTGTTGCTGTTGTTTTTTTTTCCTTCTCTCTTCCATTTCCTTATTGTGATAGTGCCTAATAGATACCATCTTGTGGAAACTTTTCAGTGTTATTTTTAAGAGTTAATTTTTAGTTAACATTTTCTATGACTGTCAAAGACTGTTGTATACATTAGGACATTACTAAAACTTAGACTGGCATCCCTTCCTATCTTTTTCTAATGTGTTCTACAAGCATGTATTTTACCTAAAATTTAAATCTTATTTCCAAGGCTAGGTGGTTATGCAAGACAATTGCTAGGAGATCATTACGTGTTTAGGCATCTTCCTGCCCTAAATGTTATGATTTTCCCATTTATTGCAGTAATGAAATGGGGGCATTTTGTGATTTTTTCCTTTCACATCTATGTAGAATATTTCTATTGTGACATGGATATGCCCCTTGAGATGATTCCAATGGATCATGGCCATTAGTGAAGGAACAAAAGTATATTCCAAGTACGACGACTTCTCAAGCACTCTTCCTTGCTTGCTAAGGGAAGGGTAGACTGGAAATGATTCCCTGAAAATGTTGCAACCAACCTCAATGAGAATGGGATTTCAGTTTGATACCATAGACCCTAAGTTGTAAACAACGAGGCTTGAGAGAAAATTCCTGGAGATTAGAAGGGAAGTAGGACAGTTTTACCTGTTCTGGAACTTCATGGAAATAGAAACATAACACAGGATGAACTCTGGTTCCTAGCTTATTGTGCAGCACATAGTGATTTTGAGGTTTATTCATGTTATTGTGGGTATATCATTAAAACCTGGCTCCTTTTCACTCATGAGTAGTTTATGTATCCACTTCCCCTTGCTTCGTACTTTGGTTGTTTCTAGTTTGGGGCCAAGAACTGCAGAACTCTTGGCTCATAATGACTTCATACAAACCTTTGCAGTAAGAGATGACCATTTTCCTCATGGCTCCAAGCATCATAAGGTAGTCATCCCTAGAATGGCCCTAGTTCCCCTATCAAAATGCCTACCTGAGAAAGCTGAAAACAGCAGAATTTACTGTTCCTTCTAGCCAACACCTGACAATAGCCCCCCGACTTCCCTTTCCTAAAGCGTTTAGTAAATTACAATTGTAAATCCTTCCTCTGTCCCTTTGAGGAGTATATGCGCCTTCTACCATTCTGGCGTGTCTTCTCAAGGAGCTGAAAGCCATTCTTTTAAAATGTAATCATCATACAGGTGTATGAAAGGCAATTAATCATATAAGCATAGAGTCATTTCTAGCTCTTCTAGTATGCTCCAATGGTCTACTAATTTACCTGCCTTTAAAATAACACCATACTGCATTGATTACTATAGCTCTATAACAAGTATAGAAATCTGGTTGTGTAGTTTCTCTAAATTTGTTCCCCCCCCCACCACCAAAATTAGTTTGATAACACAAGGTCTTCTGCATTTCCATATAAATTTAACAATTAGCTTCTATTTTTCTAAATATTCCCACTGGGATTTTTATTGTGATGTCATAGAAGATAGTGGATGTGTTAATAAGACTGAAGTTTCTAACCCATGTCACAAATTAAGAAATGCCTGAAGACTTAGAAGCATTCTGTTCAGGAGCTAGAGGAGGCAGAAAGAATTCTTCCCTAGGGTCTCCTAAGGGCTTCCAACAGGTTGATTTCAGATTTATAGCCCCCAGCATAGGGCAGAATAATTTTCTGCTATGTTGAGCCACATAGCTTGGGGTAATTTCTTTTGGTGGTCCTAGGATATTAATATGGAGTATAATCCTAAGAAATAGGGCAGCCAAAAAAATAGTTTCACACAGAGAGGGAGGCTAAGCATAAGAAACTCTTAAATACAGAGAGCAAACCGAGGGTTGATGGGGGTGAGGAGGGGGGAGGGGAAATGGGTGATGGGCATTGAGGAGGGCGCTTGTTGGGATGAGCACTGGTTGTTGTATGTAAGTGATGAATCACAGGAATCTACTCCCGAAGCCAAGAGCACACTGTATTCACTGTATGTTAGCTAGCTTGACAATAAATTATATTAAAAAATAAAATAAAATAAAATATTGAACGGAGCACCTGGGTGGCTCAGTTGGTTAAGTGGTTGACTTTGGCTCTGGTCATGATCTCGTGGTTTGTGAGTTTGAGCCCTGTGTCGGGCTCTTTGCTAACAACTCAGAGCCTGGAGCCTGCTTCGGATTCTGTGTCTCCCCCTCTGTCTGCCCCTTCCCTGTTCACACTGTCTCTCTCAAAAATAAATAAACCTTAAAAATCTTTATTAAAAAAATAAAAATAAATTTTGAAAAAATATTGAAAAAAAAAGAAATAAGAAAGCCAAAAAAAAACAAAAACAAAAACAACAGTTAAATGTGTAATGTGTCTTCCTTTTTAGGTATCAATTTCCTCATTTGTAAAATGAAGGCATGACTAGATAATATCTAATGTGCTCTGGCATATTCTCTAATTTCCCAGCATAATGGTGAAGATGTGGTTTCAGTTCTGCATCAAGTGTAACCCGAATAATTCTCATTAGAATTTCAATTACAGTCTTGTTTTTTCCTGATTTTGAGAATGAAGGGATCCCATCCTTTGTCTTGTATCCAATCATATGACCAGACACAAGATTCCCTTCCAGTGCACTTATTTCCATTTGTGTTTGTGTCATTTCATTCCAATGAGCAGGTAGCAAGGACATCTTAAATTATAAATATTTTGTATATTTGCTAATCCAGGATCAAGGCCATTTCTATGAGTCATAGTTCTGCAAAGGAAATCAAAGCCCATGAATAACAAAGAAAATTATTAAACTGAATTCACTTTGGTGAACATTCTTAGTGCCAAATGTTCAGATTGTTTTGTATGGTACAATGATGGGGAGATGCCCTTGGTGGAACTTTCTCTTTATCTCCTATAAAACTACCACCAGCAACACTTGTACACAAAAAGAAGTATATTAAAGATCATGGACTGCTCCTTTAAGAAACACATTCAATCATGCTCATCTAGAAACGTTTGTTATCCTATGTAAAAGGTTCTCATAACAACACATTTTTTGCTTTTTTAAAAAAATGATTGCCTTTCAGAGTCTCACTGTCAGCTAATCATCATCATTAAAATGAGTAATTTTAATTTCTATTGTTTATGTGAGTTTGGGCATAAGTGTATATATGCACTTATATATTTTGCAACTGACCTTTTAGAATTTGCACTGAGAAACAATAATATTGCTCTACAATAGAGCAATATTCAAGGGTATTGCTCTACACTAGAGCAATATTCAAGGGGCTTTGAAATTATGTTCATTGGAATTCAAAGTTTCTATTTTTGTCTTTACTGCAAGCTGCTTAGTTGGTTCGAGAGAAAACTATAAGCATGGGTAGAAGTTCAAACCCAGTTCCTCAGGCTGAACCAACACAGAATAAAAGAGAAAATTAGTTTCAATCTTCATTGTACGGCAAAATCTCCTGAGGACTTGTTAAAACACCGATTGCCAAGCCCCACCTCTAGACTCTCTGAAGTCTGTGGACAGATCCAAGAGTCTGTATTTCTAACAAGTGTCTAACTCCAGTTGGTGTTGATGGCCTGGGTGCTATCCTCTGACAACTACTGGGCATGTTCGAGATCCTAAGACATCAAGATGCTAGTATCTTTAGTTGGACACGGCATCCAAACTGTATGTAAGTGCTGACTCTTACCCAGCTGGAAGGTAGAAGTGAGCCAGTTGATAACTCCCTGTTTCTGTCAGGTTCCAGCAGAAGGAGCTGGGATTAGACGTCATCTGGAAAGCAGCGGGGTGACAGGCATTGATTTGAAATCCAGCTGCAGGATCTCTCAGAGGCAAGCGATGTTTGAAGCAAGCCCCGTGGTTTGAAGGATTGCACTCCTTCCATGTCGGGAGAGAGTGACACAGAATCCATTGAAAATACAAATGACAGAAACACTGCCAAAACAGGAACTTGAAGACTCACTACAGCCAGAGAGAATAACTACAGCAAATGAACTCTGCAATTTGAAAGCACAACATTCCTATGAATGATGTAACAGGAAGGATTCACTTGCAGGGGTGTATCCTGATGTTTTTGTGAAGAAGCTGGGGCTTAGAGACAGATGGCGGGTTACCAGGTCAGTATCTCCACTCTACCGATTGGGTGGTCTCGGATGAGTGGCTTGCTCTCTCTAGTCTTTCAATGATAAATGACAACTCTTTGTACAATGTATTTTATGGATTATAGGAAGAATAAAACATAGCAAAGAACATGAAGATAGTTTTTAAAGTTCAGTAGGAGTAACTACACTTTTGCCTTAGTCTTTGCCCGTATTGTTAGGTAGGTATTTTGAAATGTCAGGAGTTGGGGTAAGTAACCATAGCTACAGCCATCCTGCAACTATATTAGTTCTTTGTAGCTTCTTAACACTGAGAAGAGAGATTAAGGGCAGACATTTTATAATTTATTTTTCTTCATTCCCAATTTTCACAAGGAGTCAATACCATCTTTTAGTGGAGTAATAAAAAGAAAATCAACATGACATCCACGATTTACTAGGCAAGCCAAAACACCTTCCCAGGGGGGTTTCGATGATGAAATACTGTCATTCACTTCATCCAATTCGAAATCAAATGGAAGGCCTGAGGGAACATCTCCCTGAAGAATTAACATTTTTTCATGTTGCATAAACGTATAATACAATAATTTTTAGAGTGGAAGCAATTTTTTCCTGAGTGTCATAAAAAGGGGAAGAGGGTAAAATGGTAAATTGGAATGAGCCTGAAGAGACCCATGCTCAAATTTACATTTTCTAAGGTATATTTACAATGGTTAGTAATCCCTCTGCAAGATGATTGGCTTTTTTTTTCTCATGTGGTGGTTGCTGTTTCTTCCAAATGATTCTCATCTTGTTGAAAATAGGCTCAGAAATAGGTGCTTTCATTTTTTCTTCTTCATATGATTAAGATCCATGGAATCCTATATATAGTAGACATTTGATACATATCAGCCCAAACCACAAAACTAGCAATAACAGCAGACAACAAATGAATGTTCTGTACTATTTCGTTCAATCTGTTTCGTGAAGGGTTCTGATCAAATAACAGTGCCTCTTAAATAACCTGTCCTCATATTCTTTAGAGGAGGGGAAATCTCTTGGTTCGTTAAAAGTCCAAAATTATGGCGGGTGATGTTGGAGTGCCTTATACTAGCATAGAGAGGACAGGACACTGCTATATTTTTTTTTCTTTTCTGGATTTGTCCACAACTGATCTTTGAAGAAAGTTTCCATTTCAGAAACGTTAGTGGTCATAGAGTGTCATGAAAGAAAAAAAGACGTGGCATCTGCCCATGAGAAGCTCGCAGATATGATGAAATCATCTGGGAAATCCATTGGTTATGCTACAGCATCACACACACACACAGGTATAAGAAGACATGATTCAGAGGGGAAGAAGTGTTTTTGACTGTGAGGTTCTTTCGAGGGGAGGTTATAGATAACACCATAAAAGTTAATTGAAAATAAAGTGATAATTGTAATTTGTATTTTAGAGAAAATATGTTCTCTTTCCACACGATAGAAAGTAGTGCTCAGTAGACTCCTTTTCATCTCTACAGTCAGAGAAATTCTCTTCTCCATTTAAAAGACTCCTTCCTGCTCACATTTTAGTGGTAAAAAATTAAGCAATAAGAACAGACTACAATGAAAGGCAGTCCCCTTTTTCATCAATCTGGTCTCCCAGTCCTGCCTGCCCCCAGGAGAAGCCAGTTTTTAATTTTTGAACATTCAATAAATATTTATTAACTGTATCCTGTTTGAGACATTCCTTCCTTCATTTATTCACTTAAAAGATTACTTGCATCACAGGTATAGGGCAGCCATCATTCTAAGCACAAGTGACTTGAACTTGAAAAAGACCAAAGACAGATGGTGACTTTATGCTGCAAAGCAGTGCTTTTGAAATTGCTTATGATGAGAGAAAAGATCTTTTCCTCCCAATTCATCATAGATTGATATTTCCATGTACTATAGCACTAGAAAGATCAATGAAAACATAACAATTACAAACAAAAGTTTCATTATTTCATTCAACAAACACAAACTCGCTCTGTCAAATTGCTATGCAAGAATTTAAACTCTTATTCTCCAGTTCTTCAAAGACATCAACTTCCCATTTGATAACTGGCAAACTAATTCTCTTGAATGGAAGAAGCCTTTGTATTGATTATGGGACAGAAACACAGCAGGGACCAAGTTTCCTCGAATTCCTCTTACCCACTAGCTCCAAGGATATTTCTTCCACCACCCTTCAGGGTGTTCAGGGCCCCTTCTCTGTCAGGGATAAGCTTCCCTGTGATTGTCCTGGGTCATTAAAGAGAAGGGTATATTCAGGGGTACCTGGGTGACTCAGTCAGTTAAGCGTTTGACTCCCATTCAGGTCACGATCTCACAATTGTGGGTTCATGATCTCACAATTCGTGGGTTCGAGCCCCACGTTGGGCTCTGTGCTGACAGCTAAGAGCCTGGAGCCTGCTGCGGATTCCGTGTCTCCCTTTCTCTTTTTGTCTTTCCCTTGCTTGTGTTCTCTCTCTCAAAAATAAATGAATAAACATTAAAAAAAATTAAAGAGGAGACTATATTCAATTGGAGTGTTTCAAACGGAATTCACAAAGTCCTTAGCAGAGCTTGCAATTCTTCTAGGGATTCACAGGCAATGGATCAGCGTCTTTTAATTAACTGCCAATAATATCTTTTGTGACTTTTTAAAATTCATTAGCCTTAAGTTACTTATGGCTTTTCATATGAAAGTTGAAAACATAACTTGCTAAAATGTCCTCACCCCCTTTTCTCTACTTTCCAAATGTGTGGTAATATCTCTAACCTTTTTTTTTTTTTTTTTTTTTTTTGGCTGTCATCGTTATGTAGCACACACACATACACACACACTCTAATTGCACACATACACACACCTATATTTCTCATTGCTTCACTTTTATCTCTTAACTTCTTCCATTATAAACTGACATATTAGCATCCTGACATATATAAAGACGTCTCGTTCTCTGTTTCTCATTGTGTACTTGTTAGTTTCCCTCTGAGTTTTCTAAAATTATTTTTTGCTTTGATTATTATTTTTTTTGTACTCACCTTATTAAGGATGTTTTACAACATTGTTGATGTTATATACCTTACTGAAATCATTCCATTTTTATCCTAAAAAAACATGTGTCACGGAGGCCTCCGAAATGGTATTCTAATTCAGACCAAATAAAATACTTGCCAGAATTATTGACCGTGGCTACCCTGAGATTTCTCCCCTGAACTGTTATTATAACCCACGTGTTTCACTTTTGTGACAGCTGCTCTTAGTTAGCTGAAGCGTATCTTCAAGTGTCCGGTGAAAGGGTGTATGAAACAGAAAAGCATTGATTCTTTATGATAACAACATCTTGAATACCTAGTTTAGTAATGCTTAAGCTGAAGCACATGTTCAAAACTATTTTTCCTCAGAAACTTTTGTGCCCTTTTCTGCTGGTGGATCATGGGCAGTGGAGACAGACACTTTGAGCTAACTCGAAATATTAGCTTAATACCAGCTTCAATGTTACTGTAAGACATCTTTTAACAAACACATTTGCATTCTCATTTTATACTATTTTATCTAGAAGCCTTTGGGACATTGTTTTATTGTGTTAAATTTCATAACAGTATGTCTGAGTGTGGCCCATTCAAATATTTTTTTTGTATATCCTCGTTGTTATTCAGTCCTTTCCATTTGAAGGGCCATACCTCTTTCCAGTTGATAAAAACTTACTTGTACCCACATATAAGTTATGACCACATGTGACTTATTTTAACCACACAGGAATTATTGTTACTGTATATTAATTATTTCTTCTAGGTCTTTTCTGTTATCATCACCTCTCCGTTTAAATTCACATGCTAGAATCATTCCTGGCCCTGGAGTCTTCCCTTTTCTCTCATATCCTGTCCCATTCTCTTCTTTCTTCTTTTCTTTCTTTCTTTTCTTTCTTTCTTTCTTTCTTTCTTTCTTTCTTTCTTTCTTTCTTTCTTTCCTCTCATATCCTGTCCCATTCTCTTCTTTCTTCTTTTCTTTCTTTCTTTCTTTCCTCTCATATCCTGTGCCATTCTCTTCTTCCTTCCTTCCTTCCTTCCTTTCTTCTTTCTTTCTTTCTTTCTTTCTTTCTTTCTTTCTTTCTTTCTTGGAAACAATGTTCTTTGTCGTGTCCTTACTGAAGTCTCTGTGCCTTTGGCTTGTGTTCAGGTAATATTTCAACAGAAACTTTATCTGTTGTGCTACAAAGTTCAATGAGTGTCAGTCAGTGGATAATGCCAGATACCCACAATTACAAACTGTATACAAATATACTGAAGCCTACATTTCCTAATTGCCATATCATACAGAAGAGTTCCACCACCCTAAAAACGCTTTGCATGGTCATGTTTTTTAATACTCTGTGCCGCTTCAGTGCTCTCTGACCTCTGGTATAAGTTTTACATTCTTTTACCTTAATATTTTCTCTTTAATGATTTCCTTCAAATATATGTTACACTTTGGGTGTCCCCTTGTATTTTACAATGAGGGAATGAATGGGAGTCCTATGCCTAGAAGTTCCGGATATGACAGAATTATAGAGCTTATGAGCTATCTAGCTTTGCATGAGGGGACGAGTGTGAAGATACCCTGGAGTTGCCAGAAGGAGGATTCATTCAATCTAGGATTCCAAAACCCACGGCACCCATTTCAATTTAGGTAGGACATATCAACTACCTTCTCAGGTATCGTCCAATGCATTAGCAAACCGGGGCTTTTGCTTCCAAACTTTGTTGAAATCTCTCATCTAATGAAGGATTACCTTCCCATTATATTTCATATATGTGAATTTAGAATTATCACTTATTTTTCCATGATTTCAGGATCTTGGTAGCCATGAGACTCAGGCTTGTGTACGAAGTCTGACGCAAGGAAAGTAACATAATATTTTCTCTACCAATATACATGGTACGTAGCACTCAACATACACTGTCATGTCTTGTAAATATTTTTTGCTATCTTCTATTTTCTCTATTAATTTAAGAATAAAAGCTCTCAGCGTGCCTGGGTGGCTCAGTTGGTTAAGTGTCTGACTCTTGATTTCGGCTCAGGTCATGATCTCACTGTTGTGGAGTCGAGCCCCATGTCATGTTCAGCATAGAGCATGGAGCCTGCTTGGGATTCTCTCTCTCCCTCTTTCTCTGCCCCTCCTTCCTTCTCTCAAATAAACAAATAAAACTTAAAAAAAAAGTGGATAACTTGGCAAGAGCAAGGTGTTGCCTATCTCTAACGCTTCCTCCAGTCTCAGGAGGGGACTTCTTACTTGTATCTTTTCCCTAGTTCTCTCTACTAAACTTTGAGTTGGTCTATTGTTCTTCTTGTTGCGAGTGCTACCGTTGGGCTACTAGCCTCCTTATTTGCTTACTGTCAGGGTGTTCTTTAGGCATAAATTTTGCCTGCTCTGTGCCAGATAAAGTCAGTCCCCTTAGAGAGAGCTCCAGAAATCTCTGTTCTTACAGCGTGGCCTACCTATGGGTAGAACATCTATGCCATTGCACTGGACCTGGACACGATGGCCTTCTTCCAGGCAGATACACCTGCTCTATGGGTTGAGGGTCCTGTGGGGATGGTAGCCGTTGGTCTTTGTGGTTTGACTCTTTCATCATTCAGCCAGCAGTCTATTAGCAAGCTGGGGCAAAACCTATGAATTCCCAGTATTCTCAACCCTCTGTGGCTGGGGTATAGCTTCTGTTTCACGAATGGGGGTTTGGCGGAGGAAGAAACGCCAGTCCTCTTGGCCACAGGTACCTGGAATAGAACTTCTGTAACATATGGTTAAGGAGGAGGATGAGACATACTGGCTACCTACCTCCCCTTGAGTAAAACCATAGCTTTACATTGGGTATTGGGAGAAGAAAGTATTCCTTGTCTTGCCACAGGCACGTAGCGTGGAGTTTCCTTCACACTGAGCTGGGTATGAAGGTGGAGGCAGCACAGATCTTGTGTCCTATGTTACAAACACAGAGACACACACACATACATACACATACACATATGCTCATGAGAAGATTCTTGTTGTTCTTACTAATATTTAATAAATTTTCTTAATTTTTTTACATGTATTTATTTTTGATAGAGACAGAACAAAAGTGGGGGAGGGGCAGAGAGAGAAGGAGACACAGAATCGGAAGCAGGCTCCAGGCTCCGAGCTGTCAGCACAGAGCCGGGCGCGGGGCTTGAACTCACAAACTGCGAGATCATGACCTGAGCCGAAGTGGGTCGCTTCACCGACTGAGCCATCCAGGTGCCCAATTTAATAGATTTTCTTAAATAAAACTTTCTTCATTTTGTATGTACTTTTAGGAAAAATTCCAGAGAATTTTATTTTTTAATATAATTTTAATTTTACTAGTGAAATGGTCGCTTCATGGGGGAGAGGGTCTGCTGAAATCCTTACATGGCCATTCTGGAAGTGAAAAAGTAAATTTTTGAATGTGTAAAATTTATTCTCAGGGCAGAGAGACTTTAGAAAAAAAAAGTAAAACCAGTCTTTGCAGGCTTTACCAGCAGCATGAAGCAACGAAATGCTTTAGAAAGGCCTTAGGGCTGGTGCAGGGCTTTGAAATATGAGTGAGATTGTGATATAAAGATGCCTATGGCCTCAGTGCATGTGAGGGGTCATTAAAACACGGAATAGAGTTCGTAAACCTTTGTGTCTTATTGGAAAACATTTATTTAATTTATCCTGTAATACATCCAGAAGTCATACTTAATGATACTCCTAGAAATTTCAGGAGGACGTTAGCTGTAATTATTTTTCTAGGGTAGGAGCAAAAAAGACATATCATATTTAAACGATAAAGAATGGGTAAGTACATTGTTCATTCACGTTGGTGCCCGAGGATGTTTCATTTAAACAAAAATAGATGACCATGCCTGATCACAATCCTGAGAGCTTATTGCATTGTGTAGAGGGCATAAAAGACAAGCTCTTGGATAAAAATGAACGTAGACAAATTCATTAACACTTGATGATAAAATGTGTAAAATAAACTCATAGTCTTTCCTTTCCTTTGGTTTTCAGTTCCCAGGATGCAGTCACCTGTTGTTTCAGATATGCAAGTGCTTTCCCTCCACTTTTGTAGTTTGAGTTTATTGCTTGGAATCCCAGTAATCTTTTTTTTTTTTTTTAGCAGTTTGATAGACTATTTTCTCAAGATTTCTCTTCTCTAATTATTACCACTAATGCAACACAAGGAAAACTGGTTTTTCCATTGTCATGATCTCTCCTCCATTTTTCTGGTAGCCTAGCCATGGACATTGCCATCTTCATGACAGCTGAAACTGGAAAAACTCTCAGGTGACAATTATCCAGGAAATTGGATTCGGGTTCCTCGTGGCTAAGTCATGGCATTTTTAGAGCTCCCACTCTGCTTCCTCAAGCCCTGCTCCCTTAGGCAGTCCTGGTTATTGATTCCGAATTACCCACTTTTATGGATTAAGATCAATACCTGATTCTTCATCACAAACTCTGCCTACTGACTACTGCCTTCACTTGCCACTATCCTAACAACAATAACAAAAATCTTGTCTCTTGTAGCTGCCTTTGAACACACTGAAAATTGGATAAGTAAATGCGTTCTTTTTGTAGTTTCTTTGCCTACTCTCGATAGAATTCTCCATCATGTTCTAGCTATAACTTGTCTGAATTTATTGAAACTGTGAGGTGGAAATCAGGCAACTATAACCTCTCAAAGAACCATTCTCTTTAGATTCATGACAATTGGAGAAAATATTTCTTTCTACACTGTGAGACACAGATGACGGATAAGGCTTAAGGTCCTCGTAAGTCCCTAATTGATCAGAGGAAAGGCTTGCAGATTAAGTGGTTCTGAAGTATATATTCTGATAGGCCATATTAAAATTCATTTCGTCTCTGGAGGAATTTTTGTCATACCTTCAACAGTGAGGTCAAGGCAATGACTAGATTGGTTATCTTTGCTATATAAACTGTATTACTCTAAATTAAATTGACTTTTGGATAACCCTCTTTAATAATTACTTTACTCTGTACTATCTGTCCTTTTTCTTACCTGGATTCCTGCGTGAGACTGTTTTTTTTTTTTCTTTTTTCTTTTTTTCTTTTTTTCATGTTAGGAGGCAGTGTAACTGGTCTGCTCACAGCTCCACTGGAAAACCTCTTCCCAGTCTTCACGATTTTACACTACCTAATATTTCCTACTGATATCTTATTGTCTCTTGATCATTTGGTATATTCGGTATAAAACCCAGCTCATAGAAACTCTACAGGCTTCTCAAACAAAACAAAGATGGCATGAACACAGGACTGAACCAAGATAATTTTCTACTAAGAAGTGAATTTATTTTCCAGTTACAGAAATGGGTGCACTGAGAAAAAGCAAACATGTACATTTCTAGGTATCCCAGTAAAGAACTGACCTCCCAGTCTTAATCCTAAACTTGACAGTGTTTCTGACAACAGTGAGAATTTGTCAGCCAACAAACCAGTGTCCTCTAACTGAACTCACAGGATTAGCAGACAAGGAAGTCTCTTTTAGATTCTTAAATATTCTGGAAAGGCTTTACAACCTCCTACTGGAACCATTCACAACAAGCTTTAGAAGGTCAAATCTTCTGCCCGAGGCAAAATTTCACCCCCATACTTGCAAGAAGAAACAGGCCTCACATTCAATCTCTGGCTGGGCTGTCACTTAGCCATTCTAAAGAGTTGTGTCAGGAGTCACTTCGAACCTCTCTTCTTTGGGACTGCACTGGTCAGCTCAGGCTGTCATAACAAAATACAACACGATACTATTCTGCGACTTAAACAACAGAAATTTACTTCTCACAGTTCTGAAGACTGGAAGTTCAACCTGAAGTTACAGTCAGGGTTGGTTTGGGTGATCTTTTCCTGGTTTGCAGATGGCTTTCCCCTTGCTTTGTCCTCACATGATTTTCCTCTGTGCTCAGGCAGAAAGAGAGAATCTCTGGTGGGTCTTCTTCTTAAAAGGACACCGATCACATCAGATTGGGTCCCCACCTTAATGACCTCATTTAACCTTAATTACCTCTTCCAAGGCCTCATCTCCAAGGACAATCCCAATGGAGGTTGTAGCTTCAACGTGTGGACCTGGGGGGCATAGAACTCGGTCGTTAGTAGGATCCCCGGCTGTACATGGAGAAAAGCTCACTTCCTTACTTCTCTCATTTCTGGCCAGGTAGAACATCACTTAAATTCATTTTCTCTGATTTGTCAAATAATTAAATGACCCCAAACTAGCCTTACATTCTCCTTCTCCAACATTTATCTGATTTCTATTGCTGGGGGCTCAGTAAGCAAGTGGAGAAGGCTGGGGGAGCCAACCAATTAAAAACAGCATGGTAACCTATTTGCAATCTGTAATTAAACTCAGTCACACAGGTATATCTTGAAACAATGTATGCCAACATCTCACACTGTATTACAAACAGATTGATTGCATCAGCTGCCATTACATGTAGGGTCTACATGATCCCAAAACATATGTGACCAAAGGACGATGGTAATAGTACCAAAGGCTCTTTGTTTCGGAGGACTGCCAAGGGATCACCACCAGGAACAACGGGAGGTGCTCTTGGTGAGAATAGAGCATCCCATTACAGTATCTGTGGTGTAGAAAGAAAAACTGCAGTTCACATGTCTGTGGTTTGGGGCAATTAAATTGGGATACACCAATCATTCCTTCATTCAGATGTTTATTCAACATGTGGGATTGGGTTTTATTCCATCCACGAAATATGCTTATGTAGTATCACATATAGATGGGAATACAGTTTATTACTTGAGGCCATTTGTATCACTTTATAAATTGTTTTTATCCTCTGCTTTAAATTTGCTCTAAAGTCCATAAGAGTTCAGTGATTAAAGATAGGAGGTTTCAGTAATACAAATGCAAGAAATCAAAGACGAGCATAAAGTTTATCATTGTGCAAACTTGCCTCAAGTTATTCTAAAGATAATCTAAAGATTCATTTGATCAAAATAATTTATTATGCAGGGTGATTCTCGTACAACAAAGACCTGTACTAAATAGTGGACATATACAGATAGTTACAGCTAATTTTTTAGTGAGAATACAATTACCAAACCCATAATATGTTATTTTTAAGTAACTGCTCATAAAAATTCATCAGAAAAGATTTATTATTCATTTTCATGATTTATAAAGAGAGCTCAAAAAGTTAAAAGAAAATAACTCAAAAACTGAAGGCAGTTTTTGCCTACTGGGTTAACGTTTAATCTATAGGTTAACATAAATTTTGGATCTGCATGACAAGATAAAATTGTATAGTTAAACTTATTTCTTGACAATATAGAACAAGAAATAATTTAAAGTAGTACTTATAACTAAATAGCATGTGCTACTTTATAAAAGGGGAGTATATATTTTTTCTTTGCATTAAGCATATTATAAAGAATTGTATTTGAGATTTCTAGAAAAATTGTTGGTCATATATTTAGCTGAAGTGCTTTTATTTTTTTAACTCTGACTACATGACAGATAATATATAAAATGCTTAAAGTTTTTTTTTTAATGTTTATTTATTTTTGAGAGAGAGAGAGAAACAGAGCATGAGTGACGGAGGGGCAGAGCAAGAGGGAGACACAGAATTCAAAGCAGGATCCAGGATCTGAGCTGTTAGCATAGAGCCTGATGTGGGGCTTGAACTCATGAACTGCGAGGTCAAGCCACCCAGGTGCCCCCAAATACCTTGAAATTTATCAAAATGAGTACACTTAATAATATTGTAAGATCTTCATTTTTACAGTTGGACAAAAAAAAAAAGGAGAGTTTTAAAAACTCAATCATTTCTGTATCTTGCGATAATAATATTGTTAAATGCATGAGATATTTATAAATAAGACGTTACAGTGACAAGGGTTTTGGACACAAAATTATTAGGGAAAGTTGGATTTAGATGATCTGAAATGCCCATTTATGCCAGAAAATTTCATTATCCATGGATTCTCTGAACTTCTCAGTCCCAGACAAAGTAATGGGGAAAAAATAAAATACTTAGATATGGCCTTCCCTGCTTTCTTTTTGAATGTTAGATTATAGATGGAGAGTACCTTGTTTGTAGAAAGAGTTTTCTGTCCTTTATTTTTGATAGACAGCCATTAGATGTGTAAGTATTATGTTTAACTGAAAGAAAGATTTGTGAATTTCCCATGAAGAAAAGGACTAATTGTCATGTTACTCTGGTGGGGGTGGATGCACACACAGCATCCATGTCTAATGAAAGCCCTGAAAGTTGAGATCCAAGGAATTAAATATAATAGCATACACACAAATACATCCACATACAGAAAAATACAGATGGCACTTATCCTTAGAGGACAACAGTCCAAAGTTTTAGTTCTCCACTGTCGTAGGAGGATTGGTTTTCCACTAAACTCATCATCTAGTCTCAATGTTTCAAAAGAGAGACACTTTTGGGGTGCCTGGCTGGCTCAGTCGGTTAAGTGAACGACTTCAGCTAGGGTCACTATCTCATGATTTGTGGGTTTGAACCCCACGTCGGGCTCTGGGCTGATAGCTCAGAACCTAGAGCCTGCTTTGGATTCTATGCTTCCCTCTCTCTGCCCCTCTGCAGCTCATGCTCTGTGTCTCTCAAAAATAAACATTAAAAAATACAAAGAAAGAGAGACACATTTTTTAAAGCTTTATTTATTGATTTTTGAGAGAGAGAGAGAGAGAGAGAGAGTTGGGGAGGGACAAAGAAAAAGTGAGAGAATCCCAAGCAGTCTTCCCACTGTCATTGCAGAGTTCCAAGCGGGGCTTGAACTCACAAACCATGAGATCATGATCAAAGTCAGACACTTAACCAACTGAACCACCCCGGCAGCCCAAATGAGAGAGACACTTTTTGCCACCACCACCACCGCCAACAACCAACAACAGCAGCCACCACCAACAAAGAGCAAAACAAAGCCAAAAGAACAAATATCTATTTGGGTTTTAATTTGTCTGTGGTTCATTTAACTCAAGGACAATAAACAGCACACGTGGTTATTCATGTATAGAGTTAGTAGTAAGTGATAAGATGCTTCATAATTGTGTTTGATCATATTTCTATCCCTTCCATTGGCTAACTGCTGTTTTGAAGATACTATTTAACTTCACAGTCATGGCTTCTATCTTCCACAAAATTGTATGAAAAATTTACCTGTCTGCTTTTTGGTGATTTTATGTGGATAAACAACAATTCGGAAATTGCTGTGTCAAATTAAAACAAAACAAAACAAAACAAAACAAAAAAACTTAAAGAATATCACTTATAAGTACAAGCACTAATTTCTCTTCAGGCTTATTACATTAACTTATTAAATTAATTAACTTGTTTTGATTGGAACTTGTTTGGAACTAGTTGAAATTTGAACAGGGACCGACATGTTTTTGTGTTGCAATGTGTAATAAACCACCATAGCATGTGAGATATATACAGGAAATATTTTAAAACTCCTATCTACAAACCTGAGTCTCCTTATATTTACCTATTTTGAACTAATAGTTCAATTTTTTTTTGCAGTATTCCTAGTCAAATCAGAAGGTCCCCAGCTCCTGAGAATTTACAGTCAAACGTGGAAATCACAGAGATGATTCACTCTAGTGTGGGTCAGCATATAGCAGGTAATATATGATGCACAGAAGCCCCGTATCATCACTGTCATAAATAGTAGTTAAATTATGACCACAAACACACCTAGTGATCCAGAGTCACTGGAGAAGAAATTTGGGGATTTTGAAAATCCTCTTGAAAAAGGTGAATATTGAGCTGTAGAACTGTTCCTTGAAGGATGGGGAAAATTTGAGGGAAGACACTGGCATACATGTAACATTACAATGTTATCTCTGAATTTTCCTTTAAATAGCTAGGGCTTTCTCTCTCTCTCTTTCTCCATCTGTCTGTCTCTCTCTCCCTCTCTGCCTCTCTCTGTGAATATATGTTTGTGTGTCTGTGTCTTTGAATTTGTCATAAATCACTCATGTTAGAACACGATGTATGTTAGTGTCCACTATTCAATTTGACCGTCAAAGCATAAGATTCTCAGAATCCTTCGAAGTAAGTTTCTTGTCTGCTTCATCTTCGTAACCTGTATCAGCTATACACGAACTTCAAAGGGAGTTGTTTCTCTAAGAAAATGATATGTAGACCTGACAAGAATTAAACTGGATGCACCATGTGGAGTGGAGATTCTGAATGGATATCAGCATTGGCATCAGTATATGTAAGCTTTTTCTGAGAAGTGTCAAGAAAGTATAAGATCAGTTAATTTAAAAAATCATATTTATTGGGGTGCCTGGGTGGCTCAGTCTGTTGAGCGGCTGACTTCGGCTCAGGTCATGGTCTCACAGCTCATGAGTTCGAGCCCCGCGTCGGGCTCTGTGCAGACGGCTCAGAGCCTGGAACCTGCTTCAGATTCTTTGTGTGCTTCTCTCTCTCTGCCCCTAACCCACTCGCATTCTGCCTCTGTCTCTTTCAAAAATAAACATTAAAAAAAAGAAAATCATATTTATTAACTAATGCTACATCTGAATGCTACATATTATTTTTATATATAAAAACATTTTAGCAACTGGCTTACTTTTTTTAAGAATTTATTTCCTATTCCTTCCAGCATATAAGCATGTAGCTGTCAGAAACCAAGATAATATTATATTTCTTTGCTAATACACATCAATTTATTTTTCTGTAAATGATGCCATAGATAATAAAAATTGTTATCTAGGAGTTCCTCATAGTATGTGGAGGAGAAATTCTAGAAGTCTCTAATGGCTCACTGAAGAATTAAAAGTTAATAGCATGGATTTGCTATGCTATCCTGAGTTTAAATTTTTGTTTTGATAAATTCTAACTATGCGACATTGGGTAACTTCATTTTACTTATCTCAGTTTCCATATTGAATTCCCATCTGAAATGAGAATTTTTGTGACACTTGAATAGAATTCTGGAGATGTATGAAAACTTTGGCTTGAAACCTGTGTAAGGTAGAGACTTCAAAGGCTGTGGGCTGTGGCTGTGGCCTGTGTGGATGTGTGTGCACACACACATACATGTTATCCTCATCCATAATATATTTAGGACATAAAGAAGTGAGGAAAACTAGAGAGAAGAACACAAGCTAGGTCCTGACAAAGAAATTGCTAAATATATAGAGAATGAATGAAAAATTGAATATGTGTCTACAAACAACATAAGTAAAATAAATGTGAAAAAAAATAAATGAATTAGTGTCATATAAAGAGAGATAGCAGGATCCCCATCTATTGTAATCTGTGTGCCCTCTTTTTCTTTTTTTGACTTTCCTTTTAATCTCACCAATCAAAACTCCACAATCAACATTATCATTTGTGCAAAGAAGGTCTCACTAAAAATTGCAATAAATAAGAAACTATGAGGAATGATTAGGCAAATGTAGGTTGGCATTATAAGCTTTGTTCAGTTCATTAAAAACTTTGAAATTTTGAGTTACATGTGGTTTCTTAGTTAACAGTTGAAACTTTATTGTTACTCTATTATTCCATTAATCGGAATATCTAGATATGGCCAGGGAATTTTTTAAAAAAAATTTTAATGTTTATTTATTGTGAGAGAGAGACAGACAGAGCATGAACAGAGGAGGGGCAGAGAGAGAGGGTGACACAGAATCCGATGCAGTCTCCAGTCTCTGAGCTGTAGGCACAGAGCCCGATGTGGGGCTCGAACTCAAGAACTGTGAGGTCATGACCTGAGCCGAAGTCAGATGCTCAACCGACTGAGCCACCCAGGTGCCCCACAGGAAATCTAGTTTTAAGAATTTTTCCAAAGGATTCAATACAAATCACCAAAGGACTACATTGAAAACAATGATGTAAATCTCATCCAGAAAAGGCATCTGTAATATAAGATCCAAGTACTACTGAGAAAAATGATTTTCCCAGTGCATTTGTGCTTGTTTGGTGACAGACTCTGTGCATCACCAGACAGAGTTTATTAGATGCGAGTTGTAATAAAATAAATTTACAGATATCTGAGCTGATCTGTTGTAATAGAGAACAATTTAAAAATCCTGAAACTAGGAGAGGGACTGAGACAGACACATTAAAGAGTACATAATGAAAGAAATATTAAAAATTATAAAAACATAATTCAATAGGAATATTCATTGCAGGGAAAAAACATTTTGTATACATTTGGAACACTTTAGCGTCTTATGGGATATAGATTTGAGCAAGCATGCTTTATTTTTTAAAACAGCAGCAACTGCGGTGTTTGGGTGGCTCAGTTGGTTAAGCCTCCGGCTCTGAAGTTCAGCTCAGGTCATGATCTCACAATTTCGTGGGTTCAAGCTCCACGTCAGGTCCTGTGCTGAAAATGTGGAGATTGCTAGGGACTCTCTTTCTGTCCCTCCCTCACTTGTACATGCTCTGTCTCTGTCTCTCTCAAAATAAATAAATTTTTAAAAATTAAAAAAAAAATAGCAGCAACTTTCTTATTATATTTGCTGAAACTTTGTTGGACAAAATCTTAGAGACAGCTCCAACTTTCAAGGTGCTTATGAATTGAGAGGCAAAGAGAATTATCAATGGTTAATTTGAAAATCAAGCTGCTGGTTAGCAGTACAAGAAAACAAGAGATGTCATAAGGTAGTAAGTGATTAATTGCCACTTGAATTACATTGACAGTAATTGATAGAGGACTTCAAAGAAAGGAGAGATTATCTGATGACCCTGAGTGATCCAAAGGTGAACCTGTACCAGGTGTCCCTTAGTTAAAAAAAAAATTAAAAAATTAAAAAATTAAAAAGCAGGCAAAATGATAAAGCATCACAAAGGCCCTTTGGAAGCTTTTATAAGATGAAGTAGACAAAGAAAGTTGATCCTTTCATGCAATTAAAAATGTAGTAGTTGTTCTATATATGTTATTATGTTTTTAATCTTCATACCTTGGGGATTAGGGTGTCAGTAACCGTTTTCCAGATGAGAAAACCAAGGGAGTAAATAATTGATCTAAAATCATGTAACAACTGAAGACAGGATTTAAATCATGGTTGATGATTACAAATCTTGTTCCTGTTATATTGCATCATACTAATATCTGGTATACTTGCTTATTTGATAGAAATGATACTGTAAAACAGGTGATGATGTCAGACCAATACATTTTAAACAAAAGCAGTTGCAGTTGTGATGCATTTTCACGCTATCAGTTTCAATACTTTACAAGTTTGGATTTTTCTCTGTCCACACTCTGTCCTCAACTGACTGACTTAATTTTCCTTTCGGTCACCAGTTTAAGTATTGTGGCCATTGCTCACAAGTTCTACTCTGATTTTAATCCTATTGAGATGCTTAAGAATGTTTTTCAGTTTGGTTCATTTTCCTGTTGTGCCATTGTTCACTATGATTAAGGAGACAAGAGTGTATTTTCCTTCGAGGTTTTGTTTAGCTTCTAAGGTTACAAGCAATGTTTAGTTTTAGCAAGCACATTTCCTCTGGTGTAAGATTGATGGATATTTTGTCATTACTAGAACTGGGGATTGCAATCAAAAGTTAAAAATAATGGCTTCAAGTGTCATTCATGTTGAGGACATTATGTTAATTGACATAAACCAGTCACAGAAGGACAACTATGTATGATTCACTTATATGAGGTATCAGAAGTCATCAAACTCATGCAAACAGAAAGTGGAAGGGTGGTTTCCCAGAGACAGATATGAAGGGAAATAAGGAGTTGCTTTCCAATGGGTACGGAGTTCCAGTCATGCAATATAAGAAAAAACTTTTAGAAATCTGCGGTAAAACACCACGCTTGTAGTTAGCAATAATGTACAGTACCCTTAAACATTTGTTAAAATGGTAAATGTCTTTCTACATATTTTTATCAATCTAAAAAGAAAGTTACAAATAAAAATTCACATAAGAAAAGTATTCCCTTCGAGAACCTACATGGCGAACAGGATTGTCAGAGTGAACTTTAAAGCCTTGCTTATTATTTTTGCAAGTTAATGGGCCTGATGAGTGTTTGAAAGCAATTTCATGGAAACAAGCAGGATGCTCCTTCTCAATTGGTTCAACTTAGAAAAATGCCAGTTATGCTTGTCCTGTAATGTTACTGACTGCAAAAGACAGCAGCTCACCTGAAACATAAATCCGGAAATGAATAAATAGCGCATATTGCCAACTTCCGTTTCTTTGTTTATGATGTAGGTATTTTAGAGGTTAAAAATCTATCTATTTTACTTTCTGAAATTTACATTTTAAACCTTCAATATAGATTTCCACTTATGCTTATAATCTAGAAATGCACAATGCTGCTTCTACCCTATCCATGAGAAAATCTTCATTTATCTTAAGTCCCCTTGAAAGTTGAGCCTGTAAGGCAACCAACTGAATTGACTCCTAAAGAGTGAGGACTCTAGAAGGAGATATGGGATATGAAATATCTAAACATTATATGCCAGCAGCCCACTGCTGGAGATGTTTGAAGTCTGTGCTCTCCTGAACGTAACTATAGCAAAAACAAATCCAGAAACCAGCTAAAATACTGACTAGAGAAGCTCAGATTCAATTGCCCATGCAGAAGAAACATGCCTATTTCCAGGTGTGAAACAGTTTACCTCCATCTTTACTATTCTTCTAAACACAAAGTCCAAAATTCAATAAAAAATGACAAGAAAAAAAAAGACCCAAATGTCATTTAAACTATCAGATATAACCTTTAAAATACCTAGTATGTTAAAAGCTTTAATGTAGAAAGTAGAAAATGCATGAATAGATAGGGAATTTTATCAGTAAACAGAATAGACAACCGTGGAAAGAATCAGAGAACATAAAGATAGGTCATGTTTATTATTGAGCTTTAAGCACATGTGCACAAAAAGAGTGGAAAAGGCATCCAAGCGCTGTGGGATATTATCAAATGGACCAATATACTTTAATTGAATTCCCAGAAAAAGTGGGAAAAAAACAAGGAAAAATAAAGATTTAAGGTAGTAATGGCCAAGATTTTTTTTTCTTACTTTTCTTTTTTTTAAATTAAAAAAGAATTCAATGTTTTGTTTTGTTTTGTTTTGTTTTGCTTTGTTTTGTTTTGTTTTTTTTATCTTTCAGGGAAAGAGAGAGACAGAGTGTGAGCAGGGGAGGGTCAGAGATAGAGGGTGACCTAGAAGCTGAAGAAGGATGTAGGCTGTGAGTTGTCAGCACAGAACCTGACACGGGGCTTGAACTCACAAACTACAAGATCATGACCTGAGCTGAAGTTGGACACTTAAGTGACTGAGCCACTCAGGTGCCCCAAGATTTTTTTTCAAATTTAATAAAAGGCAAACTACATATAAATATAAAGAAAATGTAACTAATAACTCTAGGGTGAAGATGAGCCATACACTATAAGTATACACAATTAAGAAAAAAATACAATAGAAAAAAGAAAGGAAACAACAGATGGACAAATAGAAAACACCTAGAAAGATCATTTAAATACAAACAGATCAATAATTACATTAAATGTAATTTACATACATTCTAATTAAAATAATAAACGTTTCAGATTGAATTTTAAAAAGTCAAAATCCGGTGATAATGATCTTTACAAGATCTCACTTTTTGGAAGTTTATTTATTTATTTTGAGAGAGAGAGAGAGAAAGAAAGAGAAAGAGAGATTAGTGATGGGTAGGGGCAGAGAGAGAGAGAGAGAATCCCAAACAGGTTGTGCCCTATTAGCACAGAGAGCACAGAGCCCAACGCGGGTCTTGATCTCATGGTTTGTGAGATCATGACCAGCGCTGAAATAAAGAGTTCATCACTTAACTGACTGAGCCACTCAGGTGCCTCAAGAGTCTCATTTTAAATTTTTCTACAGGTAAAGTAGATAAAACATATGAAAACTATAATCCAAAGAGAGATGGAATGACTATGTCAGCTTTAGACAAAGTAGAATTCAGAACAAGAAATATTACAAAGAATGAAAAGAAATATTATAGAATAATAATGGCAAATTCTCCCAGTAGACGTAACAATTATCAACGTGTCTGATCCTTCAGGAGAGCCCCAAAATAATGGATGCAGAAACTGATAGGAACTAGATATAGGAACATGTGAAAAAACTTTATTAAACAACTGACCTAATTTATATTTATATTTATATAATATATTTATACTGTATATATTTATACTGATATTTGTAAAACACTTCACAAAATAGTAGTGGAATGCATATTCACATGTACATGTTATATTCACCATCAGACTGTACCGTCAAGTCATAAAACAAACCTGAATAAACATAAGAGGATTGATATCATGCAAATTATGTTTTTTTTTTAATTTTTTTTTAATGTATATTTATTTTTGAGACAGAGAGAGACAGAGCATGAAGGGGGGAGGGTCAGAGAGAGGGAGACACAGAATCCGAAACAGGCTCCAGGCTCTGAGCTGTCAGCACAGAGCCCGACGCGGGGCTCGAACTCATGGACCGCCAGGCTCCAGGCTCTGAGCTGTCAGCACAGAGCCCGACGCGGGGCTCGAACTCATGGACCGCGAGATCATGACCTGAGCCAAAGTCGGCCGCTCAACCGACTGAGCCACCCAGGCGCCCCCAAATTATGTTTTAGAACAAGACAAAGTTAACTGGAAGTCATAAGCAAAATAATACCTTTAAATATTCAAAGACTAACAAGACAAGCAATATATTTATTTTTTAGATGTATTTATCTCCAATTTTTACTGAGATATAATTGATATAACGTTGTGTAAGTTTAAAGTACACAATGTGATAATCTGATACACGTATAGATTGCAAAATTGTTACCATCATGACTTTAGCTAACACATCCTTCTCCTCATAGAATTACCATTTATCATTTTTGCTGCTTGGTGAGGACATTTAAGATATACTCCTTTAGTACTTTCAATGATTCAATATAGTACTGCTAATTATGGTCGCCATCATGTACATTAAGTCCCCAGAACTTATTCCTCTTAAAATTGGAAGTGTGCACTCTTTGACCAACATCTCATTTTCCCATACCGCAGCCCGGCCAATCACCAATCTGCTCTCTGTTTCTATGAGTTTGGCTTGGCTTTTTTAGATTCCTTATGTAAGTGAGCTCATATAGTATTTATCTTTTTCTATCTGACATTTCACTTAGCATAACACCCTCAAGGACTATGTTTATTATCCTAAATGACAGGATTTCCTTCTTTAAAAGAAAATTTAACGTTTATTCATTTTTTGAGAGACAGAGAGTGACAGAGCATGAGTGGGAAAGGGGCAGAGAGAGGGAGACACAGAATCTGAAGCAGGCTTCAGGCTCTGAGCTGTCAGCACAGAGCCCGCCGCAGGGCTCGAACTCACAAACCATGAGATCATGACCTGAGAAGAAGTCAGAAGCTTAACCAACTGAGCCACCCAGGTGTCCCATCCAAGCACTTTTTCATGTAATTATTGACCCATTTATGTATTTTCTTTGGAAAAATGTTTTTTTAAGATCTTTGCCCATTTTCTAATGGGATTGTATAGTAGTTTTATTTTTTTTGTTTTGTTTTAATTTAATTTAATTTTATTTTATTATTGTGCTGTCTGAGCTCCTTATATATTTTGGATATTACCATTTATCAGTTCTAGATTTGCAAATGTTTTCTCTCATCTGAAGGTTGCCTTACTCTATTGATTATTTCTTTTACTGTTCAGAAGCTTTTTAGTTTGACGTAGTCCCAGTTGTTTATATTTTGTGTGGTTGCCAGGGCTTTTGTTATCAGATCTAAAAAAATATCAATGTCAAGGGTTTTTCCCCCCTATTTTTAAAGGAGTTTTATGATTATAGGCCTTACACTTAAGTCCTTCCTCCATTTTGAATTAATTTTTTTGGCTAGTGTAAGACAGGGATCCGATTTCATTCTTTTGCATTCAAATATCCAATTTTCCTGGTATTCATGAGTTTATTTCTGGGTTCTCAGTTTTATTCTATTAGTTTATAGGCTTGTTTTTCATGCCACTATCATATTGTTTTTGCTGACTTAGCTTTGTAATAGTTGAAGTCAGGACATGTGATGAACTTTTTTCTTACTCAATTACTTTTGTTATTCAGTGTCTTTAAGGTCTATATGAACATAAAGCTTGTTGGGGCTCCTGGGTGACTCAGTTGGTGAACATCCAAGTCTTCATATGGCTCAGATCATGATCTCACTGTGCTGGGATCGGTGCTTAGCATGGTGCCTAGTTGGGATTCTCTCTCTCCCTCTCCCCCATGCTCTCTTGTGCTGTCCTCTCTCGAAATAAATTAATTAATTAAAAAAATAAGTGTGAATGTAAGGCTTATTTTTTTTTTCCATTTCTGTCAAAAACGCCATTGGAATTTGAATCAATATTGCATTACACCTATAGATTGCTTTGGATTGTATGAATATTTTAACATTATTTTCTATTCTAATTAATGAACTTGGGGTATCTATTTATTTGTGTATTCTCCAATTCCTTTTATCAATGTCATCTATTTTTCAGTGTATAGGTCTATTACTTTCTTGGTTAAATTATTACTAGGAATTTTATTGTTTTTGATGCTATTGTAAATATGATTCTTTTATTTATTTATCCTTCAGGTAGTTCATTGTTAGTGTATAGAAACACAACTGATTGTTTATGTTGATATTATTCCTGAAACTTATCTGAATTTGTACATTGGTTCCAGGAGGTTTTTGGTAGTCTTTATTTAGGGTTTTCAATGTATAAAATCATGTCATTTGAAAACAGAGATGATTTTACTTCCTCCCTCCTGATTTAGATGCCTTTTATTTCTTTTTCTTGCCTAGGACTTGCCACACTATGTGGAATCATAGTGAGAGTGGGTGTTCTTGTCTTCTTCCTAATTTTAGAGGAAAAGCTTTCAATGTTTTACTGTTAAGTATGATGATAGTTGTGAATTTGTTATATATGGTCATAATTATGTTGAGGTTGTTTCTTCTATACCTAATTTGTGGAGACCTTTGATCATGAAGGGGTGTTGCTTTGTCAAGCACTTTTTCTTCATCTATTGAGATGATCACCTGAATATAATCCATTCTTTTAATGTGATCCATCATGTTTATTAATTTATGTATGTTAAAGTGCCCTTGTATCCCAGGTATAAATCCAATATGATCATGTTATATGAACCTTTTAATTGTACTGTTAAAATCAACGTGCCTAATTTTGTTGAAAATTTTAACATTGTATATTTAACAGGGATATTGTCCTTTGGTTTTTGTTTTGTTGTTGTTGTTGTTGTTGTTGTTGTTGTTGTTGTTTTTCTTTTACTTTTGTAGTGAACTTATTTGGATTTTGAATCAAACTGATGCTGACTTTGTAAAATTAGTTTTGGAATGTTTGTTCCTTTTCAATTTTTGGAAGAGTTTAGGAAGAACTGGTGTGAAATTTTCTTTAAATGTTTGTTAGTTTGTCCATGAACCCTCTAGCCCTGGGCTTTTCTTTGTTGAGAATTACTTGATTACTTGTTTTGAGTCTGTTCAGATTTTGTTTTTCATGATTCTGTCTTAGGAAGCTCTTTGTTTTAGAAAATTTTCCATTTCTTCTAGGTTTTCCAAATTGTCATATAATGGTTCATAGTAGTCTCTTATGATTCTGTGTATATCTGTGCTATTTTTTTCATTTATAATTTTTTGAATCTCTCTCATTTTTTTCTTTGTAAATCTAGTTAAAGTTTTTTCCATTTTAGCTTTTCAATAAACCAACTTTTTCTTTTGCAGATCATTTCTATTGATTTCCTATTCTTAACTTTGTATATTTCTGCTCTGATCTTTGTTATTTCCTTCCTTTTGCAAAATTGGGCTTCATGTTTTCTTCTTTTTTTAGTTCTTTGAGGAGTAATCTTCAGTTATTTGAGATCTTTCTGTTTTCTAATTGTAGGCATTTATCACCATGTACTTTCCCTTAGAATTGTTTTTGCTGCAACTCATTAGTTTGGGTATGATGTGTTTCTATTTTCATTTGTTTAAAGATACTTTTTGATTTTTTTATCATGATTCTTTTTTGCTTTCTCCTTTGACTCCTTTTTTGTTCAGGTGTGTGTTTAGTGATTTCCACATGTTTCAGTGTTTCAATTTTCCTTCTGTTCATTTCGAGTTTCATACAGTTTTGATCTGAAAAGATAACTGGTATGATTTCAACCTTTTTAAATGTACTAAGACTTCTTTTGTGGCTACCCTGCGATACAACATGGAGAACATAAAATATGTGTTTGAGAAGAATGTGTATTCTGCTGCTATTGGATAAAAGTTTCTGTATATACGTCTGTTAGGTTTATTTGCTCTGAAGTTCTTATATGATATTTCCTTATTTATTTTCTTTCTGGGTGATCTATCTATGATTGAAAGTTAAGCATTGAAGTCTCCTACTATTATGGTCTATTTCTTCCCTCAGATTTGTTTGTTTTTGCTTAATATGTTTTAGTGCTCTGATATAGGGTGTACATATATTTACAGTTGTTATATTCTCTTGATAAATTTACCCCTTGATCATTATACAGTGGCATTATTTGCCTCATATTACAGTTTTTGAGTTAAATTCTGTTTTTTTTTCTGATACATATATAGCTACCCCTGCTCTCTTTCTCTTTTTTGGTAAATTTTCCATTGGCATTAAATATCCTTTTCCTTACTTTCACTTTCTCTCTACCTTTGTTCCTAAAGTTGAAGTGCATCTCTTGTTGGAAGCAATGGTTGGGCCATGTTTTTCTAATCCATTCAAGTATCCTATGCTTTTTGATTGGATAATTTAATCAATTTACACTTAAATTAACTATTGATAAGTAAGGACTTACTAATTTCATCTAATAATTATTTCTACCTTTTTCTAGTTTCTTTGTTCCTTTCTTTTTTTGAAGTCTTTCTTTGTGAATTAATGATTTTCTCTCTACCAGTATGTTTTGATTCTTTTGTTTTTATCCTATGTGTATCAACTGTTGGTTTTGTATTGTGATTACCCTGAGTCTTACATAAAACATCTTATAAATATAGTAGTCTATTCTGACCTGATAGTAACTTAACTTCAATCACATATGTAGTCTCTACCATTTTATCCCCTCCATGTTTTATGATTTGGTATCACAATTTATAATTTTTATATTGTGTATTCAATAACAAGTTGTAGCTGTAGGTCTTTTTAATAGTTCTGTCACTTAACCTTTATAATAGAGTTAGTGGTTTGCCCAACACTGCATTACAGTATTAGAGTATTCTGAATTTGACTATATATTTACCTTTATTGATTGATTTAATATTTTCAGCTTTTATGTTATTAATTGGCATCCTTTCAGTTCAGCTTAAAGAACTTTCAGCATTTTTTATAGGGCAGGTTTAGTAGTGATGGACTTAGCTTTTTTGTGTCTGGGAAAGTTTTTATTTCTCCTTTATTTCTGGAAAATGACTTTGCCAGACAAAGTATTCCTAGTTGGCAGTTTTTTGTTTTTGTTTTTTCACAATATTGAATATATCATTCATTCCCCCCCTGACCTGTAAAGTTTCTGCTGAGAAATCACCTAATAGCCCTTATAAGTGACAAGCTTCTTTACTCTTGCTGCTTTTGAGATTCTTTCTTTGCCTTTCGTCATTTACATTTTTATTATATTGTTTCTTGGAGAAAATCTATGGGTCTAATTTGTTTGGGGACCTGTGAGATTTATGAAGTTGGATAACCACATCTATACTCATATTTGGGAAGTTATTAAATAAGGTTTCTGGCTATTTTTCCTCTTTCTTTTTCTGGGATTCGAATAGTGTGTAAATTCTTTCTCCAAATGGCATTCTGTAAGTCACATAGGCTTTCTTCATTCCTTTTTATTCTGTGTTTTTCTTTTATTTTTTCCTCTAACTGGTTAATTTCAAATGATCAGACTTCAAGTTCACTGATTCTGTCTTCTGCTTGATCCAGTCACATATTGAAGATTTCTCCTGAATTATTCAATTCAATCATTATTCTTCAGCTGCAAAATTTTGTTTGCTTCTTCAGTGTTTTCTCTTTGTTGACATCTCATTTTGTTCTTGCGTTGTTTTCCCGATTTCATTATGTACATATTTTTATCTGTGTTTTCTGGTTGTTCTGTGATTATCTTTAGAATAATTATTTTGAATTAGTCATCAGGCAATTCATATGTCATCACTTCTTTGTGTTTAGGTATAGGGAGTTTACTGTTTCCTTTGGCGGTGTTACTTTCCACTGGTTCTTCATGATCTCTGCAGCCTTGTGTAAGCATCTGTGCCTTTGCCGATGCAGTCATCTGTTCCACTTCATGAACTGATTTTAGTAAGGAAAGATCTTTGTCTGTGGGTGGGACATGCTAGAAAGTGTTGTGATTCCAATTGTAGTGGTGTTGGGTACCACGTGTATGGGCCTGTGTTAGCTGTGGGTACAGGGCCTTGATGTCTCATTGGCTCAGGCTGCTGGAGTCCATGACATCAACTGTATGATTCTTGGTAAGAGCTGTGGCGGATCTGTGGTAGCAGCAAAGGCCACAGATGGCTTCAGTTGCACCTCCTGCTCCAGTGACTGGGGGCCAGGGCAGGCAGCGGTGGTAGACAGATCATGCAAGATAATGCTTGACTGCAGGAGCTGGCTTTACGTGCGTATGTAGTGTCAGGGGCTAGCTGCAGACACAGTCTAACAGTGAGAGCTGGGACAGCCAAGACCAACCGTGGGTGCATTAGCAGCTGTAGAGTTCCTGGATGTTGGTGTGCACTCCTGTGGCTTCCGGGGCCAGCCACCAGCACACACACATCAATGGAGGCTGGTGGTGGGAGTCACGTGATGGTGTTTATACTACTGACACATTCAAAGCTAATGGAACCATCCAACTAAAACCTGGTGTATTTTTCTGAATGTAGGGTGTATCTCAGTAAACAATAGAAAAAAATGATACAAGGCTCTCATGCTCAGAGCCTCTATTGTGGCCCAGCTACTCCTTCTTCCAAGGTTCTTGAGGGAGACTGCTTATTTACCAACTAGCATTTATTAGAAATGAATAAGTTTTCCAAGGGAATTGATATTAATATATGCTGAGATATTATAATAGAATTTGCATAAACTTTGGGGTTCCCAAAATGACCTACCTAATAATTGCATGTGTTACACTTGAACCTAGGAAAAAAAGCTCAACATCATTCCCTTCTTAAGATGCCTTAATATCTATGCAAATTATTTATATTAATTACTATCTCATTTCTCTGTCCGCGCAGCTGCCATTTTCTTTTTTTTTTTTTAATTTTTTTAATGTTTATTTATTTTTGAGACAGAGAGAGACAGAGCATGAACGGGGGAGGGGCAGAGAGAGAGGGAGACACAGAATCTGAAACGGGCTCCAGGCTCTGAGCTGTCAGCACAGAGCCCGACGCGGGGCTGGAACTCACAGACCGTGAGATCATGACCTGAGCCGAAGTCGGACACTTAACCGACTGAGCCACCCAGGTGCCCCAGCAGCTGCCATTTTCAAACACACTAGTTCACAAAATACTCATCTTGCAATTTCATGACCTGGTTTTTAGTCACTACTAAATGATGCTTCATATTTGTGTTGGTCTGATCTGTGTGTATGGCTTTTTTAACTGTAGACTAAGCTAGTAACAGGGCAGGGTGTAAGTAGAATATCTTTTTCTTTTTTTGGTTTATTTTAGAGAGAGAGAGAAAGTGCGAGTGGGAGAGGAGCAGAGGGAGAGAGAATCTTCAGTAGGCTCCATGTTGAGCATGGGGCCCAACACAGGGCTCTATCCCACAATCCTGAGATCATATATATATATATATATATATATATATACACAAATATATATACAAATATATATATATTTGTAGGTATATGAGTGTATATATATGTATGTGTATGTATATGCATGTATGTGTGTGTGTATTTAAAACTGCCTTGTTTTCTTGGAGGAATAAAAACTAAACAATGTATTTAATTATTTGTGCAGATAGGAAAATTAACTCTCATTTCTATTGCATTTTATTACACACACATGTCTCCCCACTCATCTGCTTCCCTAATGCCCATATCTCAACCAGGCTTTTACAAATTTGAGATGTGTTACTGTGATTTCTCAGCCAGCCCTGCAGTACTGAGTAGTCTATTCAACTTTGTTGCATATCCGTTGTTCTCTTTGGATATAAGTGTTTTTTTCTTTTCTTTCTCTATTTTCTGCAATTTTGGAAATAGATTTTCAGTGCTCCTGACTCCTTAAAATGCTTTTGTCAGAATGCCATTTTTCACTTTGACTTAAAAGCTCTTCTGATCTGAAAATGTGAAGCCAAGAATCATAAAATATACACCAAACACAGTCCATATAATCACACACATACACACGTTAAAAAGTGAAATTATTTTCTATGCCACCTTAATGTCTCAAAACCAAAAATTTTTCCAGACGCTAACACACTGATTTAGAAAACAAATTTACTTCTACTCACACTTTTGTGAACCAAGCCTCGAAATTAAGTAAGCATTGCTAAGAGTTACTCAAAATGGAGTCTAAAGGACATTGAGGAAGTAAGGCCTACACACCCATCCTGTTTCAATTCTCAGAACACTGTTAGCTTTTGACTTTCTCAGTTGCCAATGGATCTCATCCTGGAACACATCTTTCTACTTTGGGCTGAAATAGAAAGTAATACCTATTAGCAAAGGTATGCATTAGCTAAGTTAGCTAAATTAGCTATGTTAGCTATGTTAGCTAAGTCAAGCATGTATTAGTCAATTTAAAGTCTGCCAGAACTGATCATATTTTTTTTCAGAACAAGTTAGGTACCCTTGGGATTTTTGCCTTTATAAGCCTCCACTCCCCACTGCAATTCAGAGCACACTGATTCCCATCAGCTCTGTGTCTCCCGGACTGAACGCCTTTGAGTACAGATAAATGCTTTGGTTGTTTTACAACCTCTTCTTGATTAACCCTTTCAAAAGGAAATAAGTAATGGCAGAAATAGAGTAATACTAAATCCACTAAAGTTTAACCATACTTGGGTTATTTAGGAAGTGTGTTATAGGGTTAAGAGGTAAAACAGTAAAACCTATGGAAACAAAACACAAGTTTACTATTTTTCTAATTTGTGGTATCTGATTTAAACTAAAGATTTTTGACCCTTCTAAAATTTTAGAGATGATACAAAAAGTTAAGAGAAATCACAGTATTTTTATTGATATGAGAGGCTGTAAAAATTAATACAAATGACTATTTTGTGTTGGGGCTAGCATATCTTCACACGTTTTTGCCATTTAAATGTGTTTCCTATAAAATTCCCATTCATTAAGAAAATAGTTTGTAACTGAGCTGATTATGTGAAATAATTTGTGACACTGCAAAAATTATAAGGATATGTGTTATCGAAATATTTTTTATTTCTAGAAATTTTGCTATTGAGATTTATATTTTTATAAATATGTATAGTCCATTTCTTTCTCAGTCTCCTATTTTAAGTGAAATGTTCTTAACACCGATTTTAACTTCCACATTTTTTATTTAATTAATTTTCACATGTTTTTATTCCTAATTTTTAAGTGAAATGGATTTTATGGTTTAACTAACATAGTAAAATCATCTTCCTCTCTCTGCTAATCTCTAACCCCCTTCTTCAAGAGTGATATATCTGACTTTGGCCGATCACCTTATATCTACCAATTATTCAACTCAACTAAATAAGTGTAGAGGTACCAAACTCTTAACCCATACTCCAATGGGAGCAATTTTATCAACTGGACTACAGTGTTTAACATTTTCTTTTGCCTTCAGTCTTGTGGATGCCTCTCATTTCCAAAGTTATTCATAAGGTCAGCACTCTTTTCCATCATTCCCTTTATAAATTTGTGGATAACATTGATTCTCTTGTGTTGCATTATGCATTTTGTACTGGAATTCCCTAACCTCTTAGATAACTTTATTTTAAATTTGCACATATTAAGTTTTACTCATTTTGTTGTATAGTTCTATGGGATTTGAGAAATGTATTTCATGTGTCTATCATAATCATACAAAATATTTTCACCACCCTAAATATTCCCTGTGTGCTATCAATTCTTCATCAAATTATCTTCCTAAGCCTGGCCAATGATTATTTCTTGAATCTTTATAGTTTTGTCTTGCAGAATTTCGTATATATGTATATGCTTATACAGCATATAGTCTTTATGAACTAACTACCTTCATGAAGAAATATGCATTTATTTATTTATTTATCTATTTATTTATTTATTTATATAAAATTTAGTGGCAAATTGGTTTCCATACAACACCCAGTGCCCTCCTCAATGCCCTCCTCAATGCCCATCATCCACCTACCCCTCCCTCCCACTCCCCATCAACCCTCAGTTTAAAACCTGATAAATATGCATTTAACTCTGTGTCTTTTCATGGTTTGAGAGCTCCTTTCATTTCAATGCTGAATAGTACTTCTTTATATGGAAGTACCACAGTTTCTTCATTCACCTCTTGAAGGCCATCTTTGTTGTTTCCATTTTTTGTGGGTATGTGTGATCATAAATAAATCTGCTGTGAACATTTGTGTGCAGGTTTTTAGGCAGACATATATTTCCAACCAATAGAATAAATATCTAGGAGCATAATTGTTGTATCATATGGTAATATGATGCATAGCTTTGTAGGAAACTGACGAATTGCTTTTCTAAGAGGTAATGTTGCATTTTGCACAGTCCATCAACAATGGATTGCAGCTTCTGTTGCTCTTCATTCTCAGCACAATTTTGTAATGTCAGTTTTGAGGATTTGAGCTATTCTAATATGTATGTAGTATATTTCATAATCGTTTCATTTACTAATTCCCTAATGTCAAATACCATTGTGTCAAATACTATTTGATATGCTTATGTGCCACCTGTATATCTTCTTTCTTTAGGTATCTGCTCAGATATTTTCCTATATTTATTGGGTGTATGTCTTCCTATCATTGGGTTTTAGGATTCCATTGGATACTTTAGATACCAGTCTTTTATCAGTTATACATTCTGGAAAGATTTTTCTCCCACACTATGGATTTTTCTTTTCATTCTCTTATCATTATCTTTAGTGGAGCAGAAATTTTTGTATTAATATAACCCAACTCATCAATTTCTTCACTCATGGGTCTTGGTTTGGTATCGTGTCTAATAACATGTTGCCAAACCTAAAGTCCCCTAAATTTTCTGTTATCTTCTAGAAGTTTTAAGTTTTGTATTTTACATTTAAGCCTCCAGTCCATTTTTCAGTTAATTTTTGTGAACAGTATAAGTTCTTTGTGTAAATTCATTGGTGTGAATATGGATGCCTGTATTTTTCCCAGAACCATTTGTTGAAAAAGCCTCTCCTTTCTTCATTGAATTATCCTTGCTTCTTTGTCTAAGATGAGTTAACGATATTTTTGCGAATCTGTTTCTGGACTTCGTATTCTATTCCCTTAATCTATGTGTTTCTTTCACTAATACAAGGTGGTCTTAATGACAGTAGCTTTATAGTAAATATTTAAGTCAAATAGTGTCAGTCCTTCAATTATTTTAATCAATACTGTGTTTGCTTTTTATGAGACTACATATAGAACCTGTACATACTTAGCTGGATTTCCTCCCTCCCTTCTTTCTTTTCTTTTCTTTTCTTTTCTTTTCTCTTCTTTCTTTCTTTTTCTTTCTTTCTTTCTTTCTTTCTTTCTTTCTTTCTTTCTTTCCCCTCTTTCTCTCTTTCTTTTTTTCATTTTTTTTGGTGCTGATTTAAATAGCATTGTGTTTTTAATTTTAAATTTAAAATTTTCATTATTAGTATACATGGAAGCAACTAGTTTTTATATGTTAACCTCTTACGTGCAACCTTGCTATAATTGTTTATTAGTTATAGGAGTTTTTTGTTGTTGCTGTTTCTTTCTCTATGAAAATTTTTATTTCTTTTTGACTTTTGAAGGGTAATTTTCCTGGATATAGAATTCTGGTTTTGCTTTATTTTACTTGTTCCAAACTATAAACATTTTTCTCTATTTTCTTGTTTGCATGGTTACTGACAAGAAGTCTTATGTAACTGTTCTTGTTCTTCTATAGGTATGGTATTTCTCCTTCACCTCATTCCTGTGTTTTTTTGTTTCTTTGTTTGTTTTGTTTTGTTTTGTTTTTGGCAATTTTCTGTTTAGCTTCGGTTTTCTGCAATTTGAATATGATAGGTCCAGGTGTAGATTCTTTAGTATTTGTCTTGCTTAGTATTCTCTGGACTTCCTGGATCTATGGCTGTTGTCTATCATTACTTTTACAAATTCGCAGGCAATGTTATTTTAAATATATCTTCTGTTTTTTTCTTATCCTTCTTGGATTCCCATTACATATATACCACATCTTTTGTAACTATCCCAGGTTTGGGCTATTTTGTTCTATTTTTATTTTCATTCTGTTTTCTCCCTTTCAGTTTGTGGCGTTTCTATTGACACATCCTTAAGCTTATTAATTTTTTTCCTTGCCTGTGTCCAGTTTACTGATGAGCTTACGAATAATGTTCTTCATTTTCATTAGTTTTATTTCTAATATTTCCATTTGATTTTTTCTCAGTTGCCCTTTCTCTGCTTACATTATTCATCTGATTTTGAGTGTTGCCTACTTTTTCCATTACAGTATTTAGCATATTAATCATGGTATTTCAATTTTCCTGTCTAATGATTCCAATGTCTGTATCACATCTGAGTCTGATCCTGATACCCATTTTGTCTCTTTCAGACTTGTTTCCTTGCTTTTAGATTGCCTTGTACTTTTTGTTTAGACACAGATATGATAAAATGAGAAGTTGAATCAAAGGTTAATAGGTATTTAGCATGAAGTTTTATAGGAATCTGGCTACAATCTGGGTTTAGTATTTGCTGTAGCTGTGAGTGCAAGAGACTTAATTTTCCTATAGTATCTTTTCAATCCCCCTCCTATTATTTTGGGTTTCCTTAACTCTTTCTTAAATAAAGTTTACCTTGTAGCACTTTTAGTTATAATCCACTATAATCATACATGTGCCCCACTGATATGATAGTAAGGTGTTGGGGGAAGGAAAGTGGTCAATAATTTTATGAGTAAGGCTCAGTCTTTTAGTGAGTCTGAGTCCTTCACCTGTGTCCTTCAGAAGTGATCCTTGATCTTCATTTCTCCCCACCTGTCGAGACAGGAAAGCTGGGATGGGGGAGGGAGAGTTGGAAAATTGCCTTTCCTCAGATATATAAGCTCTGATAAAGTACTTTCTTTTGTAAAGCAGGCCGTTGTTATGGAAAACACTTCAGACATTTTTAATGGTGATTTTTTCCTTTTCCCTAACAAGAGATAAAAGATTTTTCTCAGAACTTCAATATAAGAATCTGAAGTAACTATGGAAATGAGAGGAATTTGCTAAGACTGGATTTCTAGAATATTTTACTCTCAAGCTAGTCTACACTCAGCCTCCAGTAATTCATTATGGCTCCAGTGGCTTCTGCTTGAGGTAAATGAATCTCAGTTGTCTTTCTCTTCAGATTTTGAAATATGATCCATTCTCTGATAAATCTAATAAAAGTCCTTCTTTCTCAGGAGACTCCCACCCTTTTTTTTTGGCTTTGAGTAAGTCAGCAATATCTTGCAGACTCTTTACCTGTCAGAATTCAGTAATTACTGATATTGATTTTGCATCTTGCAAAATGTTACATTCTCACAGTAACATTAATAACTGATCTTTAAATTAATTTGAAGTTCCTTTATGTATGATCATATAAATTGTGAATGATGGTGAGTAAAATTAGCGATTGCATTAGCTTTCTATTGCTACTAGAACAGATTATCACAAATTTAGTGGCTTAAAAAGCAAAAATTTATTATCCTATTTTTCTGTAGGTCAAAGGTCAAGTGCAGACTTCACTGGGTTGAAATGAAGACTTTGGAACATTATGTTCCCTTCTGGGATCTCTAGGGAGAGAATCCATATCTACATTGGGCTATTGATAGAATTCAGTCTCTTGTGGTTGTATAAATGGTTTCCATTTTCTTACAGGCTATTGAACGAGAGCTGTTTTCAGCTCCTAGAGGCTTCTAAATTCCTTGTCTAAGGCTGCCTTCTTCCACATTTAAAGCCAGGAAGGATAGGTCCAGTTCTCCTGTCGATTTCTGACTCATTCTGTCTTTTTGTTTTAAGGAATCATTACTGATTACTTTGGGTTTACCCATATACTCCAGAATAATCTCCCCATCTCAAAATCCTCAAACTTAATCAACCCTTTTGTCATATAAATTTTTTTAAATGTTTATTTTATTTTTGACATAGAGAGACAGAGCACAAGTTGGGGGGGGGCAGGCAGAGAGAGAAGGAAACACAGAATCCAAAGCAGGTTCCAGTTTCCGAGCTGTCAGCACAGAGCCTGACGCGGGGCTCGAGCTCACAGACTACGAGATCATGACCTGAGCGAAGTTAGAAGCTCAACCGACTGAGCCACCCAGGGGCCCCAATCCTTTTGCCATGTAAAGTAAAATATTCACAGGTTCACATAATCAGTACGTGGAAATCTTTGGAGGCACATTATTCTGCCTACCACAGTGATTATGGTCATTCTTCTTTTACTGCAAGTATCAAAGGAAATGGTTTCTGTTGTTGCTTTTTCTAATATTTTTTAAATGCTCTTTTTAATATTGAATAAGTCTTTCAATTCCTGTTTGCTATATATTATTTTATCACAAATGAATGCTTACTTATGTGGCATAGTATTTTCGGTATTTATTGAGAAAACTAAGGTAGTTTTCTATTAATCTGTCATTATGATGAATGTTCTTGAATGTTTTTCTAATATGAGAATAGTGTATTATATTTTTATACACAGTGCACTCTTCTTCTAAATATGTATTTATTTATTCTGAGAGAGAGTGTGTGTGAGCAGAGGAGAGGCAGAGAGAGAGGGAGAGAGAGAATCGCAAACAGGCTCCACACTCAGCACAGAGCATGAGGTGGGGCTCAATCCCTCAACCATGACATTATGAATTGAGCTAAAATCAAGTGGGATGCTTAACCAACTGAGCCATCCAGGCACCCCTATACAGAGTGTACTTTTAAGGAGTTAAGAGTACAACTATTTATATTAGCTTTTTTTTTAATTCCTTTTCTTTTTCTTTTTTCAAATTTTTATTTAAATTACAGTTCATTAGCATACACTGTAATATTAGTTTCAGGTGTAAAATTTAGTGATTCATCACTCACATACAACACCCAGTGCTCATCACAAGCGCCCTCCTTAGTACCTGTCATCCATCTAGCCCATCCCCCACCCACCTCTTTTCCAGCAACCTTCAGTTTATTCTCTATCCTAAAAGGCCTGTTTCATGGTTTGCCTCTCTCTTTGTCCCTCCATGTTCAATGGTTTTGTTTCTTAAATTCTTCAAAATAGTTTCAACATGTTTTGCAACTACCAGCAATTTCTGTGCACTCTCGTTACTTCACATTCTCTCAAAAAATTAGCATTGCCAATCTTTTTGATTTTAGACATCTTAGTGAGTGCTGTTTTATTTTACCTTAACCAACTGATGGAATGTGAACTGGTTTTCACATTAGAAAATTTGCTCTTTTCAGGGCACCTGGGTGCCTCAGTCGGTTAAGTGTCCGACTTCGGCTCAGGTCATGATCTCGTGGTTTGTGAGTTCGAGCCCCCACATCGGGCTCTGTGCTGACACCTCAGAGCCTGGAGCCTGTTTTGGATTCTGTGTCTCCTTCTCTCTCTGTTCTTCCCTTGCTCACGCTCTGTCTCTCTCTCAAGGATGAATAAAGATTAAAAAAAAAATTAAAAAAAAAAAGAAAATTTGCTCTTTTCAAGTAAAATGTATTTTTAAAAATGTCTCCATTTTTATTGAGTTGTCTTTTTTTTTAAGTTGTAAATGTTGTCTATAAATTTTTCCTAGGATGACGTTTGCTGTTTATTTTCTTAGCAGTATTTTCTGAGTTAAAGTTTCTATTTTTGGTAAAGCCCGGTTCACCATGTTTTTTCTTGTATGGCAAGGTTTATACTTTTTGCATGCACTTTAAGAAATCTTTCCCTACTGCAAGGAAATAATGCAAGCCAACACTTGGTATTACTGTCTTTTTTTTTATTAGAGCCATTCCAGTGGGAGTGTAGTGATACCTTATTTTGATTTTTATCTGTATTTTTCTGCTAATTAATTATATTAGACTTTTTATATGTTAATTAAACACTTTTATGTCTTCCCTGGTGATCTATATATTCAAATCTTTGTCTATTTTTGATTGGGTTATTATGCTGCTTAACATTGAGGTTTAAGAGTTCTGTGTATTTGTTGTAAAAAAGCTCTTTATCTTCTAAAATGTGTGTTGTAAATATTTCTCTCTAGTCTGTTACTTGTTTTTATATTTAATAATATCTTTATGTAGGAAACTATTCTACTTCTTTGGTTAGGTTTATTCCTAGGCATCTTATGTTTTTTGTTGTAATTTTAAATGGGATTGATTCCTTGATTTCTCTTCCTGTTGCTTCATTATAGGTGTATAGAAATGCAACCCATTTCTGTATGTCGATTTTATATACTGTGACTTTGCTGAATTCTTCTAAAAGCAGTTCTAGAAATTTTTTGTTTTGATGCACCTGGATGCAAAAATTCTCAGCAAGATACTAGCAAAGTTTTCCATGTACAGTAGTACCATGTCATCTGTGAAGAGTGAAAGTTTGACTTCTTCCTTGCCTATTTGTATGTGTTTTATTTCTTTTTGTTGTCCGATTGCTGAGGCTAGGACCTCCAGTACTAAGCTGACCAATAGTGAGAGTGGACATCCTTGTCATGTTCTTTCTTTTAAGTGGCAAGCTGTCAGTTTTTTCCCATTGAGTATAAAGTTAGCTATGGGTCTTTCATATATGGCTTTTATGATATCAAGTTATGTTCCTTCTATCCCTACTTTCCTGAGGGTTTTTATAAAGAAAGGATGCTGTATTTTGTCAAATGTTTTCTCTGCATCTATTGAAAGGATCATACGGTTCTTATCCTTTCTTTTATTAATGAGGAGTATCACGTTGATTGATTTGTGAATATTGAACCAGGTCTGCAGCCCAGAAATAAATCCCACTTGATCATGGTGAGTAATTCTATTAATATACTGTAGAATTCTCTTTGCTAGTATCTTGCTGAGAAGTTTTGCATCCAGGTACATCAGGGATATTGGCCTGTGATTCTCCTTTTTAGTGGGGTCTTTGTCTGGTTTTGGAATCAATGTAACACTGGCTGGGCTCTGAACTGACACACAAACTGTGAGATCACTACCTGAGCCGAAGCCAGACGCCCAACCAACCGACTGAGCCACCCAGATGCCCCCTTCTATAATTATTTCTATTTCTGTGGTCTTTGTTGTGATCTCTCCTCTTTCATTCATGATTTTGTTTCATTGGGTCCTCTCTTCTTTTTGTTAAGTCTCATTGGGAGTTTTTCAATTTTGTTTATTCTTTCAAAGAACCAGCGTCTAGTTTCTCTGGTCTGTTCTGTTTCTTGTTTGTTTGTTTGTTTCTATATCACTTACTTCTCCTCTAATCTTTATTATTTCCATTCCTCTGGCTTTTGGCTTTATTTACTGCTCCTTTTCAAGCTCCTTTAGAAAATTATAGAAAGCTTATGAAAGAAATTAAAGAAGACACAAAGAAATGGAAAAAACATCCCACGCTCGTGGATTGGAAAAACAAATATTGTTAAAATGTTGATACTACCCAAAGCAATCTACACACTCAATGCAATTCTTATAAAATTAACACCAACATTCTTCACAGAGCTAGAACAAACCATTCTAAAATTTGTGTGCAACCATACAAGATAAGAAATAGCCAAAGTAATGTTGAAAAAGAAACCAAAGTTGGAGGTATCACAATTCAGGGCTTCAGGTGTTACAAAGCTGTAATCCTCAAACAAGCATGGTACTGGCACTAAAACAGACATATAGATGAAAGGAACAAAAAGGAGAACTCAGAAATGGACTCACAAGCGTATGGCCGACTAATCTTCAACAAAGCAGGAAAGAATATCCAATGGAAAAAGATAGTTCCTTCAGCAAATGGTGTTGGAAAAACCAGACAGCGACATGCAGAAGAATGAACCTTCCATACATCACACACAAAAATAAATTCAAACTGGATGAAAGACCTAAATGTGAGACAGGAAACCATCAAAACCCTGGAATAGAACACAGGCTGCAACCTCTTTGTCCTCAGCCACAGCAACTTCTTACTAGACATGTCTCCAGAGGCAAGGGAAATAAAAGCAAAAATGAACTATTGGCACCTCATTAAGATAAAAAACTTTTGCATGGCGAAGGAAACAAACAATAAAACTAAAAAGCAGCCAACAGAATGGGAGAAGATATTTGCAAATGGCATATAAGGTAAAGGGTTAGTGTCCAAAATCTATAAAGAATTTGTCAAACTCAACACCCAAGAAACCAAATAATCCAGTGAAGAAATGGGCGAAAGACATGAATAGACACTTCTTCGAAGAAGACATCCGGATGGCCAACTGACACATGAAAAAATGCTCAACATGACTAATCCTCAGAAAAATACAAATCAAAACCATGATGAGATACCACCTCACATCTGTCAGAATGACTAAAATTAACAACTCAGGAAACATCGGCTATTGTTGAAGATACAGAGAAAGGGGAACCCTTTTGCACTGTCGGTGGACACACAAACTGGTGCAGCCACTCTGGAAAACAGTACAGAAGTTCCTCAAAAAATTAAAAGTAGAACTACTCTACCACCCTGCAATTCTACTACAAGTATCAAAAATGCTAAGACAAAGAGGCACATGCACCCCAATGTTTATAGCAGTGCTATCAACAATAACCAAATTATGGAAAAATCACAAATGTCCATTGACTAATGAGTGAGTAAGGAAAATGTGGTATATATACACAATGAATATTACTTGGAGATCGAAAAGATGAAATCTTGTTAGTTTGAACTATCCTGGATATCCTATGACCTAGACCTTAGGGAGTGGGAGGTAGAGGTTGGGGATGAGGCTTATGTTCCTGCTGCCTGCTCTTGTTGCAACAGCAACAATCATGAAACAGGAGGCAAAATGGACTGAATACAGCACTATATTGTGTTTTGAAGAAATTGATCTGTTTTTCTCTCCTGTGGTAAATTTTGAATTTTTTGACAAAATACTCGGATAGGAGAAGGCAAATGATAACAAGTTTTAATAATAATACTGAGGGGTGCCTGGGTGGCTCAGTCAGTTAAGCCTCCGACTTTGGCTCAGTTCATGATCTCACGGTTTGTGAGTTTGAGCCCAGCATCGGGCTCTGTGCTGACAGCTCAAAGCCTGGAGCCTGCTTCAGATTCTGTCTCTTTCTCTCTCTGCCCCTCCACCCTTGTGCTCTGTCTCTCAAAAACAAATAAATGTAAATGTAAAATAAAAAAGTTAAAAAAAATAATTGTACTGAGAACAGCTAACATTTATTGAACATTTCTCAGAGGAGAGGATTTTCTTTCCTCTTTGTGCTCCTTTTATACTCTCTTCACTCATCCTTGGTTTCATTACTTAGATCTTCTCAGAAGATAAGAGACATCAGGAAGTTTGTGACACTGATGTTACATGAACATTACTCAGAAAAATGTGATTGTTGCATTAATTCAGAGTAGGTGCAAAACAAGGCTTTCCACAAGAACAGAGTAGATGATTCACATTTGTACTTACTTTTACCGAAAAAAGTCCCACTTGTCTTGGATGAATGTCTCTATTACATAATGACAGAATCCAATGACAACAATATATCTCTTTTCCTTCCTGTACTAGAGAAAGGGGAATAGTATGAGGCAATGCCAGAAAGTATCTAGCTCCCTCCTATTTGATGCAGCAATTTCCTCTGCAATCAGTTGCTTCTTAAAGTTAACTATGATTATTTATTTTCCCTTCTTTATATTGTTAAATGCTGAAAAAACACCTCTATCTGAGTTCCCAAGAACAAACAAACAAGCAAAAAAACCAAAACCAAAACGAACAAACAAAAAAACAAAAAAGAAAAATGCCTTTCTTCCTTGCATCTTCTCTTTGAAGCCAGTAAGAGTGTTGCAAAAAAAGAAAACAATAAAAAGAATATGAGCTTTGGGCTCAGAGAAAAAGTACAGACTCAGTGGCTTAAAAATGAAGTTGATGGTTTTAGGTAAAAAAGCAAATCCCATGTGGCAGAACCACATGTGGCAAAACCTTCCCAAGGTAGATGTAAACTGTTTCTGGAGTTCTTCCACATGTTGATTTAAAAAGGGACTTCATCTATTTTCATTTTAATATAAAAAGGCACTTTTGTGTACCTAGCGGATCATTACAAGAAAGTAGGAAAGAAAACCTGACTCAGGGAAACATCTGAAGATAAAATATCTTTCTTCTTGATAGAAAAAATAACGTAAAAGAAAATGCATAAACTCATTACATTTGTGAAACTTATTCAGAGTGGGCGGGGGACACATAAGACAATGAATGATTAGCCTACTCTTTTAATGAGTTTATCTTTAAGATGCTTTCTGATTTACCACTTCCCTATTTCCAGAATATATTTTTTCAAGTTACAATCATGTAAAAAGGAAGCATCATTTATTTTTTAATGTTTATTTATTTTTGAGAGAGAGACAGAGTGCAAGCAGGAGAGGGACAGAGAGAGAATCTGAAGCAGGTTCCAGAGTCTGAGCTGTCAGCACAGAGCCCCACACTGGGCTCGAACTCACAAACCGCAAGATCGGTTTGTGAGTTCGGTTGAACTCAGCTGAAGTTGGACGCTTAACTAACTGAGCCACCTAGGTACTCCAAAAATGAAGCATCGTAAGCCATCCTGGAACACAAACAAGAAGTGGAAAGTTTTCTTCTCTACAACTGATTGGAGGCTTATATTTCAAGTGCTAATAACTACTTATGAAGATTTTCTTTAAATAAAGGTAAGGATATCCTTGGGGAATTTTCAAATACCATGATGAATTGTATTTGATTATGTGTTGTGATGGTTAATTTGATATGTCAAATTGATTGGGCCACAGTGGGCCAAGACTTTTGCTCAAACATTTGGATGTCACTGTGAGGGTGTTTCTGGATGAGATTAACGTTTTGATTCAGCCGACTGAGTTAAGGACATTGCCCTTCCCCACGTCAGTGATCCTCATCTGATCAACCGAAGACCTGAATAGAACAAAAAAGCTGACTTAGGAAGGGACTCCTCCCGCCTGACTTAGTGGAATTGCAAATCTGGTCCTTTCCAGCCTTTGGATTTGGACTAAAGCACTGACTCTTCTCTTGTTGGATCTCCAGCTTGTCAACTTTCGTACAGAAACCCACACCATCAGCTATCCTGTTTCCCCAGCTTGGTAACTGAAAATCTGGGTATTTCTCAGCTTCCATATTCATGTGAAGCAACTCATAATTATATATGTATACATATATATACATATGTGTATACACGTATACACACATATATATACATATACACACATATATGCACATATGTATATACTATATGAACTATAAATATAACTTACTTTGTTATTAATTACATATAATATAATATAATATAATAAATAATATTATATTATGTAACTTATAATACAATAATTATAAATATAATTATTTTATATAATAATATACTATAATATAATATATATTTTATATTATAATAAAATATATTTATTTTATTTCTATAATTTATATATAATTAATATATTAATTTAGTATATTTATAAATATAATATAAACATATAATTTATATAAAATATATAGTCTATTGCAATATAATTAATAAATATAATTATACATTATAATGTTATTAATAAATATAATATGGATACATAATATTGGTATATATGTCATTCATGTGTAATTTATATAATATATATTTGTATATAAATTTATATATATTTTTATATATAGACGCTGACTAATACATGCGTGGATTCACTTAAAATGAAATAAATTTATTTAAGTGCATACAGATATTTAGTTAGACACGTTCATATATAGTGTTCTATGCATACTGTAATAAATATTCAAATTAGATTATGTATCATGTGTAGAGCACAAAGCAATAGAGAAAAGAAGAGGCATTAACCGGTGATGACTAAAAAGTCATCAGAAATTACAGGGAAAAGTAGATAAGGAGCATACATTTTAGAAAGTCACAATTCTGGATTCCATTAGTGATTTAAAATTTAGTAATAATCCAATCTGCTATATGTTGCAGGAAGGATGGGTAGCGTATACAGAGTATTCATTCCTTTCAATTTTGTACCAAAGTAGGATATTAAAGGAATTCAAGCTGCTGGATGGTGCCAGCATTGGGAAACTGAGCAGTGAGAGCGTCTTGGACCGTCAAGGTCAGTAATCATTTTCCATTAGTGGTAAGACCCAGGTGGAAACCCACAAAAAAAATAAGGGAAGCACAAGAATAACAAGACTGCAAGGCCTCACCATCACTCACGGACTAAGGCTTTGTTACAACAGGAAACCAAGTTGACCAGAAAGGTTTTCGTAATTTAATTGTGCTACCTCATAAGAAGGCCCTTCCTGAAACCTGGAGTTCACATTTGACTGGGAGCATATTCAAAAAGTCACAGATCACCAGAGCCCTGGTGTGGCTAATTCCAGGTTGTGATTTGGCTGTTAATTATCACCTTTTCCATGAAGAAATCTTCTTTCCTTCTAGTTAGAATTGATTATGTCTTCTTATTTTTGTTAAAAATATTTTCAATTACTTATTTTATTCTTATTTAAGATATACATCACTTAAAATCCATAGGTATGGATGTTATACTATAGAGTATGTGATATCAGTATGCATGAATTCCACTCCATTTCTCATGACTCTGTCTCTGGAAATTTTATTTTATTTTGTACTTGCTTTCCTACCCTTTGCTATAAGTCACAAATAATAAAAGTTACTATATATATATATATATATAAGCATAGGTTGCTGAGGAAAGATGGGGATAGGGTATGTGAATATTTATCACAAGACGTTCTACATGTTTTGCAACACGTGCATGTAGTTTTATTTATAAAAATACAAAAATATAAAAATACATAATACATAAATAATTATGCCAATTTCACTACTTTGGAGGTTCCATGATCACTTTCTTTTATTATTTATTTATTTATTTTTGTTTGTTTAGATAACTTACTTTGAGAGAAAGAGACAAAGACAGAGAGAGAGAGAGAGAGGGGAAGGGGCAGAAAAAGAGAGAGCCCCAAACAGGCTCCATGCTATCAAGTGAAAGGCCCAATGCGGGGCGCTAACCCACAAACCATGAGATGGTGACCTGAGCCGAAATCTAGAGTCCCAAGCTTAACTGACAGAGCCACCCAGGCACCCCATGATCACTTTTTGTGTGTGTGTGTGGAAAAGAGAGAGAGAGAGGGAATGGGAAAGGAGCAGAGGGAGAGATTCTTAAGCAGGCTCTACACTCAGCATTGAGACTGACCAGACCAAGGCTCAATTTCATGACTGTGAGATCAGGACCTTGAGCTGAAATCAAGAGTCAGACGCTTAACCGACTGAGCCAGGCGTCCCTCCTCATGTGCCTTTTAAAAATAATTTCCTACATAACTACAACAGCATTATACCTCTGCCATTGCAATTAAATTCTGTTATCACCAAATATAAAGTTCATGTTCAAATCTTCTCAATTACTGTCTTTTTTATTTTGAAATTCAGGGTCCAGTAAGGCGTATATATTGTATATGAATACTCGTCATAATCCTTCTCTTAGTATTGGCTCTTATAAGGTATCAAATAGCCATTATTTTGTGTAATTGATCATATTCTGAATTTACCACGGTGTTTATTCATAATCACTTCACATTCAAGATTTTTTGTCCAGGAAGCTATACAGATGATAGAGTACTCTTTTTGCTTTGTATCAGGAAGCATATAATTTGAAAAAGTCCCGAAACTGTGATGTTAAATTTGATAAGATGGTTAGTTTGGTAAACATCAAACATCTCTGTTTTAAAAGTATGTTGTGTCTTTATCATACAATTTGGAAGCAATTTGTGAGTTGACATTTGAGACAATGTAATGTTTTATTCCCTATTTTCACCAATGGTTTTGCATATATGATGATTCTCACCAAAGTATTCCTTCAGTGGTCGAAAAATGAGAGTTTTCTTATTATTTTTCCTCTTTTTCATAACATTAGGAGTCTTTGAGAACCTCTTTGCTTTCTGGTAAAACAAGGTGCTTTAAGCTGCCACTGTATTTTTCTTAACGCAGACTCAAGCTACTTTTGTAATGGTTCAGTGACTTTTAGAAGGGAATGGTATTTAGAAAAAATATCTTTGCTAAATGATTATTCTAGGATGTTTCATTAGGAAAAAAATATGTATTTAGGGCACTTGGGTAGCTGAGCAGGTAAGCATCCAACTTCTGCTCAGGTCATGATCTCACCGTTCGCGTGTTTGAGCCCCACGTCAGGCTCCATGCTGACAGCTCAGAACCTGGACCCTGCTTTGGATTCTGTGTCTCCCTCTCTCTCTGCCCCTCCCATGCTCGTGCTCTGTCTCTCCCAAAAATAAATAAGCATTAAAAAAATTTAAAAAAGAAAAATATATATTTATATTTATACTTATAAATATTTCAGTTCATGTTGACATTTGCAATTCAGATTTATCATTGAAAGATAGAGGTTCTTCCTTTCTTCACATTTTAAAATTATTTGTAATAATTTTCTCTTACAAAGGAAATCCTGTTCCTACTAATATTAATATATTCACTTACTTATTTTACATTCTGATGCTCATAAAATAATTTCAGAATTACAATACAGTATTCTAAAAATAAATCAACTAATTAAAGTTTAAGATTTCTTTGTAATTATGTTTGCCCTTGGAGTATATCCCTCTAAGGATATGAAATCATTCTGCTATTTTAAAAATTTAGTCGAAAGGATGTTTTCACCTCAGAGATGTAGAGAGAGCAAGCAAAAGCATTGCCCTCACCTTAGAATGAGTAGAAAAAGCTGGACAAAATGCAAATCAAGTCCCTTTCTGGGATCCATCAGAAAACCGAAGTTGAAGGGTAAACAACTAACATGAAATCTGGGGAGAGGCAGGCACCTGTAGGGAGATATCAGGCCCAAGGACTTGTTTGTTGGGGCAGATGCTGCCAGAATTACTAAATTAATAAGAAGATTGAGCAGCACTTTTTAATGAATTGCTAAAGGCCCGTTATTGGCTGGCTGGAAACCTTAACTATAGATGATTCTGACTTTCTTGAGGTTTACCTCACAGGAGAGATCAGCAAAAATGTTGAGAAAGCCTCTCCCATGATGATGGCTGGGAGAGGATTATGGCCCCAAGGGATTATCCCTCTTTGATCTATGAAGCAGAAGCCTTAAGTTGCAGAGGAAAGAAACGGAAATGGTTTGGAATTTGGTGCAAACCCACTGCAATCAAGGGACGGGGACTAGGAAAATAAAAATGTGAATAACTCTACCCATGGGAGCTGCAGGAATATATGCTAAAACCAGCACTCCAACAGAAGGAGGAGAGGAACACACCGGAAGGCCACAGCCCCAAGCGTCTGCTTCATTCTAAGACGTGATCCAGGTCCCTAAGAATGCTTCCCTGTGCCAACCACCATGCAACAAGGCAATGGGAAGAAATATGATATAGATCAGAAACTCGGATTCATACAATGGAATGAAATGAAATGGAATGAACATATTGGTAAAGAGGTTAGTTCTCCAATCATATATGAAAACACTAAGTTCTTCTCTGTACCTAATAGCAGAGCTTCATATATGAGACACACAGATCTGAAAGGTGGTATAGATATATGCACAGTTATGTTGGAGATTTCTATACTCTTCCCTCTGTAATTGATAGGACAGCTAGGGAGAAATGCAGTTGGATATAGAGACCTAAACAAAACGGTTGGCAAAACTGACAGGTAGGAACACACTACAGATAACAGAACAAAAAATTTTCTTAACTGTACAAGGAGCCTTGACCCAATAGTCCACAATGTGCACCATAAAACAGATCTTAGCAGATTTTAAAGGAATTATATCATATTCATTAATTTTAAGTTCATAACAATATTAAAATAGAAATCATAACAGAAACATTTTTGGAAAATCCCCAAATAGCTGAAAGTTAAGTTACAGTACTTCAGAGTAACTCCTAGGTCAAAGGGAATGTGTAAGGAAATAAAATTTAGTTTGAACTGAATGAAAATAAAAATGCAACATATCAAGCTTCTTAAGCTTCAGGTAAAGAAGTGCTTAGAGGAAACATAATGGCACTAAACTGTCATGTAAAAAAGGACAATTTAAAATTAAAAAAAAAACTGAGCCTTTAATTTAATAAACAAGTGAGAGAAGAACAAATTAAACTCAGAAAAAGTAAACAATAAAGGCAAAAGCATAGGCAAATAAAACTCAAAACAAATCAATATGTAAAACCAGTGAAACAAAGATTTATTTCTTAATACAAGGTCCAGCATGGAAAATATAGTCAATGGTATTGTTGTAGCCCTGTGTGGTAATAGGTAGGTAGATGGTAGCTACGTATATGTTGAATACAGCATGACGTATAGAGTTGTTGAATCACTGTGCTGTATACCTGAAACTAATGTAACATTGTGTGTCAACTGTGCTAAAAAAAAAATCCAGTTATTTGAAAGAACCAATACAATGTATGAACTCCTACCAATATTAACCAAAAAGAAAGGTAAAGACACACATTTCAAATATCAGGAAGAAAAGAAGTGCTATCACTACTGACCCAACAGACATTCAAAGAATAAGAAGTGAATAGTAAAACAACTCTATATCCATAAATACTAAAGTAATTCTATGTCTGTAAGTTTCATGAAATGGAACTTAATGGTTCATACAATATTTGAAAATAACTCAAAGAAGGTTTTTCAAAAGGGAGAAATGTACCATATCTGTGGCACGGGAAACACAATATTATTAACTGGTGACTTATCTCCAATTTGATCTAGAGGATTAATAGATTCCTATTTAAATTCTTACAATTTGTGCATGTGTGTGTCTGTATGTGCATTTCAACAACATGTTCTAAAATATAATCAGGAAGGCAAATAAACTATAATAACCAAATAATTCTGTAAAGAAAAATAAATATAAATAAATATTTAGGACCCACACTATCCTTCCACAGTTCTTAATGTAAAGCAACCATTTTTAAGACTGTGGTCTTAATAAGCCCAGAAACCTACCCATGCAAATATGGTGAAACTTTATGAAAAAGGTACACAGATAGTGTAACAAAGATCCTATTTTTGACAACTAGAATAGAATAATCAAACATCTATAGGCAATGAGCTAATATAAATAAAACAAATATTATTGGCTTATATCTCACACCTGTGCAAAACTTAACTCATAAATGATCATAGACACATGCAGAATATAGCTATAAAAACTCTACATGAAATTATAAGAGATAGTTTTATGATCTTGAGTTTGACAATAAATTATCACACTAAAGGCATTATCCATAGAGAAAAAAAATGTAAGCTAGATTTATTAAACCAGGAGATTTACTGCTTAAAAGAAATTGCTACGATTGAAAAAGAAAAGCCACAGAATGAGAGGAGATATTCCAATGATATGCCAATTCCATATCTTCTCAAAGACATTATACAGAAAAGTTTTAATCCCTTAAGTTCCAATAGGAAAGTAAACAACACAATAATAAATACAGGATCAGAACAATTTACCAAAAACAATATTTATGTGGAATATAAGTATGTTAAATGATTCTCAGCATCATCTGTCATCAGAGAAATGCAAATTTAAACCATAATAAGATGCCATAGACATTTATTAAGATGGCATAAACAAAAGAAAATAAAGCAAATGACAACGACAACAAAACACTGACAATATCAAATGTTTATGAGAAGGCAAAGCAGAATAAACTCTCGTTCATTTCTGATTCCAGTGAAAAATGTCACTGTCAATTTAGAAAATGATTTGGCAATTGCTTATATATACACTTACCAGAGGGCTCAGTAATACCATCACTAAAGTGAACAAAAGTTCACCTGGTGTAAAACCATCACAAGTGAACCAAAAACCAGAGGTACACCAAAACCTATATGAAAATAGTTATAGTAGTCGTGATCAAAAACTGGAAACAGCCTAAGATCTCCTTCAACAACTGAACACATAAATAAACTGTGGTTCACCCAGGCAATGCAACATCACTTGCCAATAAAAAGGAACATACGGTTGATTTTTTTATTCATTCACATGGATAGATTGTGAATGCATTTTAAGGGGTGCCTGGGTGACTCAGTCTATTAAGCATCTGACTTCGGCTCAAATCATGATCTCGCTTTTCCTGGATTCAAGCCCCACATTGGGCTCTGTGCTGACAGCTCAGAGCCTGGAGACTGATATGGATTCCGTGTCTCCCTCTCGTTGCCCTTTCTTCACTTGTTCTCTCTCTCTCTCTAAACCTCTCTCTCTCTCTTAAAAATAAATAGATAACTTAAAAAAATAAATAAATGTATTTTGATAAGTGAGAGAGCAAGACTCAAATGCTGTTTACTGTGTGACTCCTTTTATCTCACATTCTGAAAAGGTAAAACCATCAACAACAGACGCAAAGATCAGTTGTCACCCAGGGTTGGGGCACTGGAAGGAGGCTGACCACAAGGAAGGGGGTCACATAAGGAAATTTTAGTACTGATGGAACCATTTTTTATACCATGGAGGAGGATACACGACTGTACTTTTCAAACCCATAGAACTGTATATCGAAAGGTGCAGAAAATGAATTCAGAAAATGTTTTTAAGTTTATTTATTTTGAGAGAGAAGGGGGGAAGGAGAGAGAGAGTACGTGAACAGGGGTGGGGCAGAGAAAGAGGGAGAGAGAGAATCCCAAGCAGGCACCGCACGGTCAGCACAGAGCCCCACGTGGGGCTCAAACTCATGAACTGTGAGATCATGACCTGAGTCGAAACCAAGAGGCAGTTGCTTAATCAACTGAGCCACCCAGATGTCCCATGCACGCAGAAAAATTTTAAAAATGAGCGTGCTGTGGAATCCCAGAATGTGATGTGAACTGTGACAAAAGGAATGCACTCTTTTGCAAATGTATGACTTAGGAAAAGTGTGTGCTGATTGTATTCTGTAAGGCTAACAACAACAACAACAAAAAAAAAGTACATGAACTCTCTGCTTAATTGATAGCTTTGTTTCTCTCTTGGGGATACGGATTAACGATTTTGGAAATGCTTTGCCTGTATGCTAGAATTGAACAAACAAGCAAATAGATTACAGAGAAAAAAAAAACAAAACAAAACAGGTTTCTTACCACATACAAAGAAGTTGTAAATGATCCTGGGGGAGGTTAGAATAAATACTGTGGTACTGGATTGGAGTTAGACACCAGTATACGCTCCGGTTTATATTGTACATACAGGTAGGGAAATAAATATACATGAGTGTCCACATGGGTTATGATACACACATATATTTCACGGCTCTCTCTGCTCAGGTAAACTAGAGACAAGGATACCACCGGTAACAATGAGTAACGCCTAGTGCGCAGATTTGGTTCTTAAACACTATTCAGCTTAAAAGGAACCTGATTCATTGGAGAAATGGTTGGCTGTAGAGACGGAGCATGGAAAAATAGGAGTCTGATGCATCCAGAAACTAAAGAATTAAAAAAAAAAAAAAAAGTTGGGGGAACATGTGAAAGGGACACAGAAGTCAGGCTAAAAATGGCCAAAATGGAAAAATTGAAGTCATAATATAAATAATGATAAACTTATGATCAAAATAAGAAAATAAGTACCAGGGAGTTCATACTGACCTAAATAAATGGTAGCGCAAACGAATAAATGAATGGGGAGAAAAGTCCAATTTACAGGCATAGAAGAAACGAGAGATACCGAAAATCGCCATGAGAACGTCAGTGTAATAACTGCCGGAGGCAAAATGCACTCATGAATGCGATAACCAGGGCGGTCGGAAACCTTTTGGAGAAAACTGTTGTTCGAGTGGAATCAAAATATCCCCTTGAATTATTTATGAATGAACGGGTTGCTTTTAAGCTATGTCCATAAATTGTTTGTCAACCCTCCCTCTGGGAGGTGGAGTTTAATTCTCTCCCCCTGAGTGGGGAAGGAACTTAGTATCTCACTTCTAACACGTAGCTTCTGGCAAAAGAAAACCAATCGTTTTTCAGCCGAGAAGCTTGGCACACACCGCCTTCACCGAGCGGGTCAATGCTCGTATCACCAGCCATGACTCATACTGATCTATGCCCCCTATTTGGTACACTGAGAAGGGTGTCTCACACTTGTGGAACTCTTTCCAAATCCCTACTCCCAGTTAAAACTTCAGACGAATCCTGATTGAGGAATCTTGTAAGAAATAGCCGAGTGTTGAGCGTGGAGTGTAAAGAGTAACTCCAATGGCATCATGGATTGGATTTTGACCCCAAAAGGAACATTAGCAGGAAAACCTAGGAAGTTGGGATAAACGCGTTAACAGTATTGTGCTACTGTTAATTTTGTGGTGTTTATACATCTACCATCATTATATAACACTAGGGAAAGTGAGGGACAATCAGTATTGTCTTTCCAACTTTTCAGGATCTAAAATTATTTTTTGGGGGGGGCTCCTGGGTGGCTCCGTGGGTTAAGCATCAGAGCCTGGAGCCTGCTTCGGATTCTGTGTCTCCCTCTCTCTCTCTCAACCCCTCCCCCACTCATGCTCGGTCTGTTTCTGCCCCTCCCCCATACACACACACACACACACACACACACACACATATACATACACGTATATATGTATATATATACATACACATATATATGTATATATATATACACACACACATACATATGTGTATATATACATATATGTGAATAAAATAAAATTATTTTTTAAGTTTATTTATTTTGAGAGAAAGAGAAGGAATGAGCAGGGGAGGAGGAAGAGAGAGAATACCAAGCAAGCTCTGCACTGTCAGTTCAGAGCTGGATTCAGGGCTTGATCCCATGAACCATAAGATCATGACCTGAGCGGAAGTTAGACACTTAACCAGCTGAGCCCCCCAGGCATCCCCTAAAATTATTTTAATTTGTATGTTTAAAATACCAGGGAGATAATTCTGTTGAACTACTTTTATAGTCTGTATTGTATTGTCAGTCTTACATATACAGATAACCATTTGTTTCTTTTTAACTGACGACTCATTTTTTTCATCTTCACAATTTAATTTTCTTTTTGAAGTTATAATTAATATCCTTCAACACTCAAAGCTATAAAGAGTAATATCAGACAAATCTTATGTCTCGTTCTCTTTTACCTTGTTTCTACCCATCCTCTTGATGTAAAGATTTTTATTAATTTACAGTTGATCCTTGAAGTACTACTGAAAAAAAAATACTATTTGCTTTTCTGGTGTTTATTTTGGTATTTAGAAATCTAATTTCACAGACTCATGTTTAATTTTATCCTGAAATCCTTATATTATAAAACAAAAGTTTCCTTTGACCGTCTCCTGATGGAAAAGGCCTCTTCTGTTATATTTCTCAGAATGGGTTAATAAATAGAATATTCCACAATTTTTTCCATGTTTGAAATTGTTTTTCTATAACCTGGATGATTTCAATGAATTTTCCTGAATATGATGCGTATGTTTAATTAACTTCCTTTCTTATTCATCTTTTCCCCCAATTTCTTCTTGTCTCTCTAATAGGCTCATCATAATGTGGCAAAGGGCAGAGCAATCACTTTCTCCCTGAAAATTATTGAACTGATTGTCTGCATTTCATTTTTGTTGTACTGAATCATGTACTATGGGATGGAGCTGTTACGTTATTACATGAAAGCATTAAGTTATGCAAGAGTTGTTATAGATGACTATTGTGAGGGTAGGCATTGTATCATGTGTCCGCCACTCTGCCTCATATGTTTGTTTCTTTTCCTTCTTCACCTCCATTTCTTCACATTCTTACTTTAAAAATATAGAAATATGCCTTTTGTGTCATTCTCAGTTTTACTTCCTACACTCCAGGGTTAGAAATTTATGTCACATGGCTTTTTTATGAATTATCATGCTCAGAATATGTTGTTTGATTAATCAGAGTTGCGTGTCTGATGAATATTTACCATGGGAGTCAAGCAAATGGACAATGACTCAGTTAATTCTTCAACAAATTACTAATTTAAAAAAAAAAAACAATGTGGTGGTGAAATCATTCACTTTGCTTTTTCTGTAGCATATGGATATCTTCCACAGACACCCAGTATACAGCATCTTACATTTCATTGGTAGCTGTCAAAAATGCCTAGATAATCCCTTAGTTGATGCATATTTATTCATCCAGTCCATGACAACTTTATTTTGATCTCTTAATATGTTCTAGACCCAAGAGGTACAGCAGTGAACAAGAAGAAGAAGAAGAAGAAGAAGAAGAAGAAGAAGAAGAAGAAGAAGAAGAAGAAAAGAAGAAGGAGAAGGAGAAGAAGGAGAAGAAGAAGAAAAAAGAACTATTACTCTATGTAGAGAAACGGCACATCTCAAGAATGGAGTCAGGTGAAGTTAGCATTGAGAAGAGATCATTTTAGAGGCACAGACTATGTATTAAGTTCCAATGCAGACTCTTATACACAAAAAAGTGCGGATGAGAAATCTCAGAAGGAAAGGACTGGGCTTCTGCAATCTGAATGTGTAAGGAAAGTAAATGCCATATATTATCATACCTTAAGAAGGGGTGTGGACACCATGAAGAATCTTTACATGCACTGATGCACTGATTGGACAATAAACAAATATCTAAGTACACACTCTTACATTTTTATTGCTAAACCAATGTACTTTACGTGGGTCCACTGGATCTAATCATATATATATATATATATATATATATATATATATATATATACACACACACACATATATAATATTATAATACATATACATATATATTCATAAAATTATGTGAATTGTAACAAGTTGCTAGAAAGTTATAAATACAGTGGGGAGAGGTCTCATGTACCCTTGACCCAATCTCCCCCAAAGGTTACATCTTGTATAAGTACAGTACAACTTCAAGTCCAGGAATTTCACTTTGGTATATTGTGTACACTTAATTCTATAGTTTTATTACATCTGTATATTCATGTAATCCCCCACCATACTTTGTAAAGATGCAGAACTATTTTATCACCAGAAATGTCTCCCTCATGCTATCTCTTTTTTCTTTAAGTTTATTTATTTATTTTGAAAGAGAGAGAGCAAGCACGAGTGGGGGAGGGTCAGAGAGAGAGGGTGAGAGAGAGAATCCCAAGCAGGCTCCACACTATCAACAAGGAGCCTGATGTGGGACTTGAACTCACAAACCATGAGATCGTGACCCGAGGCAAAACGAAGAGCTGGATGTTCAACTGACTGAGACACCCAGGCATCCCAACCTGTCTCTTTATTGTTATATGCACACCCCTCCCCAAACTATCCCATAGCTTCTGACAACCACTAATCTGTTTTCCATACTTATAATTTTGTTTTATTGGGGCTGTTATACAAAGTGAATCATGCAGTGTGTGACCATTTTGAGACTGGCTTTTTTCACTATTCACAATGTCCTTCTATGTTGATGGGTGCATTGGTAGTTCAGTCCATTTTACTTCTAGTTAGAATTCCATAGTATGGATGTACCATAATTGTTTAAGCATTCACTTATTGCTTCTAGCTTTGGCTCTTCCAAATAACCCTGCTATGAACATCCATGTATAGGTTTTTGTGTGGACATATGGATTCATTTCTCTGAGATAACTGCTCAGGAGTACAATTGTTAGATCATATGTGAAGCACACATTTAATTTTTTTAAAGAAACCACCAAACTTTTTCCAGAGTGGTTGTAATATTTCACATTTCCACCAGCAATGTATAAGAAATCCAGTGTCTCTGTACCCTTGCCAGCATTTTGTATAAACTGTTTTTAGTTTTAGCTGTTGTAATAGGTGTGCGGTGATATCTCATGGTATTAGATTTCCAGTTTTCCAATGGAGAGTGATGTTAAGCGATTATCAGTGTTCATTAATCATCTGTACATCATCCTAATGAAATGTCTCTTCATTTTCCCCCATTTTCTAGTTGGATTGTTTAAGTTTGAAATTTTGATAAAGCTAGATGAATATCCATTTTTTTCTTTAATGGATTGTGTTTTTAATGTCGTGTCTAAGAATGCTTCGCCAAACCTTGGGTTCACAATATTTTTCCTCTTTTTTTTTCTAAAAGAGTTATATATTTACACTTTTACCTTTAAATCTGAAATCCATTTTTGTATGAATTTGGGGACTTAGGTCAAGGTTTAATTTTTGCCTAAAGATAGACATGGTTCAAGCACAATTTGTTGAAATGACTTTTCACCTTTGTCAAAGTCTGTTGGCCATACTTGGGTGGAGTTATTTCTGAATTATCTATTCTACTCAATTAGATGTGTCTATCTAATTATGCATACTACACATGCTTGACTACTGAAACTATACAATCAGTCTTGAAATTGTTTAGAGTTATCCCATGTTATTCAATTTTTTTTAAGAATGTTGGCTTTACCAGTTCCTTTGACTTTGTATAGAAATTCTACACTGTTCTATACACACACACACATACACACATACACACACAGACACACACACAATCTTGCTCAGGTGTTAATAAGAATTGCATTAAACCTGTAGTATATCAATTTGCAGAAAATTGACATCTTTACTATGTTGAATCGTTCAATCCATGGTATGTCATCATTTATTAGATCTATTTTGAAGCATGATACGTCCCATCATTTAGACTTTATTTCCTTCACCAACATCTTATCATTTTCAGCATACAAGTACCATACATGATTTGTTGGATTTAAACTTCTTATCCTCCTTCTCCTTCTCCTTCTTCTTCTTTCCCTTCTTCCCCTTCTTCTTCTTCTTCTTCTTCTTCTTCTTGAATGGATGCAAGTGGTATTGCATTTTTATTTATCTTATTATTATTTTTTTGTTTTTTTGTTAGTTATAAAATGTAGCATCCAGTTGGTGGTTAGTAGTCAAACCAGTCCATATTAGTAGCTTTGAAGTGTGCACGTGCTTAAATAAAGGTGATAAGTACCAATCAAATTCTAACACTGATCTAAATAAATGTGGTTTTAGATATAATTCAATCCAAAAGGCTAATCAAATGATACTGCCATCATCAATAGTTAAACCAAAGGCATAATTTTCCAAATCACTTTTAGTTAAATGGAATAAATTCTAGCTTTTTAAAGTTTAAATCTACATAAAACTGAAAACAATCTAACAATTTTTCTACCTGAGATAAAAACGAATTTCTTTTTTTCTATCTATACATAATTCTTGGCATTGAGGTAAATCAGAATTTACATGATGTGCTTTGTCAAACTTTTCCAAAAAACTGTAAGCCCTGTTCAGAGAGAAATTCTCATGTTACACATACATATTTACATAATTTTTCTTCAAAGACTAATGACAAATGTGTGAGGTTAATAGGCACGTAATAGGACCAGGATACCACTAATAATGTGGGGAAAAAAAGCCATTCATTTACGCAACATGAAATGCGATCACAGAACCTATGTACACATATGAATCACCAAAAATTCAGAAACTCAGCTCACTTTGAGAAAATTCATTCTATTATTTGGAGCAGAGGTTGCCAAGTTGTGATGTATAACCAAAACATTGTGCATAAAAGCTCCAAGGCCAAGTATTAGCTTAAATTGGCAATAACTGCAACTTATGTTAAAAACTAAACCCAACTAAATGTTTACTGTGACCATGCAACTCTGCTTTGTGGCCTGCAGGCTTTACTGGGGAACGACCTCTTCTCTCTTGTCTCCCCTCTTTGGGCTCCTCTTGCCCCTAGCTTCTTTTTTCACGTCTTTGGCAATGCTTCCAAATCTTGAAAGCGAAAATAAACCCCAAACAAACAAACAAACAAAACAAGTAAACAACAACAAAAAACCTGCTAAAGAAAATGTGGAGGGTGAAAAATAATACTATATATGATGTGCAAAAACCAAGCTAAAGGTAGGAACTGAGGAAAAAAAAATACTGGAAGGAAGACTGAGCAGTAGTCTACCCTCAAGGGAAAAGAGAACATAAAAAATCGGGGGTCTGTACCCCTAGTCCTTCCTGCACATCATCTCCTGATTAGAAGACTGTGGGACGGAACATCAAACTCTGGAAAGGTAATGAGTTTGAAGGAGGAGCTGAAGAAGTGAATAACTGATAACAAAGTACAGCAGCACCTTTAGCTGTCCATGAGTTTCTTTTCTCAGGCTTCGCCAAGGTCAATATGAACATTGTTGATGTCAGCCTTCTCTGTGATCCCATGTATTTGTGGATCTGGAGCCTCAATCTCATTGCCCGTGTTCAGGGCCATGTTTTTTAGATTCCCTAGGATACTTGCCACTTGAGTCAGGTTCTCTTCCATTTCCTCTTCTCTGGCTTCATTATTAGTGCTGCATTTAATGTATCCACTGCTGGCTGCTGCAGTGGTTGCTTGTTGAGGCTGACTGTTTGTCCCTCGGCCTGGCTGCTTAGATACTACATTACTAGGAGATTTGTCTCTGCCATCCCCCCATGTTACTCTGTAGGTTACTTGGACTCAAAGTTCTTTGTCCAAGCAGTTCCAGCCACTCTACTCCTGCCTCAGCAGCTGGGACACCCCCAGACTCGACCAGGGGCTATGTCCTCCTAGCACCTGCATGCGCTCTGGTATTGCTTTTTTAAGTTTGGGTTCCATACGTTCATTGCCAGTATATAGAAATACAATTAATATTTGTAAATTTATCTTCTATCCTGGGGTTTTGCCGGACCCCATTATTAATACTTGATGGTTTTTTAAAAAATAAATTCCTTAGGGATTCTTGTATAGACCAGTTTCCCATGTTAGGTCACCACGGAGACCATCCTGGCTAGGAAGCAGAGAGACTTTGCATCACCGCTCCCAGTGTGGCCTCCATGGATACCATGGAGAAAGTAGCATTGTTCCCGCGAAGCATTAGTGAAAATTTTGACTCTTCACTAGCTCTCCCCTGACACCTCTGTGACCACACAGGATAGGAGTGAAGTGTAGGACCCTCACCATGGTATCCCCTTCTCTGAACAGAGGGGCGGGTGCCTAACTACTCATTGGTGGTGAGTGTGCTGAGTCCTTAGGAGGCCTTCTCTGACCTTGCCCTGACCATGAGTTTGGGGAGCCTTGTTGCATCCTGCTAAGTGTACACTTTCGGGTCTCTACTTAGTTTTAGCTGGTGGAATTGAGAGTGGGACTTCACTTTTTTTCTGTGGTGTTTGAAACAGAGTGGTTATTTCCAATAGTTTCTATCCTGCTAGGCTGCTTCCTTCTTAGCCCTTTGGATAAAACAAAAACAAAAACAAAAACTGTCTTTTATTTTGTTCATTTTTATTTATTTTTGCTTGTATCTGTGCGCGCTGATGTATCCAGGTTGCTGGCATCTCCAGTATTTAGTCTGAGACATGTGAGACAAAAAGAACACCCGTTACTACCATGCCATTCCTCAGTGACCAATGTCCTTAGCCAGGCTGTAAACTTTTCCTCACCATGTAGAGTTTGTAAATATCTGTGTAAATATCTGAGATGTCTATCTGTCTATTGAGAAATAAGGAGAAATACAGGAAATAAGGAGAAATAAGGAAAAACATGCCTAATGCATCTCACCAGAAGTAGAAGTCTCTGTAATGTATTTTTAATCAAACTATTTACACAGACAGAGATCCCAGAAAAATATTTGCCTGGAGCCCTGAACAAAATGAGGGATGGGCCAGTCCAGAACTGTGTAACACGGCCATACCCAGTAGCCAGATGGGCTGGAAGAAGCCGTATTTTTAGCAGAGCATAATGCCACCCCAATTAGAACTGGGGCTCTCTTAGTACGTACAAAGAGAAAATGGGATTTTAATAGGCAACCTGCTGTGTCTGCCACATATTCCTATTGCTTAACAACTTATTTTAAAATAATAAGTGCTGTGGGAGGCCCCAGTGAGCTTTCAGTTGAAATTAAAAAATAAATTTATATTTGTGAGTAAATATGCATGATTCAAAACGGGTTAATGACATGTTATAATGTGGAGGAAGCCAAACCAAAATGTTAGAAACATTCAAAAGACCAAATCTATATTTCGTACAGCAACCAGAATGCCAAAGATGATCCCAGTCCCAGAGTCCAGAGGATGTGCTCTGTGCAAGGTTAACTGGCCTGACGAGCCTCAGAAATCCCTACTTCGTTCAGGTTCAGGAGAGTCACAAAAGAAGCAGATAATGTCATTCGGGGCTTAGCGAACTATGGGGGAAAAAGGAAAGAATGTTAGAAATGTCAGAAAGTTGGAGAGCACTTGATAATATATTTGGCTTGTATGTAGGCCAATGAATATTTGTGCAGCCCTAAGAAAGGTCTGGAAATTCATAAGAATTGTGGAAGCCTGATGACAATAAATAGAAAGATTTATTGACTGACTGATCTTTAGAAGGACCTCCTCAACTAAATGGTACTAACAGTCAAATACGCTGCTTAAAAAAAACAAAAAAAAAAACATTTATTGAATTTACTTTTATATTACATTTTACATCGAAATCCTCTTGTCAATAATATTTTCCTATATTATACTTTCAATTCCTAAATTTGTTATAAAATTCTAAATAGAAAATATTTTAAAAGATTTATAACCAAAAAGCAGATTTCCCTTTCATTTATGTACCCTGGCAACTCATATCTTTCCTCAAGGATATTATATGTGTTACAAATGTGTATTTCATTTTACTCAAATGGCATAATCGGTAAAATCGTTTGTATCTCTATCACTTCAAAAAATAATGATATATCCTGAAGGTTTTCTCTTACCCTGACAATGAGAAGGCCTCATTTTTTACACAAATTTAAGATAAACTTGATGTAGACAGTGGAAGAAAACATCATAGAAAAATTGCATTTCCTCTCTACCTTTACAATTAGTTGCTTGTGTTATCATATTCATGTTTTTACAACTGTTGTGTTATAATTCAACAAGCTGGTTATAATGTGGTTTCATACTGTTTTTCCACTAGACTATTTTCTCATCCACTTCCTTGGGAGTTGGTACAGTGCTTTCATGGTGGTCCATTTCCCTGTCATCTGACACAAAACCTAGACTACAACAAGGACATTAATCGCCATGTATAGAACACCATGCACGAGAAACATGGTTATATGCTTTGTAAACGTTATTGTATGTAAGTTGCTGAATAAATCTAACAGAAAGGTATAGTTATCATCCTGTTTTTAAAGCTGATGAAAATAAGGTTTACATATGTCAGATTTTTTTTTTTTTTGTACAAATAATGAGTGTTTGCATCAGGTACCTCTTTTCTTCAAAAGTTAATCCTAAACCCTGATCTGTCTGGAATTAGACTGTATGCACTCCATGCCTCACTTAAAAAACAAATTAATAGAATGTGGAAGGGCCAGAATCAGTTCTTATCAAATCATGAACATACCATTTAAACATGGCCTTATTTGTCATGTGCACTTTTTAGTAAAGGTAATTTATTTATTTTTATTTTTTTTTAACGTTTATTTATTTTTGAGACAGAGAGAGACAGAGCGTGAACGGGGGAGGGGCAGAGAGAGAGGGAGACACAGAATCGGAAGCAGGCTCCAGGCTCCGAGCCATCAGCCCAGAGACCTACGCGGGGCTCGAACTCACGGACAGTGAGATCGTGACGTGAGCTGAAGTCGGACACTTAACCGACTGAGCCACCCAGGCACCCTTTTAGTAAAGGTAATTTAAACCACTACATAGGTGTTAAATATTATAATAGTAAAATTTACCCAGAAAGTTCAAGTAGAAAGTTTTTTCTATAGATTCACATAGTATCCAGTTTATCTGAGCTCTAATATTTCCCCACACAATATATTTTAATTTAAATCTCACGGTTTACATTAAATTTATGTAAAGATTATATATTTAGTTTACTGCATAAATCCAAAGTCTTGTATGGAATCAAACTGGCATGGGCGTGAGTCCATAGTTTTTCATTTTGTTGCAAGCTTCCTTATCACTACCAGGAAAATGCACAGAATCATGTTCCTTTCAGCCAAGTATACCCTCTTTTGCCATCTCTCCTGCTAAAACTCTGGACAAGATGCAACAAATGAACTACTTGAGGATCCTTCAAAGTAAGTTGTAGGGAAGACCAAAAGCTCAGAGAACCAACCTGGATGTGGGTAAGGTCTTCATTTTTTGTTTCTTTGTTTCTTTTATAGCTTTACCTTGAGAAAAACTCAAGTCGTGAACCTATGTGAGCTGTAGTTACCACTGAAATCCCATCTTCCTAGACACAGGAATCTAGCCAAATGAGACTGCTTATTCCAAAGGGGCAGGGAGGCATCCGTGTTTGTTCTCTCTCTCCTCTTGTGGCATTTCCAGTGGCGAGACTCAGCCAGAGAGCACTATGACTCGGGTGCCACATGTCTGAGTAAATATAAAACAGTATTGTTTCCCCAGGTCCTTAAACATGTACATGAATATTAACAGCAAAATTGTCACCTTGTCAGTAGGGTTCATATTATATGTAGATGTAATATATATGCCAACTATAAAATAAAGGAGAGCAGGGATGGTGAAGAGTCTTAAATATTTTAAAGACAGGCTCAATAAAGTGATTAAACATTGAACCAAGGAGGCTATAATAGACAAGGCTTATGCATATTACAATCCCGAGAGAGACCACTAAGATCATAACACAAAGGAAATAGCCAAAAAATAGCATATAAATTAAAAAAATTAAAACTTATTCCTATAAAGAAAGAGGGAATAGAGGGACAAAAAGCATAATAAAATGATAGATCTAAATACAATTATATACATAACTGAATTTATGTAAATTATCAAAACAGCATTCTAAAGACAGATATCTGGTTGGATAAAGAGTAAAAACAATTCAACTGTATGCTGTATAAAACCTCAATTATAATATAAAGACATACAAAGGTTAGGAGTAAAAGAATTGTAAAAATATATACCATCCACACAATAATCAAAAGAAATTTAGAATGACTATATTAATATGAGGCACAGTAGCTTCAGAACAATGAATATTACCCAGGGTAACAAAAGACATTACACAATAATGAAAGAATCATTTGTCCAATGAGTGTTACCATTCCCAAATGTATAACAGAACCCTAAAATAAGTGAAAGAAAAACTGATAGAACTAAAATTAAAAATAAACAGTTCTACAATATAGATGAATGCTTTGATACATTTTTCCATTAGCAATAGAACAAGTAGACAGAAAATTAGTAAAGGTGTAGAAGATCTAAATAACAGTCAACCACATATACTAAATTGATATATATGTATCAATTTAAGATGATAGATGACAATGACAAAAATAAAAAATAATTATTTTCTAATGTGCATGGGAAATGCACCAAGGTAGATTATATTCTGCACCATAAAACAAACACTAATAAATTTTAAAGACTAGAAACTATACAAATTCTTTTATCATACCATAAATACATTAATATAAAAATCAATAACAAATGATATCTGCTATATCCTAGAATGGGAATTAATCAAGTCACATCTAAATCACTACAAGTTAAAAGGGAGGTCACAAGAGAAATTATAAAGCTTTTTACAATGAATAAAAAATGGGGGCGCCTGGGTGGCTCAGTCGGTTAAGCGTCCGACTTCGGCTCAGGTCATGATCTCGTGGTCTGTGAGTTCAAGCCCTGCGTCGGGCTCTGTGCTGACTGCTCAGAGCCTGGAACCTGGTTCAGATTCTGTGTCTCCCTCTCTCTCTGACCCTCCCCTGTTCATGCTCTGTCTCTCTCTGTCTCAAAAATAAATAAACGTTAAAAAAAATGAAAAAAAATGAAAATTTCATATATCAAAACCAAAGAACATAACAAGAGATCAAAGGGAAATTGATAGCATTAAATGCTTAACTAAAAAAGAAAAATGAGGTTAAATCAATGATCTAAGCTCTCACTTTAAGAAACTAAGAAACAGACAACAACAACAACAAAACTAAATACAAAGAACACAGAAAAAATATTAAATTAATAGAAAGCAATGAAGTTAAAAGAAAAATAGAGAAAATCAATGAAAATGGGGATAAACTAATTTTTTTAGTTTTATTATATGACACACAATTTAAATCCATTGTTCTTCCAACTATTATCGGTTGAAAAATGTAAAATATTTTTAAAAGCTAGACTTACCCATGGTTAATATTTTGCTCATTTTGCTCAGTCTCTCATCTCTTTCTTCCACACACATACACACACGCGCACACACACACACACACACACACACACACGCACAAATATACACATACACACCATTCATTCATTCTTCTTTGCTGAACCACTGGAAGTAAGTTGCAAGCATCAGGATGCTTAAAAATGAAACACATCACTGTATGTCTACTGAGTATAAGGATATTCCTCTACATAACTGTAGTAACATCATGACACTAAAAATTAATTTTTACACAAAATATTTATCTGTGTTTAGATTTATGTATGTATGTATTGTGTATATATGCATGTATTTATATTTTAGAGAGAGAGAGAAAGAGAGAAAGTGTGTGCCGGGTAAGGGCAGAGGGAGGGGGGAGAGAGAATCTTAAGTAAGCTCCATGCCCAGAAGAGAGATCCACACAGGGCTGGATCCCACAATTGTGAGATTATGACCTGAGCTGAAATCAAGAGTTAGACCCCTAACAGACTTAGCCACCCGGGCACCTGGATAGATTTTCACATTTATATAAAATCTTATATATGTATAACCCATATTCAAATATCTCTAATCTCTAATCCTGTCCTTTATAACTAATTTAAGTTCAAAATCTAACCAAGCTCTCTGCCCCATATGGTTAATAAGGTTGAGACTAACAGGAAATTTAAAGCTGATTTTTCAGAGACCTGTTCTCCCTACCCAGGTATTATTTCTCTTCAGACTCCATTAAAAACTCCACTAGCCATCTCCCCAGAGGGCTAGACCTACACAAAAGGAGATCACTAATATGGTTCCAGTATATAAACAAGCAAGGCCCTACATTCCTAACCCAAGATAACCCCAATACCGCATCCAGTTTATAGGGATTCTTGGAGCATATGCATGACCCTCTTCCTTGTCCTACAAATGACCTCCTGATGTCAGGGGAGAAGTCAGCCTCATTTTGATGTTGAGTCTCCACCCCAAAGCAAACATGGGATATATGCTACATATATGTTTGCTCTGTGTACATGCTCCCATCTTTCCTCATGAATAGTCATAAGCTGCTCCACCTTTTTCTTCAATATGTGTTTAATGCCCCCCTTATGATCATACAAACTTGTAAACTCATTTGAGTGAGGCATATTTGAGGTCTGCCCTCCAAGGTCCTCCTTTGGCTGCCTCTTGAATACATCCTTTTCTTGTTGCATTCTTCTTGTCTCAGTGGTTGGCTTTGCTCCACATTGGGCATACAAACTTGGGTTTAGTTATAACTGTATGAATGCATCATCGTTTATATGGTCTCCTTTACATAGCTATTTAGCTTGTTTCCAATATGTTGGATATTTTTTATCCAACATGGGTATATATTCATGGTAAATTCCAAAAAGTGGATATGCTAAGCCAAAAGAGCCTTTGTAAGTGAAGTATTGTTAGATTTTGGTCAAATTCCACTCAAGTGTATTGTATCCCTTTGGACGGCCACCAGCAATGCAGAAGAGTGTTTCTTCATGGATTTGCCAAAAGAATGTGTGGTCAAAGGTTTCATTGGTGAGAAAGGGTCTCAAATTATAGTTTTAGTTTATAATTTTCTTATTATCAATAAAGTTCAGTAATGTTTCATATTTTTAAGATTCACTGGCTATTAGTTTTTAAGAAACTCTTCATGCATTTTGCCCATTTTTCTAATTTTTTTTCTGTTGGTTAATAATTTATTGTATTTAAAACATTATCTTTTTTATATAATATAACTGTAACAAATATTTATTTCTGACTTTTCTTTGGTCTTTGATTTTACTTAAACGTGTTCTTTATGTAGTGCATTCAAAATCTAATTAAACTTATCAATTTTTACTTTCCTTGCCCTTGTATTTTGAGTTGTAGGTAAAGACTTTTCTATACCCAAATAATGAAATAATTAATTTATCTTTTATTGTTTGTGTTGCATCATTTTTTTTTCTACATTTGTATCTTTTACATTTGAACTTTATTATGATGTATGATGTAAGTTATGGATCCAATTTTACCTTGCTCTAAATGACTATCCAAATATTCTAACACCATGTATTAAAAGTCCAATCTTTCCTCCAGTGCTTTGAAATGCGATATTTTGTCTTATGAGAAATTTGTAATGTTTTGCATCTAATTCTAGATTTTTTATTCTGCTCACCATTCTCTTTCTCTATGTGCACTACCAGGGTTTTAATGGTGGAGATTCCTTAATATGTTTATTGGCTGATTGGGTAGGTCTATTGTACTTTCAGGGGTTTTGTAGATGTTGTTAAAACTTGATTCCTCTGAATGAATTGTAGAACATTTTGTCTCTAGAAACAAACAAACATAAAAAGCTCTCATTAAAAGCATATTTTATTTTAATTTAGAGAGAAATAGCATTTAGGTAATATATGCTCATCCTATTCAAGATTAAAATAATGCCTTTCCACTTTTTGAGTCTCCTTTTGTGTCTTTCAGTAAAGAATGTTTTCAAGTTTTCCTCATACAAATTTAGCATACTTCTTGTTCAATTTATTCTAAAATGCATTCATATTTTTCTTTTGATGTAGCTATCTTAAATGACATTTAATGTTTAATTATGTTCTTTAACTGATGGTATATATGAATCATATTGATTCTTGTTAGTTAATTTTATGTTGTTATCCAACTGAATTGTCTCCTCATTGATATCTTTGCAAATAGAAATCATTTTATTTATCCTTTCCACATTTTAATGACTCTAATTGTTTTCTATGGTTTAATTGTCTGATACTTCCAAGATAAAATTAAATAGTAATGGCAATGTGTGCATCCTTATCATTTTCTTAATTTGATGGGCTTTGGGGATTCCACATTGGTTAAGATAAATGCTGAATCGGGGCGCCTGGGTGGCTCAGTCAGTTAAGCGCCTGACTTCAGCTCAGGTCACGATCTCGCGGTCCGCGAGTTCGAGCCCGCATCAGGCTCTGGGCTGATGGCTCAGAGCCTGGAGCCTGCTTCCAATTCTGTGTCTCCTTCTCTCTCTGCCCCTCCCCCATTCATGCTGTGTCTCTCTCTGTCTCAAAAATAAATAAACGTTAAAAAAAATTTTAAAAAATAAAAAAAAAAGATAAATGCTGAATCTTTTTAACGACTGCTTAGTATTCCATGATATGGAGATATAACATAATTTAATAATCATATCTTTATGGAATCTTAAGAAATTTTTATCATTAGATATAGTAGAAACTGTTGAAAGGAAATATCTACTCAGAAGCCATTGCACATTTTATGAATATATATGTGGAAGATATAGCTGAATTGCTGGGTCAAGCAGTGTCTTCTAAATTTGGACAGAGGATGGGGTAGCTGGGTGGCTCAGTTGGTTAAGCATCTGACTCTTGGTTTCAGTTCAGGTTCTCACGGTTTCATGGGTTCGAGCCCCATGTTGGGCTCTGCACTGACGGTGAGGAGCCTACTTGGGATTCTCTCTCTCTCCCTCTATCTCTGCCCCTCCCCTCCTCATGCTGTCTCCTTCTCTCTCACAATAAATAAACTTACATAAATAGATAGATAGATAGATGAAAATTATTTGTTTAAAAAAGATAGATGATAGATAGATAGATAGATAGATAAAAGTCATTTGTTTAAAAAAAATTTGGACAGAGTTTTCAAAATTTTCCTCAATATAATTTACATTATTCAAGCACTGTGTGTGATTCCCTGTTTTGTCATCTTTGCCTACATGTTGTATTATCCAATGTTTTTATCTTTGACTAAGTGATAGGCAAAAAAATATGGTATTTTGTTGTATTTTCAATTTTAATGTAATAGGAAATGTGCAAATAATATGTACAGTTGACCATAAAAGGAATTGACATGGATCTAATACCATCAAAGCATAGTCAATATCCTTCATTAAAAAAAGGGGAAATGCTTACTTATTTGAGGAAGCACTATATTTATTCAATACTTTTTGCGCTTCGCAAAACATTATCAGTTTTAAACATTTTTTAAATTTTTTGTGGTGATTTTGTGATGCATTTTTTTATGGCTGGTTGTTATGGCATCAGGGGAACTGCCTTCTACATCCCAAATTTATTAAAAATAAATAAATAATTCAAATCTATCCACCTAGGATATTTATGATTTATAAACATTTCTTTTTCTGTCTATAGGGTCCAATAATTTAAACCATGGGATAATGATCTGTTCAGAAAGAAAGTAATAGGTAACCAATGTATAACTCACTGGGTGCCATGGACTCTTCTAAGATCTCTCATCTAAACACTCATTCCAATAAGCTCTGTTATTATCCTTGTTTCACAGATGAGGAAAGTTGGGCACAGAGTGGTTCATCATGTGTCCGTGTTCATACACTCAGTAGGATGGTGTTGGGATGCAAACCCAGTTATTCCAAGCTTTTGTAACATCTCTGAGCTTTTTAGTACAGGATAATCACTGGAAGATTTCCCTTATAAATTTGCTAATTTTTTTTCCATGAAGATGTGCTACTTATTTTGGAAATTTGTGTTATATGGACTTTACTTGTTATTGGTTGCTGCAGGGTCATCTTACAGAACTTTTCTTACACTGCTTGAACACTACCTCATTTAGAGGCTCTCCAAACATCTTATCAGGGCTGATGTTACCAAGTACTATGCCTGTCCCTGAGCTTAAAAGGGTTTGGTGTTTGGTTTAGTGCTATGCTGTCATGGCACTGATAATTTTTTCTGTATGTTTGTTTATTTTTGAGAGCCAGAGAGACAGAGCATGAGCAGGGGAGTGGCAGAGAGAGAGGGAGACACAGAATCAGAAGCAGCCTCCAGGCTCCGAGCCGTCAGCCCAGAGCCCGACGCGGGGCTCGAACTCACAGACTGCGAGATCGTGACCTGAGCTGAAGTCGGATGCTTACCCGACTGAGCCACCCAAGCGCCCCTGCTTTGCTATTTTAAATCAAATCCAAAAAGTGTAAATGGTGCCCTTGCAGTGACAAAATCATAAGTGAGAATTCAAGCCAGAGTGCTTTATCCCAGAAGCCTTTCTCTTTCCCCTTTACCATGATGTTGTCCTAAGAATAAAGACCTTATAGAATTTTAGTAATTGGCTTTTGGGAAACAGAACCAAATCAAAATAATATATAAAATGGAGTCATGATTTTGGGTCACATGACAGACTGAGTAAACATAGATGACCTTCCACCCCACCACACCGAAATCCTGAGTACATTAAAAACACACAAATGATTACACTGTTGAGCTTGAAAGATAAACAGGCACAATCTTCCTATACTAGAGAATATAATAACTAACAGCTATGGATGTAAGTGATACCTGACATTACCCAGGCTCAAGATGTTTACAGACTACATGTTGAGCCCAGGGAGGGAGACTGGGGTCCTAGTGCTGGGACAGGAGTCCCAGGTGGACTATTTGACATGAGGAAGCTATACCTCAGGTGCCTTCTCAGAACCTGGAGCTTCAAATGATATTCAGTCCTCAGAGAATACAAAATTCTCAACTCAAAGGTAGGGAAATGTTGAGGAATCTTGAGAATGTTCTAGAGCTTCGTGTAGAAAAACAAGATGCTACCACCAATCAGAAACTGAAACCCCGAGCAGCACTTCATTAAGTTTTATAATCCAAACTTAACAATGATTTTATTATGCATGAATCCCCAGGTCTCCAAATTAAATGGAAACTGATCCTCAATTATCACAATCTCTGGACCCTGGAGTTGGAATAAACTTAAAGTTGTTTTATATTAAATTGTTTATTTTCCAGACTTTGCAAGACGCCGAGGAGTTACAAAATCCTAGTGAATAAAAAGAAAATCATAAATATAAATGAAATTCTATTTGGGAGAGTTAGTGGGTACAATACACAGCAGAATTAATGCCCTGAGAACGAGAAGTAATGAAATCATCTGGAGGATGCTACAGAATCACTGCTTCAATGATTAAATAGGTAAAAGAAAAAAAAAATAGTATTCATAATGAAGGAATAGGATGATGTGCAAAAGAAAAGTTGAACGGGAGGTGAATCAACTAGAATAACTACAAAATGAAAGTTTAGCAGCTGAGTATGTAAAGATATTATAAGTGATCTAACAGCTTTTCATACTCAAATAATTTAAGAATGGACTAATAGATTTAAATAAATTATTGCAGATAGTTAGAAAATGTAATTTATGAAAAAAGGGAGTTAAGAGACGTGAAGGATGGAAGCAGTAGGGCCAGGAAAACTAGGGTTCCAGAGGAGTGATCAAAAGAGTAAACCAAATAAATGTAATATGTAAAGAGCTAAAGCTAGAGATACTCAATAATTTAAGAGGGAGATACCTATTTAGGTTAAAGATGTACATCACATCCCCAGCAGAATCAATAAAACCAAATGTATACCTAAACACACCTCACTGAAACTGCAGAGCATCGCAGACAAAGGTAAAATACTTACATGAAACTATCGGGTTATGCTTTCTAGTCTGACATGGAAAGAGCTTAGAAGTCATCAGTCCATAAGCCAAAACAAGAACGAAGGTGGAAAACACTAAAAATCAACAACTCTTAGATTTTTTCAGAGAATTGAAGTCACAGGACAAACCATCGCCTCGAAATCTAGAGACCGACAGGTGCAACAGAGAATCCCAGCTTACAGGGGGTGGGGGTGGGGGGAAGAACCTGCCGCTGGAGCAGTGTAGAGTAAGGGTACTGACTACTTTGCTAGAGATTAAGGATGCACTAATTAAAGAGACTAAGACTTCTGGGGGTTTGGCCTTAAGAGGACCCTCTCTCACTCTAATAAGTTTTACCCTCAGCAGCCCTACTAGGTTCTCAGGGTGAGGATCAAAGAAAAATTCCCACCAGAATTTGAAATACACTGAGAGCACTCTGTTCTCCTTAACAAAGGTCTGCCTTCGAAGAAAACTATTTTATCAGAGCCTGATTGATCTGGAAGAACAGATATACCCAACCCTAGCCACTTCTAGCCTTCTTTTCTCACCTCAGGAGGGGAGGAAGCTCTTTTGAAGGTCACAGCCCCATAGTCCCAGGCTTACAAAAAGATTTATACTTAATCATAACACTAGAACATGCTTCTTTCTCTTCCTTCAGTATCTTACCACTACATCAACAGGATTCCTGTATAATAACAAGAAATGACAGCTGAAAGAATTGTAAATCTCAGACCTTATTTAACAGAGTCTCTGGGAATGTCTAAAGAAAACAGAGGAGACACACAAAAAAGTGCATTAGAGGTAATTTAAACCTGGGACAGAACACCTCTAGCAAACAATAAACACTGTCAGGTTCCTAGCCAGATAAACATAAAACCTCGCACTAAAGATTGACTTATCTCAGTATCTTTTATTTGATATATAATTCCTAACTTTCAAAAATATTATAAAGCAGACAAAATGCAAATGAAAATGCAATGTATATATATTTTTTTTTCAAAAGGCTAGAAGATAGGTCATTTATCTCTATCTCTATCATCTATCGCCTTTTGTAAAGAAGTGTTTGAAGAAACAGAACAATTAGAGCCAAATATGGTAGAGTTTTGGAATTATCATGTCAGGAATTGAAAATAATTATAATTAACATGCTGTAATAGAAAAAGTGGACAAAAAAGCAAGAATAGGTGGGTAATGGAAGCAGATGAGCAATAGAATCTCTAAGAAAGGATCAAAATGAAATTTTTAAAAAAATCATAACAGAAATAAGTAATGTCTTCCATGGCTTATCATTATAATGGAGGAAAAAGGAGGTAGAATTAAGGAGCTTAAAGACATATTAAGAGAAATTTCTCAAGCTGAAAGGCAAATGTAAAGAAATAGGAAAAGATATTCAGGAAAGATGGGGCAATTACAGAAGGTATAAGAGACCTGTAATGGGATTCAAGGAAAGAGAGGAGCAGGGGAATTATTTGAAAGAAAAATGGCTGAGAATTTTCTAAGTTGATGTCAGAACCAAACCCCATCTGAGAATTTCAGAGAACACAAAGCAGGATAAATAAATAAATAAAATAAATAACAACTATACTTTGGTTTAACATTTCAAACTGGAGAAACTCAAGGACACAGGGGAAAACCTAGAGAGAAGTCAGAGAAATTAAAACCCCTTGCCTAGGAACAACGATAAGAAGTACACCAGAGTTTATTTTAAAAAATGCACAAGCAGAGTGAGATCAGCATCTTGGTGGCTTGAGTTATTCTTTTTTTTCTCCCATTTGATTTACAATTAATCAGATATCCATAACTGATAAAAAGTGTCTCTGCACAGCACACCGGGACACCTAGAAGATCCATCCAGCAGCAGTTGGAAACCTCATTCTCTCAAAAAGAATCTGAGTTCTTTGAAAATATAAACAAAATGGGACAATTATTAGTTAGACTAATAGAGAAGAAAAAGAGGGAAGACTCAAATCAAAAATTTAAAAGTGAGAACGGAGACATTACAACTCATAGTACAGAAATACATAGAATTATGAGACTACTACAATTATGTGCCAAGAAGTTATATAACCTAACAGCAATGGATGCATTTCTAGAAACACACAACCTACCAAGACTAAATCAGGAAGAAATAGAAAATATTATCAGACCAGTAACAAGTAAAGAGATTGAATCAGTAATCAGAAAATTCCTAACACAGGAAACTCCAGGGCCAGAGAGTTTCACTGGAGAACTCTATCAAATAATAAAGAATTAACACCAATCCTTCTCACAGTCTTCTAAAGTATCAAAAAGGAGGGAACACTCTTAAACTCATTCACTGAAACCACATTACCTCGCTGTCAAGATTAGAGAAGGATACCCCAAGAAAAGAAAACAGTAGACTAATATCTCTGACGAATACAGATACAAAAAAATCTCAGCAGAGTATTAGCAAACCAAGTTCAAGCATGCATTAAAAGTATTATATACCACGGCCAGATGGGTTCATCCCTGGGTTGTGAAGATGATTCAACATGTCCGCATTAATAAATGTAATGCATCACATCAATAAAATGAAAGATAAAAAAAATTAACATAATCATCTGAGGAGAAAAAGAAAAAAAATTGGGGAAATGCATCCTTTCATGATTAAAATCCCTTAACGGATTGGGTATAGAAGGAGCCTACCCCAACATAATGAAGGCTATATATGACAAAACCATAGCTAACACTATACTCGATGGCGAAAAATGTTTTCTCTATAATCAGAAATGTGATAGGATCCTTACTGTCACCCCTCCTGCTCAATGTAGTAGTGGCAGTCCCAGCTACTGCAATTAGGCAAGACAAAGAAATAAAAGGCATCCAAACTGCAAAAGAAGTAAAATTGTCACCACTTGCTTATAATTGGATCCTATATAGAGAAAATCCCAATGAATTGGTCAAAACAACAACAACAACAACAACACACAAGAAACAAACAAACAAAACAAAAAAACAAAACAAAACAAAAAAAAACAAAAATGGTTGGGATTAATCAACATTTTTAGTGAAATGTCAGGACATACACAAAAGTAGAGAAATACATGCGGAACAAGAAAATTGGACCCCTGTCTCACACTGCTCACAAAATTTAACTTGGAATAGATAGAAGACTTAAATGTAAGAGCTGACAAACAAAACAAAACACGAACTTAGAATTTTGTATCCAACACTTATCCTCATATGCGAAAGAAACATAAAGATATCCTGAAAAATTAACAAAAAACAAATTGAGAGAATTTGGTGCCAGGGGAGCTTTTCCCTAAGAAACATTAAAAGAAGTTCTTAGAATCCTGAGAAATTTGTATATACACAAAAAATGGAGGAGCATCAGAGAAGGAATAAAGGTAAAATAAAATCTTATTTTTCTTATTCTTTATTAATCTAGAAATAAAGTTTGTTCAAATAATAAGAGCAACAATGTGTTTCGTGATTATGGCTTGTGGGTAAGCAAAGGGATTGACAGCAGTGTAATCAAGGATGGAAGAGAGAAATCGGGAATACCATGGCAGAAATCAAGAGTCAGATGCTTAACCCACTGAGCCACCCAGGTGCCTCTAAACAATTTTTTTAAAAATAAGAATAATTTTTATGGCAGGAAAGAATATTAAATTATATTAAATGGTCACGTAAAACTATACATGAGGTAGGGGGTGACTGAGTGGCTCAGGCAGTTAAGCGTCTGACTTCGCTCTGGTCATGATCTCGTGGTTTGTGGGTTCAAGCCCTACGTGGGGCTCTGTGCTGACAGCTCAGAGCTTGTAGCCTGTTCAGATTTTGTGTCTCCTTCTCTTTCTCTATCTCTCCCCCCACTCAAAAATAAACAAACATTAAAAAAACTATAGATGATGTAAAAAATGGAAAATTAAAAAAAAGTTAAAAAATACTTATAAACCTAATAGACATTAATTTAACTATATCAATAGTTACTTGAACGTGCGGACCTAAATACCTGAATTAAAAGACAGAAACAATTAGGGTGCCTCCTGGCTGTATCAGTTAAGTGTCTGACTTTTGCTCAGGTCATGAACTCAGGCTCATGAGTTGGAACACTGTGTCGGGCTCTGTGCTGACAGCTCAGAGTCTAGAACCTGCTTTGGATTCTGTGTCTCCCCCTCTCTCTCTGTCCCTTTCCTGCTCTTGCTCTCTCTCTCTGTCTCTCAAAAATACATAAACAATTTTTTTAAAAATACAGAAACAAAGTGGATACCAAAAATACAAGTTTAACTTTTTCCAGTTTGAAGATAAAGACATAGAAAAATTAAAAATAAAAGTATGTAGAAAGATATACTATCCCAGCACTAATTAAAAGAAAATTGGAATTACTATTTCAGAAAAAAAATGGGTTTATTTATGTTAATTTAAATTTTAGTCAAAATACAGTGCAATGTTGGTTTCAGGAGTAGAATTCAGTGATTCATCAATGACACACAACACGCAATGCTCATCCGCAGTGCCCTTCTTAGTTCCCATCATCCATTTAGCCCATTGCCCTGCCCACCCCCCTCCATCAACCCTCTGTTCTCTATCTTTAAGCATCTCTTGTGGTTTGTTTCCCTCTCTCCTTTTCCCCTCAACCCCTCCCCATGTGTTCACCTGTTTTGTTTCTTAAATTCCACATATGAATGAAATCGTATGTGATTTGTCTTTCTCTGGTTGACTTTTTTCACTGAGCATTATAGCTCCATCTACATCATTCTGAATAGCAAGATTTCGTTTGTTTTGATGGCTGACTAATATTCCACTGTGTGTGTGTGTGTGTGTGTGTGTGTGTGTGTGTGTATATATATATATATATATATATATATATATATACACTTCTTCTTTATCCATTCATCAGTTGATGGACACTTGGGATCTTTCCATTGTTTGGCTCTTGTTGATAATGGTGCTATAAACATTGGGGAGCATGTAGTCTTCAAATTTGGATTTTTGTATCCTTTGGATAAATACCTAATAGTGCAATTACTGGATCGTAGGGTAGTTCTGTTCTCCATTTTAGTGGGGTCTTTAACTGGTTTTGGAATCAAGGTAATGCTGACTTTGTACAATAAGTTTGGAAGTTTTCCTTCCATTTCTAAGTTTTTTGGAACAGGTTGAGAAAAATAGGTATTAACTCTTCTTTAAATGTCATAGAATTCCCCTGGGAAGCCATTTGGTCAGGACTCTTGATTGTTGGGAGAATGCTTTTTAATTTTTTTTAATGTTTTTCATTTATTTTTGAGAGAGAGAGGGAGAGAGAGTACAAGTGGGGGAGGGGCAGAGAAAGAGAGGGAGACACAGAATCTGAAGCAGGCTCCAGGCTCCCAGCTGACAGCACAGAGCCTGATGTGGGACTTGAACTCATGAACTGCGAGATCATGACCTGAACTGAAGTTGGACACTTAACTGACTAAGCCATCCAGGAATTTGCTGGGAGATTTTTGATAACTGCTTCAATTTCTTTGCTGGTTATGAGCCTATTCAAATTTTCTATGTCTTCCTGTTTCTAGGAATGTGTGTACGTTTCTAGGAATTTTTCATTTCTTTAAGTTTGCCCAGCTTGTTGGCATATAATTTTTCATAGTATTCTATTATAATTGTATTTTGGTGGTGCGGGTTGTGATCTCTCCTCTTTCCTTTGTGATTTTATGTAATTGGGTCCTCTCTCTTTTCTTTTTGATAAGCCTGGCTAGGGGTTTATCAACTCTGTTTACTCTTTCCAAGAACTAGCTCTTGGTTTCGTTGATCTGTTCTACTGTTTTTATTTCCCTTCTGCCAGCTTTAGGCTTTATTTGTAGTTCCTTTTCTAGCTCCTTTAAGGTGTAAGGTGTAAGGTTGTGTATTTAGGACCTTTCTTGCTTCTTGAGATAGGTCTGAATTGCAATATAATTCCCTCTTAGGCTACCTTTTCTGCATCCCAAAGTGTTTGGACTACTGTGTTTCCATTTTCACTTGCTTCTATGTATTTTTTTTAATTCTTTAATTTCTTGGTTAACACATTCTTTCTTTAGTAAGGTGTTCTTTAACAGAATCTGTGTGTTTGAGGGCTCCCTAAATATTTTCTTGTAGTTGACTTCAAGTTTCATAGTTTTGTGTTCTGAAAATATGTATGGCATGACCTGCATCTTTTTGTGCTTGGTGAGGGCTGATTTGTGACCCAGTATGTGATCTGTTCTGGAGAATCTTCCATATGAACTCAAAAACAATGTGTTTTCTGCTGCTTTAGGATAAAATGTTCTGTATGTATCTGTTAAGTCCATCTGGTCCAGTGTGTCATTCAAAGCCAACGTTTCCTTGATGACTTTCTGCTTAGATGATCTGTCCACTACTATAAATGGAATGTTAAAGTCCCCTACTCTTATTGTATTATTATCAATGATTTTTTTATGTTTGTTATTAATTGATTTATATCTTTGGGTTCTTCCAAGTAGGGGACATAAATATTTACAGTTGTTAGATCTTGATGGATAGACTCCTTAATTATGATATAATGCCCTTCATCTCTTGTTACCATCTTTGTTTTAAAATCTAGTTTGTCTAAGTATAGCTCCCCTGGTTTTCTTTTGATGTCCATTATCATGATAGATGGTTCCCCATCTTCTCATTTTCAATCTGCAGGCATCTTTAGGTCTAAAATGAGTCTCTTGTAGGCAACATATAGATGGATCTTTTTTTAATCCATTCTGATATCCTATGTCTTTTGATTAAAGCATATAGTCCATTTATATTAAGTGACTATTGAAAGATATGAATTTAGTGCCATTGTGTTACTTATAGAGTTGTTTCTGGTGATGCTCTCTGGTCCTTTCTGATACTTTTTGCTTTTGGTCTTTTTTGGTTTTTTTTCCTCCTCTCAGTGAATCCCCCTTAAAATTTCCTGTGGTTGCTCATAGAGCCTGGTTAGCTAACGTGTAAATAAGGAATGTTTTCAGCCTGGGAAATGGCTGGTTGAGAATCGGCAAAGCAGACTGGGAAAACCAGGTCTCCTCTGAAATGTCAAGGCTGAAGACAGCATGACATTACCTGTGGATCAACATGTTTTCCCACTCTGTAAACATTTAATTTAAACTAGTAAAACAAACCCCTTCCTATGACATACACACGGCCTCTGTGGTGTATGCCTGCATGCCACCACCTGATTGTACTGCTCCCTATAACCTATGAGTATGCTTTGTTCCTGTTTTTGAAACCACACATTCCTTTCCCCTGCACCCCTTGAAATGTACTGATAAGATTCTCAATAAAAACTGGGGAAGAGCTTTGCTTGGGGCCATTGCCACTAGAGCTCTTGACCTCCTTTCCCTCTTCTTTCTCTGATTCAGAAGTCTGGGGTAATTTGTCATCTGCTATGAGGATTCTTTCCTTGTCTGTGTATTTTGTGAATTTGACTATCATATGCCTTGGCAATGGTCATCTTTTCTTGAATTTAATGAGAGTTCTCTGAGATTCTAGGATTTTGACGTCAGATCATTTCCCAGATTAGGGAAGTTTTCAGCTATAATTTGTTCCAATAAACCTCCTGCCCCTTTTTCTATGTCTTCATTCTGGGACTCCTATGATATGAAAGTTATTACATTTTGATAAGTGCTAGTTCCCTAGTCTTCCTTTGTGATCCATGACCTTGTTTCCCTCTTCTTTCCAGCTTCATTATTTTCCATAGTTTTGTCTTCTGTATCACTAATTCATTCTTCTGCTTCATCCATCCTCTTTGTCACAGCAACCATTCAGGTTTGCATCTCAGTTATAGCATTCTGAATTTTGGCCTGACTAGATTTTAGTTCTTTTATCTCTGCAGAATCAGATTCTCTGTTGTCCTCAGTGCTGTTTCAAGCCCAACTAATATTCTTATAATCGTTGTTTCAAATTCTAGTTCAAACATCTTACTTATATGTCTATTGATTAAATCACTGGTCATTTTTGTACTTCCTGTTCTTTCTTTTGGGGTGAATTTCTCCATCTTGTAATTTTGTCCAGAAAAGAAAAGAAGAAAGGAAAACAAACAAACAAATCTCCAAAACAAGAAAACATAAGAGAAACACACACACACACACACACACACACACACACACACACAATTAAATCCTGTGTGTTTTAGTCTGCTCTTAAAAGAATCTTGATCCAAAAATAAAAATTAAGTAAAATAAAATGAAAACAAAGATATATATATACATATATATATACACATATATGCATAATTTCTATTATTTATGTTATTTATTATTTTTATTTTATTATTTATAATATAATAAAAAATAATAAGAAATAAGAAATTAGAAAAAGAAGAAACAAAATGGAAAATAATAATAAAAATAAAGAATAAAAGTAAATAACAAACTAGATCCTATTTCCCCTGGAGCTGCAGCTTTGTAGCACTCTTTGATCAATAACTTGGTGCAGGTGAGACGTTTGTGCAGGTCCTTTGGGAAAAGGTCCCGCTGAGAACACTGAGATGATTCCCATGCTGACTTAAGAGGAAAGCCACCTTTAGGGTGGGGCTTGGTGTACTTGGCTCTGGCCTCCAGTAGGTGGCACTGTTTTGCCCTCTGAAGGCTTTCAGAGCTGCCTAGTGGATGAATAGCCCCAGAGCTCTACATCAAGACCCCCACTCTTATGGGAACACTCACAGAACAATCAATCACCCCTCCTGTGTCCCTAGTCTGGTCAGAACCCTGAATTCACCCTGAATGTATCTAATCTCTTTTCTGTCAGGTGGGAGCCTGAGTTTCAAAACTCCACATGTTAGGGACTCTTGCAGTGTAGATCTCCTCTGTTCCTCTGAGGAAGGGGTCTCACCTTCTTTTGCTGGCTGGATGAGGAAAGTGGACTCAGGACTGCACAGCCACTCAGTTTGTGTCAAAACAGAGCAGAAAACCAGCACCCAGCTTACTGCGCTCAGCCTCGGTCCTCAATTCTATGCCTGGAAGCAGCATAGCTTGTTGGAGCCACCTGTCCTTCTTGCAACCAGAGGACCCTCAGACCACATTGTCAATCCTCGATTCTGCCCCACTTCACCACCGGAGTGCCTTTAACTAGGCACATCTCCCACCGCACAAACCTCTCTTCTAAAAGTTTAGATTTTGTGCTCTGCTGCCTATAATACTTGGCATCAGTAAGCAGGCTCCCACACACAGATGTACCCGCTGCTATGTCCCTGCAAGTCAACTCTCTGCACCTCCTACCTTCCAGAAGGTGGGCACTTTTCTACTTGGTGATTTACAGGTTTTGTTCTCCCAGACCTCCGATTGAATTCTTGGGTGTTCAGATGATGTGATAACTAATATCTAGCTGTGTTTGATGGATGAGACAAGCTTAGGGTCTCCCTCCTCCTCTGCCATCTTAACTCCCTCCTCTTCCCCAGACAAAGCTGACTTCTGAGCCAGGATAATTATCATGGATAAGGAGGGGCATTATGTGGGGTGCCTGGGTGGGTCAGTCAGTTAAGCCTCCAACTCTTGGTTTTGGCTCAGGTCATGATTTCATGGTTTCCTGAGTTCAAGCAGGCATCAGCCTCTGTGCTGACAGTAAGCAGCCTGCTTGGGATTCTCTGTCTTCCTCTCTCTGCCCCTCCCCCACGCTCACTGTCCCTGTCTCTCTCAAAATAAATAAATGAACTTAAAAAAAAGAGGGGCATTATGTAATGATGATGGGTCAATTCTCCATGAAAGTACACATCTTTAATATATATGTGCCAAACAACAATGTCAAAACATGTGAGACCAAAAGATATAACTTCAAGATGAAATACACAAAATAATATTATAATTAGAGACTTCAAAACCCTTCTGTCATTAATAAATCCAGCAGTCAGCAGGGAGAAAATCAATAAGGATATAGTTAACTGAATGGCACCCTCAATGAATTGAATCTAATTAACATTCATGATATAGTTCATCCAGTAACAGTGAAAACATATTCTTATACTCATCAAGATAGAATATATTCTGGTCATTAAAAACAACAATGAAAAGATGTTAACAAATTTAAAAGAATAGACTTTGTGAAAGTACTCTTAGACTGCAATGGAATTAAACTATAAATCAGTAACAGAAATAACTGGAATTTATCAAATATTTAGAAGTTAGACAACACATTTATAAATAATAACACATGGGTGGATCAAGAAAGACGTTTCAAAGATAATTTAAAAAAATTACAGCTTAATGAAAATGAAAATATATGAAAATCTGTGGGATGTAGGGAAAAAAATGCTTAGAGGAACATGTAGGGTATAGATACAGATATTAGAAAAGAAGAGAGATCTAAAATGAATAATCTTAGCTTTAACTTTGGGAAACTAGACAAAGTATAGCAAACTAATCCAAAGGAAGTGGAAGAAAAACAATAATACAGATTAGTCAAGAAATTAATCAAATGAGAAATAGAAAACAATGGAAAAAAGCATCAAAATAAAACCTGGTTCTCAAAAAATCAATAAAATTGATAATTTTCTAATCAGCCTAACCAAGGAAAAAAGAGAACACAAAAATTAATATCACCACTGAAAGTAGTCCTTTTCAGATCAATACTGCTCTCATTGACCTTAAATGATAATAAAAATTCAACATTTGGAGATCAATTAATTTCACCTATCAAATAAACAGGTTAAAGAAGAAAAATCATATGAGCATATCATTAGGTGCAGAAAAAGCATTTGACAAAATCTAGCATCAATTCATGATGAAAAAAAAAAACTCTCAGTAAACTAGAAATAGAGGGGAAATTCCTCAACTTTACACGAAACAGCTCAAAAAATCATCAATGACAATACCAACAATGACTCCTGGAACTATTACCGATCACAGTAAGGTTAATAAATAAAAGGTTAATATATAAAAATTGGTTGTTCTTCTCTATGTACTAGGAGAACAATGTTGAAGAACAGCCAAAACAATACACATGGAAGAAGAAAGAAAATAGTAAGTTGGAGTTAATTAAAATTAAAATCTTCTGCTCCACAAATGTCACTGCTAATGCAACGAAAAGACAAACAATAGACATGGGAAAGTGTATGCAAAATACATACCTGATAAAGGTTTTATATCTAAAATAGCAAAGCACACACACACACACACACACACACACACACAAGAAAACAGACCTCTTAGAATACATCAATAAGAAAACCTGATTAAAAAATGGACAAAAGATCTAAACAGTCATTTCACCAAAGGAGAGAGATCGATTGTAAGTAAACATAAAAAGCAGCTAAACTATGTATGCCATTAGAGAATTGCCAATTATAACAAAAATTTGATTCTACTTCATATCTATTAAGATGCCTCAATCCAAAAACATTGACATAACCAAATACTCGAGAGGATGTGGAAACACAAGAACTCTCATCATTGCTGATGGGATTACAAAATGGTACAGCCACTTTGGAAGGGAGTTTGGCTAAACAGTCTAAATATATGTTATGCATTTTATCGCACCCTTCCACCGAAATTATATTTAAGTCTGAACACTCGGTACCTCAGAATGTGGTTTATTAGGAAATATGGTGTTTTTAGAGATAATAAAGGTGAAACAAGTTCATGAGAGTGGGACCTAATCCAATATAACTAGTGTCTTTACAAAAAGGGGAAATTCGGACCTAGAGACAGAACATACATCAGGAAGATAGTGAAGCTGGGAGATTGGAGTGACTCATTTTCAAGCCAAGGAGCACCAAAGATTACTGGCAAACCACTGGAAATTCAAAAGAGGCAACAATGGATCCTTCCCCTACCAATTTCAGAGAGAGCATGTCTCTACCCACACCATGCTTTCAGTCTTGGAGTTCCCTGAATTGGGTAGTAATAAATTTCTATTATTCCAAACCATCTCATTTGTTAACTTTGTTATAGCAGCAAAGTAATACACCATAAATTCGAACAGTCATACCCCTAAGAATTTTTCAAAGTGAACCGAGAAGGTATGTCCACACAAAACCTGTACATGAATGTTTATAACTGCTTTATTAGTGATTACCAAAAGTGGAAGCAACCAAGATACTTTTCCATAGGTGAATGGATAAATAAACTACTCAGACAATGAAGTACTGTTCAGTGATAAAGAGAAATGTGCTATTGAGCCAAGAAACATAGAAGAACTTTAAATGTGTATTGCTATGTGAGCTAAACCAGTCTGAAAAGTCTATATGCGTGATTCCAACTATTTGACGTTGTGGAAAAGAAAAACATATAGGCAGTAAAAAGATCAGTCGTTGCCCAGGGTTCAAGTGGAAAGGAGAAAGGGGTGAATAGGCAGAGTATAGGGGATTTGGGGGCAGTGAACCTGTTTTGTGTGCCACTTGAATGGTGAATACATGAAATTATGGATTTGTCAAAACCGATAGAACTGTACCACACAGACAGTAAATTCGAATATATATAGACTGTGGTTAATAATCATATGTCAATATTAGTTCACCGATTACAACAAATGTAGAACACTAATGGAAAATGTTGATAATAGGGAAGTTACAGGGTTGGCGAATAGTATATGAGTTCTGTGTGTACTTTCTTCTTAATTTTTATGTAAACCACCAACTGCTCTAAAAAAGAAAAATCTATTGATTTTAAAAACAAAATGAATAAAGCTGTCAGAGAGAAAATATAAATTACATAAAAAAGTGTGTTGGCATTATGATGCTCTTTTTCAGTTCTGTGGGTTTTGACAAATCCATAATTTCATGTATTCACCATTCAAGCATCACACAAAACAGGTTTACTGCCCCCAAATCCCCTGTACTCTGCTTATTCATCCCTTTCTCCTTCCCACTTGAACCCTGGGCAATATACTGGAATGATCCCTTTAAAATACTCAGGAAAACCATGGGCCCCAAATTCTCCATTTTATTGAAATAAGTATAATTCAAGAGCAGGTGTGAATAAAGATATAATCCAGAAACTACGCCAGGTTTATCACACATAACCTTTCCTGAAAGAAATGCTAAAGGATATATTTCAAAATTTGATTATGTCTAGAATATATTAGTCTTTGGATGGGTGAATATACAAACTTGATACACTAGTGGTTAATATCCTATATCACTAAATGCTACTAAGTTTATATTAAACTTCTGTGAAAAATAGAAACTACCCAGGATATTTTGAGAAGTTTCATGAATCCCAACACTAATGTCTCATCTTGTGATAAATATCAGTTGCATTAGATTTAATCCAGGACAGGAAGACATAAAACAGGGAAAAATATCACTCAAATATGTATATTTTTTCACCAGTGTCACGTCATGCCAGAGATTTCTGTCCCTCCTGGCTAAATGTGACAAACTAAGGACGGGTCCTGATTATCTGGGCATACGAATGATAGTAGACAAGGTACTCAAGTTGGGTCAATCGGGCAGCAACTCATTTTCTTTGGCACAACGAAAGACATGTCAAGAATACACAGAAGGCAGTCATACAGAGACTTCTTCACAGCTGTGCTCGCATATGGGTTGAGCAGCACACATTTAAATGCTTTAATTATTATCTAGCTCAGCGAATTAATTGCTCTGCAGCCATGAGGACATCTTGGAGGCAGAAAATGCACGGTGGATAGTAAAATAATTTTGCAGTCTCCCCCAGCGCTTCCCTAATGAAGATGCTGTTATAGGTGCCCAGATAAACCTCCACTGCCCCTAGGAGTCAGCCCTGGTCTGAACACTGTCATATGCTCGTGAGCCAGAGATTTGTTTTTAATTTTTTTTAAACCAGTTTGGCCATGGTAAGGACACATTACTGAGACTTATCTTCAAATTCTGAATGAAGCACTATAAATTATCTTTTAAAGGTCTGGGAAGAAAAAACTATCAGGAAGAAAAACATGAGAAAAAGTAAGAAAAGACAAATATGATGGGGGTTACAAAGGTCTCCTGTTTGGAGGCATGATTACTTCTGGCTCTGCTATTAAGTCTATAAGGGTTCCTTGGCCATGCCAAAGCGTGGGCTGGGAGGTCAATTAGTAATCAAAGAAAAACACTCTGAAAGGACAAAGTGTCATATGAATTTCGTCATCATAATTATTTTACAACTAATGAGTCTCAGAAATATTAAAATTTTCCAATAGCTTAGTAGCAGTGACAGCCACCATGTTTCATTACCTGATTTTATTTTTTACATATTATTTTTATTATTTACGTATTTGTGTATTTATTTAAATTCAAGTTAGTTAACATACAGTGTTGTCGTGGCTTCAGGAGTAGAACCCAGTGATTCATCTCTTACATGACATCCCCAAAAGTTCCCTCCTTAATGCCCATCATCCATTTAACCTATCTCCCCACCCACTTGCCCTCCAGAAACCCTTAGTTAGTTCTCTGTATTTAAGAGGCTCTTCTTCAGGGGCACCTGGGTGGCTCAGTTGGTTAAGCTTCCGACTTCAACTCAGGTCATGGCGGTTCATGAGTCGGAGCCCGGTGTTAGGCTCTGTGCTGACAGCTCAGAGCCTGGAGCCTGCTTCAAATTCTGTGTCTCCCTCTCTCTCTCTCTCTGCCCCTCCCCTGCTTCCACTAGTTCTCTCCTTCTCTATCTCAAAAATAAATAAACATTAAAAAATGTTTAAGAAAATAACAATTAAGAGTCTCTTATGGTTTGCCTCCCTCTGTGTTTTTATCTTATTTTTCCTTCTGTTCCCCTATGTTCATCTGTTGTATTTCTCAAATTCCATATATGAGTAAATCATATGATATTTGTCTTTCTCTGCCTGACTTATTTCACTTAGCATAATACCCTCTAGTTTTTTCCAAGTAGTTGAAAATGGCAAGATTCCATTCTTTTTCACTGCTGAGTAGTATTCCATAATATATATATACATATATATATATATATATACATATATATATATATATATATATACACACACACACACCACATCTCCTATACCATTCATCAGTAGATGGACATTTGGACTCTTTTCATAGTGTGGCTATTGTTGATAAAGTTGCTGTTAACATTGGGGTGCATGTACCCCCCCCCCCCATCAGCATTTTGTATCCTTGGGATTTTCATTATTTGATTTTGGTGAATGACTTCCTGTATTTTGCACAAGGGCTCACAAACAAACACAAACATGCAACACACACAAGAATATGCACACTAGCTTCCCCACTCTCACCTACCTGTTAATCCTTCTTCTAGTTTGCTCTGAAGAGAAAGTTGGTATTTAGAAGACCGGAAAGCTAAAGCAAATGGGGAAAGGTGGACTTAGAAAATAACTCTATACAAAGTAGAAGAAAGTAGTAGAAAAAGAGAAGCAGAAAATCTAACAGTATCTGATAAAGAGTTGTCTGATTTCTTTGCTCCAAAATCAGAAATAATTTGTAGATTAGAAGTCACGATTCAAAAGCCAGAAAAACTAGCCTCTACCGACTTATTCTTGGCCTTCAAAGGTTCAGAAAAATAGAACTCTACCAGATCCTACCAAAGTACTTAGGAAGCGAACCATGGCAGTGGGCAATACTAGATGCAGAATTTCTGGAAGAGTGTGAGGTTTGGATGTTGGAGAATGTAGTTGTGGCATGGGGCTTTGAGAGTAGGAGTTGACACAGTTTTAATTAGAATATTACATAAGGTTTAGAAAATACTAGCTGTCTATGTCAAAGAAAAGATACATCTCAGAGTCAGAGATTATAGGTGTGGGACAAGGGGATCTGGGGGGTGGAGAAAATGTCACTGGTACGATCAGGGCCCTGAAGCCCTACAACAGACCCATATCTGTGTTTCCCTCTAGTTTGGGTGTTTCACTTCTGGCAAAATAATTAATGAAGGCAATTTAGGTGATACAAACTTCAATGCTTCATGAAGTGGACAGTCTCCACACAGAGAAACGAGGCAGGGAGAGACAGTGGTAAGCCTTTCTGGAGGAAAGAATAAGGATTAAGGAATAAGGGGGAAAAACGGAAAATGAATAAGACACAAGGAAGAGAAAAAACACAAAATCAATACGGGACAAGGAAATAAGTATGGCGCTGAGGGTCAGCATGGCCTTTAGGGATTGGCTGATGGGATGCATGGATTGTCAAGTGTAGCAGAGCATTTGTAGGGGGTGCCAGAATTATTCAAGTTTCAATTTGCTGGTGTGACACACTGGCTGGAAGAGGCTCCCTCGAGGGCGTGGAAGTTTATTTCAACACTCCCAAAGACCCCTCACTTGCAATTCTTCTTTAGAGAAGGCTAAGGAGGCCTCTGCCAATGAGTACAGAGATCTGAGAGGAACCAAGAGTATATGTCCCCTGGGAGCTGCCCTTAGCCAGTGACTCTGCTCAGCAGCAAGAAAGCCCAGTGCCCATGCTTTACATGAAGTCACACACAGCATAACTGGAGCTACCTCTGTGACCCCATCAACCAACATCCACCTTGGCTTGACTTCTTTCCCTTCCCCATCCTGCTCACTCAGTCTTTCCAGTTCCTCTCTCAAAAATGTCTCTGATGAATCACTTGCCTAAGGATGGTCCTTCTGAGCATCTCCTTCTAGATATCTGTACCCAAGACAGAAGTGACATTGCTGTTTCTCTCCTTGGAGCCTCTATTGCTCCACGCAGAGGATGTTCTGACCACCTCCAAGATCTGGGACCTCTGTGTGCAAGGCACACTAGTGTCATCTGTGGAACAGGCCCTAGGCAGGGCGGGTGATGGTAAACTTTATGCGTCAGCTTGGCTGGGCCACAGTATCCAGATATGTGGTCACATGTTACTATGCATGTTTTCACGAGAGCGTTGTAGGGGAGATTAAGACTTAAATTGAGGGTCTTTGAGTAAAGCAGATTTCTCTCCACAATATGGGTGGGCCTTATCCAATTGGTTGAAACCCTGAATAGAACAAAGACTGACCTTCTTAAAGAAAAAAAAAAATAAAAAATCAAACTTTAAAAAAAAATTTATTTTAACGTTTATTTATTTTTGAGACAGAAAGAGAGCATGAACAGGGGAGGGGCAGAGAGAGAGGGAGACACAGAAACTAAAACAGGCTCCAGGCTCTGAGCTGTCAGCACAGAGCCCTACGTGGGGCTCGAACTCACGAACTGTGAGATCATGACCTGAGCCGAAGTCGGACGCTTAACCGACCGAGCCACCCAGGCGCCCCAAAACTTTTTTTTTTAAGTTTATTTATTTGCACACACATGAGGAGGGGAGGGATAATCTCAAGCAGACTCCATGCTGTCAGCTCAGGGTTTGATCATGACTTGAGCTGAAATCAAGAGACTGACGCTTACCTGACTGAGCCACCCAGGGGCCCAAGAAAAAATTCTGATGCCAGACTGCCTTTGGGTTTAAACCACAAAATTGGCTCTTCCCTGGGGCTACAAACTGCCAAATTGCTCCACAGATTTTGGGCTCTGAATTTTGGGTTTATGTATATCTAAGGAGCCCCACCCTAATACAGAGCATGTAAGATAACTGTTCAGTAACTTTGACATTTGGTGATGCCTCATGGATTCCTTCCAGCTGGAAATACATTAATAATAGGGAACACAACCAGTATTTTCTACTAGACAATGTAATGACCTCCTGTAGAGAATCCTTATTTTGTATTTTAAATATTTTGAAGAATTTCAGAAACTAAGAAATCAGCAGCCATGGGTCTGGTTGTCTCTGGGAAATTCATGAAGATTAAGTAAGAGCTTGTACCTGTATTTGTATCTTCTCAACTATGAGATTGGATTTTCAAATATTTTTTGAAACTTATTCTTCTATGGCTATCTTAAATATCTTAACATCTCAGGTATATCAGAATATAAGATTTCTCTTCTTGGGGATTCCCCTGAAATTGTTACTAAATTGGGGAAATCTTCCATAGCCTTATCGCTTCTTCTCAACCTCTTTCAAAACCCACTACCTTCTGGAAGCACCTAGGGCCAGATCCCACCCAAGGGATGTCCACTGTAAGGCAGCACACAGGTTAAAGAAAATTCTGAGCTTCTGTTCCTGCAAGGATTTCTTTGCCTCTTATTCAGTTATACAGAATCATTCATTTTAGATCATCAGCATTTATCTTAAAACAAATGCAAATCAACATATCTATGAGTGATCATTAAATTTCTAATGCGCTCTTCCTTCTATTCCACACCACACTTCCCACATACAAACACCACCATTCGGTTTTCTTGAGTAGGATTTATAAAATCCTTGAACTGCAATCTTTGAAAGGTCACTAAATATCATTAAGCTTGACTCTTTCATTAAAAAATGAGGCTCAGAGATGTTCCCTGACTTTTAGAAGTTACCTAGCTAATAAGTGGAAAAACCAGAAGCAAACACTTAACTCATGTTTTCACTCTTATGTGGATCCTGAGAAACTTAACAGAAGACCATGGGGAAGGGGTAGGAAAAAAAAAAAGTTAGAGAGGGAGGGAGCCAAACCATAAGAGACTCAAAAACTGAGAACAATCTGAGGGTTGATGGGGGTGGGAGGAAGGGGAGGGTGGGTTATGGGTATTGAGGAGGGCACCTTTTGGGATGAGCACTGGGTGTTGTATGGAAACCAATTTGACAATAAATTTCATAATAAAAATAAAATAAAATAAAATAAAATAAAATAAAATAAATGATTGTCTTTCCCAGAAAAAATTCTTACTTTAAAAAAAAATAATGTCTGACTTACTGAGGTATAGTCAATAAATAACAGAGAATTCCACTGTCATAATCTACCAGAAAGTCAACTATGCTTGTACAATTTTCTTTTAAATGTATTCTATTCTTCCATAAAAATATACTTATATTAGATCAAATAGTGGGGACATTCTAGGCCTCCCGTTTGTATCTGCACCCCTCCATTACAATCATCAAGAACCTTCACGTTTCTGCTTGATGTTTTATAGCAAGAAATAGAAATGAAATGCCTCAGATCAAAATTTTTTTCAAGGATTCACTTTTGCTGATTAAAAAAAACAACCAAAAACTTAATCTCTGGCAGTTTAAATGCCTTCAAAGTGCAATTAAATGAATGAATGATTATGGCAATTAACTGTTTGTAGACATGTAGGCAAATTGCCATTTCAACCACTTTCAATTGCTAATACATAGTCACCAACCCCATGTACACACAGAAACCATGGTGATCAAGCCTATTTCAGTATTTTGGACAGTCTTCCTCTTTAAGAATGGTTAGATCTTCAAAAAGAAGTGAAAAATTTATCTCACTGTTTTGTTTTCCAGGCATAGCCCTCTGTCTGATGTCTTATGTGCTTAGGTGACAGCCACCCAGGAAACACGTAGATGAATGATTGATTAGCTATAGAGACTGCTCCCCAGAGTGAATTAGGCAGCTAAAGAAACCGAAGTAGACAGGATCCGTGATGAATGCCAGACATTAAAAATATTCATATCTCTTTCCTAGTTGACAAATCCAAAAACTGTCCACAGTAAAAAAAAAAAAAAAGTGCAAAGATTAAAAAAATAATAAAAAGTCTTAAGAATGCAAATGTATAAGAAGATAAATACTACCATGAAATTGGATTTATTAATTTCATTTCATTCCTGCATACCCACCTGCATTTTTTTATAGTGACTTGACGATATCCTCCACAGCCCCTGGGTATCATAGATAATAATGGGAAGAGATTTTATTATGCAGCACTCCCATGGAAGCTCCATGTTTGGTGAATATCTATTTTCTTTCACACGATGGAGGTAAAGATTTAGGCAGAAAGATGTTTCATTTTGATCATCAACACTGGCGTTGTGGGTATAATGACATCCAACCAGACCTACCTGAAACTGTGATAGACCTGATAAGTGAATCTTTTGTACTTTTAAAATCATAATTTGGGGGCGATTTAAAAATTAATATTCATGGGGCGCCTGGGTGGTTCAGTCGGTTAAACGTCCAACTTCCGCTCAGGTCTGATTTCAGCGCTGATGAGTTCGAGCCCTGCATGGGGTTCTGTGCGACAGCTCAGAGCCTGCAGCCTGCTTTGGATTCTGTGTCTCCCTCTCTCTCTGCCCCTCTCCTGCTCACACTCTCTTTCTCTGTCTTTCTCTCTCTCTCTCAAACATAAATAAACATTAAAAAATTATAAAAAAATTACTATTCACTACACTGCAAAGATGGACCCATACCGATGTAGCAAGCAAGGGCCCCCAAATCAAATGTTCCCAGTGAATATTAAATCTGATTTTATCATCTAAAGCCTATGTGACAAAAAGCATACTGAAAGGAAACCATTAATTTGGCATTTTCTCATGAGACCCCATTGTTTCTTCCTACAGAACACATATTTCAGCTATCACATATATATATATGTGTATATATATATATATATGTGTGTGTGTATATATATATATATATATATATATATATATATATATATATATATTATAGGTCTAGACAACAAAGATATTAATAAAACCCAGGGCTACTAATTACCTCTTCTAACTCTTCTCCATACTGGTTCCAAAAGACATATAACAACAAGCTACATCTAAAAGGGGACTTTCCAAAAATATTGCATTAATAGGAGAAAATGATCAAAAAGCTCATCGGAATACATTTTCAACTTTCTACAAGTACTTGTATACTTATTCAAACTCAGACCTCATTAATTTATCACATTCACTCAAAACTTTAAGGTTAAATACGGTAGACCTAAGAACAGAAGCAAATGGAATATTTTCCTAAGGATTGTCATTATTAAAGCAATATTTTTACTGAAGCAAAATTCATTTAAATAACCAGGGCCTGGATTATCTTCATAGTTTTATGCTATTGGAGAATCATAAAGTAATGTAATTAACAAATATACACTTAAAGAAGGCAACTTCATTAATAGACTTGTTATCCTTAAATCTTTCATAGCACTGCATAGTTTTCTGAGTGCTAACATACATGACTACCTTTACTCTTAGGACTTCTGCTGTGTGGTCGAGAGACATATTTCACAAGCTGTATAGAATATTGTCAAATGAGGGGGAAACATTGACTTGAGAGAGCAGAAATGAGTGTGCATTCCTAGCCAGAGGATATAATATACGCCCTATGGACAAGACATAATTTGAGTTGGGTTAGATCCCTCAGGTTACAATTGAAATAGCTATTAGGAAATAAAGGGAAATTGGACAATATTCCATAAATTAAGATATGAAAATATATTTCACGTTTATTCATTCATACATATAAATGCTTAGAAATAACTGTTTAATTAAAAATGCTTCCTAGAAATTCACACACTGGTATGTATATATAAACACATTAAATTACATCTGTGAAATGTAAAAGAATAATATCGTGCTGTAGCTTTCCTCTGAATACACATTCATTTTTCCACAAATAATACCCTGAATGAATGTAAATAAATGACACTTTCCTCCATCTGTTAATTTGAGCATTCACAGAAAAAGGAAAGAAAATTAAATTTTATGGAACTAGTGCCAATGAATTTCTGTTGAGCTTCTCATTTCAGTGGATGGCTGAGAATCCTCTCAGCCCCGCTCCACGAGGCAGGATACAATCCCCTAAACACCTGCATTTTTCACACTTAAGTTAACTGACACCTAATTCTGAAAATTATTATTACTGAACAGAGAAAATATTATTTATCTATTTTAAAAGTTAATGATTTTTTTAGAGGTAAGGTATGTGGTCACTGTCTTTTCAACTGCCCTTACATTTGATGCTGACCCTATATTTACCTAATAAATAAAAGACATTCATTTAGTAGCTGAGCTGATGGCCCCTGAATCATGGTTGATAACGTGTGCAAACATCATCATTGATACAGCCTCAGTTATAGCACCAGCTGGGGCTGAATTGCAAATAAAACGTTCTGAATTTAGAAGATCTTAACTGTCCCTCACAAAACACACTAATATATCCAATTCAATGTAATGTTATTAATACCTACTATATGCCTGAACCATGAAAATTCTGGGGCAATGGAAGGTCATAACACAGGCCTGGTGAATTTCACATTTATAGAGAAATGCTGAACTTAGGAGAGAAATGCATATCTTCTGTTGTTCTATCCTTCACCACACACATGGCATCTGTTAAGTATGGAAATGGTGCTTGTCACAATACTGCAAAATAATATATATAAATATATATATATATATATATATATATATATGCATATATGTATATACTATGTCCATTAAATAGGTATTAAATAATGTCTATGTATATGTATATATACACACATATGTATATATACATATACGTATATACACACATATACATACATATATACACATATAGACATACAAATATGTAGACATTTATATTACATATATATATATATATATATATATATGCATTTATAAATATACACACATACATATACATATACACCTTCTCACCTACTATTTATTCCCCTGGACCCTGCTGCCCTCCCAACCTAGGCTTCAGATGAGCTGAATAGCATGTAGTTTTTGAAAGTGCAGTTTTCTATGTGTCCTGACTTTGGCATGAACCGGCATTTCGTAGGAGCAGCAGGAGCAGAAGAAGTGTTTATTGATACACCTCTCCACTCTCTCCTCCTCACTTGGATAACTGCTGCTCTCATCTTTAGATTAAGTTAAGGTATAGGCTCTATTTTTGTCAGATGTGATTCTTACCCAGAAGCAGTTGAGCATCCTTAATGGGGCATGTGAAAATTCAAGGGTATGCTATTTGTTGGCCCAATGATTGGGAAATGCTACTGCCATTTAGTAAGCACAGAGAAGAGCTGCTAAATGCATTGTACGGTCCCGAACAAAAAAGAACGGCTGCATCCCGAGTGCTGTTGTTGTGCCTTTGGAAACCTCTGAGGAATTGGGGATGCTGTTCCGCAAGGAAGGACCAGCATCCATCAGGCCTCTCTGTGGCTAAGATATCAAAATGAATTTATCCTGAGATGCTTTACTTCCTGGCATAGAGTAGACTTTCACTAAGTGCACGTCGAATAACCAAGTGAACGAAGGTACTTCCTGGCCAACCCAGTGTGCAAGATGTTCTACACTCTACAGGTACCAGGTGCTTACCCTTGAAGTTATTTTTTTTTCTTTTAAAGTAAGTACACTCAGGTACCTATAGTGCTTTTTTTTTAAAGTGGTACGAAGTAGGATGGTAGAAGTACAAATATCTAAATATCTATCTATCATCTCTATCTATCTATCCATCTATCCATCCATCCATCCATCCATCCACCTCGTCGTCCACCTATCTATTTACCTATCTATGAAGCTAGCCAACCATCCATCCATCCATCCATCCATCCATCCATCCATCACCTATATCTATGTATCTATGTATCAATGTATGTATGTATGTATGTATGTATCTATCTATCTATCTATCTATCATATATTTTCTCTCTCTCTCATCTGTTGGGAAAGACTCGAGAGGAAAAGAAGATAAGAAGATGTATTCAGGGATGCATTTACTTTGTATCTTAAATTCAGAAATGTGTCTGGAGCCCTGAATCTGAGACAGATGCCTTTTCCAAGTGTCTGGGAGAGTCAATGATAAAGCAGACACCATTGGAAATGGATATTTATGCAGCTTTTTTGATTGTTGGGCACCATAAAGAACCAGATATTAATTCACAATACTTCCTGAGCTTCACTGAACAAGGACATCTGTTCTAATTATTCAGTTTGATGTAAATGTTTCACCTTTGAGTGCCCACAGCACCTCCTGCAACTTTCTGTCACAGAATTGTTGTGTTTAAACTGTTTTTTTTTAAAGCAGGACTTCACCAGGTTTCTTTATTTAATGAAATCCATCCTTACATCTTGCTGTGTTAAACCAATCCTCAGACATATCAAGCAGTGGTAGAATCATGAGTTTTTTAAATATGTCAAGGACGACAGGGGAAAAAGAGGTTTGGTTCCAGCTTATAAAATTGACTGCCACTGAATTGAAGAAATCTTCACATTTGTGAAGGCAATACATACTTGGGATCCCATCAATGACATAATTAAACTGGCTTTGCCCCTATTTTTCAAGGGAATAATTGGATGTTAATATCATTTCAAGAAGATTTCTGGATTAGTAGACTTTCAAGTTTCCCAAACATGTCTTCTGATACAGTCTTTAGAATTTAGAATTTAGAGTCAAGCAGACTTGGGTGTGAATTATGATTATGATCTTAGCTTTGTGATCTGGGATGCAAAACTCAATCAAACCAATAAATTTATGCTTATTTATATATAAATATATAATAATGCCTCATAATTGAAGTTGACTGGAGGTATTTCTCAGCTTTGGTTTGCAGTCAAGCTAAGACTTCACAGAAGGCATAAACTTGTATATTAATCTCTGACATGCCACTTTATTCTTAAGACTGTGATTGATTGATAGAAATAACAATGAGACCCCTTGAAATTCTAAAATACATAAAATTAGCAAATGATATTAGCATTATATTTAAGCCATCCTGTGGAATAAGTCATGAAATAAATATTTATGAGGTAAATCTCCTCCTACAACTTTACTTTTATGAAACACTACAAGATCAGTATCTTTTTTTAAAATATTTTTTTGGGGAGCACCTACGTGGCTCAGTCGGTTAAGCCTTCGACTTCAACTCAGGTCATGATCTCACGGTTCGTGGGTTCGAGCCCCACATTGGGCTCAGTACTGACAGCTCAGAGCTTGGAGCCTGCTTCAGTTTCTGTGTCTTGTTCTCTCTCTGCCCCTCCACTGCTTGTGTTCTGCCTCTCTCTGCCTCTCAAAAATGAATATATGTCAAAAAAAAATTTAAGTTTATTTATTTATTTTGAGGTAGAGAAAGAGAGAGAGAGCACAAGCAGGGGAGGGTCGAGAGAGAGAGAGAGAGAGAGAGAGAGAATCTCAAGGAATCTTCACACTGCCAGCATACATCCTGATACAGTGCTTGAACTTATGATCTGAGATCATGACCTGAGCTGAAACCAGGAGTTAGACGCTTAACTTACTGAGCCACCAGGCGTCCCAACAAGATCAGTTTCTTAAATTGCTCTGAAATACACAATGGCCATAACTGTTGACTTCCATGACCAGTAGAAAACACATTCAAGAAAATATGACTATTAAAGTATCCTCGTGGGGCAACTGGGTGACTTGGTTAGGCTTCCGACTCTTGATTTTGGCCCAAGTCACGATCCCACAGTTGGTGAGATCCAGTCCCACACCAAGCTCTGTGCTAATAGTGTTTGGGATTCTGTCTCGCCCCTCACTCTGCCCCTCCCCCTACCTGTGCGCATGCTCTGTCTCTCCCTCTCTATCAAAATAAATAAACGTTAATAAAATAAAGTATCCTAGTACCTGAGTTAACACCTTCATGAAAAATGGCAGTGACTATAATTCGTTTTTAAAAATTTTTACACATATCCTCAACCCAGTCTGGCCAAGTTTGAGTCATGGTTCCCTTAATACTAGTTGTTAGACGATGAGAAAGACATTAAAAAAAAAAAAATCTCTCTGTGCCTCAGTTTCCCTCTCTGTAAATTGAGGTAATGACAGTAAGTAGCTAAATCATACCTTGCTATACGCATAAATTATAGAGTGCTTAGAAGAGTATCTGACACGTAGTGAATGCTCATAACTTTCTAATGACACCTAATTTTGTGGTCTTTCTGCAAATGTTTCAAAATGACCCACAGATGCATCCTGGAAACTCACAATCCCTATAGCCTTTGCTATGCCTTGATCTGACTTCCTTTGGTCTGGGCGCTAATGCTTTTCACCAGAAGTAAAGAGGATGTGCTTCATTTGTGTTTTCAAGTCCAGATAAAAACATGTTATATGAAGCACATAACAGTGCTTCATACGTAAGGAATGTACACTAAAAAGAATTAAAAAAGAAATAACAAAAAACCAGTTTCTTCAATTCCTTCTTTCTTTCTTCTTTCTTTCTTTCTTTCTTTCCCTTTCTTTCTTTCTTTCTTTCTTTCTGGATTTTCCCATTAGACTGGCACAGCCTCACTACAGAACGTTGGTCCATTTTTCTATTACTCATTTTTGACCATGTCCAATAGCAGATATTGATATCTCCCCAGTTTATTTAAGAAAGGAGGTATAATTCAGGAATTGGCTCTGCTCAGAAGCATGGCTGGAAAGCAAGAGGGCCTGCCAGCACCCAGCTGTTTTTAGGAGATATGGTTTCTCTCCACCTACAGGCTCACTCTTTGTCTTTCTCAACGACAGCAAGAAAAAAAAAGTGGGAGGGGAAGGGGGTGGGTGATAAACAGCAGGAACAGATGGGCACATGTTCCTCTGGCAAAAGATCCTGTTATCACACTGCTTTCGCCTTGGTTGAATTTCAGGGTTCCAGATCTTGAAGTCCTTGGGTCAAAGTTTTCATTTAGGTCAATGAAAAAAAAACAATTACATTGGATGACTTCACCCTCTCACTGCGCCTGCCTACAAGACTGATGGGGAGTGGGATGAACGGAACGCAGGACGCTCTGGCAAACCTCTGCAGGTGTGTTTTCAAGTTCAGAGTAGGGAAGCTACAAGATTGACTTCCACTAGCAATTCATATGGTGGAGGAGTGGGTTGATTTGCTGTGATGTAGTCAAATAAAACTTGTGTGATTTAGGTAGGCAGACCTGTCAAGGGAGAAAACTAGTTTGGAGAGATTTAATTGCTGTCAGGATTGAGTGACAGAACAGAAATGAGCAGGTGTTTCACTCGATTAGAGAATGTTTTAAGACACGCTACCTTTGCTGCCTGTTTTCTGGCAAGAGTGGAGTGGGTCCCATGGGTTAATTGACGGGCTAATCTATCAGCCACTAATCCCACTTTTTTTATCACCACCCTTTTGCGTAAGTCCTGGGTTAGAGATAATTGAAGTGGACCAGATGGACACTTGATGAAAACTAGAAAGGAACGTTCCAAGTCCATTAGTCAGGACTGTTCTAGTTTGCAAATGATAGAAACCCAACTTGGACTAATATAAGCAAAAGGGAAATTTACTGGCTCATTGGCTCTGTGCTGGGCATCTTACCTTTGCCACACGTGATTCATTCCTGCTCTTTTCTATCTGCTTTGTCTTTAGGACGCTGACCCACATGAATTATACCAATGGGATCCCATGTACGTTGGCATCTTGTTTTGGCACTGGTAGGATATTACAAAGATGAAGAGAGTGAGGTCAGAATATTCCATCTTTTTGCATCACTTGGTTTTGGCTACATTCTTCTATCCAAAGTTTGCATTTACTGCCATAAAATTCTCTCTATAGAATTTTCTTTCTGCTTTCTGGTGATCTTTCCCTGCCTTCTACTCCTTCAGGGCCAGTTAGGAGAGGCAACGGCTCTCCCCACTTACTAACCCGTGCCTTGTGCTTTTTCCTGGTTCCGTCTTTGTAAATAGTCTCTTGATTAAAATGTCCTCAGTTACCTATCTTGAAGAAAGTGTGTCTGACCCGTTTGTATCTTGATTAGCATTACCTTCATGTAAGAACTGAACGACCCCAACTATGCAAGTCAAGGATGTAGCTGTGCTTTGGAGTAACTACAGCCAGAGACCAAAAGTCACCAAAAATTATTGGTTGAAATTATGTTATTTCTCTCTGGGGTGCAGGCTTCATTTTTTTGCACTGCAAAAAAATTAAAGCTGGGCTCCCCCCAGAAGGAGAAAAAAGAAATACCAGTGTTAATCCTGGGGTCCCACCATCCTGCAGCTTCCCTAACTAATGTGAGTGGCTCTATTTCTGAGCTCCTTTTTATAAAATCCTGAGTGGCCAAGTGTGAGATGACCTCTCTGCCTTCCTTGATGAATCAAATTGGACAAGGGGCCGAGTTAGATGCAAATAAGACAGCTCTTCCCAGATCTCATGACTGACATAGTGGGAGAAGCAATTCTCAAGAGAATTGCTCAAGAGAATTTATTTTTCACAAAATAAATCAGATATAGTATATGAAACGAGAGACAACCACTATATCAAGGGTATATAGTTTTGTCTTATGTGGAGGAGAAGTCAAATAAACATAATAAATAAACTTCACTAACCAGCAAAAGATTTACAGGGAAAGTTGTATCATGCGTCAAGTTGCAGAGCCTTTTTGAAATGCTCAGTGTTTGTGTTGCCAATGAGACCTACCATGTACACGTGCACACACAGACACACAAGAGTGAGATCTGTTCTTATGAAATCCTAGTCTGAACCTTGCCCTCTCATAATGATCGAATAAATATAAATATTTCAATTCATGGTTTATTCTTGGGCCAACACATAAATAACTAAATAAATCTTATCTTTCCACAACTATATCTATTTATAATGCCAAAGATACAGTGGCAACAATCAGTATCAAAGTTTTCCACATGCCCAGAGTCTAGCTAATAAGTGGCTTTACTCTCCTTTTTCCTTACAACTATTACAGAAGGTAATATCTACAGTAGCCAATGAATAGAAGGTTAGAGGCCATTTTGAATTATAGTATACAAGTGCAGAAAATACAAACCAATAAGAGTGCATTGACGGATTGTGTATTCTCACCTGGAGCATACAAATTCTTGAGATTTCATCATTGTTTATACTTACATGGTCGTGCTCTGCACTTCTGACTAGTGTAGTAAGAGTGACCCTTGGTAGGTATTTGATGAGACCTGAGAATCTGCCAAAACAACACCTCAAGATCTCATATCCACTGGCCAGACACCAGTGCTATTATGAAGGGTAATATATACCCTCTTCTTTTATGGGGTAGTAATATTTGCTTTTACCAAAAGCATAAAGGAGAGAAGTGATCCTACCATGGGGAATATATATATATATATATATATATATATATACACACACACACACACACACACATATACATATATATGTATGTATATATACATGTACATATATACATGTATATATACATACACACGCATATGTATATATGACATATATATCAGGAGAGAAATGATGACATTTGTCTTATTGAATAATGATGGAACCCTGTGCTAACACACATGAAGATTCTGAAATCTGTACTAAAGCTCAAAAACTCAACATTACCATTCTGGTAAGTCCCTGCTACCAAGCTGGGTCTGGAGCTCATCTTAGAAATGCAATAGGGAAGATTGATGAGCTGACATTTAGTGAAGACCAACCAGATGTCAGTCCCTCTTTTGAGAACTTATAGAAGACATCTCATTAGTCCTTATAATAGCCCTAGAATTTGAGCATTTGTAACTATGTCCATTTTCTTTATGGGGAAACTGAGGCTTAGAAAAATTAAGTAATTAGTCAAATTCATATAGACGGTGGTGGAGCTGGGTTTTGATTCATTCTTTTTAATTACAGAATCTCTGTGTACTACATTGGTTAAGAGTTGTACCACTTGAATTCTATATATGATTCACAAAATGCATAGCAAAATGCTGTTAAGGTAGAATTACCAAGGTGATGCCTCTCTTGGGACGCTTCATGGTAGATAGACAACACACTCATCTAAAGCTTATTTATGAAGCCTCAGAGATCTTGCTTTGCTCATTCATCTAGCACAAATGCATCTTCCTCTGTTATACTAACAGTATCTTAGATTCTGTGATTAATGTAAAAAGTCAGAGTGCCAATATGGCCATTTACAATGAAAAACGTATTATGTTACATAACCTTAAGGCTACACAGCCAAATAGCAATCACAAAGTTGATGTTGACCGTGGAATTATAATGAAATAAATTAAAATGAAAACAGAATGCTTAATGATATACAGATAACATCGTCTGATGAAGCTATTTACCCAATAAAGATAATTTTTCCAATGGCACTGTTTTTTTTTAAGGGCTTCTTGCATAGGTTTGGTCAATGTTCATATGTGTGACTCTTTTTCACAGTTTCTATGGTTAAACAATCCCCTACTATTGATCTATTTTCTTTTACACTATATTAACCAATATTTAATCAATCATAGAGATTAAACTATTCCATCTCTTTAAGAATTCTAAGCAATTGCATTCTCCACCTTTCTTGCAGTGTGTATCTTAACATTTCAAGTTCCAGATACAAATTTATTGTTAAAATCAGGTGATTGGGAAGATGAGTGTAGAACATAGCCTCCATGTAAACCTGTAAGTGGAAATTAACTGTTTTAGACTCCAAGAGTCTTAGGAGTTTTGAAATGAAAGGATTGAGGGCCGTAAATGAATTTTTTGACACATATGGAGTTTTTGTTTTTTTTTTTTTTTAATTTGAGACGTGAAGTTTGGCTAAATCTCAGAAAACAGAGACTTACTGTTACACAATTTGCATTCTGCATTCCCCACTCGGTTACTCAACCTTTATTTATCAACACTTACTATGTTCTGGGCGCTGTGCCAGGAATGGGAAAATGTAGTCCTGTGGCTTCGTGGTTCACAGAGGCAGATACAAAAGAGTCAAGCGTTAACGATAAGTCAATACAGTAAATGTAGTGATAAAGATACACCGAGTATGTTTGGGGATATGAAGAAAGCACTGAATGTAGGCTAGGGCACGAAGAAAGGATTAGTAGAGAAACTCAGTCTCCAGAAAATGGCAAATGGGCAGATTCAACATAAGAAAATCAATCAATGAAGTATACTGTAACAATGAAATGGAGGGTGAAAAAACAAATACACGGTCATCTTAATTGGCATAGGAAATGTACTTGACAACATCCAACACTCATCTATCTAGGAAAAGATGTCCTAATCCTGGATATCTGTGACTGTGAACTTATTTGAAAATAAGGTCTTTGAAAATGTGATTATTTAGGTCATAATGAATTGGAGTGAGGCCTAAATTCAATGACTAGTGTCCTTTTGAGGAGGTCATGTGAAGTCACAGACAAAAGAAGAGGGTACAATGCAGGCCACGTGATGGCAGAGGCAGAAATTGCAGTGATACAGCTATACGCCCAAGAATGCTAAGGATGGCCAGAAGCCACCAGACGCCAGAAAGAGGCAAAATAGGATGCTTCCCTGGAGTCTTCGGAAGGAGTACGGTCTTGCCGAAACTTTGATATGGAGCTTCTAGCTTCCAGAGCTGTCAGAGAAGAAATTAATGCTATTTCATACCAGGTTGTGGAATTTTGTTATGGCAACCCCAGTACACTAATACACATACAATGGTAGATTACTGAGCCATAAAAGGAAGGAATTTCTGATATATGTATGCTACAATGTGAACGAGCCCCAAAACCGTTACACTAAGTGAAAGAAACCAGGTCATACCAAAGGTCATATATTGCAAGGTTTCATTTACATGAAATATCCACAGAAAGTGAATCTATAGGGACAAAACAAAGTTTTGGTGATTGCCAGTGCCTGGGGGGATAGGAACAATGAGAGGTAGCTGCTTAATGGGTACAAGGTTTTATTTTGAGTGATGCAATAATTTGCCCAATGTTGCAAATGCCAGTGGATTGTTTGCCTTAAAGTGATTAATTTGACATTTTGTGAATGTCACTTCAATAAAAATAAAAACATTGGTTCTACATTGCAACCACAAGGAGTTAAAGGAGAACAAGCAAATCACAGATGAAAGTTCATCGGTAGATGAGTTACCAAATGCACCCGTGTTCTCTCTGGACTGCCTCAATTTCTTGAGTCTTCTCATGTGATATATTTTCTTCTATATTTAATTTGGACACATCTAAAAGCATTCCTCTTTTGAAAAATGGATGAATACTTGGAGATGTTACAAATGATCGTTAAGCTTTAACCAATACCTAGAGACAGATATCACTTGCAAATTTAGACTCTACTCTTTGGTGGAATAGGTCAGATTATGATACAGCATGGATTCACAGACTGACAGTGTGTATCTTTATAGCCTGTGATAAATGATCATCCTATGTTTTGAAGTGAAAGTTTTCTGAAATGTATCAAATTATTGATCTGAGCCTAAAGTGACAAAAATCACTGATGGAAATGTCTAGGTTTGCTTTAGTTCAATAACTTATACATGTGAGCTCATGTTGATTATTGATGAACATTAAACAGCTTAAAAAAGAGGTTTAGTATAGAGGAATAAATTTCAGCATATCCATTATGATTGACTTGATTCCTTCCAAAAGGCCTAATGGATAAGTTTTGTCTCTTCTCTTTTATTCTGACAACAAATTTGCAGTGGGCAAGGATTCACAGGTAGCTGTATTTCCAGCTATGAGAAGGGATCTTCAGATATGGAGGTAATCTTTCCTAATTCCAGTGGTAGATGTGGTCAAGAGCACAGGATTTTAGACTTCTCACCAAGAGCACTTACTCTTAGATAATATTTTGGATATTTGGTATTCTATGCACCCAACCTCAACAACTAAATATATATATATGTATGTATAATATATATATAATATATATATATATATATTATATATATAATATATGTATATAATATATATAATATATATAATATATATAATATATGTATATAATATATAATATATATAATATATGTATATAATATATATATAATATATATAATATATGTATATAATATATATATAATATATATATATCATATATGCTATATTAGGAGGAGATAAAAGCTTGACATTTGATGCCTTTGTCATATCTGATTTCATGTAATTAAACAGAAATTTCTGGGTGAATGGAAAAATAATTTGGAACTTTGAAACCTCAAGCCTTTTATATTTTCTTTAAAGGGATATAAAACTTACCTCCGTTAACAAACGATCTTTTTGTATGTGTGTTGAAACAGTAAAAAAAAAAAAGAATAACTGTAACAATCATATGAATCCCTCTCTGGGTAGAAACTCATTATACCAATGAACACTTCAATATTCAAAGATCAAATGTTTTCACCTACGTATAATGTACCAGAGCTGAGAACTACCAAGGGAACATCTTCTGAGATGAGACAATCAAGTGTGATATCAAATCAAAGCCAGGGAAGCCAGAAGGAGACACACAGGGATTCGATGGTTGCTTCACCATTGCAGAGAGTGAGTGACCTCAGGTTAGGGACCGTCTAAAGGAAACTAAACTTTTGGCTATGTTTTGATGTGTATCCACTCAGAAAGGATGTCTGTTTTTGCTGCCCTTGCTTTTATGGCTTCACCTATGTGCCTTTGGAAAGATGTTCTCTGTGCCCCTCATGTGCCTCCATGGATTAATTTTATCAGAAAATCTTGGGGCTTTTTAAATTATAGCATCTTATTTGTGAGTAGACTTTGTTGTCAAGTCATTGAGTTTCATATGCTATAGCATATGAAACATTAAGAGAAGTAAGAGCATAAACATATACTCAAGAGATGCTAGTTATTTAATAGAAACTCATGAATTATTATCCAGGGCTTCATGATCAGTAAGAAAGTGACCCAATGCCTGCATCTGTCATTCAAAACTCTCTAATATCAAATCCCATTCTGTTTTTTCCAAATTATTCCTCATAGGTTAATTATGAGAGTTCATCTCATCAGCCATATTTGTTTATAAGAAAGCAGAAACACATAGCATCCTTCACAGCCTCACTTTTGCCTATGTCATTGTCCCTGCCTCTGTGACTCTGTGTCCTTCAACACTGCTTAATAAATGTTAGCTACTGTCCTTGGGCTGGGTCAGAGCCAGCCTCTCCCTGACCACTCAAATCACACTTCTCTCTGGCTGAGATTTTAGTATGCTTGCTATGCAGATTGGTAAATTTCTGCTAATACTATGCTTTGAATTATGAATCTTTTCATTTTCATCCCTAAAGCTACATATCTAGATCTTTGAGTAGAAAATTATTTATATTTTTCTCATATTGCATCTTTCTAATATTGTCCTCTCTCAATATCTATTGATATACATTAGTTTTCTAAACTATTTATTTGTTGAGAGAGAGAGAGAGTGAGAGTGAGTGAGGGGAGGGGAAGAGAGAGAGGAATCCGAAGCAGGTTCCGCACTGTCAACTCAGAGCCCCATGGGGGGCTCGATCTCACAAACTGTGGACAAGGATCAAGAGTCAGACACTTCACTAAACCACCCAGTTGCCCCTATACATTGGTGATCCATCAGTATTTACTGATATGACTTGGAAAATTAATGCATGGGATAGAAAATAATGTGTGGGAACCCAATTTATGCACGGCCCCAGATTCTCATTCAAAAGCTTTGGGTGCTGCTGATCTTCCCCACTCCCCTCTCTACGTCATCAAAGTCAACTCACTCAACCTTTCTTCTAGGACCTCCCTTTCTTCAGTCAACTAGCACAAACTCCCCCATTCTCATCCTCGGCTGATGACCTTGATCTTATTTCCAAATGGAAACAGTCTGAAAACATCCCACAAGGCCTCACAAGCACACCTACCTACCCAATTTCTCAAAGGACCCCCCCCCCCCAAGCTTCATTTGAGGCAAGAGCTTGAGCAGTTGCAGAAATAGGGACATTCTGGCTTCTCAGATAAGGCAGGTGCCACAGATAAAACTATGGCCTTGGGATCTTTCTGGAAGGTATCTAAAAGGAGTGGGTGACCCACCCTAACAGTGTGGGGGCATCAATCTCTTGGGAATGAGATCAAATGAAACGTAGGAGGTATGGGGGAGCCACCAGATGCGTCCTGATCCTGTCCTTTCTTTCAACAGCTGTTACTAGTCACAGTGGCTTCACGGGGCTTGTCTGCAGGACGTGCCATGGACACAAGCAAAGGTTAGGGCTTTCTCAAGACCCAAATTGCTTGTGAACCACTTTGCATCTGAATTTGCTTTTTTTTTTTTTCCCTTGCTGGGCTTCATGTCCCATTTTCCCCTCCGGTTTGCTACCCTGAGATTGCTGTACTCGAAAAGCATTGGCATGAAGGACATACCTCCAGCTCTATTTTCGAGGACTCCTGCTCTATGACTTTCTAGTTGATTACCAGCATTACTGGGACATGAAATGGAAAAGCGAAAATAAGTAACTTTAATAGAGAATCGACAGTACCACGGGTTGTTCTGTGCATTGACAGAACGAAATGTTTGCAGTACTCTCTACAACGTTATTGCCTTTCATAGATGAGGAAAACGAGCCACAGAGAGTTACAGGGAGTTCTTCAAAGCACCGTCGTTTGAATCCAGGACTCACCAGCATCGACATACTTTACTGCAAACAGTATTTCCATGACTTAAGAGATAAAACTTCCTCTTATTACTTGCCCATCACCACCGATGGCATTTTCAGGACACCTAGTTCTCACATTCTTTCCATGAGGCAGGCCTCCTGGGTTAGTTTCTTTCCTACAGGCAACACAGACCATTTCATACAGCCTTCCACGCTTAACCATTGTTCAACATTTGGGGAGGGTATCTCGATATTTCCTTTTATGGCTCTGTAGTTCTCCACAAACCAGTCAGTATGTGTGCTTCATAGCCGATCTAGAGATTTGCAAAAATATTAAATAAAAATCTGGATATAATCTGGCATACAGTTTAAGAGTTCTCTCCTCTCTCCCCTCCAGACAGTTAAAAATGTTCCTAAATTGTCATAAGCATACTTAGCCTTTTATGTAAGATCTCAAGGGAAGATCACTTCAAAGTCTTTTCAGTAGCTAATTCAGAGGCTAATAACTTTTCTAGTCAGTTTTTCTTGAAGCTGAAACAATTTCTGTGACAATCCAAACTCATTTCTCTTCAGCATCTCTGCTGGGACACAACATGCACTTGCAAAGTATTATGATAGATTATCTGGCAGATGAATTTCAAAAACACCAATAGTAATCGACTTATAATTTAATAATAAGGTCAAGAAAAAAGCACTTGAAGCAATAGTTTACGAAAAGCTGCTAATTGAAGCTAGTGCCCCAGAAGGCACCCATCAAAATGGAAAATGCCACCATTTGCTACCGTTGCATACAAGGAACAAGGTATGAGAGAGAGGGAAGAAAATTATTGCTACAAATAACAAGAGTTCATAGCTGTGCTGGGGCTGACACAAGATCATAGAGAGTAAATGAATTGTTCAAGATCACTCTGCTATACATATACAAAACCAATATCTAAAACCCTCTTCCCAGAAAGAGTGTCGAGGTGAGGCACTCCATGACTATTCCCTCAGCAATTCATAATGAAGAGAAAAAATCTAGAAAATGAATCAGGTCATTGGGAAACTTGGGGTCAGTTTATCGCTTCTGAGATATATGCCACTCCAGACATGACAGGACCATGGCAGAGAGTATTGGGTACCTGGGCAACAGGTATTTCCCCTTCTTCCTTTGAAACAGAACCATAATTATTTACAAATATTGGGGAGAGAATGTATGTGCTTCAGGTAAGGCTGTATCTATGCCCAGCCCCAGGAGGTAAACTTAGATTAATCTAAGACAACACTGGTAATTCTACCTCTCATGACAGTGAAAGTCCTGGCCAATAAGACAAAAAGTGCAGTCCCCTGGAAACATTTCTATCTCTCTTCAAAGCCAGTTGAGGAGACACTTGCTTTTCCTTATCTTGTCCCTGTACTTGGTTTTATGAGAGTATGATTCCTAGAAGAGTAAGAGCAATCATGAAACCATAAAAATACAAATCTGAATTCCAACAGGCTAAGTAGGCAGGATGGAAATATGGTAGCATACTTTCAGCTTTATGAATTAACTACCCTAGAGATCACTGACCTCCAAACTGAGGGAAAACTTCATTGAGTGTTGGGTCTCTGACACATGGCTTTGATAAGCAGAGCTAGTGAGAAAATTAGCTAACTTTTTTTATTTTCTCCTTCCTCCCTCCCTTCCTCCCTTCCTTCTTTCCTTCCTTCCTTCCTTCCTTCCCTCTTCCCTCCCTTCCTTCCTTCTTTCCTTCCTTCCTTCCTTCCCTCTTCCCTCCCTTCCTTCTTTCCTTCCTTCCTTCCTTCCTTCCTTCCTTCCCTCTTCCCTCCCTTCCTTCCTTCCTTCCTTCCTTCCTCCTTCCTTCCTTCCTTCCTTCCTTCCTTCCCTCTTCCCTGCCTTCCTTCCCTCTTTCCTTCTTTCCTTCTTTCCTTCCTTCCTTCCTTCCTTCCTTCCTTCCTTCTTCCCTTCCTTCCTTCCTTCCTTCCTTCCTTCCTTCCTTTCAGTGGAGGGGAAGTGGTAGGACAATGAATGTGAATCTATTGCTGTGACACATCCAAGACTATGTATACTTTCTAATCAAGGGGGTTAGAAAGAGAGATGATGTTCACAAAGGAAGCAGAAAGCAAAAGTTAGCCAAGGGTTGAGCATCAGTGGAGTAGAAGAAAGAGTCTAGATGAAGTGAACACCTTTTGGATGGGATTTATGCTTACTGACATGGAGGTCTGGGAATCCATGAAGAACACACAAAAGCACATCCAATGAGATAGTAACATAATTCTCTTAGTAATCAATTTGTAGGAAGAAAGAAAAATGGGGCGAAAAAAAGAACCAAACCAGGAGGAAGGAGTGATCCACCTTGTCTTGTTTTATTCACGCAATTGTAATACAAGGAGGACAGAAGCTCCTCTCTGCACACAGGGATAATAATGCATATTGTAGTTATTCTTAAAGCATTCTTGGTGTTAAAATAATGAATGGAAAATGCTTCAAAAAGCATAAAATAAATCATCATCATCATCATCATCATCATTACATGGTTATAACCAGAACTATATTCCATTTATGAAACACTTACTCAGCTCATGACATTTGAAACTTACATTCCTGCAAAGAAAACATTATGGACATCATTTCAGATAATAAAACTGAGGCTTAGACAAATTCTTATTTATTTAAATGTGCATATCTAATCAATGGGAGAACTATTTCCAACCCACAATTTCATATATACACAAACTTATTGATATCATCTTTCTTTTTATTCACTCTCTCCTTTTACATAAGGCTTGCCCCGAATTGCTGCCTTTTTTTTCCCATTTACAATAACGTAGAGATTGGACTACAGAATCTATTTCAACCTATCTCTTGCTAAATTCAAGAGCGGTTGACTCAATGGAAGTTTATAATAGCAAGTGTTTTTCAAGAGCAGTTGACTCAATGGAGGTTTATAATAAACAAGTGTTTATTCTTTTATCCCTCAAAAGCAGTGAGAGATTAGAACTTCCAAGCACTCTGGACACATTTCATGTGTAACTGGATCAGAGTGGGCTTCTGCACGAACTCCTCCATACATTTGTAGGAATGCAAGTCTGTTCATTATTAATCTTATGATATGGAAAGTAGTTCATTTGTATGGAAATAGGTGCATTTGGATGATGTGTTCCATGTTCCAAATGAAACACAGATTTCTGATTAAAAGCCAAATCATTCTTTGAAAAGGTCGAAAACGGTGGCTTCAAATGAAATTATTTCAGCTCTATTTTATGTGGGTCACTGATGAAATGCCTTGCCAAAATATGAACACTAGTTTTCTGGTGTTTCTACATGATTGCAAATTAAGAAAATCCCCTTCCACTTAAAAGTTTTAAATGTAGATACATGTTGAATGCTAGGTACATTTTGAATGCATATATTTTGTTTTTTATAAGTGTATATAAATGTTATATATATGTATACACACACACATATATATATAATTGAAATGCATCAAATAGTAAAAAAATAAATTACATATGAAATTGTGATCACAAACTATCAACACTATAGAATAAATGATTATGTATTTCAAAGTCCTAGTGGGCATTAAAATACACTACCTAGTAAGGATGAACATAAGTTACTTTATAATCCAGCATTTCTTCTCAAAATATATGGGTACATATCTATAAAAATGAATATACACACCCTGAAAAACATGAACAAAATGCATATGGAAACAATTTTCATAGCTAAAAGCTGAAAACAACCCAAATGCCCATGAACAGTAGATTGGAAACATAAAGATGGATCTCATAGGCACCGTACTGTCCAAAGAAGCCAAATACATAAAAGATATATATATATATATATATATATATATATATGATTTCATTTATATAAAGTTTAAAAACAGACCATTTTTACCTATCGTGTTAGAAATTAGCATGTATTTTAGGGGAGGCTTTGGAAATATTACCTGATGGGGTAATGAGGAAATGTCTGGGCTGCCAGAAATGCTCTTTTATTGTTCTCTGTACTGCGCATATTTGTACAAATTCACAACATTGTACACTGGATTTGTGTGTATTACTGTATTTGTGGGTATTACTGTATTAACCGGATACCTAATGAAAATGAGTCAACTAGAACTCCTGATTTCACAGCTCTATATTTGAGAGAAAAATTGCACAACTTTTGTCTTAACTAGATCTTTCAAAAAGCTGGTGAATGGGCGATCCTGACTGGTCTGGTTTAATTTCTCAGGACCAGCTCTGCAGTGACTAGTAGCTGGAGTAAGTTTAGCTTCTCGTAAGTTGCAATAGCTAGCCAGCAGTACATTTGAAACCGGTGTTTATGCAGATTTATAATAATGAGCTTTTTTTTACATTTCACTTCAATAGTTTTCCTATTGGACCAAATGTACATTTACTATCGTCTTTATTAGAAAAGCACTCTCAGGTTATTTCTGTTAATATAGGTCTTCTGTATCTGGAATGGACTTCCAATCTACAATTACACTGCCACCATAATCATGATTAAAATAAGACTATTTATGTATAATCGGTGTTACATTGTGGGCTGCTTTTCTTAATTTTACAGAAAGAAAAACAGGAATCCTTTATAATCATTACGGACACACTGGTTCTTATGTATATTATTTTGTATTCTTCGTTTGTCATGCACAATGTGCAAAGAGGTCTTTGAACCAAGCAGTGTTTCACAGTTTTCTTTAAATAGCTATGCTTTGAGGGATAATGGTTTTATTTAGGAAGCTATTTTTAAATTATTCCTTTTATTTTCACACCAACGTCCTTAACTGGTTTTTTAATGATTTTGATTTCCAGATAATGATATTCATTCTCATAGACCACAGAGCTCCAATTTCAACCAAATATTTTATTCATTCGTGGTTTCTCATTGCATTATCTTTTGATTTAGAAAAGTTTTCTGTTGTTGTCGCTCTTGTTGTTTGTTTGTTTGTTTGTTTCTTAAGCCAAAGAACATTGACTCTTGATTATCTAAGGGCTGTTGAGTTAGCTTAGTTGAGTGGAATGCGTACTAATGAAGTCAAGGTTTGAGGTTCCATAACTGAAGAGGAAATAGACTTTCCCCACAAGTCAGATGAGTTGTCCTGTCAATACCTCTGAGGAGCCCATGGACTAGATGTCAGATTCCTTCATCTACAAACAAATGAATAGATGGTTAGATAGGTAAAATTCAACTTATCTCTTAATTGATGAGAGGCCTCACTGCAAATATCTGACTTTTCAGAATTCCGACTGCATTGACAATAAATGTCTTGCCACTCAGTATGTGTTATATACTCTTCAATTTATCATTCCAAAAAGAAATCACAAATTAAGAGCCTAAAATATGGCAGGCACTGTGCACGGTGCTTAACATGTAAGGACAAATATGACACAGTCGAATACCTCAGGTAATTCATAGCTAATTGAGGGAGGGGGTTGTGTGTGAAGACGCATTAATCTAGAATTAGCATTTAGAGTGCACTAGAAAAAATTGCATGCAAGAAGAGAGGACAGAAAGGAGGAAGCGAGTAACTTTATAGGTATATGTATGGGCAGGTGGGGAAGTCAGACAAAGCTTTTTGAGAAAATCGGTCTTTTTCTGACACAACACCTTCCAATTTCTCTACTTACCCTTTCCATACTTATTTCTGCACTGCAATCAGTATTGTTTTACATTCTCTTCTTTAGTGTCTCCTCCTTTCACAGGCCTCCAGCCCTTCTGTGTCCACCCTCTCTCTTTAGATGTAATATTTTCCCCTTGATCCTGAAAATTCTCAGTTCTCTCATATTTTTCTTTAAAACAACAATGGCAAAACACTTCCTGTAGCCCACTCTGGACCCCGCCCTTTGTTCTATTTAATTCTTTCCTTACTTAGTAAGCTGAAAATTAGCCTATGTACCCAGGTTCTGTACCTGCATTCTGTGCAGACGTTGTTTTCATGAAGGTCACCAATACACTGCATTTTCAAAGTACCTTGAGACATTTTGGCATTTTTTGAACCTCCCTATTGTTCTGCTCGTGCTGGATCATCCCTCTTTCTTCAAAGGGTCCCTTCCTTCAGCTTCTGGGCCAGGAAATGTTCCTGGGTTTTTTTCTTGTGTTTGAGAAATGCCTCTCATTTTCTCCTGCCAATCTTTCTTTGTTGCTTCCTAAATATTAGTAAAACACTTTGTCCTTATCCATTCCAACTCTGTACATTCTCCACTTAAATTACTATCCCTATGAGTAACTTCCCTATGAGTAATTGAAGATGGTCTTCAATTTATGCAGCTCCACTGATCTCAGACTTACTCTGCAAAATGTTTTTGAAACTCGTGTGTGCGCGTGCGTGCGCGCGCGCACACACACACATACACACACACACACACACTTGATGGAGGAACGTTGGAACCAGCTTTTGAAAGGTAAATGAGAAGTGGCGAATGGAATGGGGAAAGCGAAGTATACTTAGCAGAGAATATGAAAATCGAGTCAGTCTAGAAGCACGAAATGGCATTTGGATTGGACAACCACAGTTTGCTTTTTAGTGTCAAAAAAAAAAATTAGGGACATGGCAAGAAAAATGCAAGCAAGATAAGGAGAACCAAAATGAAAACAAAACCAAAAAAATGTGTATAACATTCTTAAGAGTTTGGAGTTTTTGTTGTTGTTGTTGTTTGTTTGTTTGTTTGTTTTGTGCTGCAGGGGACACCCTTTGTGAATGCAGTTTTAGGAAGAAAAGAAGTAAAATCTGCTCCCTTAGACTGTGTGAGGCAGGAGGTAAGGTGTGTGATAGGTGGAAGAAAGTCAAGTCTGAGTGAGTCTAGAAACAGTTGTAAGGTGCTTTGCCTCCAATGCTATCTTGTCCTGTCCATCAACATCCCCTGTGAGGACCATGATGTTACATCCTGAATCTTCTGTAACTTTTTAAGAAGATCCAGTCCATACAGGGTTTCAAGCTCAGCAGTCTTTTCCCTATTTTGAGAATAGCTACTCATCCCCGAGAGAGAAATGGTCTCCAAACTTTTCCATAGCATGCTTGTCAGTAGAGCAAACCAACAGACACAACTTTAGAGTATTCCAACAGATGCATATTCATGTACATATTCCATTGTGAAAGAAGGTTCCAAAATGCAGTAAGCATCACTAAGAGAGTCATTCAAAATAGCATCAGGAGGATATGGAGAAAGCAGGTTTTCTGCATGTCTCCTGTTTCAATTCTCAGAACACCATGAACTTTTTTGGCTTTTGTCAATTGCAACCGCCTCCTTGAACACATGCTTCTACTTTGGACCAAATAGAGCTAATGTAACATCTGTTCTCTACATAGCTAATCCTGTATTAGATAGTTTAACTTTGCTAACACCAATCATAAGTCTTTCTAAACAATTCAGGTAACCTTGCGATTTTCGCCTCTGTGAGGCTCCACTCTACACTTGGAATTCAGAGCACACTTTCCATTTCAATGGAGTCTGTCTCCTGGATTGTAATCCTTAACGCCTCAAGTAAACGTTTTTAGTGGCTTTACAGCCTTGCAGTCTTCTTGGTCGGCAATATGCATGTCCTTTTAAACGAATACACAGCAAAACTGACAAAGTATGCAAGAGAAATTTTAAAATGATAAAATAAAGCCAAAATTAAGTGTTTTCAAATGATTAATATCTTGTAGTTCAAAAGTCTTTTTAGCTGAAATGTATGTATGTATATACATTGATTTCATATATATTTGAATATATGTGATTGCTTCATACACATGTGACGCACACTTGTCTATGTACATATATATGGTTGTTTATGCTTAATTTTTTTAAATATTAGTTTATCATTTACAACATATTTCAAGGAGCTGGTTCTAAGCTCAGTTTATTTTGTATTGTTTTAATGATTGTCAATATGAAAAATACATCTCACCAAGGCACAATTTACACAGTATCTTCTTAGATGAATCTTGTTAAAAATGGTGGCTATAAGGGGGCCTGAGTGGCTCAGTCAGTTGGGCATCCGACTTCGGCTCACATCATGATCTCGCTCACATTTGTGGGTTCGAGCCCTGCCCTCAACCCTGTGCTGACAGCTCAGAGCCTGGAGCCTGCTTGGGATTCTGTGTCTCCCTCTCTCTGCCCACCCCCCCCCCCCCTTAAAAAAACCCTCTCTTACTTATTTATTTAAATAAACATGAAAAAATTCTTAAAAATGATAATGATGCCTAAGGATTTGTATCCATCTTTCAAGTCAATTGTATTATTTTTAAATACTTTTGCCGAGTTGCTGTATACATGATTAGAACCTCATTTTTTTTAGCCTCCGTGTTTCAAGTGGAGAGTTCACAATTAGATGTGTCAGCTTGGCCAATTTTTATTGTTGGCTTAGCTTATGTTATTATTATGGTCTTTAACTTATAATTTACTTTCAGGTATCTTTTGCAGCCACATGTTTATTTTTTAAGAGTTATTTTAGTTGCGATTAGACTCTATAATTATAAATTTATTTAACCAGGCACTTAAAAGCCACAATATGTTAAAAGTAGATGAAAGAATGAGCATGCCATTCTGAACCTTTTGCCCTTCTGACCAATAGACCCCAAGCAAAATGAGATTTTTAAAATTATTTTTTTTTAATTTTTACTTATTTTTGAGACAGAGAGAGACAGAGCATGAACGGGAGAGGGGCAGAGAGAGAGGGAGACACAGAATCGGAAGCAGGCTCCAGGCTCTGAGCCATCAGCCCAGAGCCCGACACGGGGCTCAAACTCACGGACCGTGAGATCGTGACCTGAGCTGAAGTCGGCCGCTTAACCGACTGAGCTACCCAGGTGCCCCTTAAAATTATTTTTGAGAGAGAGAGAGCACAAGTTGGGAAGGGGCAGAGAGAATGGGGGCCAGAAGCAGGCTCTGCACTGACAGCAGTGAGCCCCATGTGGGGTTCAAACCCACAAACCGTGAGATGGTGACCTGAGCCGAAGTCAGACGTTCAAACGACTGAACCACCCAAGTGCCCCAAAATGAGCAGTTTTAAAATATAATTTCAAAAATAAAAAAAATTGTCTCCGAACATTATAAAATAAAAATGTGTCAAAGATGCTATTGAAATCATTAATTAATTATTGTAAAAGGGGAAAGGTGGTTCAAAGAGTAGTTAAGGAGCTAAATATTTATAGCCAATGTAATAAAGAATGTGAGAATAAGATAAGATTACTAACCATATTCCTCAGAATTACCTCCTGTGCCTGGCATCTGTGTTTGTACTAGAAAGAGTGGACCTATATGAACATGAAATTTCACTAAGTTTTGGACTTCTAATGAAAAACAGTAATTTGAACAGAGCACTTTCCAGGAAATGATAATTCTTACGTGTACCTATGCTCCACGTTGATCCCCTTTAGGCAAATCTCCAAGTTATAAATTACTTTCTCTTACCACTTTGAAATGTGTTATTTTCAACATTGTTCATAATAAGGATAAAAACGCATGAACACAACTGACCTACTCTAAAATACCAATGCACAGAATGGCACAATCAGAACCAGTAATGATCAGTGTTCTATTTCTCTGTTACCTGAATCTGCATGATCACAAAAGATACTCTGTAGCTTTATTCTTGAGACAAACAGAGAAAGAAAGGCAATGTGCAATTGTTTTTATTATTTGGGTCATCAGATTTAGTTGTGTGTCCTCTGAGAGCAAGACCTCTATCTTATGTACAGAAATATCAGGACAAGAGAAAATCAAGCAAACGAAAGAAACCCCACATAACTCCATGGAAGACACAGCAGGGGGCACAACAAAGAAAAGTTGAAGCAGAATTCTGTCTTTCCGATTTCTATTATTTTGTCAACAATTTATTGTAGAACTGTTTTGGTTTTGTTTAAGAAACATATTTCTCTGTGCCTGTAATATGTGTCATTACTAATCTTATTTATATTAGACAGAGAGAGAGAGAGAGAGAGAGAGAGAGAGAGAGAGAGGCATAGAAGTCTGGAAGGTTCCAGTGTGGCACACAGTAGAATATGGGTAAATATCCCTGGGTATGTGTTAGGAATAGGTTCATAAGGGAGGGGACAATTAAGCTCTAAATCTAGAAAGGTTAGAAAACATTTTACAGGTGGACAAGATGGAAAGAGGCATGCCAACTGGACCTGGCAGTGTAGACATGTATGAGATTGAAAACATTCCGAGTTTGGGGAAATGGATGTAGGATCTAGGTGTAAAATGGAGAAGTTCACAGAAGACATGACAATGAGGATTTTCTAAACCACACCAAATATTTTGTACTGTGTCAATGACACAGTTCAGGCTCTGGCTGGGAAAAATGGAGAAGCAAAGTAGCTACTTCCGTTAGAATCACGGGTGGATTTCCGTTATAAGTCTCTTATTGACCTTTGGCATATGGGTTACTGCCAAAGCTATTACTTTGGCTCCTTCTACCTTCCTATCAATTTTTATCAGTAATGATCTTCATTATTGCTAAGCTACTGGGCAGGTTAAAAATTGAGCTCAGCAATTTATACATTTTATGCCCTTAAAGCTGAAAATTGGTATTACATGTTCTCAAAGGGCTGCTATGGGACAGTGTGAGAATAGTGCTTAAAAAAGCATTGTTTTAAAAACGCTGGATTCTACTCCACACTTAATCACTTTGCATGAATCATTCCATCTCCTCTTGTAGTCAGTGTATTCACCAATGAAATGGAAGTTAGCAGCTATACACGGAGAACACCATTCGAAGCCCAGAAGAGTTAAGCTCCAAAGGCTACATACGTGTGAAGGGAACGTGTCTTGTCAGAGTCAGGGTGACTTTATTTTATTTTATTTTATTTTATTTTAGGTGGACTTTCACTTAGTGGATAACAGCTATTTATCCATTTCAAAATAAAACCAAAACCATTTCAAAATAAAAGGGATAGGCAAAGGGCAAATAAATCTGTAAGATTTATTTATAAGATTTATAAGATTTATAAGGTCATCCAAGGAGAGATTAGGTCTCCCAGAGTGAGTGGAGGTATCACTGCTGACCTTGAAGAAGGCACATATTTTAAATATATATCTATTAGCTTTTGTTCCAAAGCCTCTCTTACACAGCAACTTTGAATTGTAATATAACTTCTCAATTCTCTTTCTCTACATGGAGAGGAAAATTAGGAGCCCAGGGATAGACTTCCACATTTTCACACAGCTACATTTCTTATATGTTGTGACAAAACTGGCAGTCTGAACTTGAATCTTGGCCCCTTGTAAGTTGAGCTATGTTTACTCTTTTTTGGATGTACCATTGTTAAACTGATCTCATGTTGCTATATTAATTAATGTGACATATTTATGCCTGTTATTGAAGACTAGACCATTCATGGTAAATGAAATACATAAATTTTGCAGTGAATTACCTTGGTGGCAGACTTACCCCAAAGACTATAGATGTTTTCTTTCATATTTCAGAGGCTATTACATCTGTGTTCATTATTCCACATGATTGATTTGAGGGACAAGTATATTGAAGGGTAACATGAAAATGAAGTATTACTCCCACTGTTTTTCCAATTTCATCTAAGGTGTTAAAAATTAGTGAATTCCAGTTAGTACATTTATTGCCTGTAACATCTAGACCACCATTATTCACAATTTAAAAGAGTGGATGATTATTCTACTACTCTAATGAATATGTGCTTATTAAAGATGTTTCCAGAAACTTAAAATACTGAAATTAAAATAATAAATCTTGTTGTGCAGTAGTAATCACCATTTTGGTGAACTGGTAGGAGAAAAATGAGTCACAAGTTCAGATACTGACTTGATTTACTTAACAGTTGAACCCAGATTCCACACAAGTTCTGCAATCTTTCATTTATACCTAAGAAGAATATACCTTTTTGTAGAACTTTGTGAGTAACAGAAAATGCATAGTAATCATCATTACATTTTTAAATTCTTAAGAAATATTATCTTAAATTTGGAAATAAAGTGGATGGATAGGTTTTCACTTTAAATATCAGATGGTTTTCACTTAGCATAATATTCTCTGGCTCCGTCCATATCATTGCACATGACAAGATCTTATTCTTTTTTAGGGATGAGTAATATTCCATCACACACACACACACACACACACACACACACACACACACATACACACCACACCTTCTTTATACATTCATCAGTTGATGTACATTTGGGGAGGGGGATGGGTTAAATAGGTAATAGGAATTAAGGGGGGCTCTTGTGATGAGCACCAGGTGTTATATGAAGTGTTGACACACTATATTGTATACCTGAAACTCATGTTGCACTGTATGTTAACTAATTGAAATCTAAACAAAAACTTGGAAAGAAAAAATATATATATCAGATGGTTTTCTGTTTAGCAGGCTAAACAAAAGATTATTTCTTTGTGTAGAAGAATGTACCTGGGTCAGATTTTGTAATTTACTGTCTGATTAGAGCTCAACATTGTGACGTTGCATCATAACTTACAAATTTCAGTCATAAATGTAAGCCCCAAGTTTATATTTTATATGGGTCTATCCAGTTTTATTTTAACATTCTTTTATTTATTTATTTATTTATTTGGAACACTGCAAATCTCCAGTTCCTCCTCAAATGCTCTTGGAGCCAGCTCTATTATTTTTATTACTATTTTTATTGGTTGCTTCACTAATAATTTGAATAATTAAAATTATGAGTTAATATATGTAAACCACTTATAACGGTATTTGGCACAAAAAATATTAACTATTAATATATCCTTTTGGTAACACAATTTAGGAATGCAGGATTTGGATTTTAGAGTGAGATAGATTGGATAAAAATCCAAGCTTGGGTCATTTTAATTATGTAAATTTGGGCAGTTCCCTTAATTTCTGCAAAGTCCCACACCTATATATGACACATAGTAATAGCAATTAACTCCTTTTTTTATTGAAAAAAAAATTTTCGTGTCAATTTTTTATTTACACTGCAGTCAATCGATGTATGGTGTAATACTGGTTTCAGGAGTAGAATTCAGTGATTCATCACTTATGTATAACACCCTGTGTTGATCACAGCAAGTGCCCTCCTTAATACCCATCACCCATTTAACACACCCCCCATTCAGCTCCCCTCCAGCAACCCTTAAATTGTTCTGCACAGTTAAGGGTCTCTTTTTTTTCATCCCCTATGTTCATCTGTTTTGTTGCTTCCATTCCACATATGAATGAAATCATATGGTACTTTTCTTTCTCTGACGGACTTACTTTTCTTTGCATAATATATTCTAGCTCCATTCACGTCATGGCAAATGCAAGATTTCATTTTTTAGGGCTAAATAATATTCCATGACATATATACATACCCCTTCTTCTTTATCCATGCATAGTTGATGGACATTTGGGCTTTCCATAATTTGGTTTTTGTTGATGATGTTGCTATAGACATCAGGGAACATGTGCCCCTTTGAATAAGTGTTTTTGTATCCTTTAGGTAAATACCTAGTAGTGCAATTTCTGGGTCATAGGGCAGTTCTATTTTTTATTTTTTGAGGAACCTCCATACTCTTCCCCAGGGTGGCTGCACCAGTTTGCATCCCCACCAACAATGTAAGAGGGTTGCCCTGTCTCCACATCCTCGCCAACATCCGTTGTTTCCTGCATTATTAATTTTAGCTATTCTGAAAGGTGTGAGGTGGTATCTAATTGTAGTTTTGATTGTATTTCCCTGATGATGCATGATGTAGAAAACTCAAAAGACTCTACAGAAAAATTGCTAGAACCTATACATGAATTCAGCAATGTCATAGATACAAAATCAACTTACAGAAATCTGTGGCATTTCTATACACCAGGAATGAAACAGCAGAAAGAGAGATCAAGGAATCGATCCCATTTAAAATTGCACTGAAACCCATAAGATACCTAGGAATAAATCTAGCCAAAGTGGTAAAATACCTGTACTCTGAAAACTATAGAACACTTATGAAAGAAATTGAAACAAAGAAATGGAAAAATACTCTATGCTTATGATGGAAGAACAAGTGTTTGTAAAATAACTATACTTACTACCCCAAGCAATCTACACACTTAATATAATCCTTATCAAAATTAGAAGAACAAATATTTGTAAAAAGGCTATACTACACAAAGACATCTACACATTTAATGCAATCCTTATCAAAATACCACCGGCATTTTTCACAGAGCTAGAACAAACAATCCTAAAGTTTGTTTGGACCACAAAGACCCTGAATAGCCAAAGCAATCTTGACAAAGAAAAGCAAAGCTGGAGGCATCACAATTCTGGACTTCAAGCTATGTTACAAAGCTGGAGTCACAAAAACAGACACATATATCAATGGAACAGAATAGAAAACCCAGAAATGGACACACAGCTACACAGTCAACTAATCTTTGACAAAGCAGGAAAAGATATTCAACAGAAAAAAAAGACGGTCTCTTCCACAAATGCTGGGAAAACTGGACAGCGACATGCAGAAGAATGAAAATGGACCACTTTCTTACACCGTACCCAAAAATAATTTTAAAATGGATGAAAGACCTAAATGTGAGATGGGAAACCATCAAAACCCTAGAGGATAACTCAGGCAGCAACCACTTTGACCTCCGCCACAGCAATTTCTTATTAGACACATCTCTGGAGGCAAGGGAAACAAAAGCAAAAATGAACTATGGGGACCTCATTAAGAAAAAAAATCTGCTCAGCAAGGAAAACAATCAACAAAACTAAAAGGCAGCCTATGGAATAGGAGAAGATATTTGAAAATGACATATCTGATAAGGGGTTGGTATCAAAATCTATAAAACCTTAACAAACTCAATACCCAAAAAAACAAATAATCCAGTGAAGAAATGGGCAGAACACATGAATAGGTATTTCTCCAAAGAAGAAATCCAGATGGCCACCAGACACATGAAAAGATGCTCAACATCATGCAACTACCTCCTTTGTTTGTTGTAAGGACTAAATAACTTGAAGCATTTTAAAGTTCTTAGCAAACTCTCACTAAGTGCTCAGTAGGCATTGGCTATTGTTATTCAATAAAAAGAAACTTGTTCTTGGAATGCACATGTAATAAACAATAGCTATGATGGATTGTGCAGTTCCATAATTACAAGAGGGTGGGGGAGGACAAAGCACCCACTTATACATCCAGTGCTGTAATAACTAGAATAAAATTGCCTGTGTTTTACTGGAGGATTCCCCTCTCCAATGGCAATGAAATTGGTAAGGAAACATTTCCCGTTTCCTTAATGTGCGAATTGCTGAAATGGATTTTCTTAAGTGAAAGATTTCTGCTCCTAAATCCTTTTAAGTGTGTCCCAGTTCCCAGAAGACTAGGTGGAAATTGCTCCCAGGCACCAGCCACACATTTCAAAGTGTAATATTCAGTGAACCCTTCAGAATCTGCTTAATAATGAACCCTTGTGTGTTGACATGAGGCTAATATAGGTGATATATTGATTATAGTCCTGCTGAAATATGAACTTTTTCTGCATAACCAAGTGTCCTCAAGTAAGAAATGTAGATTCTCTGCCTGGACCAATTAGCAGGTGCATGAATTTGACTTGTCCTATTACCTCCCAGAGTTAATATTAATAAAAGAACTAGAGACGCTCACTGAATTTTCCTTTTTTTTTGCTTTGCCCTTGTGAAAAACAAGTAAAGAATAAGTGGCCAAGGACCAGCAGCCCTGCTGGTGATTAACTGGTGACCAATAAGGGCAGTGCTAATCAAGGTAGGGGCAGAGTTCAAATAAATGATTTAGTTTTGACCCAGCATAGAAAAGATTATAGTCAGGAAGAGGGGCAGAATGAAGAAAGAAAGACCAAAGAGTCATTTATACAGTGTATCATCTTCATGCTTGGAGAGATTTTAAACCTAAAATGTTTTCCATTTACCGCCCAGAATGTTCCTAGGTTTCCTCCTTTTACTACCAGCCGGTGTGTGCAAATATTGCTAACTCTAGCATTACCCTACCATGAGAGCAATTAGAGAGGTAGCCTACAATGGGACATGTGCATGTGTGGGAGTGAGGGCGTATACCACTAAAGTTACTCCAGTCAAGGAAGGGCTGTTTGATATCATAAAAAAAATGAATGGGATTTTGAAGGAGAAAGACTCTCTTTTCCAACAGGTGCTGTCCTGTATCCTCTATATGCTCTGTCCCATGTTAGGGATCTCTTTAGACTATCAAAGCACAATTCCCTTACCTGTGAAATGTGAGTAATACTAGCAAAATGTGCAGGGATGTTGTTGGGACTGAATGAGAGCAGAAGTATTGAGATGATTCAGTGAGATAATGGATAGGATAGCACAGTTCCTGACACTGAGTATATAGCTAATTGATGTCGCTTTCCATTCATTAATCTATGTGAGTGCTCCTTACTAATTAACCCTAATTATTGTTCCTTAATAATTAGCATAGACCTTATTGCAGTCTTTTGCTGCACACTTGCTCCTTGAAAAAGGTGTTCCAAGATGTTTGGCTATCTAAAATATTTAACTCTGCCTTAGGACTCTGAACAAGGAAATACTTCTCAAGGCAGTAATGAGCCTCCATAATATTGATGGCATTGTTGGCTTATCTAGAACAGAAATGTTTCTGGAAGCACCATTATCAAGTTTGTAACAGGTGTAGTTTCTAAAATCTATAGCCTCAGATGGATATAGTTTTTGCTTTTAAGGAACCGTTTTAAGCTCAGTGTTACATAAAGAGTAGAGGGCCAGGACCCCTGGGTGGCTCAGTCAGATAAGTGTCTGAATCCTGATTTTGGGTCAGAATATGATCTCACCATTTATGAGTTTGAGCCTCATGTGGGGCTCTGTGTTGGTGGCACGGAGTCTGCTTAGGATTCTCCATCTCCCCCTCTCTCTGTCCCTCCCCCTCCTCTCTCACTATCTCTCATTCTCTCAAAAAACTTAAAAATAAATAAATAAAAACTTAAAAAAAGAGTTGAGGATGAAGTAGGAGATGGCCCATTGGAGAATGCCCCACCATGCAAATTCCCTGGCTCTGTAATGAAAAAGGAAGAGTACATTTTATAAAGTCTTCTGCTAGACTCACAGAACGCTGCATAAAGATTATGGGTTCTGCTAGAATATATCTAGTATGAATTAGAAAACAGATCCCTTTCCTCTAGAGGCAGAATTAGACTGATGCCAAGGCACAAGACTTAGAGAACGGAACCTAGACTGATTTTAGTGCCCATGTGCCTTATCTTGGCATGTCTGTGCAGAGCAGGATGTACAAATCATTTGAGACAGAGTCTCTTGTCTGGTGTTACTGTTTCCAAAGAGGCTACTTATTTGACTACAGTCCCCTTTCTTTTGAAGCGTTTGTATTAGATGCCTGGAGAGTAATAACACAAAATAATTTTCAGGTTGGTAGGAACTCCATTTCCAATTAATGCCATTTTTTTTCCACGGATATAATGCAATCAACGTATCTTTAAGTCACACGAGTGAGCTTCTCTTTGGAGGGAGCTCAACGTTTATTGTTTTTCTATTTCTTCTGTTACGCTCACTTATGGCATTGAAAGCGAAACTCTTCTTACTGAAATTTAACTTTCCTTCAAAAATTTGTTTACATCATAATTACAAGTATCAATGAATTTCACTAAGTGAGCACACCTGTAACCAGCTCCCCCTCCCCCAGACAGATCAGTCATTTCTTGAGTAAATAATGTGTGCCTTGATGCAGGCCTGAGGGATTTTTGGTTTATTTGTTTCGCAGTTTTATTACAGAAAACAGTGACTAACCCACTAGTTAGAGAATACAGAAGTCCTGTCTGTATGGAATGTTGACAGCAGCTAGAAGAGTGTATCCTCTGCATGTCTAAAGCTTCATTCATGGATGGGATTCGAGGATAGTAATGAGAGAATGTCCACCCACTGAATGGAAATTAAGGCAGCACATCTATTTGTCTACTTTGTGTGGAAGGAGGTAAGGTCTGGGTGAATGGATTACTCTGATTAATAGTTGTCCACTGATTCAGAAAAGAACAAGATCGGAATATAGTTGACAAGGGGATCTGAGGGAATAGTACATAAAGCGACTACTTAGAGTGGACATAGTTTCTAACTATACGCAAGCTTCTTATAAGTGTCCACCGGAAGACATTCACTGTAGCAAAGGGGCTCGGAGAAGATGAGCCATCTTGTGAATGTCTTTGGCATTTATTTACTTACTTACTTGCTTACTTATTTATTTCCAATTTTATTGAGATATAATTGACAGACGACATCATGCAAGTTTTAGCTGTACAACGTGGTGATTTGATACGCTGATCTATTGCCAAGCAATTTCCACTCTAGCATTAGCTACCACCTCCATAACATCACATGATTACTATTTCCTTTTTTTGTGAGGACATCTAAGATCTACTCTCGCAGCACTTTCAAGTGTAGAGTTGAGTGTTATTAACTATAAATGAATACCTTGGTTCTTGCTGACAGGAAGAACCTGTTTTTCCATGGAAAAAACGGTCATGGCACGTAAAACAGAGTTTTGCAGGAACTCAACAGCTTGGACTTGCCCATAAGGCAGTTGCTTTGGGAGGCTCTAGTACTGAGTGCTTTCACTTGGAGCAACAGAGGCCACCACTGAGCCCCCAGTTTATCCTATACTGTTATAAATTATAAAAACCATTTGAGGGGCGCCTGGGTGGCTCAGTCGGTTGAGCGTCTGACTTCAGCTCAGGTCACGATCTCGCGGTCCGTGAGTTCGAGCCCCGCGTCGGGCTCTGGGCTGACGGCTCAGAGCCTGGAGCCTGCTTCGGATTCTGTGTCTCCCTCTCTCTCTGCCCCTCCCCCATTCATGCTCTGTCTCTCTCTGTCTCAAAAATAAATAAAACGTTTAAAAAAAATTAAAAAAAAATAAAAAATAAAAACCATTTGATATAAGTTGATTATTTTGGTCCTTTTATTTATGGAGAAAACATTGATTTGTCCTTAGGAGAATATGAACTTATTTTAAAAGTGATTTCTGTTTTCATAATACAGGACTTCTGCCAGTGCTAACATTCTGCTTCATGAATTGCCATTGAATTCCATATATAATCACCTCTTTTTAAGGTATTCATTTTATGGACAAGAAGGCTTAGGGATGGGCTCAAATCTTTGGAATTCTCTGTCATGAACAGATCAGTGAATAGAAATCAGATCGGGGCACCTGGGTGGTTCAGTCGGTTAAGCATCCGACTCTTGATGTCAGCTCAGGTCATGATCTCATGGTCGTGGGTTCAAGCCTCGCATCAGGCTTTGTGCTGACGGCATGGAGCCTGCTTGAGATTCTCTCTCTCTCTCCTCTGCTTCTCTCTCTCTCTCTCTCAAAAATAAATAAATAAACTTTAAAAAAAAGGAATCAGGTTGGAAGAAAACATCTGAAATGGTAAAGAATTTTCCCCTGAGATACAATGTAAATCTTAAATTAGCATCCAGAGTCTGGTAATGTTTCCTCCACACATCAAAGGGTGCGGGTGGGAATTCTACCTCTCACTATTACATCTGATACAACATGTTAGAAACGGTTTCGTTTCTTGTTTCCCCAGTCATTGGCTTTATGAGTTTGAAGTCCTTGTCACAGAATCCTGCCACCACTGAACACAGTTATGGTTTCAATAAATTGAATTTTAGGAATGAGCAATGACCGTTTGGAGTTCTTCATGTCACTGAACTGAGAAGTGAGAGAAGGAAGCCTCTGCAGTGGCTGAAATGATTGATCATAATTATCGTGGAGAAACTGATTGGGTGCTACACAGTGGGTACAAGAAGGAATATATGCATATCCTGAAGGATTTATTTCGGTACCTTTGAGTGCACTCATATTAGTAATAAAGGTCTATTGTGAGAACAATAACAAAACGCTTCTGAGAACTGGGATCCTACCAAAATAGAATCATCAGGAAAAAGGTTTGGAAGAGGGTAACACTAGAGGTTATTCAGTTAAATTACGGGGAAGTATTATCAGATATCTATATATAAGCTATGTACTCACATTAATAAGACTGACCTGACTCTTTATGTGCCAGTGTGAGTGTGTCTATGTGGATGTGTTTGTATCTCATATTGTATTTAAAGATCAAGAGAGTCGGGGCACCTGGGTGGCTCAGTCGGTTGAGTGTCAGACTTCAGCTCAGGTCATGATCTCATGGTTTGTGAGTTCGAGCCCCATGTCGGGCTCTGTGCTGACCGCTTGCTCAGAGCCTGGAACCTGCTTCAGATTCTGTGTCCCCTTCTCTCTCTGCCTTTCCCCACTCATGCTCTGTTTCTCTCTGTCTCTCAAAAATAAATAAATGTTAAAAAAAATTTTAAAAATAAAAAAAAAAATAAAGACCAAGAGAGTCTTGATTTTTCTCTTTTGAACACTGTCTAAATGCCTAGGAAAAATTCTGTCGCAAGTCGCTAACATTTAAAGAAAAGGCAAATCCCCACCCTATTTTCATGAAATGGAATCGTGAGTTGCTCTCAGTTCTTAAACACATTAGCCATCACTTTCTTCACAGCATGGTACTAAGCCGTAGTGAGAGATAAACTCACATTGTCCCACATTTGAGAGGACAAAGAAGTGATTCAGCTGATCAACTATAACAGAAGATCAACTATCACAGAACACTTTGGTGGCGGTCCTCATACAAACAATGAGTGCTTCATGTTGACTAAGAGAATATTTTCCTAATAGAGGAATATATCACCAGAGACCTCACAGCTGTATCTAAGGCACATCATGAAAGAGGAAGTTATAGGAAAGGAGTCTAGAAAGAAGGGCCAACAACAGCTCAGAGGGAAATGGCAGGGAGTGGCCTAGAACAGTGAAGAAGCCTGAGTCTGCAGCCTGACAGAATGTGTGGAGCGGACTGGAGAAGCCAATGACAGAGTTCTGGAGAACTCTGTTTATTCAAAAGAGTGGTTCTGGTGGGGCACCTGAGTGGCTCAGTTGGTTAAGCATCTGATTTTGGCTCAGGTCATTATTTCACGGTTCATGAGTTTGAGCCCCACGTTGGGTTGTCTGCTGTTGGCACAGAGCCTGGAACCTGCTTCATATCCTCTGGCTCCCTCTCTGTCTGCCCCTCCCCAACTCACTCTCACACACACACACACACACACACACACACACACTCTCTCTCTCTCTCTCTCTCTCTCAAAAGTAAATAAACATTAAAAAAATTGTTGTGGTTGTTAGAGTTAAAGTAGCAAAGGCAAGACAGAAACAATAGTACACAAATGACATCCAACCAGGGAAAACACAATTATCTGTCTATTATAACTGTGGATTCCGAAAGAGGAGAGGTATTTACCAACAGCTACGTTCTGAAATTCTAGTGTTCAAAAGCAATTATAATTATTGTTGTTATTTTGCAGTCTTATAGCCGTATTTTATTTATAAGAGCTTTACAACTATGTCTTCAGGTGTCTTTCTATTTGCTTTCTTGCTCATCAGCCCTGCAAAGTATGTCAGGGTTATTGGCCTTATTGTGTAGATTAAATATCTGAAGCAATTAAGATTTGAAGGGAGTTTCAATTTATTTTTGGCTCTGCAAGAACAGTTCACAGGTAACAAGAGATTCATCGAAAAGTGAAAAGGGTGGATTTACAGACAATAAAAACAAATACAGTTTGCTTCAAGTAAATTGGGATAAGCCCATTTCACCTTAAAAGCCTTTCTAAACTCTGAAGCTTCTGTTCTATCAATCGCAAGGATATAATGAACTTGTGCAGGCCAAAAACTTTTGATGCTAGAAGATGAGCTCAAATTCTAACCCGTTTTTTAGCTGTGAAGTTTTGGGAAATTCCTTAATTTCACTGAATGTCAAAGGATAAAAAACAAATAATAATATATTTAGCTGACTTTTCTTAACATTAACATCTTGTTTACACAATATCTGACAGGTGTACAGAACACTGTGAAGGAAAAATGCATAGCATTCATTACTAACATCATTGTCCTTGTGACCAAAATTTATTCAAAATTCAGTTTAAAAGAGTTTAGCTTTAGTTTCCTTATCAGAATAACACAATTATGCACCAAAATATGCTACAGCATTTTAAAAGGTGATGTGATATCCTTTTATTTAAGATTTTTTCAACAGCTAAGATAGCTTAACAATGTGCACATAAATACGCATGTATTATGTACAGTTGTCTCATCTTTAAGAGTTGACTTATCGAAACTTCAAACCATAATTTAATGATGCACACCAAAGTATAGAAATGTGTGTAACAAATACGATAAAAATCTACTAAGAAATTATTTTTTTTCTAGTCAAGAAAAGCCTCAGAAGTCCCAATTTTAGGAAAATAGTATTATTAAAGAGCTCATTCTCAGAAGAAATGCAAATATCCGTAACTTGAATAGTGTGGAAAATAAGACTATAGATTGAGTGTTTAAGTATCAGACTTTCTCATGTCCCTGAACTGTAATGTTAGAGAAACAAGTGCAGATGGTAAGTGTCCTGTCATCACATGTATCACGTGCCAAGATTGAAGAGTGTCTTTGATACTTGAGCAAATCCTTCACTGCTTGCCCAAACTGACATGGGCACATGGGCAGCCCAGGAGAAGCAGCTGAGACCATTTTGAGGAAATGAGACTTCATGACGCCAAAAAGGAGTTAATACCAGGTAAGCGACCTGCACCCAAACTTCCAAACACCTTCTTTTCAAACCAAAGAGATCATAAGGGACAGAAAATAAAACTGCCCATACCCCACCCCTAGAACTAAACTAGGAGACTTTAATTCACTTGCAGAGGGGTAAATGAAAATCTGAAGTTACTAGAATCAGGCGGGGAGAGTGGAAAAAAGACTGCACTGAGCCAGGAATGTGCTGTGGGGTCTGGGAGGTGCCCTGATACACATAACCTCACACGCAAGAGAGGGCCCACTTTGAGTGGGAGACTAACCAAACCCATCTCTGAGACTTGATACATGAAGCCACACCTACAGAGGGTTAGAAAGTGTAAGGGATAGAGCAGGCCTTCTTGGAAGGCAGAGCCTCTGGGAGAAAGGGATACAAACTCAGGAGAAAGCTATGCCCCCAGGATTAGCAGGAAAAGAATGAAAGAAAACAAGAGATAGGAACTGAATGATCTGCAAAAAATGAACAAACAACAACAGCAACAACAACAACAACAACAACAACAACAACAAATGTGAGCCCCTCGCCCATGGGAAAAAATCACAAAGCCCCACATCGCTCCAAAGGCAACACAAAAAGTAGTTTAATACATAAACTCTTCTTCATATTTCACACAAGAGGTTGGATTTTAGCAAAAAAAAAAAAAAATAAGCCAACTCCTATTTTTACCAATTGCCATAAATACATCAGATATTGATAGCCCAGAAAACCTTAAACATCTATGAAAACAGATAGACAAAGACAGGCAAATTTGATAAATTGCCTTTCCTAAAGACAAAAAAAGAAAATGAGGAACAAAGTTTTCACAGATGAAAATACTATTTGCAATGATCAACCACAAACCACACAAAACGTAATAAAACGGGAATCAGATGCCATTAAAAAGCCAACGGAAGAATGTATAAATGTAATATAAATTTAACATAATTTACTACAAATAAAATTTAAAGCATATATAACTTTAGAAATTCAAAATCTCAGAATAGAAATGAACAAAGAAAATTATAACATAAAATTGATGGAACCAAGAAAAATTGAAGAAAAGGGCTAAATTATCTGAGACATAAAGTCTGAATTACAAAATGTTAAAACAAAGAATAGCTTTGAGTGAAAGCATAAACTGAGATTGAGAGGATAAATGAAAGCATTCAAGGATTTAAAAACAAAAACTGGGGGAGGGTGCCTGGGTGGCTCAGTTGGTTAAGCAACTGACTTTGGCTCAGGTCATGATCTCACATCTCTATGAGTTCAAGCCCCGCACCCAGCTCTGTGCTGACAGCTCAGAGCCTGGAGCCTGCTTCAGATTCTCTGTCTCGGCCTCTGTCTGTTCCTCTCCTGCTCACAATCTGTTTGTCTCTCTCTCTATCAAAAAAAATGAGGGGCGCCTGGGTGGCTCAGTCGGTTGGGCGGCCGACTTCAGCTCAGGTCATGATCTTGCGGTCCGTGAGTTCTAGCCCCGCGTCGGGCTCTGTGCTGACAGCTCAGAGCCTGGAGCCTGCTTCATATTCTGTGTCTCCCTCTCTCTGACCCTCCCCTGTTCATGCTCTGTCTCTCCCTGTCTCAAAAATAAATAAACGTTAAAAAAAATTAAAAAAAAAATGAATAAACATTTAAAAAATTAAACAAAAATAGGAGCACCAGCGTGGCTCAGTTGATTAAGCATCTGACTCTTGATCTCAGCTTAGATCTCTTGACCTCTTGGTTTGTGAGTTTCAGCCCCTCATCAGGCTCTGTGCTGATGTTGCACAGCCTGCTTGGGATTCTCTCTCCCTCTGTCTCTGCCCCTTCCCCACTCACAGGTATGCTCTTACTTTCTCAAAATAAATTAATACACTTAAAAAATAAAAATAAAAACAAAATTATAGGAGAAGTAATAGAGGAATTGAAGGGAATATGAAAGAGAGAAAATGGACATGAACATATACAAAAAGAAATAAAAGTACCTGGAGAAGGACAGAAAAACAATATATGTGTAGAAGTGTATTTAAAATTTTAACATAAAACTAAACTCTCTGGAAAGAAGAGGCAGGTGGATTCAGACCTATGTAGGAAAGGGCTCTACAATTTACCTGAGAACGGACCTGGACTGGTCAACTCTAAAACACATTTTCAAAGAACTAACAGACTTTGAAAAAATATTTTTAAAAATATCTAAGACCCCACACAAAAGGAACGAGTTACATATGAGTGAAAGAAAATACAGTAGAGGTAATCTTGCAAGAGCATCACAGGAAGCAAGATAAGAGTAGAAACATAGTTTTAAGAAACTCAAAGAAAAGTGTGAGGCAAAGAGCTCACCGATCTAGAAATACAATGACAGGGTCATGGATTCCTCCTCCCAGGTATTACCCCTGCCAAACTTAAGCACCATCTTGATTTCTATCCCCAGAGATTTCTTTTGCATTTTTTGAGTTTGCTATAAATGGAACCATGCAGTAAGCAACCTTGTATTTTTGTTTTCTCTTGCTCAGCCCCATGTTTGCAAGACTCACTTATGGTTTGGGGTAGCAATCATTTATTCCATTCTCTTTGCTGTGTAAAAACAACTGTGTGGTATCATAATAATTGATTGGTTCTATGGCTTATGAGTATTTAGTTTCAAGGTTTGGAGTATTATGAATACGGCTATCATCCTTGTATGTGTTGTTTGATGAACGTGTATATCCATTTCTGCTGGGATACGCTTAGAATGGAATTGGTGAGTCACAGAAGATCGTGCCAGGTAATTTTGCACAGGTGTTTGACCATTTGTTCACTCCCACCAGCGGAGCGTGAGAGTTCTGCTTCCCCCACTTTCTCGCCCAAGTTTGGTATTTTATTTTGGCCATTTTGATGATTGTGCCAGTTATAGCTTACTCAAGTTTTCCTTTGCATCTCGCTGATGACTAAGGAGACTGAGCACCTCTTCGTGCATACTTGTCATTTTGATTTCTTCTTTTTGAGGAAGCTGATTGAAACTTACTCATTTTCAACTTAGTTGTCTACTTTTTTCTTTTCTTTTTTGTTTTTAATTTAGGAGTTACTTATATATTTATATATAGCACACATTTATATATTTAGGAGTTAAATTTGTATGCTTATATATTTATCTATATTTATGAGTTATTTATATAATATAATATGTATTTGTATTAACATACACAATATTAACAGAAATGTTTATCACAGATATATTTATTTTAAACCACATGCGCCTGTATGTAGTTGAGAAACCCCTCGCTTGCCAGTCTGTGGCTTAGGTTTTTACAATCTTCATTTTTTTAATGTTTGTATGTTATTAATGTTAATAAAGTAATATCCACATTATTTTTTCCTTTTAGTTAGTATTATTAAAAAAATTGGTTAACTCGTGGTCATGATGATTTGCTCCCTATGTTTGCATCTAAGATTTTATCTTCTTACTTTCCGTTCACATTTAGACTTAAAGTTTTTAAAACACTTTTTAAAAACATGCTGTGTAAAATAAAATTTCCATATGATGAGCTTCAATCCTAAGTATACATGCAAAAATTGGAAAGAGCAACTCAAGTAGACATTTGTACACAAATGTTCATTGTAACTTTATTCACAATAGTCAAAGGTAGAAACAATTTATGTGCTCTTCAACAGATGAGTAGATAAGCAAAATGTGGTGTATTCACACAATGCAATATTATTCAGCTATAAAAAGAAATGGAATTCTGATAGATGCTACAAAATGGAGGGAGCTGGGAAACATTATGCTAACTGAAATAAGCCAGATCACAAAATAACACATATTGTAGGATCCTACTTTGTTTGAAATATACAGTATAGTAAATTCTTAAAAGTGAATAATAAATTAGAAGTATCAGGGATGGGAGAAAATGGAGAGTTATTGCTTAATGGGTACAGAATTTCTGTTTAGAGTGAAAACAGTGTCTAAGAGTAGAAAATGGCAATGATTGTCCAATATTGTGAACATCAGTACTACTGAATCATATGCTTAAATGTGGTTAAAATGGAAAATTGTGTATGTATTCTCAAAAAATTGTACAGAAGTGACTATTTGCTTTGAAAATGTAACAAGAGGCGTATCCCGACACTAAAATATTCCATGCTTAGCAGGTAATAAAATCTATATTGACAATTGCACTGTTTTTTCCCTTTATTTCCCCCTTTTTGGGGGTTGCCACTGAAACTCTTTATTTGTATTTGCTTTTTATATTTAAAATTAAAAAAGAAAGTACAATTATGTGTGAGGTATAATTGACTAATAAAACTGTAAGATGTTTAAAGTATGCACAGTGATAATTTGATATACATTGAATTGTAAAAAGGAGTCTTCCCATGAAGTGAATTATCAAGTTCATCACCTCATATACTTCACTTTTCTGAGTGCGAGAACATTTAAATTCTACTCTAGTAAAAAGTTTCAATTATGCAATACGGTGCTATTAACTAATGTCACATCCTATAGATTAGATCCTCATACCATATTCATTTTATATCTGAAAGTTTGTACCTTTTCCTAACGTCTCCCAATTTTCACCATCTCCCAGTGCCTGGTAATCACTTTTCTCCTCTATGATTTTGAGTTCACTAAGAGTTTTACTTTCTATTTAGATTCCATATGTGATACCATACAGTATTTAGCTGTCTCTGTTGGCCTTAGTTTACTTAGTATATTGCCCTCAAGGTCCATTCGTGTTTTCACAAATGACAGAATTTCCTTCTTTCTGATGACTGAATAATATTCCATTGGGTGTATTCCATACACTCACAAGTATGTATTATGACTTCTTTATCCATTCATCTGCCGATGGACTCTTAGACTCTTTCATGTCTTGGCTATTGTAAATGCTACAATGAGCATGGGAGTGAGATATTTCTTGAATATCTTATTTTTGCTTTTCTTTGGATAGATAAACAAAAGTGGGATTCCTGGATCATGGGGCAGTTCTATTTGTAAATGTTTGGGGAACTTCCATACTCTTTTCCACAGTGGTTGCACCAATTTACATTCTCATAAAGAAGACGAAAGTATTCCCTTATCTCCATATCCCCATCTACACTTGCCATCTCTTAACTTTTTTATAACAGCTTTTAACAGGTGTGAGATGGTATTTCATTGTGGTTTTGATTTGCATTTCCCAGATGATTAGTGATGTTGGGCACCTTTCAGTACCTGTTGGCCATCTGTATGTCTTCTTTGACATTAGGGCTATTCAGTTTCTCTACCCATTTTTAAATCTGATTGTATTTTTTGTTATCGAGTTGTGTGAGTTCTTTATACATTTTGGATATGAACTTCTTATAAGATTATTGATTTACAAATATTTTCTCCAACTCCATAGGATGCTTTTTTATTTTGTTGATTTTTTTTTTTTTTTTTTTTTGCTGTACAGAAGCTTTCACTTGATGTAGTTCTGCTTTTCACTTTTGCATTTGTTACCTTGGCTTTTGGTGTCATATCCGAAAGGTCATTGTCAAGATCAATGTCCAGGACCTTACCCCATGTTTTCTTCTAAGAGTTTTATATTGTGAGGTCTTAACTTTAAGTCTTTAATTTATTTTTTTTAATTTTTTGTATGGTGTAATATATAATTCCAGTTTTATTATTTTGCATGCAGCTGTTCAGTTTCTCCAGCATCATTTGTGTAAGAGACTAATCTTTCCCCATTGTATTGTTTTGCCTCCTTTGTCATAAATAAATTGGCCATGTAGACTAAATAAAAAAAAAATGTAAGTAAAAAAGGTATTACAACTGATACCACAGGATTACAAAGAATCATAGGAGACTATGATGAACAATGATACACCAAGAAATTGAACAACCTACAATAAATGGATACATTCTTAGAAATATACAACCTACCAGAACTGAATCATTAAGAGACAATCTGAACAGACCAATTGCTAATAAGGGGATCGAAGCAGTAACCAAAAACTTCCTGACAAAGTTAAGTCCAGGATCATGGTGCATTTTACCAAGTATTTAAAGATAAATTCGTACCAATCATTTTCAACCCTTCCAAAGAGAAGAAGAGAGGGAACTCTTCTAAACTTGTTTTCCTGTGTCAGCATTACACTGTCAAAACCAGACAGGGGCACTACAGAAGAGAAAATTACAGACCAAATGCCCTGATGAGCAAGCATGCAAAAATCCCAGCAAAACATTGGCAAATTGAATTAAACAATATGTTCAAAGGATCACATGCCATGATCAAGTGGAATTTATCCCATGATTGCAAGAACAGTTTAATCTTCACAAATCTGTCAATACCATCTACCACATTAACAGAAGGAAAGACAAAAATCACATGACCATTTCAATAAGAAGAAGTATTTGAAAAATTCACCATCCATTTACAATAAACACTCTCAGCAAAGAGGGTATATAGAGGACATACCACATATGAAAAAGCACAAACTATCATGGCTTTATGTGGAAGATGTTAAATAAAAGTTAGTTTATTTGCTTTTTCTTCACATATTACTGTGTAAGATGAGTACCCAAGACATATTTTTAAATGACTTATATGTCTTCCTCATATAACTTTATCTTTACAAAAATTTTATTTTAAAAATTGATTTCAAAAATGGTGAGTAAGTAGATTTTTAAAAAGCATTTACTGAAGGAGTTTAAAACATTATCATGGATCTTGGAAATTCACTTTTCTTAATTAGGATTTTGTAAGTAATAAATTTCTGTTTTTGGACACATTTTATAGAAAGTTAATATTCCACCTCAAAGTAAATTATAAATTTTCAGCAGTTTACAATTGCTCAAAGAAATTCAATTTAGGATTATATTAATTGCATTAATTAATTATAATACAATTAAAAATGTAGATCAAATAATAACTGCATTTTAAACTCATCCTTAAGTAGCCAATAAGTTAATTGAACCATGCAACTTTTAAAAGGAGAATATCATATCAGCTTAGATATTGTAATGAAATAAAGGAATGAACAGAAATCACACAATCGCCAATATCACACAGAAAAATGAATTTAGGAATGTGGAAACAAGAGAAGTACACTCCGCTTTGGGGGACTCATTTGTTATCATTTTTCATTTAAATGGGAAAATTTAACATTATTAACATTATCTAATGAGCATTTAGTACTATGCCAGGTATTTTACACAGGATTACTTCAATATGAAAAGTAACATTCAAAAGTGAGTATTCTTATCTTCATTTTACATGTGAGGAAACTAAAACTTGAGGAAGTTAAATTGCCAAGTTCACACAGATGGAAAGTGGCAGAGCAAAAAATTCCAACAGTATTTGATTTCCCTCAAACTTATGTTTTCTCCATTCTACTTCACTGCCATTCTTTTTCTTTTTTTTAGTTTTTTCTTTTCTTTTTTTTACTTTTCTTTTCTTTTCTTTCTTTTCTTTTCTTTTCTTTTCTTTCTTCTCTTTTCTTCTTTTCTTTCTTCTTTTCTTTTTTCTCTTTTCTTTTTCTCTTCTCTTCTCTTTTCTTTTTTCTCTTTTCTTTTTTTAAGAGAGACATAGCACACAGGAGCAGGATAGTGGCAAGGAGAGAGAGAGAGACAGAGAGAATCCCAAGTAGCTCTACACTGAACATGGAGATGACACAGGGCTCAAGCCCATGACCCTGAGGTCATGACCTGAGCTGAAATCAAGAGTCAAGTGCTCACCTGATTGAACCACCCAGATGCCCTGCCATTCATTATTAAAATTTGAGAAAAAAAAGATAAGCTTAATCTTTCAATCAGAAAAAAAATAAATAAGGTTTATATCCATATATTATTTTAAAAGGAAAAAAAGAATTTCTGCTTATGGGAACAGTGAGTCGATATATGTTTGCTTATTTTTCCCACAAAGTGCAACTTAAAATCCTGAACATTATACATAATGTAAATATAAGAAGACTGAAAGGTAGAGATAAGAAAACACGTAAATACATTGTGAAGAGCTGGAATTCTCCCCCTCCTTGCATTAATGAGATACACCTTTCCTCTTAGAAGGGGTAGTATCATAAGAAGTCTGGTTAACTTTTTCACAATTGCTCAATGATAGCAAGGCCATTCTTACCACTGTGTCAGTGGCAACCGCATGGAGGGCCAGAAGTCCAAACTCAGCCAAGCAGTAACCTGGAACATCCTCCTTGGTTATCAGCAAAGACTGAACCTAGACTTCTAACTCTTTTCCCTTTCCAGAATGGTGTCACTGAAGCCAATTAGAAGAGAAGATCTAAACAAGACTTAGAATTTAATAATATTATACAAAATGTCCAAGTTTCAATAGAAAATCCTTTTTCATGCCAAGAACTTGGAGTTTCTCAAACCAAATGAAAAAAAGGCAATCAACAGATGCCAACACAAAGATGATAGCGATATTAGAATTATCTAATATACATTTTAAAGCAGCCATGATAACAATATTCAATGAGAAAATGTGAACAAGATTGAAACAAATAAAAAAAATAGAAAGCTTAAGAAAAGAGACAGAAGATGCAAAGAACTTCATGGGAATGTTAGAACTAAAAATGACCAAAAGAAAGGGCTCTGTGGATGGGTTCAATAGCAGCATGAAAGAAGAAAGCTTTAACAAAAGAAATAAAAAGCCCCAGGGAAAAATAGAAGATAAAGAGAACAACCAAGTGGAGAATTTAAAATTTAAAAAAAGCGTAACTAAATATAAAGCATAATGGCTGAGCGCAAGCGACAGCAGGAGTGATAAATGCACACAATCAGCGAGACTGGAGATAGAACAAAAATTGCACAAGCTGACCGACAGAGATCTGTCAGACTAAACCAAAACACAGAGTCACAAAGACCTGTTCCGTTTGTACTTTAGGATCCTAAAGAATAAAAGAAAGAGGGTAAGGCTAAATATGTACTGAAAGAAATAATGACTAACTCCACTGATAACTTGGAAAGACATGGTGTTAGGGTTCTGCAAAGAAACAGAACTAACAAGATAGATAGATTAGATAGATGATAGCTAGCTAGCTAGACAGACAGACACATACAAATGGAGATTTATTATGGGAATAGTCTGCCATGGTTATGGATACTGAGAAGTTTTACATTTGCTTTATGAAAATTGGAAACCAAGAATGATGGCGGTGTAATTTAGTCCAATGGACTGAGACCAATGGCCCGAGATCCAAGGAAAAAATGGTGGGAATCCCTGAGAACTGGAGACCTAACATCTAGCAGGTCACTGGTGTAAGACCTAAAGACTGAAGGCCTATGCATAAGGAATGTTGATGTCCAAGGGCAGAAGAAGATGTATGTCCTAGCTCAAGAAGAGATGAAGTGATTTTTTGCCCTTCTTTTAACTTTTTCTTTTATTTGGGTGCTTAATTGATTGGATGGTGCCTACTCACATTGGAGCAGGTATTTCTTCCTTACTTAGTTTACTGATTCAAATGTTGATCTCTTCTGGAGACACTCTCACAGACACACCTACAAATAATGTTGTACCAGTCATTCCTTAGCCCAGTCAAGTGGACACACAAATTAACCATCACAGAAATGAACATACAGATTCAAGAAATTAAGTAAATTCTAAATGAAAAACTCCAACAAATTCATATTAAGACACATCATAACTTTTGACTGCTACAGAGAAAGACAAAACACCTTGAAAGCAGCCAGAGAAAAATGACACAGGAAAACGTTATAGAAAAGAAAATAAGAAAAGAGGTTTTCTCATCAGAAACCATGTAAACCAGAATGAAGTAGAACTATATATTTCAGGTGCTGAAAGAAAAGGACTGTTAACTTAAATTCTATATACTTAGGAACAAATGTTTCAGAAATGAATTTAAGAATTCTAAGGAAAACTAAAAGATTTTGTCTTTAGCAGATTTGTCTTTAAAGATTGGATAAAGAAAGTAGCAGAATAGACATTCTCTTCAAGTGCACATGGAACCTTCTCCAGGACAGATCATGTGTAAGGCCACACAAAAAAGTCTCAATAAATAAAAGAAGATTGAAATTATATCTAACATCTTTTCTGACTATAATGATATGAAACTAGAAATCAGTTATAAGGAGAAAACTCAAAATCTCACAAGTATGTGGATATTGAACACCATATTACTGAACAACCAATGGGCCAATAAAGAAATTGGGAGAAATTGAAAAATAACTTGAGACAGATGAAAACAGAAATTCGATATATATAAAAATCTATGAGATACAGCAAAAGCAGTTCTAAGAGGGAAGTTTATAGTGATGATGGCTTATCTCAAGGAGCAAACAGAACATCTCAAATAAATGAGCTAACTGTACGCCTCAAGGAACTACAAAAAATGAACAAAGCCCAAAGTTAGCAGAAGGAAAGAGATACTAAAGACCAGAGAGGAAATAAATAAAATAGAAACTAGAAAGACTATAGGATCAATGGGGTTCTTTGAAAAGATAAAACAAAATTGACAAACTTTAGGTAGACTCATTAAGAAAACACAAAAAGAAGGCTCAAATAAATAAAATCAGAAATAAAAGAGAAGGTACAGCTGATATGAAAGAAATACAAACGATCATAAGGGATTACTATGAACAATTACAAGCCAAAAAATTGGGCAACCTAGAAGAAATTGGACATTGGTCAGCAAAACCCTAAAGCTTGATCTAAGGGCAAAATGCTTAAATAAAACAATTCAAGATAAATCAAGGATTAAAATGTAAAATATAAAACCATAAATCTTCTAAGATATAAATGGGATAAATCTTCTAAAATATGGCTAGGCAAAGAATTCTTAGACTTGTCACCAAGTCCTTTTACGATCCATAAATGGAAAATTGACAAATTGAACATCATGAAAATTAAAAACTGTTGCCCTACAAAATATCTTGCTACGAGAATGAAAAGGCAAGTTACAAAATGAGAGAAAACTTTTGCGAACTACATATCAAAAAAGGCATATTATCTAGCTTATATAAAAACCTCGAAATTCAAAAAAATATTGAACTGGAAAATGGACAGGAGACCTGAAGGGACATTTCCTTAAAGAGAACATACAGTTAGCCAACAATCACATGAGACATGTTCAACCTCATTAGGCATTAGGGAAATGCAAATTAAACCATAATGAGATATAACTACACACTTACCAGAATGGTTAAAATAAAAATAGTGACAGCACTCTTCATTGGGAATTTATTACGTTCCGCCCCTCTGTAAAACACTTGACAGTTTCTTAAGAAAAGCTAAACATGTCGCTATAATGCTACCCATCAATTATACCCCTAGGAGTTTATTGAAATTAATGAAGACATAGCCACACTAAAACCTGCATATGAATGTTTACAGCTGCTTTATTCATAAAAGGCCCAAACTGGATACCACCCAGTTCTTTAATGGGTAAATGATTAAACTGCAATGCAATCATACCAAGGGATACCATTCAGCATTAAAAAGGGATAAACTACAGACAGGCAGAACGATCTGGTAAATCTGGGAATTATGAGTGAAACAAGCAAAGACAAAAATATTACATATTCTGTGATTTCTTTTACGTAACATCATGAAACAACAAAATTGTAGAAATGAGGAACTGATTGTGAGTTTCCAGGGGTTAAGGAGGTGGAGTACGGGATGGGAGGGAGGCAGTTAAGGCTATTAAAAATCGACACAGCATATATTTTTGTAACGTAAATGTTCCATATGGAGGAGGTATTGAAGTCAGCATTCTGGTGGTGATATTGTACAATAGTTTTACAACCCGTTACCACGGGGGGAAACTGGGTAAGGGACACACAGGATCTCTGTATTATTTCTTACAATTGCATGTGAATCTAAAAGTATCTGGCAAAATTTCAGGGAACAGACTTAAAAAAAAATGTAACAAATTAAGAAGTTTCCAAGGGAGCCTAGGGAGGTGACATAACTGGTGGAAGTCAAAGTCTAACAAACATGTTATGAATTAGAGAAGAATCCCTGTAATCTCAAATCCCTCCAAAAGCAAAAGTGAAGCAAATTTATCCCGAGTTGCAGTTAATCAACATATCATCATCAAATGGAACCTAAGTGTGCTGTGGCAGAAGCACAGAGAAAACCATATCCTTTCATTTTTCTCACTCTTGAGCTCAATGAATTAATGAGTATAGCTGTCATGTGACAGTCATCCTGAGATTACATCTCTGAGAACTCTCGGCAGAGAGAAAGGAGAGAGAAGTGTAAGCCTCAACTTTGCCGACAGTCCCTTCAGCTCTGAAGCTCTGATATATCTAATGTGTCAAATGCGGAAGAAAACAGTACTTTTCATAAAGAAGTGTGAAATTACCTGTAAAAGATAAAATTATTGAGGTAGATGAAATTTATAGGTGTGAAAATCATTAAAGCATTGAAGCCAAGTGATGTATTACAAACATCTAAATTTTTGCACCATATATATTTTTAAGTTTTTTAATTAATTTGGAGAGAGAGAAAGAGAGAGCCTACGTGGTGGGTGGGGCAGAGGAAGAGGGAGAGAGACAGAATCCCAAGCAGGCGCCACACTGTCAGCACAGAGCCCCACGCAGGGATCAAACTCATGAACCCATGAGACCATGACTTGAGCCAAAATTAAGAGTCAGCTGCTTGACTGGCTGAGCCATCCAGGTGCCCCCATATATTATATACTTCCATATATATACTTCATATATATATACACACACACTTCACGTATATATATACTTCATATATATACTTTATATATATACATATATGTATATATATATATATGTGTGTATATATATGTGTGTATATATGTATATATATGTGTATGTATATATACGTATATATACATATATATATTATTTGATTATTATTGATATTATATATCAATTATTTTAACACCATCACCAAAGAAACAGTCATTTTATATATATATAATTATATATATGACTATTATATATATATAATATATATATATTATATATATATAATATATATATATTATATATATATAATATATATATAATGACTGTTTCTTTGGTGATGGTGTTAAAATAATTGAAGAAATTAATTATCACATTTGCACCTGAATCTGTTTTATTCTACATCACCATGACAATTGAGAGCAAATTGTATTGACAGGCCCTTCTCAAACAGAATTATGCAAAAAAGTACCATCCAGAATCAATTAATATTGGATATCATATTCAATTTTATGGAAATCCAGAACTCATAAAACATGTATTCTAGCTACCCAGAGGATAAAGCTAGTTGTAGTAACAGGCAATGTTTTCTTGCTTGCTTATATTTATGGTTAAAGGGTAGAAAGTCTGTAAAGATTTGAAGATTGCTCATAGAATATTGGTAGCATAGAATTTAAATATAACTGCCTGTGTGTGTGTGTGTGTGTGTGTGTGTGTGTGTCATAGTAATGGCTACACAAGGCATGTGTACTTTGAGAGATCCAAACAGAAACACTGACAAAACAAGAAAGAACTTTTCCTTGGTAACATACACACAGAATCCCTGTAAAAATAAGGACATTGTTTTAACAATATCAAATAAAAAAAAAATGGCATAACATTTCTCCGAGAAAGCAGTAACAGTCCCAAAGGCCAAATTCAAACGTATATACCGTGTGTGTGCATGTGTGTGAGAATTAATTAAGGTACAGAAGAGCCTAAACTTTATTCTAGGGCTTCCAGTTTACTCATTAGCAAATTTAGGCAAAGTTTCCAATATTCTAATTCTTTGCTACTTATTGTAACTTGGCAATAACTTGTTCCTATTCATATTTTGAATAGTTACACCTACACTATAAACTCTAATCCTCTGTGTCCAATCTTCTGCATCTTAAACTACATCTGTTTCTACACATTTGAAAGTTATATATTCTGAACGTAAATAGTAAACTGTTAAAATCTGATTAACAAGTGTGGTTTCTATTTTATGCTCTCAAATTCTCTAAACGGAATTTTAGAATGTTGAGATTTGTTTTGTTCAGTTCTTTGGGTTTCTTTCTTGCAAGATTTCTTTTAACATTATTATAGGTATAATATTATTTGACTGGGTATATTCAAGAGAACAAAACATGATATGCATATAATACATAAGTCTCCACTCCCTTTTTCTGAGTTTTAAAAGTCACAGAGGATACACTATTATAATTCTATTTCCACTGCCTTTTACTTATCACATATCCCTGTCTCCAGTCTCCTACGATTTCTGGTCATATTATACAAAGTCACAGGAATCATCTTCCTTAAACCCTGTCTTCATATTGACAGTTTCATGCCCAAGGGCCTCTAGTATTTTCACAGCCTCAGAGGTAGACATCAGTGTTATTCTTGTGCGATTCAATTAGCTAAAGTGGAGGAAATTTTGATTAACCCATAGATTCATACTGTTTTGTTGAATATTCTTAATGCTGAAATTGAAAGTAGATAATTTTTCTTATATTTCTGCTGATCTGTCCTGTTTGAAGAGGCATTCAAATTTAGTTGAAGTGAAAATTGTCCTCGAGTTTTGTCTCAGTTTTAGATAACCTTTGCCATACCATACCCATTCTGTTATTTCTCTTTCTGTCTTTACTGTAATTGTTGTTAAAACCCACCTCGGGGTATATTTATCGTATATACCATTGTCTTCCTCTTCTTTTATGGTATTAGAGTCTGGCATGCAGCGGTTATGTACGAGCTATTGAAATAACCTTTTTGAATGTCAGATAGACAAGGGCTAATAGCGTATTTGTTTCTGGCTCACCCGGTTCAGCCCCAAAGCCCTAAGTGTAACAAGGAGAGATTCCAGATCATTTGTGCGTGCCCCTTTGCAAAGAGAGTGAAGAAATTCTTATTTGGAAGAGAGTTTATTACGTTAGCTGTAGTGATAGAAAACAAATCTCAGAAGTAGGTTGAAAAGAGAGTAAGAAAAGTCAGCTGCGATAACTTGTGGCTGATAGGACATCACTGACTTGAAGAGCAGGCATGAGGATATGTATAAATAGTGGTGGCCAAATGCATTGTCCTCTCTTGTACTTGGTCAAGCAGCTTAGGCTGACTGAAGACCCCATGGCACTTGGAATCAAAGAAAGCCAGCCATTCGTGACTGGCACACATTCAACAGCAATCACCCGATGATTAATTTTCTGTAATCTTTATTTATCATTTGAAATAGTGGTTTGACTATTACTGTATTGAATAACGACATGGTCAAGATCGCATGTGGACAGAAGATCTACCTTACAACATCTCACTGAGTAAGGAGTCACAGTCTTGCCAGACAATAGGCAATATAATTAACATTTGGATTTCCAATATTGCATATCAGCTGTCTCTTTCTATCCCAATTTGCCATTTAGAGAATCTTTGAAAATGTAGGCAATTCTACACAAATTTTGCACACAGTAAGACTTTTTCATCTGTTAATTATATGCGCTGAATATTATAATATGTTACCTTTTGTTTTCAAAAGTGTTTTTTATCTCTTTATAATGCACATAGACATTTGAAGCTAATCATTTTGGGAATGTAAGCCATTCTTTTTTTTTTTTTTTTTCAAATGAAAAAACTGGCCCAGTGTCATGGACTTTGTCTGTTGCTAATAACAAAAATGAGTAGAACTATTTTCTCCTTCTGAGTTCTATTTTCTTTCATATTTAGCTATTTGAAAACAGGGTTTCATTTTTTTATATAGAAGTGCTTTATATATTTTTTTAAAGTTTACTTATTTATTGAGACAGAGAGAGAGAGAGAGAGCACAAGCAGGGGAAGAGCAAAGAGAGAGGGAGAGAGAGAATCCCAAGCGGGGTTCATCCTGCCAGTGCAGAGCATGACACAAGGCTTGAACTCACAAGCCCCTTGACTCATGACCTGGTCAAAACCAAGTGTCAGATGCTTAACCTACTGAGCCATCCAGGCACCCCTAAAAAGGGTTTTAGAAGAAACTTTAATAACATTCTTAATATTATACTATCACCTTAAGAATTTGCATTTATTTGAATTTTCTTCTACATGAAAAATTAGAACCAAATGTTATATGAGGATAATGAGCCACTTTTTATTATACTATAATGTAATAATCAGTATTTCTAAGTTTTCAAATAAAAAAATGCACTGAAAATTCAAATGAAAAACAAGCTAGGAGAAAATGTGCTTGTTTCTAATACATATTACCTCCAACAAAGCCAAATATATTTACAAGCACCTTGGGAAATGGTGAAGCCTTTATCAAGCAAAGGATAGGAAATAGGAAGTAATCTACACTATTGCTTATTACTAATCCAAGATGTATAATGGTGCTTGAAATTCTCTATATGGTGTTGTCTTCATTGATTTACTACACGTTAAACAGAAATGGAATATTCATAGTTTCATTACTTACCAGTGACCACCCCCCTCTTATTTAGCTTGTAGCAGTTTAAGTTTCTCATTTGTTATAGAAACATAATAAATATACCTCAAGAAAGAATAGCTTACTTCCAAAATGGTAGACATGCCTTTGAGTAAACAAGGAAACCTGCACTCACAATTTGGCCACATATTTGAATTGTCTCGGTCAATAACTATGTAACTCACTAACATCCTCCTGCCAACATGTGCTTGGGAAAAAATATCAGCTAGTAGTGACCTGCCTTTTAAGTGGTATATGTGTTGTTTGACCTTGTTATTTTTCTGTATTTTTATCCATGTTTAAAAATAATAAATACAAATTAAGAAAATAATTCCAATAAAGTTATCATAATGTTGATAATGTTCTAATAATGTTCCAATAAACATTATTCCAATTAATGAAAATATACAAACATTGTTCTACTTACCCTTTCTACCCATTTAGCAACTTTTATGATAGTATTTGTTCGGCATTTCTGAATTTATCCTGGCAGCTCAGCATATATGACTTTTTTTCTGAGTAAAGGATCTGATTGTTATGGCCGAGGGCTGAGTATTGGAGCGGTTGACACGAGACAGTTGGAATTGGCTGTGAAAGGTAAATGACTCATGAAAAGAACGAAATAACAAGAGCAATAAACTCTGCCAAAGTTACTTTGACCGCCCATCAGATACAAAATTAGTCTGAGTATACTCATCTTAATTATGTAAAAAGCCTGTTTTTCTCAGTTCATGCCAGCCTGGAGGCAAAAGTAGTGTCACAAGAAGTTTTTTTTTTTTTTTTTTTTTAATGTTTTCATGACACAAATACGTGTTATATAATATTAAAAAAAAAGTCTTAAGAAGTAACAGGAAAAAGAATACCTCTAAAACCTGGGCAGAAGATATAAGCAATTCATTCATAGAGGAGTAAGGCAAGTGTCTAATAAATATATTTAATTTATTTTCAACCTGATTGATAATCATACAAATAAAATGAGGTGCACTCATAATGTGAGGGTGTTATCAGAAAGTCGCCGGGAGTTCTGGAAACTATCTCCATACGTGACTGGTGGCATTCGGAAAACACAAATCAAAAGGCTGAAGTTTGCACACCCTGCCTTTGTAATTATATTTTTTATATTTATTATAATCAAGTAATGATAGCTGTACCCAAAGACTTATTTAAATTTATACATATACTTTTTTTTTAATGTTTATTTATTTTTGAGACAGAGAGAGACAGAGCATGAATGGGGGAGGGTCAGAGAGAGGGAGACACAGTATCTGAAACAGGCTCCAGGCTCTGAGCTGTCAGCACAGAGCCCGACGCGGGGCTCGAACTCTCGGACCACGAGATCACGACCTGAGCTGATGTCGGACGCTTAACCGACTGAGCCACCCAGGCGCCCTTATACATATACTTTCTTGAGATAATGACGACATCCCTAAATGTCTGGCAGCAGATAATGGATTACATAAAGTATGGCATATACTTATTAGTAAATTGTTAAACTCCTATGCAAAGAACTATTTACTGGCATGTTGAAATGCTTTCAGTAAATATAGCTAATTTTTTAGAAAGGTCACAGATGTCATATACAATATGGCCTATTAAGTCAGTAGACTTAATTGAGGTTTAAAGAAGTGACTGCAGCAAAAGTCAGTTCTAGAATTGACAAAGGAAAACATATATGTCATATGTCAAAAAACATAAGTCATAAAACCCAAACATCATAAAAATTCCAGGAATTTTATTGAATATTTTTATTTTTTTCAGGGACTTTTAAGAAATTCACTTTAGAAAAATTTTAGAATAATTTTAAATTTACATAAAAATTACAAGGACAGTATAGAGAGCCCGAATATCCCCCAAGCCCAGTTTCTCCTATTAACAACTTCCCATAGTAAGATTCATTAGCTACAATTAATGAGTCAATAGCGATACATAATTATTGACTCAGGCCCAGAGTTTATTCAGATTTTGTTATTTTCTACCTGTCTTTTTTTTTCCTTCTGTTCTAAGATCCCATCCTGGATACCAAATTACACTTGGTTGTCATTTCTCTTTAGGCTCCTGTCTGCTCTAATAGTTTCTGAGATTTTCCCTGTTTTTGATGACCGTGACAGTTTTAAGGTGTGCTTATCAGGTATTTTATAGAATGTTTTGAATTGGGATTTGTCTCAGTTTTTTCTCACGATTAGACTGGGGTTATAGGTTTTGAGAGGAAGATCACAGAGGTAAAGGGCCAATTGCATCATATCATATCAAGGGTACACACAATCAGCATGATTAATGACTTGATGCTGACCTTCATCACCTGACTGAGGTGGTGTTTGTCAGGTTCTAGAAAGCACCTACATTTTCTCCCTTTCCATGCTGTGCACTTTGGAATGAAGTCAGTAAGTCCAGCCTTATTCTTGAAGAGGGAGGGTTCTGTCTCTTCCACCTCATTTATTCAATCATTTATATCAGAATGAACTCATGGGTATTTATTTTACACTTTGGATTATAATAAAACAAAATACCACATATATCACTCAGATTCTTCCAGCTTTGGCCTTGGTTGTCTCCTATGTACTTCAGACACACCCTTCATCAACATCAGCTTTTTTTTTTTTTTTTTCCTTTCCTCCCAGCATTTCTTTACTTTCTGGAAGGCACTTTAAGATGCTCCAGGGTCATCTTACATATTTCCCACCCCAGTCCTAGAATCAGAAATTTCTCTAAGGAGGCTTGGTTCTTGTTATTGGAGAATGAGAAACCACAATCCGGGTACTAGGAGTGCCTGTTGTATTTGAGGCATCATTGTTTCTAGATCCTCCAGCTGGCAGAATAAAGAAATGTGTGTGTGTGACCTAACTCATCTATATAATCAGATCCAGAAATATCTTTATATTTATATATCTCTATATAATGGAAAATGAGTTCATAATGGTATTTCTAACACTAATCCATTATGATAGATATTCTATGTAAACTCCTGCTCCAACAGTGAGAAACCTGTCTCTCTCCTCTGGCATCCATTTACTTAATTGTTCAATTCCAACATGCAGTGGTATCAGAATTATTAACTTGTAATTTCATGACAAATGTCTTTATTGACTCTATACAATTTTGTTTCTCTTTAGGCTTGCAGACTGTACTCATTTCCAGTTACTTAGGTCTCCATCAATGAGACCTAAGTATGAGAACCCCTTCAATGAGACTGGTTTATACATCTATAATACTATTAGATTGTTTTGTCATACTCTGCTTTCCATCCTGGAATGCTCTGACCTCCTAGGGATATATGATTTAAATTTTCTTACATTAAGATTCATTGTCTTAGCTGTAAAAAGTTCTGTGGATTAAAAAAAAAAAACATAGTGCATTGGACCTACCATTACAATATTAAATAGACTACTTTCATCCCCCTATAAAATCCCCTGTATTTCAACTATTCGGTCCTCTCTCTTCCACCCAAAGACCTAGAAACTGCTGATGTAGATGATCGATATAGATAGATAGATAGATAGATAATAGATAGATTACCATCCCTATAGTTTTTCTTTCCAGAATGTCATAACTCAGTGAGATTTCTGGACGTAAAATCCATGAAAGTGTTGGTGCCACCCAAATCTGCAGACCTCAGAAGCTTCTTAATCCCAAGGTAGTCCAAGTGGAACCTCCAAAAATTTGCCAAAATTGCCATTAAAGTATTAATATCAGTTTATGGTTCCAGCACCTTGTCTCCAGGTAAGTGGAACGCCACTGTGACTCTCTGGCTTTGCCTAACAGTCCAGATTTGAGGGGCAGAAATTTGCCTTGAAACTTCAGTTTTCTCAAGATTCTAAGAATAGTTATCAATTTCATGTTTGATTGACTTTTTCTTGTTATAAACAGGGGGATGAAGACTTCCAAACTCTTTGCATGTTGGAATTTAAGCCATAAGTATTAAGGAGCTTTTCAAACATTAAAGGAAAAATATAGACTTATTAAGATATGTGGATTTGGAACTTTTGAAGAGATCTGCATTATCGATACATTCGTGTGTCCCTGGTACGTGGGTGGTGATTAAAGATAATGGCATGGGTAGGATTGTCTTAGGGAGAACTGTAAGAATTGGAACCAGATTCAAGCCTGACCAGTGTCAACATTTAATAGCCAAGTAGAAAATGAACCAGCAGTGGTGCTGGGGTAGGAAGAGTGTTAGAAGGAAATATAGGACATTGTGATAATACAAAGGGCAGTGTTTCTGTACAAATCAGGTGAGGACTAAAAAATTAGCCATTTGATTGGTAACATAGTGATTATTGGTGATATTAGAATTATTTCAGTAATGTGCAGTGCTGGTTAATTTTACAGGGTTAATCAATGCACAATAATAAATGACAAAATTGTTGAACTAGACCACATTTTAAAGACTGAAGACCATTTATATATTTGAATTTGTGGGAAAAAGATATAGTTGAGAAATAAGGATTTGATGGAAGAGACACAGAAGAAAAAATTGTTGTCAATAATTTAGGCAGGTACTGATAAAAGTATTTGTAAAATTAGGCCTATAAAATCACAGATAATAAGGGAGAAATGTATATATGGGATATATTCCTTTCAGTGAGGTTATACTATTTTTTTCTAGAGTTACCCCCCCCCAAGATTATCTAGCATTGATCATATTTTATAGTTAGAGGGAAAAATTGATAAAAACAACAATAATGAAAACAAAATATATAACAACAAACAAAAACTCATCTGTAGCTTTTCTCTGACTTGAAATTACATGAATCATAGTTCCAATTCCTACTTTTATGTTGCCTACTTCCTAGAAGAGGAAATAATGACATATATAGAAAATCTTAATATAGGGTGATACAAACAAAGGTTTGCATTGGAGGCTATGAAAACAGCCTGATTATTCAAATAAAAGAGTTTTTGGCATAACTGAAGTGTCCAATCCATGACCAAAGTAGACTGACTTACTTTGGTAGCTGACATTTTGGTGAAACTTCTGATTTTTATGGATGTCCAGGTAATGAGGCTCTTCTCAATCATTTTGTCTAGTGATTTGTTCCCAGTCATCTCAAGGTTGTTACTGACTGATAAGAGGGCCAAGGAGTATCGAAATGCTGTGAAGGAACCATTATGTTTATTCCTTATGAATTGAATCGATGGATGCAGAAATGCAGATCTTATTCAAAATGCTGTATTCACATAGCTGTTTGTTCACAAGGTCTGTTTGCAGATGTAAACAAGATCCAGTGTTTAGAGCTCACTGAGAGACACAGTTAGTAGGCCACAAGATTAGATTTTCCTTCTACTGACAGAAGAAAAGACAAATAAACACATTTTTTGTCATATATGATGCTTTTAATAAACATGATTTTTAACAACAGAAAACATTGGCTGTCTTTCTTTGATACTTAGTTTGTTTAATTTGTATACTTAGCCAAACAACTTAGCCAAACAAATATATAGCATCCAGAAATATTATGCTTTTCTTATTTTTTAACTTAGTTATGTCTACATGTATGGCAGTTTTAACTTTCAAATTATTTTCTAACATATTTTTATATGTGTTCCAGCCATACTTTAACTGGTAGTAGTGAGTATTGGAACATAGACAAATATTTTTCAAACATGAGTACCTTCCATTGGCAACTAAAAACCGGTACATCCAACATGGTGTTGTTCACAGATTTTTATTATGAATATTTGAAAAGACAGATGATTTGATCAAAATCTTGTGAATATGACCTCTCCTTTCCAAATTAAGCCAATTCCTTGGCCTGTATGTTGTAATTTGGAGAGATATATTGTAATTTGGAGAGAAATTTCCACCCCAGCATTGTTTATCCGTGTTTCCCTTCATGTGGTAGTTACACCAAATAGAACTCAGTCCCAGTCCCTATGGGAGTTATCACACATAGTGCGATAATAAGTTACAGTTGATGCAATTTTACTGCATGGTCAAAGAAGACTTGAATCTCAAGATTCAAACCATGGCAGTATCATAGAAAAGAATCACATGTAAATAGAATGACAGTGCAGTGCGAAGCTCAAACAACTTTATCAATCAGTAGCGTCTCTGTTTAAATCACTGTTAAGTATTCCTGTTAAATAACATTGCTTCTCTGGTGCTCCTCATTATCTTAGATGATTAAAAAGCATTTGGATAATATCTGTACTAAAATTAAGCTCACCGAGCAACGTATACCTCTGAGTTCTGGGGACCAAAGGAGACAAAGTTTCCGACTGTCAAATTAAGTCGGAGTTAAGTTATAGGAAATTAGGAATGTGCTTCCCCAGGGATACAATAGATACATTCTATTGTCATTGGCTTTTTCTTATTTCGTTTCTGAAGACAGATACTGACAGCTGTCTGTGAACAAGCACTGAAAGGGGTCTTTGGAGTAGAAGAGTAGAAAACAAATACAAATAGAATATGTATTCCTTTTTGTCTTACATATTTCATTAAATATCAATTGCCAAGCCACTAAGCTAGAGTTAACAATATATTTCTTTGTGTATTTTTCTTGGCTTCAAAAAAGAGAATTTTACCATGTGAGCATTCACATTATTGAAATAAAAGTGTTGAACAATGTTTGCTATGTTATATCCTGTTTTTCAAAAGGGTAGGCATTAATTTCACTGGACTATGCCCAGAAAGCAACAAGCTTATTTAGACTCAAAATTTACAAAATTTGTCCTCTGGGACTTCATTGGTGGGGCCAGACTTTAAACCATCAAGCATTTTGTTTCTTTTTAGTGATGCAAGAATAAAATGCCATCTAAATTATAAATATATAATAATAATAATAATAATAATAATAATAATATCATGTATTTAAAGAGATCCCACAATTTTTTTATTACTTTGTAACGTCCTATTGTCCTAGAAACTGGAAGTTGGGCAAAAGCAATCCTGAAGCCAAAGATCTCAAGGTTCATGAAGAGATTTCACTGTAGAATCATTTGCTTAGAGACTGGTCATGCGGGTCTGTCATACAGCAAACACACCTAATGTCATCAGAAGAGCACAGTCCTGAAGTCAGACCTGTGCCTGTGTCTAATGCATTACATATTAATTTTGAAGGTGTTTAAAGGGATATCCAAATCCCAACATGACCATAGACTATCTTTCTGCATGTGACACTAGACAAGATGCCTAAACTCTCAAAGCTTCCTATTTTTCCTTTATTAAAAATAAGTGGGGAAACAATCCTGCCCCATGGAGTTATTGTGAGGAGTAATGAGCTAATGATCTTAACACATCTAGCATAATCCCTGATTAGGCTCCCAATAGATACCATTTTCTCTTTCTGTCCTCTTCAGTTTTTTCTTTCATTCTTTGCAATCTTTCCCACGATCAGGTGCCTGGCTGGCTCCGGGGGTAGAACATGCAACTGTTGATCACAGGGCTATGAGTTCAAGCCCCATGTTGAGGGTGGAGACTAATTAATAAAAAATAAAATTTAAATAAATAAATAAAACTCTTCCCATGATGGTTCAAATCGAGATGAAATCATTGTTGTCACAAAACTGCTGTAATTATCAAAGCATGTCAAAGGTTATATGTGATAGTGTTTAATAGTGTAATAGGGTTACGTTATCCAGAATTGTGAAGAAACTCTATTACTCAACAGTCAGTGCAGGTCGAGAAAAGATCTAAATCAACCCCAATATATTTCCAGCTTTGGTACATATTTGTTTAGGGCACATACTGATTGCGTGTTTGGTAAATATCTGCCTATTTCATTGTTTTTTATCTGCACTCAATCTCCTGTCACCAAATCCACAGCCCATCTGCCCCCAACTGTTGTGGACCCTAAAGCAACAGCTTTTGAAATTACCTCCGGCCTCATTATTGTCTTCTACAACTTGGCTTGGGAGACAGATTTCAGTTTGGCATTAGCAATATAGACATTTGCTTACCAGGGATTCCCCAAATATCTTCCCCAATGGCATTCCTAAGTACCAATGTTTTCATTTTTGTCATTTTTAAAAGTGCCAGTATTTCTGGGGAAAATAGGAAGAAGCAAAGTGATTATATTTTTTTCTTGGCATTAATTCAGTTGTTCAAAATAAGCACGTTCATTTGAAATAGATGGTTTTAGCGTAGAGAAGAAAGGTTTGAAACATGAGCCCTGACATATGCATATATATATATATATATATATATGTATATACACACATATATATGCACAATTCATATTTATATGTATGATGTATGTGTCTATATACATATCTATGCAGGTCTATATATATTATGTAATATCTACCTATATAATCTCTCTATGTCTCATAATGAATATGTAGGGAGATAACTTGTCCATAGTCACATAAGTGATTAGCAAACAGAGGATAAACTCCCTCTCAATGCTATTTGGCCACAAAACCTGAACTTGGTATGGAAACTTCTTTTTTTTTTTTTAAAGAAAGTCTCTGCACACTTTTGATACCTGATATGTAAGACCTCTGTTTTTATAAAAGAGAAAGAAAAAGATCAGGCATTTTAAAACACCCAGATGTGGGAATTCCCTTCAAGCTTTAAAAGACAAGTCAGAAGAAGGAAACAGGCCGCAGGTATTTACTATTTCCAGATACTGTTTGTAAACTCACCACTCCAAAAGATTTTTGCTTCAGAATGCTTTGGCACAGCATGGCAGGCTCCATAAGACCAGCTAAATAATTTCTATTGACTGTTTCCTTTAAATGAAATTTTAGGTTTATATATCCAAGCTGTCTCTATCTGTGGGTCTTCACAGAGCTGCAGAACATCATTAAAAAATATTTGTTTTCATTAAAAAAGAGAAAAAATTGAAGCAGCACTTAGTGTAATGCACCACTGGACAGATACAACCAAACAGTTTGTAATTACTCCCCCAAAGATACACAATCATTATGTGCACTAAACAAATATGTACCAAAGCTGGAAATATATTGGAGTTGATTTAGATCTTTTTTCCACCTGCACTGACTGTTAAGTAATAGGGTTTCTTCATAATTCTGTATAACGTAAGCCTATTACACTATTAAACAGTATCACATATAACCTTTGACATGCTTTGATAATTACTAGGTAATACGTGTTGTCCATTCCTCCACCCAGACCTCATTGTCCTGTTCTGAGGCATGTGAGTTCACACCTGGAACCACTCGACATTCCAGGTGCCTTGGAAGGAGATCATTGTCTTAGTTTTCTTTCATAGGGGCATCTTCGAAAGTTAACATGACCGAAAAATTCAATGACTTGATTATTGTTGTGTGCCTGTACATTTTAAGGCTTGTCTGTATTTACATGCCAGCAGCAATTAGTAAATCAGGGAGTTTAAACCGTTACCATTCTTATCCAAGTATTCATCATGGGAATATATATTTTACTTAATTCTATTGGTACGGTTTCCATCCATTCCAACTTTGAAGAACTGTATTTTTACATAGTATCTTGGAGTTAAAAGTATGTGTGCTCCTTGAATGATTAAGTTGCTTTTTCATAATGGATTGAGAATGATTGAGTTAACCATCTGTCTACAGTACTTCTCGTATTATGTTCAGGATTTTATGTCCATTTTGGCTCTGGGAACTGCACAAATCTTGGGACATGACTCTACCCAAACATCTGCATTAAGAGATGACCAAAATCTAAGCTGTGTTCTAGAAGCATAAAGCTGTTCCCTAGGAAGACCTCAGGCCTGCCTTAACTGTCTGCTTGCGGAAGCTTAGCAAATGGAGGAGAACTGTTTGTTGTAGCCAACGCTAAATGATAGACCCCCCCGGGATGTCTTGTATAGAGCAATTACTGAAAAGAACTTACAACTGTGAATATGTATCTCTGACAATTCAGGAATGTCTTTCCCAAGGACCTAGAACCCACTCCTTTGAAAAGTAATCATCAGGAGACATAGGACGTCTGCCTCTCAGTCTCAGTGGAGAGAAGAAATCCTAACTTCTGTGATGGCCAATGAGCAGACACAGCCGACTTAACTGCCTTTACACTGACTAACCTTTTATGATTTTTCACTTCCCTGACTCTTCCTGAGCCCTGCTCACCTCCTCCCAACTCTTGCATTCCTTCAGAGTATCCAGTCACCCTCATGTGAGTCAGAATGGAGATCAGTAGTATCCCTTAAGGTTGGTAGTTACCGAATGAAATCTTTTTACAATTGTAATTAATGTCTGTCTGGCATTGTTTATCTGGGACCACTCTTAACACTCAAAAGAATTTCTGATAGAAAGTATCCCCATTTTACAGGTGAAAAAACAGAGGGTTAAAACATTCATTATCTCAAGACCACCACATCTAGACTTTGGAAGAGCCATGGTTTTAACCTAGATTTGTGTTCGTCCCAAATTTTGTCTTTTTTTTTTTTTTAATTCTCCTGTGGCAAACAGCCATTAAGATGCATTTTATTTTTTTCAATGTTTTTATTTATTTTTGAGATAGAGACAGAGCATGAGCAGGGGAGGGGCAGAGAGAAAGAGAGGGAGACACAGAATCCTAAGCAGGCTCCAGGCTTCAAGCTGTCAGCACAGAGCCCGACGTGGGGTTCGAACTCACGGACTGTGAGATCATGACCTGAGCTGAAGTCAGACTCTTAACCGACTGAGCCACCCAGGCGCCCCTAAGATTCATTTTAAAGCGATAGTAGAAAAGACACACTTCCACTCCATCCATGCATTTAACAAGTAGATGGAATACTTCATATAGGTAAGGCCTCATCCCGGACATGATAAATAGAAAACTAAAATAAACAGTCATTGACTTTAAAGAGCTTGTTTCCCATCTAGGATTCAATAAGCCAAAAACTACAAGGAGGCACTTTTAATTATTGCAACAGAGGCAATTGATTTATTAAAATTGACACAACTTTGGACTTGGGAAATGAGAAAAATCCAAAAATAACCCTGAAAAGATTGGATTTGCTTTCTCTAATCAACAAAATATTGTAAGGGTTTACAGTACTCACCATTTCTAGCCCAACTATGACTAGACTGGCTCAAGTCAGACTCTGAGTTTGACCGCCTTGAACCAATTTTCACTCCTCCGATCTTGTCTCTGTTTCAATACACTTAGCACATTTTCTATCCCTTAAAACTAATCTTAGAAAAAATGTCACTCACTTACTCCTTAAGGTAAAAAAAAAAAAAAATCCCTGAGCTACTTTTTCCTGTGGAATTATTACCTCAAATGTTTTCCGAAATGTGTAAGGAAAGGTGTGTAACTCCAAGCCACAAAAGAATTTAAGGTATCAGTTAGTGGAGGTCAGAGACAGGAAGTAGGTGCGGAATAAGACAGTGGAGGGAGAGAACAAGCCACAGTCTAGAAATTCTGGAATCATTACGTATGTTACTATGTTACATCCCTTGGAATGAAATCTAGGCCTAGCCTTTCTCTTAAATAAATTATACCTTCTTATCCTATATACCTCTCACTGGTGCAATGTAAGCTAAAATTATAGGGGTAGTTTTATTGGCCATTTCAAAGCAATCTCAAGTCAGAACACCCAGAACACTTCTTAAAGACCTTGCTATTGCCATCCTGTGATACCAATAAAGTAATCACCCAAATATTAAATAATACAATAAGGACAGTCAACTCTGATGGTTTAGCATTCATCACAAATCTGTCACCATGAACTGCCTCAGAGTTAGGAATAAATAGCTCAGTCCCATCTGGCTCTGTTTTCCTCTACTGCAGAAAAAATACAATTAACCTCATTCTTATTGTTTTACCTGTAATGATAAAAGCACTCTACATATTACAATTCCAAAACATGTGTTTAATTACTTAATTAGAGCATGGAGAACTGCAGTAGTTAGTTAACAGCAAGGCAAAGAGAGAAAAAAAGCCGAGGAGCTTGTTCAGTGAAATAGCCCCGCATTTGTGTGAAATCGATTACTGTGAGATCATTTAGTGTCAAGTAATTTACTTCCATGAAGGAAAACCAAAATTTTGATTCTAGCTTAAAAAGTGGACCAAAAGGACTCCTGGAATTTTAAGCATGGGTTAATGACATATGGATTTTCTGAATTATCAGGGAAAATGTCCGGCCCTCCCACCTCTTAGTAAGGAAGTCTCAAACGTAAATGCAGAGTCAGACTTAAGAAGGCAGTAATAATCCAACACAGAAATACAAGACAATGTTTGCAATTTAGTGAAGAATCAATTTACAGCAATTGCTTTGCATCATTTGTAAAACTTGTAGATAAAGAAGACTCCCTCCAGAAGGTCAGGATACACTTGCTACTCTGAGCATGCCCGGGACAACAAGAAATCATTAGTACTTGTAGTGTGAAGGAGATGTAGGCTTTTAAGCTCCACCTAGAAGTACTCAATCAAGTCTGCATTTTAATAAGACTATTTGGATACATAATTACATTTAAGGAGCACTTGTGTGGACTCCTCCCTTTCCCACTTCTTTTATTTGGGTAAAGTTGCAATACATATTGCAAAATGGTTAAATGATGAACACTTCTGCCCTGTGAGGTGAACATATATGTCACATGGCATGACATTCGTGACATTTATCATTCTTCCCAGTGGGAATCTACCATCACCATCAAAACAATACAAGTTCCTTGTATTTCACGGTAGAAGAGCAGCCAATGCCTTTGCATAAAACCACTAAATTGAACATTCATAAGGAAACTACTGCAGAATGGAAGAAAAGGTGTTAACACCAGAAAAAGAAAAAAAAAACATATTCATTTAAAGTAACTCATTTTAGGGGCACCTGGGTGGCTCAGTGGGTTAAACGTCGGACTTCAGCCCGGGTCATGATCTCGAGGCGAGCTCGAGCCCCGCTTACAGCTCAGAGCCTGGAGCCTGCTTCTGATTCTGTGTCTCCCTCTCTTTCTGCCCCTCCCCTACTCATGCTCTGTCTCTCTCTGTCTCAGAAATAAACATTAAAAAAAATTAAAAAAAAATAAAGTAACTCATTTTATTTCACATTTTGCCCATAATATTTCTTGGATTTGTCATCATCCCTTTGGATTTATTTTTTTTTTTTTCCACTTCATATGGGCCTTTCACTAAATGTTTCACATATAGGTGTGAGTGACAGGCTCTCATACTTTGTTTTTCTGAAGAATCATTCTCATCCTTGAATGATAATTTAGTTGTAATATATTTTCCCATTGTCTATGGAGTACTTTGCAGCTGTTTAAAAAGTAGCTTCTTTATCGCGCATTTTAGGGAAAACATTTTTCCTTTTTTCAAAGATTCTTTTCTTTTTTACTTTCTTTGACATTCTTTATTTGTGTAACAGCATAATTAATTTCAGATTGTGTCTTTAACCAATCCTGAAAAATCTTTAGTCATTATGTTATCAAATATCTATTTAGTGATAGAATATATTAGGCTTTTTTTTTTCTTCTGGAATTTAGTTTAGACTAAAGTTGAAAATCTCATGTTGTCTTCTATACCTCTGAACTTCTTTCCTTTAGTTTGTGAGTTTGTAAGTCTTAGAGTTTCATTTTGGGCTAATTTCTTCATATTTACCTTAAAGTTTACTAATCCTTTTATAGTTACATATATACCCTGTTTATTACATTATTTTTAAAAATATGCCTATTTTGGGGGTATTTTCTTGTGTAAACTCATTGCATACACACTAGTTTAATTCATTTTTTCAGGTTCTTATATTAGCTTCTATTTCTTACATTCCAATCATCCGCTCTGATATGGTTCTTTGCTCATTCATGATGAATCATTTTTTTCATATTTTTGCTGATTTGAGGCTGAGCATATCTTCAATTAGGATTCAACCCTTGATACATCAACCACTGGAAAATCACGTCCTTGGATAATGAACATGCGTTTTGCAGCATTTTTAAAGCTTTGTTTTTGCCAAATGAGTCATACAATACCTAGCCTAGAACGATTTTTATGTTAATATGTAATTTTATGATTTTATACTATGTAAGTAAGGTAAATTTGAACTTAAAATTTCTTCAAGTATTGGGGAGCCTGGGTGACTCAGTCGGTTAAACACCCAACTCTTGATCTCGGCGCAGGTCATGACTCATGGTTTGTGAGTTGAAGCTCCGTGTTGGGTCATGTGCTGATAGCGCAGTTCCTGCTTGAGATTTGGTCTCTCCCTGTCTCTGCCTCTGCCCTGCTCACTCTCTTTCTGTCTCTCTAAAAATAAATAAACTTAAAAAAAAAAAGAAACTTCTTCAAGTATAATTTTCTTGGCCATGAGAAAACATACTCTTTCCTGAAGACAAGGTAAATGGTACATTTCTTTTAGTCTCCATATCAACCATAGCCCTGGCAGAGAATATATGGTGCATTTGTATTGGGATTTTCGAGAAGAATGAATAAAGGGTTGTTAGAAGATGTACACACGCTGTAGGGAAATCAAAACTATAGCACCTCAGGGATGGTAATAAGAAGGCTGACTGACTGAGGCTAAGTCTGAAGGAGAAGACAGAGCCCTTTTGTAGAACCTGTAGGAAGATGATAAAACTGTGTATGTTGGCCTCCTGACCTTACATCAAGAAGGGCCTGCATGTGGCAAATGGAAAGTGAGAAGCTAGGGGATAACTAGAAGTCAAATGAAATTTTGAATAAAGAAGCTGGGTAAATAAATATCCACACCTCACCTCCATTCCTTCGTTTCCTTGCTGTACTCTCCATTGGCAAACTCTAAGCAAAATCCAGAAGGCAAGTGAGTCAGGTGATATCGTTCCCACAGTTCAGGATTACAGAGCCCAGCAGGGTAGGGAAGGATGACGGGCTGGAAACAGTAGGATTCCATAACAGTTACCCTGCTGCTCTCTTAGAGAGATCCTCATTATGCAGGTGCATATAAAGGTGCATAACCCTTTAAAGTATCATGATTTTATTGTGTCTTCCAACCATGCTATTAATATTTCTTCTCAAATCATTGTATGCACGTTAACATCTGATCCACAGCATGTTGCTACAGAATTGAAAATGTAAGTGTATTTCCCCTCAATACGCACATTTACAAAAATGTAAACAACATAGAGTCCCTATATTTATTTACGTTTGTTTCTGGCATTTCGAGATTTCTCTTTGTCTCTTAGTTGCTTGGCCATACATAAAAGTTATATTTTTATCCAACCGTTTTTTTTTTAAATTTTTTTTTAACGTTTATTTTTATTTTTGAGACAGAGAGAGAGACGGAGCATGAACGGGGGAGGGGCAGAGAGAGAGGGAGACACAGAATCGGAAGCAGGCTTCAGGCTCTGGGACATTAGCCCAGAGCCCAACACGGGGCTCGAACTCATGGACCGTGAGATCGTGACCTGGACCGCGAGATCGTGACCTGAGCTGAAGTCGGACGCTTAACCGACTGAGCCACCCAGGCGCCCCTATCCAAAACGTTTAAGAGGGGTTCCGTTTTCGTTCGGACTGCCTGTTTCTGGAAATTTGAAGTCCAGAAAAACTTGGTTCAGACTTGTATCCTAACTGTTTTACATCCTAAAAGGTACAAGTAATCGACAGCCATGCCGTTTAACATTGTGTGTATTAGTGCAGGTTTATTTTCAAATCGGTTGCGTAAGGGCAATGAAGACAGATGATGGGCTCTGGTTTTCCAGCTCTGCCTTCATGAATTGTGTAAGAAATTATCCTAATAGAATGTATTTAAAATTTCTTCTCCATGCTGTTCCCCTCCTCCTCAATCCTGAAATGGAAATGGAGCCATCAACATAGGCAAACACTCAGATCAAAAAATGGCCCCGGGGATAAAGCCACACATAAATGCTATTTCAGAACAATAACAACAAAACAATGGTAGGTAACGTAATATTAAATTTATTGTTGGAAGAAACAAATCTCTCTTGATGTTATGATGAACATGTAGTTCTTCAATTGAGGTTTAATCACTTAAAGATGTAAATCCTTAAAAAAATAACAGATAATAATGGAGATCCTAAGAAAACAGAAGTAGTCGATAAATTTGAGGAGGCAATGTACTAAATCTGAACCATAAGAAAAGAATAATAACCTGGAATGGTTCAGAAAACAGAGAACGTTAGGTGGAAGAAAAGATTAATGTAAATTATAAATAGTATATATTACAGATTGAAGTATTAGATTCCTATATTATTATTTATTGACCAAAAGTTTATAAACATATACTACACATCACTTAAACTATTTCCAGAGTTTATCAGTTCTGAAGCTGAATAAATGTCCTCATAATGGTATAGATATAATTGTGGTCTGTGTCATCCATATGTATTTTAGCACAGACTATGATGATTACAGTGGACAAAAGCCAGTTGTTATAAAATATTTCAGCAAGTATCTTAGTAGGGTTCATTACTTCTCCTGCATAGGTATGTGATGTTATGTAGTCGTAATGTTTTTTTTTTAACTCCCATTAGCAATATTTAGCAATTAAGTGTATGCCACAATAATGGAATTCAGAGGACCTATGGGTATCAGATGGTAGGGTGAGGTGTAAAAAGTGGAGAAGATAATTGATCATTCAGATTTAGTTAGAAGAATTCTGAGACACTGGTGAAAATATTAACTGAAAATACATTCTGATTTCCAAAATATTGTCTGGAAAACCTAGCCCCCAGAATGTTACCCCTTTAAGAACAAAGTAAACCCACACAGAGTCTCTCCTTTTCCCTCATAATAAAATTAAACTCAACTCGGGCTTCTTCACATAAAAAAGAATATTGCTTTAGATCAGAAACTTTATGAGTGTGACTCAAGCAGCAGGTTTTTAGGGGCAGGTCCCTCTGGGCACTGCTCAGGGGTGACCTAACTATGGGAACTCCTTAATTCATAAGATCCGTGGCTCTTTCCTTGCACTTCTAAATCCTTGCTTAGTCGACTTGCTTTGCCCAACCAGACCTTATCCTGGTTCTCCTGTTCCGGCTGCTGTGGCATCACTCACTTCTAGATGAAACTTTTCTCTTCTGGATATAATAAAATTCAGCAAACACTCATGCTTCACCAGTTATATTATAGACCCGGAGCTAGATGTTGGAGATAAAACAGAGAAAAAAAAATAGATAACACACTTACTTCTGGAACTTACAGTCTAATGGAGACAAAGATTAGGTAGCTAATTAAATTTATGATTCGCAGCATGATAGTTGCAATGAAGGAAACAGGTAACACTCTATAATACAATAACAGGGGATTAGTTGGAGGGAGGCATGGTCATTTAATTAGTCTTACACTGGAACATGTTAGTTAAAATGTTTTCTAGAATGAACTGAAAAATGAGAAAATATGACAAAGAAGAGAGAAGGGAAGGAGGTAAAGATAAATAGATTATTGCATTTGTGATAATATTAATTAACCTGTATGACTCTGAATGCTTGTGTCTTCTGTCTCACACTTGTATATTTTTTTAATGTTTAAATTTTTACTTCTTTGTAATATTTTTTTTAATTTTTGATGTATACAATTCTTTCTTAAATGATATATGTTTAATGTGTATTTATTTATTTTGAGAGAGGGAGAGACAGAGAAGGAGGGAGAGAGAGAATCCCAAGCAGGCTCTGCACTGTTAGTGAGATCCCACCGTGTGGCTCAATCTCATGAACTGCCAGACCATGACCTGAGCTGAAATCAAGAGTCGGACACTAACAGACTATAATAGGCTATAAAGGCTTGTGCAGTTGCATTACTTGCCTACAAAAGAATTCTTCCAGGTGTCACTCTTAAGAGGATTCCATAAAAGTGACTGATTTTTACTACTGCCAGAACACCCTACACTCCAGACTATGAATTGTCACAGACTAAAAAGTTCAGCAGCACCACAAAGAAATAAAAGTGGGATACAGTGGAAGCAATTAGACTAAAGAAGGTCCTTCCCTAAGCTTTTGGTACGGCGTATAAAGTTTTTAACTAAGATCCCTGCATGAAGGTTTATACTTAGATTAATGTAAACTGGCAAGTTATTTACCAAAGGAAGGCATAAAACTAAGTGTGATTTACATTTAGAAGTTCCCTTGAGCTGTTAGATGAACATCACCTATGTCATAAGAAGCCTATGGGTTTTCACCTTGATGCTGAAGGAACAAGGAATTTGCAAATTTGGGAGGAAAAAAAAAGGTGCAAATTAGAATTGTCAATTTCACTCAACAAAAAACTTACTATTTTTCTAAGCGACAGCCTTAACTATGTTATTAACTAATGATAGAAAAAGGCCTGGGTATTTTGTTATTGAGGAACTACAGGAAACATTGTTCTTAATTATTCAGCAGCCCTAGGGGCAACCTCCAATGTTAAGATAAAAATAAACTTCTATCAGCTACAAGACTGAAACCGGCAGAATGGGGGAACAAATCATACCTTTATTTCATTTGTCTGTTGCAAAATGTGCCTGGCAAATTATCTAAAGACTATTATAATCAGAACCTTGCTGCAGGGTGACTTTCCACGAAGTGACAAATTATACTTTCATGTTTCACATGACAGTGTGTTAAGGTTTAAAAGTGAGAGATCCACAGAGGACTTGATTCTTTAGTTCTGTCTGTCTTCAGGGGGTTTCTTAGCACAGTTTCTAAATAGGAATCAATGTAAGGTACATAGGTGCAGATCCCATCTCCAGAATCCCAAAGATTTTGAACCACATTTCCAATTATTGTTTGCTGTTGTCTTTCATCATAAGGGTATGAATTTGTGCAACAATTCAAGGCAGAAAATGATGGTTCTACTATAGAAACTCTCAAGACAGAATTTGTAGTCACTTGATTGCCTACAATCTGGTTTCTTCTCAAGCCACAATGTACACAGAAAGTCAAAATGGACCAAAACTTAGAGATATGGAGTTCTAGTCCTCTGTTTTTGAACAGCTACGTGGCTTCAGGCCAGTGTTGTGAAACAGAAATAAAATATAAGTTGCAAAGGCAAGCCGCATATGTTATTTAAAATTGTTTAGTCAATTTATTTAAAAAGTAAACGGTAATAGGTGAAATTAATTTTAATAAAATATTGTATTTAAATCAATATATCTTAGATATTATCATTTTAGCATGGAAGCAATATAAAACTTATTTAGGATAACTTTCATATTTTTTAACTGTTTGAAATTCTGAGTGTATTTTATCATTAACAATACCTCCTGATTCAGATTAGCCACATTTCAAAAGCTGAACAGCCACCTGTGCCTATCAGCTATAGTATTAGACAGTCAGCTTTGAGTAAATCTCCAGTTCTCCAACTTGTCATGTCTTAGTCAGAAATGACATGGAAAGAATTAACATTGTGGATATTTCCCAGAGGTGAATGGTTGAATAATCAAAACAAGAGTAAAAATATAACACTGAGAAAGAGCTATTAATATTTGAATGAACATTGTAACATGAGAGTGGGATAGAAAAATTCAAATTGGTAGTTGGCATAGAAATGTATTAAAAAGAAAATGAAAACAATTGGGACTCCATCAGTAGACACTGAACTGGGAACACTTAACTTGTAGAGAAAAATACCTCCCAATAATGATTGGAAAGACTGTTGCAGAGGAAGTTTAAGCTTTTCTAAACTAACTGATGAGGCAGATTTAAGACCAAAATATGGCCATGTATTTGTGCCTTAACTAATTCGAAAAACATATATTGCAGACCTACTGTATAAACACAATATGCTGACTGCTGAGATGCAAAGATATGAATAATTTTAAAAAGTAGACAGGTTTGGGGCATCTGTGTGAGTCAGTTAACACTTAACAGTGTCTGACTCTTGATTTCGGCTCAGGTCACAATCTCATGGTTCTTGAGATCAAACCCCGCATTGGGCTCTGCACTGACAGCACACATCCTGCTTGGGATTCTCTCTCTCCCTTTCTCTCTGCCCCTCCCCTCCATTCTCTTTCTCTCCTTCTCTCAAAATTGAGTAAGTAAAAGAAAAAATATTTTAATTTTTTAAATATTTATGAGAGAGAGAGAGAGAGAGAGAGAGAGAGAGAGAGAGAGATTGCAAGCAGGGGAGGGGCAGAGAGAGAGGGAGACACAGAATCGGAAGCAGGCTCCAGGCTCTGAGCTGTTGGCACAGAGCTGACATGGGGCTTGAACCCACGAACCGCGAAATCATGACCTGAGCCGAAGTTGGAGGCTCCACAGTCTGAGCCACCCAGCTGCCCCGAAAAAAAAATATTTGAAAAAAAGTAGGTAGGTTTGAAAAATGGGGAAGTTAACGTAGGTAATTCTTCACTGTAGAAGTTGCTCCAAAATGGACTGGAGGGAGACTTGATAAGCATGGGATTGTAGAGTTTTAAGTATCCTATAAAGATATTATACAATATTGCCACGGTTAACAAGGATCGATTGGTGTATTTCAAACCAATTGCATTGCCAAGAAATACATAAAATGCAGGACAATTTCTTTTAAACAATTTTTTTGAAAGTTTATGACTGAAGCCATCAGAGAAATTCCCAGACTGTAAAGATTTGTGCATCTGAATCCAGATGAAAGGGGGGTAGTTGAGAATGATAAAGAAGACATTTGTAGATATTTTTCTCTATGAGGATACTATCAAATGAGAGGCTGAGAAACAAAACAACTTTTTAGACATTCAGATAATTAATTAGTATCATATAAATATTATTAATTTGTATAGTTCTGATAACATAAAAACACTACATTCAAAGAAAAATTTTATTATATTTGGTGATAATATTTGATTTAAAAATGTTTTAATTTCATTATTTTATTTTATTTTTTCCAGTTCATTTGAGATATAATTAACATATAGCATTGTATTTAAATTTTTTTTTTTTTTTCCAACGTTTTTTATTTATTTTTGGGACAGAGAGAGACAGAGCATGAACGGGGGAGGGGCAGAGAGAGAGAGGGAGACACAGAATCGGAAACAGGCTCCAGGCTCCGAGCCATCAGCCCAGCGCCTGACGCGGGGCTCAGAGCCTGACGCGGGGCTCGAACTCACAGACCGTGAGATCGTGACCTGGCTGAAGTCGGACGCTTAACCGACTGCGCCACCCAGGTGCCCCTATAGCATTGTATTTAAATGAAAACATAAAATTTGATAATGTACATATCATAAAAGAATTAACACAATCAGTTTAGTTAACATCAGACACTTCACAGAGTTGCGTTTTTTTTAATTTTAATGAAATAAATATTTACTTTAAGATCTATTCTCTTGCTAAGTTTCAGATATGTAATATAGTATTGTTAAATATGGTCACCATGCTGTACATTACATCCCCAGAACTTATTTACTTTGTGACTTGAACTTTATATATTTTGATGGCAACAAATTTCCCCCACCATCTACCCCTAACCTTCAACTCTGGCAAGCTCCAACTACTCTCCACTTCTATGAGTTTAATTTTCATTGATTCCACATACAAGTGAGATCATACAGCATCTGTCTTTCTCTTTCTGACTTATTTCACTTCATGTAATGCCCTCAGGTCCCATCCATGTTGTTGCAAATGGAAAGATTACCTTCTCTGTTATGGCTCAATGCTATCCCATTGTATATACAGGCAGGCTTTCTGCATTTTACTGTGCTTTCCCTTAATGAGTTTCACAGATCTTACGTTGCTTACACAATTGAAGGCTTGTGGAAACCCTGGGTCAAGCAGTCCTTGACGTGCATTTATCCAAAAGCACGTGTTTACTTCATGTGTCTCTGTCACATTTTGGCATTTCTTGCAATATATTAAATTTTCTCATTTTATTATATTTTTGTGGTGATCAGTGATCTTTGATGTTACTGTCATAATTGTTTTGTGCACCATATTCCTTCCCAGAGAAGATGATGACCTTAATCAGTAAATGTGTGTGTTCTGACTTATCCAACGACCAACCCTCTCCTCAGGCCTCCACGAAGATATGTCCCTGAGACACATCACCATTGAGGCAAGACCCTTCATCAGCAAATATATTACAGCTCCCTGTAAGCTCAAATGATGATTAGCATTTTTTAGCAATAAAGCATTTTTAATTAAGGTACATGCATTGTTTTTAGACATGATATTACGCACTTAATACCCTTCAGTGTCATGTTGACATCACTTGCGTATGCACTGAGAAATCAGAAAAAAACTATTAATTTGCTTTTTTGAAATATTTGCTTTATTGCAGTGCCTGGCACTGAGCCCACAATGTCTTTGAGGTATGCCTGTACACCACGCTTTCTTTGTTCATTCATCCTTTGAAAGTCACTCAAGGTGTTTCCATGTCTTAGCTATTGTAAAAAATGCCATACATGGGGAGCAAATATCTCTTAGAGATGGTGGTTTCATTTCCTTCAGTTTATACTCAGAGGTGGAATTGGTGGATCGCACAGTAATTCTATTTTTAATTTTTAATTTTTTAAATGTTTATTTATTTATTTAGTTAGTTAGTTATTTAGTCATTATTTTGAGAGAGAGAGAGAGAGAGAGAGAGAGCGAGAGAGCACAAGCAAGGGAAGGTCAGAGACAGAATCCCAAGCAGGCTTTGTGCTGTCAGGGCAGAGCCTGATGTGGGGCTTGATCCCATGAACGGTGAGATCATGACCTGAGCTGAAATCAAGAGACGGACACGAAAACGACTGAGCTACCAAGATGTCCCTATTTTTTAAGAAAATCTCCATACTGTTTCTGACAGTGGCTGCATCAATTTACATTTTCATCAAAGTGCACACAGGCTGCTTTTTCTCCACATCCTCACCCGAACTTATTCTCTCTTCTCTAGTTGATGACAACCATTCTAACAGGTGTGAGTTGATATATCATTGTGCTTTTTATTTGTATTTCCCTGATGATCAGTAATGTTGAATATCTTTACATGTACTTGCTGGCCACTTGCATGTTTTCTTTGGAAAAATGTCTATTTATTTCCTCTACCCTGTTTTTAATTGGATTTTTGTTGTACGAGTTCTTTATATATATGCATATATATATATATATATATATATATATATATACACACACATACATATATATGTGTGTGTGTGTGTGTGTGTGAGTATATATGTATGTGTATATATATGTGTGTATATATATGTGTATGTGTATATATATATATATATTCCTCTTAACTAATTAGAAATATAATTTTCAGTTTGTTCTTTTATTTTGTTAGTTATCTTTTCATTTGTTTGAGGGTTTTCTTAACTGTGTGGAAGCTTTTTAGCTTGATGTAGTCCCACTTGCTAATTTTTGCTTTTGTTGCCTTTGCTCTTGGTGTCAAATGGAAAAAATTACTGGTGAGACTTTTGTCAAGGATCACACCCTCTATACTTTCTTCTAGGTATTTAAAATTTCCAGTTTTATATTCAAGTCTTTAATCAGTTTTGAGTTGATTTTTTTTTTTATATATATTGTGTAAGGCAGAGGTCTGGGGTCATTATTTTTGCATGTGGCTATCCGGTCTTCCCAACATTTATTAAAGAGGCTATCCTTTTCTCATTGTATATTCTTGGTTCCATTGCCATGAATTAATTGGTCATATATGTGTAGGTTTCTCCCCCTCCTGGGGTTTCTATTCAATTTCATTAATCTGTGTCTGTTTTTATGTTTTCATTACTACAGCTTTGTCATATACTTTGAAATCTGGAATTGTGATGCCTCCAACTTTATTCTTGCTTCTTAAGATTAACTACTTGACTATTTGGGGACTTTTATGGTGCCACACAAATTTTAGGATTGTTTGTTCTATTTCTATGAAAAATACCATTGGAATTTTGATAGGGATTACATTGAATCTATAGGTTGCTTTGAGTAGCATGGACATTTTAATATGATTAATTCTTCTATTCCATGAGCATTGGATATCTTTCCATTTATTTGTGTCTTCAATTTCTTTCATTAATATATTGCAGTTTTTAGTGTACAGGTCTTTCACTTCCTTTGTTACATTTATTTCTAGGTATTTAATTATTTTCAATGCAATTGTTTTTTGTTTTTGTTTTGTTGTTGTTTGTTGTTGTTGTTGTTTGAGAGAGAGAGAGTGAGAGAGAACGAGCACAAGAGGGGCAGAGAGAAAGGGAGAGAGATAATCTTAAGCAAGCTCCATAATCAGCCTGGAGCTGGACATGGGGCTCTATTCCCATGACCCTGGAACCATAATCTGAGCCAAAATGGAGAGATTGACACTTAACCAACTGAGCCACCCAGGCACCCCTTAATGCAATTGTAAATCAGATTGCTTTCTTAATTTCTCTTTCTTCTAGTTTGTTATTAGTGTGTAGAAATGGGTTTTTGTGTATTGATTTTGTATCCTGCAACATTATTGAATTTATTTGAATAGTTTTAAAAGTTTTTTGATAGATTCTTTATGATTTTCTATATCTATATCATGTCATCTGAAAATAGTTATAGTTTTATTTCTTCCTTTCTAAATTGGATGATTTTTATTTGTTTTTCTTGCTTAATTACTCTGGTTAGAACATCCACTATGATGTTGACTAAAAAGGGCACAATTGGGCATCCTTTCCTTTTTCCCTGATCTTACTGGAAAAGCTTTCAGCTCTCCACCATTGAGTATAATGTAATCTGTGGGGTTATCATATAGCTTTTATTATGTTAAAGCATATTCCCTCTGTACCCATTTGTTGAGTTTTTATCATAGATGCAAAATCTTTTGAGAAATCCGTGGATATTATTAATGCTGTTCTGTATAAATAAGTTTTAATTTTAATTTCTGGTTACATTTAGGATTACTTATTTATTTTTGGTTTTAGAAATTTTACAATCATATGTCTATTTTTTTAAATACTCCAAGAGTATTTACTCATGGAGATGGTTGAGCTTCTTGTTTCTGTGGTTTTCAAATTTTATTACATTTAGGGATAAAAAAAAAACAACTATTACTGACTTGTGCATATTGTGTCCCAATTTCTGTATCTCCTCTCCTTTTGTTAGTTCATTTACTCATATTTTCAACTGTTTAATATTGACCCAGAAGGCAGTGCTGTTTTGTTTATTATTTTTTATCTTTTTTCTCTGTTTAAAAGTGGATTTCTATCGCTTTGCTCCTCTTTTTCTACAATTTCTATCTGTTATTAATACCATTCCGTGAATTTTTAATTGTAGGCATTTTATTTTTAAATCCATAAATTTTGGTTGCTTATAATTTCCATTCTCTGCTAGAAGCTACCCATTTATTCATTCATGGTGTACATCCTTTTCTTTATATTCTCAAACATTTACATTCACAATAACTGTTTTCAAGATTTTGTTTGTTAGCTCCAGCTATTGTGTCATTTCCATATGTTGGTACTGAATTTTTCTTCCTAGCTATTGTTATTTTTTAAAAGTGTCCTTACATGGGGCGCCTGGGTGGCTCAGTCAGTTGAGCGTCCTACTTCAGTTCAGGTCACGATCTCAAAGTTTGTGAGTTCGAGCCCCGCATCGGCCTCTGTGCTGACAGCTCAGGGCCTGGAGGCTGCTTCCAATTCTGTGTCTCCTGCTCTCTCTGTCCCTCTTGCCCTCATGCTCTACCTCCTTCTCTCAAAATTAAATAAACGTTAAAAAAATTAAAAAAAAATGAACATTAGCCTCGTGTCAAGGTTAACAGTGCTAAAATGTCTTTACATATCTAGTTTGTTTTGTTTTGTTTTAATTTTTATGGTGGGCATTATTATATCATATATTAAACATTTGAATTTTGTTGCCTCTCTTTATACTTAGCTTGATTTGGCTGGCAATTATTTATTGTATAATGAACCTTAGTATGTCAAGGCTTGTTTTTTTGGCTCCATTCAGAGGGATATTCTCAAAGTGAGATTTTTGTGGGATCTCACCTTAAATACTTAAGATGACTGGTGAGACCTCTCTACTCCTACAGAATGTAACACCAGTGACTTTCAGCAGTATTCTCCAGAATATTGACACATATCAGAACATTTTACCAGCTCTTCTACACCAGGCCTCAATAAAACTTGACCTTGACATTCACATGTTTGTATTTAGGCAAAGGTTAAGGTTACCCAATACAGAATTCTGGACTTTTTTCTCTATCCAATAAATGATACCTGTGTCAATACACCTAAACTTCAATCTTTATTTCTTTTATACTGCAAAGGTATTGATTTTTCTTTGTGCTCTATTTCTCCATGTTATGAAAAGTGTCCCTGGGCATATACTCTGAAGGAATATGGTACTTACCTTGTGTAATTCTTCTGTCTCAGAACACCCTCCTGCATTGTCTTATAATCAATGCCTGAAAACTTATTCACACATTTTATAAAATATTAGGGTTGTGTATAACAGGGGCATAAAATCTAATATTTCTTAATTTGTCATGATCATGCAACCATAAATCATATATATATATATACATGTATATATATATGTATATATATACATATATATATGTATATATATACATATATATATCATATGCCTTTTTATAATCTCTAGCCTATTCTCTTTCACTCTAAAAAATGTTTCTCTTCCAATCCATAGGTTCTATTACTTTACAATAAATGCAAAAGATACATAAGACCTTCCCTCCAAGTATATGAAATGAAGAGAACTGGAAGCAAGGTCAAAGGAAAGAAAGTCACTTCACAGATAGTAATTTTAAAAATCAGTTATATTTGTCATTAAACAATACAAATTTCCCATATTTATCAGAAAGATAAAGAAAAAATTATGAGTCTTGTGTAGAACTCAACTGACTAGATATTAATTATATTTCCTACCCTGTTGTGGTACTATTCTGTTACTTACACAAGTTTATTTAGTTGACATTTCCTAGCTCTGGATATCTGCATATTCATATCTACATCCATATCCATACTCTATTATTACTCCTTTTATCATTCATTTTGTAGCCAGAGATATACTTTATTTCTTGGTAACTCTGATCATGTAATGATCTCCAACAATCTCACTCAATTATTTTCTCTCTTCTCTTCCTCTCTAACCTTATACTTTACTGTGAATTTTCTTTTAATTGGTTTAGAAATCTCATGAGGGATTTACTAAGTTTTACCAGTTTCCTAATGTTAAGAAAATAATTCTTGAGTCTGCATGAGTTATAAGAGGAGCATGGAGAGTCACACTGGGGCTCACTTCACTTTCTGCCTAGATAATTTCTATCAAAAGGAAAAAAACAGTAAGAAGAGTAAATAAAATGAACTGAAATAAAATTATTAATGTCATCTGCCTATGGATGTTATGACACTAGTTTCATCAAGCAAAATTGTTACGTTGGGTAGACTCAAAATCTTTCTGTAGGCAAAAAGATCGTTATTTCTCCCATTGCTACATTGTTTAACCTTCTGTCATAAAAGAAAATTAAAATTGCTTATGAAATACACTTATCAGAGATCTATGATGACTGTTCTTTAGGATGTTATACTTTACTACAAGGTTGTGCATTGATGTATATTTTCAAGAGATATTCCCCAAAATATGGATATCAGAGAGATTGGATTGTAAATTTTATTGTTACCTGACATTTCTAGTGTAAGAATCTCACCTTCAAAAGGTTGTAATAAACTGTTATATGAATAGATCCTCAAGAGGGGCTTCATACACTTTGGGCAGTGGAAGAGATATGGTAGACGAAGTTGTAGAATGGATTTTTCTAGGTTTATGGTCTCACATCTGCTAGAAAGTTTTAGAGGTTATTTCATTAAATTATTCAATTTCAGCAACATAGTATAATATGAAAGACACTACACTGGAAGACAAGAAGCTATACTGGACATTCCTTTCCCAATAGTTCTGGATTATTTTTATCCTTGTATACTATGACTAAGTTTACAGCCCATGATATCCCTTCATGATCTTTGTATTCTGGACAATTTATTTACAAAAGATCAAATTTCTAATGCAGTTTTAGAAAGCAGACTTTGAAAAATATTTTATTTAAACAGACTTACTCTTTAATTTATCCTGGATAATCTTGTTGCACTAGAATATGCTTTTTCACAGTTCTAATAAAATCTTTCTCAGATTCAATATTCCCGGACAAATGATTTTAAAAAATAGTGTTATTACATATCAACCTGAAAAACCATCCCAACTTGACTACAAACAACATTTTCATTTCACCTACCCATGTCTAGGTAAGTGTATTAGTAGCATTCAATTTTACACTGCAAATTATGTTTTTTTATATGATTGTTTTTTTTAATTTTTTTTTTTTTCGAGAGAGAGACAGAGAGAGAGGGAGTGCAAGCAGGGGAGAGGCAGAGAGAGAGAGAGAATATTAAGCAGTCTTCATGCTCAGGGTTGAGGCCCACACTGGACTTGATCTCATCATGATCTTAAAATGATCTAAGCTTAAATCAAGATTTGGACGCTCAACTGATTTAGGTGCCCCTAGATTTTTTTCAGTAAGCATTTTTTGAGATACTTGTAGATTCACATGCAATTGTAAGAAACAATACAGAGATCCCAGAATCTATTACTAACTTTCCTTACTATTAATACTCCTAATGTAAAACCATAGCACAACTAGAATATTGGTAATGACAGTGTCAATATGTAGAATAGTTCCGCCACCAGTTATAGCTATAACTGTCATTATTATCAGGCCCACTTTCAATCTCCATTCCTAAATGGAGACAAGTATATATGTATATATATATACACATATATATATATATATATATATATATATACACACGTATATATATATATACGTATATATATATATACGTATATATATATATGTATATATATATACACACACACACACACAAGAATGTTTTAAATATATTCAAGAATATATATATATGTGTGTGTATATATATATATATATATATATATATATATATGTTTCAAGAATATTAGATAAATGAAATGATAAAGTAAGCAATCTTTTGAAATTGTTTTTCATTCAACATGATTCTCAGGATATTTGTTCAAGTCAGGGTGTGCATCAATATTCCATTATTTTTTTTTAATTACTACATAGGATGTATCAGAGTTTGTTTACCATTCCCTCATTTGAAAGGAATCTAGGTTGTAACCAGTTTTTGGCTATTACAAATAAAGCTGATGTAAACATTCAAGTAGAAATTCTATGTGAACAGAGGTTTTCATGTCTGTGGGATAAATACCCTAGAGTAAAATTCCTGGGACGTGACATGTTGTAGTTGCACGTTTCATTTTAAAACCACCTGGAAAAAAAAAAAAGAGGAAAAATAAGAGAACCTGGAAAAACATTTCCCAGTGTGACTATACCATTTGTATTCCCACTAGCATCACATGTATAATCCAGTTTTTCCACATCATCCAACGTTGTCACTACATCTTTTAGTCATTCTGATGGGTATATACTAATATCTCATTGTGGTTTTAATTTGCATTTTCCTAATGGCTAATAATATTGAACATCTTTTCATGAGCTTATTTGCCATCTGTATATCCTACTTAGCGAAATGTGTCTTCATGCCTTTTGCCCATTTTTAAATTGATTGTTTGAATTTTTTACTGTGGAGTTTTGTGACTAACTTCTATATTCTACATGAGGCTTCATTACCAGGTATGTGGTTTTGTAACTATTTCCTCCCAGTGTATATTTTGTATTTTCATCTCTTAACAGTGTCTGTGGCAGAGAAAAATATTTTATTTTTCATGAGGGCAAATTTATCAATTTTTCCTTCTTACAGACTATGCTTTTGGTTTCAAGTCTAAGAATTCTTTGCCTAGCCTTAGATACCAAAGATTATATTACTTTTTTTCTAAAAGTTTTCTAGTTTTATGTATTACATTTAACTGTGATTTCTTTATATTAATTTTTCCATAAGCTATGAAGTTTAGATTGAGTTTCATTATTTTCCTCATGGACGTTCAATTACTTTAGCACTATTTTTGAAAAAACGATTTTTCCTCCATTGAATTGCTTTTTCAACCTTGTAAAAATTTATTTGAGCATATTTGTGTGGATTTATTTTGGGACACTCTATTTCGTTTATTTTTATCTATGTGTCTATACCTCTATAAACACTATGCTGTCTTGATTACTGTAGCTGTATAATAAGTGTTAATATTTGGTTCAGTGATTTACTTTATTCTTCTTTTTAAAGGTAGTTTTAAGTCTTCTAAGATGTGTGCCTTTTCATATTAATTTTAGAATAGGCCTGTTTATGACTACAAAAAAAACACAACTCCTTGCTTCGATTTTGATAGAAATCTCATTAAACCTGCACGTCGGTTTAAGGAGAACTGATATCTTTACTATATTTTTTCAGTTCATGTATCCCCATTTGCTTAAGTTTTATTTCATTTTTTTCTTAAATCAGCATTTTGTAGTTTTTACCAACGGACCCTATACATATTTTCTAAAGTGCGTATGAAAGTGTTTCATATTCTTTGGTGTGACCGTGCCTTTAATTTTTATTTCCTCAAGGTCGTTGTTAGTCTATGGAAATGTAATTAACTTTTGCATCTTGATCGTCTATGCTGTGACTTTATTGAGCTCATTTATTAGGGCTAGTTTTTTTAAAAATAAATTCCTTGGAATTTTCTTTAAAGAGAGTGAGGGTTTCCGCAAACAAAAATGCCTTTATTCTGTTCCACGATGCCTTTCTCTTATTTTTCCTGCTTTATTGCATGATTAAAAATTACAGTACTAGATCAAGTGTAAGTGAAGTTGTGAGAGTGGACATCTCCCTTGTTTGTAATCGAGGAGGCCAGCATTCAGTCTTTCACTATTAAGTATAATATAAGCTGGATCCTTTTTGTGTGTATGCACCTTACTAAGCTGTTTTATTTTCCATTTCTATTTTTATGAGAGACTTTTTTTGAGAGAGAGAGAGAGAGAGTGAAAGTGGGGGAGAGGAAAAGAAACTGTTAAGTAGGCTCCACACTCAGTCTGCAGCCTGATGTGGGACTTGTGCTCACAACGATCATGACCTGCGACCTGAGCTGAAATCAAGAGTTGGGCACTCAATCAGCTGGGCCACGCAGGTGCTCTTATGAGAGATGTTATAATGAACGTGCTGGGTTTTGATAAATGTATTTATGGATCAATTGGTATAATCATATGATTTTTCTTTTCTAGCATACTGTTGTGCATTATCTTGATTGGCTTTCAAATGTTGAACCAGACTTGCATACCTTGAGTTAATCCCACTTAGTTTTGCTATACAAGTTTATTCATTGTTGGGTTAATTTTTAAAATATATTATTTTATTTTTCCACCTAAATTCATGATATTTACTATTTCCTTTGTCTTTTATTTTCTATTGCTTATTGTTTTTGTACTATCTTTATTCGATTTTGTTGTCAGGATAACTATAGCTTCATAACATATTTTGGGAAGAACTCTCTTCTAATTTCTGGAAGAGATTGTGTAAATTGGGTATTAATTTTACTTTAAATCTTTAGTAACAGTCTTTAGTAAAATCATGTCAGGCTGGGGTATTTATTTTTTGGATTTTTGAAATTATGAATTCAATTGTGTTATTACATCTTGGTTAGATTTTGTTAATGTGTTTTTTGAAGAATTTGTCTATTTTTTGCAGTTATCAAGGTCATGAAAATAAACATATTTTTAGTATTCCCTTATTACCTTTTAACAATAACTGTATAATCTACACTGATATTTCTTGTTTCATTCGTGATACTGGTAATTTGTGTCTCTTTTTATTCTTGTCAGTATTATGAAGGGTTTATAGATTTATTGAGTTTTTTTAAGTACCTGGTTTTGTTTTATTGACTTGTTTTCTTTTTTTCCTAATTTTGTTTGTATTGATTTATTCTTCCTTCTATTTGCCTTAAGTGTGTTTTGCTAAAGATTTCTGCTGTTGTTTTATCTATGTAGGCATTTAGATTATCGATTTAAGACATTTCTTGTAGTTTACCTCTAATAACATACATGACCATAAGTTTTCTCTTTATTACTGTTTTAGTTATGTCTCACATAGATTGATGCGTTGGATTTTCTTTATGTATGTGTTTGGCCATATAGATATGCTATGCATTTTATATTTAGTAAGTATGGGTGTAATATTATTATTTTGTATTTTTTATATTTGATACTTTTTTTTTGATATCTGATTGGAAAAGATGTCCCAAGCCCTGATTCCTTTTAATGAGATATAGTATTTAGAGCCTGCAAGCTGGATTCAGTCAGTTCTCATTGTAAACAGAATTAGTCATTGTTTTTATGCCATTCAGTAAAGAGAATTGGGAAATATGTATTGTAGGTTTCATTTTTTTTAACGTTTTGAACCCATTCATCCATTTGTTCCACCCCCTAACCCCCACTTCTAGCAGCCACCAATCTGTTCTCTGTATCTATGAGTTTGAATTTTTTTAAGATTATACATATAAGAGAGATCATATGGTATTCATCTTTGTCTATGTTACTTATTTCACTTAGCTTAATGCTCTCTAACTCCATCCATGTTGTTGCAAATGGCAAGATTTCATTCTTTTTATGGCTGAATAATAGTCTGTTATATATATATATATATATATATATATATATATATATATAATATATATATTCTTCAAAAAACACATTAACAAAATCTAACCAAGATGTAATAACACAATTGAATTCATAATTTCAATGACCTATGTGTCTGTTTTTTATGCCAACACCATACTGCTTTGATTACAATTGACTTTTTTTATTTTTTTAAATTTATATCCAAATTAGTTAGCATATAGTGGAACAATGATTTCAGCGGTAGATTCCTTAGTGCCCCTTACCATTTAGCCCATCCCCCCCTCCCACAAGTCCTCCAGTAACCCTCAGTTTGTTCTCCATATTTATGAGTCTCTTCTGTTTTGTCCCCCTTCCTGTTTTTATATTATTTTTGTTTCCCTTCACTTACGTTCATCTGTTTTGTCTCTTAAAGTCCTCATATGAGTGAAGTTATATGATTCTTGCCATTTGCAACTAGGTAGATGGAACTGGAGGGTATTATTCTAAGTGAAATTAGTCAGTCAGAGATTACAATAGACTTTTAATAGAGTTTGAAATCAGGGAACATAATTCCTCCACCCTTGTTCTTTCTCAAAATTACTTTGGTTATTACTTTTGTGGTTACATACAAATGTTATGATTGTTCTATTTCTGTGAAAAATATCACTGTGAAATATATCAAATGCAATTTGATAGAGATCGCATTGAATCTAAATATTCCTTTGAGTAATAAGGATATTTTAATGATATTAATATTCCTAATCCATGAGCATAGAATATTTTTTTCATTTATTTGTATCTCTTTCAATCTATTTCCGTAACTTATACTTTTCAGTATACAGTACTTTCACCTTATTGGTTAAATTTACTCTCAGATATTTTATTCTTCGTTGATGCAATATTAAATGGGAGTGTTTTCTTAATTTCTTTCTGATGGTTTATTTTCAGTGTATAAAAACACAACAGATATTTCTCTCTTGATTTTTGTACCCTGAAACTTGACAGATTTTGTATGTCACTTCTAAAGATGTTGTGGTAGAGATTTTAGGATTTTTTACGAAATCATGTTGTTCATAAGTAGTGAAATTTTACATCTTCCTACCTGACTTGGATGTCTTTATTTCTTTTTCCTAACTAATTGCTCTGGCTAAGACTTCCAATGTTAAGTGGAATAAAATTGAGAAGAGTGGGGCATCCTTGTTTTGTTTCTGATCTTAAAAAAATTATTTCAACTTTTCATTATTGTGATGTTTACTTTGACTTTCTCAAAAATGGTCTTTATTATTTTGAGGTATGTTTCATCTATACCCATTTTGTTGAAAGTTTCTATCATAATTGGATGTTGAATTTTGTCAAATTTGTTTTTGCTTGTATTCAGATCGTATGATTGTTTACCCTTCATTTAGTTAATGTGGTGTATCATGTTGATTTATATGGAAATGTTGGAACCATAATCGCATCATTGGAATAAATTCCAGTTCATCATGGTGTATGATACTTTCAGTGTATTGCTGAATTTGATTTTCTACTATTTGTTGAGGATTTTTGCATCTATGTTCATCAGAGATATTGGCCTGTAATTTTCTTTTGACGTGGTGCCCTTGTCTGGTTTTGGGTTCAGGGTAATGCTGGTCTTGTAAAATAAATTTGTAGGGATTTTCTGCTCCTCAATTTCTTGAATAAATTTGAGAAAGAGAGGTCTTAAATCTTCTTTGAATATTTGGTAGAATTCACTGGTGAAACTACCTGGTCTTGGAATTTATTGTTTTGGGGGAGGTTTTTTCATTACTAATTCAGTCTCTTGCTAGTAATAAATCTATTCAGATTTTCTAGTTTTTCATGATTCATTTTTGGTAGATGGTATATTTCTAAGAATTTGTCCATTTCTTCTAGGTTGTCCAATTTGTTGGCATTAGTCATAGTAATGTCTTCTTTGTATTTCTGTGGTAGCAGTTGTAATATTTTCTCATTATGATTTTATTTCTTTGATCCCTCCTCTTATCTTAGTACGTCTAGCTAAAAATTTGCCAATTTTGTTTATCTTTTCAAGTAACCACATCCTCCTTTCATTGATACTTTCTTTTTTCTTTCTTTTTTTTTTTTTTTTGGTCTGTATTACATTAATGTCTGCTATAATCTTTATTATTTACTTCCTTCTACAAACTGTGGGCTTAATTTGTACTTTCTCTGGTTCCTTGAGTTGTAAAGTTAGATTGTTTATTTGAGACTTTTCTTTGTTTCTTGAGGTAGAGATTTATTTTTTTTTAATGCTTATTTATTTTGAGAGAGAGAGAGAGGCAGAGAGGGAGGGAGAGAGAGAGAATTGAAATCAGGCTCCATGCTGTCAGCACAGACCCCAATTTGGGGTTTGAATTCACAAACCACGAGATCATGATCTGAGCTGAAATCAAGAGTTGGACACAACTGATTGAGACGCCCAGGCACACCTGAGGTAGGCATTTATCAATATTAAATTACCTCATAACTACTTTCGCTGCATTCCATATGTTTTGGTATATTATATTTGCATTTTTGTTTGTCTCAATGTATTTTTTTATCTCTTTTGATCTCTTCTTTAACCTATTGGCTATTAAGCAGCACGTTTTAAAATCTCCACATATTTGCTAATTTTCCAGTTATCTTCTTATAATTGATTTCTAGTTTAATACCATTGTGGTCATAAAAAAATGGCTCATACAATTTCAATTATTTTAAATTTATTAAGACTTGTTTTGTGTCCTATTATATGATCTACCATGGAGAGTGTTTCATGCACACTTGAGAATAATGTATATTGTGTTGCTGTTGGATTAAATGCTTTGCATATATCTGTTAAGTCCCTCTGATCTAATATGTTATTTAAAGCCCATGTTTTTCTTATTGATTTTTGTTCTGGATAATCTATCCATTGATGTGGGTGGGGTATTAATGTCCCCTACTACTTTTGCATTGTTATCTATTTCTCCCTTTATGCCTGTTAATAGTTACTTTATATAGTTAGGAGCTCTTAAGTTGGGTGCATAAATATTTAAAAATGTTAAATCCTGTTGTTGGAATGACCTCTTAATCAATATGCAATATCCATCTTTATATCTTTTTGCAGTATTTGTTTTAAATTAGATTTTGTCTGATATAAGTATAGCTACTCCAGCTTTCTTTTGGTTTCCATTTGCATGGGATATCTTTCTCCATCATCTCACTTTCACTCTATGAGTTTTCTTACATCTAAAATGAGTCTTTTGTAGGCAGCATATAGATATGTCTTATTTTTTTAACCCACTCCGTCATGTGATGCTTTTGTTGGATAATTTAGTCCATTTACATTTAAAGTAACTCTTAATAGATATGTATTATTGCCATTTGTTCATTGTTTTATGGATGTATTTGTAATTCCCTATTGTTCTTTCCTCTTTTCTTGCTTTATTTTTTTGTGGTTTGATGACTTTCTTTAGTACTATGCTTATATTTGTGTATTTATAATAGGTTTTCACTTTGTGGTTACCAAGTGGCTTACGTATAACAACTTATATCTGTAACAGTCTACTTTAAGCTTATAATGCCTGAATTTGACCACATTCTAAAGTTCAAAATTTTTACTCACCCCGTATTCTATATTTTCCATCATCTTTTCATCTTGTGTAACCCTTAATTAATCATTATAATCATAGTTATTTTTACTACTTTTGTCTAACCTTCATACTGGATTTATAAGTGATTTATCCACTATTTATGGTATATATTTACAGTTTTTTTCTAATGTTTATTTATTTATTTTGAGTAAGAGATATATATAGAGAGAGAACAGGGGAGGGGCAAAGGGAGAGGGAGATAAAAAGAATCCCAAGCTGTCTCTGCACTGTCAGTACAGGGCCTGATGTGGGACTCGGTCTCATAAATCGTGAGATCATGACCTGAGCTGAAATCGAGAGTCAGCAGCTTAACCAACTGAGCCACCCAGGGGCCTCATATATTTACTGTTTTAATTAGATTTGTTTTTTTCATGTGTTTTCTTATTACTAATGAGTGACCTTTTATTTCATGTTAAAGAAGTCCTTTTAATATTTCATGTAAGGCTGATATAGTGGTTAGGCACTCCTTTAGTTTTTGCTTACCTGAAGAACTTTATTAATTCAATATCTGAATGATAACTTTGCCAGGTAGAATATTCTTAGTTGAAAGCTTTTTCTTTTGGTACTTTGAATATATTGTGCCACTCCTTTCTGGCTTCAACAGTGTCTGCTGAAAAATCTGCTCTTACTTTTATGGGATTATTTTGTACATATGAAGGGTTTTTTTTCCTTTTGGTCCTTTTAATATTTCTTTATCTTTCACTTTTCACATTTTCATTGTGATGAATGTTGGTGTGTGTCTCTTTGGTTTCATCTTCTTTGGAAGCTTCTGGGCTTTTTGAAATTGAGTGTCTATTTTCTTTTTCAGATTAGGGAAGATTTCAGCCATTATTTCACCAAAGAAGTTTTCTGCCCCCTTCTATCTTTTTCTTTGGAAAGTCCTGTCATGTGAATGTTAGTCCATTTGTTGTTGTCTCATAAGTTACTTAAGTTATCCTCTCTTTTATTCATTCTTTTTTTCTATTTACTGTTGTGATTAAATTTCACTGCTTTGTCTTGGGTTCACTAATCCTTTCATCAGCATCATCCATTGGTTGTTGAATTCCTCTAGCATATGTTTTACTTTAGGTATTTTTCTTGTAGCTCTGTGATTTCTGTTTGGTACTTTCTTATATTTTCCATCCTTTGTTGAAGTTCTCTCTGTATTTACTCATTCTTCTTCCCCTTTCCCTGAACATCTTTATGGCAATGACATTGAAATTATTATCAGACATATTGCTTATCTCTTTAATTAAGTTTTTTTTCTGAGGTTTTCTCTTGTTCTTTCATTTGGAACATACTCTTCTGATTTTTTTTCCATTTTGCTTGACTCTTTTGGTTTCTATACCAACTAGATGAAGATGAGACAACTACTTCTCCCAGTATGAAAGAGTGACCCCATGTGAATGAACATTGCCATTCAACCCTTTCCCTAGTTCATGTCTCTCACACTTTTGTGCTTCTCTAAGCAACCTGCTATATTTTAATAGCTCTCAGTAGTTAACTGAGTGCCATGATCTATCAGTGTCTTAAAAGTGAGATTTTAGCACCCTCGTTTAGGCTGATGGAAGTCAGACCTTTAGTCAGCAGCTTTTAGAAATATGCAAATATATACGGTCCTGTAGAACCACAAATGTAATCTCCCTTGGCCATCAGATCTATGTGATCCGAATATGTCTCCTTGGAAACAGTGGCAAAAGTCCGGGCTGTAGTTATGTATATAAGTACTTTTCTGGGAGATAGCAGTGAGCTGGAGCAAGGCAGAGAGAGAGTGCCCAGATGGTATCCATTCCCTACATTTCTTGAGAACAGCTCTATGGACTACTAAGTGTATGCCAAACCTGAAGCCTTCTCCTCAGCTTAAGCTCCAAGACAAGTGAAGAGATCTCCTTCACAGAAAGATTGGGTGGTATGCCCTAGTCTGATCTCTGTGCAGTACTCAGGGGGTGGTAGCCTGCCAAGAGCTATCTCTGTGATCATGATTGTCCCATGGAACCCAAGAATGCAAGTCCCCTGAACTCCGGATCATGAGGTATCCACTGGTCTGCAGCTATGGAAACTGGGACACTAGATATAAAAATTTGGGCACCAGCTGCTTGTAGAGCTCTCTACTGGGCAACACTGATCCTCTGGAGCATGGCAGTGGGAGAGCACTGGACAACAAAAAATTGTTCCAGCCCTTTGAGATCTGGAAAGGATTAGCTAATCCCTAGGTGCATGTTTAATTAGAAACCTATCCCAAAAGGAAGGAAGGAAAAAGAAAGAAGAAAGAAGGAAAGAAAGAAAGAGAGAGAGAGAGAGAGAGAGAGAGAGAGAAAGAGAGAGAGAGAAAGAAAGAGAGAGGAAAGAATGAAGGAGGAAGGAAGGATGGAAGGATGGATGGAAGGAAGGAAGGAACAAAGGAAGGAAGGAAGGAAGGAAGGAAGGAAGGAAGGAAGGAAGAAACAGATCCCTTAGGCCACAGGCATGGTAATTAGTTAATAGGTTTCCTTCATAGGAAGTCCAAGACCCTTGGTTTGTTTCCTCTTGATCTGCCCTGGGAGCAGCAACTATTTAGAAATTCTCTGTTGGTCACATCCTGTGGGACTTCACTGGCCACCAGACTCAAGTGATGTCCCCTGGCAGAAGCCTCCAAAATTAGGCATGAGGCAAATCTACAAGATCCTTTCTGGGTGAGTTAGTGATACTGGCTCCAGTGGAACTGGAACAGATGTTCTCCTGGTCTCCAGAGACAGACAATTAAGAAGCATTCCCTGGGAAGCAGCCACAAAAATCAGGGCACCAGATGTCTGTGAAAGCTCCCTTCCAGGAGATATCAGTGGTCTGGAAAAGAGCAAAGGGTGAGTGCAGAAGATGGTAACTTGCAGTCTCCATCCCTGGAGAATGCATTAGCAGGCTCCTAGATTTGTGTGTTAAATTAGATACTTGCCCCTTAGGATTACACTTTAATATAAGCAGGTGAGCACCCTTCACTTTGAAGCTGGGCCTGAACAGCTGCCTATGAGTTGGGCACTGGGGAAAGTAAATCTAAGTCCATGAGTTTTGTAAGTCATTTTTCAGATTGCTACAGTCTCTTGGATCTTGAGACATAAGCCTTCTTGATTTTCAAAATTAGATGTTTTGGGCGTTCATCTCTCAGGTGCAGGTGTTAAAAGTTGGGTTGCCCAATGTGAAGTTTAAATTCATCACTCCTCTTTGAGAAGCTCGGGATTTGGGTTTCTTCCTGATTGTGAGTTTCTGTACCGGGAATGGGGTTTATGGCGAGTTTGTGTCATAACCTCTCCTACCTGTTTCAGTAGGTTTGTTTCTCATTTGCCTAATGTGTAATCATTACTCAGCCGGGATTTAAGGGTTTTTTTGTTTGTTTGGTTTTGGTTTTTGTTGTTGTTGTTCATTTTTGTTTTTGTTTTTGTTTTCGTTTTCAGAGGAAAATTTTCCATATGTAGCTGTAGAGTCTTTTCAAGGAGGTGAGTTCAGGATCTTTATACATCACCATTTTGAACCTGTATTTTCATTTGATTCAGTTCTAGTTACTATGTCTTATTCCCTTTAAGATTTAGTGTCTGAATGATGGATTTCTATGAGTGCATTATTTAATTTCTGAGTATTCAGAGATTTTCTTGTTGTTTTTCTGTCATTTATTCCTAGTTTCATTCCATCCTGAAGAGAAAATGTAGTCTTTATTAGTTCAATTATTTTTAAACATACAGAGGTTTATTTTATGTCCCTGGATATGGTCTACCTTGATTAATGTTCTGTATGTACTATTGTTGGAAGGAGTGTGTGATATACGTTAATTAGATACTATTGATTTTGTTGTTCAGATTTTTTATAGTTCTTCTGTCTAATAATTTCATCAAGAAGATATTGATGTCTTCAGTTATAATTGTATAGCTTTTTATTTCTCCTTCCACTTTTTACCTTTTTTTTTCTCTACTATATTTTTAGACTATGTTGTTTGGGTCATACACATTTAGAATCATTATATCTTTTGGATGAAATAATGTTTTCATCATCCTATTATTGTTTTTGGGGTCTAAAAATTTCTTGTTGTAACTTTTACATTATTACATGTCAATATAGACATTTGAATTTTTGAAAATTGTCATCTGATATAACTTTTCTTATCCTTTTACCTTCAATCTACCTATTTAGTTGAATTTAAAGTGAGTTTCTGGTCACCTGGGTGGCTTGGTCAGTTGAGTGAACAACTCAATTTCCACTCAGCTCATGATCTCATGGTTTCATGAGTTGGAACCCCACATTGGACTGTGTGCCAAGTGCGTGCAGAGCCTGATTGCAATTGCCCCTCTCTCCCTTTCTCTCTGCTCCTCCCCCCTCATCCTCTCTCAGTCTCTCACAAAATAAATATCTTTAAAAAAACAAAAAGTAAAGTGAGTTTCTCGTAAACAACATATATTTGAGGCTATTGAAAAAATTACTCTACCAGTCTCTCCCTTTTAAATTCTGTATTTAGATCATTTAATTTTAAGGTAATTATTGGTATTCTTAAGGATTTTTTCTGACTACATTAATTTTCTGTTCTTCCTCTTTTCTCTCTTCTTTGTTTTTTTTAATCTTTTTATTGATTACATAATTTTCACAGTTTCATCTTGATTTACATATACTATTTATGAATGTGTCAATTTTTTATTTCCTGATGTATTGCTTCTAGTGATACCAATATACCTGTGTGACATCAAGGTCCATTTTGTATTGTGGAAATTTTTCTTCTCTCTAGGTCTGTTTACAATTCACAATTTTATTTTTTTTCATGTTTATTTTTGAAGGAGAGAGACAGAGCATGAGTAGGGGAGGGGCAGAGAGAGGGAGACACAGAATCTGAGGCAGGATCCAGGCTCTGAGCCATCAGCACAGAGCCCGATGCAGGGCTCAAACCCACGAACTGTGAGATCATGACCTGAGCCTAAGTCCAACACTTAACCAACTAAGCCACCCAGGCACCCCTACAATTCACAATTTTAAATATCGTCTTGGATATCAGATTGTTTTATCAATTTTGTGTCAATCATCACATATGATTTACCAAACTCATTAAGAGAAGGTTGGTCTAATACGACTCTCTATATTTCTGTATCTTGTCCTTACTCTTCCTCCAATATTTCATCTTTTATTGTTTCTTATGTTTTTCAAGAACTTCTTTTAGTAATTCTCTTTTAGTGACATATTATTTTAGTTATACTTTACTGGGTACAGTCTTTATTTCTTCTTCTTTCCTGAAGGAAAGTCTTGTCAGATGTAGTTAATGTCGTTGGCATTTCTTCATTTTCAGCACCTAAAAGACATGCTGCTGCCTTCTGAGCTCCATGGTTTTGGAGGAGAAAACTATAATAAATTGAATTGATGTTCCTTAACAGGTTATACATTATTTATCTCTGGCTGCTTTTGTGACTTCTTTTGTGTGTACAGCTTTCAGAATTTTAATTTTGACATGTCTTGGCATAGACTTATTTGTTTTGATTTCTATTTGACATTGCTCAGTTTGTTGTTCTGTGATTTTTGCATTTTTTTTTTTTTACAGAATGTAGTGATTTTTTATTTCTATTTCCTCAAACACTTTTTCAATCTTACTGTATTCCTCTTCTTATGAGTCTCCAATCATAAGAACTTTGAATATTTTATATTTGTACCTTCGGTCCTTAACCCTCTATTGATTTTTAGTTTCAGTGTATTTTCAGTCTGTTGTTCAAATTGAATAAATTATTTTGGTTCATCTTTAATTTCACTGCTTCTATCATCCACTCTACTATTGAGCACATCTGGCTTTTAATTATTTTTATTTTTCAGTTGTATAATTTCCACTGAGTTCTTTTTTTTAAATAGTTTTCATGTTTTGCTAACATTTTAATTTGTTTCAAGGGAATTTGTAATTGTCTTTTGAATCCTCTCTTATAATGTTTCCTTAAAATCCTTGTTAAAACATCTGATCCATCTTGGTTTTTTTATGTCTTTTTTCATTCGTGTTGTTAATTCTCAAATTCTTTGTATGGTGGATAGTTGTCTATTTTATACTGGGCATTTTGACTTTTATATTAGTAAGTTCCAGAACCTATTTACATAGTGTATTTTAGGATGTAAACACTCTGTTTAGGTTTAGAACACAAGTTCTGGCTTTTTTTTTTTTTTTTTGGTGGGCTGTTTCCTGTGGCATTCTAATTTTCAGAGAAATTTTCACGTAGTTTGGTGTGCTTAATTTATCTCACGCTACTAGTGTTCCTACTAGCTTCCACTGATGCTGCTTGAAGAGACACTGCCTGGTGTCCTCTAATGGAAGAAGGGAATTTCTAGCCCAAAGTGCCAAGGATAGCTTCATTGGTAGTTTTTTGTTGTTGTTGTTGTGGTTGTGGTGGTGAAATCTTCATGCTTGGAGCCACCTGGCTGTCTTGTATCTCTTTGTGGGTAGAGGAGTTTTATGCCTACAATGGCAGAGACTCTGTGGACTGGGTGCTTGTAGTGACATCCTCATTGCTCATTATCCCTAAGTGTGCAGTTTCCCTAGGTGTGGGAAGAGAGTCTCAGTCCTCTCCTTGAAAGACAGCACTTTCCGCTTGTTTTCAGTTATTGTTAGTGTGGCTTCCAATGGATCATCCTTGCTCTTTTTGTGGGACTCACTTTGTGTTGATGGTACTCCTATTTGAATTGCAGTAAGAATAATTCTATCTGGATTGCCTTGGATGCTCAATTGGGAGGCACCAAACTCCAGGCCTGGGTCAACTTTCTCTGTTGGGTGTGCAGGTTATAAGACACATGAACACTATGTTTTTCCTTCAGTTGAAGGGCCTTCTTTTTTCATCTTTTATATTTCCCCTTTCGTTGTCTCCCGCATTATTTCCAGGGTTTATAATTGGGGAGAAGCAGGAATAGATCAGTCTATTCCATCTTGGCTGTGATGGAAGTCCCTGTGACATATATATTTGAGGTTCCTTTCTCATGGATTTAGTAAAAAGTAATTTAAGAAGTAATCGCTTTTTTCCTCTAGACATTTGACATGCATTTTAACCATGTTCTCAAAGGATCGAATAGCTTTATATTCATAGTCCTGTTTCCCTGTGTGAGGACTGACGGGATATTTAATTTTTCTAAGAAAACGTCATCACTTTTTAAAATTCACCAGTTTATTCATTCTTATCTTGAATTCACACACATTCCAATTACCTGAACACATTCTGATGTATTTTCTAAATCTAAGGATGTGTATTTCTTCCACTTTCATGAAGCTTTTTAGAGATGGTAAAAAAAAAAAAAGGAAAACATTTCTGTTTTCAAAAGAGATATTGTTTTGATTTTATTATTTGGCTTCCTTTTTCTATCTAAAAGGAATAATTCAGATGTATGGCTGCATATTATGAATCATTAGGTAGTTACCCGCATAGATTTTGGCAGTGTAATAATAAATATAATACTAGTATATTTATTTGTTTAATCTAACAGAATACTAAAATAAAAATTGAGCAGAGAAAAATCTTTTTCTTCAGAAATAGAGGAAAAGGAGATATAAATTGGTGATTACATTGAATTAGTAATATTGAGCACTACAGTTATTCTGTCTTTATAACGTTAATTAGTAGGGAGAGGAGAATTAATGATAGGAAGATTAATGAAAATGACAAATTTTAAATAGTCCATATATCATTGACAAGTGAAGTCTAGAAAAACTAGAAAGAAGATTATGTTATAATGGTAGGAATTGAAGAATTGAAACCAAATAATACTAATTTTTGATCTGAATGTCAAACTCACTGAAGGACTTTAGGCCTATCACTGATATTTAAAAAGAAAACAAAATCTGGAATAGTATTTACCCCTCATATCTTTAAGATTGATATATTTAATAAAACAACATTGAAAGACACTATACACAAAGAGAGAGAAAGAGAGAGAGAGAGAGAGAGAGAATTAGTACAAGAAAATAATGTCCCGAGAAGTTGAATAGACCAAATAATATACACTGTGAACAACAGCAGCTGTGATAAATCATCAAGATCGAGACAATGACCCAAAATGAGAAAAAAAAAGAAATAGTAAATATATTTAAAAAAATGTTTAGAGACTAATTCATGGCTTATAAAACTTAATTCTACTTAAGGAGTGAAGAATTATGTTCCACCACCTTGAGAAACAAGTATATATATATATATATATATATATATATATATATATACTTATATACACTTTATATATATATACTTATATATATATACACTTATATATACTTTATATATATATATATATATATATGTATATATATATATATATAAAGTATTTGAAATTCTTCGTTAGGGAAGGCTTGTATATTTTTACCCATTTTATGTATGTATCCAATATTTATGCATCCTGCTTCATGGGTATTTATTTTATAATTTGATTTACGTATTTTATTGCTCAAATAGGCCAAGATTTGGTCCTGCTGCACCCTCCCTCTATAGTCCAGGGAGTAACCGTCTCCATATAACACAAGTCCCTTTTGGCTTAAGCTGGCTTCATGTCCTTCTGTTGTTAGTGACCAGTAAAATCTTGATAAAGATGCCCCTCCTGCTTTATTTATCCTGTGTATTAGCTAGCAAGTATTTACCCTCTTGTGCCATCAATGTTCCCAAATAGCATCAGTGGAGGAACCAGAATCCACCCCAGAGTGGGGCATGGCAACAATGCTGATGTGTAAAAAGTTCCTTAATCATAATTACACTAAGAATTTTAGTTTTGACTATTTCCACTCTGCTCCTAAAATAGTTAGACGACAAATATGTAATATAATTCCTAGTCAGTGGGCTTTTAAGACTTCTTCCTTCTCAATTTGAGCAGACTAGACTAACAACCAAGGGACCTAATTATTCACAGCAAATGTTAGATGTATAATCTATACTCTCCCTCAGGACATAGGTTTTAAAAGAGAAAACACAAAATACATCTTTGACCCTTAATATTATTGAAATAGAATACTAAGATCAGCCACATATGATGATGTCAGGAAATTTTCCCAAATTGTGTAAGATTTGTTAATTCTGCCATAAATCTCAGGCTGTCAACACCAGTGAGTTTATGAGATCCTTCCAGTTTATAGGGTGTATTCAAATTCTTCTTGCAAAATTAATTTCTTCAAACTCATTTCTTTGTTAGGCAGCCACAGATGGCCTAGTTGTAAAAATGTATATGATACAAAGGTGCCCCCAGTCAGAAACTGTTCTCTGGAATTTTCCCTACAAGATGCTGCTGCCTTCTTCCCCCTAAGATTTTAAGTGTCTTGTCTTCCACCCCTTGAGATACAGTTCCAAAAGATTCCTAGAATGTATGTATCAGAAAGCATAAATTTATTTCAACCTTAAAGAAATGCAATTCTTCCAAGCATTGGTGAATGATTAAAGACTGACTTAGATCTGAATGCTTGGGTTTTCTCCCACCTGCCCAACATAGAAATCTACAGTAGCACTTGAGGGAGATAGCCCTTAGGCATGGGAGTGCTTCTTTTTGTATTCTGATTTTTATTTCTGTCTGTACTTATGATGAGGTTTTAAAATCTGTTTCCAAACAAGTAGATTAATGGGGCTTTAAGGGTCTTTATACCTGATAGGAATTTTTGCTTAACATTTCTGCTTGCTTTTCCCCCTAAAATGTAAAGGCTTTTACATCTCACTCAGCCTTAAGCAACTAAGCAAGGAGAATTGCAATCTTACCCTTAGGAAAAGAGGTATCATTGAATAAATGTATTTTCAGGAGTTCTGGGACAGACATGAAATAAATCTACTCTAATAACTTTCTTTGACACCTGAACTACCTAACTACATATTTATTTTCTTAAGGTCAATAGTTTGAGGCATTCTTTATTCAAATAAAAAATACAGTATCTCCTTAGGCAGACATCATGTAATATCTCAACAGAGATTAGTAGCTAATCACCAAAAGCAAAGTACTTAGGGAGGAAAAAAAGCACAGTATCTGATGAAACATCATGGCATGACCTAAAGGAAGCTAGCAGAGGACCAAAGGCAAGCTCTTTCCACCCCATATCCTTGCTGGCATTTATTATAGGTGCAAGCCAGCCAAATGATGTAACATATCCATCTATGAAGAGAAGGCTTTTGTCTAAACTCTCCTGATTCTGTGTCTGCATGCTAACCCCTTGGTCATTTCCTTAATTCAACACATAATTGTTTTTTTAGCTCCAAATATATTGAAGAAGTTCAAAGTGTGTCACCCCCAAATATGCCACGTTGGCATATTGATTATCTTGAGTTAAGGGCACTTGAGAAACAGCAGGTGCAAAATGGGCATTCTGCCCCTCTTTTATATTTCCCAAAGTACAAGATAAAATTCTTCTATGAAAGATGTTCTTCCTCTACCAAGAGGGAAGTAACATTTTTATTGATGATGCAAAGTTGAGACATAGAGAATTCTATATAAGCTGACCATGTTAAAATAATTCTCATCTTCCTTTAGCTTTCTCACGTCATTTCCTTACTTTTCCACAATTGCCCCTTTTTGTTCAACCTACTACAAAAGTGTATGAGTTTCATCACCTTTTTGTTTTTCATTCTTTGTTGAAGGCTCCCATGGAAGGTTAAACTTACACACTTCTGTGTGCTTTTCTCTTGTGAGCTTAATTCTGAATCCCAGACAAAAAACTCTAAGAAGGTAAAGGTAACATTTTGCCTCTTCTACAGGGTGAATGCATTTAATTTGAATAAGTGGAGTCACCTATATTACTTTAAAAAAATGCATTCCAAAATAAATACAACAAATATGTTTATATAACCATTAAATGACATTTAACATATAAAATAGATCAAAGAAGTTCGTTTTCAAATTCAACTATAATCCCATCATTTAAAATCAGTATAGAACAGTTCCTTCTGTTCTGTTTCTACTCTAATATCATACTGTGTTAGTAAGAAGTGTCCTGATTTTTCATATGCTATTATATTTCAAGCGATGTCCAATGATTATATAGTAGTGTGGATAACATTTCTAATACATGCCTACTGTTCTATTACGTGAAAGTACCACAGTTTTCTTATCAACCTCTTGCTAAAATTTTAGCTTGTTTCCAATCACCCTGTCTTAAAGAACCACAAGAAATTGACCTTAAATGAATATTATACTTTTCATGGCAATTTCAGCTTGACTTATATATTCCTTCAAATGCAACCATTGTATTAAAACAAACAAACAAACAAACAAACAAAAAACATATATAGAGACACTGGGATGGCTCAGTCAGTTAAGCATCAGACTCTTGATATCAGCTCAGGTCATGATCCCAGGGTCATGAAATTAAGCCCTGTTTGGGATTTGTGCTGAACACAGAGCCTTCTTAGGATTCTCTCTCTTTCACTGCCCCTCTCCCACTTACCCTCTCTCAAATAAGCAAACAAAAGAAAAAAAAATGTATTTGCTAAACCCATATAGTGTTTGCTAAGTTTTTTGTAATTCTTTCCAAATTGTTTACAATTTTGTCCTCTACCCTCTGTGAACATATATAACAATTTAATTATGCCTAAGAAAATTTAGGGAAATATCATTTTTTGAGAATCTTTTAAAAGTATGCATGGACAAAATTTAGTTTTATTTTGAATTTTATTTTTTCTTTTATTATATTCTGTATATTTTTGAATCATCTATTCCTCTCCCTGTCTCTGCTTCTTTGGAATATCATCAGCTAGAATTTAGAGGTTTTTTTTTTTTTTTTTAGCATCCCAGATGTTGATACTAAAGTATCTGCTATGCAAAATGATGAGACCATTACTGAGGAACACGGTCACTGGACCAAAGAGAATAGAATATACGGGAAAAAACTTACAAATGAAAGAATAATGACATGTACGATGGCCCCCTTGCCCATCACATTTTAGGGCATTGCTCAGAATTCTAGCAGTAATTTGGGGCAGACTGCAGGGGAGAAATTACAATCATGGGACTATGAAGCTTCTAATCTATATAATTATGGCAATTCCTGTCCTTTCCATGCTGTGATCAGGGGCTAGTGTGCCATGACAGCATAAGGTGATACTGACAAGACTACTGCCTTTTCTTTTCAGCTCAGCTTTATTATGGTCTTAAGCAATAGATCATAACTGGTTTCCATGCACTTTTGTTCAAAGCTAACTCCTTTGTGGGGCATATATCTTGCAGTATATAATGAAGAGTTGACAATTATCTCTCCGTAGTCCAATTTTAACTTTATTATCAATTGATTGAATTACTCATGTAGGTAGCTATCCTCTGTTCTTTAGTTTCTTTATCTCAGTGATGTTGATATGAAAACTTCCTACATACAGAGCACACAGGAATGATTTTGTGCAATTTAATTAGAAAATATTTATGAAGTTTAATCACGGTTTTTTTAATATGGTTTCTTTCTTAAATCATGATGCAATGCATTCTAAAGTTATTGTATTTTGATATTTTAATGAATTTATCACCTCTTACAATGGGCCCAGTATATGAAAATGGGCACCCAGTGATCATGCCATCAGTTAAAGGTTATCACGCTGGATATGGGTGACTGATCCAAGTTAGGCCAATTATATTTTTTCATCCTAGAATTTGGAACTGCATTCTAAATTCCAGTGCAGTGAATGCAGAGGGAATCTGGGAATCACTGCTTAATCTAAACAGAGGGCCGCATGCTCACTCCTGCTGCTGATGTCTCCTAGGTTCATTTATGCCTTTTTTTTCCTGACTCTTACTTGTTCTTCTCCCCCCTTTAAGAACAGCAATCGAACTCCTTGTTGTCCATTACATTTTCATTTTCTAATGAAGCCAGTATGAGTATGACCCAGAGTCAGAGTCATTTGCATATAAAAGGAAAATAACTATTGTGGTGCATATGGTCACCCATTATATTAGTAATATTGAGCGCATAAGGGGCATACAGGAGCACACAAGTCAACATTACTCACTTTGTCTTGATGTTTCCGTTTAAACATCTGCTTGATTTATTAAACGCATACTAATTATAAGACCGTGTGCTAAATACTTTGCGGTATATGCTTTTTTCTATTTTCATTTTTACAACCTTTTTTTTTATCTATTAATATATCCTTCACTTTCACTTTTCAGGCTTCAACATAAATAAAAATAAATAATTCATGACTCTGTAAAAAGCTCATAGGTTATGAAAAATTTATTTTGGATTCCCAAGGAACAGACACTGAGATAGAAAATAGTGTGAACAAATTTTCTTAAGAATTGCCCTCAGAAAATGCACCTGTGTAGATTAAAGAATGTAGAATGGAACATAGGGAGGAGTAGAATAGCATAGAAAGAATAAAATGAGCAGTCTGGCACCTGAGTGGCTCAGGCGGTTGAGCACCTGGGTCCTGATTTCCACTCAGAGCCCAGGTCATGATCTTATGGGCATGGGAGCAAGTCCTGAGCATGGAGGCAAAGACAGATGAAGATTCTCACTCTTTCTCTCTCTCTTCCCCTCTGCACACACATGCTGTCTCTCTACCTCAAAAAAAAAAACAAAAAACAAAAAACAAAAAACAAAAAAACACCATCACAACAAAACCTTAAGACATAATAAATAAACAAACAAATAAATAAACCAGTGGATTCCACTAGGAGTCTAGGATGCAGAATGATTCTCTATATTTGTCTCACTTTGGGGCAAAGGAAGATGTCTTCTAACCCCACGTGAACCAGACATCGGGTGAGGCTGCAAACAGCTAGAAGGAATGATCTTAGGTGAAGTACTTTTTCCTTTTATTTATTTATTTATTTATTTATTTATTTATTTTTTGAACTGAGGAAAATTCTCTCTCTAAACGGGATGCCATGGTATCCACTACAATTTACCACTTGTGCTATTTAGATTTGCTCCTTCGCATAATAAAATTGAAGGACATCTGCAAGATTCTGGCTGCAGCCTTTCACGGAGGAAGTATAAAAAGACAAAATCAGTGGGACTAGGTGTATACTTTGTCATGGGCTGAATTATGTCCCACAAAAGTCATATGTTGAAGTGTCTACCCCCAGTACTTGGCAATGTAAACTTGTTAGGAGATAAGGACTTTAAAAATGTCAATAAGTTAAAATAAGGTCCTTCAGGGGGGCCCTAATACAATATGAGTAGTATACTTCTGTGAAAAGGAAGAAACGTTAGAAATGTATGCAATCATAGGGAAACGAAAAATAGTGAGGACACAGAGAGAAGGTTCCCATCTTCAAGTCAAGGAGAAAAGCTCCAGGAGAAACCCAACCTGCTGACACCTTGATCCTGCACTTCTTGCTTCCATAAGTGTAAGAAAATAACTTTATGTTGTTTAAACCACTTAGTCTGTGATATTTGTTATGGTGGTCCATGCAAACTAATGCAGACCACGTGACTGCAGCTGATGTCAAAGCTGTACTTGATAAATCACTGTGTCTTTACTACAGATCTAGACATCCTTTATCTTTGGCTACCATCAACGTTCAGGGGGGTGGCTTACTCCATAGGGTAATTGGCTCACCCTAACTAATCTAGTTTCTTCTACCACTAAACCTTGACTTAGAGCAGTGACAAAATTGCATAAGTTTGGGATATGATGTTAAGGAAATAGTCGAAACAATAACTGAGTTTCATCACAGTTATCTTTGATAAGGGTTATCAAAAGCAAAAGTAGAAAACCACAATATAACTATTCATTCACATTAATTAATCCAGAGGAAAAATATGGTTTGTTTTTTTCTTAAAGAAACAACAGAACTAAGAGATGTAATATATTGGCTTCCATTTTGACTAGTGTTTCACCTATTAACCAGTGAGTTGACAGAATTCAATAAGAAGGGTAGAGAGATGTCTGGAACATTTTCTAATTTTATCAAAAGATGACTAATGGATAAGACATAACTATATGATTGTCCTCTCAATACAATATCCTAAAAACAACTTTCTATTTTAAGTTCTGTGACAGTGAATAACTCTGCTTAGCTTTGTTTAGCATTAAGGGTTGCATTATTGCATTTTGTTACAAATAGAAGCGTAAATAGTCTGTATCCTTGAAGAAGAAAGAACTTTTATTCATATAAAAGGAATTATCCTTTCAGAGTTAAAATGGCCAGAAGATATTGAAGTGCTTTCTGTAAAATTCCAATTAAAATGAGGGGGAAGAGAAAAAGAGAGCAAACCTTAGAATAGTTTTGACAACGATCCATTACAAGGAATAGTAATGTCCATACACCGAGAGAACACTCCTCAGGTGCATAGGCATGAGGAACACTTAAGATGGGGTCTTCAGGGAAAATTCCAAATGTGTGGATTAGCGACTTCTCCAGGGCCCAAATGTCTTTATTTTAAATAGTAGCTAAATGCTGGTTAATTCAGACAGATTCATTAAAATTAATGAATACATTTTATTGATGCATTGATTCATTAAATATTTGTTTTATGTATCCAAATGTATTCCAAGAACTAAGCACTTGGAGTGCTGCATGAATAAAGGCAAAATCACTATATTCAGTGCAATTATAATGTAGAGTTGGATTCCGACAAGTACATTTTAAAAGTATAAAAAATTTAAAAAGTATAGTGTTGGATTCCAATGAATACATTTTAAAAGTACGTGCTGTTGGATCCTAGCCAATGCATGGGTGACTTAGGCTAGCCTCTACGAAGAGGACGTATTTGGAATACAGAATAAAGTAGCACTTGTCACAATCTGCTGACGAATATATTTAAGTTTTTTCTTTTTAATTAAATACTAACTCTAATTGGAATATTTAACAGTTTACAAAAGTGAATTTCATTAAACATGCTGCTGTCTAAATAAACCTTTTTATGTGCATATTTGTGAGATTCTGAGACACAAACCTACTTTGTCAGATACTCCTATCTTAAGAAATTTAAACAACTTTCTACACTGTATAAATTAGTCTCTGGAGTCTAGAAATATAGAATGTCTGCTCCATTACCCCCAATATGGGAATAATAATACTCTCCTTGCTCGCCTGATTACAATATTAAGCATGCATGGGCAAGCCTTTTCCAGGTTCTTCTTCATTTGCCTGCCCCTTAAAGTTTGGTATTTCTCAGACTTACATTATTTTTTTTTTAACTTTATTTATTTTGAGAGACAGATAAGAAAGGGAGTGCAAGAATGTGTGTGGAGGGGGGGCGGGCAGAGAGAGGGAGAGAGAGAGAGAGAGAGAGAGATCTGACAGCACGGAGCCTGATGCAGGGCTCCATCTCACTAACTGCGAAATCATGACCTGAGCCCAATCAAGAGTCTGGCACTTAACCAAGCCACCCAGACGCCCCTCTCCTAGTTACATTCTTAACCTCATCCTCAATATTTGCTCACTTCCTCAGGTTATACTACCCACTATATGTACATTTGTTGATCGTCAAAAATGTCTGCTCCAGGTCTCTTTTCCGAGCTCCAGGCACATCTCAAGATACATATTCCTGAGTTTCCTCTGTGTCTTCAAAACTGGTAGGTTAAAAAATTTAGCTTTTTATTCCCCACCCCACCTCCCCAAACTTGGTCTTCCTTTTAGAACCCTTAGTGACTCTAAATCTGTGGAAGACGTGTAAGAATCATCCTTGACCCTAGACTTCCATGTGATACATTCACAAGATGTATAATGACTCAAATTGAAAAACAATACGATTTCTTTGTCAGAAAATAGAAACCAGTATCCCTGGACAAAATGCAACTTAACTCTCAATCGTTATTTAAGGATTCAGGTTCCATTCAACAATTAGGATGACCCTTTTGCATGATCTGCATCCAGCTAGTAATGGGGAGAAGATTTAGAGGAAGCACAGACTATAGGAGGGGCCCCATATTAATCTGTTCACATGTCACTGTCAAGAATTAGACACATGGAGGCACCCAGGTGGCTCAGTTGGTTGAATGTTGGACTCTTGATTTCATCTCAGGTCATCATCCCAAGGTCCTGGGATCAAGCCCATGTTGGGCTCTGTACTGCCTGCTTCAGATTCTCTCTCCCTCTCTCTCTGCCCCTCCCCCACTTGACCTCTCTCTCTCTTCCTCTCTCTCTCTCTAAAATAATTTTAAAAAATAGACACATCTTCTGTTCCATTACAGCTTCAGCTTGAACCACAGGTTTCTCATAATTGTTTTATGCACTCTCAATCTCCCCATCTGACAGCAAGCTCAGGTTAAAAGCTGTAGTACATTTTATTGCACGCATATTACTAGTACAATATCTAAAATACGAAATTCAAGTACCCTGATATACAAATATGCAGCTATTCTCCATTTTTTTATTGGTTCTAGAACTATAATTTGAATATTCTATCCAAACAATGCTTCAGAAGCTAGGGACATATTCATGAATAAAGACAGACTGTTCCCTGCTGGAGCTTACTCATTAAAGGATGGGGAGGAGAAATATACAAAGAAGTAAATTTATGTCACAAGATAACGCTATGGATAAGGGTAAAGAAGATAGAGCATGGCAATGCTGTTCTGTATAAGGTTTTCTGGGTAGATCTCGTTGAATGGTCGCATTTGAATAAAGATTGCCTAAATGTTGGGAGGCCATGAACAAAGCAGATGCCCCAGGTAACAGGATTGTCTTTAGAGACAACAGCAAGTGCAAACATCCTGAGGAGGAAATGCACATTCTGAATTCATGCTCTAGTTGGGCCGGCCCATTGGTGCAGAACGAAAGAGGAGAAAATTGAGTACAAATGAGATCCAAGAAGTAGCTAGCGTCCTGGTCTCATAGCTCTTGTGGGCCAGAGTAAAAGCATTTCAGTCTGAACGAGTTGAGAAGACATTAGGGAGTTTGAGAGATGAGTATGGTAATCAGACTGGTTTTAAAGTACCAGTACAGTGTTGTGTGGAGAACAGATTATAGATGCATAAAGGCAGAAGGAGGAAGCCCGATTATGAAGCCATTCTAGTAATAGAGGCTGGAGGTCATGGTGGCTTAAACCAGGGTGGTGGGTGTGGAGCACATAATATGGTCAGATTCTCTATATATTTTGAAAGTAGAGCCAAGGAACTTTGCTGGAGGGCTGGAAACAAATTGTATCAGTGATATGAAAGAGCGAAAGAACTCAACGGCACCTCTAATATTTTAGGTCGGTAATATAGTCAGTAATGCTTACCGAATGCTTCTGTTCATCCTTGAACCAGCATTATATCTTTTCTATTCTTAGTATACAGGAGGAATGTACTCTATGACCTCTTGCATTTGGATATGGCCCGCAGGATTTTTTTGGCCACGAAAACATGCCATGTGACTCTTTTTGGTGGCATCTCTAACTGCCAACATGTTGGTTCGCAAATACTTCTCATCTCCTTGCTACCACTGGCAATGCTATGGCTATTGGCTACTTCGCCAGCTGAGATTCTGGAGTGTGAACAACAAAAGGCAGGGCTCTCAGCCTACCCCAACGTTGATATAGCATGAAAAAGGAAAAAAAAAGTTTTAACTGATTGAAATTCTGGAAGATACTTGTTACTACAGCATTTCCTAGACCATTTGTAATTAATAGAAGGATGGGATCTCAATTCACTAAGATTAGTGTGAACAGGGTAGGAGGGACAATCAGAAATTTGGCCAGCTTAAGTTCCAGTTAAGTCTATCAGAAATTCAAGTCTAAATGTCCCATAAATAATCTGATACGAGTGTAGAGCTTTGGGTAGAGATATTTCCTGGGACTAGAAACTTGGAATCTATCAGGACTGAGTATTTAAAGCCACACGATTGTGTGAGATCACTAAATAATTAAGTGCAAGGAGGTTGGAATGAACTTGTAAGGATGAAGCCTGAGGCATGTAGACATTTAGAAGTCAGAGAGATCAGGAGGAAGCAGAAGTGAAAACTGGAAAAAGTTACCAAGAATGAAGAATAGATAAGGTCTTAGAACTTAAATATTAAAAAAATATTAAAATGGAGGAAATTATCAACTCTGCCAAATTCAGCTGAAACATGAAATGTGATGAAATTTAAAAATTTACCATTGGATTTAGTGAAGTGAATATCATCAAAGACATTAAAAGGACTCTGTCCATGGATGGTCAAGCAAAACCCTGGTGGAAGTGTTTTCCCAGGAGAAGGGGGAAGAGGGATTGAAGGTAGGAAGGTTATACACTTTTGGGGAACAATTTTGTCCTAAGTGTTACCTTAAAAATGGGAGTGGGGTACCTGGGTGGCTCAGCCAGTTAAGTGTGGGGCTCCTGATTCAGTTCAGGTCATGATCCCAGGATCATGGGATAGAGCCCCACATTAGGCTCTGCACAGAGCATGGAGCCTGCTTAAGTTTCTCTCTCTCCCTCTGTCCCTCTTCCCTGCTTGCTAAATAAATAAATAAATGAATAGGAACAATATCTGGAATGGAATATAGATAGACTATTTTTTAACATGAAGGATGTTTGTATAGTGTGAAGCAGCTGGGAATTATCTAGCATAAAGGCAAATATTGACAGTGGCGCTTGGAGACAGTCGTGTGAACAATGGCTTGTAGTAGACAAAAATGGCACCAACGCTTGGCTTATTTTAGTCCATGAATTCTTCATTTCTAATAAGTCAAGGAAATTCAGAGGAAAAGAGTACAGGTGTAGCTAAGGGTTCTTAGAGGGAATGTAAAACGTACAGGGACAGATGCAAGAGGGTGGATACATGTAATGGGGAGTGTATGGAGGCATTGTTTTCTGACTGCTTCTCTTCCTTCATTAAAATACAAAGCAGACAATCAGCTTAGCTTGAGGGTGCCTGAAGATTGAGTGAGAAGATGTGAAAGGTATCCAGCAATATGAGACACGAATGGATGAAGGAAACGAAATCAGAATGTCAGGAAGCACTTAATGGAAGTGATCATGAATTAAAGTCAGAATGGTTGTCCTAGTCGTATCCTTTTTTCTAACCCAAACTTAGCTGAATGGTATAGATGCGGAGTAGAGATGGAGAGATAGATGTTGCCAGGAATGGTGTATTAGCATGTATTATGAAGAGCAAAAGGGGACAGCAGGTACAAGACAGTGGTGGATTCCTATGTGGGTAAATAGGAAAGAGACATCCAAGGCTGAAAAAGACAAAGAAAATCAGTGGGATCAGTGGGTTGTTAGTTCAAGATGGGTGAATGCATTGTTTAGTCCATGTTAGTGGAGGCAGTAAGAAAAACAAATTAGTGGTTAATAGTCTGGAAGTTGGAGGAGGGATAGTAGTCACTGCATTTGACAATTTTTCTTATCATTATTACTACTGATAATGAAAAGACAGAGGATTTGGGTGCTAGTGCTACTTGGCTGCAGACTTGCTCAGCAATCCCAGACCTTGCTAACGAGGGAAATAGTACAAGTGTTAAATAGGTCATGATGATTCGATCTTTGTGGTTAAATGTGCTTATGGACGATTTCCCTTCATAATTCCTCAATTCAGTTCTCATTTTGTACAAAAGTGATTGCTGTTGGTAACAGAAAAGAAAGCCCTAGAGGAAGAAAATAATCTTTTTCATGCCTATTTAATTCCGAGCTATCTATATTTTAAGGAGGAATAAACCAACACACAAAACAGCTATTTAAATTAATGAGCCCTGCCAACTATGGTCTAAATACTTGTAACTAAATACATATTCTTTTATTCATAAAAACTCAGAAATAATTATCCTAGAAACCTTAAGAATACATTGCTAATTTCCAACATGGATGCGATTTCCTTTTGAATCTTATCATTTAAATTGTAAAATGTTTCCCTATTTATAGAAGTGTGTATGCATATTTTCACGGGAAAATATTTCAATAGAAAACGCATTCTGATATGGCAAGTGTTTTTTGTATGCAACAAGAACCCTGAACACAAACTGAAATATAATGCTGCGTGAAATGTAAGGTAATGAATTTATGTCATGTGTGGACAATTAGGCTCACTGTTTTCTGTCTCTCACAAAAAAAATAATTTAAGTGAACGTAAAAATGGAAGCCATATTAATACAATTGAAAGAATGACATGGACCTGGGATTAAATTGTGTCTTCAACCATTTTTACGTGGCAATTCCATAAGCCTGTATTTTATTATTTATACAATAAGAAAACCTGCCTCTCTTTCTCCCCTCTGAAAGTGCCTGAATTTTATAGAGAATTAATCAATGTCTGTAGGTATAATGTTGCTTCATATTTTTTTTTTAAATTTTAATGTTTATTTATTTTTTGAGAGAGACAGAGACAGAATGCAAATGGGTTGGGGGGAAGAGAGAGGGAGACAGAGAATCGGAAGCAGGCTCCAGGCTCTGAGCTGTCAGCACAGAGCCGGATGCAGGGCTCGAACCCACAAGAACTGTGAGATCATGACCTGAGCCGAAGTCGGCTGCTCAATCGACTGAGCCACCCAGGCACCCCGATGTTGTTTCATATTAAATCAGGTTTCAGTAAGAGTTGTGAAATTGTCCATATTTAATCTAGTCTGGACTGACTGTTTACCTTGGGACAACCCTTATTCTACTAAGGCTGCTTGTTCTACTAATTCTGAAACATTTTGCTGCAGTAAATATTTCAATATTCAAATAATCTCAGGAAAGAGCAAAATTGTATTAGATATATCATTTACATATAAAACTATACTAAGCAGCTACTGCCAGATGCATTTTCTTGTCAGGACTTCAACAGATCTGGTACCCCAAATATTATCCTCATGGGGTTGGGAGTCATTATTTGCCCTACCTCTTTTCAGTCAGCATCTGGTGAACTTATCTGTTTATAGTAATCACTAGGCAAGAAACATCAAGAGATTCATTCCTTGATTTTTATATCTGTTCGTCACTGCTTCTGTTCTATAGCAACCTTACCTCCTTAGGTGACTTACAACCAATTACTCCCTCCATATCTTAATTGTTTTATTTGCCCTTTAGTTCATTGGCAAATCATATAGCTCAAATGGCTATGATTGTCTTAACTTCGGGTTCAGTAAAGCTCTTACCTGTGCCCCTATGGAGGATGACCCCCTCTGGAAACAATGACTTACAGTTTGGTACAACCTAAATTGCCAGTACAAGATGCATAAGTTCTGCAAGAGTTATGGGAAGGATGTCATAAAGTTTGCACCCTTTGCTCACTAGACCCATGTATGTTTACAGTTTTGGACACAGTTCCATAAATAGGTTGTTGGTACAGTGCAAATATTACATCTGTTACATCTCAATTTCAGGGAGTGCATCAAATAAATGCTTTAGGCTATTTTTAATAGAACATTCTATCATCCTATTAGCCTAGCTATTTTCATGACATAGTGTATAAGAGGACAAGTGGTCCTTGTGGCCATGTACCTACCCTTGTACCCCTGTGCTAGTAAATAGTTTCTTGGGCTGGAACTATGTCATTGGGGGTTTTGTGTTGTATTGGACAACCTGTAAGCCTTCAAGTGCTTGTACCGATAGACACACTGCAAAAACAGGATTGACAAATCCACGTTAAGTGTAGATGTCAATTATGATACATAAAAAATACTAACCCCCCCCCCAAAAAAAATGCCTGGCTGGATTCTTAAGGGGACAGTGAAATAAGGAGTGCTCAGTTTTGGTCCCTGCTGTTGTCACATTGTGCTATCGGCAAACACAGTAAGCATATGAGCCTTGGTGAAAAGGAGATTATCTTTGGGGCCAGTACTCCAGGTTGAGAAAAATGGCACTAGAGGGCTTATTGGCTTTATGAATGGAAAAGAATCACCAGGTGAACCGTTCCATCAATAAATAATCTCAAAACATTTAAGAGTTTGTGAGGACTAAGTAATTTATGTGCATTAAATTTTATTGCCACATGTATTAAGTAGGATATTGCCGTTTCAAATTGAAGAATCTAATCAAGTTTTCACTGAAATAGCAAAGGAGAAAATCTGTAATGAAGGATATTCTGTTAGAATATGTATGTGTGTGTATATACATATATATGTTTCTTATTTACATGAACGAAAGAAAAAAGTTTCAGTGAGAGTGTTATATGAAAATGTTGAAGGAAATTCGTATTTTAAAAAATAGTTTGCATAGCATCAGGACACAAAATATAATGTTGGAAAAGATTATTCTTTTCCAGACATTTAGAGACCATTAGCCCTTAGGATATGTACAAAATGCTGAGAGGCTGATCAAAGCAAACACAGATAAGCTATTGAACAAGTATGTCCACGGACGTGATGTAAAGAGGATGTAGTTGTAAATAGGAAAGAAAATGAAAAAAAAATCTTTTGCACTAAATCATGTCCTTCATGTCAAATAAAATACCTTCATGTGTTGACAAAGGGTGACTTTGACTGATGAATTCTGCCGTGGTTTACATGTCGCTACCTAAGTCTGTCAGTCAGCTAATACTCATCAACTATCAGCAAAATTAGAGTTTCAGCACTCTATTGACCCTTCTTTTTCAAATACAGTGGTTTATTTGTATCATTGATGTCTCCTATTTCTGTGAAGGGCAATTGGCTAAGCCCGAGAAAAAATGATAGATTGTGTTTATCTCTCCCCATCTATCTCGAAGTCAATCCTTAATATCTGTTCTCTTTTATTTTTTATCCCTTTCAAAAAGAGCAACCCCAAAATAGATTTCCAAAGTGTGTGAGCTATAAGCTAATTCATGCAAGGATTCTCAACTAAGTATCTACTATGTGCTAGATACTTTGCTTGACATCAGTGAACCAAACAAAGAAGCACTACTTTAGATTTTGTGACACACAACAAGTACCACAAGTACAAGAAAAAAATGTTTTGAAAAATACAGAGCAGGGTAAAGGATATCTGGAGTTTTAAGAGAATAAAGAGAGTTGCAATTTTACATAATGAAATCAGGAGAAGTCTTATTTAGAACATGAGACTGAGTGAATGTTTGAAAACTTAGAAGGGTTATCCTCTTACAAGCAGAGAGAATGGCTTATAACAAGATTTGGAGGCGGAATCATGTCTGATGTATTTGAGTAACAGGGAGTGTGGGAGATCAAAGGAGAAAGCAGCAGGAGTGAGTGAAGGGAAAGATATTGGAGTAGCAATGCATTAAGAAAAGGCCAAGCTCAATAGGTGAATATATTGGAAAAGAACTACTGTCTTCTCAGAGATGAAAAGTATCATTAGTGAAAGAAAGTACAGATTTGAGATTACCATAGTGAGAAACGTATTGAACATCTTAAAATCTAATTGCTCACAAGCATATCTTACCATATTCCAAGCACTTTTCTATTCCTGCGCATGTGATAAAAATTATTCATTACCTTAAGAGCTTTCCCCATGCTTCCCTATTCTCCATGGTCCATTCCATGAGGAGCTACACTTTTCAGTGTTTCTTAGACAGTGCAGTATTACTCTGGCTCCCAATTTATGGCGGGTGACACATAAATGAACATGTAGAGTGAAGTTTCATACAACATGGCAGTGAGACAAATAAGTTAGGCCCCTCCTGCACTGGAAATGTAAAAGTGGAAGAGATGTGAGAGGCAGTTAACAAAGCAAATTTACCAAGAATCTCTAGAGTTTGGCAATGTGTTTAGTGAGTGGCCCTTAATTCAGAGAGTATATAAGAATAGTCGTTGTATTAGTAATTAAAATGTCCTGAAACCTTCAGCACACAATAGGAGAAATTTGATAGAATTCTTCTCAAATTTTACTGTAATCAGAAGTTTCTTTTTTTTTTTTAGAGAAGTTTTAGGTTTACAGCAAAATTGAGGGAAAGGTACAGAGATTTCTTTCCCATTTACCACCTACCCCTACACATGCATACCCTGCCCTATTATCAACATCTTCCACCAAAGTGGTACATTTTTTACAACTGATGGATCTACACTGACATATTCGTATCACCCAAAGTTCACCGTTGTTTAAAAAAATATTTTAAAGTTTATTTATTCTGAGGGAGGGAGAGAGAGAGAGAGAGAGAGAGCGAGCCAGGGAGGGGCAGAGAGAGAGGGAGGGAGAGAGAATCCCAATCAGGGGTTCGAACTCAGGGACAATGAGATCATGACCTGAGATGAAATCAAGAGTTGAAATTAACCCACTGAGACACCAAGGCACCCGCCAAACTCCCAGTTTATATTAGGAATCACTCTGTGTTATATTTTATGGGTTTGGAAAAGTATATAAAGACATCTATGGACTATTATAGTATCATATGGAGTAGTTTTACTAACCTAAAAATCCTCTCTGTTCCACTCATTATTTTAGTATCTTCATCGTTTTGCCTTTCCTAGAATGTCCTATGGTTGGAATAATAAAGCATGTAGCCTTTTCAGATTGATTTATTTCACTAAGTAATATGCACTTAAGGTTTTCCCATGTCTTGGTAGCTCATTTCTTTTGACACTGAATAATATTCTATTGTCTGGATGTTACAAAGTTTATTTATTTATTCACTTACTGAAGGACACCTTGGTTTCTTCCGGGTTTTGCAATTATGAAAAAAAAAGCTATTATAAACATATCTATGCAGGTTTTGGTGTGGACATAGGTTTCCAACTCATTTGAATAAAACCAGAATGTGATTGCTGGATCTTATAGTAGGAGTTTACTGTTGTAAAGAATCGCCACACTCTCTTCCAGAGTATTTGTACCATTTTGTACTTCCAACAGCAATGGGAAAGAATTCATGATAATTTATATCCTCATCAGCATTTGTTTTCAGGGTTCTGGATTTGGGCCATTCAATAGGTATACAGTGAGACTTCATTTTAAAAGGCATTTCCCCAGTTGCATACAGTGAGGACCATCTTTTCATGTGCTTGTTTGCCATTTGCATACCTTCTTGAATAAGGTGTGTATTAAGGTCTTTGTCCCACTTCTTAATAAGGTGGGTTGGGGGCACCTGGGTGGCTTAGTCGGTTGGGTGTCTGACTTCAGCTCAGGTCATGATCTCACAGTTCGTTAGTTCGAGCCCCACATTGGGCTCTGTGCTGAACAGCTCAGAGCCTGGAGCCTGCTTCAGATTCTGTGTCTCCCTCTTTCTCTGCCCCTTCCCTGCTCACACTCTGTCTCTTTCTCTGTCTCAAAAATATATAAACATTAAAAAAATAAGGTTGTTTTGTTTTCTTTTCAATGAGTTTTAAGGGTTCTTTATATATTTTGCACAAGTGTTTTAATCAAATATGTCTTTTGCAAATATTTCTTCCTAGTCTGTTTTTGTCTTCCCATTCTCTTGGCTTTCTTTAACAAAGCATTTTTGTAATGCAGTACAATCTATCAAGTCTTTCTCTCATGGGTCTTGTCTTTGATGTTGTATCTAAAAAGTTATCACCAGATACAGTCATCTAGATGTTCTCCTATGTCATCTTCTTGAAGTTTTATAGCTTGTGTTTTAACTTTTGGTCTGCAACCCATTTCAAGTTAATCTTTGTAAAGGGGTAAAGTCTGTGTCTAGCTTCATTGTTATCTTTTATTTTATTTTTTTGTATGTGGTGTCCAATTGTTCAACACCATTTGTTGAAAAAACTTATTTTTGTTTATTACACAGCCTTTGCTTCTTCATCAAAGATTAGCTGTCTAGATTTATGTGGGTCCATTTCTGGGCTCTCTATTCTGTTGCATTAATATATTTATTTATCTTTACTTCAATACTGCACCCTCTCAAATAGTGTAGCTTTATATTAATTCTTGAATTCAGGTAGTAACAGTCCTCCAATTTTGCTATTCTCCTTCAATATTGTATTGACCATCTGGATTTTTTACCCATCCATATAACTTGTTTATATGGAATCTGTTTATGAATCAGACCAGCTTCACCTCTCCATGTAAACTTTAGAATCCTTGCAAGTTGTTTTGTGAATATTGGCCATGTAACAACTTGCTGGGATTTTATATGGGATGGCTTTGGATCAAGTTGTGAACAATGGACACCTCGACTATGTTAAAGTGTATGAACATGGACTTTCTCTTTATGTATTTAGTTCTTCTTTGATTTCATTCATCAATTTTTTTAATTTTCCTTATATGGATGTTTTAATTTAATCTGAAAATTTTTATGGATTTTCAAAACCAAGTTGTCACACTGAAGGAATATTTATTTAAAAGTTAACCTTTGTCACAATGCAGGAATGTTTATTAAAAAATTAACCTTAAGCAAGGGAGGAAAGAAAAAAAAGATGATAAAATCTTTTTTTCGAGCTATAGAAAATTTTATTTTCAAATTTTTGTCATGTAAAGGACAAAGAATAAAAATCTAAAAGTGTAGGGAAAAACATATCACAAAGGTGCATAAAGGATTAATTAAAAATAATTATACCATCTGTACATTGCAAACCTTCTTTCTTGTACATTTATAATATTGTGTTTGTGATTTGTATTTTTCCTAAATAAGGATCCATTTACATAACTACTTGCATATATTTTTTCCCTGAAAGAAAGATCCTAAAAATGATATAGGTTCAGGCCTACTAAGATTTAGATCTACCTCTGTTAAACAGACACCATCTATGAGGCTGACTCATTGATTACATACGGAGGGGTCATTGAAAATTCATCAGTGAAATTACAAAATCCAGCTGATAATACGTGTGATATTTGGACACTCTCCACACCATTTTAGACCAATTATTACGTAGTTAACCACAGAGATTCGAGACAGAAAACAGAGATTCTAGACAGAAACTGGACTACTGAAACACAGGCTATTAAAAGTTTATACATGTGATTTGCATTATAAAAGCTGGTCATGCCATTATCCAGAGGCCATGCCTTTTTTTGAGTTTACAGGCTCTTCCAAAACCTCAATCTATCTAAAAGTAATGAATCAAAGATTCTTGTTTCAAATCTGTATTTTGCAAAATAAAACCCAAAAGGTAATTATAATTGGAAATCTGAAAGTATCCAAGGCAAGGTTATTTTAATTAAAAAGACTGTATATAATGGTAGTCATCATATACCTCTGTTTATTTTCTCATTTCCCCCCAGATTTAAAGAAATTAACTGCTCCATAGTGGTACATTAATAGATTCAAATACTTAATTTACTCAATTCACTTTTAATTGCTTCTCTCTTTTTTTGTAACTTATTCATTCTGTGAGAAACCTAATCACTGAAAAGCATTAGGCATAAAAGGTGGTTGGGTTAAATTCTGTATATTATGAACAAAGCGTACAAGGGCAGTTAATAGCTATCGCTAGGAAAACTATTTGGAAATTAACTAACTAAAGACTTCTTTTGCACTTCTAGAGGAAAATGTTTCCATTTTAAGTAATCGTATATCCCTGAGTTGGAAATTATTGTAAAGAAACTCAATGGCAAACCCTATTTTGAACAATGAAAATTATCTACATGTAAATTAGAAATGATAACATATAAAGTAATCATAATATATAAGGTAATATATAACTGTAATCAGACATGGGCATATAATAAAAATTATTATGCTGTATGTTGAATAAGATAAATTTACCTATAATATAGTATGCTATATAATAATAAATAGCAGCCATAAATAGTAATCATAAATTGCTAAATTGTTACGAAAAATAATATTAACAGTTCAAACCCTAATATTTCTAAATATTTTAGAAACTGATGAATATAATTCTCATAGGCCATTTATATCTCTTTTCTTTCTAGGTTTCTTCTTTTGTTCAAACAAGTAGACATTGGCTGAGCTTCAACTTTTGCCCAAGATCAACAGCAGGTCATTTTGGCTGAAATATGGCCATGAGCGACAGTGTCTGAGAATTAGACTTGAATCCGGCACTTAAAGCTTGTAGTACATGATGTGTTAAGTGAGGGGGGAGTGGGTACAAGACTTTTTTTCCTGCAATAATGCATTTATCAAAGTTGTTTCATCTGATACTAAGTTTGCCAACTTTCATTTCTATGCTCTTGAAGGTGTTACCTATCAGTCTCATATATTTATTTACTTTTTATGCAATTAGGAAAAATATTACTTTTCTATTGCATCCTATTCAGCTCTGCAACTATCGAAACATTGGAATTTATGCAAAACATTGCATATTTTTACTTTCTTGTTGCCCCAACATTTTCAATAGTTATTTTTACTTATTTTTTGTATTGACAGTGTTTTCTTTCGTCCTTCCCTTCTTTACCCTGCTGACTCACCAATAGATAATATGAGTAATAGCATTAATAATAGATCACAGTAGATCATACTATGCACCAAGCACCATCCCAAGATATTTACACAGATTAAGGAATTTAATTATCAGAATAACTCTATGAAGTAGGTACTGCTGTGATCTCCCCCTTATTCTGCAGATGAGAAAAGAAGCAGTTTTCAGGGCTACATTATTCCTATAAAAAAGTCTGTTTATTTACCTGGGCTAACAAAGTTTAAAAACACCTGAAAAGGATCCAGCTTCTGTGAGTAACATAACTGTCTGCCAGAAGAAAGTCTTCCAAGCGTAAGGAAATGAAAACATCAGGCAACATATTATTAACAGTATCCATCACCCCTTCATACATTACTGGCTATACAAAAGAGCTAAACAGTTTGACCTAGAACCTGAAATTAAATCAGTCAAAAGAAACAAACGTAAGAATCCCAGAGGTGGCAGAGTTAGCAGAAAAGAACTTTAAAAGGGTTGCCTTAAACATGCTTAGATTTCAAGACAAAGCCCACATTTGTCATCCTGGGTAGCTCAGGATGTGCTTAAACAAATCCTATAGGCGTTACCCATTTTCTAAACTTCTCATTGATAGACTTGACTTGGATTATTCCCATGTCTGCCATTCTTGAAAGTGGAGATCTACATTTAAATGTTAACAGATATGGGATTGTAGAAGTCTTGAAGTTGATATGTTAGTCACCCACAACCAAAAAAGGAAAGGAACTTAAGATCCTTTATTCTTTTTGTAAAAGGAAAGTATTTTATTTATTTATTTATTTATTTATTTATTCATTCATTCATTCATTCATTTATCTAATGTTTCCTTTATTTATTTTCAGAGAGAGACAGAGAGTGTAAACGGAGGAGAGATAGAGAGAGAGGGACACAGTATCCAAAGCAAGTTCTAGGTTCTGAGCCATCAGCACCGAGCCTGATGTGGGACTGGAGCCCAGGAACCACAACATCGTGACCTGAGCCGAAATTGGACGCTCAACTGACTGAGCCCCCAGGCACCGCAAGACCCTTTAAATCTAATAACCCCTTCCATGCTTTTATCTTGTTGATTCTTTTATTGCTGCATTGTTTGTTTTTACTTCCAAAATCTTTAACTGCTTATATACTGTTTATGTTTACCTATATCATTATAAATAAATGTAAGTGATTTGTTTACCATTCTTTCTACCATCTTACTCCTTATTCTGTATTTAATTATTTTTCTCACTTACATGTTTCTTTTTTATTAATAAAGGAGGCATAGAAAATCACTAAAAAGTGCATAAAGCGTGATATCATTAAATTTAGTTTAACGATGTTATCATGTGTTTACTTCCGTGTGTGAACTGCTGAGACAACATATAAAACATGTATGAATCTCATAAGGTGCCTTGTATCTTTTCCCAGTCTATAACTCTGTCATATCCACTATTATAACTTTTGTCATTATTAGGTAATCAAATAATTTATGTTAGTTAATACTGTCAATCAAATCACAGTTACTTACTGATTTTTTACCTATTCTGTCAGCTGCAAAGACACGTGCAAAAATCTCCATCTGAGTGTGAATTTGTCTATTTCTTCTTTTAGTTTATTACTTTATGACATATATTTTAAGTTATATCTTTAGATTAATACTTAGCATTATCTTTCTATTTAATGCTTACTATTAGTTGTTTTTTTTTTCCTGGATGATTTAAAGATTTTTCTTTTTGTTTTGTTTTCAGTAATATGACTGTGGTGTATTTGGTTTTTTTGACTATATATTTGATTTGTATATTTGGGTTTTTCTTCCTTTGGGAGTGTTGTATTTAATTTTGCTTGATACTAATCTTGTTCACTAGGCTTTTTCAATGAGTGGTAGATAACGTTCATCCTCTTAAAAAAAAAAAAACTTAACTTTTATCTTTTCAAATATTGCCTCTACTCCATTTTTTTTCTCTTCACTTTTTGAGACTCAGTCAACATATTATCTGATATACTGTATTTATTTGTCTTAGTTTTCTTTCTCTATTTGAATAATCTGTTTTAATATATCTCTGAGGTTACTAACCCATTTTCTGCTGTGTTCAGGCCACTGTGAAACATATCAAGTGAGTATTTAAAAAAAATACTACAGGGTCTCAACAGTAAATTTCAACTGGCAGAAAAAAGAATAAATAAAATTGAAGATATATTGATAAAGATTATACAAGCTGAAGATAGAGGTTACATGAGCTAAAGAACAGAAAAAACAAGAATAAAGACAAATAGAGGCCCAGAAAAAAAGTAGGTTACCATTAAGTGTACTAATATATATAGAGATATATAGATAGATAGATAGATAGATAGATATATGTATATATGTATATATGTATATGTTGATATATATATATATATATATATCATTGGAGGACATATATATATGTATATATGTATACATGTATATATATGTATATATGTATATATGTATATGTTGATATATATATGTATGTGTATATATACATATATATATGTATATATATATATACATATATATATCATTAGAGGACAAGAAGGAGGAGAAAGGAAAAGAAAATATCTTCAAAGAAATAATGCTGAACACTTCTTGAATTTATTGAAAAACCAGAACCTATAACCAGAAAGTTTGATGAATTCCAGGTACGATAAACATAAAAAGATTGAGAAACAGACTTATAGTAAAAATGTTGAAATCAAGAACCAGGAGAAAAATCTTGAATAAAACAAAGGAAAAAAACAAACAAACAAACAAACAAAAAGCAACCCTTTGCTTGCAGGGAAGCCAATAAGAGAAACAGTAATTTTCTCAACAGAAACAATGAGTGCCAGAAATCCATGGGATAACAGTCATAATACCCAGAGAAAGAAGTGTCAACCTTGCAAGTATCTTATATCCAGAAAGGCTATTTTTCAAAATGAAGATAAAATAAAACCTTTCTCAGATTAAAAAAAAAAAAAAAAACAGTAGAAAATGTGTTGCTAACAGATCTGCCTTACAATAAACAGTAAAGGAAGTTCTGCAGGCTAAAAACAAGAGATCCTGGACAGTAATTCAAGTCCAAATAAATAATAAATAATCACCGGTAAATGTTATCATGTAAGCATAATAGTTTAAATGAACTTTTACCTTTTCTTACTTAAAATTAAATTGCAGAAAATCACATCTATATAATTTATTATTGGGTCCATAATATAAATGTAATATATGTGAATTTTTAATGCGTCTCCTGGGTTGATGGTAATCCCACATTAGGTTGTATTTGCTTCTGTTAGCTGCCCCAGAGGTGTGCCAGAGGTATTCAGATCCAGAACCCACTACAAATATTAAAATGCACTCAAATTATGTAGCAATCATGGAAATGCTATTTAAAAAGTAAAACTCTGGGATGCCTGGTTCAGTCGGTTAAGCCTCCCTCTGACTTGGGCTCAGGTCATGATCTCATGATTCATGAGCTGGAGCCCCATGTCGGACTCTGTGCTGACAGCTCAGAGCCTGGAGCCTGCTTCGGGTTCTGTGTCTCCCTCTCTCTGTCCCTCCTCTCCCTGCTCATGGTCTGTCTGTCTCTCTCAAGAATAAATAAACATTTAAAAAAATTGACAAGGAAGGATATCCACTTTCAAAGTCATATGACTGTTAAATTCATTTGAGATGAAATAAATTTTTGTAGAGATATATGTGGTTTTAAAAGAATGCTAGAAGTTCATAACAATAAAAATTGCTTTCAAAAGGAGTTCCCAAAATTGTAACAATTAAAGAAAACAGAATTCCTTTCAATAATCAAAGCCCAGAATACTCAGTAATTCAAAGTGTCAATAAAAGTAAAATTCTTTCAAACTTAGACGTATCTATTCAGCAATTAATCCAGGACTTTATTGTATCTTGAGATTTCAGTAGCCTATGAAAAAGATTAATGAAGAGATGAGCTTTCCTATGTCTCACCTAATTAATTTTAAGTTGTGTTAATTTTCAATTGTTAAAATATGAAAGTCTAACAAAATATATAGCCTATTTCCTATGAATACTCTATTAGGATAAAATGATCATGATGTTGACAACTGATATTTGCCCTACAGTGCATGGATACCTTTTTGCCTTATTATTGAAATTTCATTAATAATTAGAGTTGTGAAATATACATAGATGTAGGTTGATTCTCAAAAAAGCAGTGTGTGTTCAGTCATTTTCACACATCTAAAACCTTGCTAAGTATATTTATATTTCCAAGAATGTTAAATGGGTACAGTAAATGCAAGGTGCTGTATTATATATGGGGAGAAGGGGTCAGAAGGGTCCCTTCTAGCAAATGGAAAAAATCAGGAAATCATGGAAAAGGAAAATAGAGATACGTTTGACTGTATTAAAGACCAACAAGCTGAAATATAAGCCCTGGAATAGAGGAAAATATTTGTAGCTCTCTTAAAAACTGTTATCTAGATCATATATTAAAAAAATATTTGTATGTTATGAAAAGTTTTGAGAAAACTAAAATAAAAAGGGAAGTGAATAGCAAAACACATACAAAGAACATGAAAAGTCAGTTTAAAAGAAAAATTTGAATCTCCAATAAATATTGAAAAAGTTTATATCCCTATGAATCAAAGATATGCTATTTCATAGCCAGAAATTCAAATAATAAAAAATCTCTGATAATACCAAACATTATTTAAGGGCATGATAATCTAGGAATATTCATATATGCTAGCTTGAAAACTGTGAAAATCACTTTTCAGGACTAATTGTGTTCTACTATTTTTTAAAGTTTTCTTTTTTGTTTGTTTTGGTTTTTTTTTTTGTTTTATTCTGAGACAAAAAAAGAGAGCGGGAGCAGGGGAGGGACAGAGAGAGAGAGAGAGAGAGAGAGAGAGAATCTCAAGTAGGCTCCAGGCTGTCAGTCCGAGGTAGGGCTCAATCTCAGGAACCATGAGATCATGACCTGAGTTGAAATTGAGGATAGAATACTTAACTAACTGAACCACCCAGGGGCCCCTGTGTTTCACTATTTTAGTCAACTAGGAAGTATAGACTTGAGAAGCAGCACCTTCATTTGTATTCTTACGAAAGTGGAATTTAATAATGTTCCAAGCATTGTTTGTAATTAAGATCATGGACAAGCAGGAATCTCCATTAAAAGAGGAATAAATGCATTTAAAATTAATAAATTCAAAATAATCAAATATTATTCAGCAGTTGAATTAAATAAAACACATACACACGAATCCTGAAAAGATAATGTTGACAAAAATAAGCAATTTGTTTAAAAATATGTACAATATGATTCTGGTAATTAAATTGTTAAAATTGTGACATATTTTCATCTTAAATGATACTATAGTTTCTGTTTTAATGAATATATTCAAATATAGTGGGAGTGATACAATTAGCTTTGCTGTTTTTCTTTTGGGGAGAAAAATATTGAGAAAGGATTGAGAGAGATGTTTGCACTTACCTATAATTTCCATGCTTAAAATTAAAAAGGTTTAAATTAAATATGGTAAAATATTAACACTTTTAAACTAGTTCCTGAGTATATATTTTCTGTAATATTAAGTATGAATTAATTCACAATTTAAAATATAAGAAAATCACAATGCCAAGCCTACCTTTTATTCCCTATACAGAAAGCTCTTCTTTTTTTTTTTTATATTCTTTGCAAATATATGGGGAAAAATGCATTGGCAGCTTCACAGAGTCAGAGTTTCTAATGTGTCTAAAATTATTTTCATTATAAACAAATTTCACAGTGGGCCAGGATCATGTTGCTTACATACCATCTTCTGTCTTCAGGGAACTAAACCAAGAAAATGACAGACAAAGTTTTGTGCATAAATATGGCATTTGCAAATAAAAATTCCATGTAATCTTTTTAAATAGTGAAAAGATAAAATAAACAACTTACATTTTTGAAATAAAATGTGTGATTTTTAGAATCCGTGTGGGGAGAAGCTATATTTAATTTCAAGTGATGATTCAAAGCAACAGATCATTTTGTAGCATAATTGAGCTGTCTATAGCTTATCATTCTTTAATCTCTATGCTTGATCTAAATTTATAATCAAATTATATTTATATTTATTATCCTTATTGGGACTTAACTAAGAATATAAAAATAATTGATAGTCGTAGTATGTTTAAATGGTTTATTTTCTATGAATAATTTATGATGTCCAAGTAGCTGAAATTTTACCTTATAAAGAGATTTCAAATGAACATACTAAGTTTCATACCAGCCTTGGGATAAGGCACAGTTACAAACGAAAGAGCCAGAATCTGAGCTTTTCCACTCACCAATGACCTACATATGCAGGATATCCCATGGTTTACAAACATGAACTTTGGAGTCAGATTGACCAGGGTTCATTTTTTTAGTATTATCTCACATCATATCTGTCATTTAGTCTCTTAAAGTCATATCCTAATTGTGAATTGGGAATACTAATAATATTTTTATAGGTTATTGATGATGAAAAAAAAGATAAAGTATAAAGTGGTTAGAGTGGGGGTTCGATGTGGGCCTTGAACTCACAAACCGTGAGATCATATCCTGAGCCGAAGTCAGACCCTTAACTGACTGAGCCACAGGTGCCCCTTTTGATTTTTCATTTAACCTTTCCTGGAATGTGGACAAGGTACTCAAAGGAGCATGGGCTATCTTGGTTCCATGAGGATGAAAGTTACATACTAAGAGTGGCCCTGTAGAAAGAAACAAATAGCCTGCCTATACCCGAAACAACACCCTCAAGTAACTATTCCTGAGTGATATAAGACTGGCTACTTTTAGGTTGTTGCCATTTATTTGATCAAGCCACTGTCATCATATTTTTATACTTACAATGTAGCACAATGCTAACTGATATAATTTCTCCCAATCATGGCATCTTAACTTACTACATGAGGTTAGAAAAATCTCCACAAAAATGAGGGATTGGAGTATACTACTTAAAAGTGTTCCTCTAATTCTAAAATTCCATTAATCACCCTATCTGAATTTAAAATCTTTTGTCATGAGTGACTTTTAAGACATTATTAAACATTATGCTAATGACATATAGTTCTAGTTACTTGTTCATGCCTTCTGGAAATTGGCAAAGTTCTTGATATTCTTAAAATAAGAATTTCTCATCTGCTGAGAACTACCTGTGATATCAGAGATATCTGAAACCTAAACATGCATTCAACTTAATTATTCTGTATTTATCATCCTGGTGACCTCATGACATAATTAACTTCTATTGAATGTGATGGTCTGTTAGAAATCATATATATAAGTGAGTTCTGCATTTACTGTACCTGCTGAAATTGACTGGAGGGCATTTTTAAATGAAGATAGACTCTCAGACATAAATATAGGCAGGACGTTCCCAATGGATCACATGCCCAGTCAAAGGAAACTGAGGAAACAATATCACTTCATATATTGACTAATGTGTGTATACGTATTTTCAAGCTAATATTTCCTTTCCTTTCCCCTTATCTCAGCACTTACTCTCCCCACCATGGCCTAAGGGGATTTAGATGATTCCAACTTTGGAATAAATTCTTGGAGAATTCTTGTGAAAGAGATTAAGGTACCTCTAGATGAAAGGCAAAGATGGCCTCTCCCAAACCAAGGTGCCAGGCAGAGGGGGAGAAATGCAGGGGACAAAAAGAGAGTGAAGATGAAGTGCAATTTAGAGACAGGGTCCCAGCAATGCTGGATTGACATTGTTAGTGTTCTCAGCAATTAAATAGTGATGGAGTGTTTTTAGTTTCTGAGGAGCCTCCAGACTGTTCTCCAGAGTGGCTGCAGCAGCTTGCATTCCCACCAAGAGCACAAGAGGTTACCCTTCCTCCACATCCTTACCAATACCTGTTGTTTCTTGTGCTGTTAATTTTAGCACCACACGGGTGTGAGGTGGTATCTCATCATGCTTTTGATTTGTATTTCCTTGGCAATGAGTGATGTTGAGCATCCCTTCATGTCTGGCTAGCCATCCAGGTGTCTTCTTCGGAAAAGTGTCTATTCATGTTTTTTTTCCCATGTTTTTACTGGGCTGTTTGGTTTTTCGGTGTTGAGTTTTATAAGTTATGTATATATTTTGGATACTAACCCTTTATAAGATATGTCATTTTCAAACATCCTCCCCCATTCTGTATGCTGCCTTTTAATTTTCTTGATTGTTTTCTTCACTATGCAAAAGACTTTTATCTTGATGAGGTCCCAATAATTCATGTTTGCTTTTGTTTCTCTTGCCTTCAACAATGTGTCTAGTAAGAAGTTGCTCCAGCTTCCTCAGAAAACTAAAAATAAAACTACCCCACATTCAGCAATAGCACTATTATGTATTTACCCAGATTCAAAAATACAGGTTCAAAGGGGTACGTGCACCCCAATGTATAGAAGCATTATTGGCAATAGCCAAACTATGGAGATAGCCCGAATGTCCATCAACTTATGAATGGATAATGAACATGTGGCTTATATATACCATGGAATATTACTCAGCCATCAGAAAGGATGAAAACTTACCATTTGCAAAGATGTGGACAGAACTAGAATGTATTATACGAAGTGAAATAAGTGAATCAGAAAAAGACAAATTCTATACGATATCACTCATATGTGAAATTTAAGAAACAAAACAGATGAACATATGGGAAGAGGGAGAAAAAAAAGAAGAGAAGGAAACAAACCACAAAAATCTCTTAGCAATAGAACAACTTAAGGGTTGATGGAGGGAGGTGGGTGAGAGATGGGCTAGATGGGCAATGGGTTATAAGGAGGGCATTTGTGATGAGCACTAGGTGTTGTATGTAAGTGATGAACCACTGACTGTTACTTCTACTCCTGTGTTATATGTTAACCAGAATTTAATTTAAAAAAGTGATGGATCATTTTCCTTTATGGAATTTAAGACAATAACAACATAAATCCTAAAATAAAGAAGGAATTTGAATAAAATTTGAATATTCCATGACCACTATATCAAGCTAGTCACTAGTTTGTAATACTAAAATCAAATAAATTTAAATTAGTATTTATGTAGTTATGTATTTATTTATGGTCTTGCTTTACTGTGACCTAAACACTTCCTTACATGCTGATGCTTCTGGGCATAATTCATGGTATTCTACAGATAGATTGGTGGAAGCAAGAAAAAATTGAGCCCTGAATTGAGCCTTGAATTGTGGCAGACACAGATAGGGCTTATTTTTGCAAGAACTTGAACTCAGACGCTCCTGATTCTAAGTTCCACATATTTCCATTCTTTTTCTAGCAAAGTAATTGCAACATCAAAGATCGATAGTAAAGACAATTTAGAAATATAAAATAAATTTGGGGGGGGGGAGCAAATGGGAAAAGTGGATGTTGGAGTCTCAAGCCTGAAATCAGAAAAGAGGAAAGTTGGGGTTAAAAAATGGAAAAAGGTCTTAGTAGATGAGAGAAGAGAAGGAAGAACCAACACAAAAGCCCCAAGCTGTAGTTTTCAGCCAAGAACTTTCTTCGATAGCGTAGTATATCCCTTGAAATACGGAAGCAAAATTTGATTCATCCCCAAATCAAAATCCCCCTAGATCAGCATTTAAACATGCTACAGTGTACACTATCTCCACAAAATACACCATCACACACATGATTGAAAAATACAACACAATGCACAAGCACACAGACCTTATAAATTTCCAGCGGATTGCACAGTGTTCTGAGTCAACACATGCCCATCTGTATACTTTGTTTAACTTCCAGTCTTTCAAAGTTATTTGACCATGGAATGCTTCATTCTTTAGAATGGCTATTAATATAGCACAGAAGTAGTGTATGATGAAGCACTATTTGAGAAATACTGCATTAGCTTACTTTTCTAATACAATTTCTAGATCACCATGGGAGGAGTTAATGCTACAAAATACATTTAAAACACAATCAAGCTGAGTAATATATGTTATATAATATAAAGATAGTTCAGAAAACCCAATTAGGATGCAAATGACATAAATGTATTTAAGTAAAAATATTAAGTCTAAATCCAAAGGAGAAAGAAAAGCCAAGAATTGGAAATAATAAACTATAATGGCTAAAAGGTAATCTGCTATAATTGGCATTAAAAAAAATAAAAACCTGCTAGCATTTTGTGTTTAGCACATGCTCTAAAATAAATTTGCCTTGAGTGAGATAATTAGAATGTTTTGTATGCTAATATTATTTTCCAGTGGTTCAAATTGTTCAGGGTAATTTATATTTCCTTTTCATTTCTATTTATGCAATTGAACTGCTCACTGGTGGTAGATTGCCCTTTTGTTGAATTTGAACATGTAAATCACTAATCAGAGTTGGTCTGCACAGCCATTAGATTGTATTTAGTCAACTCTGTTACCAACATGACTAGTATATAAGTAATTTTTGGTAAATGGAACCATTTCTTGAATATAGTAATATGCAGTCCAAAACTATTAGTTATCTAAGACTCTGGACTGCTAAAAATCACCACAACTGACTTAACACTGATTTAATAACATTAATATCTCCTTTAGGATCCAGAAATTGTTTTGGCACATTTTAGTGGTTTAGAGTTATCTATGAAAATAAGCTTTAAAGTTACATTCCCCACATACAAATTCAATAATAAAAATTCTATATGGCAGACTACAAACTAGTCATTCAAAAGTACCATTTTCAGGGCACCTGGGTGGCTCAGTCAGTTAAGTGTCTGACTTAGTCTCAGGTCGTGATCTCACAGTTTGTGAGTTTGAGCCTCGTGTCAGGCTCTGTGCTGACAGCTCAGAGCTTGGAACTTGCTTTGGATTTTGTCTCTCCCTCTCCATCTTTGTCTCTCTCTCTCTGTCTCTCTCTCTCTCAAAAATAAATAAATTAACATTTGTCGAAAACACAAAAAAATTTTTAAAGAAGTACCACTTTCTACCACCATATCCCATAAATACATTTTCTTTCAAGTTACTCCTCAAACATAAGTGGCTGTCATTCATCCAATTTCTAATCCATGAGGTTTTGTATTTAACACAAAATGTCTGTATAATTATTGGATGCATAAATAACCATCGTTTTGGAAATCTTTTTTATTCTTTTAACAATTTTGATTTAAATTCAAGTTAATTAACACTTGAATTAACATTCAAGTAGCGTTGGTTTCAGGAGTAGAAACCAATCACTTACATGCAACACCCAGTGCTCATCACAAGTGCACTTCTGAAAGCTCATCACCCATTTACCCCACCTCGCACGCACTTTCCACCCAGCAACCCTCAGTTTGTTGTGTATAGTTAAGACTCTCTTATGGTTTGCCTCCCTGTTTTTTATCATATTTCTTAATGAAAAGAGAAAAGACATAATTTACCAATTATCCAAACAAAAAATAATAATTCTAGGAATACTAGATCCTCATAAGTATCAATAAAATAAGAATATTGAGTTTGTAAATAATCATTTATCAAAAGCTTGTCATATGCCTTATTTAAGTGTGTAGTCTTTAAACTCCTTGTCCATTGTCTTACAGATATTGATAAAGACCCTTATGTACAAATCATTGCGGTAGGTAAGTGATCAAAAAACCTATATGAAGAAATAAAAAGGCCATTATACTACCCTGAAAAAAGTGAACAGTAAATATACACAAATATACACTAAATATACACAAATGTTACCAAAACAAAAACAAAAACAACAACAACAACAACAACAACAACAACAAAAACCCAACCAACCAACCGAACAAAAGAATCTGAGGAAAGGAGAATATAATAATAATGATTGTAAAAACAACCTGTATCTTGTCTATATTTGTGCATTTGTTCTCATTCTGAGAAGCTGACACCTACTAATTCTTTTACTCTTTTCACAGCACTGTGATTTAGGCAACACTATTAGCTGATCTTACATGGAAAAAGCACTGAGACACAAAGAAATGAAGTAACTTGCCTATGGTAGGTAAAGTGACCAGGTTCAAAACTTGAGAAGCAGAGCTCCAAAGCCCACATGGTTAATGATTTTGTTACATTATATTTGGGAATTTGAATGGAGAAGGATATTAAAAAAAGACAAAAAAAAACTGGTTGGCTCTGGAATCTTTTTTTAATGTAAAGATACATATATTTTATACATATAGGATATATGTGACATATGCTTACATATGGTGAATTTACAAAAACCTAGGGCTGTTTGGTAAACCAAGATACTTTTTTGGTCAACCCACCATAACTAATCTATTTTTCAGAGACATTTCACATCCATTTCACATGCTTCTATCCACTTAGTTCATAAACAATCGTATATAAATCCCAAATGACAATCATTTATATGAGACAATGCATCCAGGAACTAACACATAAAACCATGGATTCCATTTATGTAAGTATATCTAAATTGGAAGATAGATTATAATCACAAAATTGGTGAATACAAATTCAGATTGAGTGAAATTAATTGGTGATGGGAATGGTTGATGTCACTGGGACATGATGTCCAGATTATATATTCATATTCCAGCATGGAAACTTTATGAGTATAGATGCCATTAATAGGAAAGATAATACATAAATGTGTCGCCTAGTACATCATCTTCCAGAGAGAGATCGGATGTGAAAATCTTCCTGGATACCTTCTTTCTGGGTATATGTATGTATATTAAAAGCAACAAATATTACTTTTAAGAAAAAAGTCAAGATTGTAGGAAATTTTAAGTAATCTCTACACCCAACATGGGGCTCAAACTCATAAGTCTGAGATCAAGAGTTGCATGCTGTACTGAATGTGGCCTCCATGTGCCCCTGAGACTGCAGGAAATTTTAAATAAGAAAATGACAATTATCAGTATTCATACAATTGAACAAATTTCTTTCACCATATGCACACCCTGTTTATGAAAATAAGAAGTCAAAATGAACACTTATCAAGGCAATAAAATAGGCTTCAACATTCTTATTTTATAAAACCACGTAGTCGTTTATTTAATTTAATTATGTATTTCCTTGTTTTTAGACATTTAGATTGTACCCACTTTTTCACTACTATAAAACATTCTATAATAAGCATTACTCTAAATAAATTTTAATCTAAATTTATGATTTTCACTTAGATTATGATCTTAAATATGTAACCAATAGAACAAAATATGTGTATGACCTTATTAATCAAAAATATTTTTTTCAGAAGGAAATTTTATCCAGTGTATATTTCCTTTTGTGTTTCTTTCATTTCTAATAAGGTTAACGTTTTATCTTTATGTGTATATTAGTCATTTGCCATTTTTATTATTTGAAATGCATTTTCCTTTTTTAATTAATTTTTTAATGTTTATTTATTTTTGAGAGAGAGTGAGACAGAGTGGCAACAGGGGAGGGACAGAGAGAGAGGGAGACACAGAATCTGAAGCAGGCTTCCGGCTCTGAACTGTCAGCACAAAGCCTGACATGGGGCTCGAACTCACAAACCATGAGACCATGACCTGAGCTGAAGTCAGACGCTCAACTGACAGCCACCTGAAGTGTATTTTCTAAAACATTATTTATTGAAGTCATTTTGTATGAACTCCTTATACATTAAAAATTAGCTTTTGCTCAGATTTGTTTTTCCACATATTTCCTCCAGCATATGGTTTTATAACATTTCAGTATGCTTTATGACATAGACTGATATGCTCCCCAAAGAATTTAAAATATCTAAGAAGATTTAAGTAGCTAAGATTTCACAAAGCTAGATTGACTTTATTTCACAAAACACTAAACTCTGTGATACGAATGTTAAAGGAAATAGGATAACGGTAAAGGAAAAATCAGTGTAGCTTCAAGACGTTGTGAAGTAAATGAGAAATTTCATTTTTCTACTCAACACCTACTTATAGGCTGGGAACCTTGTGTTAAACACTGACTGGGTCCTAGGAATGTAAGTTGGGGATGGAATAAGAAAATCAATGTCTCTTCCTTTAAGAAGTTTATAGTGTATTTCAGGAGGCAAAAGTTAAACAAGTGAAGATAAGTGTAAGTGCCTTGGATATAATAGGTGCTGTTCTGGTTACTTAGGCTTTTAAGTATGGGAAGAATTTGACACAGTAAAAAAAAAAAAAAGAAAGAAAAGAAAGAAAGAAATAAGGTAACTTTTATTTGGTAAATGCAAACCAAGAGGAGATGCAGACATCAGTGATATGACTTGAGAAAGAAGTCTTACCGGCAAGAAGAGTAAAAAATAACAGGCAAGTGGCATCAGGTATAGACAGAAAGGGTTAATTTTAGGGGCACCGCATCAAACATCAAGATGAGGATTTTAGGTTTTGTTCTATAAGCATAGGGATCATCGGATATTTTTTAAACAACAGTCGCTTTTGGGCCGCCTGGGTGGTTCAGTCGGTTAAGCATCTGACTTAGGCTCAGGTCATTATCTCACAGCTTATGGGCTCAAGCCCCGTGTAGGGTTCTGTGCTGACGTCTTGGGAGCATGGAGCCTGTTTTGGATTCTGTGTCTTCTCTCTCTCTCTCTCTCTCTCTATCTCTCTCTCTCTCTCCCCCCCTTCCCCCACTCACGCTATCTCTCTCTAAAACAAATAAACATTAAAAAATCAAAAAACAACAACAAAACAACGTTGGCTTTTGAAACTGCGACACTTTTTTTACCGATTTAATTCTAGACAAACTTTCAGCCAAAAAATGTTTTAAATAATGGTTTAATTTTGTCTAAAATATCCAAATACTGTTTAATTCTGCTCTTGATTTTGTGTTGTTATAAAAACAGAAAAAAATTCTTTGCGCAAATGAATATATTAGAAAGGAAGAAAAAACGAGAATTAGTTGATATAGGAGGAATCATGTGTTTACAGAATAGAATTTTATGCTTTCAAATGTTGTTCAACCAACAACCCTGTTTATAATTTTTAGAAAATTAGTCTTTCTTATTATCTATCCTTTATTAATAAATGTAGATAATGATATATAAATCTTGGCATTATTTTGAAAACTAGGTGGAAAATATGATGTTGAGCATATAGAAGTATTAATATAAATTTATGACTCTTTTTCCTAACAAAGGTTACTTTAGAAAATAGCCACTGAATCATAAAGTTTGAGTCCATTTTTCAGTTTGTATTGAATTCAATTCAATATTCAATTTTCAAGGTCATTTTTCATTGTACAGTTGATTTAATTAATTAACAGGTTATATTGGTTTGTTGATTGAAACATTATGTCACAAAATTTAATTATTAATTTATTTTTAATATTGTAGATGCAATTAGTACTTTGGAAATGATACCATGAATTTTTATAAAATAAAACTTTCAATTTTATTAATATCTTATCAGTTAAATCTTTTATTAAAGAATATTCTTTTGGGGCCTATGGGTGGCTCAGTCAGTCGTCTGAATCTTGATTTTGGCTCAGGTCATGACCTCATATTTTGTGAGATTGAGCCTTACATTGGCTCTGTGCTGACAGCATAGAGTCTGCTTGGGATTCTCCCTGTCCCTCTATCTCTTTCCCTCCCTAGCTTATTCTCTCTCTCTCCTTCTCTCAAAAATAAATAAATATTTAAAAAATGAAAAACAAAAGAGAAAAGAATATACTTTTAACAATTTGGTATAGATATTTCCTGATTAGTTTCTATGCAAATAAATATCTATAGGCTGAATATATACATATATTAATTTTCATTATTACAGGCAGAATATATGCATATGAAAACAAAAGTCGTGAGTATAAAATGATATAAAATATCATCACAACTTTTTCTGTCAAAACTCCCAATTTTGTTTCACTTTTAAGCATTATAATTTTAAAATTTTACCACTTAATTAATCCTAATTGTTAACTAATAATATGTTATTACAAATATAATTCAAATGCTAATTTCATCCCTCATCATATGACCAAAAAATCACTATTTTTTCACTCTGTCAAAAATTTATTATGTTTTCCAGTTTCCATGTTTGAGATTCATATGTTTTTTGCACCTATTAATAGTCACATTTTATTGTTGTATAAACTCCATTTTTTTTTAATAGAACACAGTTTAGATATCCATTCTATGACTGAAGGATATTTAGATTATTTCCAATTTGGAGCTATTATATAATACAAGTATTTTGGAAACCATTAGCACTTGCTTTTTTGTTTTGTATATTGCTAGGTATGGAACTGATAGGTCATAAAGTATCACATGATTATATTTCATGATATGGCCAAGAAGTTGCTAAAGTGATTGTACCAATTCCTATTCACACCAATTGTTAAAAATCCTTGCCAGATCTGGCATTTTCTGTTTTTTTAACATAATGTATTCTGGTGGTTGTGTAGTATCTTTTTAAGTTTTTATTTCTTATATGATTAATATTAAACGTTGTTTGGTATGTGTACTGCTAATTTGAATATCTTCTACACAATATAGATTTGCAGTAACTTTTACATATTGTGGATAAAAAGGTATTGTCATATATGTAAACTGTAAATATCTTTTCCCAGTCAGTCACTTCTGTTTCCACTTTATTAAAGCACCAATTATTAATAGGATTTATAATATGAATAAAGTCCAATTTATCCAAATCATTTTAGGGTTTTACTTAATAAAGTTTTGCTTACTTTAAAATCATGAAAATATTAAATTCTCTAAGCTTTCTTTCAGATGCTGTATGTAATAATTGTCAGAATACCATCTATATTCCTAGTATTTTTTTTTTTTTGCATGAAAAACTTCTTTGTCTCCTGTTAAGTAGCTTACTAACTTTCCATAAGTTAAACATTCTAGTGTCTGTATAGTGTATCTAATTATGTTTTATTTTCATTGTCTGATAATTAATTATATTGTTATGCTTATTGACCACTCATTTATCTTCTTTTTCACAGTGAATATTGAAACTGTCCCCAATATGGGTAAAGTTGATTTTTTTTTAAGTTTGAAGCATAAGAATTCTATATATGCTCTAGGTATAAGCCATTTGTTGGTATATGATTTAAGAATTTTTCCCCATCAATGGCTTATCATTTTTATCTTTGTCTTTTTAAGAACAAATGCCTTTGATACTGATTAATTCCATTTCATTTTTTTTTTTTTCAAAGACTGCAAAGGACCAGAGAACATTACCAGAAATACCATTTTTACAGGTAACATAAAGGCACTAAATTCATATCTTTCAATAATCACTTTGAATGTAAGTGGACTAAATGCTCCAATCAAAAGACACAGGGTATCAGAATGGATAAAGAAACAAGATCCATCTATATATTACCTATAGGACACTCATTTTAGACCTAAAGACACCTGCAGATTGAAAGCATCCATCTGTCATGCTAATGGATGTCAAAAGAAAGCCAGAGTAGATATGCTTATATCAGAAAAACTAGATTTTAAGGCAAAGACTCTAACAAGAGATAAAGAAGGGCATTATATATATCATGACTGAGGGGTTTATCCATCAAGAGGATCTAACAATTGTAAATACTTATTCCCCTAACTTGGCAAGACCCAAATATATAAATTGATTAATCACAAACATAAAGAAATACATTGATAACAATACAATAGTAGCAGGGGATTTTAATACCCCATTTATAGGATTGGACAGATCACCTAAGCGGAAAATCAATAAGGAAACAATAGCTTTGAATGACACATTGGACGGGATGGACCTAACAAAGATAGTCAGAGTGTTTACCCTAAAACAGCAGAATACACATTATTCTCAAGTGTGCATGGCACATTCTCCAGAATAGATCACATGCTGGGTCACAAATCACCCCTCAACAGGTACAAAAAGATTGAGGTCATACAGTGCATATTTTCAGATTACAATGCTATGAAAATTGAGGTCAACCACAAGAAAAAAATTGGAAAGCCCTCAAATACATGGAGGTTAAAAAACATCCTACTAAAGAATGAATGGGCTAACCATGAAATTAAAGAAGAACTTAAAAAAATGCATGGAAGTCAATGAAAATGAAAACACAACAGTGCAAACCGTTTGGGATGCAGCAAAGGAAAGTATATTGTGATTCAGGCCTATCTCAAGAAACAAGAAAGTTCCCAAATATACAATCTAACCTTACACCTAAAGAATCTAGAAAAAGAACAGTAAATAAAGCCTAAATCCAGCAGGAGAAAGAAAATAATAAAGATTAGAGCAGAAATGAATGATATATAAACAATAGAAAACACAGTAGAACAGATATATAAACAAACAGAAAACACAGTAGAACAAATCCACAAAACTAAGAGCTGGTTAGTTGAAAGAATTAACAAAATTGATAAACCCAAAGCCAGACTTATTAAAAAAGTAAAAAAGAGAGAAACAGAGAGAGAGAGAGAGAGAGAGAGAGAGAGAGAGAAAGAGAGAATGGGCCCAAAGAGATAACATCATGAATGAAAGAGATCTCAACCAACACCGTAGATATATAAACAATTAGAATATGAAAAATTATATTTAAACAAATTCAGCAATCTGGAAGAAATGGATAAACTCCTAGAAACATACAAACTACCAAAACTGAGACAGGAAGAAATAAAAAATTTGAACAGACCCATAACCAGCAAAGAAATTGAATAATCAGTTATCAAAAATCTCCCCACAAGCAAGAGTCCTGGGCCAGATGGCTTTCCAGGGGAATTCTACCAGACATTTAAAGAAGAGTTAATACCAATTCTTCTCAAACTGTTCCAAAATACAGAAATGTAAGTAAAAGTTCCAAACTCATTCTACAAAACCAGCTTTAGCTTGATTCCAAAACCAGACAAAGACCCCACTGAAAAGGAGAATTAAGGTCAATATCCCTGATGAACCTAGGTGAAAAAATCTTCAACAGGATACTAGCAAATCGAACTTAACGGTACATTAAAAGAATTATTCACCATAATCAAGTGGGATTTATTCCTGTGTTTCAGGGCTGGTTCAATATTCACAAATCAATCAACGAGATACACCACATTAATTAGAGAAAGGATAAGAACCATATGATTCTGTCAATAGACGCACAAAAAGCATTTGACAAAATACAGCACCCTTTCTTAATAAAAACTCTCAAGAAAGTAAGGATAGAAGGAAAATACTTCAACATCATAAAGGCCATATATGAAAGACCCACAGTTAATGTCATCTTCAGTGGGGAAAATCTGAGAGTTTTCCCCTTAAAGTCAAAACTACAAGGATGCTCACTTTCACCATTGGTGTTCAACATAGCACTGGATATCCTAGTCTCAGCAATCAGACAACAAAAAGAAACAAAATGTATACAAATTGGCAAAGAAGAAGCAAACTTTCACTCTTTGCAGATGACATGATATTCTATGTAGAAAACCTGAAAGAGTCCATCCCAAAAATTCTAGAATGGATACATGAATTCAGCAAAGTCACATGATATAAAATCAATAACGAGTAATCTATTGCATTTGTATACATCAATAATGAAGCAGCAAAAAGAGAAATCAAGGAATCAATCCCATTAACAACTCCATTTGATCTTTCAAAAGTAGGTTTCCTTTCTCTTTTATAGTATTATTTCTTGCTTAAGAAATCTTTCTTGTGGGGCGCCTGAGTGTCTCGGTCGGTTGAGCATCTGACTTCACCTCAGGTCATGATTTCACAGTCCGTGAGTTTGAGCCCCGCGTCAGGTTCTGTGCTGACAGCTCAGAGCCTGGAGCCTGCTTCTGATTCTGTCTCCCTCTCTCTCTGCTCCTTCCCTGCTCATGGTCTGTCTCTCTCTGTCTCAAAAATAAACAAAAACATTTAAAAAAATTAAAAAAGAAAAAAAGAAGTCTTTCCTGAATCCCATGTCACAAAATTTTATCTCTTTTCACAGAAATTTAATAATTTCACATCTTAAATTTATGTCTAAATTCCCATTTTATTTATTTTATGTGTGCATTCCATAAAATAGTGATTTGGCATTTTTTACATTTTTATTCAAATTCTACTTAGTTAACATACAGTATAATTTTAGTTTTATATGTAGAATATAGTGATTCTTTTCCTCCTTATAGCTATGTAATTGTTCCAACATCATTGGTTGAAAAGAATATCTCTTTCCATTGAATTACTAAAATACTTTTTGAGAATTAATTGAACATAAATGTGTGTGAGTCTACCTCTTGTTTCTTTTTTTTCAAATTTTTAATGTTTATTTATTTTTGAGTGAGAGACAGAACACAAGTGGGGGAGGGGCAGAGAGAAAGAGAAAGAGACACAGAATCTGAAACAAACTCCAGACACTGACCTGTCAGCACGGAGCCCAACGTGAGGCTTGAACTGGGGAACAGCAAGATCATGACCTGAGCTGAAATTGGACCTTTAACTGACTGAGCCACCCAGGTCCCCACTTCTTGTTTCTCTATTCCATTCCATTAAACTTGATCTCCATCTTTATGCCCCCACTACAATATATTAACTAGTATGACTTGAAATTTGGTGAAGAAGCTCAACAAATTTGGTCTTTATTTCAAATTGTTTCAGATATTCTATTCCCTTTAAATTTCCGTATACACTTTAATACAATCTTGTCAAATCTCCCCCAAAATGCCTGCTACAATTTGAGAATTCATGGAGCTAATAAATTTGAAGACTACTGCCATGTCAATAATATTGAATCTTCTTATGCACAAAAAATATTTATACCTCTATTTATTTAGATCTTATTTAATACTTTTCAAAGTATTTCATAATTTTCAATATATTTGTCATGCAACTTTTTCTTTAAATGATTGTTTCTTTCTTTAATTGACTACTATGTAAAAATCACAATATGTTTGTATGCATATTGAGCTTATATCATAAAACCTAGCTTTATTGATTTCCTATTTATACTAGCTTTTTTATAAATTCAGTAAGGTTTTTCACATATATGATTGTGTTGCCTGCAAAATTAGAACAATTTTACATTTTCTATTCCAATTGAATAGCTTGTTTTTCCTTGCCTTATCACCATGGCTAACACTTCTAATACAACATAAAACACTAAGGTTGTGGATTGCAGTTACCTCTCATGTCAGTTTCTCTGTCTGAAGGACTACCATTAGTATTTGTTATAGGAAAACTTTGATGGGACAGTTCTCTCAATTTTGGTTTAAATAAGAATGTTTTGAGACATAAATTGCATCATAAATCTTTGCCTTATTCTTGAGCTTAAGTAAAAATAATAATTATAAGCACTTAATTATTGACTATGATGCCAATATCATCATAGTTTTATTAACATTTAGGTTTTTTGATAGACACTTTTAATTGGGTTGAATCTCTTCTTTGTTTACTGAGAGGTTTTGTCCTGAAATGGCACTGAACTCTGTCAAACTACATTTTTTTCTCCCATTTATTGAAATGAACATATGGTTTATCTTCTTTATTTTATTAATGTAAACAAATTTTTATTCATTTGTGCATGCTAATTTACACTTGTATTGTTCTGGATTAATGTCACTTTCCATGATATTTTACATTTCTTATATATTGCTGGACTTAATTTTATAATAGCTTATTACTTATTTTTATGTGCAAACTGTTGATGGGGAAGACTGTATCTGTAGCTCCTTAAAACCCCATCCTTTGTGCATCAATTTCTCTTAAAGCTCCCTGGAGAAGTCCCACCCACAGGCATTGTGGTTACATAATCTGACTCAAGTTTTCTATGTAAGAAATATCCTATGCCAAAAGTTTTTGTTGAAAATGATTAGTGGCAATTGTTAAACATCACAGTTACTTGAGAGTGAAATTATCTGTTTATAAACACACACACACACACACACTCACACACACCCCAAAAAAAACAAAAAACAAAAAACAAACAAACAAAAAAAACCCAGCCTACCTAAAACTGAAAATGGAGAATGAAAAATCTTTGCGTGATTTGGAAAGGCTGTGATTTATTCCTGGTGTTTAGAAGATTGCATGCTTGTGGAGAACTGTTGAGATGACCAAGAAACACCAAAAAGGCCCTAATCTCACAACTGTGGCTGATGTTGAGGCCATGCACAATTCCGAAGTGAATGCTACGGCATAATTGTAAACTGTTTTGTTAAAATGTGCCCAACACACATGCAGAGCTCCTTGAGAAAGTATGAAAGATTAAATGTTCTAAAACTCAAGGAAATCTATATTCAATCTTTACCTGATCTGTAAGTTAACCAAGCTGAAGTTTTAATTCCAGAATATTACATGGAATGCAGACATCATACAATTGGTTCAAGCACCCAAATCTAAGAAGCAATATCAACAAGTTGTGGGGATTGGCAAAATATGATTTTCAGAGCTACCACATATTATTTTCTGTAATTTCCAAAATTTAACCAAACCTTGAGACATGCATATAAACAGAAATTTATGGTCAAACACTTATGGCCAATTGATAGACACTGTTTCCGTGGGGGCTCAGATATTGAACTTACCAGACAAAAACTTTAAATCATCTATTTAAATATATTGAAAGAAGTAAAGAAAACCCAATATGAAGAATTAAAGAAAATAACAAAAACAATGTCTCACCAAATATAGAGTATCATGAGGTAGAAAATAAAAAATACCCAAATAAAAAAGTGAAGCAAAGAAAAATTCCTAAGGGACTCAGCAATGGACTATAGAAGAGGGAAGACGGTATCAGCAGAATTGAAGATAGGTTATTTGAGATGATCAAGTCTGAGGAACTAAAAGAAGAGAATAAAGAAAAATAAACAGAACCTCAGAGACATTTGGAGCACCATTAAGAGTAATATAGAAACATTATGGGAATTTTAGAAAAATAAGAGAAAGTAATAGGAGCAGAAATAATTTTTGAATAAATAGTGTTTGTAACTTACCAAATCGAATGAGATTTTAAATTTTTTTAAATATTTATATTTAATTTTGAGACAGAGACAGAGCATGAGCAGGGGAGGGGCAGAGAGAGAGAGAGAGAGAGAGAGAGAGAGAGAAAGCGAAGCAGGGTCCAGGCTCTAAGCTGTCAGTACAGAGCCCAATGTGGGGTTGAACCCAAGAGTCATGAGATCATGACCTGAGCTGAAGTTGGACGCTCAAGGGACTGAGCCACCCAGGCTCCCCAATGAGAGAAATATTAATCTACTTACACAACAAGCTTAACAAAATCCATATAGAATAAAGTCAAGGATATTTACACCTAGACACACCAGAGTCAACCTGTCAGAAACATAAGATAGAGAGAATTTTAAAAAGGAGCAACAGAAAAATGATTCATTGCATACAACGAACCATCAATAACATTAACAGATGGCTTCTGCACCAAAACCATTGAGGTCAGAAAACACTGGGATGACAATTTGAAAGAAAAGGACAATCAAAAAAAACTTCATTTCCATCAAATCTATCTTTCAAAAATTAAGCAGAAATTAAAACATTCTTATTTAAACAAAAATTGAGAGAACTGTCCCATCAAAGTTTTCCTATGATAAATATTAATGGTAGTCCTTCAGACAGAGAGAAACTGACATGAGAGGTAACTGTAATCCATATCAAAGAATGATTGCTCCGGTAAAGGCAACTACATAAGTAAATATAAATGACAGTAGAAATGTATTTTTGTAAAATCATTCTTCTCCTACCTCATTTAAAACATAGCTGCACAAAGAGATAATTATAAAATTGATTTTGCTGGCAATACCATTTATAAAAGTATAATTTTCATGGCAAAAAATTGCTCAAGGGAGGAGCAAAGGTATGAAACTATACTGGAGAAAAGTTTCTATATTTTAGCAAAAAAAAAAAAAAAGGAATAATCTAAACCATAATTAAACTTTAAGACAAAACTTGTTCCTAGAGAAAAATAGGGACATTTGAGAATAAAAGTGTCAATCCATCAAATAATATAAACATATATGCACATGGGGATATATATACATGATAAAAAAATGAAATTCAGAGGAAAAATCGATAATTAAATTGTAATAGCTGCAGATATCAATATTCCACTTTCAATAATGGATACAAGTAGCCAGAAGACCAAGAGGGATGAGAAGGTTTTACCAATAATGTAAACAAACTAGATCTAGGTCAAATCTATAGAATGCCTCACACAATAACAAACACACACTCTTCTCAGACACACCTGAAATGTTCACCAGAATAAACACTAAGCTAGCCCACAAAACCAACCTCCATGTAATGAAGCTGACTGAAATCATGCAAAGTATGTGGTACAATAACAATGGAATTCATTAGACATTTATATGAACAGTAAAGTTAGGAAATTTAAAAATATGAACTGATGAGGGAAATTAGAAAGTAATTGAGGTGAATGAAAATGAAAACAATAAATAATTTACAAGATGTAACTAAGTAGCACTTAGAGCATACTTAAAATGTAAATAACTCTTAGGGCACCTGGGTGGCTTAGTCGTGGTAAGCTTCCAACTCTTGATTTCTGCTCAGGTCATGATCTCACAGTTGGTGGTTTCAAGCCCTGAACTGGATTCTGTGCTGACAATGTGGAACCTGCCTGAGATTCTGTCTCTTCCTCTCTCTGCCCCTCCCCTGCCCATGTTCTTTCTCTGTCTTTTCCTCTCTCAAAATAAATAAACTTAAAAAATAATTCAATAACTTTATTTTAAAATAAAATCTCAAATCAATAACCTAACTTTTTACTTGTGAAACAAATAAGAACCAACTAAGAAAGGGAAGAAATATAGAAAGGAAATGAATGCTACAAAAACAATAACAAAGTCAACAAATAAAACCTTAGTTCTTTGAAAAGATCAGTATAATTGATCTTTAGCTACATTGACCAATAAAAACATTAGACAAGAGTCAAGTTACTGAAATCAAAAATGAAAGGGGACATCACTACTGACCTTACACAAATGGAAAAGGAGTATAAGGAACTACTATGAACAACACACATCAACAAATTAGATAATCCATGGGATGCTTGAGTAGCCCTGTCAGTTGAGCATTTGACTCTTGATTTCAGCTCAGGTTATGATCTTAGGGTCATGAGATCAAGTCCCACACCAGGCTCGGCACTGAGCATGGAACCTGCTTGAGATCTTCTCTCTCTCTCTCTCTCTCTCTCTCTCTCTCTCTGTCTCCCCCTCCCTCAGCCCCTCTCCCCTGCTTGCACTCTCTCTGTCTAAAAATAAACAAACAAGCAAAAAAAAAAAAAAACCCACAAATTAGATAACCCAGATTAAAAAAAAATCCTACATATACAAAAACTACCAGAACTGATTCAAGGAAAAATATGGTACCTGGGTAGACAAACTACAATTAAAATGTTTGCTCAGTTATTTTAATCCTCTAACAAAGAGCTCAGGCCCAGGATTCACTGGTAAATTATACCAAATGCTTAAAGAAAAATTATTATTGATCCCTCACAAGCTCTTCTAAACATAGAAGGTATGCTCCCAACTCATTCTACGAATCCAGAATTAACTCTGACGCTAAAGTGAGCAAAGACATAACAAGACAGACTAACTTCTCTTAAGAATATAGACATAAAATTTCTCAAAATGATTCCAGCAAATGGATCCAAGCAATAAATAAAGTGAATTATGTACCATGACCAGGTGGGATTTATCCTGTGAATGCAAGTTTAGTTTAGAAATTTAAACTAAAGCAATGTTTGGATGCCTGGGTGGCTCAGTTGGTTGAGCCTCCGACTCTTGGTTTTGGCTCAGATCACAGACTGGTGGTTTCGGGGGATTGGGCCCTGCATTGGGCTCTGCACTGGCAGCACAGAGCCTGCTTGGGATTCTCTCTCCCCTGTCCCTGACTTGTGCTGTCTCTGTCTCTCAAATAAATAAATAAACTTAAAAAATTTTAAATTAATTAAAAAGTAAAAAAATAAAATAAAATAAATTGTTACTACCAATCAATAGGACAAAGGGCAGAAACCGCAAGAGTGTCTCAATAGACACAGAAAAATCATGTGACAAAATCTAAAAACTTCTCCCAATACAAACACTTATCAAACCACTAATAGAGGGGAACATCCTCACCTATATAAAGGGCATCAAGCCATAGTTAATGACATTATGGTTTATCATAGTAAAACTTATACTTCATGATGAAAGCCTGAATGCTTTTCCATTCCCATCGGAATGACAAGGATGCCTGTTTTCGCCACTTCTAGTCAACATTGTACTTGAAGTCCTAGCCAAGGAAATCAGAAAAGAAGACATTTAAGCAGGGATCCAGTTTGGAAAGGGAGAAATAAACTTACCTTTATTCGCAAGTGGTACTATCTTGTGTATGAAAAATTATAAAGAATCCACAAAAAGTTATTAGAAGTACTAACCAAATTGACAAAGTTCACAGAAAACAAGATCTTCATAAAAAATCAGTTGTTTTTCTGCATACACGCAATGTATAATCCAAAAATAGAAAATCCCTTTATAATAGTATCAAAGATAATAAAATAATTAGAAATTGTTTTAACAAATATGCTAGACTTGTACACTAAAATCTACAGAACAAATTGGAAAGAAGTTAAATATCAATATAACTGGAAAGACATCCAATGTCTAAGAGTCAGAATTAATATTATTATTATTAAATATTTACTTATTTATTTTGAGAGAAAGAGAGAGAGCAGGGAGAGGCAGAGAGAGAGGGAGAGAGAGAATTCCAAGTGTCCCAAGCTGACAGAACAGAGCTCGATTCAGAGCTTGAACTCACGAAACGTGAGGTCATGACCTGAGCCAAACTCAAGAATCAGACCCTTAAAACGACAGAGCCACCCAGGTGCCCCCAGATTTACTATTATTAAGATAGTTATTCTTCCCAAATTGATCAACAGATTGGACACAACCTCTATCAAAACTCTAGCTGTTTTTTGTTTGTTTGAGGAAATTATGCTAAAATTCACATGCAAGACATCTAGAACAGCAGAAAATCTTGCAAAAGAAGAACAAATTTGGAGGACTCACCCCACTTGATTTCAAAATTTAACACAAAGCTAAAGTCATGAAGACAATATGGTAAGATTTTTTTGGTATTTTTTCTGCTCTCTGGTTGATGAGCTTTTCACTAGTGGCTTCTTATCTTTTATTAGCAAAGAAAATTTTTGCCATTATTTCTACCAATATTACCTTTACTCCATCGTGTGCCTTCTCTTTGGGAATCAGGTTACATAGAGGTTACACCTCTGGTTCACATGTTTCAGTTATACCATGCTTCTTTTTCTCCAGTGTTACTTTATATCTAGTTTTCTTAGTTTGACTTAATAAAATCTAAATCTGATTCTTTTCACATCCCTATACCCTTTTCGAATTCTCCATTTTTACATATTAAACCTCTATTTTCTGCTCAACCTGGTACCACATCATTTAACTCCAAATCGTACAAAATTAGAAGTTAGTAGTGCCTTTGAAGACACATTATCATTCCTTTTACCGTCCACGTTTTGTTAGTCACGTCATGTTATTTACATTATTACATGATATTATTTACATTATGTACATGATATTTACATTACTATTACATATTGTACTAATTATTTTCATTTTGGATGGTATTTTTAGCTACTTTGGAGAAAGTCTACTCCATTTACTCTTGGAGGAAATGGAAATTAGACTTTCTATCTCCTGATCTCTGGGTTGGGATTGTGTCTCTCATGTTAGGTCATTTGTTATACATCATGCCCAGGGCAGTAGAAATCACTAAAGGCATGTGCGATAGATTTTGCTGGTTATACACTGTGTTGGAACAACAATGTCTGACTCCACTGGGGTTTTGAAGTTTGGGGACAAAATCTTGGGCTGGTGAAGGCCATCTTTCCTGGTATATTGAGGAAACATAATAGTAGAATTACAGAGGAGATTATAGTCACAGAAGAATAAACTGAAAGAGCTGAAAATGTAATATGGATTCTCACATCCAATAATTCATAAATCCAGGTCAAGTCCTGGACTTCCAAGCTACTTGTGTCAAGAGATTCCCTTTTTTCCTGAATGTATTTCGAGTTTTGTTCGTGTTATTTATCAAAGTGGTCCAATCAAAATAAATATCAAGACTATAAGGAGGGATGCCTTGGTGGTTCAGTTGGTTACACGTCCGACTTCGGCTCAGGTCATGATCTCAGGGTTTGTGAGTTCGATCCCTGTGTCAGGCTCTGTGCTGACAGCTTGGAGCCTGGAGCCTGCTTCGGATTCTGTGTCTCCCTCTCTCTCTGTTCCTCCCCTGCTCGCTCTCTCTCTCTCTCTCTCTCTCTCAAAAATAATTAAAGATTAAAAAAATTTTTAAGATTATAAGGATGTTTCAAACTTATGTTCTTTAAATTGGGTATCCTAATAGATATTGATTGTTATCATTGTGTAAGTGTTCTTTACCGCAGAACCAAATAGTGAGATAGAATCCTATAATCCTGACATTCATTTTGTGCTATCCAAAGATATGACAAGCAACACAAACAGACACGTTAAATTTATTGTCTTGATAAATTGATCAAAATGGTGTCACATATTTGTTTTCCTCACCATTTGGACAATTATTTTTCATTTATTTCAGTGACAACAAGTATTAAGACTCTGCTTTTTTAATCATGCTGTTTTCCATATGGATCTGCTTTGTTTTGTTCTGTTCTGCTTTGCTTTTTGTCTCAGAGCCCTTGACTTTCTTTTTAATATGGTAATTGTTCTTGGTATCTGTCTTTCTGCTCCTAATTTTTTGAGCTCAGATCCATTGTTTTCTGAATTTCATACGTAATTTTTTTCAACTTTGTTTTATTTTCAATTTGAATGAAGTAAAATTCCTTTTCACAAAAAAATGGGAAAGTAACTGAATTCTTATGTAAACAATTTAATGTACTTGAACATTTCATTTGGTAATATTTTTATTTACATAAATATTTATGTGTAATATTTATTACAGCTATTACTTGACGTTTTCTATTAGTTATAAGAATCTGTGAGGTAAGCCTTGTCACATTTGTTTTTATATGTAAAGAAGCTGTGTATTAAATATGTGATTCTTTATCTAGTTTGCCAGAGTTGTCAACACTGATTCTATTCAAGATCTCTGTGACTCTAAACATATAGTAATTTTTATAGTCTAATATGTTGAATAGAAGTCAACTGGATTTTCAGGTTTTTAACCAGGTTTAAAATTTGAAATTGCTGTTAAGTATTGGGAATTGGTGAATATGTCATCATGCTTCCTGCTTCCTGCTTATACCTAGATTAAAACCTGAATCAATTTATTTAATTTTCCCGGATAAATCATATTATTAGCTCTCATATTCGTAGGCTAAAGTTTAAGCTGAAATATGGTTTAATATGTCCCAAATGAGTTGCGCCCTTCTATGTCTAGTCTCAGTTCTGTTATGCCCCCATTTGTACTCAAAGGTCCAGCTATATTAAGATTTTCTCTTTCTTCCACTTGCCATGCACCTTACCATTTGCAGGAAATTTTACACGGTGTTATTTTTGCCTGAAACACTCAAGCTAACTTTTTACCAAATGAACTCTTTTTTTAAATTTTAAAGTTTATTTATCTATTTTGAGAGAGAGAGGGAGAGCAAGCAAGCAGCAGAGGGAAAGAGAATCCCAAGCAGGCTCCACACTGACAGTGCAGAGCCAGATGGGGGGCTGGAACCCACATACCGTGAGATCACGACTTGAGCCGAAATCAAGAGTCAGATGCTCAACTCACTGAGCCATCCAGGTGCTACTTTACCAAGTTAACTCTGAACCAACCATTCAGTCTAAGATGAACCATTACTTGTGCCTATATATATATATATATATATATTTTTTTTTTTTTTTTTTGAATTCCTAAGGCTGGAACGTACATTCTCCATACAAGTTTCAGTAGCACACTGCACTTACCTTTTTAATTCACTTATCACACTGCATTGTGATTACTAATTAAGTTTTTGTTTCACCTGCTAAATTCCTTTTTTTTGTTATTAATGTTTATTTATTTTTGAGACACAGTGAGAAAGCACGAGTAGGAGAGGAATAGAGAGAGAGTGAGACACAGAATTCAAAGCAGGCTCCGGGCTCTGAGCTGTCAGTGCAGAGCCCAACATGGGGCTCAAACCCATGAACCATGAGATCATGACCTGAGCCGAAGTCAGACAGACACTTAACTGACTGAGCTGCCCAGGTGCCCCTCACCTGCTTCTTAATTACATGAGGCCAAAACCTCCCACTTTTGTTCAACTTAAGCCCTGAGTCCAGCATCTGGTTTCAATAAACACTTGCAGAACAAATGTTTCCCTTAATAACACCAAATAATTTATTTCAAACAAAACTCAGCTGAGCTCCAAGTTTCTGAATGAAATAGGAAAATAGCAATGATTTGTATTGTAAAAACATGATCTTTTAGGGAAACTTAATTGTATGATTCTATAAATTTGCTGTGGAATTTATTTTATTATTCAATAATAAACGTGACAGTTCAAATGAATGCTACTTATTTATCTTTCTATACATATTAAAACACCAGGATATTGTGTTGTATAATATATATTTTAACAGTACAATATAAATCAGTAAGATTTGGAAGGGAGAGTATCAATTCATTTTAGAATAAAAATGTAGATATCTAAATCTCTTTTTATCCTTTTACATTGTGTAGATATGGGGACTTGTTGGCCTAAATGGACACAAAAAAATAAATTATAGACAAAGGAAGTAAATTGTATACATTTTACAGAAAAAAAAATTAGAATAGCTTTCCTTCTGGTTTAATCAAGGGTTTTCTCATGTCAGTGACTAGAAACTTAGAGAAATCAGATGGCTTATTCAAACTGTACGTGTTGCAATCTCATTAAGAAGAGTCAATTCTAAAATGTGCATGTTTCTGAAAAGATAAAATTATGTCTCTGCTAGGTCAACATATTCAGGAGGCAAGTGAATTTATTTGAAATTTCAATGAGAAGAGGGAATTTTCCTAATTAACAAGATCACGCAAGGAGTAAAAAGAAAAAAAATTCAGTTAATGTAGTCTGCCATTAATCAACTAATTTCACTACAAGTGGCTGAGTCATTGATTCTCATCCCTGCTCGTGCAGGTTTCCAACATTGACAAACTGTAGTGAACTAAACTTCTAATTTATGGCATCCACTCTAGAATTCATGACTTTCAGCTCTACTGAAGCAAGTCTACTTTTCCAATTGAAGAACCTATTTTTAGTTTCCAAAATATAATAATGTTTTTGCCATCACTCCGTGGTACGCATAGAGGATAAATCCAGTATACAAGTAGATTCAAAAGGAAACCATTGTACTCTTTCTTTTTCTTTGTTAAGAACATTTATTTTAACATGATCTTTGAATAATAAATAAAACTTAGCTGGTCAAGCAGAATAAGTATTTGGAAATGAATTAAAATATTGTTGATCACTGGGACTATTTACTGAATTTCAGTATCTGTGCTACTTTCTTTTTAAACCGCCTGAATCCTTAATTTCATAATCTGTAGAAGAGGAAATATAATGGTAGTAATGTACTAGATTGTGGTGAGAATTTAATGAGATAACGAAGGTAAATACTTGGCACAATGTTTTGCATATAGTAACTCCCAACACATACTACCTGTAATGATTAATATTAAATATTAAGAATATTATTAATATTATCTTTGTTCTTTTGATAGAATTATTTACTATGTATATGCTTGGTTTTGTGTGACTATATAACTGAAGTTATCAGTCATTAAATCACTAGACAAAACTGAATACCTGGGTGTTGATCTATGATATCTCTTAGTGCCCAAGTGTACAGATAATTCAAATGTCTGCTTCTTTTTGTTTTTTAACCTTCGCTTTTGACCTGTAACCACATCTCCCTGAGTTTAGCAGCAGCTGATTTCATTACAAAAGTGACAACTCAATTTTCATCTATATATATTGCTAATTAACTTAATCTTTTGCTATGCAGGAAACCCCTGAGCCCTTGGTCACATTTGGTGTGACTTCCTTAATGAAAAATTTTATAACCATAGTTGTCAGTGGGGATACTAAGATAATAAGATGTTCTCTCAGAACATGTAACATAGTGAGATATCAAAAAATGAGAAAGGGAAAGATTAAAGAACAGGAAATGGAATGAATGGAGCAGGTCAAGGTGCACAACTAAGAATTTTAGAATTTCTTGAAACACTGGGTCTCAAACTATGAGAACGTGAAAGTCACCTGGGAGATTTCCTAAAATAGTTATGTTTGGTAATTCCTGGCCATTCTTTCCCCATTCCTGCAAATCATAATTTCCCAGAGAATGTCTCTGGAATTTTTCAATTCATTACTTTTTGCATTCTATTTATTTATTTATTGTTTCTGTTTGGAAGGCTCCATCCCTGGCCTCCTCTGGGAGTTCCTTTGTTAAAAGCTGTTCCCAGAAGAGTTAGAGCTACTCTCACTTTTAGACCCTCTTGCCCTGGACCAAAACTGTTACATGGTAATGGTAAATTGTGTCGTAATTGTTTACTTTTTCTTCCCAATGAACCACGTACATATTCATTAAAGGTCTGTGTCTCATCACCCAGATCCTGCTGTGCTGCTTGACTTTTGGTAGCTACCTCCTAAAATGCTTGTGGACTGAACAAACTGTCTTGCTATGGGAGCATGAACACCCACTCCACCAGCTCCGTGCGTTATAATGTAGGGATTATTAGAAAGAGTTTACAAACATTGCCATAGATGACACACCGTTCTTTGAGTTCTCCCCCTGGTGGTATAACATGAAATGAACTGGCCAGAGCATAATGACTTCTTAATACTACATGGTTTTTTTGTTGTTGTTGTTTGTTTTTTTAATACTACATGTTTATAACAAAAGAGCAGAGTGAACTCCTAGGCAACTTGGTAGTGCCTGGAGTTTCCTGATTGCGAAAGCAGACCACAGAAGTCTCCTGGGTTTAGTTTTTGAATGAGCCCATTCTTGGAGTGACCAGATGAGTACCTCTGTGCTACCTTATAAAATGAGGGGAGAAACTGATTTCCATAACCAGCCTCTTTCCTCCCCTCATGAACATTTCCTGTTGCAAAAGCACACAACTCCCTGCCCATGTCCCATCCTTGTTTTCTTCTGAGCATGTTCTCTTGAATTAATTTAGGATAAGCTTCAGGTGAAGTAAGATTTCAAGCATTCTTTTAAATATTCAGTAAAAAATAAAAGTGATGGGCGTGCCTGGATGGATCAGTCAGTTGAAAAACTGACTCTTGATTTCAGGTCAGGTCATGATCTCATGGTTCATGGGTTTGAGCCCCACGTTGGGCTCTGCACTGACAGCATGTAGCCTGCTTAGGATTCTGTCTCCCTCTCTCTCTGCCCTTCCCCCATGTGCATTCTCTCTCTCTCTCTCTCTCAAAAATTTATAAACATTAAAAAAATAAAAGTGATAGAAATTTAAGCACTAAGGTTGCCAGTGAGAACTTGTAGGGAACACATCCATGCATTAAAAACAATTAGGTTCCTAAGCCCATGCCATGGCAATCCTGTTTGGTTTTGTTTTCTGGAAAAAAAAAAGTGTGTGTGTGTGTGTGTGTGTGTGTGTGTGTGTGTGTATTCATTCTCTTCTGTTCTCTGCAATGTGAAATACTAAATAAATAAATAAATAAATAAATAAATAAATATGTGTAGTTCTCATAAGAAAAAAATTTGCGTCCTAGATTTGCATCAGAAGAGAAGTAGGCAAGAAAAGCCTTTGATATTTATAAAGGTTACCTTAGTTCCTAAGGTCTCTTGAGTTCTTATTTTGAAATTTTTCTTTGCATTAAGTCTAAGAGATGGTTTTCTCTACCGCAATATACTAGCATTGAAGCTCTTTATTTAATCTCACTAAGCTTCTGTTTACTAGAATTTCAAAAGCAAATAATACTACCCGCCGCTTAGCAATTTCATGGTTATTATATGAAGTAATATTTTAAAACATGTAATACATTTCCTGAATTGATAATGAGCATTGAATAAATGGTGGATGTTATAGCAAAATATTTTTGGCAAATAAAAAGTAGATCAGAGTTTAGAAAGACGTAAGTATGACGTGACACTACACTAAACCAAGAAAAACACATTTCCAAAGACATTAATTAGTACATAATGTGTAAGCAAGGAATCCTGTAGGATTTCACAAGAATGAAAGCAATTTACATTTAGTCAATGTATACTGTGGATAAACTTGGATTGGAACTTAGCCATTTAGATATTAGAAACGTGATAGGTGGAGCTCATGGGAAAAGAGGGAATGAACTGAACTGATGAGAAAAAGTAGGATTTTTATGATGATTCCCATATCCAAAAATAAATCAATATTATTGAATATTAATTTCAAAATATAAGTAATTTTTGAACTAAGCATTCTGAAAATTATGGGAAGCCTTTGAAAATGTGGACAGTGCCTCACAGTGTCAGAAAATGTTTCCTCTAACCACACGATACTGTAATATAATAAGAAGGCATTATGTATTAAACTGGCAGCTATAGATTCTATATACAAGCTGTACGTCTCTAGGAAATCAAAGGATCTTTTTGAGTTTCAGCTTCCATGTCCATGAAATGATGATAATAGTTCCTGTTCTGTGGGATGCTTAGTCAGATAAAATAAAATACCACATGGAAAAGACACACACATATTAAATAGTCAACAAAATGGATGAAGACTCCTGACCTGAAGGATTCTTCAGATTTCTTGGCTTTGCTACGTTGTCATGGTCAACCTTACATTCAAGGGCCAGCCCAAGTCAAGTCCCTGTTCTTTCACTGACTTACTTTGACAGAAGTCTAGCCAGGTGGCCAAACCTAAACCCCTGATGATGGCTGAAATGTAGCATCACCACTACTTTCTTTTTTTTTTTCTTAAGTTTATTTATTTTTGAGAGAGAGAGAAAACATGAATAGGGGTGGGGCGGAGAGAGAGGGTGGGGGGAAGAGAGAGAGAATCCCAACCAGGCTTCCACACTGTCAGCAAGAGCCCGATGTGGGGTTTGAACCCACCAACCAAAAGGTGAGATCATGACTTGAGCTAAAGTTGGATGCTTCATTGACAGCCATGCAGGGGCCCCACCACTGTTTTCTGAATGTAACGTTGAAAGTCAGGCTGCTCTGAGTATCAGCTACTCATCTCAGGGCAAATTCGGCCTGCTTGAGACATCTTTTCTGGAAAAATGTATATGTTGATGAATTGCTTATATCATAAATATTTTCTAGGGTTTACTACTATGAAAAAAACCTTCCTTCTGTACAATGATTTTCCCGCCCTCTATCAGTAGCCCTTTGTTTTGTTTATCACCTTGCCACAAATTATGAAACAAAATTGCTGCTTTCAAATTTCTGGCTAAATTATTAGAGGGCTAATTGATATTTATCAGTCAATACATGGTTTCTAGTTTTTGGGCTTTTTTGTAGAGATTGATTTTCACTAACACTGGTAATGTATTTTTCTTTTGTTGGCCAGCATCACTTCCTTGAACTTGAGTTATTCAGATGAGATCCATGCATTTCAAATTTTAGTTAGGAAAGGAATAAGGGATTCAAACAATATTGTCTCTAAATTAGAATATGCTTCAAAATTTCATAAAAGTAGATTTTTTTCCATTGAGAAATACTATCTATTATTTTTTAAAATGTCTATTTATTTTGAGAGAGAGAGAGAGAGAGAGTAGGAGCAAGGAGAGGGGCAGAGAAATAAAGAGAGAGAGGATCTCAAGCAGGCTCTGCCCCTTTAGCACAGAGCCCAATGAGGGGCTCAAATCCACAAACCATGAGATCATGACCTGAGTTGAAACCAAGAGTCCGGTGCTTAACCAACTGAGCCACCCAGGTGCCCCAAGAAATACTATCTAAAGGAGAAATTGTATATAGTTTTTTGGTAGGGAAAGAGAAAGTAAAAGTCTTCGAGTGTTTTCGAGAAAGTAAAGGTCTTTGAGTGCTTTCCACCAACATGAACTTAGAATACTGCTACTTTAATAAATTTGGGGAATAATTTTATACATAATTTGTACCTATTTTACTCAATAATGTATCTTGCACATACTTCCCATGTCAGTAAGCATGTTTCCATAGTATCTCTTTGAATGAATACCTGGTGATAATTATGTAAAATGTTTAATACTTAATTTAACCAACTGGACATCCAGATTGCTACGAAATATTCACTTTAATGTGGAAAAGTCATAGTTTACTTTTAGAAGTATTTATTGGAATCCTAGAAAATAATAAATCTGTATTTTCTAGGATTCCAATAAATAAGAGGGCACGACTACACTTTCACTGGCAATAGATACCTCTCTTCGTATTCCTGGATTTGTGGTCAAAACTGATGGAATCAATGATGCGCAGTTCATGTGGCAAGATTTTGGGATCTGTGACCCCTTTCACATTCTCCACAGCCCACAGAGCATTCTTGAAAGTCACTCTGCTAATATTTCATCATTTGTTCTTGTTAATATTCAAACACCTTATGGGAGAATAAAGCAAAGCTTTTAATGGTTACACATAAATAATAATATCTACAGGACCATATGATTAGGAAAACAAGGGCTTGATTGAGACTCCGTGCAGTGGCTCCAAGGGGTAATGTAGCCAGGAACATGATTCCCCTGAAAGAAATTTTGAACAATCAGTGGAGGGCGTTCTTATTAATATCAGCCTTAGTAGAATCCGCAATCTATTAGATGGCTTTTCCTTTCCCTGCACAGACAGCCCAAATACCCTGTTGGCTCTGGAATTTCGACTTGTGGTCTCACGTTCACTTTATCATTGTGAAGTCTGTACTTTGCTTCTGAACAAACTTAGCAAGAGGTTGCAGGAAATATTTCCTTAACTTATATTATGCTTTAATGATTGCCAAGTGGTATTAAGAAGGAATATGCTCTCCCTTTTCAGAAGAAAAAAAATAACACAGACACTTCACAAGATTTATCTTTGCATAAAATAATGTAATCTGCTTTTTGGATTAGGAAATGCAATTATTCAGCCAAACTCTGGCACAAGAGATGTTCCCCTGTTGAATCCCCTTCTGTTTCAGGCTGAAAAAGTAAAAGAGTTGGAAAAGGGTTGACATATTTAATGCATGTAAAACAGTAAAGATAATATATTTTTAATAAGTCTCTGTCTTTCCTGTCACTTTTTAGAATGATGGTGCTATATTGCATTCATTTCAAATCAGGAATGAAATGAAACTGATTGTGATATATATATATATATACATATATATATATATATATATATATATATATATATATATATATATATATCTTTTATTTGGCCAAGCACAGTTTTATAGGTATCCAATTCAACAAGCATGAAAACATCACTGAGGGATAAAAAAGGAAAAAAAAAAAGTATAGTTGGGTCATTGAACCAGGTTCCAAAATCATATTCATCTTCAAAAGAGTAGTAAATAAACAGTACTGACCTTTTACTTCAAGAAATTATTTCTCTCAAAATCTAGTCTTCTGAACTCTCTAAACTGTGCCCTCATGAAAGCGTTAAAGAACAAAAAGTCAACTGAGGAAATTTGAAGATCAAATTGGCTTTATTCACTAATTCATGAATTAGGCAGCATCCCTTCTAGACCCTAGACAGGTGCTCCAAGGAGTTGTACAAAACAGCTTTTTATAGGCTATAGGCAGAAGGAGAGTGGAACAGGGAAGTGACTAGCAGAAGAAAAGAAAGGGTTGTTTCAGGCTGGGTCATCGTCTTTTGGGAGACATGGAAGGATGGGGTTATATCATGCTGAACACCTCACCAGCCCAGATCAGGAGATAGCAGTTGGACTGCTTAAATGTCACATTTCTGGAAGAATTTGAAACTGCAAATTAGTCTTGGTTTGCTCTCTTGGGGACAATTGAGTCCAGTTTGGGCCTGTTTTTTTTCTTTTCCAACAATAGGAAAGGCAAAGTCCCTGAGACAAGTTCAGATCCTTCTAGTATGTTTACCCTGCCATACCAAAAAAAAAAAAAAAACAAAAAACAAAAAACAAAAAACAAAAAACAAAAAACAAGACAATTCCAAATAATTGATTTTCAATCATTTATTTGTGAATTTTTGATATGCTTTATCAGAGGATGTGGGTATGTTTATATAAAACAGAAAAATATCAGTTAAGAGAAAAAAATCTGTGAAATAACAAAATGGGATACTAAATCTTTTTTGAATTTGGTACTAGAAGCCGAACAATGATACTGAGGTTGTAAAGAAATTTACAGCATTTCAAACTGAATCATAAATTTAACTCTGATATCTAGGAGGTCAATGCGAAATGAAAGCAGTGATTACATGATTCATAAGTTCAAAAAAATCCATAGCAAACTTCTCAGTAAACAACATATTTTCTTGGCATTTAAATATGACAGTGTAGGGGAGGAAAAATATAATTTTCCCTCTACCCCTCTGAATTCTTGTCTGAAACCTTCTGCACTAAAAGAGATTATCAAGAGAAAAACAAACAGAGGTGTGCCATGTATAATCCATGTACACACAGGAAATAACCAAGACAACTGAAAAATTCTGAAGTTGCCCAAAGTGCCATCTTTAAATATCAGCTTCAGCTGAAGGCAAAAAAAAAAAAAAAAAAAAAAAAAAAAAAGATGTTGGGGAAGGGGGAGAAAGTCATGGGAGTTTACTAGGAAAAGCAGAGTAAACAAGGGTAAGGCTGTTAGACAGATTGAAGTCACTATCTCTTCCATGAATAATACTTTCTTGTGACTTAAAATCATCCTTTTCTTCCTAGTAAGAAGAAGGAGAGATGCCTTTACAAATGGAGATTCCCCCTATAAGTGTAAATGTTCCTTCCAAAAGTGTGTTTTCCACTGTTTTCCTCACTTCAAAATAAAACCTATGCCAAAGGGGTGTATTTTGGAGTGCCACATTCTGCTCCCCATCGAGAGTTATTTTTCCTCCTCTTATGGTCTTTCTGTAGAGGATTCAGAGTGCAGAACTTAGTATTTTTGTGACTTGCTGAACAATTGGAATAAAATCTTTCATACAAATCCCTTAACACTCAACATGAGGTAAAGGAAAATTCTCTTATAACCTCAGGGTGAGTCATTTATTGAGAGGCCAAATGGCCCCAGTATAGAGAATTTTGGTTATATTGAGTGATTCAATAACAATACCCGATGATGCAAAGGAGCATCAGTATTCTTATAGAAATGTATGCAAGCCTTACTCTGGAGAGAAAATGTGGTAAGATCTAAAACACATGTTAAATTAATTAAACAAGGAGACCATTGGAACACAGTGGTTCCTGTGCCTTGGCAGCGTATGTAAGCAAACCAAAATCCAAGCCTGCAAATACCTAAGGGACAACCTACCACAGCCAACTATATTCTAACCCGTAGCCAATCAGTAATTACCTTGTTGTTCATCTGTCTATTCTCTATAAAGGTACCTCCAGCACCTATGGTTTGATGCTTCCAAATTCAAATAAAGTTTGGCTTGAATAAACTAAACATGGTTAATAATGCCTCAGTGTATCTTTTTTTAAGTTTATTTATTTTAAGAGAGAGAGAGAGAGAGAGAGAGAGAGTGAGAATCCCAAGCAGAGTCTGTGCTGTCAGCACAGAGCCTAATGTGGGGTCTGATTCCATGAACCACGAGATCCTGACCTGAGCTGAAACAAGAGTCGGATGCTTAACCGACTGAGCCACCCAGGTGTTCCCAATCAATGTGTTTTTTAACAGAAGCCACGCCATATTCTTACCATAGCCCAGATCTGGTACCAACGACTTAAGTCTCATCGTTTGTATAAACTACAAACAATCCTGTGTCTAGCCTATATGTGTTACATGGTAATTGCAGAATGTTGATTAAGCCATGATCTTAGAAGATAATGCATAGAAAGTTAAGTTTTAAATGGAGGAGTGTTCTAAACAAATAGTATGGTTTAGTCCCTGCCTGGTATCTTGCTGGTGAAGTTATAGAATAAGTTATAGAATAGGTTATAGAATAAGTATTGATTATAAACAGTAGTTGTATGAATGAGAGGGAGCTATATTTGTTTAGATATAGATGTATACCAACTATTTACTGAAGATGTAACTAACCATTTACTGAACCATATACTTTACCTTAATGGAATAATCAAAGTTAGAGTTGTTTACAGAGTATTATTATATTATTCCTTATACACTTTTCACATATTGGTGTTATTTGCCCAATTATTTGGTGAGCTACCTGAGGTCTGGACTTTTGTTTTATACACCTCAAAATTCCTTTTTTATCTTCTTTTCTAAAATTTATGTCTGTGTTTTTAATTTTTCTTTTTTCGAGTTTTTATTCAAATTCCAGTTGGTTAACATACAGTGTAATATTAGTGTCAGGTGTAGAATTTAGTGATTCGTCCACTTACATACAACACCCAGGGCTCATCATAAGTGCCCTCCTTAATATCCATCACCCACATGCACCTCAAAATTCTTAGCATATATTAGATATTTAATACTGTTAAAAAGAGTTTGAGCAAGTTGACTGCTTGATCTAACCTAGCATGGATTTTCTCGTTTTTCTTAAAGATTCTCTTGTATTTGGTTGTGCCATAAGAAATCGCCTTAGTCTTAGTCACAGGAGAATTTGTATGTGAAATTTAGCCATATGGAACACTAAAAAGAAAATTAGTCCTCCTGCCCTTACAGAATGGGTTCATATTTAACTTCAGTGCTGCAGATAGAAATTCAGTTTTATGAACCAGTTAAAGAAGAAAGTGCATGGTGTGCTTTTTGCAGCACTTAGATATTGATATATGATTTTTTTTTCTTTTCCCAAGGCTAACAGAGGAAGCCACAGCAATTCGACCTTTTAAATGTGAGTGAAACTCTCATTTGAAAGCTTTCCACTACATAACTCCACTCAATTGGCTTGATGACTCAAATAGACACAGGCTTTAGGTTAAAATAGGAACACAGCACTGAAAAGTCTTATAATAACACTAAAGTTGAGGCAGAGTATTACATACACAACTTTCTATCTTAGAGTTCTCCTTACGCAACCTTCACATTTGTTAGTCCTTCAATGCCTCCATTATGATTGGACCACAGAGCTCAGGGAATGAGAAGGAATCAAGAATCTTCTTGGTCGACACTCATGTGCATAGTTCACATAGTTGAGACAGCAGTATCTTGCCTGGGATGTACATTGTCCAATTCCTATAGCCCCACAGACAGTAAATGTGATTTATCAGATGTTTGGCTCAGTATTTATTATAAAGTTACTCAATTTTCACTACTTACAATCAAAAGCCACCTGTTCTCAGTACAGTTACATAAATATACTAGTCTACACATACTTTTTTTTCCTCTTCTTACTATGTGAAAATTGAATAAAAATAATAATTTACCTACTATATCCCATGTACTATGTTATATGCTAGAGACTAAGGGGTCAAATACACATATTTATTTATATATTATAAATTGATTATACTTGATTATTTAAGTATTAGACAATAATATGCACTGCATTGGACATTACACTTTACCAGGCATTGAGGAAGGTAGTCAGGATAGAGCTATAAACAATAGATAGGTGTGTGTCTTGCCTTCAGTGGCCAAGCAGGTCATAGTCTAATGGAAAACAGAAAAGTAAAGAGATGATGCTATCCAGTATGATAACTGGCTCATGAACATATGAGCAATAACCAGTCACACAAGCTTTGAAGAGTAGAGTAGAAGAATATGAATTTAGAGAGCAAGATGTATTCCATTTCCCTGAAAGTCTAAAATCCTCTATTTTTATTATCCTTTCCTTCTTCATAAGCTATAATTTGTTATATAAATATTTATTTTCTTATCTACCATGTTTCTTATGTTTCTAGGAAGTTTCCTCCTTCTAAGCCCCTCTTGCCTGTATAACCTCCACAAAAAGTTGAACTATATGAGATTTTCTTTTGAAAATAATGTTTATATGAATATGGTACCTCACTGCTTCTAGGAATTATATTCCCTATTCTATATTTATATTCTTCTATAATTCTTCTATTCAACTATAATTATATTCCCTATTCACTATGATTATTTGATGCCCATTTTCTTATATGACATCCTGAAACTATTAAATCAAAGCTTGACAAATAGGCTAACATAGACCCACTAGAGCCCTTCTCTAAGTCTTTTTAGCAGAAACAGAGACGGTCAATGTCTCTCTAATTATGCAAACATTGGAGATAAAGATAATGAACTTCTCAGAGCAACAAGATGTAACTTCTTGAGAAGGTAGACACAGCGTGGAGAAAGAAGCAAAAATGAAATCCAATTAAATAGGTCTATGGGGCGCCTGGGTGGCTCAGTCCGTTAAGCGTCCGACTTTGGCTCAGGTCATGATCTCGCGGTCCGTGAGTTCGAGCCCCGCGTCAGGCTCTGTGCTGACAGCTCAGAGCCTGGAGCCCGTTTCAGATTCTGTCTCTCTCTCTCTCTCTCTCTGCCCCTCCCCTGTTCATGCTCTGTCTCTCTCTGTCTCAAAAATAAAAATAAAACGTTAAAAAAAAATTTAAAAAAAAAATATGTCTGAAAAAATTCCGGACCTGAGACGACTTATTCTTAAGGTCAAGCAAGGTACATTCTTTCCTTTTCAATATTTGATTGTTCAAATTCTCCTTGAAATTTATGAAACAAAAATGCTACTTGAATGGCAAGCTAATTCACATTGGATTTCTTTCACTTGTCAACAAAGAGTTCTAGGTAATACATCTACACCATGTTTTATTTTCTTCTTTCTTCTTCACAACACAGTCCTCAAGGTAAATTCCTGAATAACCCTCTATATTTGAAATTTTTGTTTATGCTATTGATGTTACAGTATCATGTTATGATAAGAAAAACTGGATAATTCCCACACAGTATTGAAATTATTCTTGGAAAAAAACTATACACCTCATTATACTTTGTCACTTAATCTCCTGGTATTTTACAAACACAAATTATTTTATGTCTTTATTATCATAAAAGATCAGTTTTTCTTCATTATCACTCCAGATGGATCTAACTTCATTATCAAGAAATTGGTATACAAGTAAATACTTCTAGGTTCCCTTTTTACTTATGTCCTCCTTCTTCAAGATGGGAAACTAATAATTAGTTCGTTAGGATCATACATCCACTAAGACATACAAAAATCTTGAATAAATTCACTGCTTTAAAAGGACAATGCGTGTCCATTCTGTTTCACTTGATTCTGTTGGGATATGCTGTTGTTCTCACAGTAGCCCACAGTTTAGTGACACCCAAGTAAAATGTAAGGAGATACTAAGGAACTGGTTTTCCCTCAGACTTAGAGACTAAACTATCTACTGCAGGCTGTTTCTTCTGGATTCCACACTAGTACCTGTATTTCTTCAAAAATGTTTGGGGGGGGGGTGGCTGGGTGGCTCAGTCAGTTGAGAATGTAACTTCAGCTCAGGTCATGATCTCACAGCTCATGGACAGCACTGCATTGGGTTTTCTATTGTCAACACAGATGGCTTCACATTGTCTCTCTCCCTCTCTCTGTGCTCCTCCCCCACTCACATTCTCTCTCTCTCTCTCTCTCTCTCTCTCTTTCTCTCTCTCAAAAATAAATAAACATTAAAAAATTTGATGAGAAAAAGTGGGGAGATAATCAGTTTCTAAGCACCCCTTTTATATTTGTAAACCATATGGATGCCAAAGTATACTAAGAAAAAATAAAGAAACTGCACTCCTTGAACCAAATCATGGGATGAGCATTATTTTTTAAATTTATTATTATTTATTTTTATTGATTTAAATCCAAGCTAGTTAGTATATAGTGCAATAATGATTTCAGGAATGGAATCCAGTGATGAGAAAATGACAGTTTTGATGAGAAAATGGGGAAATTAGAAACATACATATATTCTTAAAATAATTGAAACTAGGGACTGAAAGAGATATTTGCACACTGTTTCATAGTAGATTACAGGCATAGACAAAAGAAACACTAGGCCATGTGATTGATAATAGCGGATTAACCACATTGCTTCTCCAATTAAATGTTTGGAATCCTAGCTCCTGGACCATCCATACTTTAAAAAGGATTGAAGTATGGAAATATGAATTTTGAGATTAACCTAACAATTTGTGAGTTTTGCAGTCAATGGAATTTTAATAGACATAATAAACCTTGCATAAAGAGAGTGTATTGGTTTCTTATTGTTCCTGCAATAAATTAATAAATTAACAAAGAAACAACACATTTGTACATAATCTTGGTCAAAGAAAAATCATAAATATACTGGAAAAGTTGAATTGAATGTTATTGAGCATATAAGGTTTGAAATATTTAACTCAATATGAGTAATCATTAAGAAAATGAAAATCAATGAACATTAAAAAAAGTGGGGGTGCCTGGGTGCCTCAGTCAGTTGAGTGTCCAACTTCAGCTCAGGTCATGATCTCACAGTTCATGAGTTCCGGTCCCGCATCGGGCTCTGTACTGACAGCTCAGAGCCTGGAGCCTGCTTCAGATTCTATGTCTCCCTCTCTCTCTGCCCCTCCCCCGTTTGCACTTTGTCTCTCTCTCAAAACTAAATAAACATTTAAAAAAGTGAAAATCAAGAGTTTCCTGGGTGCTTCATTCTGACTCTTGCTTTCAGCCCAGGTCATGATTTCATGGTTCATGGGAGTCAGGCCCTGCATGGGCTCCATGCTGAGAGGGTGGAGCCTTCTTGGGATCTTCTTTCTCCCTTTCTCTCTGTCCCTCTCCCCCATCATGTGTTCTCTCTCTCTTTCTTTCTCTCTCTCTCTCTCAATATAAATTAACTTAAAAAAATAAAATGCAAATCAAAATTGCAATAAGATACCATGTACACGTAGTGCAATGAGAGTTATTTTTAAAAATTTATTATTGATGAAGAGAGAGAAGATGGCGGCGTAGGAGGACGCTGGGCTCACCGCGTGTCCTGCTGATCACTTAGATTCCACCTACACCTGCCTAAATAACCCAGAAAACCGCCAGAGGATTAGCAGAACGGAGTCTCTGGAGCCAAGCACAGACGAAGGCCCATGGAAGAGGGTAGGAAGGGCAGCGAGGCAGTGCGCACTCCACCGACTGGCGGGAGGGAGCCGGGGCAGAGGGGCGGCTCGCCGGCCAAGCAGAGCCCCCAAGTCTGGCTGGCAAAAGCTGAGGGGCCGGATGGACTGTGTTCCGACAGCAAGCGCAAATTAGCGTCTGGGAGGTCATAAGTTAACAGCTCCGCTCAGAAAGCAGGAAGGCTGGAGGACAAAGGGAGGGAAAGCTGCTGAGCCCCCGGACTACAGAGCTCAGTTTGGTGGGGAACAAAGGCACCTGCCAGCGCCATCTCCCCCGCCCATCCCCCAGCCAAAATCCCAAAGGGAACCAGTTCCTGCCAGGGAACTTGCTCGCTCGGTGCAAACACCGGACTCTGTGCTTCTGCAAAGCCAAACCTCCGGCAGCGGATCTGACTCCCTCCCCTGCCACAGGGCCCCTCCTGAAGTGGATCACCTAAGGAGAAGCAAGCTAAGCCTGCCCCTCCCGCCTCCGTGCACCTTGCCTACACACCCCAGCTAATACACCAGATCCCCAGCACCACAAGCCTGGCAGTGTGCAAGTAGCCCAGATGGGCCACGCCAACCCACAGGGAATCCCGCCCCTAGGAGAGGGGAAGAGAAGGCACACACCAGTCTGACTGTGGCCCCAGCGGTGGGCTGGGGGCAGACGTAAGGTCTGACTGCGGCCCCGCCCACCAACTCCAGTTATACACCACAGCACGGGAGAAGTGCCCTGCAGGTCCTCACCACTCCAGGGACTATCCAAAATGACCAAACGGAAGAATTCCCCTCAGAAGAATCTCCAGGAAATAACAACAGCTAATGAACTGATCAAAAAGGATTTAAATAATATAACAGAAAGTGAATTTAGAATAATAGTCATAAAATTAATCGCTGGGCTTGAAAACACTATAGAGGACAGTAGAGAATCTCTTGCTACAGAGATCAAGGGACTAAGGAACAGTCACGAGGAGCTGAAAAACGCTTTAAACAAAATGCAAAACAAAATGGAAACGACGACGGCTCGGATTGAACAGGCAGAGGAGAGAATAGGTGAACTAGAAGATAAAGTTATGGAAAAAGAGGAAGCTGAGAAAAAGAGAGATAAAAAAATCCAGGAGTATGAGGGGAAAATTAGAGAACTAAGTGATACACTAAAAAGAAATAATATACGCATAATTGGTATCCCAGAGGAGGAAGAGAGAGGGAAAGGTGCTGAAGGGGTACTTGAAGAAATTATAGCTGAGAACTTCCCTGAACTGGGAAAGGAAAAAGGCATTGAAATCCAAGAGGCACAGAGAACTCCCTTTAGATGTAACTTGAATCGATCTTCTGCATGACATATCATAGTGAAACTGGCAAAATACAAGGATAAAGAGAAAATTCTGAAAGCAGTAAGGGATAAACGTGCCCTCACATATAAAGGGAGACCTATAAGACTCGTGACTGATCTCTCTTTTGAAACTTGGCAGGCCAGAAAGGATTGGCACGAGATCTTCAGTGTGCTAAACAGAAAAAATATGCAGCCGAGAATCCTTTATCCAGCAAGTCTGTCATTTAGAATAGAAGGAGAGATAAAGGTCTTCCCAAACAAAAACTGAAGGAATTTGTTACCACTAAACCAGCCCTACAAGAGATCCTAAGGGGGATCCTGTGAGACAAAGTACCAGAGACATCACTACAAGCATAAAACATACAGACATCACAATGACTCTAAACCCATATCTTTCTATAATAACACTGAATGTAAATGGATTAAATGTGCCAAGCAAAAGACATAGGGTATCAGAATGGATAAAAAAACAAGACCCATCTATTTGCTGTCTACAAGAGACTCATTTTAGATCTGAGGACACCTTTAGATTGAGAGTGAGGGGATGGAGAACTATTTATCATGCTACTGGAAGCCAAAAGAAAGCTGGAGTACCCATATTTATATCAGACAAACTAGACTTTAAATTAAAGGCTGTAACAAGAGATGAAGAAGGGCATTATATAATAATTACAGGGTCTACCCACCAGGAAGAGCTAAAAATTATAAATGTCTATGCGCCGAATACCGGAGCCCCAAATATATAAAATAATTACTCATAAACATAAGCAGCCTTATTGATAAGAATGTGGTAATTGCAGGGCACTTTAACACTCCACTTACAGAAATGGATAGATCATCTAGACACATGGTCAATAAAGAAACAAGGGCCCTGAATGATACATTGGATCAGATGGACTTGACAGATATATTTAGAACTCTGCATCCCAAAGCAACAGAATATACTTTCTTCTCGAGTGCACATGGAACATTCTCCAAGATAGATCATATACTGGGTCACAAAACAGCCCTTCATAAGTTTACAAGAATTGAAATTATACCATGCATACTTTCAGACCACAATGCTATGAAGCTTGAAATCAACCACAGGAAAAAGTCTGGAAAACCTCCAAAAGCATGGAGGTTAAAGGACACCCTACTAACGAATGAGTGGGTCAACCAGGCAATTAGAGAAGAAATTAAAAAATATATGGAAACAAACAAAAATGAAAATACAACAATCCAAATGCTTTGGGACGCAGCGAAGGCAGTCCTGAGAGGAAAATACATTGCAATCCAGGCCTATCTCAAAAAAGAAGAAAAATCCCAAATACAAAATCTAACACCACACCTCAAGGAAATAGAAGCAGAACAGCAAAGGCAGCCTAAACCCAGCAGAAGAAGAGAAATAATAAAGATCAGAGCAGAAATAAACAATATAGAATCTAAAAAACTGTAGAGCAGATCAACGAAACCAAGAGTTGGTTTTTTGAAAAAATAAACAAAATTGACAAACCTCTAGCCAGGCTTCTCAAAAAGAAAAGGGAGATGACCCAAATAGATAAAATCATGAATGAAAATGGAATTATTACAACCAATCCCTCAGAGATACAAACAATTATCAGGGAATACTATGAAAAATTATATGCCAACAAATTGGACAACCTGGAAGAACTGGACAAATTCCTAAACACCCACACGCTTCCAAAACTCAATCAGGGAGAAATAGAAAGCTTGAACAGACCCATACATAACCAGCGAAGAAATTGAATTGGTTATCAAAAATCTCCCAACAAATAAGAGTCCAGGACCAGATGGCTTCCCAGGGGAGTTCTACCAGACGTTTAAAGCAGAGATAATACCTATCCTTCTCAAGCTATTCCAAGAAATAGAAAGGGAAGGAAAACTTCCAGACTCATTCTATGAAGCCAGTATTACTTTGATTCTTAAACCAGACAGAGACCCAGTAAAAAAAGAGAACTACAGGCCAATATCCCTGATGAATATGGATGTAAAAATTCTCAATAAGATACTAGCAAATCGAATTCAACGGCATATAAAAAGAATTATTCACCATGATCAAGTGGGATTCATTCCTGGGATGCAGGGCTGGTTCAACATTCGCAAATCAATCAACGTGATACATCACATTAACAAAAAAAAAAGAGAAGAACCATATGATCCTGTCAATCGATGCAGAAAAGGCGTTGACAAAATCCAGCACCTTTCTTTTTTCCCAACGTTTTTTTTTTTTTTTTTTTTTTTTTTTTTTTTATTTATTTTTGGGACAGAGAGAGACAGAGCATGAACGGGGGAGGGGCAGAGAGAGAGGGAGACACAGAATCGGAAACAGGCTCCAGGCTCCGAGCCATCAGCCCAGAGCCTGACGCAGGGCTCGAACTCACGGACCGCGAGATCGTGACCTGGCTGAAGTCGGACGCTTAACCGACTGCGCCACCCAGGCGCCCCGCACCTTTCTTAATAAAAACCCTTGAGAAAGTCGGGATAGAAGGAACATACTTACACATCATAAAAGCCATTTATGAAAAGCCCACAGCTAACATCATCCTCAACGGGGAAAAACTGAGAGCTTTTTCCCTGAGATCAGGAACACAACAGGGACGCCCACTCTCACCACTGTTGTTTAACATAGTGCTGGAAGTTCTAGCATCAGCAATCAGACAACAAAAGGAAATCAAAGGCATCCAAATTGGCAAAGATGAAGTCAAGGCTTCGCTTTTGGCAGATGACATGATATTATACATGGAAAATCCGATAGACTCCACCAAAAGTCTGCTAGAGCTGATACATGAATTCAGCAAAGTTGCAGGATACAAAATCAATGTACAGAAATCAGTTGCATTCTTATACACTAACAATGAAGCAACAGAAAGACAAATAAAGAAACTGATCCCATTCACAATTGCACCAAGAAGCATAAAATACCTAGGAATAAATCAAACCAAAGATGTACAAGATCTGTATGCTGAAAACTATAGAAAGCTTATGAAGGTAATTGAAGAAGATTTAAAGAAATGGAGACATTCCCTGCTCATGGATTGGAAGAATAAATATTGTCAAAATGTCAATACTACCCAAAGCTATCTACACATTCAATGCAATCCCAATCAAAATTGCACCAACATTCTTCTCCAAACTAGAACAAGCCATCCTAAAATTAATATGGAACCACAAAAGGCCCCGAATAGCCAAAGTAATTTTGAAGAAGAAGACCAAAGCAGGAGGCATCAAAATCCCAGACTTTAGCCTCCACTACAAAGCTGTCATCATCAAGACAGTATGGTATTGGCACAAAAACAGACACACAGACCAATGGAATAGAATAGAAACCCCAGAACTAGACCCACAAACGTATGGCCAACTCATCTTTGACAAAGCAGGAAAGAACATCCAATGGAAAAAAGACAGTCTCTTTAACAAATGGTGCTGGGAGAACTGGACAGCAACATGCAGAAGGTTGAAACTAGACCACTTTCTCACACCATTCACAAAAATAAACTCAAAATGGATAAAGGACCTGAATGTGAGACAGGAAACCATCAAAACCCTAGAGGAGAAAGCAGGAAAAGACCTCTCTGACCTCAGCCGTAGCAATCTCTTACTCGACACATCCCCAAAGGCAAGGCAATTAAAAGCAAAAATGAATTACTGGGACCTTATGAAGATAAAAAGCTTCTGCACAGCAAAGGAAACAACCAACAAAACTAAAAGGCAACCAACGGAATGGGAACAGATATTTGCAAATGACATATCAGACAAAGGGCTAGTATCCAAAATCTATAAAGAGCTCACCAAACTCCACACCCAAAAAACAAATAACCCAGTGAAGAAATGGGCAGAAAGCATGAATAGACACTTCTCTAAAGAAGACATCTGGATGGCCAACAGGCACATAAAAAGATGTTCAACATCGCTCCTTATCAGGGAAATACAAATCAAACCACACTCAGATATCACCTCACGCCAGTCAGAGTGTCCAAAATGAACAAATCAGGAGACTATAGATGCTGGAGAGGATGTGGAGAAACGGGAACCCTCTTGCACTTTTGGTGGGAATGCAAATTGGTGCAGCCGCTCTGGAAAGCAGTGTGGAGGTTCCTCAGAAAATTAAAAACAGACCTACCCTATGACCCAGCAATAGCACTGCTAGGAATTTACCCAAGGGATACAGGAGTACTGATGCATAGGGGCACTTGTACCCCAATGTTTATAGCGGCACTCTCAACAATAGCCAAATTATGGAAAGAGCCTAAATGTCCATCAACTCATGAATGGATAAAGAAACTGTGGTTTATATACACAATGGAATACTACGTGGCAATGAGAAAAAATGAAATATGGCCTTTTGTAGCAACGTGGATGGAACTGGAGAGTGTGATGCTAAGTGAAATAAGCCATACAGAGAAAGACAGATACCATATGGTTTCACTCTTATGTGGATCCTGAGAAACGTAACAGAAACCCATGGGGGAGGGGAAGGAAAAAAAAAAAAAAAAGAGGTTAGAGTGGGAGAGAGCCAAAGCATAAGAGACTGTTAAAAACTGAGAACAAACTGAGGGTTGATGGGGGGTGGGAGGGAGGGGAGGGTGGGTGATGGGTATTGAGGAGGGCACCTTTTGGGATGAGCACTGGGTGTTGTATGGAAACCAATTTGACAATAAATTTCATATATTAAAAAAATTAAAAAAAAAAGAAGGAAAAGAGAAAAATAAATAAATAAAAATTTATTATTATTATATTGTTTTTACTTAAATCTAAGTTAGTTAGCATACAGTGCAATAATGATTTCAGGAGTGGAATCCAGTGATGATCAAATAACAGTATTGATGAGAAAATGTGGAAATTAGAACCATAGGTGTATTCCTAAAATAATTGAAAACAGAGACTGGAAGAGATATTTTCACACTGTTTCATAGTAGATTACAGGTATAGACAAAGGAAACACTAGATACAATTGATAACTTAAATATCCATATTACTAAAGAAAAAAGTGTTAAGGTCAATGACTTATGTTACCACATTAAAAATCTCTAAAAAGAGAACCTAAGGTAGGTAGAAAAAAGAAGAAATAAATTAAGAACAATAAAAAAAATTACCAAGTCAAATATTTGGGTTTCTTTTTCAAAAGAATAGCAAAACTAAACTCTAGTGGGGCATCTGGGTATCTCAGTTGGTTAAGCATCCGACTCTTGATCTCATGGTTTGTGAGTTTGAGCCCCACATTGGGCTCTGAACTGACAGTGTGGAGCCTCCTTGGGATTCTCTGTCTCCCTCTTTCTCTGCACTTCCCTGCTTACTCTCTCTCTCTCAAAATAAATAAACATTTTTAATAAGTTTAAAATAAAATCTAGAAAATCTAATTAAAAGAAACACAAAAAAGCACAAGTTTTCAATATCTAAAACAGAAGCCTTTCAACAAATTATACAGACATTAAAAATAAAAACAATAGATATTACAAACTCATTCATGTAAAGATGAAATGGACAAATGCCTTGAAATTGACATTCAAGAAATGGAACATATGTATCTTTACATTCACTTAATACATAGATATTATCTTATTAAATGCATACACATACACAAACACATACTGACCACATAGATCAAATGTCTTTATTGGTTAGTGCTATCAAATACATAAGTGTAAAATAATATCAATATTGTACCAATTCTTTCTGGAAAATAGAGACGGAGACAGCTTTTCTCAACTCATTTTATGGGGTTGACCCAATCTTCCTTTAAAATCCAGAAAATGGGAGTCATATAATGGAAGATGGTAGACCGAGTAGGAAGCTTCAGGGATTGGTTCTTCTGCTAAAACAACTATTGAGTTGTCAAGAGCTGTCTGAAGATACTTTGAAACCCTAGAGTCTTTTGGAATACTTGTAACATCCATTTCTTACTTAGATGAAGAAAGGCTGTATATTTGACTGAACTTTACTGTTTTGCAGAGTGCCTATCATCTTCTATTCCAACTTCTGTGGCAGACAGTTATAGGAGTCATGGTCCTCAAACCTCCATGGCTTGCTGGCACCATGTTGGATAGTAGAGACTTTGTATCACATAAATTGAGGTTGTGGGTTTTTATCACTGACTTTGACTATTGAGAGCCTGGAAGAGGGACTAGCCTTGTTCCAACAATCCACCTCCACCCCAAACACACACAAACTGGTTGAATTGTCTTTCCTAGTGGCATTAGTCAGGGGAGATTTTTTTTTCTTTCCTTAGTGGATCCAAGTAATTAAGGACATCACTGTCAAGACACTGGTGACCATGGAATAACATAACATCATTGATCATATACAATGAGGGATAAACCTTTTGTGAAATAGTTCAGAAATGTCACTAAATAAAAGATAGGAACCAGGCCATTATTTTACACCATGCACAAAAATCAACCCAAAATAGATAAAAAACTTGAATGTAAGCCAAAAAATTATAAAACTCCTAGAAGAAAATATAAGGGTAAAGGTAAACTCCTAGACATCTGTCTTGACAGTAATTTTTGGGGGGGTTTGACTCCAAAATCATATATATTTAAAACAAAAGTTTAAATCAACAAATTGGACTACATAAAACAGAAAAGCTTCTATACAGCAAAGAAACCCTCAAAAAAATGAAAAGGGAGTCTACTGAAAGGAGAAAATATTTGCAAAACATACATTTAATAAGGGGCTATTGTCCAAAGCACATTAAAAATTTGTACTACTCAATAATGAAAAGGCAACAACACAAACAATCCAATTAAAAAGTGGGCAAGGTCTGAATAGACAATTTTCCAAAGAAGCCATGCAAGTGGTCAACACGTACATGAAAAATCTCTCAACATCACTAACCACGTGGGAAATGTAAATCAAAATTACAATGAAATGTCATTTAACACCTGATAGAATGGCTATTATCAAAAACAAAAAATAACAAATGTTGGCAAGCATGTGGAGAAAAGGGAACCTTTATGCACTACTGTTGAGAATGTAAACTGGTACAGTCACTACAGAACACAATATGAAGGTTTCTCAAAAAATTAAAACTATAACTAGCATATAATTCGGCAATTCCACTTCTGGGTTTATCCAAACAAAGCAAAATCACCATCTTAAAAATATATCTACACCCTTATATTTATTATAGCATTATTTACAATAGCCAAGACATATAAAACAATATAAGTATTATAGATAGATAAACGGATAAACATGGACAAACATGTGATGTTTGTGTGTTTGTATAGTATTCCATGGTATATACACAGACACACACATACACATACATACAATGGATTCCATGGTATACATACATGGAATACATGTATACATACATACATACCTATGTATATATACATACATATATACCATGGAATATTTTTCAGTCACAAAAAGAGACTACTGCCAATGGACGAAACTTGAAGCATAATGCTAAGAGCAATAAGTTATCCAGAAACAAGAAATACTGCATGATGTCACTTCACATGAAATCTGAAAACATCTCACTTATAGAAATAATACAGACTGATGGCTGTCAGGAACTAGAGGGGTGGGGAGGGAAATGGAGAATTTGTTGGTCAAAGATACAAATCCCCATTATAAAATGAACAAGTTCTGGAAACCTAATGCACAGCATGGTGACTATAGGTAACAATATTATATTGTGTAGTTGAAATTTCTATGAGATTAAATCTTAAATATTCTTTCCATAGCAACTACAACAAAATGGTAATTACATGACGTGAAGGATGTGCTATACCTTACTGAGATATATTTCAATATATATGCATCAAATTATCACATTGTACATTGTAATTTTACACAATGCTGTATGTCAGACATATTTCAATAAGCCTGGGTGTGGGGGAAGCCCAAATTAAACCTTAAAAAATCCAAGGAAGATTTTTTTGGAATACGTTGTTGAATTGATTTTAAAGTTGCTTTGGATATGCAAATGATGTAGGACAGCCACACTATCCTGAAAAAGAACAAGAGAAAGTGGGTGGAATAAAATTAAGAAAGACCAATGGTAATACTTTTGGCCAAGACAGTTGGAGGGTCTTCACAAATTTTGCCAATTCAGTTTACGGTGCTATAGGTTTGCCCAACTGGTTCTGACGGCTGAGGATAATAAGCACACCAAAAATGCTATACAACTAACCAAACAGCACATACACACCATCATATTTGGTCAGTTAAATGGGCTCCCTCGTTGCTATGAAGCTCATGAAGTGGCAGGTAAGGATAATTTTTTTCCAATAGGATTTTAGCTATTGAAGAGATAGTAGCTTATCTCCATGGGAAAGCTTCAACCTACTGGGAAAATATATAAATTATTACCGAGACATATTTGTATCTATGAGATAGGGGTAGCTAAATAAAGTCAATTTATTAAACCTCAAGTTGTCCATTAAGTTATTTACTGTGACCAGGAGCAGTGCAGACAGGTTTCCTTAGATTGTATTTTAGGCATACGAGGCAAGCAAAGTAGGCACTTTTTGCAGCCTTGTTAATATTTCCCCACCAGTGATGATTCACAATCATTATCATTTTATTAGTAGACTGATGGATTAATAAATGTATAGTAGTCTATAGTGAGAAGTTTCAAAGTTCTGCTGGACCGGTACAACAGAACTAGGTTTTTGTTTGGTCCAAATCAGAGGTTTCTCTTTTTATCATACCAGCAATCATTTGATTGCCAATATTGTTTTTCCTGTTCTGGTGCTGATTGTTGGGTGTGTAGTTAATTTCTCCAGATTATTGTATGGAGGTAAGTTCCTTTGGACAAGGACAGAGGTTTGACTTTGGATCTTTTGAGGGCAGCATTTTTGCAGAAATTTCAGCAAGATGATTTCCGTTATCTTCCCAAGAGTCAAGCTTAGAATGTCCCAGGGATATTAATAACTGCTGAACAGTAGGTCAGAATATGGCATCTAATAATTCTTGAATGGAAGAATCATTTATAATTTTATCTTCACTGGAAGTAGGGAGCCACATTGTTTCCATAACATCCCAAATTTTTGAGCCATTCCAAAGGCATATAGTAATTTTGGCCTTGACAAGAACACAGACCTGTGTGTATATAATTTGACTTGTTGGACCTAAGTAGCCAAAGGCAAAGGTGCCACTTCACTGATTTCAAAAGAAGTTGATATTGCAGATACAACACAATATTTACCATTTTCAATCTTTAAAATAAGAACCATCAGTGAAACCTGAAAAGTCCACATTTTCCAAAGGATTTTCTATAAGTCATCACAGGGGGTCAGAAGGTAATCTGTCAGTATTAAGTAATCATGGGGGATTTCATCAGTAGATGGGGGTGGGGGTGAAGATTGCAGGGTTAAGGTTATTACCATGAGCAAGAATAATATAAGGGGTAGTTAATAGGAGAAATGCATAGGAAATGAGGTTGCTTACTGAAAGATATGGAGTGTAATGATAGATAAGAGCTACAACAGCATATGACACAAACTTAAATTGATTCCATGATTATTTCCTATTGGGTATGTGCAAGGTGGTTTGATAATTAACTAAGTCTATAGTGGATATAGTTTCCCACTTCATCTTGGGACTTTTAATTTGAGGAGAAAGATCCCAGTTCATCCTTAATGAATATAGATTTAAAAGGTTCCCGAGTGAGAGGAAGGCAAACCATAAGAGACTCTTAAATACAGAGACAAACAAGCGTTTCTGGAAAGGTATTGGGTGGGGGACTGGGCTACATGGATGATAGGCAATAAGGACGGCAGTGTTTGTAATGAGCACTGGGTGTTATATGTAAGTGATAAATCACTAAATTCTACTCCTGAAATCATTATTACACTACATGTTAACTAACTTTTTATTCAAATAAAATAAAAATAGAAACCAGAAAAATTTAATTAATTAATTAATTAATTAATTAATGCTACCTGAGTGATTCAATATCCAAAAAACAAAACAAAACAAAAACAAAAACAAAAAACCCAGAATATTCTTTAAAGGCAATTTTGAGCCAGCTGTAATAGTAATTCATGGGCTCATTTAGTTTCTGGTTACAGGCCTGCATCTTATTCCAATCTACTGGCTCTGCGAAAGTCCAAGGAATTACCAAATGTGATCACTGGGCAAACTATCCAAGCCTGATCATATAATAATGCAGTAGATATTTCTTTGTCCCCGGCTTGTAATTATGAAGACTTCTCTAGATCAATCCAATTGGCAGTTTCATTCACTATTGGGCCTAACCTTTACCAACAAGCATGAGGACTAGCTGATATAAGTCAGAGAAGTCAGGTTGATAAATTTGAATGACTTTAATAAAATCCTTAGGGAATATGTGGGGACCCTCAGTTATTCCAGAGAGCACAAGGGGCTCAAGTGGGTTCTGCACACAGTTTCAGAGGTTATTAGTTCCTCAGGAAGTTGTCACCATAAGATCCCACTTATGACACCATGAAATATCAACATTTAAATTAAAAGGTAAATTATTCAGCCAGCAAAATTGAGTTTATTCAGAAATAGCAAATGAATTGCAATTCAGGTAAAGAAAACTATCCCAAAATATAGGCAAGTCCAGAGAACAAAGGAGGAGAGTCTTCTTATACAGGAAAGGAGGAAGATGGAAAGGGTTGTCTTGAGAGTTCAATGAGAGTTCAATGAGAGTTCAAAGTGGTGGTGGATTCTAACTGGCAGTAGATAATCAAAGTGATGGTGAGCTCTTATTGGTTGCAGCAAGTGAAGTTTGCTTTTGCTTGGTTTTTGCAGCTTACTATTGTGGGGCCAAGAAAAAAATCCTTTTTCCTGCTGGTCTTATGGAAGCTGCAATAAAAGGTACACGAATCAGAGCCCTTTATGGATTCTAAATTTCAATATTGAGTTAGGTTTTCTTAATACATTTTCTCACACATACGGCAATACATAAAAACCTGAAAAACATTCTCTTTAGTGAAAGAAACATCTTAAAATATGTACATACTATTTAATTACATCACGTTTTTGAACAGATAAAGATCATGTATGGTGATTTTCATCAGAATAGTAGTTGCTTGAGTAGAGGCTAAAGGACTATGAGGGGGAACAAGGGAATCTTTTGGATTATGGAAATGTTCTATATCTTAAAATGGGTATGAGTTACAGTAGTGTATATATTTATCAAAATGATAAAACTCTAGGCATACTTGTGCATTTTACTATATAGAAAACATACTAAAAAAAGTCTCTCCTTTGCCAGTTTCATTTATTCCTAAAAGATTATGATGCTTATCTAACATATGAAACAGGATAAAATTAGCATGAGGAGGTTCAGATTAAAAGTATACAAGATGTATAAAAGAACAGAAGGTGAGATTTACATTGCTAACCTGTAAACTATTATTGTAAATAAAATAATGTGCTAGAGATGGACTGTGAATTTGGAATTAGATATCCTTTTTTCCCCATTTTTCTTCTTGTAGACATTAATGAACTAGTAATAAAGATTTTTGGTGATTCAGACCCAAAGGGGCAGTCCATATGGCAGCCTTTCATAAGCGTTCTTTTTAAAGTTATTTGTTTGTTTGTTTGTTTGTTTGTTTATAGTGCAAGCAGGGGTGGGGTGGGGCAGAGAGAGAGGGAAAGAGGGAGAATCTCAAGCAGGCTCTGTACTGTCAGCGTAGAGCCTGACACTGGGCTTGAACTCGCAAACTGTGAGATCATGATCTGAGCCAAAATCAAGAGTGGGGCAATTAACCAAGTGAACCAACCAGGGTCCCAGCCTTTGCTATTCTTAACATCAGTAAGTGTCCCTAATGTCTTCTCAGCCATTTACATTAGGAATCTTCCTAAATTTCCCTTCTTCTTCATTTCTCACATTTAATCTGTAGCCTGTTTTTTTCCTATATCTAAAACATACCCTTCTTATTTCTGTAACTCCATATGTTGCTAAACCTCTCATTTTTTTATGCCTTCACTAATGCCCTAAGTTCTGACTTGACCTTACAGCTTTAAGACTTGATTATATCAAATTCATCTACTGTGGCCACCAGAGTAATTGATAAACTTACTAATAATGTGATTATAGCAAGAAATATTGCTTGGGTTAAAAGTGAGGGCTTTCGAGCTTTATGTGAATCACAACTCCACTGTTTACTAACCTTGTGAAACAAGTCAAATTAAATAACCTCATATTTTCTCAACTCAAAATGATATATTTAATTAGTTATGATATGAAAGCACGTAGAAGACACACATTTTGTGTCTTTTGGAACAGCAAAAGAGATAACAATTATTAGCTATTATTATTTTTGTCAGAAAGAACTAGTTTCCCTGAATATCTGAATATCTGTGTAACATATTATACAAGACCTTCCATGATCTATGGTCTTACCTCTCAAGTGTTTTGTTTTTTGTTTTTTAATTTTTTTAACATTTATTTATTTTTGAAAGATAGAGATAGAACATGAGCTGGGAGAGAGAGGGAGACACAGTATCCAAAGCAGGCTCCAGGTTCTTAGTCATCAGCACAGAGCCTGACCTGTGGCTTGAATTGACGAATCACGAGATCATGACCTGAGCTGAAGTTGGATGCTTAACCAACTGAGCCACCCAGACACCCCCCTAACTCTCTAGTTTTATCTCTGCCACACTTTGACTACCACAATTTATATATTTAAATATATTACAGTTTTCTTTATATAGAATTTTATTTTAGGCATTTCTTTGCTCATGCTTTATCTCTTACCCTATCACTATTTACAAATAGCTTTTCATGTATCTATTTTCTTCATAGATAAACAAGGGCAGAATACATGAATAATTCTTTATATCTCACAATTTTTTAGCATGTGTTACACACTTAGGAGTTGCTTACTTGAAAAAACAACTTTAAAAATCCAGGATCACACACACACACACACACACACACACACACACAAAGGTAAATTAAATGAAGTAATCAAAACCACTATTTAGGAGAATTTCATACCAAGTATAAAATAATTTTCTAAAATTATATCCAAAAGGAAAATTATAACCTGGATATTGGAAAAAAATGTAAACCATCTGGAAAATAATACAAGATATAATTTTGTTCAAATTGAGTTTATGAAAAACAGCAAATGTGTTACTCAAAGTATTGGGAAACATGAAGATTTTCCAATTGTAGACAAAACAAATGGTTTTCTTAGATAAAGGATTTGTGTGTACTATGATATTAACAATCAGATAACAAAGGTGTTCTTGCTACATAGCATCACGATGAGGAGTGAAGACTTTGGAGCTAAATAGCAGAAGTTTGGAACTGGATATTGTGTTCACTAGTGATACAACCTTGAACAATTTATCTGAAGACTTGGGAACACCCCTTTTCCATCTGGAAAATGAAGATACTAATAATACCTATCACTTGGAAAAGATAGCAATTAAAAGAATTAAAATGTAAATCATTGGTCTTTTGCATCTTTTATCATAGTAAAATATACATAATGTAAAATTTACCATTTTAACCACTTTAAATGTACAATTCAGTGGCATTAAGTCTCTTTACAAAATTATACAATTACCACTATCCATTTCCTAAAGGGTTTTCATCATCCTCAACAGAGACTTGTTTTTTTAAATTTTTTTTTAACGTTTATTTATTTTTGAGGAAGAGAGAGAGACACGGCACAAGGGGGAAGAGGGCAGAGAGAGAGGGAGACACAGAATCTGAAACAGGCTCCACGTTCCAGGCTGTCAGCACAGAGCCAGACACGGGGCTCGAATCCACGAACTGTGAGATCATGACCTGAGCCGAAGTTGGATGCTTAACCGACTGAGCCACCCAGGCACACCGCCAACAGAAACTCTTTACCAATTAAATAATATCGTCTCATTTTCCTAACCCAAATTCCAGACTCTATCATACTTACAGTTTCTATGTATTTGCCTTTTTGAGGTACCTCATATAAGTGGAATATTGAAACATGTGTTTCTTTGTGTCTGGCTTATTTCAACAAGTGTAATGTTTTCAAGGTTTATCAAGTTTTAGAATATATCAATTTTCCTTCTTTTTAAGGCTAAAGAATATTCCATTATATGTATATATTGCACTTTCTTCATGCATTCTTTGGTGGGCTTTTGCACTGTTTCCAATACCTGTTATTATAAATAATGTTAATATAAACATCAATGCACAATTTTCTGTTTGAGTCCTGCTTTCAATTTTTTGTTTTTTGCATATGTAACTAGAAGTCCACAGAGACTGAACCATTTTACATTCCTGACTGCAATACACCCGGGTTTTAATTCTTCCACATCTTCCTCAACACTTGTTATTTTCTGGTTTTTATTTTGTTTTGTAGTATAAGAACCATCTTAATAGTATGATGTTTGTGTTTACCATTCTTTTTTTTTAAATCTTTTTTAACATTTACTTATTTTTGAGACAGGGAGAGACAGCATGAACAGGGGAGGGTCAGAGAGAGAGGGAGACACAGAATCTGAAACAGGCTCCAGGCTCTGAGCTGTCAGCACAGAGCCCGACGCGGGGCTCAAACTCACGGACAGTGAGATCATGACCTGAGCCGAAGTCGGATGCTTAACCGACTGAGCCATCCAGGTGCCCCGAGGGTTTACCATTCTTAAGGGTTGTGATGTTGAACATTTTTTTATGTGCTTCTTGGCTATTTGTATTTCTTTTGGGGATAGATTCTCTATTCAAATTCTTTCCATTTTTTAAAAACTGGGTTGTTTGGATTTTTTTGTCATTCTTGGGTGGTAAGAGATCTTTAAATATTCTGTATATTAAACTCTTATCAGATATGTCATTTGTAAATATTTGCTTCCATTCTGTGAATTGTCCTTTTATTTACCTGATGTTGTGCTTTGATTTGAAAAAGCTTTTAATTTTGATGAAATAAAATTTATCAATTTTTGTTGTTGCTTGTACTTCTAGGTGTCATGTACAATAAATCCCAGCTGAATGTAGTGTCATGAACATATTCTTTTATGATTTCTTCTAATAGTTTTTATTTGGTTCTAACATTTAAGTCTTTGACAATTTTGAATTTATTATTGTAGTTTTGTGGTAAATTATGAAATCAGGAAGTGTGAGCCTTCTTCATTTGTTCTCCTTTCAAGATTATTTGGGCTATCTTGTTTTCCTTGGGATTCCATATAAATTTTAGAATGGATTTTTTATACCTGAAAAAGATAAGTCCTTGGATTTTGATAGGGAGTACACTAAATCTGTGATCTCTTTGGATAATATTGTTATCTAGGCAATATTGTGTCTTCTAATCCATGAACATGAGATGATTTTCAATTCATCGGTCTTATTTAATTTGTTTCAGCAATGTTTATTAGTTTTCAATGTAGAAGTCTTTCACCTTCTTGTTTAACTTTATCCCTAATTATTTATTATGTTTGATGCTATTGCGAATGAAATTTTCTCGTTAAGTTTTCTTTTCAGATGATTTATTGTTAGTGTGTAAGAAATGCTACTAATATTTTTGTGTTGATTTTATATCCTGAAACTTTGCTGAGTTAGTTTGTTAGATATAATGACTCTTTTGTATCCAGAATATTTAGGAATCAATATATATATATTATATTCTCTGTGAACAAAGTACCATGTTGAGTAGAAGTGATGAAAGCTGGCATTCTTGCTTTCTGATATTATGGGTAAAAATAGCAATTTTTCACCTTTAAGTATGTTACTTATGGGTTTTCCATATATAGTCTTTATCATGGTTGGGAAGTTTCTTTATATTTCTAGTTTATTGAGTATCAAGAAAAAGTGTTGAATTTTACCAAATAAATTTATGCATTATTGGACATAATTACAACTTTGTTTCTTTTATTCTATTAATGTGGCATTTTACATGAGTTTTCACATGTTGAATAATCCTTATATTCAAGAAATAAATCCTTCTTGGTCGTACTGTATAGGCCTCTCAATATACTGATGAATTTGATTTGCTAGTATTTATTTGAGGATTTTTGCATCTATATAATAACTCTTGGTCAGTGGTTTTATTTTTTTCTCGTGTCTTTGGTTTGGTATAAGTCTAATGCTGATGTTATAGAATGAGTTAGAAAGTTTTCCTTCTTTTTCAATTTTTTTGAAACATTTGGGGAGGATTGGTGTTAATTCTATTTTAAACATTTGGCAGAATTCACCAGTAAAATCTTACCTGGATGATTTTTGAATACCAGTTAAATTGTATTACTAAATATAAGACTATTCAGATTTTCTTTTTCTTCAAGATTCGCCTACTGTAAACTATGTTTCCCACCCCCCTCCAAGGAACTTGTCTATTTCATCTAGTAATCCAATTTGTTGGCATACAAATATTCTCTTACAGTATATTTTATTATAATACATTCCATTTCTGTAAAACCAGTAATAAAGCCCACTTTCACTTATGTTTCCAGTAATCTCAATTTTTGTGGGCTTTTTTGTCTTAGTCACCGTAGCCAAATATTTGTTAATTCTATTGACTTTTTCGAAGAACCAGCTTTTGGTTACCTTGATTTCTCTAATGATTCGATATTATCTAATTCATTTATCTCTGCTTTTATCTTTATTATTTCCTTCTTCAAGTTTTACATCTATACATCTCTCATTAAATATTGCTTTCACTGCCTCATATGTTTTGATATGTTGCCTTTCTTTCTTTCTTTCTTCCTTCCTTTCTTTCTTTCTTTCTTTCTTTCTTTCTTTCTTACTGATATCTTACTGATATCTGATATCACATTTTCTAACTTTTTTGTGATATCCTCTGACACATTGAGTGCTTAGGAATATATTGTTTAATTTACACATACTTTTAAATTTTCCAATTTTCCTTCTTACATTAATTTCTAGCTTCATTCCATTGTAATCAGAAAAGATACTATGTAGTATTTCAATTAAAAAATAATCAAGATATGTTTGTAACCTAAAATATTATTTATCATAGAAAATGTTCCATGTGCACTTGAAAAAAATGCATATTCTCTCTTCTTGGATAGATTGTTTTAGGGATGTCTGTTATGTCTAATTGGGATATAGTATTCAGTTTCTCTACTTCTTTATTGATTTCTGTCTAATTGTCTATCCATGATTGACAGTGTTGTAGTAATATCTCCAATTATTGTATTTTTCTTCAATTTTCTATTTAAATTCTAGTTAGTTAATATATAGAGTAATATTGGTTTCAGGTATATAATTTAGTGATTCATCACTTACATATCACATCCAGCACTCAACAAAACGAGTGCTTCCTTAATACTCATTACCCATTTGGTCTATCCCCCACCCACCTCCCCTCCATCAACCCTCCCATTGTTCCCTATAGTTAAGAGTCTCTTATTGTTTGCTTCCCTGCTTTTTCCCTTTTCCCCTATGTTCATCTGTTTTGTTTCTTAAATTCTACATATGAGTGAAATCCTATGGTATTTGTTTTTCTGTCTTTCTGCTTAGTATGATACACTGTAGATCCATCCATGTTGCTGTAAATGGCAAGATTTCATTTTTTCTGATGGCTGAGTAATATTCCATATACACCATATATATATATATATATATATATATATATATACATACATATATATACACACACACATATATATATATACATATATATATATATATATGTATATGCCACATATATATGACATATATATGTATACCACATCTTCTTTATCTATACATCAGTTGATGGACATTTGGGTTCTTTTCATAAGTTGGTTATTGTTGATAATTCTGCTATAAACTTTAGGGTGCATTTCCCCCTTCAAATAAGCATTTCTGTAACATCTTTTGAGTACATACCTAGTAGAGCAATTGCCAGGTTGTAGGGTAGTTCTATTTGTAACTTCTTGAGGAACCTCCATACTGTTTTCCACAGTGGCTGCACCAGTTTTCATTCCCACCAAAAGTACAAAAGATTTCCCCTTTCTCTGCATCCTTGCCAATATCTGTTGTTTTGTGAGTTGTTAATTTTAGCCCTTCTGACAGATGTGAGGTGGTATCTCATCATGATTTTTATTTATATTTCCCTGATGATGAGTGATGTTGAGCATCTTTTCCTGTGTCTGTTGGCCAACTAGACGTCTTCTTTGGAAAAATATCTATTCGTGTCTTCTCCCCATTGTTTTGTGTGTGTGTGTGTTAAGTTCTTTATAGATTGTGGATATTAACCCTTTATCCAATATGTCATTTGCAAATGTCTTCTCCCAGTCCATAGGCTGCCTTTTAGTTTTATTGATTGTTTCCTTCACTGAGCAGAAGCTTCTTATCTTGATGAAGTCCCAATAGTTCATTTTTGCTTTTGTTTCCCATGCCTCCAGAGATGTGTCTAGTGAGAAGTTGCTATGGCCAAGGCCAAAGAGGTGGCTGTCTGTGTTCTCGTGTGGGATTTTCATGGTTTTCTGTTTCACATTTAGGTCTTTCATCCATTTTGAATTTATTTATGTGCATGGTGTAAGAAAGTGGTCCAGTTTTACCCTTATGTATGTTGCTGTCCAGTTTTCCCAACACCATTTGCTGAAGAGAGTTTTTCCATTGGCTATTCATTCCTGATTTGCTGAAGATTAGTTGACGATATAGTTCTGGGTCCATTTCTGTGTTTTCTCTTCTGTTCATTGATCTATATGTCTGTTTTTGTGGTGGTACCATACTGTCTTGGTGACTACAGCTTTATAATATAGCTTGAAATCCTGAATTGTGACGCCATCAGCTTTGTTTTTCTTTTCCAAGATTGCTTTATCTATTGGGGACTTTTGAGTTTCCATACAAATTTTAGGATTGTTTGTTTTAGCTCTGTGAAAAATGCAGGTGGTATTTTGATAAAGATTGCATTAAATGTGTAAATTGCTGTAAAACTATCTATTTTTCTCTTCAGTTCTGTCAATATTTGCTTAATAGATTTTTGTCTCTGATGTTGGTGAATGTAAGTTTATAATTATTACATCTTCTTGATGAATCAACTCTTTAACAATATAAAACGTCCTCTTGTGTTCCTTGTATTAATTTTTAGCCTAAAACGTATTTTGTCTGATATGGGCATAATCATCTTGTCTTTTGGTAACTATTTTCATTCACTATCTTTTTCTATCCTTTCACTTTCAACCTGTATGTGTTCTTAAAACTAAAGGGAATTTCCTGTAGACAGAAAATAGCATATATTTGTGTCCCATATATATTTTCACATTCCTCCAATGTACACTTTTTGATTGAAGAATCTAATTCATTTACACATAAAGTCATTAAGGCATTACTTATAAATAAGGGCTTAGTTCTGCCATTTTGCTATTTATTTTCCTTTCATTTTATAGCTACTTTGTCCTTTATCTTCTATGTCACCGCCTTTTGTTATGTTTAGTGATTTCCTCTAGTGATATATTTTGATTCTCTTCTTAATTTCTTTTGTGTATATCTTATTAATATTTTATTTGGAATTTCCATTGGGATTACTTATAGCATCCTAAAGTTATAACAATGTATCTTAAATTGATGTCACTTTGACTTCAGTGTCACTAACTAGTCTTTCAAAAATCTTCCCTTCCCCTTGATGTTACTTATGTCACGAATTACATCTTAATACATTGTGTACCCATTAACATTAGTATAAAATTATTTTTATGCATTTTTCTTGTTTTGCATATATACATTGCATTTTTCTTGTTTTCCATATATATATACATATACATATATATATACACAATATATATATATATATATATATACACATACAGTATATATATATATATACATACAGTATATATATATACACACAATGCATACATATACATACAATATATTTATATACACACACACTATATATATATATATATATATATATATATATAATATGTATTTGCTTTTCTTTAGTTATTTGTGTTTCCCCTAGTTGAGCATGTTTACAACAGGTTTTTTAAGGCTTTGTCTAGTAAGGACAGTTTCAATATAAATTGTTCCTTTGAATCAGCTATGTATTTTGTTTATATGTACAGCTTGCGATTTTTTTTGAAAAGTGGGTATCTGATTGTTACAATGTGGTATCTATGGAAATCATAGTCTGCCCCTTTTCCAGTGTTTGCTGCTTTTATTAATTGTTGACTCTGTAGTAGTCTATTTGAGACTTTTTCAAAGTATCTATACAAGACTCTTCCTTACTATGTGTGTGTTCCCTGAAGTCTCTAGTCCATTAGCTGATGCATGACCAATGATTAGATAGAGATTTTCTTGAAATCTGGGAGCTGAAATGAACAAACAAGCACAGATAGAAACAGACAAACAGCTAAACAAATACAGAAGTCATTCACCACTTTCAGTCTTTGCAGTCTGGCTCAGGGCTGGGGAGTCCTTCAATGATTGGCTAAGTTTGTTCTGGGCTTATGGAGCTGCCTACGATGAAAATTCAAGGCCGTCTCCGAATTTTTTTTCAATATGCATCATCTTTAAGCATACACATGGCTTTATAAACTCCTGCTTTATATATGGCTGCCTTGAATGTCCTAATTTTCCAATGAGCCTCGACCCAGCTTCTCCTTCAGACTTCATATGGTATGTTGTGTATCTCTGCCCACACTTTCTTTCTCAGGTGTATCTGTAGGTTTGTAGTTCTCTTGTGGGTTTTACAAGAAGTTTGCAGTGCTTTTATAGCCTAGGTTTCAAATTTTGCAAAAGAGAAACAAGTGATTCCATCCTGCAGGTAGCCCCCAGGATGGTTAGAACAGAATATACAATATTTTGCAAATTAAGATTGTTATTTTCTCCACTTTTTGGGGGAGAGATTTAAGAACCTGGTCGCCCCTGCTCAAGACTGACTGTTGCTCCACCTTGGAAGTGGTGGGACAAAATTGATTATAATTCCATATAGATTTGTTATCATTTTAAAGATTGTTGTTTTTTTTTTCCTTCACTAGGCTTTTTCTTGGCTACTGCAATCTTTTATTGCTTTCTAGAACCTCTACAGAGTTGGTTCAGACAGCTTCTGGTTGTTTCTCGATGTTTCTGTGAGGGTATGAGAGCTTGGAGCTTTTCTACTCTACCATTTCACTTCAGTTAGTCAAAAACATAAAACAAAAACAAACCACAAGAAGGATAAAGAGAAAGGAGAAGAAAAGAATGAGAGTAGAGGAGGAGGCTGAGGAAGAGGGGGAGGAGGAAAACTAACAAACAAAAACCAGGCTATTCAAAATAAAAGGGTGGCTTTTTAGTTTATTTTTCATGCGTCTATTTAAATTGGTGAATCCCAAATTTCTCAGACTAAACTATTAAGCACCAATTATTAACAAAGTAAATATAATCTAAACATGTCCAGTCCCTCAGTTCTGTCTCCATTTTATGTAAAAATCACTTTTGCCACTTTTATTGAAATTCGTCAGAAGGAGTAAAGCAAGCAGCTTTGATCTCTCTCCAAATTTTATGATTTGACCAATGGGGCTGATAGAGGAAACACTAATACAGTTATAAACTAACTCACCTCACACTAACAAATTAATCAAATGCTAAAAATGTCTATGAAAAAACGCTTGTGGTAATAAATGATGCTGAGAAACAATGTTTTTCCTAGAAAAGTGCCAGCCCGTTCATGTTTCAAGCTCCCAAGAATTTAAGAGCAAAAGCTAACAATAAAAATTAACATTTCTGTTTCACGTATACAAATAAAAGGCCTGGCAGATGTGAAATCTTATGATTTGGCGATATTAATTTCTGTCCATCTCTTAACATCAATTCAAATTCTGACCCTGTATATTCCTTTCTGCTGCTTTAAACCTTTTCGGCCACAATTTCATAACCCATTCCCAAGTGCCTTCTACTTTCCGCATTGCACTTGAGTTCTGAATTAGATTTTATATTTATGACAGACATTGGGTTGAAAGGGGTCAATCAGAATTCCTTATTGTAGAAAAATTATGGGCTAGAGTCGACATTAAGTTAGCCACCTCTGACATTTTGGATTGTTTTCTTATATCAAACTTGAGAAAAGGGGCTGCAAACTTTATTTCACCAAGCTCCACATTACCTCTTATGGACCATAAGATTAAGATTCTATGAAGAAGGCATCTAAAGATGGCATTAAGTTTGTCTATGATAAATGGGTTTGTGTGTGGCTTTAGTTGTTTCCTGTTGTAAAAGTCAATGCAATTCAAGTTCTCATATAGCTTTGTTTTGGTCTCTCTCTAAGGTCCTTCACATAACGTATTTTGATCAATTCAATCTACCATTTAACAGACCAAACTTGCTTAGGTTCCCAGCAATTCTCTGCCAAGCTGACTTAGAGATACCATGACCAGATGATAAGCCAAGATAGAGGCTATTCCTTACCCTTTCTCCTTAGTAACAACAATTTCTATATGAACCCTTATGCTCCATGGAGAGGCAGCATTCATAACATGGTCTTAAATAAATACCAAGTATACTTTTACTGTCCTTTACAAACAAGCTAAATGGTTTTGTGTGTGGCTTTAGTTGTTTCCTGTTGTAAAAGTCAATGCAATTCTAGTTTCCACATAGTTTTGCATTTGTATCTCAAAAACAAAGTGTGCATATACAAAAAAGTATATATATATATATGTATATATATACACACATATATATACATATATATATATACTTGATACTTCTTAAAAGCTATGTATAAATATATGCATATATATGCATATAGTGTGTGTATGTGTTTATGTGTGTGTGTATCAATCATTGCAAGAAAACTCTATTACAATGTAGTGCCCAGGAAAACATGCTCCACAAATTCAACTTGTATCTTTAGCAGATGAAATTTGACATTATTGTAAAAAAAGAAAAAAATAATGTATGTGTGTGTGTGTGTGTGTGTGTATATACACACACACACAGGCACACAGGCACACATATATATATATGTGCGTGTGTGTGTGTGTGTATGCGCTCACTCAAAATATACATACATATGTGCATTTACACATATGTATACAAAATTTTTATTTTGGTGTAGCAGATCCTGCTATGAGGTTTTATTAACATTCATGAAGGACTGTGTTTTTTATTCATACTGTAATCCAATTGTGACTCAGGTACAGCAATTGCATTATAGTATGATAAAAGAAACACAATACTTCATGAATGATATATGACCAAATCAACGGGCATTCAACAGGGGAAGTGCTGCCCATGAATCCAAGGTAAATTCTCTGCTTGAGATGGAATATGAGTAATAATGAAAGAAAAAGGTGAGGCTTAGTCAAACCTTAAGAGAAGGACTGTAGGTAAGGGAATGCATAGTATAAAGGCAGAATGTTTGCAATGTGTTCAGAGATCAATGAATGAGCAATTCCTCTGCAGTGGATGGCTGATGGACGAAAGAGACAAATACAATAATGAAGGTGTTTAGAAACCTAATACTGATAACTTTTAGAAAAATTCAAGTTACTTTTTATTTAGAGCCATAGTTAGACTGACAGCAGGTAGGAGTTGACACAAATCGAAGTTATCACCTGCAAAGAAAAATGTTGTAAAATATTATATCTCTAATTTATGTAAATAAATCTATCAATAAGGAGGTATGTGTACGTGTATGTATGCCTTTGAAACTTTACTGTATCTTTATGACTTCAAGACATTATTGGGACAAGCTTAAAGTTGTAAAACTAGCACAAAATGATTTTTTTCTAGGTGAAATATTGTGTTTTGATTACAGGTTATGTTTCAAGTCATCTGGAGTTTACACAAATTTAAAAATGAACTTGCAGAGCAAAAATCATGCTGCGGTTCTTACTTCAAACAAAATCATACAGTAATGAGCAAACATTTATTTTACAAATGGATATCCTATGTAATTCACTTCACCGTTTGGTGCAATAAGTGGAAAACATTCAAGACCTCAGTCTGGATTTTATGGACAATGAATCAGCAGGGACTAGATTCCTTTTTCCCACAGTAAAGGGCTTCCTCCAAGAGGAGGATACTTCAAAACTCAACGGACTATAAGGTACTTAGTCTCAGGTAACTTATATATCTGGTACCCTATCCCAGAGTACAAGAGCCAAACAGCACATATAATCTCCCTGCTTGCTTTTTAAGAAAGTAATGCTTCAGAGAGAAGGGGTCCCTCCACTGGAATGAAATCCACACCATGTCCAGGGGATGTCTCTGGATTCTGCTCAGCTCTTTATGAATGGATACAAGAATGGGTAACAGCCACTGCATTTAGGCCAGAAAAAGAAATAAAAAGTACCCATTTACAAAGGAAAATCTAAAATTATCTCTATTTGCAGGTGGCATGATTTTGTATAGAGAAAATCCTATAAATCTACTAAAAATCTAAAGTTAGTCAATGAATTCAATAAAGTTCCCAGATAGAAACTACATATTTAAAAACTAGTTGTATTTCTTTACAACTACAATAAAAAGTTTCAAATGAAGTTAATAAAACAATTCCACCTACTATATCTATCAAAAAGAATTAAATATTCAGGAGTAAATTTAACAAAATAAATGCAGATATGTACTCTGAAAGCTACAAAACATTATTGAAGAAATTGAAATTATCTAAATAAGTAGAAAAAAACAGCCTATGTTTATAGTTCAGGAGATTTAATATGTTTAAGATAGCAATACTCTCCAAACTGATCTACCTATTTAGTGTAATCTCTAACTGAATCCCAGGTGACCTCTTTGTAGAAATGGTCAGCTGATTCTAAAATTCATATCAAAATGGGGCGGGGCGCCTGGGTGGCTTAGTCTGTTGAGTGTCTGACTTCAGCTCAGGTCATGATCTCACAGTTCGTTGGTTTGAGCCCCACATCGGGCTCTTTGCTAACAACTCAGAGCCTGGAGCTTGCTTCAGATTCTATGTCTCCCTTTCTCTCTGCCCCTCCCCCACTCATGCTCTGTCTCTCAAAAATAAATAAACATTAAAAAAATAAAAAATAATAATAAAATTGATATCAAATTGCAAGAGACTCAGAAGAGACATAATGATCTTATAAAACCAAAGCAGGTAAATTCACACTTCTCAATTTCAAAACTTAGTACAAAGCAATGGTAATCAAGATAATGTGATCATGGCATAAGGATGCATATGCAGATAAAAGAAATAGAATTGATAGTTGAAAAATACATCTATGTGTCTGTGGTCAACTGATTTTTAATAAAGATGCCAATGGCCATTCAATGGGGGAAAGACACGTCTTTTCAACAAATGGTGTTGAAACTACTGGATAGCCACATACAAAAGAATGAAGTTTACCCTTATCTCACACTATACAAAGTAGCCACTAGAATACCTAAAATTAAATAAAAAAGAAAGTATTGGCGAGGATATAGAGAAATTGGAGCACTCCTACACTGCTGATAGGAATGTGAAATGGCACAGCTACTTTGGAAAACAGTCTGACAGCTCATTTAAATGATTAAATATAGAATCACCATAAGATCCAAACGATCTCCTGTCTAGGTATATATCAAAAAAATAAATATATGTTCCCATAAATTTTTTTAAATTTTTTTTAACGTTTATTTATTTTTGAGACAGAGAGAGACAGAGCATGAACAGGGGAGGGGAAGAGAGAGAGGGAGACACAGAATCAGAAGCAGGCTCCAGGCTCTGAGCCATCAGCCCAGAGCCTGACGTGGGGCTCAAACTCACGGACCGCAAGATCGTGACCTGGGCTGAAGTTGGACGTCTAACCGACTGAGCCACCCAGGCGCCCCCCCATAAATTTTTACATGAATATCAATAGAATCATTATTCACACTACTCAAAAAGTACAAACACCCAAATATCCATTAACTGATGAAGGACATACAAAACATGGTATATCCATTTAATGGAATATTACATAGTAGAAAAATGAATAAAGTAATGATACATAATTCATGTCAAAACATGGATGAACCTCAAAGCAATATGCTTAGTGTAAGAAGCCAGTAGCAAAAGACCAGATATTACATGATTACATTTATATTACATGTCCAGAATAAGGAATCTATAGAGACAGAAAGTAAATTAGTGGTGGCTTAAGGGCTATGGTGGGTGAGCAACTAGGGGTTGATAAGTAAAAGATACAGGGTACTTCTTGAGGTGCTGCAAACTGACTTAATGATGGCTATATATATGCATATATATATGTATATATGTATATATGTATATATATATATATACACACACACACACATATATGTGTATATATATATATACACACACACATATATATTTGTATGTGTATATATATATATATATATATATATATATATATCATTATATGGATTAATTTTACATCTGACTGTATGATATGTAAATTTTTTTAAGTAAATCTTGAGGATCATGTGACTCTGTTTTGCCAACCTGGCTTTCTGAATTTCTACTTTTCTCCATAAAGCCCAATTATTAACCAACTATTTGTGAAGGTGTAAAATCTATTTTGACCCCTTGGAGACCAGGTCCTAGAATTGTCAAGATAGAGACTCAGGTTGTTCCTGACTTCAGTCCTCAGAAAAACAAAAATACTCAACTACTATTGATAGACAATCAACTTTGAGGAAACATCCAAACCTGGGAGTGAGGCTGAAGTAATGTCCTGAGTCACAGAAACCAAGAAAGACTATGTATTAGAAGGGTAAGAAGAGTAGTTTCACTTTGACCACATCACTCCCTTTCTAGGCTAGCACAGTGCAACAGTTTATCTAGTGGGAAAAAGAAAACCCAGGGTAGATATCCAGCTTCCCCAGTATTACTTGATGCTTCTTAGGAGGCCCACTTAGGTCACACCTCACATAGATCACTGCGAGAACCCATGAGGCTGGACGACTAGGTATCAGACAGAGATGGAAAAGTAGGATGGGTCTTACAGCCACCTATGCTCAGATCTTGGCAAACCTCATTCTTCCTTGCAGAGGCACCCAAGCAGAGATCCCATCTAGTGGCTCTCCTCTCTGAAGAGCCCATACAATCACTCTATCTGCCCAGGAATCTCAGCAGCAGTTTTACCTGATGTTGATCCCCAGTCAATGAACCATACTCGCCTTGGAACATAATCTCACCTAAGAAAGGAGGCAAATCTGAAGCCCCACCAAACTCCTGAGTACAGGCCCCGGTTCTGCCAATCAGAAACCCTGCCCAGAGAACATGAGCAGATGTATAACCCCTTTGACAGTCATGATTACAGCAGTGCCTGAGCAGAGATCTGAGCCAGTGACTCTGCCCATCTGCAGAGTCTAACTACTGGCCCTGCCTGGTCAGAGCATGGAAAAAAATTTGCCTGATTCAGGTTTCAGCTAATGAGCTGTACTTCACTTGGAACATACTCTATGACTCTGCCTGAACAAGGAAGCATATTCAGTGTCCTTCTTAATGGCTGAGGAGAGCCTTCAGCCCCCTCCTTTCCCCAACCCGGAAGTAAACATAGGCATCCATGGAGTCCTTTATAAAGCCTCACTTGCAGTGGTACCAAATCAGGGATTCCCAACTAGTGGCTCTGCCCATCTACAAAGCAGAGTTTGTAGCCCTGTTTGGTCAAGTATTTGCTTGACAGTTCTACCTAATTTGAGTCCTCAGCCAATAAGTGGAACTGGCTATGGAACCTGTTCTATAGCTCTGCCTGGTTAGGAAAACAAATCTGCAACCTCGCCAAACTTCTGAGAGTAGTCTCCACTCTTGTCCATCCAAGAAGCCAGGCCAGAAAATCTGGGAATTTATAGAGACCATCCAACATCTTCACTTGTGCAGGGAGCCGGGCCAGAAGTCCTGCCCCACTGTCTGTCTTTGACGAAGCAAGGATCCTGGCCACTGGTCCGGCCTAATCGTACATGGAGAGGAAGTCCAGACAGTGACTTTGCCCAAATATAGAGGAGTCTGTACGAAATACAAAATAATGCTTGAGGTTCCTGCTAACCAGAGAGCCCAGCCAGTGACTTTGCCCAATGACAGAACACAGCTAGTGACTTATCTGATTGTAAAGCCCAATCTGAGACCCCACTCAACTTAGGGGTAGAGCCTGCATTCTTGCCTGATTACAGAGCACAGACTTGTCTGAACTCAAAGACCCACCTGATTGAACAAAAAGTCCAGCTAGATGCACCATCTGGTTAAGGAGCATTGCCTGAGACCTGAGCAGGAGCAGTTGTGGATCCCAGCCAATTGCCCTTCCCAGTCAGGGAGTCCAACCCATGGCACCACACTGCCAAGGAACAAACCCTGCAATCTGGCTTGACCTAAGGCAATTACAGAAACCAGCTAGTGGACCCACCTGATTGTAGTGTCAGTTACCAGGCCTGCAAAATCAGGGTGTCCACCCACAGCCCTATTAAAATGTGGAGGCCTGCCAACAACACCCCACTATAACATCAAAACATGCCAAATAGACACTCAATGGCAAGCTACCTGCCCATGGTTATTATCAGTTGACTCATTCATATTCCCAAACAGAGCTGACTGGTAAAGGTCTATCCTGTTGAAGTAAGCCTGCAGTGTCTGGAAGAGGAGACTACATACTCAAATGCACAGATAACAATGCAATGAATAAAAAATCATAAGGCATAAGGCAAAGATGACACCACCAATGGAAACTGATACAGATCTAATAAGTCACCCTAAGAAAAGAGAGATCTATGAAGTGTCTAACCAAGAATTCAAGACAATTCTCTTAAACAAGTGTAGTGAATTACAAGAAAACTCGAAGGGTGATTAAACAAAATAGGAAAAAACACATTAAAATCACGAGAAATTCAATTAAAAAATGAAAACCATCAAAAGCAAATAGAAATCCTAGAGATAAAGAATATGACTGAACAAAGAATTCAACAGAGAACTTCAACAGCAGATCCAACAAAGTAGAAGGAAGAATCAGTAAACTAAAAGGGAGGTCATTTGAAATTATTCAGTCAGAGAAACAAAGTTAGAAAAAAAATGAGGAATGGAAAAAGCCTATAGGACTTAGGGGAAAATATCAAGTAAAACAGCATACAAATGATGGGAAACCCAGAAAGAGAAGTGAAAGAAAAAGGGACAGAAAGTCAATTTAAAGTAACAATGGTTACTGGTACCTAGGTGGCTCAGATGCTTAAGCACCTGACTTTGGCTCAGGTCAGGATCTCCTCATTCATGAGTTTGAGCCGTTGTTGGGGTCTGGGCTGACAGATGACAACCTGGAGCCTGCTTTGCATTCTGTGTTTCTTTCCCTCTGCCCCTCCCCCATGCACATTCTCTCTCTCTCTCTCTCTGTCTCAAAAATAAATAAACATTGAAAAATGTTTAGGGGCGCCTGGGTGGCTCAGTCTACTTCAGCTCAGGTAATATCTCATAGTTGGTGGGTTCAAGCCCCACGTCAGACTCTGTGCTGAGAACTCAGCGCCTGGAGTCTGCTTTGTATTCTGTCTCCCTCTCTCTCTACCCTTCCCCTGCTCACACTCTGTCTCTCTCTCTGTCGCAAAAAAATAAACATTATTTTTTTAATTTAAATTAACAATGGCTAAAATCTTCCCAAACTTGAAGAGACAAATGGGTATCCAGATTCAAGAGATCTACAGTACCTCAAAAGGTGGAACACTAAGGGAGCTACGTGGAGACACATTATAATTAAATTGTTGCAAGTGAAAAACAAAAAGTGATTTTGAAAACAGCAAGAGAAAATAATACTTATCACAGACAATGGAACCCCCTAAGATTAGAAGCTGATTTTTCAACAGAAACTTTGCAGGGCAAGATTGAGTGAAAGATATATTTGAATTATTGAAAGAAAAAAAATACTGCTAACTAAGAATACAGTACCCAGAAAAACTCTTCTTCAGAAATGAAGGAGAAATAAAGACTTTCATGACAAACAAAAGCCGAGGGAGTTCATTATCAGTAGACCTACCTTAAAAGAAATTCTGAAGTGTGTTATTCAAATGGAAATTAAAGGATGCAAATTGACATAAATATACATGAATGTGTAAATATCAGAGTTTTTCTCAAATTCATACTCAATATAGAAAGGATTTAAAAGTCATAAGACAAACATATTAAAAATACCTCTAAACAATTTGTTACTAGATCCACAATATTTAAAAGATGTAAATTGGGGGCACCTGGGTGGCTCAGTCAATTGAGTGTCTGCCTCTGGCTTAGGTCATGATCTTGTGATTTGTAAGTTCAAGCCCCATATCAGGGTTGCTGCTGTCTGCATGGAGACTGTGTCAGATCCTCTGTCCCTCTTTCTCTGCCCCTACCCCACCTGCACTCTGTCAAAAATAAATAGAACGCTAGGTGACTCAGTCAGTTGAGCCTCCAACTCTTGGCTCTGGCTCAGGTCATGATCACAGTTTGTGAGTTTGAGCTCTGCTGATAGCAGTGAGCCTGCTTGGGATTTCTCTCTCCCTCTCTCTCTGCCCCTCCGTAGCTTGCTCTCTCTCTGTCTGTCTCTCTCAAAAAATAAATAAATAAACATATAAACAAACAAACAAACAAATAAGAAAGTAAATAAAACATTAAAAATACTTACAAGATGAAAAATGTATTACCAATAACCTAAGATATGAGGGGAGGTGAAGAAAACTATAAAGTTTCAGATGTTACTGACTTGCTATCAGCTTAAAATAGGATGTTATAAACATAAAATATTTATGTAAGCTTCATGATAACACAGAAGAAAAACCTTTAGTAGGTATACAAAATATTATGATAAAGGAATCAAAGCATACTGTCACAAAAATTATCAAATCACAAAGGAAATTAGCACAAAGGAAAAAATACAGAAAACATTCAGAAAACAATTAAGAAAGATGGCAATAGTGTCTTTACCTATCATAATTACTTAAAATATAAATGGATTAAATTCTCTAATGAAAATTACATGGAATACTTGAAAGAAAAGAAAACAAGATCCAATGATAATCTGCCTACAAGAGACTCACTTTTGCTTTAAGGACACACATAGTACAAGAATGAAGGGATAGAAAAAGATATGTCAAGCAAGTGGTAATCAAAAGAAAGCAGAGTTATATATACTTACATCACATAAAATAGACTTTAAGCCAAAAATGCAAAAAAAAAAAAAAAAAGGACACAAAAGAGGTCATTATATAATAATAAAGGGCAACTATCAAAAATATATAACAACTATAAATATGTATGCATCTATCATTGGAGAATTTAATATATTAAGCAAGCAAGCAACAACACACCTAAAAAACAAACAGCGGTACATTAACTAGAAACTCATACCTCCCTCTCAACAACAGATAGCTCAACCAGACAGAGAATCAATAGAAAACACTACATCTCAACAACAGTATAGACCAAGCAGCATTAACAGATGTTTATAGAACATGTCATTCAACAGCATCAGAATATGCATTTTTCTCAAATGCACATGGAACATTTTCCAAGATATATCTTATGGTAGGCCATGTAATAAGTCTCAACAAAATCAAGGTATATAATATATATTTTCTGAATGCAATGGTGAAAAAATAGAAATCAATAACAAGGTAAATTTGGAAAATACACAAATACATGGAAATTAAATGACACATTCTTGAACAACCAGTGGGTCAAAGAAGAAATTATTGTGAAATCAAAAAAAATATCTTGAGACAAAAGAAAATGGAAACACAACACACCAAAACTTACTATATGCAGCAGAAGCATTTCTAAGAAGGAAGTTCACAGCAATAAATGCATACATCAAGCAAAAGAAAGATCTCAAATAAACAACCAACTTTACACTTCAAAAAACTAGAAAAAGAAATATAAATTAAGCACAAAGCAGACTAATAATAAATATTAAGTCAGAAATAACAGATAAGGAATAGGAAAATAATAGAAAAGATTACCAAAACTAGAGATAATTCTTTGAAAAACCTATTAAATTCACAAAGCTTCAACTAAACTAACCAAGAAACAAAGACAGAGGACCCAAATAAATAACACTACCAATGAAAGAAGAGACAATATAACTGATGCCACAGAAACACAATTGATCATAAGCCACTATTATGAACACACATATGTCAACAAATTGGATTACCTAGAGGAAATGGTTAATTTCTCAGTAACATACAAATAACTATGGCTGAATTATGAAGAAACAAATTATGTGAACAGATCAATCATAAGGAGATTGAATCAGCAATCAAAACATTCCTAACAGAGAAAAGCCTAGGACCAGAAGAATTACTGGTAAATTGTACCAAACACTTAAAGAAGAATTAACACATATCTTTCTCAAACTCCTCTAAAAAATTAAAAAGGGGACACCCCTAAAATCACTTTACATGGCTAAAATCACTTTACATTACCCCGATTCCAAAGTCAGACAAAGACACTGTATAAAAAGAAAAGTACAGGCCAATATCTTTGATGAATTTACATATAAAAATTCTCAATAAAATACTAGTAAATTGAATTCAATGGTATGTTAAAACGATCAAATGATCCTTTGATTATGACACGATGATCAAGTAGGATTTATTCCTGGGATGTGAGGATGATTCAAAATACAAAAATCAATAAATATGATATATCACATGAATAAAATTAATGATATAAATGAAAAGATCATCATAAAAGATGCACAAAAATATATTTGACAAAAGTCTACTTTCATGACAAAGCTCTCAAAAAATTGGGTATGCAGAGAACATAACTCACCTTAATAAAAGTCATATATGACAAAGTCCACAGCTAACATCATTCTCAATGGTGAAAGTTGGAAAGGTTTTTCTTTCAGATCGGGAAAAAGACAAGAGGATTACCTTTACCACTCCTATTCAACATAATACCAATGATATTATGTTACTAATAGCCAGAGCAATCACGTTTCTGTCTGCATTTGGCAGGGAGTTTTTTTTTTGCATTTTTGGCTTAAAGTCAAAAGTTAAAGTCACACCTGCCTTTTATGTGATGTAAGTATATATAACTCTCTATTTTTTTGTATAGAAATTCTTAATGGTCTACTATAAAACCTGCTATAACTAATAAAGTAAAGAGTGAAGACACAAAATCAACATGCAAAGTAAGTTGTGTTTCTATACACCAACAACAAATTACCTGGAAAAGAATTAAAGAAAATCTCATAATAGCATCAAAGCCGTAAAATCATTAGAAATTTATTTAATTCGGCAGTTAGAAAGTTCTGCACACCGAAAACTAGAAGACATTGATGAAAAAACAAATTAGTCACAAATAAAAGGAAAACCATCCTATGTTCTTTGATAGGAAGAATTAATATTGTTAAAATGTCACACTATCCAAAGCCATTAATGAAGGCAACACAATCCCAGTTAAAATTCCAATGGCATTTTTTTAACAGAAATAGAAAAAAAAAATACTTCTAAAACTGTTATTAAATCACAAGACCCTGAGAAGCTAAAACAATCCTGAGAAAGAAAGCTGGAGGCATCACAACATGCGAACTTCAAGCCATATCATAAAGCTAATCAAAGCAATGTGGTATTAACATGAAAACAATAACATATACCAATGAAACACAATCAAGAGCCTAGAGGTAAGCCTAAGCATATAATGTCAACAAATACTTGATCTGGAAACTAACATTGCTCAAAGGATATAAGATAGTGTCTATAAGAAATGATTTAGGGAAAATGAATATTCACATGTAAAAGACAAAACCTGGATCCCTATTTTATACCACTCGCAGAAAACCCAAAGGTACTACAGACCTAAATGTTAACAACTGAAACCATAAGACTTCCAGAAGAAAATCTAGAGAAAGAGATCCTTGACATTGGCCTTAACAATAATTCTCTCAGTATGACCCTGAAAACACAAGCCACAAAAGCACTAATAAACAAGTATGTTTCCATCCAACTAAAAAGCTTCTGTACAGAAAAAGAAACAATCTGCAGAATTCAAAGACAACCTGAAAAACTGGACAAGACATTTGCAAGCCATATACATGATAAGGCATAAATGTCCAAAATATTATAAAGTTGAATAGAAAAATAATGATAATAGCAATCCAATTTATGAAATGGGCAAAAAACCTGAATAGACATTTTTCCAGAAAAAAAATTTTTTTCAAATGAATGACAAGTACATGAAAGGGGGCTCGACAACACTAACCACAAGGAAAATTAAAAATAAAACCACAATGATATAATACTTCACACCTGCCAGAATGTCCATTCTGAAAAGAAAAGAGACAACAAGTGTTATCACACATGTGGGGAAAAGGGAACCACTGTACAATCTAGTGGGTGTATGAATTGGGATAGCACCTATGGAAAATGGTAAGCAGATTTCTCCAGAATTAAAAAGATAAATGATTACCAAATGACTCAGCAATACCATTTCTGGGCATGTACCCCAAGGAATGAAATCACTATCTCAAAGAGATATATGTACCCATGTTCATTGCAGCACTGTTTACAATATCAAAGACATGGAAACAACCTAAGTGTCAATCGATAGATAAATAAAGAAAGAAAATATTATACACACACACACACACACACACACACATATATGGATTTAGATATATATTATCATATATGTATATATGTACTGTATTAAATAATATAATAATATAATTTGGGTACAATGTGTAATAAATAATATGCATATATACCACATATGTTTTAAAAAGGAATATAATTCAACCATAACAAAGAAGAATATACTGCCATTTGAGGTCACATGAATGAACCTTGAGGGCATTTTACTAAGTAAGATAAGTCAGGGAACCAAAACTACTGTATAACTTATGTGGAATCTAAAAGTGTCAAATAGAAGAAGCAGATTGCTAGGTGCCAGAGGTGATGCAGGTGTGGCCGGGGTGGGGGGTGCGTTGTAGGGGAAAAGTGTGCAGATAGTCAAAGAGTGCAGATTTCAAGTTGTACAATCAGTAAGTTCTGGAAATGCAGTGTACAGCAGGGCCACGATAGCTAAAAACACTGCACTGTGTATTTGAAAGTTGCTAAAAAAGTCAACCCTAAAAGCTCCCACCACCCACAAACACAAATATTGTAACGATGTGAGATGATGGATGTGTTAACTAACATTGTTTTGATAATGTCTTCACAAAAATGCATCAAAGTATTATACTGTATACCTTAAATGTACACAATGTTGTCAATTTTGTCTCAATAAAGTAGGAACAAAAAGAAAAAAAAAAGAAGTGAGGTCTCAAAAGGGACATACCTGAGGCAACACATTGTTACCTTCCTTACAGTCTTCAAAATGTGGTTAAAACATTTTTAATTATCTCAGAGTTACAACTTACTGCTAATCGCAATAATTAAGATTTTTTAATTTCAAAATAAAGAAAAATAAACATATCTTTTTCCCTTCAAACCATTTCTTTCTTAGAGGAAAATATGATATTTGACTGAAAATAAATGAGTGCTATTGTATTCTTTACTTTTATGTGTTTGATTATTTTTTTTAATTTATTTATTTTGAGAGTGAGAGAGAGCAAGCACCAGTTGGGGGTGGGGGGTGAAAGGACAGAGAGAGAAGGGGACAGAAGATTTGAAGCAGGCTCTGTGCTGACAGCAGAGAGCCCAATGTGGGGCTGGAACTCATGAACCACGAAATGATGACGTGAGTCGAAGTCAGACACTTAACCGACTGAGCCACCCAGGTGCCCCTGAGTTTGTTTTAGATACCTTATAAATGTGGAGTCATACAATTTTATTTCCTTCAGTAACTGGTTTATTTCACTTAGCATTATGTCCTCCAATTTCACGCACACTGTTACAAGTGTCAGTATTTCTTTCTTTTTTAAGGCTCAATAATGTTCCATTGACGCATTTTCCACATTTTTAATCCACTTGCCTATTGATGGACATTGATAATTCAGTACTGGTTGTCAGGGTCTTGGGGATGGGGGAAATAAAAGCTGTTTTCAATGGTTATAAAGTTTCAGTTGTGCAAGATGAATAAATTCCAGAGATCTGTCTAACATAGTGCCTTCCAAGTTTGTTAAAAGGGTAGAACTTTGTTCATTTGTTAATGAACTGTGCACTTCCAAGTTTGTTAAAAGGGTAGATCTTATATTCATTGTTACAACACAACCTCAATGAAACAAAAACAAAAGTCAAAAGCCAAAGTGGCACAAGAAAACTTTGAGAAATATTGGATGTATCTTTAATTTGACTATGATAATGGTTTCCTGGGTATTTACATATGTCAGGACTCATCAAATTGTACACACTGAATTTGTGCAATTCTCTGTAGATCATTTATACCTCAATAAAGCTGTCAACACAAACAACAGGGGCTCCTGGGTGGCTCAGTTGGTTAAGCGTCCGACTTGATCTCAGGACATGATCTCACGGTCTGAGTTGGAGCCTCGCGTCCGGCTCTGTGCTGACAGCTCAGAGCCTGGAGCCTGCTTCAGATTCTGTGTCTCCCTCTCTTTCTGCCCCTCCCCTGCTCATGCTCTGTCTCTGTCTGTCTCAAAAATAAATAAAAACATAAAAAAAATAAAAACAACTTAAAAACAAAAATGGAAACATAAATTTCCCTATAGGAAAGAGAATCAATAAATGTATACAAGACAAAAAAAAAAAAGTATGAAACTTGACAATGACACTGAACAGAAGAGTCAGCCCTCACACACCTGTAGGATCTGTATACAAAGGTGGCATTGCCTGTTTGCCCTGCAGAACTCCCAGGAGGCTCTGGGCTCTGGGAAGCCTAGAAAGATAGTTGAAATATAGAAGTAAGAAATGGTCAAGAAAAAAATAGACATTCATTTAATGTCTTAATATGAAACAGTAAACTCATCATGCCATTTACCCAACTCCAGCCGCAAAACCCCTTACCCAAATGACCTCATCATCAAATACTACAATATTGTATTCTTAAAACTTTATATAAGCTGAAGTGAACTGAGACAGCTAGCAGTCATTATCCTCAGAGAGCTAGTCCCTGCCATCCTACAGCGGGAAGAGAAGCCTACTGTCTGGTTTCCTCTGAGCTCATCTTAAAAAGAATTCTATCAATGGGAAGAACATAGAACTCCCAGTGAGCATCTCAATCACCTCAGTCTGGAATATCCGTAGAAAGCTAAGAATCATCAGACATTTGATAAAGCATGAGAGAAAGAGAAATAAATGAAAAAGCAAATGTGGAAAGAAACACAATTTGCTGGGGAAGAAAAATAATGATAAAATACATTCTTAAAATATTATTAGTATAAACACATATATTTAGTATAAACTAAAGCTGATATACCATGACATGATATGGTATAAAAAGTCATCTATCTATCTATCTATCTATCTATCTATCTATATGTGTGTGTGTATGCACATATATAATTTCCTGATATCATCTTACCTTGAGGCTGCTATGGGGCTAGATAGACCCAGCTAGATGGCACTATGTGATTTTGTGTCCTTTGTCTTCTCATTGAAAAGAACATACTAATTAATTTACCAAAGGTATTGACTTGTCTAGGATCTTTGAAGCACTTCCATTTTCCTTCAGAAACATTTTTAACATTTGAATACTTACATGCTACAAGAGCTCATCTTTCTATTTCAGTGCTTTTTACTTATTAGCTCATTTCATTCTCCCAACAACCCAATGACATACATTCTGTTTGTATCCCTCTTTTACAGATAGAGGAACCAAGGAAAAGTGAGGCCAAGTAACGTGACCTTAGGCAGAGCCAGGTTTCAATATCAGGTACACAGATGGGTGCCAGACAGTCTAGTCCCTAGAAGCTCTGACATCCTACCTCTAATGAAGAATCACTCTAAATCTTCAGTTGGCCTACACTGATTTCTTTCACCCAAATCCTTACATAACTAAGTCCTAGCCCTATATACAATCTCCAGGTTCTTCATATTTATTATTTCTTCTAGGCACACCTGCTCCAGTGTTACATATTATTTTTTTCTCTGTATATGTTTCTCTAGAGATCATTTTATGAGCTATGTAGTTTTGCTCTGTAAGGCAATAGAGCAGAGTGTTGTGATAACAGTCTCCAGAGTCGTATTACCTTAGTTCAATCCCTGTTTCCACCACTTGGAAAGTGTTTCATCTTGGGGAAAATCTCTTAGCTTTCCTTATAAATCACTAGGTCAATGAAAACTGTGATTCAAATTTTAGTCAGCTTATGGACTTAGTGGGTAATTAAATAATACAGTTCTTGTAAAGCAATAGGAATAATGGCTGGCATGTGATAAATGTTCCGTAAATATTAACTATTGTTTTTACTATCGATAGCATTATTATTTTTGTTGCTGTTTTGAGGAATATTCTGACTCTGGAACTTAGGCAAAAGCCTTATAGCCGGATACTTCGGCTTTCAAAGATTGGGCCCTGGAAATGGGCTGGTTTGAATATAAGTAGTCTAATTATATCTCATAGTGGAACCAGCGAAAAACTTGCCTAGCTGACATAACACACATAACTTCATATCTCCGTTACCCTAATCCAAGGGCTAGGTGAGATTGGCTGTCCTCATTTTTTCTGGGTGTTAAATATCTCTACTGGGTTACCTGGTTCACATGATAAACTACACACGATGTGTTGTTGCTGCAGTGTATAATTAACTAAGACAATTTCACTTAATATCAACCTGAGATTGAGAAAGAACACCATGTGAAGACCACATTCCCCTCTGTTTCATTATTATTATTATTATTATTATTATTATTATTATCATCATCACTATTTTGGGATCATTATAGATTCACATGTAGTTGCAAGAAATAATTCAGAAAAACTATGCACACTTTACCCATTTTCTCTGAACTACAACATCTTACAAAACTCTAGGACAGTATTACACACTGGATATTGACATTTTCTGTCAAGATGATGAGCAATCTCACCACCACAAGGAATGTTGGCGTTGACCTTCTGTAGGCATACCTATGACCCTCCTTGCCTGTGATCCCCAGCAAATAATAATCTATTCACCACTTCTATACTTTTATCATTTAAGGAATTATGTATGAATGGAATTATACAGTAGGTGACCTTTTCAAATTGACTTAAAAAAAAAAAACTCTACATAATTCATCCAAATTGCTATGTGTATTGTTCATTAGGTCTGTGGCTGGGTAGTTTTACATAGTATGAATGCACCATAGTTTGTTTAACAATTCACCTATTGAAGTACATCTGGACTGTTTCCAGGTTTTGGTTATTAAAAATCAAACTCTTGGGGCACCTGGGTGGCTCAGTCAGTTGAGCGTCTGACTTTGGCTCAGGTCATGATCCCACGGTTTGTGGGTTGGAGCCCCGGTCGGGCTCTGTGATGACAGCTCGGAGCCTGGAGCCCGCTTTGGATTTTGTGTCTCCCTCTCTCTCTGCCCCTCCCCTGCTCATGCTCTGTCTCTCTCTCTCTCTGTCAAAAATAAATAAACATTAAAAAAAATCAAACTGCTGCAAACATTCATGTAGAGGTTTTTGTGTACATGAATTTTTATTTCTCTGGAAAATATATGAAAAAAGTGTAATTGATGGGGTATATGGTAGTTGCATATTTGATAATTTAAGCAACTGCCAAACTGTACTCAGGAGCGATTGGATGATTTTTTTATTTCCACCAGCAATGAAAGAGAGTTCCTGTCCTCATCGACGTGCGATATTGTCAGTTCTTTGGAATGTAGCCACTCTAATAAGTGTGTTACTGGTACTTCATTATTGTTTTAAACTCCCAAGTCCCTAGTGACATATAATGACGAGAATCTTTTCATACACTTGTCATCTGTATGTCTTCTTTGATGAAGTGTCTGTACAGATAGATCTTTTGCCTGCTTTTCTTTTAAGCTTGAATATTTTTCCCCTTCACATTTTTTAAAGTTTATGTATTCATTTTGAAACACAGAGAGAGAGAGAGAGCACGTGTGGGTGCAAACAGGGAGAGGGACAGAGAGAGAGGGACAGAATCCCAAGCAGGGTCCGTGATGTCAGCAGAAGAGCCTGATGTGGGGCTTGATCTTGCAAATAGAATTGTGAGATCATGACCTGAGCCAAAATCAAGTCAGACCCCTAACTGACAACCGCGCAGACACCTCTTGCCTAGGTTTTTTTGTTTGTTGTTTTTTTTTTTTTTTTTTTTTTTTTTTTTTAAATTGAGGGATGCCTGGGTGGTTCAGTCGGTTAAGCAGTCTGACTTCAGCTCAGGTCATGACCTCACCACGTGTGAGTTTGAGCCCCATGTCCCTCTCCATGTGGACCTTTAATAGCCTGGAGCCTGCTTCATATTCTGTGTCTCTGCCTCTCTCTGCTCCTCACCCATTCTCACTCTGTCTGTCTGTCTGTCTCTCTCTGTCTCAAAAATAAATTAACATTAAAAAAAATTAAAGAAAATCTTTTAAAAATTGAGTTGTTTCCTTATAGAGTTTTAAGACTTCTTTGTATATTTTGGACCGAAGTCCTTTATCAAATAGATGGTTTGCAAATATTTTCTCCCAGTATGTGGCTTCATTTTTTATTCAACAGTGTCCTTCACAGAACATTTTAATTTTAATTATTGTCAATTTCTTTATGGATTATGCTCTCGGCATAGTCTGAAAAACTCATTGTCACGATCAATCTCAACTAGATTATCATCTCTGCTATCCTCTAAATGTTTTGCTGTTTTGCGTTTTGCATGCAGTGCTGAGATCCATTTCCAGTTAATTTTGTGAAAGGAGTCAAGTTTTTGTATAGGGTTTTTTGTGTTGGTTTGGTTTAGCTTGGTTTCATTTTTGCCTGGCGATGTCAAGTTGAAGTATCATTTGTTGAAAAGTCTGCCTTTTCTGCATTGAATTGTTTTTGCTCCTTTGTCAAATGTCAGTAGACTATAACTGCATACCCATAGTTGACTATTTCTCCATTCTATTTTATTGTTATCTTTGTTATTTTGCCAGTATCACACTGTCTTGATTATTGTGACTTTTTGGTAAATCTTGAAGACTTGAAGTATCAGTCCTTTGACGTTTTTTTCCCTTCAGTATTGTGTTGGCTATTCTGTAGTTTTTGCCTTCCCACACACATTTTAGAAACAGTTTGTTGACATACACAGAATGGCTCAATGGGATATTGATTGGATTTTATTAAATCTGTAGAAAAAAATGGAAATAATTAAAATCTGAACAATTTGTATTCTGCCCATCGAGAAACACGGATGGACTATCTCTCCATTTGATTAGACCTTCTTTGATTTCTTTTGTCAGAGTTTTTGTCATAGAGATCTTGTATATATTTTGTTATATTTCATTTTTGGGGTGCTAATGTAAATGTGTTTTAATGTCAGATTCTAATTATTGATTGCTAATACATAGGGAAGGAATAGACAGTTCTCTATCCTTATACTCTGCAAAGTCACTATCATCATTTACTTATTGCAGTAGCTTTTGTTGATTCTTTGTGATTTTCTATGGATAGTCAGTAGTCCTGCCATGTATGGACAAAGTCAGTGTTATTTCTCCCTTACCAATCTGTGTATCTTTTATTTATTTTACTTCTCTTATTGCATTGTCTAGGATTTTTCACTGCAATGTTAAATAGGAATAGTGACAAGGGACATCCTTACTCTCAATCTTAGGGGGGAAGCATCCAACTTCTTACCATTAAGATGTTAAAATTTTGCAGATGTCCTTTATCAAGTTGAGGAACTTCCCTTCAATTCCTAAGTTGTTGAGAGTTGTTATCATAAATCCATGCCAGATTTTTTCCAATTATTTTTCTGCATCTAATGATACAGTCACATGGTTTTCTCCTTTAGCCTGCTGATGTGACGTATTAATGAATTTTCAAATGATAAGCTAAATTTGCAAAACTAAAATAACCCTCACTTGACTGATGTTTATAATTATGTGTAGACATTGTTGAATTCAGTTGCTATAGTTTCATTGAGAATTTTTGCATACATATTTGTAAGAGATATTTGTCTATACTTTTTTTTTCTTTCTTATAATGTCTTCAGTTTTACAGTATATGGATGTTAGAAGTGGAATTAGGAAGTGTTGCTTCAGCTTCTATTTTCTGAAAGACATCCAAGAAAATTGATAGCTTCTTATTTAAATATTTGGCAGACTTCACTGGTGAAACCATTTGGGCCTGGCACTTTCTTCTTTGGAAAGTGATTATTGATTCAGTTTCTGTAATACTTTTAAGCCTGTTCATGTGATCTATATTTCCATGTGTGACTTTTGTTAGATTGTGTTATTCAAGAAATTTTTCCATTTCTAAGTCAAATTTGTGGGGATACAGTTGTCAGTTATAGCACATATTGTCTATAGGGTCAGTAGTTATGGCCTCTTTTTCAGTAACTGTATTAGTAGTTTGTGTCTTTTTCTTCTTTGCTTAGCCTGGCCAGGAGTTTATCAATTTTACTGATTTTTAAAAACCTCTAGTTTCATTGATTTCCCTATTGCTTTTATGTTTTCAATTTAATTGATTTCTGTTCTAGTTTTTTTCTGCTTGCTTCATATTTATATTCTTCATTCCCTAGGTTTTTTCCCTTCATTCTCTAGTTTTTTATGGTGGAAGCTTAGATAAATGAGTTTAGGTCTTTCTTACTGCGTAATTGATGCATTAAATATTACAAATTTCTCTCAAACCAGTGCTTTCACTACATCTCACAACTCTTTGCTGTGTTGTATTTTCATTTTCATTTAGTTCAGGTGTTTTTTTTAATTCATTTGAGAGTTTTTCCTTGACCCATGTCTTACTTAGAAGTGTTCAGTCTCCAAATATTTTGAAAATTCCAGCTTTCTTTCTGTTATTGATTTCGATTTTAATTCCGTTGTAGTTTGAAAACACATATTATATGGTTTCAATTGTTTTGAATTTGTTAAGGTGTATTTTAAAGTCCAAAATGTGGTGACCACATTTTGAAGAAGTTGAAGAAGAATGTATATTCTGCTGTTGTTGGATGAAGTATACTTCCAGTTGATTTAATGGTACTATCCAGTACATCTATATGTTTCTTATTTTCTGCTGACAAGATATGTCAATTACTGATAGAAATGTGTTAAAATTTTCAACTATAAAAGTGGATTTGTTGCAAATAGCAAGATTTCATTCTGTTTTGATCACTGAGTAGTATTCCATTGTGTGTGTGTGTGTGTGTGTGTATAATAACTTCTTCTTTATCCATTCATCAGGTGATGGACATTTGGGCTATTTCTATACTTTGGCTATTGTTGATAGCACTGCTATAAACATTGGGATGCATGTGTCCCTTCTAATTAGCATTTTTGTACCCAATAGTAGTGCAATTATTGGGTCATAGGGTAGTTCTATTTTTTGAGAATCCTAAACCTCCATGCTATTTTCCACAGTGGCTACACCAGTTTCATTCCCACCTCCCGTGCAAAAGTGTTCCACTTTCTCCATATCTTCGTCAACATCTATTGTTTCCTGAGCTATTAATTTGAACCATTCTTACAGGTATGAGGTGGTATCTCATCGTGGTTTTTATTTGTATTTCCCTGATGATGAGTGATGTTGAGCATCTTTTCAAGTGTCTGTTAGCCATCTGGATGTCTTCTTTGGAAAAATGTATACTCATGTCTTCTGCCCATTTCTTCACTGTATTATTTGGCGTGTTGAGTTTGATAAGTTATTTATAGATTTTGGATACTAACCCTTTATCCAATATGCCATTTGCAAATATCTTTTCCCATTCCATTGGTTGTCTTTTAGATTTGTGGATTGTTTCCTTTGCTGTGCAGAAGTTTTTGATCTTGATGAGGTCCCAAGAGTTCATTTTTGCTTTTGTTTCCCTTGCCTCTGGAGACATGTCTAGTAAGAAGTTGCTGCGGCCAAGGTAAAAGAGGTTTCTGTCTGTGTTCTCCTCGAGGATTTTGATGGTTTCCTGTCTCACATTTGGGTCTTCCATCCATTTTGAATTTATTTTTTTGTTTGGTGTGAGAAAGTGGTCCAGGTTCATTGTTCTGCATGTTGTTATCCCATGTTCTTATCACCATTTCTGAAGAGATTGTATTTTTTCCATTAGATACTCTCTCTCTTGCTTTGTTGAAGATTAGTTGGCCATACATTTGTGGGTCCATCTCTGAGTTCTCTATTATGCATGTAACTAAAGTGTATTATGCTAAGTGAAATAAGTCAGTCAGAGAAAGACAAATATCAAAGGATTTCACTCATATGTGGAATTTAAGAAAAATAAAAGATGAACATAGGGGAAAGGAAGGAGAAATAAGATGAAAACAGTGTGGGGGGCAAACCACAAGAGACTATTAAACACAGAGAACAAAGGGATAGTTGCTGGAGGAGAGGTGGGGGGGATGGGTTAAATGGGTGATGGGCATTAATGAGGGCACTGGTTGGGTTGAGCACTGGGTGTTATATGTAAGTGATGAATCACTGGGTTCTACTCCTAAAGTCCATACTACATTGTGTGTTAACTGACTTGAATTTAAATTTTTTTTAATTAAAAAAAAACAGGGTGCCTGGGTGGTTCAGTTGGTTAAGCATCTGACTTCAACTCAGGTCATGGTCTCATGGTTCATGAGTCAGAGCCCCACATTGGGTTCTGTGCTGACACCTCAGAGCCTGGAGTCTGCTTTGGATTCAGTGTCTCCTGCTATCTCTCTGTTCTCCCCTGCTTGCACTCTGTCTCTGTCTCTGTCTCACTCTCTCTCAAAATTAAATTGAAACATTAAAAAAGCTATTTTAAAAATTCAAAAAAAAATAAACAAAAGTGGGTTTGTCTATTTCTCCAGAAATAGGTGGGCCTTCTATGTATTTCTCTGACACTCATTCCATTAAGCAAAAAGTTCCTCCAAAGATAATCCCACCTAGATTTTTTTTTGGTTTCTGCTTAAATGGCTGAGAAAGTCTATGAGTCATCTACTTAATTTCTTGAAAGAGACTTTGTGCAACTTTGTACTCTTAAAAAAATGTCTTTGAGGTATATTAAGTTAAAGGTTACCCAGCCATATCTTTGGCTTTTTCTCTAGAGTAGGTTTCTTGGCAATGAACCCACTAATTATAACATCTTTACAATCTGGATAGGCTGAGAATTTCCCAAATCATCATTTTATGGTTCCATTTTGCAGAACATTTCTTATCCAAATCTCTCTCTTTCCTCTCACCTTTTAATACAAATGGCATGACGGAACCAAGGTGTAAGACTTTGCTTAGAAATCTTCCCAGGTGAATGTCCAGTTTCCCCCTTTACAAGTTTTGTTTTGCACAATTCTGCTCAGCCTTTTCCTATTATAAAAAGGAATCATCCTTTTTCTAATTTCTATTTTCTTCATTGGCTTCTCAGCTGTCACGAGCAATGCTTTTCATGTGCTCATTTCTACCAATAACCTATTCATCACAACTTAGGAATTCTTTATAGCAGTATATGCTTTATCTACCATTTTTCTCTCTCTCTTTTTTTTTTTTTTTTTGAGCCTTGACCAGCGTATGGTAACATTCATATTTTTACTAACAGCTGATCAGATTAACACAAGCTTTTTCTATCATGTTCACTCTGACATTTTCCAGGCTTCTCCCGAATTTCAAAGCCACTCTCACATTTTTAGGTATTTATTCAACATTACTCTATTTCAGTTAGAAAAAAATCATATTAAAGTCCTATTACTACTGCAAATTATCACAGATTTAGTGGCTTAATACAAACAAATAGAATTGTTATCCAATAGTTCATAAAGCAGATGCGTGGCATTGGTCTCAGTAAACTAAACGCAAAGTTAGTCTTTAGTGTAAGGCTCTATTCCTTTACAGAGGCTTTAGAGGAAAATCTGTGTCCTTGTTTTTATCTTTTAGTTTCTAGAGGTCACCCACATTCCTTGGCTGATGGCCCCTTCCTCCACCCCATCAGCAACTTTATGGTGAGACTTTCTCATGTTGCCATCTGTTTGATTCTCTTCTGTTTCCCACCCAGATCACTCAGGATAATCCCCCTCATTTAATGTCAGTTTAGTAAGTAAAGATTAGAAAGATTCTTATATCTTCAACTTTAAACGCTTTTTGCCATAAGGACGATCTTATTGACAGATTTCCAGGATTAGCATGTCGACATCTTTGAGGGCTATTTAATAGGTTTACCTCAAATACTAAAGACAAAAAAAAATGAGCATATGTTCAAAACTCCTACAGTAAGTCTCAGCTTTCCACAAGGTGCTCAGAATCTAGGAAATTTGAGGACAAACTGGACTGAAGACATACAGATTTCGGTTGGCAGTAGTTTTCTCTACCTCTCTCTACAAGTACACACATCTGCTGAGCATGTACTCTGGTTTATCAGTCCGGAAAATGGGTCTCTTGTTTTACCAAGCTACAAACATTGATAACATATATTAACCCCAGAATTCAACAGCTCAACAAGCCATATTCAAAGTTGTTAGCTTCTTGTGTTTCTGTCCTTTGTCACTACGTCATCATCAGCTAGATTCATTTCATTTTAAACCATCACACTTCTTAGAGATCTTGTTAAATTAAAAGGAGCTTGATTTGAATTCTTTTCTCCCAAGGTCTTATTAAAGTAATTTGGTATCTCTCCAGAGCTGTATGCAAACCTTAAGTTTACGTGAATTGATTAATTCAATGCAAATAAAATTGTGCAGACCAAACAAAGCACATTTCCTGGTGGGATTTCACCTGCAGGCCATAAGACATCTACCCTTAAACTCAAATGCTTTTAAAACTTTTCAGAGGACACAAGGAAGGCAGCATTGTGAGCTGGTGTGATTTTTGTGCTGAGAGTTTTACCCATATGTCTTATGATTCTTAAATTCAGATAGGTAAAAAGAAGAAAAATAAATCCATAATATTACCTGATGATTTTCTTAAATTTCAATTTTCTTTTCAAATTCAGAAAGCTGGAATAAATAGGTCTTTTTAAAGTCTTTCCTGCACAGTTCTTGTTTCCCAACCACACTGTCGTTTCTCAGGGCATCTCAGAGTAGATCAGAGATAAAGTGTAAGGCAGAAGTTATGTAAATTACTAAACTTGCATTCTTTCTTCCCCACTTCCCATTACCTGAAAATGATTATATTTTATTATAGAAACCATTGCAAGTAACTTTAACTTACTACAAAAAAATTTTTACATATAAATAACTTGCCAATCTAATAAGGGAATAGAAACCACACATTATGGTAATGGATGAGAAACCATGAACTAGTCAGGGAAAATACGATCTTTTCTGAAACACACAGATAATGATAGACAATGGAATGGCATCATATTGAATTCTCTCATGTAGTACAGATTATTAGAACAGGGCTCAATAAAAAGACAGAACCTTGTTACAGTTATCAGGACTTTATGCTTTGATTTTCTTTGAATTGGATACCTTCCCAGTAAAATTAGGAACTGTTAGTAGAAAAACACATTCACAGAAATGTACTTCAGATGGATAATTATCTGTTTAGAGTGGCTTTCTACACATTTTTTTGTCTCTATGCCACTCCTAATTTCTCATTACTGAACTCAGATTATCATTACAGTCAGACCGATTCAGATCAACAGTTCAACTCTAGGGAGGTCTCTGAACTAAAATTCTCCTAAAACATGTCAATTTTACCCTTTGATCCAGAAATTATTTCCCTAAATGCTTCTCCATGGCGGGGCGTGGATAGTTCTGTGGGGAAAGTGCAGCTCAGAAGATTTGATCAACCAGAGCACCAGTCCCAACATTGCCATCCAAACTAGCTTGTATGGTAGCAGTGCTCTCACATAAAAGGGGGATGCCCATGCTATTTCCCAGGATTACGGAGAGACTGAGTAGATTACATGAAGGGCATCTTTAAAATGCCTGGCATGGTTCGAGGAGTTTGTCACAAAATGTCAGTGTCTCTTGTCCTTCTCTTGAACCCTAACATCCAACTCCAGATTTACCTATTTCCACAGGTTCTGGCTAATATTTCCTTCTGATCATTGATTGGTTTAACATTGTGTAAAGTGCCTATATATTGATCAATCACTGCATTACATGTGTGTCCTAGTTATTGTTTTTAGCATCCTTTGATATACAGTCTGGAGCAGGTGTTGTCTTCCATATCTCCCTGGATCACATCTTGAAGACTAAAAAGAGATACATTTGATGGATGTGAATTTTGAAGATAATTAGCAAAACCAGGAAGCTAACTCATTTTGACTTTATTTGTATTCCTCATTGCAGTGTTCAGTGTCACTAAATGACAAAATAAGATATGTATGGCCCTTCTTACCGGGTGGAATAAAAAATAGTATTACACTTACTAGTTACTTCTATAGGCCTTTGAAACCCATGTATAACAAGAGACATTAATGAGCTCGGAGCAATTTCCTTAGGTTCAGAGGTCAAAATCCCTTCCAATTCTTCATATTTTCTGATATTTCTGGGCATAAGATTTTGCTTCTGATATTTCTGGGCATAAGATTTTGTGGACGCTTCCCAAATAATAATAGCAATTGAGTTACATTTAAGAGAAAACACAGGCTGTTAAAGAAATTTCCTTTTCACTGCATTTTTTCTTTGTGATGGATGATATTTTCTCAATTTTAAAGATGAGACAACTGAGACTCAAAATAGTGAAATAAAATTGGCAAAAGTCAGAAACTAGATGATAAGAGAGGTAGACTTTCCATCCAAATCTACTTAGATTCCAAACCCATACCTTTCTCACTATCAATTTCAGGTTCGTCCCCTTAGATTCATCTTTTTTCTCTTGGTTTTAGGGCTCTTGTTAGCATCTCCTTGTTTAAAACAGCCCCTTGACTAGATTGTTATTATCTGCCAGATATCTCACACTTACATAAATTTCTAGATCCCTCTCTAGGCTTGCCTTATGCTTTTGCTGCCTATGCTTCAGCTCATGAAGCAAAATCTCATGGGAGTAACCACAAAAACAGATTCTAAGAGAACAGTGGCAATGGGGGGTTGTAACAGCTCAGATATATAGCCCCATTGCTAGGGAATTGCTATTTGACTGCCAGTCACACATTGCAACAGATTTTAGTTAAATCAAGCTCTGACATGATTGGAACAAAAACCAAATGAAACATCTGCCAAAGCCGAAATTGTGTCAAACTCCTAAAACAAGAAAGAATGCCTTTAATGGTATAACATCTGAATAATAGTAAACCTAGTTTTTATAAAGTTTTATGAAATTCTCAGTGTATTTTTGGTGCCATAGCACAACATTTTCTCTATTGTTTTTAATTCTCATGTATGAATTATTTTCCAAATGTACAAGAAAGAAATAAGTTGAAGCATCAGAATATGGGGTAAAATTAAATTCTCTTTAATCCAGTGAGGATATAGTGTCATTCAAGAAGAAATGGAACCCACCTGTTAGGTATCTGGAACGAATCCCACATCAGCTAAGTTGTGTCTAGATGGCATTATACTTCTAGATGAAAATAGAAGCTTACGTACGCCCAAATGCCAGATGATTTACTGAATCTCCACATTTTATCTTAATTTTTGTGATTATAGAGACAGATCCCAGGACAGCAGAAGTCAAAAGGGCTTCAATGCACATTAATGAATATCTCTATGAATAGAGGAGATTTTGACTGGTTTGAACAATAAGAAAGCAGTATCATATGATAAGAAGTTCATAAAGATTTACGGTAATGCTCATTGTCCCTAGTTAGGCAAATCTTACTCATGATTATATAATGTCTTTCAAATTTTTAGGTGTAATATGCAGCCACAGCAATGTTTAGACTAGAAAGAGGATCCGTCTCCTTCTTTATTTTTAGGAGTAAGGAAAACTTTCTTAACAGTTTTCCCTTTATGTCATCTTGACCGCTTGGCCATCTGAAACCAAGTACTAATAAGGGAAAGGAGATTACAGAGGTTGTGTTAGACTGTTCGTTCAAGGTTAGTCTATGATGTGGGGAATCAACCACCATGACACGGGACTGTGTATCATCTGTGTCCTTGGAATCACCATTATGAGACGTAATCAGCAGCACTAGAGGGAAAGAAGTGGAAAGTAGCAGTTACAGTTAATGAAAACAACAATAACAGCAAATGCTCCAGGCAAAGGCTTTGCTTTCTTCAGATTGATTTACTTGGGTAGCCTAAGCAATTAATTAGAAAGGAGGTTGGAAGTCACTATAGGTTTGTCTTTTATAGAATGCATTTGGTTTATATCGTCCCATCTGTGATTTTGAGCAAAGTAATTATTATTATATCATTTTATAATCATCTATGCCTCAGTTTCCTTGTCTGAAAAATGAGAGCCATGCTAATAATTGCTCTAACTATGTTATAGTCATTTACAAGATTTTATGATAGTCGGATGAGCCATTATTCTGAATTCAGTGAGCTCTTATCAAGCTCTTCCTATGTGCACTGAATATAAAAATGCACAAATGTAGAATGTTTTATACTTTTGCACATTATTTTTATTATATTAACTCTGTTTTTTATCGAATGCCATAATCAAATCGATCTTAAACACTCAACTATAAAAATGAAAATATGGACACGTAGATTATTTTTGCTTCTCTTTTTCAATTTGTGTTTGGGTTTCACTGAAAATTTAAAAAATACACACACACAGACACACTTTGGAGTCTTCCTAAATATAATACTCAATAACCCCAAACATGCAAACGAAAAAGAAAACAAAAGAAGCCAAAACAGAAGAAAAACCCTGGAAGCAATCAAGCCATACAGTGCATTAAAATAAACTCTATTTTCCTCATCTTTCGATTTCACTTTACACTTGTAATTTCCTTTTGTACCCAGTTCTGCTTCCCCAACTGAAACATTTCAGAATCAGAAGCCAATGTTTACAACTCCTTTTTATGGACTCGGGAGGTTTCACAGAGCATATTAAGTCCTGAACTTTTCGGACAAATCACCACTGCTGTTATTGTGAAGGCTTTTTTTATGAGTAGAATGTAACAGCTCATAAAATTCTCTTGCAGTTATATTCATTTGGATTGCAGACATGTGCTCTTTGTTCAGTAAGGTTAATGCTTGGAGACTCTACTCCTCAAACTGAATAATTATTTACCCACAGAATTAGTGAACAAACTTCACTTTTCTAATGCAACCTGAGCAAAATGGTCTTAGGGTGTAAACGTAATATGCCAAGAAGTTCCCTATTTTTACACTGCCAAGACATAATAATATGCAAACTGAAAAGGAAAAAAAAAAGCGATACTGGGTATAAAGAATTAGATCTTTGCATTTTTAGAGTAGATACTGCCCATCACTCTTTTAGGTGTGGCTGAGCACTGCCATGGGGAGTATACAGTTCAACATTTATCTCCTTAGTATCTACAGGGATATTGTGAATTGTCACCGGCACTTAACACCACTGGGTCAGACTCTTCAACTCCACCCAGCGCCCCGTTACCGCTAAGAGCCCCCCAATACACACATCCTCATAGGAAAAGATTAGGAAAAACTAAGCACGTAACTCCATTGCCTACACATTTTTTTTTATCACTAAATGATGTTTATAATTTATTTCATGATATACCTCAAATGTTGCTATCTGCTAATTATCATTGAAATATTGACTTCTAGCACTCCCTCTACAGCCAATATCTCTTCCCCCTAATCTATTTTGCCTAAAAGCAGATTGATCCTCAATCATTTATCACCATCATCTTCTTCATAATCATTTACATTGAGCATCCACTCCATCCTAATCGTGATGTGGGCGACTCACATGAAATTTCACTGCACCAGACATGAATTATTCAATTTACTAGATTATTAGACTGTTAAATAAAGTCTCAGATAAGGATAGTAAGTTCCCCAAGATCACACAATTGAAAAGTGGCAGAACCAAGAATAAGACCCAAGTTAATGTAACCCCCAAGTCCAATTCGTGGCTGTAAAAGGGAGGATGGTTCACTGAAATTGAAAAGAGGAACACATTTCTCTTAGAGAAAGTCTTGTGGTCGAATATGACCGTGATATCTGTCACTGAAAATGAAGGCAGGTGTCTTTTCTTAACAAATCCCACGGGGGTAATTTTTGTTTATGATTTTATCAGTCACAAAGGATAAATTGATTGGTCTAGATTGGTCAATATGCTTTACTTACATGCAAATAATTCATTGGCATATCTGCTTTGTGATCATCCGTTATGTTAGTTCACCTGGCACACGGTATGAGGCACAATAAATGTGAGCTAATTAAAATAAGAATGATTATTTGATTATTGGTGAATCCCTTACCCAGGATTATGAAAGCTACTTTATTATAATATATAGGTCTCAGTTAAACTCTGGCGTCCCCTTTTACAACATTCCACATCGGTCAGTATGAATATAAGCTCACACGATAACATAAAGTTGCTGAGAATTCTGCATAATAGGCATATAGTTGCGCACAATTCAGCTTTGTTCACGATTCAGAAAATCGTCTGTTGCTAATTCAGTTCCAAATTATAAATACACAAATAGAGAAAAGCAGTAAATGTTGGAATAATGAGGTTCTCAGCTCATATTCTCCAAACTGAAGTTATGTAGGGTGCAAGGCAGAAAAGATGTTCCACGAAGAAAGGATTTTGTATTCAAACATGTTTTAGAAATCCCACATAAAATACCTCAATCCCAGAGATACACAACAAACGTTAGTATCTTGTATGCTCTGAGAAATCTAAAAAAGCATTTTGTTTATACACTAGTTGCTTGGGGGGCCGGGGTGACTCCGTTGGTTGAGTATCTGACTTCAGCTCAGGCCATGATCTCATGGTTCAGTTTGTGAGTTCAAGCCCCACGTGGGCTCTGTGCTGACAACTCAGAGCCTGGAGCCTGTTTCAGATTCTGTGTCTCCCTCTCTCTTTCCGGCTCATGCTCTGTTTCTCAAAAATAAGTAAACATTAAAAAAATAATAAAATAAAATACACAATAGTTTCTAAAATATATTAGACCACAGAATATTTCATAGTTGTTGTAGATGCTGTTTCATTTTTTTTCTCGTATGCCTTTAATATCGCATGATACATATTTTAGGAAGTGTTTTTATATGCATTTCTTTAAATGTGAGTGCCCTCTCCAAATGTGTGCCATCTGTGAATATTGAATCTGTAGAATAGGATTGCTTAGTCCTCTCAAAAATAGAAATAATCTATTTTAGCTTGAAAGCCCTTCTCTATTTTTTAAATGTATTTTCATCTATAACCTCCTTGAGGCTTTATCAATTATATTTCAGCTGCAATATCTCAGGTTGAAGTGTCATCCTAGCATTTCAGGAATCTCGGTGTTGAACTACTTATTTCTACCAAATTAGAGTTTTTCCTATAACAGGCTGCTGTTTGAATTAAAACCATGTAATGTTTGTTGCTGTTTGTCATATGTCCACATCTACTGTAATTTGATAGTGTGAGATTACTCTACCTTAGCTATATAATCCTATTTTCCATTAGGCTCTGATAAGCTTATTCCAAGTTATATTGGTGTTAAATGATTGAATAGCACCACCCCCAAGGAACTATTTCTAGAATAAAAATATAGTAGTCTTGCGATGGAAGATTCAAGGCATATATGCTTCTATTCAGTAAGGATACATCTCCACCTCAGACTCCAGTTACAAAATAATACATCTCCCCAAGAGTAGTAGAATATTCCTTGTACATCTGCAGAAAATATGGAATACAGAGTGGGCCAGGCAGAGCTCTCCTATGTGAAAGCAGAAAGAGAGAAGGGTCTCATACATGAGTAATAATGAGCTTCTACCTCCAAGTCAGAATTATTTGGACCAACACACTCTAGCATGTTTGACTATACATAGAGCTAAGGATTAAAGATTTCACCTTTGTTTTCTTTAATGGAAGACCTAGCACTGGGTAAACAAGGTGAAACAATAGAAGCTAGAACATAATTCTTCATAGGATAACATTAGAAATTTTCCTCGGCTAGGAGTTCTAATACTTCAATAATCCATTGTCCATTTGAATTCAGCAACCGTCAACATTATCTGGAACCTAAAATGTATACAATTATATTTACACAGTGGGATTCAGTCATTCTTAATACGGTAAAACCTTGGATTGTGAGTAACTTGTTCTGCAAGTGTTCCAGAAGAGGAGCAAAGATTTCTAATAGATTTTAACTTGATAAAGGAGCAAGGTCTTGCAACAGGAGTCGTACATGACACCGAATGTCACATGATCATAACTGGGCCAGTGTTTCTTCTCTGTCTTCCTCTCTCTCTCTCACTGCAGGATGGTGGCTGGTCAACTGGCAGTAGTGTATTTTCCATCACTTCAAAGCACCTACAGACAGTCTTTTGCTTTTCCATGCAAGAGTAAGCTTAGGAATGATTTGCTTCATTCTAGGTCAGGCTGCCCGCAGATGTAGACCTTTTCCTTTGCTGCCTCATTGCCAGTTACATTAAATACAGTATACGACAAGAGTTCATTAATACTGTAGTGTAGTCAACATCCATTCAGGAGTATACAATGGCCTCCATGCAGAAAAAGATTCCATTGAGCCAATAGACAGCAGTGATTCCGTTAGTGATAGTGAAAGTCATCCTATCCAGTCACCCTCCTCTCTCCTGTCTTCCTCAAACCAGCCACAAAGGTTTTCAAAGGTAGGTGCAGGTTAGTTTGTTTATTTTTCTTTATATTTGTATTTTCTTTACTATTTTGTATTATATTACAGTATTGTAATCATTTTTATGTGAATATTTTCGGTTGTGGAATGAATCATCTGATTTTCCCTTATTTCTCATGGGGAAATTCACTTGGTATACAAGTGCCTTGGATTACAAACATGTTTCTGGAATTAATTGTCTTTGGAAACCAAGGTTTTACTATATATAGCTGCATCATCTGTATTAGTCAGAGTTCCTCGGAGAAACAGAACCAATAATTTGTGTGTGTCTGTATGTGTGTCTATCTGGGTTTAGACTGAAAGGCCCCATGATCTTTAATTGGAAAGTTAGAGACCTAGGAGCACTGGAAGTCATTCCAGTTTGAATCCAAAGGCCTGAAAACCCGGTGAACTGACGGTATAAATTCTAGTCTGAAAGCCAGCAGGTTTGAGACCCAAGAGAAGCTAATGTTTCAGTCTGAGTCCAAATGCCAGAGAAAGACCAAGGTCCAATGCCATCAGTCAGGCCGAAGTCTTTCCCTGTTACCATTTTCTTCTATTCAGGTCTTCAGTTGACTTTAAGCCCACCCACATGAGGGAGGACCATCTCCTTTACTCGGTCCACTGACTTAAATGTTGATCTCATCCATAAACACCTTCACAGACACACCTAGAATAATGTTTGACTACATATCTGGGTACCCTGTGGCACAGTCAATTTGACACTTAAAATTAGTCATCGCTCCCTGTTTGGTGCCCCAACTTTTGTGACTGCTTAAAGCAGACACCTGTCCGTTGCCCAGCTCTGGCAGCCTGTAAGGGCTTATGCTTGTGGGTTCCACAGGATATAACCAACAGAGAAAGAGTTCTTAAACAACTACCACCCCAGGGTACAGCAAGAGGCAACAGATCCAGGAGCTTGGTCTTTCTGTGGAGACCTACTAGATATTCACGATGGCTTCAGCATTAACAGCAGGCTTCTAATTAGACACGAATCCAGGGGCTGACTGTAACCTTTTCCGGAGACCTCATCTTCATGCTGTCCCTCTGCCATGCACCTGAGCACCCATGTCACCTGCCAGGGAGTTTGACATAACACGTCACCTTTAAAAGATGTAGAATGAAATAGCTCCTCTGAATTTTATTATAGACAGATAACTGATTTCACCATTCCTGACTAAGGAAGGTAAGAGTTTATTGGCAAGAGTGATGGATGCTAGGTAAGCCAACATATTTGGAGATCACCTTGAGGGGCAATCGGTGATCTCAGGGCCACTGAAAATTGCATAAAACAGGAGATAGGGGAAAGGCAGTGATTCCATATTCCTCTATTCAGGATACCTGCCTCTTAGAATAGATCCCGACTACAGTGCCCTCTTGGTATATGCTTCTGAAATGAATGTATGTGTCAACTGTTAAGTAAATGGATAAACGATGGTAGAATCAAATGAGTGAGTGTATGAAGTGTAAGTCATGACTAGTGGCCACACATCTTTTCGTTCTTCAGTAAAATAGTCACCTGGGTGGCTCAGTGAGCCTCCGACTCTTGACTTTGGCTCAGCCCGTGATCTCATGGTTCATGGGATCAAGCCCCACATCAGGCTCTGTGTGGACAACATGGAGCCTGCTTCAGATTCTCTCACTCCCTTTCCCTCTGCCTCTCCTTCATGCTCCCTCTCTTTCTTTCTCTCTCTCTCAAAAAAAATAAATAAACTTAAAAAGAATATTCTTCTTTCCTGTGCGTAGTGTTGAGCTGATTGATTGGACATAGTGGCTTAACTTACCTTAACAGGATAATACATATTCATTCTTTGTCAACATTTCCACTGTAAGTTAAATGAGGTTAAATATATACCTATACTTGATGCCATATTACTAATTTTCATATTGAGGAATTAGAGTCAAGTTAGTACAAATAAATTATTCACTAGATGATGTAGATTTCAAGTTGAAATGTTGGTCATTATTCATATTAAAATCATGAATAATGTTCACTGCCTTATTTCTTTAGAGGGTTACTCTGAGTTTCCTTCTTTCACGTCTTGGCTTGACAAAATGGTAATGAGGCATTTGATGGACAAAATAAATGTTTGCTACAATTACCAAAAATTAGTCGCTGATCCATTTTCTCCTCCAAGGTCTATGAAGACTTTCCTGGCTGCCTGGTTCATATCAACCTGCTTTCCCTGAATGGTTATTTATTTTAAAAGATCTGTGCCACTAATTCCATACTTCATATTTCCAGCTCTGTATTGCTAGTTATATTAATTTTCTATTTCATCTTTTTAAGGAACGAAATCATCTTTTTAAAAACCCTTTTAGGTCTATGTGCATGCAACAATAAATGGTTTATATAACATTAATCATATGATATAATAGCACCTGCAAGGCACTAAATTTTCTCCCAGATTCCATGGGCACTGTGGTGAAAACGGAGGTCAAGCACTGAAATAGTTAGCTTACAGTCTACCACAATAGTTTCTCAACTAACTTGATTGTAGATAATGGTAAATTGAGATTGTTGGTTGTTGGAAAACCTTCACACTATCAGACCTACATATTTTTATGTGTTCGTTAGGGACAAGATGCCCCCATCAGGAAATACTAACTCACATTCCCTACTAGAAGCTTTTCTTCAAAATAGGCTTTCATCTAATTACATCTAAAGTGATAGCCTGTCACATACTGCTAATCAGAGTCAGCAATTTTAACACTTTTTTTTGTTAATTTTGTGAGTCTACATGTATGTGCAGGGCCAGGTGGCAGGGAGGCTACCAACATATCTACTCTGCCCAGCAGTGTGGGGACAAGAGTCCTAAAACCCTACTGAGAAAGGATAACTTGCAGCCTTGATATCATCAGAGGGATGAGGATAAACCCATGATCAGTAAAGTCAGTAAAGTCAGCAGTGAGGTGGACAAGGGGTATCAATAATATCCAAGTGGAGAAGGTCTAGGTTTCTGCTGTCAGTCACTTTCTAGTCAGGTTAGGTTCCACAGGGTGGTAATATGGCAGTGCTGGAATCTGGGAGACTCAGTTGGGCAACTAATGATTAATGCCATAAGGATAAACCTTAATGTTGATGCTAAAATAGCTTGGCAGTCATGGCTGTGAGGTAGGGAATAACAAATGCAAAGGCACAAACCAAGTTGTAAACCAGAGACATGAGGTATTTCCAAACAACAGGATATCCTCTTCTGTGTCCCAGGTAAACACTCTCTAAGTTACGTGGGATTCTCTGTATTTTTTTCTATCTTCAATGCGATAACACCTACTTATCTTGACAACTGAAAATCTGGGACACCTGGATGGTTCAGTTGGTTAAGGGTCTGACTCTTGATTTCAACTCCAGTCCTGATCTCGCAGTGTGTGGGATCGAGCCCCACATCAGGCTCTGTACAGACAGTGCAGAGCCTACTTGGGATACCTTCTCTCCTCCTCTCTCTCTCTCTCTGTCTGCCCTGCTCCAGCTCATTATTTCTCTCTCTCTGAAAAATAAATAATCATTTAGTTATTGGGGCGCCTGGGTGGCTCAGTCAGTTATGCGTCTGACTTTGGCTCAGGTCATGATCTCACAGCTCATGGGTTCAAGCCCCCTGCCAGACCTTGTGTTGACAGCTCAGCTGTGCTGACAGCTCGGAGCCTGGAGCCTGCTTCGGATTCTGTGTCTCCCTCTCTCTCTGCACCCACGCCCCCTGCTCACGCTCCATCTCTCTCCTTCTCTCAAAAATAACCATTAAAAAAATTAAAAAAAAAGAAAGAAAAACAAATAATCATTTAAAAATATTTTTAAAAGTACAGGAAAATCTTTTGAGAACTCTGAGCAGAGAATCTTGAAACACAGGGGATCCTATCTCACAGATATAGTAACTAAAAAAAGAAAAGAAATTGTACTTTCATACAGAAAGAAAGATTATTTGTGAGATATACATTGAAACATCAACTAGTCAAATGATGTGCCAGTAAACAAGATGGTATATTATGGACCTGTACTTATATGGAACAGGAGATTTACTTATGATGCTATTTTTGTAAATAAAAATATCTCAGTGCAACCATCAGGAAACCCATTCAGCAATGTGGTCGATGGGCACTTGTACATAAAACATAATTGTTTAGAAAACAAAAGACTGATGGGGCGCCTGGGTGGCCCAGTCGGTTAAGCGTCTGACTTCGGCTCAGGTCATGATCTCACAGTTTGTGAGTTCAAGCCCTGCATCGGGTTCTGTGCTGACAGCTCGGAGCCTGGAGCCTGCTTCGGATTCTGTGTCTCCTTCTCTCTCTGCCCCTCCCCAACTTGTGCTCTGTCTCTCTGTGTCTCTCAAAAAAATAAATAAATGGAAAACAAAAGGCTGAGCTCTTGTCTAGGTGGTAAGCTTTTTGTTGTACGTAAACTGTACTGTGTGCAGTAAAGTTTGGGCATCTTACCTTAATTCAGTTACACGTTACCTTTTTAACCTTATCAGAAGCAACTTCAGGGAACCACATCCTATTATGTATTGAGATCTCTCAATGATTTGTGTTTTATAAATTCTGATAAAAATAAATAAGCAGCAACTTATGTCACGGGCTTTAAAAGCTGCCAAGGAACAACCCCTGTTCAAATTGTTCTTTGTTCCTCTGAATGAAATTCTTTTTCTTTTTTTAACATTTATTCCCCCATGCCTCTAATATTTTTCATTTGCTAAGTGTAGTAACCACACAGTTACCCATCGCCAATTTTGAGAGGTTAATATTGAACACAACAGAAGCCCAAGAGTAAGGGACACACAGGAGAGAGAATAGAGCGGACTGCAAAAGAGAAGCTTCACAAATGTTTAAATTGGTCTTGGGACTAGCTCATGTACAAACCTCTGTAGGCATAAAACAGAGTGGCAGGATATGGAACAGGGGAGTATATTCCTCTTGTCCCTTTGAATAACTTTGGCTGATTTCAAATCGACAGTCCTGAAAATCTACTTCATGGACTTGACATATAATTATATTTTATTTCACTCCTCGGAGGTGCTGGGTTTTGAATTCTCTCCCCACATTGATCTCTCCATCATTCAATTATTAAAAATCTTCATTTGCAAACCAAGAAGTGAACAAGTCCAGCTTTGGGACTTCTACTTTGCCTATTTAATGAAGTCTTATCCGAATTTGAATTTTAAATATTTTCTTTCTTCATCAGACTGATTTTCACATACATTATTCTTCATTATCTTTGAAGATGACTACAAATGTAATGACCCAATATTATGTGAAGCCCACTATATTTAGGGGTTAGCAAGGACTTTCAGAATGAGTTTAATTCAGAAACTCCAAGGAAAAATCATTTTTTAGTGATTTACATTTCCCCTTTGTCCTCCCTAGATTATTTAAAGGAAAACAGATGATTTTCCTTCTGTCCCTGTTCCCACTGGCCAGAACAAAAGCTTACTGTATTGTTAATAAATCCTAGTTGCTTTCTAGATAAATCAAGTGCTGCCTTGTCAAATTATAATAGTAAACTTCCACTTTCTACACCATGCCCATGATTGCTTAGCATAAAGTAGTAGAAATAACAGTGATTTTGGAATTAAAGGCAATCTTTTAAATTCTAGATCTATCACTTCCTTGTCCTTGGGCAACTTACTTAACTCAAGGAATCACCACATCTAGTAGAATTTTATTTTCCTCATGCATACAACAGAGAATATAATACCACTCAAACATGTTGTAAGGATTAAATATTCTTTGTGGGTTTTGTGTGTGTGTGTGTATTTTAAATGTTTATTTATTTTTGAGAGAGAGAAAGAGAGCAGGGGAGGGGCAGAGAGAGAGGGGGACAGAGGATCCAAAGCACAGCATTGAGCCCAATGTGGGTCTCCAACTCAGTAACCGAGAAATCATGACCTGAGCTGCAGTGGGACACTTAACCAACTGAGCCACCCAGGCACCCCAGGATTTAATATTCTTATATAAGTTTTGGTAGATATAAACATGAGTTGCCAGTAAACATCTCAACAGTTGTGCAAACGTATCAGTGATAAGGGAAATGCAAATTCAATGCATAGTTTAAAAAGAGTGCCATAGGTAGTAAAAAAAGAATGAACTATATAGCTATACACATTAAAAAAAAAAAAAGACTATCAGTCTGGGCCAAATAGAATTAGAATGTAACTGAACAAAGAAAATTTAATATAAAGAATTATTGACTGTAACAGGGGATAGAGTCACAAGGCATTATCTAATAAGAAGTAAGGAGAATTCTAATAAGAACAGCCATTACACCTAGGGATGAAGAGGGCAGCCATGTTGGAAACACCCACCAAGGTTAACATTCAGCCCTTGCTGGGGAGTCTATGGCTATAGCCCCTGAATGGCAGAGAAGTTGCTGTTCTCTCATGCTGCAGAACTTCCAGGAAACCTGCCCTTCGGGACTTGCCCTCCGTCTGGATGGAACTTGCCCTCCAGATTGCCAAGAAGTGTTCTCAAGTAACTCATCAGAGGTAATCTACCACAAAACCGCTATCAGAGGAGTCCCAGGGAAAGCTGTCGGCTTGTTGCTGTTGATTTCCAGGAACTGTGGAAACTGGGTGCTGGATAATCTGAGGCTACTTCAGGAGCCAGGCTCTAGAAAATCGGTGTGTACAACTGGCGCCTGCTTAGAGAAGTACACTGGGACCAGGAAGCAAACCTTTTCTTTCTACAATGTCTTCTACAATGAACCTCTCCTGACAAAGCTTAACATCGTACAGCTGACTGAGAATAAAACGAATAAAGAGTCCAGATTCATTTTTACAGAGCAGACAGAAAAGGTAATTGTGGAACTATATCGCCAGGCTCATAAATATCAATTTGAGCAGAAAATGTATGTTATAGATTAATAACTACGAACATTTTCATTTACATAAATTTAAACGTGAGGCAAAACTGATACATACACACATGATAAAAATGTAAATAAATTCAGACACAAAATTCACGTTTATATGAGCAAAGGGGTATATTTGTGGACACATCCTAAAGGACTTATAAGATATTGATAATGATGACAAGTAATGAGATGTTATGAGAAGTGAACTTATTTTCCTTATAAAACCCCAAGGATTCAGACCATATATTTGTACCAAGAATGGAGAGGTTAAAATTGAAACATAAATCACAGAGCACATTCTTAGGTGAAAGTAGTCCGAAAGTTTATGAGAATTCTCGAGCCCCTTTACTGTCTTTACCCATTGACATAACACCTGCAGATGAGCGCCTGATTCCATAACACCAACTAGATATTTTCTAGAAATGTTCCAGATGTGCTGTGGCTTCAAGGACACCAGGCACAGGAGGGGCCGAGGTGAGAGATATTGGTGAAGGAGTTTGCATATGGAGTACCATGAACCTGCATTCATGGCTTCACTTCTGAATTGTCTCAGCCTGGTGTCTTCTACTGTCTTCATCCTTAATGTAGAATAGTTCCAGAAAAGTCTTCTGTGGACTTGGACAGGAAAAAAGACCTCCATATATTTCATATGTTCTTCTAGATAAAAGGACAGCAAGCAAATCAAGTACAAAGACATGAGACCTACCTGTCAATAAATCCGAATCCAAGAACACTAGTTTGCAACAAGAACAAGTTTTAAATATGAACATCCAATAAAATATATGAACAGCCCTTTGTGAGAGAAAGATAAAGAGCAAGTAAGGCACACAAAAATGCAAAGTGATAGACTTGAGGTAATTTTGGAAATATAAATGTATCAGGATTACAAATATTTTGATACAGGGGCACTTGGGTGGCTCAGTCAGTTAAGCGGCTGACTTCGACTCAGGTCATGCTCTTACAGTTCATGAGTTCAAGCCCCACATTAGGCTCTGTGCTGACAGCTCAGAGCCTGGAGCCTGCTTCAGATTCTGTGTCTCCCTCTCTCTTTCTGCCCCTCCCCTGGTTGTGCTCTCTCTCTCTCTCTTTCTCTCTCTCTCAAAACTAAATAAACATTAACAAATTTTTAGAAAAGGGGTGCCTGGGTGCCTCAGTAGGTTGAACGCCCAACTCCTGATTTTGGCTAGGTCAAGATCTCCTGGTTCATGAGTTTGAACCCCTCATCGGGTTCTATGCTGGCAGTGCAGAGCCTTCTTGAGATTCTCTCTCCCTCTATCTCTCTCTGTCTCCCTCTCTCTCTCCCTCCCCCACCCCTCTCCCTCTCTTTCTGCCCCTGCCCTGCTCTCACACTTTCTCTCTCTCTCTCAAAATAAATAAATACACATTAAAAACAAAGAGAATCCTAGTAGAGTTGAAGTTTTTCCTTGGGGAGTTTATTTGATAGTTTGTTTATTATGATTACAGGTCTGATCTTCTAATTTTCCCCTGTCCATCATCTTCATTCTTTAACTCTGTCTGAGAGGTTTTTTTTTAATTTAATGAGTAACAGCTATATATTATAGAACCATACTATTAAATGTTATCAAATTTCCTAGTGATCCTTAATACACAATTTTGCAAAATATTGGGTTAAAGTTTAACTTCAAATTCTTTGCCTTAATGTGTTTTCATCCTCCTTTCCAATCTTTCTCTATTTGACTTCAATTTGGAGGACTACCGTCCTCTAGCCTGCCAAGGTTTGGGTAGAAAGTTGATGTGAGCATGGCTGACAGATGAGCAGGTATGTAGGAGAGGTTGTGGATAGAAGTATCCACCCAGATACATGTATGAAAGGAGAGCCTGGGCAGAAGTACTGAGCAACCCAGACATTAGTGAGGATTCCTCCTTGTGCTGTAAATGAACTGCTGTCTTCTCCTGCTAGGAGAAAAAGAATGAAGGAAAATTGATGTAGAAGAAAGAATAGGTCTGGGGACACCTGGGTGGCTCAGTTGGTCTAGCATCTGACTCTTGGTTTCAGCTCAGGTCATGATCTCATGGTTCATGGGATTGAGCCCTGCCTTGGGTTCCACACTGACATCACAGAGCCTGCTTGGAATTCTCTCTCTCCGTCTCTCACTGCTCCTCCCACTCATGCTCTCTCTCTCTTTCCCTATCTCTCTCTCTTTCTTTCTCTATATCTCTATCTCTCAAAATAAATAAATAAGCTTAAAACAGTCAGGAGTAAAGAATGAGTTTGAACACTCTCTTGCTCTAACTTTGAATAGGGGTGTGTGTGTGTGTGTGTGTGTGTGTGTGTGTGTGTATGAGAGGGAGAGAGAGAGAGAAACAGGAAACTCTATAACTAGTAAAAATTCCTATCATAGCCTTAAAACATGTTTGGCACTCATTTGTCTCAATGCTCATTTCTCCAACTGGACATTAAGTTTTATGCAAACATAGATTTATCCAGAGCATTTAGCATCATGACTGAACCTTTCACTAATTACAACATTTATATAAGTTCACTTAAAAAAATTACAGAGAGGCATTATGCATAAAGTAAAAATGTGTCATTACCATCTCCACCATTAATTATATGTAAGTTATAATAATGTCTTTGGAAATTTGAATTCATATACCAACATATATACCTGTCTATGTCCAACAATATTTTTAATACACAAATGGATCTGTCAATCTTATTTTATTTCAGTTCCTTAGTGACGCATGCTTTCTGTATGATGAAATCATTTCTTCTTACATCATAAGGTTTTAAGACCATTCATGAAAACAAATATATTGAATATATACATAAAATATGTATCAAACAACTTATGTTTTACAAATTATGCTTTTTTTATAAAAGGCAAGTCATGTTTGCTTTGCTTTCTTATGCATTTATAATTTGCCAAAATTTTCGTTAACAATCATAAGAACCTTTACTCTGCAAGCCTGTTTTTTTTTTTTTTTTTTTTTTTGGTACACTTTAAGACTATCATTAGTTCACATAAGAGATATTTATCAAATACCACCTCTGTGCCAGAACTGTTGTAGATGCTATAAAAATAAGACAGTTGTGGGAAATGATGGTCCTGCCTTCATAAAACTTACATTTTAGGGGGAGAAAGACAATAAAGTAATCAGGCATAACATCAATAATTAACTTCAGAAACTGATAAGTGCCTAAAAGAAAAATAGAGTAGGATAAATGAAGATTCAGAGATGAGAGAGTGACTATTTTATGTAGGATAGTCAACAAATGTCCCTCTAAGGAGGTGGACATTAGAATAGAGACCTTATCTGTGTGACAGCTTGGGTCATTGAAAGATCTGGGGTGAATTGGAACAAAGTCATGTCTTTAAATACAAAAGAGACTATATGATATATACATATCATATATATACACATATATGAGATATATATATATGATATATATATGCTATTATATATGCATACATATATACATATATATATATACATATATACACACACACACACACACACACACACACACATATATATATATGCTATTTGGTGTCCTTTTGGCATTAGGCAAAACGCTCAACTAAAAGCCCATTGGAAATTTATTTATTACATCTATTTACATTTGTTACATCTCAAACAAATAGTTCAGAGTTGAGTGGTTCAAGAATCAGCCTATCTACCCAGCAGTACCATCACAAAGTAAAGATCTTTGTGTTTTTTTGTTCTGACATTTTTGGATGGGTGGTTGTGTCTGCCTCAGGGTACTAGCACAGTGACAGACTCTCCAAGTGACACATACAGGCACAACAGATCTAGCAAAGAGCAGAGGCATTTAGTTTTCGCCATGCCCTCCATTTTTTTAGAAAAGGGAAGCCTTCTTAGACTTCCAACTGCAGCCTCCTTACATCCCACTGACCAGGATTGGACCTTATAACCATTCTCTAGATGGGGAAGACATTACTGTGATAATAAGTGTCTAGAATGTCAGTCCCTTTAGTAGAAAAAGACTCTATAAGCAGCCAAAAAGTTTATGTGAGTGTGTGTCTGTAACTATGGGGGAGCCAGCGACAGTGTCTGTCACAATGAAATATATGTATTCATCTAATGTTAGAGCTACAGAAAAAGTTGCAGCTGAGAAACTATGACATAGATTAAGTAAATGCCTTGCTCAAGATCACCAAAAAAAAAAAAAATAAATAAATAAAAAATAACAAGAACACTTAGCATCTAGCAAGACTGTATTTCCATCAAATCCTAGTGTTTCCCATAGGAATGCTTAGGAACAAATTCCCACAAAGGGCAAGAAAACACTAATTTACATGGTTTCATTATTACAAATCCCAGGACTTTTGCACTGTCAGCAATTTCTAAAGCTGATTGTCCTTAATAAATAAAAGCTTAATGATAGAAATATATGCTAGTATTGCTTTCCACTCCCAGTAGCATTGTGAAAATGAGAACTTTTAAATATATAACGGTTGAATGAATAATGTTAATACTAGAACCTTTTGGAGGTTCAGAATGAAACTTTGGTACCATGGAATCAAGGGGGAGTAATAAATTCACAACTGACTTCAAGGAGTTGTATTCTGTTTATGTGCTAACTGATTTTAAGATGAAAATTTACACATTAGACCCACATTCATATGTTTCAAGCGTCTGGATGTCTGGAATCATATTGATCTCTCATTACTCAAATCCTAAAAGCTTTAATGGAAAAGCACATAAATAAAGAACCATTAGCAATCATTTTGGTATAGAATGAGTAGTATGGTAACAGTTTTTGCCTGAGCATCTGATAGTTTCTGTTCTCCCTGGAAGCTGCATGCTGGTGAAGTTTTTCTGGTATGAGGAAGAATATATTACTTTCTGGCAATCAGTTGTAAACAGTAAGCTCTTAATGAATCATTTTCATACATAGAGTAAAGATGAAGCTTGAGCATTTCAGGATAGAGTTTTAGGTAAATGTTTAATCTATTTTTAATGTGGATCACAAATGTAATGCATCGTTGGCTTTTTAAATAGTTCTTACTCCTACAAAAGGCTTTTCTCTGTAATTACTATCAGCTAAGCTTAAAGATGAAAAAACCCTCAGGCTGATCTTGGTTAGGACCCTGGTTTAACAGAAAAAGCAGAAAAGCGCAGGTAAATTTATGCTTATCATTCTAGTTCTTTCTTCCTTGTTTTGTTATCCATCTTGGTGTACTTAAAAAATTTGTTCTAGGATAGAGAGGCTTAATGGGGGGAAAGAATAAAATAAATAGCACATGTCCGCAACTTTCTCAAAAATATATAAATAGATCAGTATGCTTCAATGTGAATATAACGGAAGAAGGGAACATGGGATCCACTGGGAGTATGGAATTCACTGGGTAGGAAACCATCCTTGGGAGGTGGAAATTAAGGGAAACTACCTGGATAAAACTGTACGTCACCTAAATGTTAGAACATCAGTAAATTTAGCTAACTGAGAGATAAAGTAGAAGCAGGAACAAGTCGTGGCAAAAAGAAGAGTCAACGTAAAATCGTACCATGTGCTGGGGCTCCTGGGTGGCTCAGTCAGTTAAGCATTCAACTCTTGATTTTGGCTCAGGTCATGATCTCACAGTTTTTGAGTTAGAGCCCTGCATCGAGCTCTGTGCTGACAGTGTGGAGCCTGCTTGGGATCCTCTCTTCCTCTCTCTCTGCCCCTCCCCTGTTTGCTCACTCTCTCTCTCTCTCTCTCAAAACAAATACATAAACTTAAAAAAAATGTACCTTGTGCTTGGGAAAAACCTACACAAGCCCACTGGTCAGTCACTGTGACTCTCACACCTATGAACAAATGGAGCCCTTTCTAGCCAATGTTTTGCAGATAAAATGTGAAAATATGATACTGATTACATAATCCATTTGTTAAATCCACGAGTTAAAATACTGGTCCATTCCGAAGGATCCAAACAAACAAACAAACAACAATAACAACAACAACAACAACAACAAAAAAAACATCTGAAAGGGAGACCAACACAAAACACCAAAGGGAGATTATGTTGGGGAGCCCATCTGACCAAGGGCAAGACATGTGGAGTCCTCAGAGAGATGCTTGCGAGAGCCTGGGCAGGAGCTTAAACAGAAAGTGAACATGGGGATGGGGTCATCAATAAAGAAACAAACAAAAGAGGTGCAGAAAACCTGCACTAAGTAAGTAGGAGTAGGTCTGCGAGAAGGATTAAGGGGTACCAATGCTAGTAGTCTTTCTAGGTTCCATTTTCTCTCTGTAATGTTTCTTCCTTCAAACATCAAGAATTGTTTTTAAAGGACCAACCATTTATGATAATAATAGAGAACTAGCTGTTTGACACACACTCCTGGATATTAATGTGCCTAATAGGTGCCCCACTCCAGAACCATCTAGAAGTAGGTAGCTTCCTATGTGGTGTCATAAGGCCATTTTCTTTTTTTTTTTCAATATATGAAATTTATTGTCAAATTGGTTTCCATACAACACCCAGTGCTCATCCCAAAAGGTGCCCTCCTCAATACCCATCACCCACCCTCCCTTCCCTCCCACCCCCCATCAACTCTCAGTTTCTTCTCAGTTTTTAAGAGTCTCTTATGCTTTGGCTCTCTCCCACTCTATACTCTTTTTTTTTTCCTTCACCTCCTCCATGGGTTTCTGTTAAGTTTCTCAGGATCCACATAAGAGTGAAAACATATGGTATCTGTCTTTCTCGGTATGGCTTATTTCACTTAGCATCACACTCTCCAGTTCCATCCACGTTGCTACAAAGGGCCATATTTCGTTCTTTCTCATTGCCATGTAGTATTCCATTGTGTATATAAACCACAATTTCTTTATCCATTCATCAGTTGATGGACATTTAGGCTCTTTCCATAATTTGGCTATTGTTGAGAGTGCTGCTATAAACATTGGGGTACAAGTGCCCCTATGCATCAGTACTCCTGTATCCCTTGGGTAAATTCCTAGCAGTGCTATTGCTGAGTCATAGGGTAGGTCTATTTTTAATTTTCTGAGGAACCTCCACACTGCTTTCCAGAGCGGCTGCACCAATTTGCATTCCCACCAACAGTGCAAGAGAGTTCCTGTTTCTCCACATCCTCTCCAGCATCTATAGTCTCCTGATTTGTTCATTTTGGCCACTCTGACTGGCGTGAGGTGATATCTGAGTGTGGTTTTGATTTGTATTTCCCTGATGAGGAGCGACATTGAGCACCTTTTCATGTGCCTGTTGGCCATCCGGATGTCTTCTTTAGAGAAGTGTCTATTCATGCTTTCTGCCCATTTCTTCACTGGGTTATTTGTTTTTCGGGTGTAGAGTTTGGTGAGCTCTTTATAGATTTTGGATACTAGCCCTTTGTCCGATATGTCATTTGCAAATATCTGTTCCCATTCCGTTGGTTGCCTTTTAGTTTTGTTGGTTGTTTCCTTTGCTGTGCAGAAGCTTTTTATCTTCATAAGGTCCCAGTAATTCATTTTTGCTTTTAATTGCCTTGCCTTTGGGGATGTGTCGAGTAAGAGATTGCTACGGCTGAGGTCAGAGAGGTCTTTTCCTGCTTTCTCCTCTAGGGTTTTGATGGTTTCCTGTCTCACATTCAGGTCCTTTATCCATTTTGAGTTTATTTTTGTGAATGGTGTGAGAAAGTGGTCTAGTTTCAACCTTCTGCATGTTGCTGTCCAGTTCTCCCAGCACCATTTGTTAAAGAGACTGTCTTTTTTCCATTGGATGTTCTTTCCTGCTTTGTCAAAGATGAGTTGGCCATACATTTGTGGGTCTAGTTCTGTGGTTTCTATTCTATTCCCTTGGTCTATGTGTCTGTTTTTGTGCCAATACCATGGTGTCTTGATGATTACAGCTTTGTAGTAGAGGCTAAAGTCTGGGATTGTGATGCCTCCTGCTTTGGTCTTCTTCTTCAAAATTACTTTGGCTATTCGGGGCCTTTTGTGGTTCCATATGAATTTTAGAATTGCTTGTTCTAGTTTCGAGAAGAATGCTGGTACAATTTTGATTGGGATTGCATTGAATGTGTAGATAGCTTTGGGTAGTATTGACATTTTGACAATATTTATTCTTCCAATCCATGAGCAGGGAATGTCTTTCCATTTCTTTATATCTTCTTCAATTACCTTCATAAGCTTTCTATAGTTTTCAGCATACAGATCTTTTACATCTTTGGTTAGATTTATCCCTAGGTGCTTCTTGGTGCAATTGTGAATGGGATCAGTTTCTTTATTTGTCTTTCTGTTGCTTCATTGTTAGTGTATAAGAATGCAACTGGTTTCTGTACATTGATTTTGTATCCTGAAACTTTGCTGAATTAATGTATCAGTTCTAGCAGACTTTTGGTGGAGTCTATCGGATTTTCCATGTATAATGTCATGTCATCTGCAAAAAGTGAAAGCTTGACTTCATCTTTGCCAATTTTGATGCCTTTGATTTTCTTTTGTTGTCTGATTGCTGATGCTAGAACTTCCAACACTATGTTAAACAACAGCGGTGAGAGTGGACATCCCTGTCGTGTTCCTGATCTCAGGGAAAAAGCTCTCAGTTTTTCCCCATTGAGGATGATGTTAGCTGTGGGCTTTTCATAAATGGCTTTTATGATGTGTAAGTTATGTTCCTTCTAGCCCGACTTTCTCGAGGGTTTTTATTAAGAAAGGGTGCTGGATTTTGGCAAAGGCCTTTTCTGCATCGATTGACAGGCTCATATAGTTCTTCTCTTTTCTTTTATTAATGTGATATATCACGTTGATTGATTTGTGAATGTTGAACCAGCCCTGCATCCCAGGAATGAATCCCACTTGCTCATGGTGAATAATTCTTTTTATATGCTGTTGAATTCGATTTGCTAGTATCTTATTGAGAATTTTTGCATCCATATTCATCAGGGATATTGGCCTGTAGTTCTCTTTTTTTACTGGGTCTCTGTCTGGTTTAGGAATCAAAGGAATACTGGCTTCATAGAATGAGTCTGGAAGTTTTCCTTCCCTTTCTATTTCTTGGAATAGCTTGAGAAGGATAGGTGTTATCTCTGTTTTAAACGTCTGGTAGAACTCCCCTGGGAAGCCATCTGGTCCTGGACTCTTATTTGTTGGGAGATTTTTGATAACCAATTCAATTTCTTCGCTGGTTATGGGTCTGTTCAAGCTTTCTATTTCCTCCTGATTGAGTTTTGGAAGAGTGTGGGTGTTTAGGAATTTGTCCATTTCTTCCAGGTTATCCAATTTGTTGGCTTATAATTTTTCATAGTATTCCCTGATAATTGTTTGTATCTCTGAGGGATTGGTTGTAATCATTCCATTTTCATTCATGATTTTATCTATTTGGGTCATCTCCCTTTTCTTTTTGAGAAGCCTGGCTAGAGGTTTGTCAATTTTGTTTATTTTTTCAAAAAAACCAACTCTTGGTTTCGTTGATCTGCTCTACAGTTTTTTTAGATTCTATATTGTTTATTTCTGCTCTGATCTTTATTATTTCTCTTTTTCTGCTGGGTTTAGGCTGCCTTTGCTGTTCTGCTTCTATTTCCTTGAGGTGTGCTGTTAGATTTTGTATTTGGGATTTTTCTTGTTTCTTGAGATAGGCCTGGATTGCAATGTATTTTCCTCTCAGGACTGCCTTTGCTGCATCCCAAAGCGTTTGGATTGATGTATTTTCATTTTCGTTTGTTTCCATATATTTTTTAATTTCTTCTCTAATTGCCTGGTTGACCCACTCATTCTTTAGTAAGGTGTTCTTTAACCTCCATGCTTTTGGAGGTTTTCCAGACTTTTTCCTGTGGTTGATTTCAAGCTTCATAGCATTGTGGTCTGAAAGTATGCATGGTATAATTTCAATTCTTGTAAACTTATGAAGGGCTGTTTTGTGACCCAGTATGTGATCTATCTTGGAGAATGTTCCATGTGCACTCGAGAAGAAAGTATATTCTGTTGCTTGGGATGCCGAGTTCTAAATATATCTGTCAAGTCCATCTGATCCAATGTATCATTCAGGGCCCTTGTTTCTTTACTGACCGTGTGTCTAGATGATCTATCCATTTCTGTAAGTGGGGTGTTAAAGTCCCCTGCAATGACCACATTCTTATCAATAAGGTTGTTTATGTTTATGAGTAATTGTTTTATATATTTGGGGCTCCGGTATTCGGTGCATAGACATTTATAATTGTTAGCTCTTCCTGGTGGGTAGACCCTGTAATTATTATATAATGCCCTTCTTCATCTCTTGTTACAGCCTTTAATTTAAAGTCTAGTTTGTGTGATATAAGTATGGCTACTCCAGCTTTCTTTTGGCTTCCAGTAGCATGATGAATAGTTCTCCATCCCCTCACTCTCAATCTAAAGGTGTCCTCAGATCTAAAATGAGTCTCTTGTAGACAGCAAATAGATGGGTCTTGTTTTTTTTATCCATTCTGATACCCTATGTCTTTTGCTTGGCGCATTTAATCCATTTACATTCAGTGTTATTATAGAAAGCTACAGGTTTAGAGTCATTGTGATGCCTGTATCATTTATGCTTGTAGTGATGTCTCTGGTACTTTGTCTCTCAGGATCCCCCTTAGGATCTCTTGTAGGGGTGGTTTCGTGGTGACAAATTCCTTCAATTTTTGTTTGTTTGGGAAGACCTTTATCTCTCCTTCTATTCTAAATGACAGACTTGCTGGATAAAGGATTCTCGGCTGTATATTTTTTCTGTTCAGCACATTGTAGGTCTCATGCCAATCCTTTCTGTCCTGCCAAGTTTCAAAAGAGAGATCAGTCACGAGTCTTATAGGTCTCCCTTTATATGTGAGGGCACGTTTATCCCTTACCGCTTTCAGAATTTTCTCTTTATCCTTGTATTTTGCCAGTTTCACTATGATATGTCATGCAGAAGATCGATTCAAGTTACATCTGAAGGGAGTTCTCTGTGCCTCTTGGATTTCAATGCCTTTTTCCTTCCCCAGTTCAGGGAAGTTCTCAGCTATTATTTCTTCAAGTACCCCTTCAGCACCTTTCCCTCTCTCTTCCTCCTCTGGGATACCAATTATGCGTATATTATTTCTTTTTAGTGTATCACTTAGTTCTCTAATTTTCCCCTCATACTCCTGGATTTTTTTATCTCTCTTTTTCTCAGCTTCCTCTTTTTCCATAACTTTATCTTCTAGTTCACCTATTCTCTCCTCTGCCTCTTCAATCTGAGCCGTCGTCGTTTCCATTTTGTTTTGCATTTCCTTTAAAGCGTTTTTCAGCTCCTCGTGACTGTTCCTTAGTCCCTTGATCTCTGTAGCAAGAGATTCTCTACTGTCCTTTATAGTGTTTTCAAGCCCAGCGATTAATTTTATGACTATTATTCTAAATTCACTTTCTGTTATATTATTTAAATCCTTTTTGATCAGTTCATTAGCTGTTGTTATTTCCTGGAGATTCTTCTGAGGGGAATTCTTCCATTTGGTCATTTTGGATAGTCCTGGAGTGGTGAGGACCTGCAGGGCACTTCCCCTGTGCTTTGGTGTATAACTGGAGTTGGTGGGCGGGGCCGCAGTCCGACCTGATGTTTGCCCCCAGCCGACCGCTGGGGCCACAGTCAGACTGGTGTGTGCCTTCTCTTCCCCTCTCCTAGGGGCGGGATTCACTGTGGGGTGTCGTGGCCCGTCTGGGCTACTTGCACACTGCCAGGCTTGTCGTGCTGGGGATTGGTGGTATTAGCTGTCGTGGGTAGGCGAGGTGCATGGGGGCAGGAGGGGCGCTTCTCCTTAGGTGATCCACTTCAGGAGGGGCCCTGTGGCAGCGGGAGGGAGTCAGACCCGTTGCCGGAGGGGTGGCTCCGCAGAAGCACAACGTTGGGTGTTTGCATGGAGCAAGCAAGTTCCCTGGTAGAAACTGGTTCCCTTTGGGATTTTGGCTGGGGGATGGGTGAGGGAGATGGCGCTGGTGAGGGAGATGGCGCTGGCGAGTGCCTTTGTTCCCCGCCAAGCTGAGCTCTGTCCTCCCGGGGCTCAGCAACTCTCCCTCCCTTTGTCCTCCAGCCTTCCCGCTTTCTGAGCAGAGCTGTTAACTTATGACCTCCAAGATGCTAAGTCGCGCTTGCTGTCAGAACACAGTCCATCCGGCTCTCCGCTTTTGCCAGCCAGACTCGGGGGCTCTGCTTGGCCGGCTAGCCACCCCTCCACCCCGGCTCCCTCCTGCCAGTCCGTGGAGCGAGCACCGCCTCGCCGCCATACCTACGTGGGCCTCTCGTCTGCACTTGGCTCCGGAGACTCCGTTCTGCTAGTCTTCTGGTGGTTTTTTGGGTTATTTAGGCAGGTGTAGGTGGAATCTAAGTAATCAGTGTCAGGACGCGCGGTGAGCCCAGCGTCCTCCTATGCCGCCATCTTCCTAATCCATAAAACATTTTCAAAATCCTCCTCTTTCCAATCTCTCTCAATGTCCTTTTTGGTCGGAATACTCGTGAGCTTCTGGTGTCAACCGACAAGGACAACATATGAAGGGATTTTCCTGTTAAAGACCAGAGAGCGATTCTCCGTCGTCTTCTTTTTCAAATGTTTTTGGTAGTACAGCGGTAACCTTTCAAATGAAATAGAGAGAAGACATGACGATGGAGAAAACTTAAAACAACAACAAATAAATGTGTAGAGTTTTTTTTTTTTTTCTGGTTATAAAGTATTTTTGCCAGGAAAGATAGTAGTGCCATCAACAACAGAAATGCATGTAGGTGCACACACTGAAGCAATCTCAAATATAACCTATTGATCCAAACTTTTCCAGGTTTATATGTTTATATTTTCACTGAAGTCATAGTTTTCATAAATTCTGTCTTGTTTTATGAATGAATGAGTGTAAGTAAAACACTTAACACAACTCATGCAACAGGCAAGTTTTCCGTTAGTGTTATTCTACTTAGCACATATCTTGGGCCAGGCCAGGGCTTTCCCTAAAATCACTCATCTGACCCTTACAAAGACCATACAAGGGAAATTCAGGGATTGCCCCACTTTCTAGAAATGATGAAATGAGCTAAAGAGAAAATAGACACCTGATGCCACACTGTAGGCTCATGATGGAGCCAGGAAGCTGACCCAGGTGGTCAGAAACCACAGGGAGAGCTCTGAACCTCTGCACTATTCTGGAAGAAGGCAGCAAAGAGCACGGACATTAATGCTGCAGTGGACCTCATTGTCTTTTCCCTTCTAGCATTTCTAACTCTTCTTTGAACCGTAACGGGCCATTTTTTCTCTGAACAGCTGTAACTCTGCTCTGGATACAGACTTCTAGATGCCATCCAAGTTGTCTTCAGGCACCAGTCCAGGCAGAAGCTGCATGGGCGTAGAGTGAGTATGGTGTGTTTCTGAGCTAGCGCGTATTCCATGCTCCCATCAAGGGTGGTGTGGAATTCAGTCAGTTGACGCGGCAAGAGGAAATGACTTCCCTCATCACTACTTCATTTGAGGGGAAGGGACTGAAGGCTTTTGTTCAACTATTATGCAGTGAGCCCCTCAAAGGCTTCCAGGTTGTTTACAGTTTGCCAGGCATTGAATATGCTTTACATATTTGATCTGATATAAAAGTCAGGTGACCTCCGTGAGGCACACGTTAATCATGCTAATTTCATGGCAGAAGAAACTGAGGCTCTTGGAAGCTAACATGCCCAAATTTAGGAAGAAAGCCAACAACAGGGTCGGGATTGAAGGTGCATGTGCTTGCAGCATATTTATTCTGCTACCCTGCCTCCCACCTGTGGTGTGAGAGCAGCCCTGCACGGGCCATCAATGTGGACATATGGCCACAGACTATTTGCTTTTTGCTCTCACTAAACTTAAATTAGAGAGATGAGAAAACTAGACGCATGAACATAGAAATAACTGTACAAGAGCCATCCAGTAGTAAAAGTGGTAAATACATTATGCAAAGATAAGATTACAGAAGGAAGGGGACTTACCAAGCTATGAAGATTTATACCCTAGCTACAAAGTCTACTGGCTAAAAGCTGAACAATCAGCAAAACCATTGTAGCCACTTTTTGTCAAGTACAATCACTGTCAAAGGGTGAACCCAAGACTAGCTGCAAGGACGTCACCCGGGAACATGTTAGAAATGGAAATGCTTCGCCTCACTTCAACCTACCAAATCAGAACCTCTGGGGTGAGGCCTACTGATCTGTGTTAAAAACACACTCCAGAGGATTCTGATGTATACTCAAGTGGGAGAACCCCTGGTCTCATACAGACAAAGCTTTGTCCTGTGAAAGTCAAGTTACCAAGCAGTTTAGTCTTTGCAAGTCATTGGATTTCTGTCGGGACCACTCGGCTCTGCTGTTGTAGGTGTGAAAATAGCCACGGACGGTACCGAAATGAACAACCATGACTGTGTCAAGTAAAACTTTCTTCTGGGACATGGAGATGGGACTCTCAAATGATTTTCATGTGTCAAAAAATGCTATTTTTCTCTTGATTTTTTTCAACTCTCAAAAATTGTTACAAAAACGGTAGGAAACATTTTCAGCTTTCGGGCACTCTACAGAAACAGGTGGCGGGTTGGGTTTGGCTCAGGGTTGCCAGCTCCTTCTGTATATAGTGTAGAAACGTCATGGCTTTTTATTGCCAGAGGGATCTTCATTTACTGTCTCAGTTCTGCCATGTGTTAACTCTGGGTCCGAGGAACTCCATGTCGTCATCTGTAACATGGGGTTAGTGACATTTTCTCTAGGGCTTTTGTGAAACAGTAGTCTAACTGGGGCATTGTAGGTCTCACTACAGGCGAGTTCTCTTCAGTCTTTCACACCATCGTATTTTTGCCAGCAAAATTCAAAATCTACCTTCTACAATAATAAATATGTTCGTGTTGCTTGATATTCCCTTCGAACAGTTAGTTACCCTTGCAATATTTTCTCCCTAACAAGGGATCTTCAAAACAATGCCCCTACCTACAGGGTGGCCACTTTGCCTTCCCTTAGGAGATTGCTGTCTGTGCCAAAGCTCACAGGCCCCAATTTCCGTGTCAGACCCAGGCACTGGATTGCAGCTTCTTTAGCGGAGACAAAGAATAACAGATGGTTCCAATTAAGAAACAGCAGGAATGAAGCCTTTGTTCCCTCCCTTCTTTCAAACCACAACAACAGCTACGCAAACTGGGTCGATTGCAGACAAGGTTTGCATGTAGACACAGATCGCTACGGACAATTTCTCAACCCTGGGCATGGACTTGGGGTTGAGCTGATTACCTGTGCTGAAGGTGAAGGTCTGGCCCCAGCAGGGCACCTGGGCACACAAAAATGCTCCGATGTCCATGAACTTTTTGACTGGCCACTTATTTGGCCAACGACATTTTGGTTGAGCTGTTTGTTAATGACAGGCCTCACCCTTGACAGAAGTGTGAATGTAGCAAAATATTTCATATTTCTGATCCACGCTGTGTGTATACGCACCAGTTTTAAGCAATCTCTATTGCAACCAAAGTCAGCAGAACTGTGTCCTTTAGGAAGATGTGATATGTATTCATTTTACAGCTTAACACACACTTTAATTCCTAGACTCCTTCTCTAACAAAGGTTTTGCAAATGGTGTGTAAAAGCAGAGGCTAAAACCACATACCATTCATTTGCTCTGTGACCTTAAACCAGCAACTGAATGATTGGGCATTTTCCTCATTTTTAAAAGTAATTAGACTAAGGTTCAGAGGGGTGATGCGAAATGGTGCTAGAAAGTCTCACACTGGAAATGCTCACAAAGAGTGTAGGTCCCTGGCTGGTGTGCTGGAGCGGGAGCCTGGGCTCCCAGCGTGCATTGAGCCCTTTTCTTCCCAAATCCACATTGGTGGCTTGAAATGAGCCACCAATAATCAGAGCTGGTTTTTGCTTTATCTAATTAAGGAGAAGTCATTCCTAAACATCTACTAACATACCACTGACCTCTGTCTAAATCCTTGCCCCAGCTCACTCCTTACACTTTATTCTTCTACTATCAAAAGAAGGAGGCATGTTAGGTTTTAGCCAGAATCTATAAAGAAGACATTTTTAGGAAAATATGGCCTTATAGTTATTCTGAAATTGTTGTTCGCTTTTTCCATTTAATAATGAAGCTTGATATCTTCAGGAAGGAGATGTCAATCACAAACCTAAGTCTGAGGCAAAATTAACAAAGGTGGCTTATTAATAACCTTGCAGCATGTGATTCATAAACCTTCACTGAGCAGAAGAAGTTCAATGGTGTTAGAAAAGGGAGACTTATAAAATAAAAGAAGGGAAAACACTGAGACACTCTCTGGCAAATGTTCTATCATGAAGATTTTTGTGACTGAACGAGACTTTCTAATTGTTTTGCAGGTACCTTTGGCAGTCGTTGGTTGGCTGCAAGGGGGCAGGTAAGAAGTGTGCGGACATTTCAAAAGATAAAAGACTGTATACTATTAGAGGAGAAGGGCTTTCTGTGGTGGTGGATGAGAGACTTTTGTGTGGTCACATCATAATTGTCCTTATGGGGAGTGGCTGCCATGGCAGAAATTTCTCAGAGGAAAAAACATGCCATTGTATAACAAATGTCAGAGACTCTACAGACAGCTACGTGGACAGCACCACTGGGCAAAAATATCTGGCAAGCTGTTTTTGGAATCATAGCAAAATCACATGAATTTAGCTAACCAGCCAGGACAGAAGTATACTTGAATATAAATGGAATGGTGGAATTATAGAAAGTTGGCTTTCTAACGTGAATTAAATATCGATACAGAATAACATAATTGCCATTAATTTGCAACTTCCACTCACCAACCCTGTCCAGAAGCCCCAACCTATCTCCACTTGATAAATTCTTCAGTAGTAAGTAGTCTCTTGATATCGCCATGTCAAATATACAGAAAAGTACCTGAACACATTTCCTGAGTTGACAGGCCCTGATTCTGCTTTAGCACCTCCAGGGATAGGAGGCCTCGTGCTCTGAGAAACAAAGTAGTTTTGATGTTGGAGGATCCTTCTTTGGCTTGAGTGAAGATCTTCTGTTTCACTTTGTTCTGTTTCCTACCAAGCTTACCTCCAGAGCAACAAAGCTTATTCCATGCACTCAGCCTCCAGTATTGGGAGGCAGGCAGCTAGAGATTTCCTCTAGGTCTTCTGTGTGAGAAGCGTTGTCAATATTGTCAATGTTCCAATTCTCAAATGGCAGCAGGGACTAGGAGGTCATGTTATCTGGACCAGAACACTAGTACGTTAACATTTCTCTGAAGCAACAGGGCACGGTGTTACAGGATGAACGGAGCATCCCCAAAACAGTAAGAAGCATGAACCCCATGCCTACTTAAAAGGGTTGATATTAGTTAAGGCAATAGAAATGCCACTCCAAGCTGATATCCGTTATTGAATACTCTCATGGTACAGCAACGATGGACCCCAATGTCAGAAGCTGCCTCTGCCACAAATTTATTTCCTTTCACTGCATTCTCTAATGACATTATTAAAAATTATATGGCCATAATATCATTATTTTCCCTTCCTATCTCTAAAATATCGCCAGAAAGGCATCTGACACTTAAGATTTTCCCTGAATTCTAGAAAATCTGATTCTCCAAAGTCATAAATCTAATTTTCAATAGGACCAAAGTTCTCTGTTCTCATGATACCATGATTTCTAACTGAAGCACCTTTCTTTTCCTCAATCAAGAATGTATCAGAGTATGTTGATTCCTCAACAAAATTAAAAATAAAAATTACCATATGACTCAGCCATTCCACTTCTGGGGATGTACAAAAATAATAGGAAGCAGAAACTCAAATTGATATTTGGACACTCATGTTCATAGCAGTATTATTCACAGCAGCCAAAAGTGGAATCTCCCCAATTTGTCTATCAGCAGAGGAATGGATAAACCAGATGTGGTCTACACATACAATGGAAAATTATTCAGCTCTAAAAAGAAAGGAAGTTCTAACACATGCCACAGCTTGGATGAACCTTCAGGACATTATGCTTTGTGGAATAAGACAGTCATAGAAGAATAAATAATGTATCATTCCACTCACATAAGGTACCTAGAGTAGTCAAATTCTTAGAGACAGAAGGTGAAGAGTGGTTGCTAGAGGTAAGTGTAGGAGGAAATGGGGAGTTATCATTTAATGAGTATGGTTGCAGGGGCGCCTGGGTGGCTCAGTTGGTTGGACATCTGACTTCGGCTCAGGTCATGTTCTCATAGACCGTGAGTTCAAGCCCTGTGTTGGAGTCTGTACTGACAGCTCAGAGACTACAGCCTGCTTCTGATTCTGTGTCTCCCTCTCTCTCTGCCCCTCACCTGCTCACACTGTTTCTCTCAAACATAAATTAAAAAAAAAAAACATAGAAAAATTTTGGTGGGTATGGTTGCAACAACAATGTGAATGTACTGAATGGCCTAAACTGCATACTTAAACATGGTTAAAATGTTCAAGTTTATGTTAAGTATATGTTGCCACAATTTAAAAAAATGTATCAAATGTACCAGGTGATTTTGGGGTAACTGGGTGGCTCAGTTGGTTGAGTGGCTGACTCTTGACTTCAGCTCAGGTCATGATATTACAGTTCTTGGGATTGAGTACCTTGTCAGGCTCCACACTGACAGTGAAGAGCCTGCTTGGGATTCCCTCTCTCTTTGCACTTCCCCTGCTTATATGCACGTGAGCCTTCTCTCTCTCAAAATAAATAAATGAACTTAAAAAAAAAAAAAAAAAAAAAACAAGGCTAGGGCACCTGGGTGGCTCAGTCAGTTAAGCAGCCAACTTCTGCTCAGTTCGTGATCTCATGGTTCCTGAGTTTGAGCCCTGCATCAAACAGTGGAGCTTTAGTGCATGCCTCTGGGGAGTAGGGAGCTGGCACCCGAGTGCATAGCATGGTGTAGGGATCTCCAGGGTGCACTGGGAGAGAACATTCCCCTTTCTGGAGTACTTTTGGAACAGGGTTATTGCTTCTCCAAGGACAAAAGACCCTGCAAATGCTAGCCAAAGGCCTTTCATCAGAAGGATGGAGAGGCTCTACTCCAGAGCAGGGGAGCAGATCCTTATGGTTCTGGGTCCTTTAAGACTTTGGGTTTTGAAACCCAGGCATGCACCAAAGAAAAAACACAGGACAGCTGTGACACAGGGCAAGCTGACTACTCTTGTTATTCTGTGAGGATGGCCTGAACAGTAGGGGTTGTGAAGTCCCTGGTCAGGGGATGAGAGATTGGGGTGGCACCCTTTTTTCTCCCAACACCAACACAGTTAATTCAGAGAGCAGCACGGCAGCCCCCAGTGGAGGCGGGACCTGCTTATGCCAAACTCAGCCCCCCATGCCTATGCTTATTTACTGGGGTAAGACTAACTCTGAGCCAATGCTGGGGACCTCTCCTTTAGAAGACTAGCACAGTCAGCACCCTTCATACACTGAGTGCACTGAAAATCATGTCTCAAAACAACACAGACAGTTCTTGTTTCTTTTTTTTCTTCCTTCATCTTTTTGTCTTTTGGAATCAGGCTCATAGTTTCTTCTTCTTGTCTTTTTCGTTCCCTTTTCTCTCTCTCTCTCTCTCTCTCTCTCTTTTTTTTTTTTTGGATCAGGCTTATTTATTCTATTTTTTCCTTCTTTTTTCACTTCTTTTATTTTTTTCCTCTTGTTTTCTTTCTTTTCCTTCAGAACAAGCCTTATATTTTTTAATTCTTTGGTTTTGTTTTTTGTTGTTGTTTTTCCCTTTCCTTTACTATTTTTTTTTTTTTGGAATCAGACTACCCCCCCACACCCTCTATTTCTCAGGGTTACTTAAACAAACAAATCAAAGCACACCTAGCTAAAGGTCCAAACAGTCCACCATTGCAAGCAAGGAGGAGCTCTGTTAAGGTACTGACCAGTGGGAAAGAGCAGCCAAAACGCAACAGCAGAGTGCACACAGCATACACCAGAAACACTTCTGGAAGTATCATGCCTTAGAGAGTATATGACCCCTTTTTATTATAGCAGTACTCTCAGAGGCAGCAAACATAACAAGCTTTTAAAACAGGCAAAAGACAGAAACTTAAACAAAATTACAATATGGAAGAATTCTCCCCAAAAGTGAAGTCAAAAAGAAGTCACAGCCAAGGACTTTCTCAAAACAGATATAAACAATATATCTGAACAACGACTTAGAACAACAATCATAAGACTACTAGCTGTGCTTGACAAAAGCATAAATGACACCAGAGAAACCCTTGCTACAGAGACCAAAGAACTATTCAGGATGAAATAAAAAGTTATAACTGAGATGCAAAGCAAACTACATACAATGACAACAATGATTGAAGAAACAGAGGAGAGAATAAGTGAAATAGAAGATAAAATAATGGAAAATAATGAAGCTTTAAAAAAAAGGAAAATGAAATTACTGGATCATGAGGGGTGACTTAGACAATAAAGAGATTTTATGAAATGAAACAATATCCATCTCATAGGAGCCCTAGAAGAGGAAGAACAGGCAAAAGGGACAGAAGGTTTATTTTAACAAATTATAACTAAGAACTTCTCTAATCTGGAAGGAAACAGGCATTCAAGTCCAAGAGTCACAGAGAACTCTCCTCAAAATCAACAAAAACAGGTCAACACCATAACATATCATAGTGAAACTTGCAAAACACAAAGATAAAGAGAGAATTCTGGAAGTAGTAGGGACAGAAGTTCTTTAACCTACAAGGCTAGACACATAAGTTAAGTAGCAAATCTGTCCACTGAAACATGGCAGGCCAGAAGGGAGTGGCAGGAAATATTAAATGTGCTAAATGGGAAAAATGTGTGGCCAAGAATTCTTTATCCAGCAAGGCTGTCATTCAGAATAGAAAGAGAGATTTAAAAAAAATCCCACACAAACAACAACTGAAGGATTTTGTGACCTCTGAATTATCCCTGCAAGAAATTTTATAGGGGACACTCTGAATGGAGAAAAAAAGGAAGACCAAAGCAACAAAGAGGACAGAGGATCAGAGAACATCACCAGAAACAACTCTACAGGAAACACAATGGCACTAAATTCACATCTTTCAATAATCACTCTGAATGTAAATGTATTAAGTGCTCCAATCAAAAGAAATAGGGTATCAGAATGGATAAAAAAAAAAATTCCCATCTATATGCTGCCTACAAGAGACTCATTTTAGACCTAAAGACATCTGCAGACTGAAAATGAGATGGAGAAGCATCTATCATGCTAATTGAGGTCAAAAGAATGCCAGAGTAGACATACTTATACCAGAGTAATAGATTTTAAAACTAAGACTGTAACAAGAGATGAAGAAGGGCATGATTTCATAATAAGGGGTCTATCCTTTAAGAAGTTTAAACCATTGTAAATATTTATGCTTCTAACTTGGGGAATCCAAATATATAAGTCAATTAATAACAACCTTAAAGAAACTCATTGATAATAATTCCATAATAGTAGGGGGTTTAACTACCCACCTACAGGAATGGACAGATCATCTAGTAGAAAATTAACAAAGAAATAGTGACTTTGAATGACACAGTGGACCAGATGTACTTAACATATGTATTCAGAACATTTCATCCTTATGCAGCAGAATACACATTCTTCTCAATTTCACATGGAACATTCACCAAGATAGATCTTATACTGGGTCACAAATCATCCCTCAACAGGTACAAAAAGATCCACATCATACTGTGCATATTTTCAGATAACAACACAATGAAACTTAAAATCAACCCCAAGACAAAATTTAGAATGACCTCAAATACATGGAGGTTAAAGAACTTCCTACTAAAGAATGAATGGGTTAACCATGAAATTAAAGAATAAATTAAAAAATACATGGAAGCCAATGAAAATGAAAACATGACAATCCAAACCTTTTGGTATGCAGCAAAAGCAGTCCTAAGAGGAAAGTACATTGGAATTCAGGTCTATCTCAAAAAGCAAGAAAGATCCCAGATACACAACCTAACCTCACACCTAAAGGGACAAAAAAAGGAGCAACAAATAAATCCTAAAGCCAACAGAAGAATGGAAATAATAAAGATTAGAGCAGAAATAAATGATATGGAAACAACAAAAAGTTAGAACATATCAATGGAACTAAAAGCTGGTTATTTGAAAGAAATAAAAAAAATTGATAAACCCATAGCTAGATGTATCAAAAAGAAAAGAGAGAGGGCCCAAATAGGTAAAATCATGAATGAAAGTGGAGAGATCACAACCAACACCACAGAAATACAAACCCTTATAAAAGAATACTATGAAAAATTATATATCACCAAACTGAGCAATTTGGAAGAAATGGACAAATTCCTAGACACCCACATACTACCAAAGCTGAAACAGGAAGAAATAGAAAATTTGAACAATCCCATAACCAGCAAAGAAATTGAATAATCAGTTGTCAAAACCTCCCAACAAACAAGAGTCCTGGGCCGGATGGCTTTCCAGGGGAATTCTACCAGACATTTAAAGAAGAGTTCATACCTATTCTTCTCAAACTGTTCCAAAAAATAGAAATGGAAGGAAACTTTCCAAACTCATTCTATGAAGCCAACATTACCTTGATTCCAAAACCAGGCAAAGACCCCACTAAAAAGGAGAATTACATGCCAATATCCCTAATGAACCTGGATGCAAAAATCCTCAATAAGATTCTAGCAAATCGAATTCAACAGTATATTAAAAGAATTATTCACCATGATCAAATTGGATTTATTCCTGTGCTGCAGGGCTAGTTCAATATTTGCAAACCAATCAACCTGAAATTCCACATTAACAAAAGAAAGGATAAGAACCATATGATCCTCTTACCAGATAAAGAAAAAGCATTTGACAAAAACCCTCAAGAAAGCAAAGATAGAAGGAACATACCTCACCATCATAAAGGCCATATACAAAATACCCACAGCTAATATCATCCTCAATGGGGAAAAACTGAGAGGTTTCCCCTTAAGGTCAGGATTAGGACAGGGATGTCCACTCTCACTACTGTTTTTCAACATGGTACTAGAAGTTCTAGCCTAAATAAATCAAACAACAAAAAGAAATAAAAAGCATACACATTGGCGAGGAAGAAGTCAAACTTTCAGTCTTTGCAGATGACGTGACACTGTACGTAGAAAACCCTTCCTGGTTTGTTTTTTTTTTTTTCGACTCCATTGAAAACTGCTAGAATTGACATATGAATTCAGCAAAGTCACAGGATATAAAATCAATATACAAAAATCTGTTCCATTTCTATACACCTATAATGAAGCAGCAGAAAAAGAAATCAAGGAATTGATCCTATTTACAATTGTACCAAAAATTGTAAGATATCTAGGAATAAACCTAACCAAATAGGTAAAAGATCTGTATGCTGAAAACTTTACAAAGCTTATGAAAGAAATTGAAGACACAAAGAAATGGAAAAACATCCCACACTCATGATGGGAAGAACAAATATTGTTAAAATGTCTATTCTACCCTAAGCAATCTACATATTTAAGCAATCCTTACCAAAATACCACCAGAACTTTTCACAGAGCTAGAACAAAGAATTCTAAAATTTTTATGGAACCACAGAAGACCCTGAATAGCCAGACTAATGTTTAAAAAAAATAAAATCCAAAGCTGTCCTCACAGTTCTGGACTTCTGGCTGTATTACAAAGCTGTAATCATCAAGGCAGTATGATACTGGCACAAACACAGACAAATAGAACAATGGATCAGAATAAAGAACATGGAAATGGAGCCCCAAATGCAGGTCAACTAATCTTCAACAAAGCAGGAAAGAGTATTCAATGGAAAAAAAAAAAAGACAATCTCTTCAGCAAATGGTGCTAGGAAAATGGGACATTGACATGCAGAACAATGAAACTGGACCACTTTCTTACACCGTACACAAAACTAAACTCAAAATGGATGAAAGACCCAAATGTGAGACAGGAAACCATCAAAATCCTAGAGGAGAAAACAGGCAACAACCTTTTTGACCACGGCCACAGCAAATTCTTACTAGACATGTCTCTGGATGCAAAGGAAACAAAAGCAAAAATGAACTATTGGGACCTCATCAATATAAAAACACTTCTGCACAGCAAAGGAAGCCATCAACAAAACTAAAAGGCAACTGATGGAATGAGAGAAGATATTTGCAAATGATAAAGGGTTAGTATACAAAATCTATACAGAACTTATCAAATTCAACACCCAAAAAACAAGTAATCTAGTGCAGAAACAGGCAGAAGATATGAATAGACATTTCTCCAAAGACACCCAGATGGCTCACATACACATGAAAAGATGCTCAACGTCTCTCATCATCAGGGAAATACAAATCAAAACCACACCGAGATGCCACCTCATACCTGTTAGAATGGCTAAAATGAACAACTCAGGAAACAACAGATGTTGGCAAGGACTCAGAGAAAGAGGAACTCATTTCCACTGTTGGTGGGAATGCAAACTGGTGCAGCCATTCTGGAAAACAGTGTGGAGGTTCCTCAAAATATTAAAAACATAACTACCCTATGGCCCATCAATTGCACTACTAGGTATTTATCCAAAGGATACAAAAATGATGAATCAAAGGGGCTAATGCACCCCAATGTTTATAACAGTGCTATCAACAATAGCCAAAGTATGGAAAGACTCTAAATGCCCATCAACTGATGAATGGATAAAGAACGTGTGGTCTATCATAAGTGCAAAATAGGTCAGAGAAAGGCAAATATCATGTGATTTCCCTCATATGTGGAAGTTAAGAAATAAAAGAGATGAACATTGGAGAAGGGAAGAAAAGATAAAAACAGAGAGGAAGGCAAACCCTAAGACACTCTTAAAGACAGAGAACAAGGTGAGGGTTGCTGGAGGGGCAGTGGCTGGGGGGATGGGCTAAGTGGTTGATGGGCACTAAGGAGGGCACTTGGTGGGATGAGCACTGGTTGTTATATGTAAGTGATGAATCATTAGGTTCTACTCCTGAAACCGGTACCACACTGTATGTTACCTATCTTGAATTTAAATAAATAAATAAATAAATAGATAAATAAATAAATAAATAAAATGACAAAGAAAAAAACAAACAAAAACAAACAAGAAAATCAAATCACTGCTTAACATAAAAATGCTGGGAAATTGAACACAGGTTCTTCAGAGCTGCTCCATTCTGGTTTTTTCCCCTGCCTTAGCAAAGCAGTCCATATCCTCAACCTCTCCCATGGCGTCTTTGTCTTCTCCTTTCTTTATCACTTCCCTAATGAATTTCAGGACAGCTTCATGATGGTATTAATCTCCTTTTGGGTAAATGATTAAAATGCTTACAGACCAGGTTTAAAAATAAACCCAGAAATGTTACCTTCTTACTTAACATGCTAATTTTGCTAATTTTAAAGAAAAATAGTCCTACTATTTTTTGAGTCAGACTTTTATTCACCTTCATGTAGTTTTCTTTTTTTTTTCCTTCAAAGTTCAATTTGGTAATTTATTTAAAGAATGTAATCCAGAGATTAAAAAAAAATGAACAAAGAAAAAAACCCTTGAAAACTATAACCAGCTCGTTTCTATAATTTTAGAGAGAGAAATACTAATCGAATATTTATAACTTTGTGTGTTTGCTTAAAAGAAAAAGAGTGCTGTTTATTTGAGGTACAGTTCGTATATATTTAAATGTTAAATATCTATCATATGGGGAGTGCTGTGTAAAGAATACTAAATACAAATCAAGCTCCATTTCTCCTTCAAGATTTATATTTCAGTATTTATTTTCATTTGTAATATATATTAAATATAATACTCCCCAATAAAATACTAAATGTAAATTGCTTCTCAATTTGCGAATTCTACGTAAAGTTTAACTCAGCAAATGAAAACAATCCCTTTCTCTCCAAGTAGCAAATGATGCAATTAAATAAAATTAACAAGCCAGCATGCAAATTGTAAAATTAAATATGTATCTTGATGGTATTTTTAATAATGTTTAGAGTAATATATTCACTTTGTAATGTACTTATTTTGTTTATTGTTTTCTGTCTGTTTCTTATAAATATTTCATTGCTTTGTTAGTTAATTATAGTTTGCTTAGTGATTTCTAAATACATGCATTAATTAATTCTCTGTGAGCAGAAACATTGTCTCCATTATTAAAGATTGCTGAGGCATTCTGTACTGTATGATAGTGTCTACTTCTTGAAAAAAAATCTGTTCATAGTCACCTCTTCCCCTCCATTCTCTACCATGACTACTAATATAAGAATATGGTCTTTCCATTGTGTGCATAGTAGGTAGGGGGCCTTGAAGAGATAGCCCCACCTTAGAAACCATCCTGCAAAATCATTATACTGGAAACTACAAAGATTGTCCATCCAGTTTTATCTGGGAGGGGTTTCAGAGAAACCTACAGAAGTTCTCCCTAACTGAAAAAGAGTTCAGGATTACGCATTTCTTTTTTTTTTTTTTTTTAAATTTTTTTTTCAACGTTTTTTATTTATTTTTGGGACAGAGAGAGACAGAGCATGAACGGGGGAGGGGCAGAGAGAGAGGGAGACACAGAATCGGAAACAGGCTCCAGGCTCCGAGCCATCAGCCCAGAGCCTGACGCGGGGCTCGAACTCACGGACCGCGAAATCGTGACCTGGCTGAAGTCGGACGCTTAACCGACTGCGCCACCCAGGCGCCCCAGGATTACGCATTTCTTACACAAGCATGGTTCAGGGATAGGGTGTGTTAGAGCAAGTGAGGAAGGAAGAATTGTAGATCACTATTAATTCGGTATAGATCTATAACTCAGTTGTCTTCTGGCATTCTTCTGACATGGTTTTCAACCCAAGAATCATGGGAGAGAATAACAATCTTACATCTCTATGAGATTAAAGAGAGAATATGAGTTAGAACTCTCTCATAACCTATTTGCCAAAGTGTAGTAAAAATGACAGTGAATTGTATTTTTATAATATTAAATAAGCAAAACTGTGGAGAAGCTAAGGTGATCTGAAAAATAAGACAAGTAGGAGACATATTTGTAGACGTCATGTCCCAGGGGGCATCAGGAGTATCTTAACAACTTTAGATATTTTGGTCTCCAGTAGAAATGTTATCACCAGCAGGGACTCATAATATGTTGTTGAAGGAGTCTAGAAAAAAATGGCAACCACTACTGAGTAGCCTATCAAACTATTTCATAAAGAATTAGTCTCCTCCAAAGGACTCCCAGAACTATTTCAACAATTTCAGAAATGTATGATTCTCTCAGTTGTAAGGTGATTTTGATTAGAAGCTAATTATTGACCCTAATAAGTAAGTAAACGTGAATTCTAGACTTATGGAATTGTGGATATTTAGGCCAATATGTTACAGAAGATAAAAGTAAAATCCAGGGAAATAATGTGATTTTCTCAATGTAGCAAAAATAGATTCAAAGCCGAGGTTAAAAAAAAAAGCTCTTATTTAGCCTTCTTCCCATTCCTGATACATTGGTTATTAAGTCATTTTATCTTCCTTCATGTATTCTAACTTAATTTAAATACTGAAACATCTTTCTTCTTCATTCTGTTTTAGTGAGGAGGATATGTAGGCTCTCTCCTCCTCCTTTCTCTCTCTCTCTCTCTCTCCTGCCCCCCTATATATATACACATAAATATACATGTATATATGTGTATATATATGTATGTATACATATATACATGAATATATATGCATGTATACATATATACATGATATACATGCATATATATACATATACATATACATGTATATATATATGTATATGGGGGTGGGAGAGAGCCTACGTATCCTCCTCACTAAAACAGAATGAAGAAGAAAGATGTTTCAGTATTTAAATTAAGTTAGAATACATGAAGGAAAATAAAATGACTTAATAACTAATGTATCAGGAATGGGAAGAAGGCTAAATAAAAGCTTTATATGTGTGTGTGTATATATATATATGCATATATATATTCTTATATGCGTATATATATGTATATATATTCTCTGTATATATAATATATGTTATAAGCATACATACATAACGATGGACATCTGCATACACATACTTATATACATATATATTGGAAGAATATAAAACCAAATAATATCAGTTTATATAAAAAGAGTAAAGGAGGGGCGCCTGGGTGGCTCAGTAGGTTAAGCGTCCGACTTCGGCTCAGGTCATGATCTCGCTGTCTGTGAGTTCCATCCCTGCATCGGGCTCTGTGCTTACAGCTCAGAGCCTGGAGCCTGTTTCAGATTCTGTGTCTCCCTCTCTCTCTGACCTCCCCTGTTCATGCTCTGTCTCTGTCTCAAAAATAAATAAACGTTAAAAAAATGTAAAAACAGTAAAGGAAATGAGTTATTCTTTCCTTTTCTTTTTTTAATGTTTATTCATTTTTGAGAGCTGGCGGGGAGGGTCAGAGAGAGAGGGAGACACAGAATTCAAAGCAGACTCCAGGCTCTGAGCTGTCAGCAAAGCCCAACATGGGGCTGGAGCTCACAAACTATAAGATCATGACCTGAGTCGAAGTCAGATGTTTAACCAACTGAGCCATCCAGGTGCCCCAGTTATTCTTTCTTTGTCACTATTAAGGTAAAAAGAAAAAAAAAATCTTGGGCTACTTAAAGGAGGATTGCCAAAGAACTCATTAATATGAAGTCTAATAAGTTGTTTCATCTTTGTCATTAAGATAAGACTGAAGGCCAGGGGCACCTAGGTGGCTCAGTGGGTTAAGTATCTGACTCTTTCAACTCAGGTCATGATTTCACAGTTCATGATATCAAGCCCTGCATTGGGATCTGTGCTGACAGCGTGGACCCTACTCTGGATTCTTTCTCTGCCTCTCTCTCCCTCTCCTCTGCTCAGTCTCTCTCTCTCTCTCTCTCTCTCTCTCTCTCGCTCACTCTCCCTCTCTTTCTCTTCTCTCTCTCTTTCTCAAACTAAATAAATAAACATTAAAAAAGATAAAAAGACTGAAGGCCATAACGTTAAAATATGTAAGAAAGGATATTCCCCATGACAAATGTTATTATAATATAGAAAACCAAAACCAAAACCAAAACCAAAACCAAAAAGAAAACAAAACAAAACAAAAACCCACTATTTTTTTGTATTGCCTCTCTAGGGAGAGAAAAAAAAATGTGGCTAGTAAGTTTATTCATGCTTATTTTCAAGATTTCACATGGCACAACAAAGAATATTATCACCATATGTCTTATGATAGGAAAGAATGATCTTGGTGAATTGCGAAATGCCTCAGTGAAATCAAGTGTATGCATTTTGGTGTAAGTCACCCTAGAGAAGGGGGCAGACCTTAACTTATATTGCTGCTAACTTCCATGGACAGATTCCTACATTGTGGAATCAGATGTTCAAAAGTACTTTCTTTATAAGTCCTTAAACAATCTATTCAGCCTGAAATAGAGACTAAAAACAATTTTTTAAAATGTTTATTTATTTTTGACAGAGAAAGAGAGAGAGACAGAGCATGATCTGGGGAGGGGCAGAGAGAGAGGGAGACACAGAATCCAAAGCAGGCTCCAGGCTCTGAGCTGTCAGCACAGAGTCCGACATGGACTCGAACTCACGGATTGGGAGATCATGACCCAAGCCGAAGTCGGACCCTCAACCGACTGAGCCACCCAGGTACCCCTTAAAACAATTTTTTAAGGATTATTGTCTTAGACTCGTTTTAAAGGAATGATGTTTTCAGATATTTTAGTTAATTCATTATAAGAATAGGCAGTAAATGTTTAAGGATAAACAATACCGTAACACAATGGATACTCTTATAAAGACAATTTGGGAAAATAGACTGACCAGTACAAAGGCACCTTGGAATCATTTTCTGTGCAGTGAAACTTATCAAACCATCATTAATTTAAACTTTTACATTGTGAAAATAAAAAGTCCAAGTAAAATCTAAAGAAATTCTCAGTGTTGCTGAACAAAAGAAAGACTTTAAATCCATAATCTTTGTATTTCAGTGGGCACAGTCGAATGCAAACTGTAGGATTATTTTTTTCTTCTGAGAAAATTAAGGGAAAAATGTAATATCCTTCAAAAAATAGGAATTATTTTCTTCAAAACTGTGTTAGGTCATAATAGCCAAAATATCTAGGATATAATTGGCAATCACCCACAACACCAAGGACCAAGAAAATCACAACTTCAATGAAAATAATCAACTGACACCAAGATTGAAACAAATCAGATGTTGGAATTATCTGATAAGGAATTGAAATGCCATCATAAAAGTTGTACTGTCAACAATTGTTTACAAATTATGTTTAAGCCGAAAAGAAAATATAAAAAAAATATCCATAAAGAGATAAAAGTTACAAAAAGGCAGCTAATGAAAATTATACAACCCAAAAATAGTGAAAATAAAAACTCACTGGATGAAGTCAATATTAGATTGGGTATAAAAGAAGACAGACATAGTGAGTTTGAGGAAAAAACAGTGGAATTCACATGAACCAAGGGAAAATACAATAATAAAAAAAAATGAGCCAATATTTGTATCATCAGGGTACCAGAAGGAGAACAGATGTAACATGGGCTGACAGATTATTTGAGGAAATAATAACTGAAAATTTCCCAAATTTGGTAATACACAAGTGTATAGATCCAAGATACTGAATGAGCCCCAAACAGAAAGAGCTACAAAAAAACAAAAAAAAAAAACAAAAAAAAAAACAAAAAAAAAAAAAAAAACAAAAAGCCCAGCCAGGACACATCATAATTAAACTCTTGAGAGGTAAAGATGAAGAAAAAGTGTGAAAGTAGTTAGAAATAGCACATTATGAATAAAAGAACACCAGTTCAAATGACAGAGTGTTTCTCATTTAAACCAGGAGGCCAGAAGGAATTGACATACATTTTTCAAATGCTGAGAGAAAAGGGCTATCACCCAATAATTCTATATCCACTGAAAATATGTTTCAGAAATGAAGGGGAAATTGAAGTATTCCCAGGCAAAAGAAAACTTAAAAAAGAAGAAAAAACGTCTTTAGCAGACACATCCTTAAAGAAATCCTTCAAACCAAAAGAAATCCAAGAAACATAAACACTGAAGAAAGAACAAAGGAAAGAACAAAAATACGAGTAAAGGTAACACACTATCCAGTTCCTTAGAACAGATTGGAAGAAAATATTTGCAAATTATATTTCCTGACAGAAGATTAGTGTTTACTAAGATATTAAGATCTCTCAAAACTCAACAGTAAAAAACAATTCAACGAAAAAGTGGGCAAAATATGTAAACAGACATTTCACTGAAGAGTATATACCAATGACAAATAAGCACATGAGAAGATGTTTGATTAGCCATCAGGGAATTTCAAACCAAAAGCACAATGAGTTATCACTGCATACCTACTATGAAAATGGCAAAAAAAAAAATTGACAATACCAAATGCTGACAAGGATGCCTAAAAACTACATTATTCATATGTCGCTGGTGGAAAGATAAAATGGTACAGCTGCTCTGGAAAACTGAATAACAGTTTCTCCTAAAACTATCCATGTTTCCCCATTTGATCCAGAAATTGCACAATAGGACATTTATCCCAGAGAAATAAAAATTCATGTTCATAAGTCTGCATGTTCATGATAGTTTTATGCATAGTAGCCCCAAATTGAAGTTGTCCTTCAATGGAAGAATAGTGTGGTACATCCATACAATGGAATATTAGTTACCAATAAGAAGGGGAAAAAATGACATGCACATCAATTTAGATGAATCTCCAGGGAACTAAGCTATTTTCTTACTTTTTTAAAAGCCAATTTTGAAAGGTTACATATTATATGAAACTATTCTGATAAAATTTGAAAAAAAAAAAAAGAAAAAAATTAGTGCCTCCCAGGTTAAAGAATAGGCAGGTCCAGGACAGGAGGAAGGGATGATTATAAAAGGGGTAACGTGAGGGATCTTTGTGGTGATAGAACTATTATTTTATCTGTCGACTATGACAGTGAATGAACCTGCAAGTGTAAGAAAAATATAGAAAACTAAATATACATACACAGACACACAGGCATGTACAATTAACACTGGGAAACCTGAATAAGGTGAATAGATTTATCAGTATCAGTATTCCAGTTCTGATATTGTACATTTTAATATTGGGTTTTGTATGATCTTACCAGAGGGGAAGCTTGTTAAAGTTCACTTAATATTTCTCTGTATTATTTATTTATTTTTTAAAAAGTTTATTTATTTATCTACTTATTTTGAGAGAGAACGAGAGAGTGCCAGAGGGGAAGGGGCAGAGAAAAGGAAAAGAGAGAATCCCAAGCAGTCTCTGCACTGTCAGCACAGAGCCAGACACAGGATTTGATCCCACAAACCATGAGATCATGACTGGAGCTAAAATCAGGAGTCAGACGCTCAACCAAATGAAACACCCAGGCACCCCATCTCTGTATCATTGATTACAGCTGAATGGAAACCTGGTAATTATCTCACTAAGAAATTTAGTTTAAAAAAGTATATGTTCCAGAAAAAAATAGTATGGTTTTTGCATGTCTGAGAGATTTAGAAGTAATACCAACTCCACCTATGGTGGAATAAAGGAGAAACAACTAACAAAAGAAATGTGTGTGGCCACTATTAAAACCGGGTGATTAGGAAAACCCTACTAAAATGTTCATACCTCATCACGCAAATGAATAAAGGTAATGATTGCTTATAATTATAAGGCATTGTTCCATTATTTTTCTTTGCAAAAATAAATTGGGGTAGGCTCGTTTTATCAACTTCACTTTACAAATAAAGAAAATCAAATGCAAGTAGATTAAGTCGCTTCCTCAAGATCAGAAGACTGTAAAGCTTTTGTGTTAAAAGTGAGATGAACCAAAAAATATTAATTCCCTATAAATGAACAGGACTAATAGCTATCATTTCAAGTAATGCTTTTTCAGCATGAAATTTTGATTCAAGAAATAATCTCGCTTTAATATCGTGCCTGATTCCGCAGCTCAACTATCTCCGGGGGCTGACTTAAGCACTAGTTCAATTTTTCGATAGAGATGATTGATTATACCCTCAACTTCCAACACCAGTGTCAATATATGATGATCTTCCTTTACCAGAAATAATTATAAATGAGACAATGTTAAGATATGCAATCCAAGGGTGCCTGGGTGGCTCAGTTGGTTGAGCATCTGACTTGGGCTCAGGTCATGATCTCACGGTTCTTGAGTTTGAGCCCCACATCTGGTTTGCAGCTGTCGGCACAAGGCCCACTTTACATCCTCTGTCCCCCTCTCCTCTGGCCCCACCTCCACTCATGTAGTCTTTTAAAACTAAACATTTAAAAAAAGATATGCAATCCATATAATGGAAATATAGGCAAATGAACAGCTTGAAATGTTCTCTTGAGTTCTCTTTATGCAGAAAGCTGGCAGCTTGAAATCATATGTGATTCTCTCTCTCCCTCTCTCTCTCTCTCTCTCTGTCACATTCAGTTGCCATTTCTTTTAATTTTTTTTTAGATTTATTTATTTTTGATAGACAGAGAGAGACAGAGAACAAGTGGAGGAGGGGCAGAGAGAGAGGGAGACACAGAATCCAAAGCAGGCTCCAGGCTCCAAGCTGTCAGCACAGAGCCCGAGGGGGGCTTGAACTCACAAACAATGAGATCATGACCTGAACCAAAGTTGGACGCTTAACTGACTGAGCCACCCAAGCGCCCCTTCATTTCTTTTCTTTTTTTTTAATGTTTATTTATTTATTTTGAGAGAGAGAGTGTGTGTGTGATCAGGGGAGGGGCTGAGAAAGAGGGTGAGAGAGAATCCCAAGCAGGCTGCCCACTGTCAGCACAGAGCCCACTCGGGGCAGGATCCAAGGAACTGTGAGATCATGATCTGAGCCAAAATCAAGAGTGGAATGCTTAACTGACTGAGCCACCCAGATGCCCCTCCAACTGCCATTTCATAACATGTAAGGGAAATCTGCTTGGACCACAAGCCATGGCTACACGTCACTAACTTTTCCAACTTCCGGCATCCTCTTTTATTTTTCCCTGATTCCTGCTCACCAGAGGTGGCAGCCAGCGTGAGACTACTGCCCAGAAAGCACCCTCCTGCATGACTGTTACATAGCAGCAGCAGCAGGAGGTAAGAGACGGACACAGGTTTGGCAGAGGTGGGGAGAGCTGACCCTTGAGAGCCCCCTTTGAGGAGGGAGAGAACTGTCCATTGGTTTTGTCCATCCAAGGTAACCTGTAAGAATCTTTTGTTCTACTATTAGGATAGGAAACGATAGGACCTGAGGTTCCTGGGTGGGGAAAAACACCTATTTTGGAACAATGCTGGAAGTGTCTGATCATAGTAACCCCCCTCAGGCATAAGGTTCCTCTTAAGACTGTAACAGATGCCATCTACTCCCCTTCAAGCTCCCCTCAGGAATTTGAAAAAAGACCTAACTAAAAATAAGTAGACCATAAACATATGACCCACAAGGAACAGTATGGTCAGAGACCACCCCTCATACAAAGGAAATGAGTAAATCAGGAATGGACAACCCAGCACCTAATGTTATCTAGTCAGTAAGGGTAGAACCTTTATTGGCTGAGAAGGAACAAGGGGTAAGGGAGGGAGAGAGAGACCAGAACCTTATAGAACAAGGACCCTTGCCTATTGTTGCCTGCATTCACTTTCCAAAGTCCCCTCTCTGTAAAGAGAGCATTCCTACCATTCTTCCTGTTTGATCTTCTACTCTAATAAACTTTGGCTGCTGCTCATTTTGTGTTCACCTCTTCATTCTTCATAGCAGGGAGACAAGGAACCCTGGGTTTTGAGGTAAAAAAAATCCTGCAATGCTGTTAATAGAATAGGGTGGTTTTTAGGATAACTTGCTGTGCGTTTCTTTGTCAAATCATGGCTCAGACAGGGGCTTTGCTAGTTAAAGCCAGGTCAGGTAAAAGCTTATAAAATGAATAGGTGATTTAAAAAGTACTAGAATGATTTAATAAACAAATGGCACTATAACATACACAGCTTGGCAAATACATAATTTATATTATTTGGTTTGTTAATAGAAAAATGTGGGAGATTTTTGAAATAGATATTAAAACTATGTATTTATTTATATGTTAATTATTTTACTCTACTGGTTGTTTAATGCTTAGAATGTCACCTCTGGGTTTTATATATATATATATATATATATATATATATATATATACACACACACACACACACATACACACACACACACACACACACACACACACACACACACATATGACAACACTGACATAATTGCCAGGATTCAAATGTTGAATAAGAGGCATAATTTCTTACCACCATCGACCATTATTGTCAACGTATGAATTAAGCTCTTGGCATTATCCAGGCATTTAACAAAAGCCTAAGGGAATCAGATCACTAATAAATAAGATTTGAGTATGTTAGAGAAAAGAGATGGGGCATCCCACAAGAAGGGAAAATCCTTCACTAATGGCTGTGTGGGAACAAGTTGTGAGGGACGGCATCACTGTGGACTTAAGAGCAAGAAGAAGCAGGACACCAGGAAAAGAGATGTCAAGGAAACTATAATCAAATATCACAGCCTCACTAGATTTCTAGTGAGAGGGAGACAGAGAATCTCAAGCAGGCTCCAAGCTGTCAGCACAGAGCCTGACTCAGGGCTTGAACCCATGAACCTTGAGATTATGACCCAAGCTGAAATCAAGAGTTGGATGCTTAACTGACTGAGCCACCCAGGTGCCCCTGGGTTCTATTTTTAATATTTTGAGAACCTCCATACTGTTGTCTAAAGTAGCTGTGTTGTTTACATTTCTAGAACCAGTGCGCAAGGGTTTCCTTTTCTCTACATCCTGGCCAGCCGTTGTTATCTCCTCTTTTCAATGATAGTCATTGTAACACGTGTGAGGGGATTTTCCATCTGCCTTTCCTTGATGATTAAAGATGGTGAGCAGCTTTTCTCGGACCTATTGACCATATTGATGACTTTAAAATAAAGTCTATTTATTTCTTCTTCCCATTTTAATTGGATAATTTGGGTTTTTTTAATGGATTTGTGTGAGTTCTTTATACATTTTTGGATGTTAACTAGGTATCCAATATATGGTTTGAAAATACATTCTCCCACACCATAGATTATCTTTCCTTTTTGTTGAGTATTTCTTTTGCTATGCAGAAGTTTTTTAGTTTGATGTAGCTTGATGATTTTTGCTTTTGCTGCTTGTGTTTTTGGTGTCATATGCAAAAATTCACTGCCAAGACCAATGTCAAGGAAATTTTTCCCCGTATTTTTTCTAGGCACTGCATGCTTTCAGGCCTTATGTATAAGTCTTTAACCCATTTTGAATGAATTTTTCTGTGACAAGCAAAAGATAGAGGTCCAATTCCCTTTTTCTACATATTGTTATCAAGTTTCCCCAACACCTACTACTGAAGAGACTATCTTTTCCACATTGAGTACTCTTGGCACCCGTTTCAGGTATCCTATGACAAAATATATGGGGGCTTATGATTATGCTCTGCCTTTGCTTAATTGGTCTTTGTGTCATTTTTATACCAGTACCATACTAGTTTTAAAAAATAATAATGTTTACTTATATTTGAAAGAGACAGACTGCAAGCGGAGGAGGGACAGAGAGAGAGGGAGACAGAATCCAAAGCAGGCTGCAGGCTCTGAGCTGTCAGCACAGAGCCCAATGTGGGGCAAGAAGTCATGAACCGTGAGATCAAGGCCTGAGCCAAAGTTGGATGCTTAACCGACTGAGCCACCCAGGGGCCCTTGTTTTAATTACTATCTGTTTGTGGTATATTTTTAAATCAGAAAGTGTGATAATTCTTTGTTCTTTTTTTTTGCAATATTGACTTGGCTCTTCAGAGTCTCTTGTGACTACAAACATATTTTAGGATTGCTTTGAGTACTGTGGATATTTTAACAATATTATTACTCGTGATTCAAGAATGTAAAATATCTTTCCATTTATTTGTGTTTTCTTCAATTTCTTTCATCAGTGTCTTATAGTTTTTATTGTAAGGATCCTTGGTTAAATATATTCCAAAGTGTTGCATTATTTTTGAGTCTATTGTGAATGGAATTGTTTATTTTTTCAAGTATTTCATTGTTAGGACATAGAAATACAACTTATTTCTGTATGCTGATTTTATATCCAGGAACTTTAATGTACTAATTGATTAGTTCGAAAGGTTTTTTGATGGAATCTTTATGATTTATGTATGTTACATTATATCATCTACAAATAATGACAATTTCATTTCTCCCTTTCCAATTTAGATGAATATAATTTCTTTATCTTGCTGATTGTTCTGGCTAGAGATATCAGTACTGTCTTAATAACAGTAGAGGCTGTGGGCACTCTTACTCTAATTTTTTTTTAATGTTTATTTATTTATTTTGAGAGGGAATGAGTTGGGAGGATGCTTGGGATTCTCCCTCTCTCCCTCTCTGTCTGCCCCTCCACCACTCATGCTCTCTGTCTCTCAAAAATGAATAAGCGTTACAAAAAATTTAAAAAAAAAACAGTCAGACATTTAACTGACTGAGCCATCCAGGTACCCCTCTTACTCCTATTTTTTAAGGAAAATCTTTTCAGTTTTCTTCATTAAAAATGATGTTAGGGACACCTGAGAGGTTCAGTCGCTTGAGCAACTGACTTCGGCTCAGGTCATGATCTCAGAGTTTGTGAGTTCGAGCCCCACGTCAGGCCATGTGCTAAGAGCTCAGAGCCTGGAGCCTGCTTCAGATTCTGTCTCATTCTCTCTCTGCCCCTCCCCCACTTGTACGCTGACTCTGGATCTCAAAAATAAATAAGTGTAAAAAAAATTTTAAAAATGATGTTAGCAGTGGGCTTGCCAAATGTTGCCTTTATTATATTATGTTCCTTCCATACCCAATTAGCTGAGGGTTTTTATCATGAAAATATGTTGAATTTTTTCAAATGCTTTTTCTACATCTGTTGAGATGATCAAATGATTTTTATCTTTATTCCATTGTGTGATGTATCCTATTGATTGATTTGTGGATATTGAACCATCATTGCAACCTTGGAATACATATGATGTATGATCCTTTCAATGTATTGTTGAAGTCAGTTACCTAGTATTTTGTGTTTGCCTATATATATATATGTATATATGTGTGTATGTATATATATATATGTATATATGTATATACACACACACATATATACATATATATATAGGCACATATATATATATGTGTGTGTGTGTGTGTGTGTATGTGTGTGTGTATGTGTATATATATATATATATATATATATATATATATACACACACACATATATACATATATATAGGCACATATATATATATGTGTGTGTGTGTGTGTGTGTGTGTGTGTGTGTGTGTTATTGTCCGGTTATTGTCAGGGTAATGTTTTATTTTTCTATTTTTTGGAAGAGTTTGAGAAGAATTTGTATTACTTCTGTTTTAAATGTTTGGTAGAATTCACCAGTGAAGCCATGTGGTCCTGGACTTAGGTTTATTGAAAGGTTATTGATTATCAATCCAACAACCTTACTAATAATTGGTCTGTTCAGATTGCCTATTTCTTCATGATTCACTCTTGGTAATTTATACATTTCTATGAATTTATCCATTTTCTTCTAGGTTGTCTTTTTATTTCAGGTTTTAAAGAACTCCTCTCTGAATTTCTTATAAGCAAATCTAGTGGTGACAACTCCCTCAATTTTGTTTGTTTGCAAAAGTCTTTATTTCTCCTTTATTTCTAAAGGATAACTTTCTCAGATAGAGTGTTTGGAGCTGACTTTTTTTTTTTCTTTTTTTCCTTTCAGCACTTTGAATATATCATCTTTCTTCCTCCTGACCTGTAAAGTTTCTGCTAAGAAATCTACTGATCACTCAATGGAAACTCCTTAATAAGTTATAATCTTTTTTTTTTCCTGGTTTAAAGACTCTTTGGTTTTGATTTTTGACTCTTTTTTTTATAACATGTCCTGGATAAACTGTTTTAACTGAAATAATGGGATGATGTATTAACACTGGCCATCCATGTCTTGGGTATCCAAGTCTCTCCCCAGGTTTGAGAACTTCTCAGCTATTATTTCTTTTTTTTTTTTTAATTTTTTTTAACGTTTATTTTTGAGACAGAGAGAGACAGAGCATGAATGGGTGAGGGTCAGAGAGAGAGGGGGACACAGAATCTGAAACAGGCTCCAGGCTCTGAGTGGTCAGCACAGAGCCCGACGCGGGGCTCGAACTCACAGACGGTGAGATCATGACCTGAGCTGAAGTCGGCCGCTTAACTGACTGAGCCACCCAGGCGCCCATCAGCTATTATTTCTTTAAATACACAGTCTGTCCCCTTCTTCCTCTCTTCTGGAACTCTAGTGATTATGATAGTGGTTAATTTGATGCTGTCTTTTAGATCATCTAGGTTTTCTTCTCTTTTTAAAATCTTTTTTCTTTGTTCTCTTATGACTGGATTATTTCAAAGTTCCTAACCTCACTGATTTTTTTTTTGTCTACTCTGAAATTGATACTATTTTTTTTCCCATTTTTTATTGCATTCATGGAATTCTTCAGCTCCATAATTCTTTTTGGCTTTTTTAAAAATAATTTTTATCTCTTAAATTTCTGATTTTGTTCATGTACTTCTTAAAACTTCATTGAAATGCTTTTTTCTGTTTTGCCATGGCTTGTTAAGCTTCCTCAAAATGGTTATTTGGAGATCTTTATCAACTAAATTACAAAACTGTCTTTGAGCTCAGTTACTGGAGAATTACTGTTATATTTGGTAAGGACGTGTTTCTTTGATTCTACACGTTCTTTGTAGTCTCATGTTGCTCTTTTTACATTTGAAGAAGCAGTCACCTCCCCCAATCTTTACTGGGAGATAATTTTTCATTGATCCTGCTTATATCTGGGTCTTTCTCTGACCCTATGTGGATACACCTACTCCATTCTTATTCATCTCTCTTGTGGCATAATTCTTAAACTTGTATGTCTTCTCTTAATGTTAAAATTTATCAGTCCGCCACTGGAGACCTCTCTTGGGTTCCCGATGGGGTAGCTACATACAGCTCATTCTTGTGATTTCTCCTTTCCTATGGTTGCTGGCCTGTTTTCTGAGCACATTCTCTGCCTACTGGATCTCACTCTTGCTGCTGCCCTGGGGACCATGCACATGGAGCCAGCTACAGAAGGGATTTGATATGGGTATTTGGGACATTAGGGGTGCCCATGGGCCAGGCTGGGAAATCCTCCAGTAACATTCTCCCAGTAGCTTATTGTTGGTTTGCTATAGTAGGCCAAACAGCAGGAACCATGTTCCTTTAATATCTTCTGATATTCTTTCCTTTTTTTTTAAGTAGGCTCCACACCCAGCATGAAACTCAGCAGCAGTCTTGAACTCATGATGCTAAGAATAACAACCTGAGCTGAAATCGAAAGTCAGACACTTGACCAACTGAGCCACCCAGATGCCTGTTTCTGATTCTTATTTGCCTCTTTCCCAATCTCTTCTTTCCCACCAGTCATAGAGATCTCACCTCAATACTCTGAGTGCTACAGGAGAGAAACATTTCTTTACTAGTGTCCTCACAGCTGGGGAAGGTTGACAGTCACTGATCACTCTCTCTTCCCTCCCATCCCCCCATAGGTGAAGTTGCTGTTAAAGTTGCTGTTAACTCATTCAGCCCCACACAGCGCTGCCTTGGGGGAGGGGCTGTGCTGGCACAGTTCATTTTACCCTCTTCAATGCATCCAACCTTCTTTATTTTTTTAATTTAATTTAATTTAATTTAATTTAATTTAATTTTATTTTATTTTATTTTATTTTATTTTTTGTTCCAACAGCATTTTGGAATCTCCCCTCAGTAAATCTGGATTTCAATAAAGGCTCTCTTGACTGTAAGTGTCTGTGCAAGTAGGCACTCTCTAGGTATTCCCTAACTATGGCCAAGAGGGACTGAAGCTGGCTCACAAATTCCTATTGGTTTCACAGCCTGTACAGAAGTCTATCTGCCTATTAACTGATGCACAGGTAGATAAAACTTCTTTTGGGTTCCTTGACATAAGGAATATGGTGTCATATGATGCTCATGACATAAAACCTATGCCTCCTACAGGAGTACTTTCTTTCATGGATGGACACTGAATTTGTTTGTTAAGGGGAGACGAAAGGGAGAGAAATCTTACATTGCCATGATGCTGACATCATCCCAGGGAACAATTGTAGTGGCAACAAAACACAAAATCAAAAATATTCAACAACTCTCCATTTTGAGAGACTGACTATACACATAGACAATGGAGAGACCATGTATAAAAATAGAACTCTGACCCCAAACCTGCAGCATCCGGCTCAAGAAATCAACCCACTATTTACAGCAACTAGCCCAGGATGCCCGCCTATTACCTATAAGTCAGACTTATGAGAAGTCAGACTACTCCTTCTAGTCAAAATACAGGAAGTCAAACAATAACTCCTGTAACAACTCACGCAAGGTGGCCACAACTTGATTAATAATTGATAGCTTCTATAATTTTTGTTTCCACTTCCAACTAGAAGTAGTCAAATGACATATCCCCTAAACAATCACATAATCACTTAGAATGTTTCGGTTTCAGTTAACTCTTCAACCACTTCCCCATGACAACAGCTTTAAATCAGGGAATACCTGAAGGTTTCTGTTTTTCCATTAGAAAGCTTTCCACACTCTTCTGTCTTCTTTTGAGTCTTTGCCAAAACACAAGTTATAGTGGTTGACTCTTTGCTCTGAATAAATAATCTTTGCTTTTTATCATTTGGATGGCCTTTGTTTATTTTTACAATGTTTTAGATAAATGAATATTGTGTATAAATATACAGCAAAGGCATAGTTTTTGACATCTATTCCCATCTATATGTGAAAGATGAGAGAAAAGAAAAAAGAAACAAAAACTTATGTGATTTCTAGAACTGTCAACAAGTTAGCTCTCAGGTGCCTGGTTATTTTCAGGACTCAAAGTGGTTTCATTTGTAAGCAGGGACAACATTCTATGCTTCCAGGAATGTGAGGAACATAGTTGGTATCACTCACTGGAATGGAACTGTGTGTGCACCTCTCATTCCATTAACTTTGCAGTACTAATGCTCTCATTCCATGAACTCCATGTTTTCATTCATCGCCATTTATTCCTGCACACTTTTCTTTTTTTTTTTTTAATTTTTTTTAATGTTTATTTATTTCTGAGACAGAGAGAGACAGAGCATGAGTGAGGGAGGGGCAGAGAGAGAGGGAGACACAGAATCAGAAGCAGGCTCCAGGCTCTGAGCTGTCAGCACAGAGCCCGACGCGGGGCTCGAACTCACAAACCATGAGATCATGACCTGAGCCGAAGTCGGTCTCTCAACCGACTCAGCCACCCAGGCGCCCCTCCTGCACACTTTTCTTAAAATGTCATGCATTTAGTGTCCTTTTTGGATATGATGAGAATGTTCCAATTGGAGTAGTTCGTTAAAGGAAAGAAAATTTAACCCCTTAGACGACAACTTCCAAGGACTAGAAAGAATCCTGAATTGATAGTCAATGGTCCAGAATTTTAGTCCTACCACTAATTTAGCTTTTGGGGGTTAAATAATTTTCCTTACCCTTTGTGTGCAAATCTATCCCAAACCACCCCAACTGCAAACTTTTGGAAGTTACCTGTACATAAACAAAGGCTTCCTTAATTTCAGCTTAGATCCAGAATTCAAAGAAATCTTATAGCACGATACATTTTGTTGAGGTAATAATTTTATAAAAATCAGGAACACTGAAATGGAAGGCAACATAAAGACTGAGAGAGACGACGGGCCTTTCTCTATGACAAAATAAGAGAAGAGGGTTGCAGATAAATGGTTTAGGTAACTCAGATGGACAAACAAACCCTTAGAGACCAGAGTGGAAGAAAGAACGTTGACAGAAAGAAGTGTTATAGATTCTGCAAGAAAGGAAACATGTGGGTATGAAATGCTTTTTAGAATGAATTAAAAAGAAGGTTATGAGAAATGTACATGCCATTCTTAGAAATAAATTGTGCTCAGTTGCAGTCAGTAGCTGAAATGCAGCTTTCTCATTGAAGCTCTGGTGGTAAATAACTCACTAGCTTTGAAAGACTTAGATGACCTTTATGGGCCTTAAATGAGTTATTGTTTGATTTAGTGGAAAGATCAGAGACTTACAAGTTAGGTATCATTTGTTCGGTCCAAGGATGGACATTAAATGTCACCTTATTTAAATTCTTTGAAACTCCGTTTTGTCATCTGCAAAAGCAAGGTAATGTCTCCCAAAGTAGGTGATGTTGTAATAATAATGCAGTAGTAATAATGTAGGTAATGATGTATAACATACACAAGGATCCAGGTAAGAGTGGATGTAGTGATGGTCATTTCAATGATGACACAAGACTTAGATTGTTTAGTCACTTGCATGTCTAGACTCTATTATCAATAGACTTCCTGGGGGATGTATTTGATTTATGACAAGGAAAAAGGACAGACCTATACCTTGTATAAGATATGATAAATACTCAATAAAAACAAAACAAAACAAAAACATGAACCTACATTAATCTGAGAAATACTAAAGCTGAAATATGAGGGGAGAAAAATAAATTTATTTAGGAAAAAGAATTTCTATATCTATCTATCTATCTATCTATCTATCTATCTATATCTATACCATCTATGTTATTGACGATATAGCAGGATTCCAGAGAAAGCTAGCATAAAAACAACTCATAGGAGACTATCATTTATTTAGGCCATTCCTCTATTTCTCAGACAAGTCTATAACCTCCATGAAAGTTTCAGGTTGCTATTTTCTTAAAACGGGCCAAAGAACATATAGATTAATTACCAACCTTTAAACACACTCTACTCTTTCAACAATCTTTAATTAACAATTATTTTTTTTTAATTAACAATTATTTAAATGTTCAATTTTTACGGACTCTTTTAACAGTTTCTGCAGCAGGATTCTTCATAGATAATGGCTCCATTAGACATTGGGAATAAAGAGGAAACAGTTTCAGGAATTCTTTAAAAAAGAGATTGATGCATACCCTATAAACTGTATTATCTCCTGTTACAAACATCACTATTATACAGCAAATTAATATATAATTACTTCCGCTCTCACATTCAGGCTGCATTTGGCAGAACAGAGTGAGAATGGGAATTCAATTTTAGCCCTGCCTCTTACTTGTTGAAGGGCCTGTTACTTAACTTTTCTGTGCCTCTGGAATTTTGTCTATAAAGTAGAGAAAGCAACATCTCCTGGAGGTGTGTGTGTGTGTGTGTGTGTGTGCAAGCACTTTCGAAACAAGCATTTTCCCTATTTAATGGAAGTGCAAATGGAGTGGTAAAATCACTCTCCAAAAAGAGAGCTTGTTGGCTAATTCAGTTAATAAATAAGCATGCCAGGCCTTGTATAGGGAGCTGGAGTTTAAAGATGAGGGGAACCCAGTCCTGCCTTCAGGGAATACCTGAATGTACTTGTTTGAGGTTGAATCTCTGGCATGCAGGATACATAAAGATGCTTCTTCTGTCATTCTTTCGCATCCCTGCCCTCAGATTTCTGTGTTTGGTGAACACTGAAGCTCTTTAGACATGGTTTACTTTATAGCTGGCTCTGTGTCCTTCTGCCTTTAAGTTCCTTGTCTGCCTGTCCACCGGGGTCCAGGACATTCTTTGATAACTTTGTTGTAAAAGACCTCACGGTGGTGGTAATAATATCACTTATGGTAGGCTTAGCAGGCACATTTGTAAGTATTGACCCATCGACTCCTTGTAGCCATCTATGAGGGAGTTACTATCATTAATCCCATTTTGCTGAAGAAACAACCAAGGTCCAAGGTCACACTGGTAGTTTATGCTAAAATTGGGATTCAAACTTCACTAGACTGACCTCAGAGTCCACACTAAACTAGGGGCACCCAAAGTGGGATCCTTGAATCAGCAGTTTAGACTCATCCAGAGGACCAACAGAAATGTACTAGGAGCCTAATCCAAACTACTGAGCAAGCAACATCACTGGGAGTTGGTGCCCAGAAGAGGCCTATTCAACAAACTCACCTTGTGACTCCTAGGTATGTCAAAAGCCTAGTGTCACAGCCACCATATAGCTGTGCTCATCAGTGGCTGAGTCAGCTTTGAACCCAGGACCTTGTGAGTAGATCCTTGTTACCCACCACGTGCTCTGCACACAGCCTGAAGATTTTTAAGCAGGACTGGATGGCTGGGTCTGGAACTCACAACTGGCAAGCTGAAGCGTTCCGATTTAACAGTGTTTCTCAAACTCAAAGAGTTTTGTGTTAATTAATTGAGATTATATGCTTAAACTGCTTAGCTTGATACCTTATAGATAGTAGAAAAATGTAATAGAATTGCATGTTTACAGTATTGTTACAGATTCTCAATATGAAGTGATTATTATTTGCAATTAAACTTAAGAAGAAGGAAGCATAGCTTGAAAATATCTTCTCCACTGTTCCGAAACTCCTTTCTAGGGGCTCCTCTTTATAGGTTATCCCCTTTTGACAGTAACTGCTCTAAAAGACTCATTGGCAGTTACCCTCATTTGACATTTAAATAATTCGCCTTAGATTCATTTTTGTGTATGTTGCTTCTTGTACTGGATTCTCATTCTCTTGAGATCCCTTTGAGAATTAGTATGTAGTTTCCAATTGCTTGCAGGAGTGGATATGAATAATAAATAAGAAAATAAAGTGATTAAAATGTGCCTTATAGTAGACATTAAAGTGCTGCCTTTTTTTTTTAACACTCTTTTATCTATTTCCATGATGACAGAGTGAATGAATTAGGCAGAAGGAAACTGACCATAGGCCATTGAGTGGTAGTAAAGTAGAAAGGTCTATGGGCAACTGAAATTTTTCTTTCTCATAAATGAACAGAGATTATTAAATATGACAAAGTCATTTTCAAATCCATTTATAAAACTCCTAAGAGGGTGAACTTGCAGAACATCTATTTTCATTTCTAATATGAGGCATGTTTTCTCAACAATGGTCTAATAACTCAACATGTGATGTTAGCAGTTTTTATCCTCAGTGTGGTAGAAAGCATTACCGTCAAGCCCCAAAGAGTCATGAAGTTCTTAGCTGACTAGAAGATTCTCAGAGAATGCCTCTGACAATAGTTTATGCCTCTTGTTATTATTTAACTGAGGGTTATTAAAATGTTTAGAGTTGATTACTTCATATTATTTTAAGACTTAGCTACTCCTATCATAGCTAAGCTATCAAATGATGCTGATAGTACTGAAGAAATGCTTTGTATCATATGAGTTTTTGATATAAAAGTCACTAAATATTTGGTTATTTGGAACTAGAATTGTTAGATATCAAAAATGAACTCAGAGGAGCAGCCAGTCTACTTCTACTATATTTTAGATGAGGCAACCCAGGTTAGAGTTGATGGACTGGCCCAATGCCATATCGTTAGCTAAGGCTAATCATTTATTCACTGTTTTATTAGGTACCTACTGTGTGCCACAAAGGTAGGCTACTGGCAGGACTTAGGCACATTTTCTTAAAAGGTGAACAGAACAAATCAGAGCTAAGATTTAGCGATACCGATTTCTGAGTCACAAGATTATCAACGGTAATGGAAGTAGTAATACTGTTATGTTGCTGTTGTTGAAAACGTCTACTTGTGAACTCGAACCACATACAACATTCAAACCATAAACACAATTTGCACAAAAGTGAAGACCACTGCTCTTAAAGAAATCTACTGTGTTCTTAAATATATAAAGGAGATCTAAGAACATAGAACCGGTCTTTCAAAAGCTATAGCAACAGGGTTACAGAGGATTCTGGGGAACATGGGAGGGTAGCCCTCCATTGACATGTCATGGATGAGTGGGTGAGGCATGTGGAGGTGGAGTGACTGATGGTGTGGTGCCCCGGCTCGTTGTCTCACTGATACAGCTGGAGTAACCAGCCCATTCCCACTTGGCTAAGAGTTTGTAAGTCTGGCATTCCTTCTGTTCTCAGAGCCAGCAATAGATATGTTGGCATGATTTGATTTGATTTGATTTGACTTGATTTGATTTGATTTGATTTACAGGGACACGTAAGTATAAAATGAGAAAAAAAAAATAAAGGACAATGCCTGAAAGCAGGTTAACATTTAAGGGGAGGACAAGAAAGAGCCTCAGAGAAATTTTTTTCCGATTATCAGTCCTCCTCTGCCACTGTTACGCCATGTTAATTAAAGTGTTTGAGAAATTATAAGTACACTCCTCATGCATTTTGTATTTGTATATACTGGCTTTATTTATGCAAGTTAACTTGAGCCATATATTTGGTGAGCCTTTTATTTGTAGTACAGTTCTTCAGATTCTCAATAAATGCTTGTTGATTCATTTTCACTTCTTTGTAACATGAGGTTAAAAACAAAGTTTTTGTAAAAAGATCAAGTTAGCTACAAAGGTAGAATTTTATTAACTTGAAGGAATTGTAGCCTTTTGGAATGCTGTAATGATTTTCACAAGTCACTTTATCTAAGCCTCCTTTAATTGACATATTGTCAACAAAATACACATAATCTTCATAATTTACCTGACTATAAATCCCTGAAGATGGTCAGAGGTGACGCTCAATCATCCCAATTAACTGGTGAACTTTGGTGCTGATATTTTGGTTCTTTGAGGGAAATTAGTCTGCATTGTTCAACCTGGGCATCTTGAGATCTAACTGCAATTACAAATTTCATTCAAGGATGGGTTCAGGCTTTCGTGGCTGCGGAATGCTGTGAAAAGCCACCTCATATACAAAAGTCACCAGCTTCTAACACGAACTATGAAAATCAACTTGTAACTCTGACTTATGGTGACTCCAGATGGGTCAAATGGTTATTAAGCAGGTCTGATATATTCTTTTCAGTTAATTTTTCTTCATTCTATTACTTGGACAGTTCATTTCCAGAAGGGGAGGAAGATACAAAATGTTTAGATGAGGAATTTGCTTTTAAACCGATCTAAACTCCTCTAACACAGATTATGATCTAGCAACATTAAAACTCTATGCCTATATTTAAGCTCTCCATATATTGATTTACTTGTACAATGAGAATGAATAATAGTATCTACTATTAGGGACTTCTGCAAAGACTAGATTTCACAGTAACACTGAGTGTTTATTATGAAGCTGGGCCCATGATAAGAATATGGTAAATAGTCATATTTGTATTGTAGTTGTTTTATTTTCTCTATTTTTATCGTCTTTATTAAGCAAATTTATCAATTAGCCATAACTATGGATAGCAATGGTCAGGGGAGGAAGGGATGGGTGGAGTTTTTGGACCTATTATTATTACCACTGCAAAAATAAACTATTCAAACTAAGCAGTGATGGATATGAGCTTGCCAGCCTTTTTCTGTTTTTAGACTTTGCAAAAATACTATGGTCGGATACTTTATCCCACAGTGCTACAGCGTATAGCTTAGGGTCCAGACAGACCTGGGGTTGGCCCAGCTTTACTATCTACTTGTGTAATAGAGTGTGTTTTCCAAAAACTGGGGAAATCTGAATAGATAGGTGTCTTGTATCAATAGCAACATCCAGGTTGTACTATTGGACCATTATTTTGAAAACGATACCATTGGAAGAAACCGGGTAAAAAATACCTAGGATCTCTCTGTGGATTTCTTAGGATTTCTTAGAACTATACAATAATCTGAAATTATTTTAATAAGATTTAAGTTAAAAAGGTCGAAAACACTCTTTCTGGTTCCATATGTCCTTCAAGAAATGTACTACTCTCCACCAAGAGGCAAATCTGTTTCCTCTCTCCTTGAACCAGGGTGGGACTTTGTAACTGCTTTTCTGGATAGAACATGGTAGGAGAGAAACCGTGAGATGTCTGGGGTTAGGTTATAGGGGGTGGTACAGATTCTGCCTTACTCTCCCTCAGTATCCTTGCCTTTGAAACCAGTCACTGTGATGTGAGAAATCTCAAACAGTCCACATGGAGACGAACTGAGACCTCTAACCAATAGCTAGCATCAACTGCCAGACATAGGAGTGAGCCCTCAGATGATTTCAGCTGAGGATCTGGACACTGTGGGCCACAGAAACACCACCCCCGTGATGCCTTACACAAATCTTAGCCCACAGAATGTATGACTCTGTGAACAAAATAAATGCTTTGTTATTATGTTTTGGGATAAAATGTTACATAGCCATAGTGGCTCTAATGATTGCATAATCTAAATTTACTTGGTAAATTTATTGACCTAACACCTGAGTATTCTCATAGGAAAAGTCATAGAAACAATGTGAAGTTCATATTGCTAGCATAAGGATGAATAAGACAATATATGTAAAGTTTTGTGGTTGACACATAGAAATCATGAATAAAGGTGGTACTCATATGATGATAACAGATCCGAAATGTTCATCTCCTACTGGACACACATGCAGGTACCATTTTTAAGTATTTGCAAGTATTGATTTGTTTCATTCGCTCAACGACACTATGAGATAGGTAATAGCATTAGTATGCGTATTTAATTTCGGTAGCAGAAGTCTAAATGGTTGAGGTCTCATAAGCTAGGTATTTCTGTCTATCTCTGTAAAATGGATATTTTAACATTTCCTGATTGTATCTGGCTAAGTTCTATCTTTATACCCTCAGGAGTATCAAATAAGACAGCTCTTGATGAGTTCCATTTTGAAAGACTAATCAATCAATCCAGGTTTCCTGGAGTGTTTTAGTCCTGAACTTATCTTGGCGAGATTTTGATATGGGGAAGTATAGAATTTTGGCTATATGGAAGTCATTCACTGTGTATAGATAAGTTTCTCAAGTAGCCATGCATAAGCACCCAGGGGGTGGTGAGGGTGTGTGCATCACCAATCGCCAAACACAAGGCATCACCAATTAAATTAATCAGCAAGCCTTGAGGTCCCAGTATGTGTCAGCCACTGTGCCAGCCAGGCACTGGGAGAGAAGCAGACCAAGATGGGCAAGAAATGTCTTTGAGTTCAGCCGTCTCATTGTGGAGCTCAGCTCTACCGCTTTCTACCTCAGTGACCTGTTTACTCATCTGAGTCAAAGATTCATTTCTTCACCTGCAGTAAATATTTTGTATGTAAAGTGTGTAAAATTTTAGGGCAGTGTCTGGATGTGCAGTTGGTGCTAACAAAGTCTGCTATTATGCCTGTCGTTGGAAATTGAATTAAGACCTAGTAATGTCCCTCAATGAGTTCACTATCGAGCAGGAAAGTCAAACTTTATCCAGCATTACAGACATGGAGTTACACCATCCTATCCCAATACAAGGAGGGACTTGTTGCAGGGCCGTGTCCTGTGTGATCACCAGGCCAGCCCCCAGTGTTACCTGCTTCAGGGTGTGCCTCAGCCACAATCACACCCTTCCTGGGGCAGCGCCATCATAATTTGACTTATCTTGCTCAGTTCTGCTTCCACCTCATTTCTTTCCTGGGGGTTGATTCCTAATGACCATCTTGCACCCTGACTTCTTCTCAGGATCTGTGTCCAGAGACGCCGTCTTGCAACATCCAGCCTGCAATCTACTGAGGAAATGTACTCCAAGGAAAAGTGGAGGGGAATTGATGTGTTGAGTCTCTAATGCATCCCAGGCCTAGTGTTTCACAAAACATTACAATTACTGCCGACATCTCTCTCATAAGATAGCATTTTTTTACTCCCAATATATGTGAGGCTGAGAAGTTACAGGGGTGCCTGTGTGGTTCAATCAGTAGCACATCCAACTCTTGATTTCAGCTCAGATCATGACCCCAGGGTCATGGGATCGAGCCCCTCATTGGGCTCCACACTGAGCATGGATCTTGCTCAAGATTCTCTCTCTCTCTTCCTCCATCCTTTTCCCCGACTCCTGCACACTCTCTCTAAAAAATAAAAATATTTTAAAATATTTTAAAAATTAAAACAAAAAGTTGTAGAATTTTCATATCCTTTGTTACAAAGCTGGAATGCTATAGGGGCAAAGGCAAATTCAAAGAAGATAGCTCCAAAGCTTGTTTCTGCTGCTTTGTGGTTGTGTGGCTTTGTTTTTAAAATTATCACAAATCCCTTCAATTAGCGCATGCTCGCTCATTGTTTCTGTAGTTCGGTTGGTACATCGGCTTCGTTTTTTGTCAGTCTCACCTAATTTCAGCTCTAATGTCAACTCTCTCAGTCTCAGATAATCTCTGATTTTCCATTTCCAAACATCTACAAGGAATCTGCCCACAGATGTCTGGCCAATAGGTACACCACATGTGGGATTTTGAACATAGAATTCAATGTCTTCCTTTTCACTTTAATGACTTCCTTCATGTTCCAGGAGCCCATTCATGGGACTGCCAGTCACAAAGGCTTGAAAAGCCCTTCTCTTGGGAGCAATGTGTCTGTGCTGCTAAATTGCAGTCCCACAAATATCCTCATACCATTTTCAGTGTATTCACATGACCTCTAGTTATTCAGTTACTCAGCGTGTCTTACCCAGGCTCATGGAATCACCTCTGCCCACCACTTTCTTATCCATCCCACAGTTGTTAAATCAGAATGCGTGTTTTGAAGCCCAGCTTCTGCCTTATTCTTCAGTGTTCTCATGATCTCCGTATTTGATCCCAGGCAGAGTTTAGATTCCTAGGATTCCCCTAGGATTACCCTATGCAGGATAAAGATCAAAGAACAGGTAGCAAACCTGCAATCTGCAGGGCATTTCTGCCCAGAGGTTATCTTGCACATGCTTTGTAAACACGGAAGCCTTCAACAAATCAAAGATTTCATATAAAAATTCAGATTTCTGGCTTCATTCTTGAAGTACTGAAACATGGAGTGATGCCCGGCCCATACTTCCCCAGTATGATTCAGTTCGAACTGGGTGGCGTCTCCATTCAGAGACACTGTTACTGTCCAGTTCATGTATGTGTCCACCACACGGGATGCACATGAATGTGTACATGTATCCAGCTTCTCCCCTTTCCTTATTTCTTTTGCCCTGGACAATAGGAACTTGTGACCACCTGTTCAAATATATTATCTGATATTCAAGAGCTACTGTCACACTCTGGTCCAAATGTGCTCTTCGTTAAATTATTTTTAAGCAATAAAATACAACGTGCATATATGCTAAAGAAGACACAGGGACAAAAACACACAGGGCATCCATGCATATTGTAAAGAACAAAATGACAAGTAAACATTCATGTGCTTACCACCTTCAAGAATAAGGACTTTGGGGAGCCTGGGTGGCTCAGTCGGTTAAGCTCAGGTCATGATCTCATGGTCTGTGGGTTCGAGCCCTGCATTGGGCTCTGTGCTGACAGCTCAGAGACTGGAGCCTGCTTCGGATTCTGTGTCTCCCTTTATCTCTGTCGCTCCCTGGCTCGCATTCTTTCTTTCTTTCCTTTTTTTTTTAATTTTTTTAAAAAAATTATTTATTTGAGAGAGAGAGAGAGAGAGAATGTGAGTAGGGGAGGGGCAGAGACAGAGGGAGACAAAGAATCCGAAGCAAGCTCCAGGCTCTGAGCTTCCAGCACAGAGCCCGACACGGGGCTCGAACTCACGAACTGCAAGATCATGACCTGAGCCAAAGTTGGATGCTTAACCGACTGAGCCACCCAGGCACCCCATCACGTTCTTTCTTTCTCTTGAAAATAAATAAGCATTAAAAATTTTTAAAAAGAACAAGAATTTTACCTAAATTTCTTTTGTACACCTGTAAATTTAAAATCTCCCTGCTTGCTCCCAAACACCATCTTAGGCTCTGGGTCAAATATCGCCCATGCTACTATTGAGGTGTATGTGTTTGGAGTGGAATCATATTGTATATATATTATTTTGTAACTTGGTTTTTCCTTTCCCTCTACGTTATGTTCCTGTGATTTATCTGATTGCCATGTATAGTTTAGTCAATTCTTTCTGACTGATGCAAGGTATTATATAGAAACTATAAATTATTTCTTAATTCTACTTTTTAATGGCACTTTGGACAACCTCTAACTTTATATTTAAAAAAAAAACATGAAAAATGCTGCTATGGACATGTCTAAACATGTCTTTCTATGTATGAATGCAAGACTTTCTCTAAGGATACAAATTAGTGATTTGTGCCTCTAAGGCATTATACTATGGGGCACATGTGTATTCATTTAACAAGGTCATACCAACCTATGTGTAAGATCAAGTTTGCTTTTAATCTGTTGAAGTCCTTCGTGCTTGGATCTGTGCAACACTTCTGCAAAAAAAAAAAAAAAAAAAAAAAAAAAAAAAAAAAAAAAAAAAAACTAGTGTCTGTTGGTAAAGAGAACCATCCTTTGGCCACTTGAACCTCCAATGCCTAAGTGTGGGCATCTCAGACTCATTTTCCTTTACTGATAATTACTCCATAGATAAGATCTCCATAATTAGAGGCTCAAAAGTCTAGCCCCAGGGCAAAATGATTCCCTGCTTCTTGCTTATCCAGGTCAACTCCTCAGAACACTCTCCCAGCCTCTGTGACTTTGACTTCTGTCATTCCCTTCTGGGTCCTGGGTATTCCTGTGCTGGCTTTCAGACAGCCATGATCCAGTACTGGCTATGGTAAATCCCAACAGTCCCCTGCCTACAGGACCATCCTCATTTATTTGTGTTTTGGATGGTCCCTGGAGAACTATTCTAACATGTGAGTCCAGCTATTTTTTAGTTTGTTGTCTCTGGGATGCCTGGGTGGCTCAGTCTGTTAAGTGTTTGACTTCTGATTGCGACTCAGGTCATGATCTCACGGTTTGAGAGTTCCTGATTGTTCAGAACCTGCTTGGGATTCTCTCTCTCCCTCTCTCTCTGCCCCTCCCCCACCAGTGTGCGCGCAAGCTCTCTCTCTCTCTCTCTCTCTCTTTCTCTCTCTCTTTCTCTCTCTTGAAATAAATAAATGAACTTAAAAAAAAGTTTGTAGTTATCTTAGTTGGGTTGTTGTGGCACAAGAACTTTTCCTGAGTCTCTAATCACTCACTCACCATAATTACATGCTGCAAGACTTTTACATCGATGTCCATGAGTAATCTTGTATTATCCTTCTCATGCTGTCCTTTCGGATTTAGGTATCAAAGTTACACTAGCCTGCAAAATGAGTTGGGAATTGTTTTCAAAGTATATGTAAAATTGAAATCATCTCTTTCTTGATATACTTAACAAAGATTATCCACCCTTGACTATATGCTACTGATCATATCTTTAATGCTCATATGATCTTTTAGTTTTAAGACTTGAAGTGTATTAGTATAAACATCTATATGGTAATCAATATGTAGTTAGCATCCTCTTTGTATCTGACATTATTCTAGGTTCTGTGGCTATATCGGTGATCACAGCCACTCAAGATTCTGTTATTCAGGACAAATACATCCCAGTGGTTACTGGTTCATTAACCTTTCCCTCAATTTACCTCCAGTAAACTAGAAGACACACATGCAAGTCCTGGTCTAAATGTTGCTTTTGGTTTTATAATTTCCCATTTCTTATTAACAGCAATGTCTTGCAACCCTTTTGGTTCTTGTGGATCCCACAGCTGCCGAAGTTTTGTCCAACCATTCGGCTGTCATTTACCTTTTTCATTCAGTTCCTGTAAGCAAACTGAATGTTGACATTTCATGGTACATGGCACGTGGCTTTTCTGAAAGAGAATAGGTATTTCTAACCACAGGTATTTATTTTGATTCTTTTGTTACCCATTTTGATAATGTCTGCCTAAATACCAATATTTTTATAATTTGTCAGTTTAGTTAATTTACATTTATTATAATAACTCATCATAATAATTGTGGACTTCTTAAAGTATGAATGTAATGTCTATAAAGCCTCCTTTATATTCACTTATTGTTTGCTATTCATTCCATATTTTAATCCACATCATTGCAGGGGAGGAAAAAAAAAAAAACATTTTGACCACTCTACAGAGTGGTTTAAATATCAGCCTTTCCATTCACAAGAATCGCCGTGTTTCATGTTTTTCATCTGTAAAATATGAGAACAATTAGTATGAAATTGCTATAACGTGGATCCTGGCCTTCTATAAACAGAAATGTGACGCCATTGTCTATGTAATAAATGCAGAAGGAGAGCCTTGATAAATATTTGCTATTATTTCAACCAATCCTCAGACTCCTTTGCTTTCCCTGTTTCCTTCCCGCCCCCCCGCCCCCCCCCCCCCGCCCCGGTTTCACATGCTTTCTGGCTCTTGGAGACACTGACACCCTACAGTGGGCCACTGGAGGCAAGGAAACCAACCAGTGACATATCAATACCTGTGTTTCAAAAGATGGCAGAGAATAAAAGAAGACTTAAAGACCAAAAATGGAAGTACAATTATGAACTGTGCTTTCAGTATATAAAAATCTAGTACTCCTGACTTTTAAGGCAAACTAACAATCAAATGTCCCTATCCAACAGCTCTCAAAATTGTTTCTGAAAAAAGAAAATAAATTATTGAGATTTAATATCTCAATATGGGCTTGATTTGCAAAAGTTAAATTACATCTGAAAAAAAAAATGTTTAATTTATTTTCAACACCGGTACTTGAGAGAAAAATAAATCCATTTGTTTCTAGCAAAATGAAGTAATCATGAACTTCTGTGAATCCAGACTCTTCAGATTAGTTCTAAATTAGTGAAAATAAGCATAGGCAGATGACTCAGGAAATGTTCCGATGTTATCTGCAGTAAAACTTGTGTTACAAACACATTATGCACAGATTGATAAATACTGAGTGAAACTTTTTTTTAATAATAGTTGTCTGTATTCCTTTCATATGTTTTCAAAAAAAGTTAGACCCAGACTTAGCTCTGGCTCACTGGAGAAGTTTCTGTTTCTTCTCTGAGTGCTTAGGTAATGGAGTAAATAGGTCCAGAAATATAATTCACAGTTGCACAAATACTTAAAAATTTGGGTCTAACAAAATTTTATGAAAAGAAAAATTAATATTTTCCATTTAAATATATAATATGGGGTTAATTCTTTAATTTACAAACAAGAGCCTGTTGGCTCAATGTTATTGGAAGAAGCACATTGTTTATCCCTTATTAATGCCAAATATAAATCCCACTATTTATGACATGTTTGGCTCAGTGTCAGCATGAGACTCTGACCATGAGGTTCAGGAAAACTAAGGTAGAGGTAGAACTCACATATTAAGAACTCACTATGTATCAACAATTGTAATTGGCATTTTATTTTACTTTTTTAGTGTTTATTTATTTTTGAGAGATAGAGTAATTCAAGCAGAGGAAGGGCAGAGAGAGAGGGAGACAGAGAATCCCATTAGCATGAAGCCCTACATGGGGCTTCAATCTCAGGAACCATGAGATCATGACCTGAGCTCAAATCAAGAGTCAGATGCTTAACCGACTGAACCACCCAGACACCCCTGCATTTTATAAACACTTGATTGTCTTCACAATCCATACAGCGTATTGATACTATCATATAATTGAAGAAAACTCGAGTTTTTACATAAGTTAATTTAGGTAACATCAAACAGCCAGTAAAGGGTAGAACTAAGAGTTACCCCCAGCCTTATATGATTTCAAAGTCCATATTCTTTGCACTTACCATAGATATTCACTTTGGTCTCTGTACCATTGTTCTAATGGCTAAAGAGCACATTTTAGAAATTCTAAGAGAAATATTTTTGTTTTTGTTTGTGTGTTTTTAATATTAGAGAAAATGAAGAAAATGTAAGAAAATGGTAACTAAGCTCAAAAAAAGAAAAAGGCATGGAAAAGAAAAACTTGGGATTCAGAAGGGGGGAATTCTATTCCCACATCTTCCCCACACTGTTTGCTGAGGTACCTTGCAAATATGGCTTTCCCCCACTCTGCCTCAATTTCCTTTATCAAGGAGAATAAAGAGTTTATAATATTTGCCCTACATTTGCTATAGGGTTTAGAATTAAATAAGTAATATTAGAGTCCATGACTCAGACTCAACAAATATAAAGCAAGTTTAAATAGTTAACCCAGCTGTTTGCTCCCTGGTTATTTGATCCTGGGGCATTGATACTAATTCAATCATTCCATTCTTTGAATCACCAATTTTGTATTGAGTGTCAGAAGTGTCAGAAAAAAAATTACATAAGATTCTGTCCTCATCATCCAAATGGCCAACGGACACATGAAAAAATACTCAACATCACTCATCATCAGGGAAATACAAATCCAAACCACAATGAGATACCACCTTACACCTGTCAGAATGGTGAACGTTAACAACTCAGGCAACAACAGATGTTGGCGAGGAGATGGAGAAAGAGGATCTCTTTTGCATTGTTGGTGGGAAGGCAAGCTGGTGCAGCCACTCTGGAAAATAGTATGGAGGTTCCTCAAAAAACTAAAAATAGAACTACCCTACGACCCAGCAATTGCACTACTAAGTATTTATCCAAAGGATACAGGTGTGCTTTTTGAAGGGACACATGCACCCTCATGTTTATAGCAGCACTATCAGCAATAGCCAAAGTATGGAAAGAGCCCAAATGTCCATCAATGGATGAATGGATAAAGAAGATGTGGTATATATACAATGGAGTATTACTTGGCAATCAAAAAGAATGAAATCTTGCCATTTGCAACTGCGTGGATGGAACTGGAGGGTATTATGCTAAGTGAAATCAGTCAGTCAGAGAAAGACAAAAATCATATAACTTCACTCATATGAGGACTTTAAGAGACAAAACAGATGAACATAAGGGAAGGGAAACAAAAATAATATAAAAACGGGGGGGGGGACAAAACAGAAGAGACTCATAAATATGGAGAACAAACCGAGGGTTTCTGGAGGGGTTTTGGGAGGCGGGATGGGGTAAATGGGTAAGGAGCACTAAGGAATCTATTCCTGAAATCAGTGTTGCACTATATGCTAACTAATTTGGATGTAAAGTTTAAATAAATAAATAAATAAATAAATAAATAAGCAATGAAAAAAAAAAAAAGATTCTGTCCTCATGGACTTCACTAGATTACAATCTCGTAATCTCCAGGACACTGTTTAAATAAGCACAGGTCTAGATGGAAATAGCAGCAGAACTAAATTCTATAAAGAAGAAGGTATGACACCATGAGATCATATAACAGAGATCTGTTCTAACCCAGGGGACACAAGGGAAGCCTTTTAGCAGAAATAGAAGATTGAGATAACACGGTCAACATTAGTTTCCAAATGAAGGGAGTTTGAAAGAATTATCTGTAGAAGGCATCATTCTGTAGAGATGCTCCGTGGCCAGAGGGGAACAGGGTAAATCTGAGAATTTGTTTTAAAGGCCAGCGCAGCTCGAATGTGTATGAATGTATGATGTGTGCGTGCGTGTGTGTGTGTGTGTGTGTGTGTGTGTAAGAGAAAGAGAGAGAGAGGGAGAGAGTGAGAGATTGGGAGAGAGGGAGAGAGAAGAAAGAGGAAGAGAAAGACATGTCAGGGCAAGAAGATCGAGTGGTACATAGAAGGCAGATCATGTAGGGCCTTGTAGACCATTATACGCATTTCGCAGTTTTCATAAAACTGTCTTACGAACAGTGAGGCCATAACATTTCCATTTCAAGCATCCCTCTGGCACTCATATAGGGAACAAATGGAAGTTCAAGAAGAACAAAATTGGATAGAGATGGACCATCAGGTAGGTTGGTCATCATTCTAATGGGAAGCGCTATTTTAGCCAAAACAGGCTGTTATTACATGCTGTTAGTAGTGCCAATTACAATAGAAAGATTCGCCATATCGTTAGCTATATTTTCTTTATGGATTTGATATCTGAAGAATAAGTCTGTTTGGCCTTTCTCTGCTCATGGCACCTTTAAATGTCTCTTCAGAAAAATGGAACAATCTTTTTTCATCACTATTTTGATCTAGAGTAGCCCTAAAAAGACTTCAGGGTTTCTGTTACAGACAATTTGTCTCTAATATTTTTCACCTCTCCTCTTGTGAACTGCAGAAGTACATATAAAGTTCAATTTTCCCCACACATTTAATCTTGAGCTCTCCAGTATGGACCCTGCAGCGTAAGGCAATAGGGCTCACCCTGATCCCCCATTCCACCATCTAGTTCTTTCTTCTACAGGAACACACCAGTGATGCCTGATAAAAAAAAAAGTGACTAAAAAATTTCCTTGTCGTCATGTGAACATATTTTGGCGCTTAGGGTAGATTTCACAGAAGATGCTTATTTTAAATTTCAAGTCATGTTTCAAGCATTCCACCTGCTTCCCTCAGTGAACAAACAGCAGAATTGAACATGTCGGAAAGGGCTCAGAGGGATCGGGGTTCTCTTTGGACTCCCAGCCCTGACCCAGGAAGGTTTAATTTATGTCTGACACATCTGCCTTTTTGAACGTTGTTTTTGCTGGTTCTCCTAGCCACTGAGGAAATCTTCCAGCCAGGCGGATTCTCTCTTTTTTTCTCCTAATGAGCTTTCATTATTCACTAACATCCCTGAATTGGTTCAATTCAAATGGCACCCCCTTAAAGAAATCAGTCTTAACGTACCTCACCCTTAACACAACACCTCTTCCCTCTGGGTTTCACTCTGTTCCGGCCAAATCGCCATTATTATGTCAGTAACTGTTTATGTTATTAGATTATCCATCTCTATCTAAAAGATTTAAGCCCCCTGGAGCCAAGATCTCCCAATGACCTGATTTTTCCCTGCTTCCTATTAATATCTTGTTCATCATTTAATATCAATTGGCTTTTTACTCATCACCATACTTAATATTACTAAGGCCCCATCTCATAGCTTACTTCAATTCATAGCTTCCTGGCTACAGCAATCTAAAACTGATTGTCTTTGTGTCCTCCCTTTCTGATTTATATTGGTGTATCACTAACAAACTCTTAATTTATTAATTTATAATTGTCATTTTATCTTTTCTCACTCTTGTGTGGTCCTGGGATTTAAGAAGGGCTCTGCTAGGTGGTTCATCTCTGACCCACGTGACATCAGCGAGGGCAGTGAGGTCTGAGGGATCCGCTTCCTAAAAAGATCCTTCATTCACATGTTTAGTGCTCAGTGTTCATTCTTTCTCTTTATTTTCATATGATGTCTCATCCTCCAGAGTGTCTCCATCACAGCATCATAGCGTCACAAGAGTAGGATTTCTTACATGGGATTTAGTTTCCTCTGGAATGAACTCCCTGAAGACCAAAGAGGAGACTGAAGACCTTTTTCTGACCTAAGTCTGAAGTCATGCAATGTAATTGCTGCCTCGTTCCATTGGTCAGAATATGAGTATTACACGCATTTCATATTCACAGGCAAGAGAACTGCCCAAGAGTGTGAATACGGACTGCCATGTTGGTTGGGGGGGGGGGGCATCTTTGAAGACGAGACACCAAATTTGAACTCTTCCATGTACTGTTCCATGGAGACTATGCTGAGTGTCTATCAACAAAATTCAACGATTTATTTATGGCTGACTGAAGCCTAGACTATCTGGCATCACTGTTTTCTACCAAACCCATAACCTTTAATTGAGTAAGGACACCAAAATCAGACATTCATCAGCATCTGGTGATCCATGGAGATTCCAACCAGCAGCCCAGTTGCTCATATAATTCTATATGGGTTGTAAACATTTCTAAGACTGAGATCTCACATTTGTAGTTTTGATTTAGTTTCCTACAGTACTTAGCAGGGTATTATGGATATATTATAGTCCTGGCACATCCTTGTTGAATAAACTGGTGAATGAATAAATAACATAAATATTCTACATCTTTCCTGAAGATATAATCTAAAAAAATAGACTGATACATGAAAAATATTTAAGTTTGCCACATGGAATATAATCGAGAACTCAGAGCTCAAAAAACACAGTAGTCACATGAATGATAGGTTGTCTATCATGATTAAAGAAACATGAGGTGACCTTTGCTTCCTTTAAAATGCCACTTTCTGTCTTTCCCTTTCAGTGTCACTCATTGATGCTAAGTACACAAGACGTATTAAAAACTGAAAAAATAAATCAAGCAGTCATTTGTCTGCCAAGTGTCAAAAGTATCATTTGTGTGTTGAACTTTTTTTCCCACAAAATCGACTAGTTCAAGAGTTGGCAACTTTTTCTTAAAGGACCAGATGGTAATATTTTAGGCTTTGAGGGCCATATTGCCTGTGTCCCAACTATTCAATGTTCCGCTAGTAGTGTAAAAACAGCTGTGGACAATATTTAAATCAATGAGTATGGCTGTGATCCAATAAAATTTTATTTACACAAAATAGACTGTATCCTATAGGTCATAGTTTGCTGACCCCTGGAATAGTTCAATTATGACACATTGCATTAATATAATGTCTAAAATGTGCTTGTTTTAGTATCTGGGTAAAAGAAGATAAATCTTTTAGGCCTAAGAGTAAATTAAAAAAAAAAAAACCTATCTATCTAGGCTAGCTGAAATGCCAGCCCCAAAGAGCCCATGCCAGGGTTGCAATCCTAAAAAAGCAATAATAAGATATACTACCTAAAGTAGACCGGAGTTGGAGACGTCCAAACATTTGCAACTGTTTTGGGTCAAAATAAGACAAATATATTTAACACACCAAGTCCAACAGTTAAAGTTACAAGTTAAAATGTATCAAGATAGGGATATGTCCAAATAGATAGCAAAAGGGCACAGGTCTGGATGAAATGAGATAAATTTATAGCTGTTGGCATGCTCAGGCCTCAGTTGGCCATCTTGTATCTCTCACAAATACAGTACGAGTTTTTGTTTGTTTGTTTAATGTTTATTTATTTTTGAGAGAGAGACAGAGACAGAGACAGAGGGGGAGAGGGGAAGGGACAGAGAGAGAGGGAGACACAGAATCCAAAGCAGGGTCCTGGTTCTGAGCTGACAGCCCAGAGCCCTATGCGGGGCTCAAACTCCCGAATTGTGAAATCATGGCCTGAGCCAAAGTTGGACCCGCAACGTAATGAGCCACCCAGTTGCCCCTGCAATACAGGTTTTTAGAAGACAGATGAAAAATACTGAACAAGGTTATTTTAGATCAACTATTTATATTTAATTTCTGTGTACACCAATGTTTGCTAGAAAAATATACCAGTGCAGTATCCCTGGATGTGAACTCTACCAGTGAGATGCTTAAAGTCTACTTGATAAGAAAAGATATCCTATGTCAATAAAAATAGACCAACACCAAATCTGAATTTAGACAATAATGATGTTATATACCCATGTTTCTCAAATTTTAATATACATACAAACCACTGGGGATCTTGTTATAGTGCAGATTGTGATTTGATAGGTCTGGAGTGGAGCCCGTGATACTGCAGTTTTCAAGCTTGCATGTGATGATGATTATCTTTGTGCATGGACCACACATGAATTATCAATATTCTATGCAATTTTTTTTTAGAGAGGGACACCAGGGAAAAGGGACAGAGAGAGAGAGAGAAAGAATCTCAAGAAGGTTCCACACTAAGTATGGAGCCCAACACAGGGCTCGATCCCCCTGAGCCAACATCAAGAGTAGGCTGCTCAACCAACTGAGCCACATAGGCGTCCCTTCTATACACTTTTAGAAGACATCGCCAAGGCCTGTGTGGTCAAGGATTCCTGGATCAAATGGGAAAGGAACTATGACTAGATACAGAATTCAAGCTCAAATGCCTTACAACAGGCATGCGGCATAAATGGGGGCATCAGGATCGGTGTAAGATAACAAGGAATGGTAAGACTGAGCCAAACCTGGCATCCATTGTTGACCAGTTCGGTGTAGAGAGTCAACCAGAAAAAGGAGCCAAACTAAAAGTTACAACCAGGGATGCCTGGGCGGCTCGTTCAGTTGCGCGTCTGACTCTTGATTTCAGTTCAAGTCATGATCCCAGGGTCGAGGTATCGAGCCCTGTGATGGGCTTCGTGCTGAACGTGGAGCCTGCTCAAGCTTCTCTCCCACTCTACCTCTGTCCCTCTTCCTCACTTGTGCTCTCTCTCTCTACAATAAAATTTTAAAAATCTATTAAAAGTTACAATCCAGCCTTCACTCACTCCACGGTGCAAGGAAAAGACAAAAAGCGAGGTGCAGGCTCCTCCGTGTTCCATTTTCATCATACAATGGCACTGGGTGAGGTAGGTGCGGCTGCACAGAAAGGAGGAATCATCTTGCTTTCAAAGAACACAGAGCAAGAAGCTCCTGCCTCTTTTTGCTTTACATAATTTATTTCTCAACCGACATTTGCTTCTCTATCATGGCTATTGAGAATGAATACTGTGCCATGGGCAGAAGAGTACTGTTAAATCCCCAGGATCCTGATTTCAATTCTCTTTCTAACTCAGAGATGGGGCAGCTGGATCCTAGGGTAGTTCTATTTTTCCAGGGACCTCCATACTGCTTTCCACAGTGGCTGCACCTGCATTCTAGTGCATCCCTACCAACAGTGTGCAAAATTTCCATTTTTTGTACATCCTAACAAATAGTTAGTTTTTGATAACAGTCATCCTGACAGGTAGAGACGATAAATCTCATTGTGGTTTTGAGTTGCTAGTGTAGACATACAACGAACTACTAGTCAGCCTTAAGGAAGAAGAAATTCTATAATGTGCAACCACATGCAACCAACTTGAATTATGCTAAGTGAAGTTAGCCAGTCACACAAAGACAAATACTGCATGACTCCACTTCTAAGACAGATCTAAAATAGTCAAATTCGTGGAATCAAAGAGCATAATAATAGTTTCCAGGGGCTGAAGGGAGGGAGAAATGAGCAGTGACTAGCCAAAACGTGTCCAGTTTTAGTTAAGCAAGATGAATAAGCTCCAGAGATCTGCCATGCATAGTCCCTGGGGTCAACGAAAATGTACTGTGCACTTTGGGGCACCTGGGTGGCTCAGTCGGTTTGGCATCTGACTTCAGCTCAGGTCACGGTCTCACGGTTTGTGAGTTCCAACCTGCGATGGGCTCTGTGCTGACAGCTCAGAGCCTGGAGCCTGCTTCGAATTCTGTGTCTCCCTCTTTCTCTGCCCCTCCCCTACTCGTACTCTGTCTCTCAAAAATGAATAAAAACATCAAAAAAAATTTTTTTAATGTACTGTGCACTTAAAAATTTGGGGCGGTAGATCTCACATGCTGCTCTTAGCACAACAAACATTTTTTAAGCTTTTTAAATGTATTTAGTCTCCTGACTCCCTATTACAGGCCTCAGGACATTCTCAAAGCCACCATGTTTTTAAAACCTGAGCTCCCCATGCAGGAGCATTGTTCTAAGGCAAACAATTGCTGAACTGTTGCTTGTTAAAATGTCACCATTTTTGGACTTACAGTTCAGCCCATTCAAGCACCCTAGGAAACAATTGTCCACAACATGAACTCACAGACTCAAAGTAAAAATGTTTTTTCTCTGACATAATAAACATCTTCGTGTGGAGAGGAAGATGACAGGGAGACATTTATTTTACTGGCCTATTGACTTTGTTACGGGCTACCTGAAATTCCCAGGGTGGCTCACAATGGAAGTGACAGTGATATGTTTGTGTGTCTTTAAATATGTACCATTGTGAGTGCCAAGCTGCAAGGATAAATCTTTCTGAGGAATAATGGAAGACTTTCTGCTTTGGAAATGAATGGACCTCTGGATGACTATTTCCCAGGCTCCAAATCTAAGGGCGGTTTTGTCTGCGCAACCCCTCCCCACTCATAGAGGTTTGCCAAGGCTTGTGCTGTAATGCTGTTCATATCGGGGCCCCATTGTACCCCCCAAGCTCAGGCATTCATTCTATGCCACATTTGGCAATTATGGCATCAGCTTGCAAACTGATCTCTGTCTCAGTGGTTCTCAGTTCAGATTATCTCTGCACATTACCTAAGGCCATGTTTTTCAAACACTTTAGCTCCAATGTCACCTCCTGTATATTCAATTGACCCACTTACCAAAAAGAACACAAAAAGCAAAATCTAGAAAAGGAAAACGAAATTCAGATTGATATACAAGGCTGCCCACCTGTATCCACAGGTGTTCCCCCTTTTTCACTACCCACATGTTTCAGGTTTACACTCTCAAGAAATAGGACTTTTAATCTTATATCCCTAACCTCCTGAACTAAAATACTTTCTCCCTTTTTCTCTGTTTCGGTCTTATTCAGTCTTAGCATCAAATCCATATGATATTTCCATTGTCTTCCTCAGCCCAATGAAGTGTTTTTTTTTTTTTTTGCTTGTTTTTAATTTTTCAGATTTTTTTAATGTCTGAAGGTTTTTTTTTGTGCGTGAAGAAACAGTCACCCTGCATGATTTGGTTTAGTTGCCTTAGAAATCTACCTAATAGCTGGGGTACTGGTGTGGCTCAGTTGGTTAAGAGCCTGACTTCGGCTCGGGTCATAACTCATTGTGAGCTCGAGCTCTGTGTCTGTCTCTGTGCTCACAGCTCTCAGAGACCACAGCCTGCTTCAGATTCTGTGTCTCCCTCTCTCTCTGCCCCTCCCTTGCTCATGCTCTCTCTCTCAAAAATAAATATTTTTTAAAAATTAAAAAAAATCTACTTAACAGCTAATGATCATTGTTGTATTCAACTATGAACAATATAACATTTATTCACATAGTAAATTATCAAAATCTAAATACTATCCTATACTGTACACAACATCAATCAAAATTAAACATATTGAATTTTCTTGAAATTAAAACATTATAGATATATTTAATCAAATCTAAACAAATTCATTAAAATAAAATATTTTACTACATTTATTCATACAAAATAAACAGAAATATTGGAACTAATTCACTTACAGTTAAATGCATTTTAAAATTTGCTAATGCCTAAGATTTACATTTTTCTTTGTAATTTATAAGTTCATCATTATTCCTACACTTTTGCTTTCCAAGGTTGCTGAGATAATAACAGGTGCTCATTTCTACACTTTTTTTAGAATATCAGTAATCTATCTAGTATTAAAAGAAAAAAAAAAGAGTAAAATGTCCAATTCATTTCAGTTGTGGATTTGGGGGGTGTTCATGGATTAAAAACTTTTGTTTAGACAAAGTTCTTGGTACACAATAAAATATGGTTCAGAGTTGAGCTATTGATCATTTATAATTAGGTCCTTGTAATATCAAGTAAATTCTAGTCCCATATTCCATACAGAGTTTAGTTTTTGAAGCTTGGTATTATTACCATAATTCATTATTAACTCATTGTGGGGGTATGGTATATTGTGATATAACATTTTTGTTCACATAATTGGATATTCTAAAAAGCCTTATTAGTATGAACAGTAAGCTCTCATGGATGTGTCATCTACTAGGAGATGAGGGTTCATGTTGATTTTGTCAACTCTCATTTAAGGAAAAAAACATTAATTCATCGTGGAACTCATTGTCAGATCTCTTTTGGTACATCACCATCAGTAGTCATCACCCACTATACCCTATTCGTTCTTACTTTGTGTTGTCCTTGGTTCTGGTAAATTCTGTTCCTCACTGAGAATTGCCTCACTCATTTTATGTTCTTTCTTTTCTTTTGTTTTTTAATGCTTATATATTTATTCTTTTGAGAGAGAGAGAGAGAGAGAGAGAGAGAGAGATAGCAAGGAAGGGAGAGGCAGAGAGAGAAGGAGACAGAATCCCAAGCAGCCTCTGTGTTGACAGAGTGGGGCTCGAACCCACGAACTGTGAGATCATGACCTGAGCAGAAACCAAGAGTCAGAGGCTTAACTGACTGAATCACCCGGGTCCCCCTATGTTCACTCCTTTCTAATTGCACACACACACAAACACCCGATTCTAAAAGGAAAAACAAATATCACCAATCTCATATTAATTATCATTAAATATTTGTGTATATATGTGTATAATTTTCCACCATCCTTTTACTATAATTACTGTTTTATATACTCCATATTAAATTTACCTTTTGGTATTATCATAAACTCATGATATTTCATAAACAGGTACCATTATTATAATTAGTGACTTACAGATTGTCATAGCTTGCTCATTAGAATCTCCTTTGTCTTTTTAGTGTTCTCCTTACCTGTGGAGAGTGCGAATTTTGGCAGTGATAGGATAGCCCTTGCCTATCCTAAGACTTCAAGCTATTCTCCATAGATCCTGGCTTCCAAGCACATTATAATGCATAAGGTTCATTTGCGAAGTTTATAAAAAGATGATTTTTTTCCTGGTGAACAGAGCTTCCTGCCAAATCTCAGGGCCTGGTGAGTGAGCAGCAGGGTGACTTTGTGTAGTGTACAAACGGCACACATGTGCAGAGCGGCCCAGCCTGCTCCCTTTTAGTAAAGATCAGCATTAGAGACCAATAGGCCATTGTAGGCCATTCGCTTACATGTACACAGTGGACAACGGGACGGCTGTAGTTTTTGCATAGTGGTTAAAAGCACCAGCTTGTTTTGAATCCTGGCTCTGCCACTAGCTATGCTGATTTTGGCGGCTTATGAATCATGTCCACCGTTTTGCTTTCTTATACATAAAATGGGAATAATAATAACACCTACTTCAAAGCATTCTGATGAAAATGAGATATGTCAACATCCATAAAGCTCTTAAAACAGTGCCTGGCACATAGTGGGTGCTATAAAAGTGTTTTCTGCTTCCAATATTACTGCTTTTAGTGATAATACTAGAAAAGAGAGTTCCCTTTCCTTCCTGAAGTTTGCATTGCTATTTTAAATGAATTCTATCATGCAGCTGTGCTCCATTCTTACAACCTAAAGGTCTTATTTACTATCATAGCTTGCTCCTATGATGGCCATGAGGACATGGAGGGCAAAAGAAAATGCTCCTATAAACAAAGGGAAATAAAACTGGGGGCTGAGAATCACACCAGGAAATTAACACACCATGCATGCCATCCAGGATGGGGAAGGCCACCTCAAAGAGGCATAAATAAGGGGTCTAAAAGATGTATCACTTCCCTTAACTTATGCTAAACAATAAAAATGGCAGACATAACTATTGGCTAGGTGTGTATTTCCTTATTTCTAAAAATCTATGTAAAAGATATTAGAAAGTAATAATATGTATAAATAATAACTGGCTAGTAAAAATGGGATCAGTATTTCTTTCTTTAATCTTTAAATTATTTTTTATTTTTATTTTTTTCAGAAACAGAGAGAGCATGCATGAGCAGGGGAGAGGGACAGAGGGAGAGAGAGAGAATCCCAAGCAGTTTCCATGCTCAGCACGGACCAGACATGGGGCTCCATCATATGAGGCTGGGATCATGACCTGAGTCGAAATCAAGAGTCAGTCATTCAACCAGAATCAGAATTTCTGAAAGAAATGACATATTTCAAACTGCTCCAGCCCTGTGTCAGGATGCCTCCTCCCGCCACCCCCCCCCCCCATATACTCAGCATTGTTTGTTCTGATCTTTTTTGGAAGGATTTTCATAATCCTGTACCTATTATAATCTCTCGTAGCTTATGTTGGAGTATTTGCTATGTGCTAGCAACTTTACTTGGGGTGTCACATTTAATTCAGACAAGAAGCATATGTATTCCACATTTATTTCATTTCTCCAGATGAGGGAGCTGAGGGGGACAGCAGTTAATCAAATTGGGTAACTCAGGAAGATCAGGTAAATGGTAAGGTTGGAATTAGAAGTTGGCTCTGTCTGGTTAAATGATTAGGGTGCTGGACCCTATAAATCAGCTCACATTTAAGGTCAATATTGCTGATGGATTAATATTTCAATTGTTTTGACTAAAATGTTAGAGTTGGAGAGGCTCAAACAAAATTATTAATTTTCTAACTTTTAAAATACAAGGCTTACTTTGGAGAATTAAGTTATATCATTTTCTTGATCTTTCTATGCCCCCATTTCTATTATGGTAAAATGGATAATAATAATAATAATATCACTTCATGGATTGTTGTGGGGAGTAAAAAATATCTACATGTAAAGCTCTTTACGGTTAGCTGCTCTTACTATTATCATCATTGCAATTATATACTCTTCTTCATGTACGTGAAACTGGGACGCTCGGGAGTGAACAATTCCCAGAAGCTTTTCACATAAGACCAGCCCAAAGCCCTCTGTGCCAACCCTGGACGGAGCTGACACCCCCACAGGGTTGTGAATCCAATTTTGTGTCCATCCTGCTTCCTCCCTGACGTTTTGAAACATTGTTTTCGATGAAAAGTATCTTGTGCTTTCTCTATGATTTCAGATGTCATCTTCCCAGAAACCCAGAAGCTTCCCTTCTCTGCAGAATATACTTTTGTACCACTTCCCCCATGGTTGGTGGTAGCTGGACCAGACTCACCTTTAGCTCCCATACATAATGGGAATTTATTGGTGTCTGGAAGTGTCTTGTCTGAACCATTTTGTTCATCTTTGAGTAAATTCCTAAGAATCTAAGTACACATGCTTTTTGTTATTAGTTGCATGTGATATACAAAATGCAAGTATACCTGAAGGAGAATAAATGCCTATATACGTTCCCTCATCACGCTTATTTCCTTCTCTTCACAAATAATTTGGGCCAAGTGTGAAGGCCTTAGGAGTGTAAAGACAATGTCTGTAACCTCCGTGAACACAGAACATAGAGCATCAGAGTGACAGAACAGAACGTGCTGACTTGGGTTGTCATACTTTCTGTAAGATAGATATGCAGAGTGGGGCAAAGAAGGAAGTGATCTGCCCCTGCTCGTAAGTGAGCACAGCATGGAAAGGGGAATCTTAGAGAGCCTTTTGATGGCATTGATGATACAGGGATAAGTAGAATTTCATCAAATAGTCAAGGTAAAAAGAGTATTCTATGCTAATCAAGTGATGAGTACAGAGTACGGAGGTATGAAAGACCAGGACATGCTCTCCAACCACAAATAAGTGGGAATGACTTGTGTATAGTGTGTGTGTGTGTGTGTTTGTGTGTGTGTGTGTGTGTGTGTGTGCGCGTGTGTGCGCGTGTGTGTGCATTTGAGTTGGGAAAGATAGGAGTGTCAGAAAACTAGTTCATGGGAGTCTCTGTGGACCCTGTGAAGAAGTTTGAACTTGATCCTGAAAGGTATGGATGAATTATAGATGGAGTCTTGATACAAAATAAGATTTGTATCTTAAAATATTCTGGAGTCAGATTAAATTTCTTTTTTCTTTTTTTCTCTTCCTTTTTTTTTTAATTTTATAGAGCAATGGGTAGTATACTAGAGATAGCCACCAAGTGAATATAAAGTCCAGGAAGGAATGCCATGAAAACATCAAACATACTAACAAAAATCTAATCTTAGTCTTGGAATTACCAAAAAAAAAAAGCATTAAAGTTTAATTGATGAGGAAGACAGAAATAGATATGCAATGCTGTAGTAGAAGAACTAGGAAAGAAATGTATTTCAGTACATGACAGAGTTTCTAGGAGAGCCTTCTCAATTCTACTTTGTTTGGATATGGCAATCTGGAGAGGGTGCTTCGGAAAACAAATTTTATTTAATCAAGAAAGCAATCCCATTTACAATTGCACCAAAAATAAATAAATTTATATAAGGAACTGAAAGACCTATACTCTAAAAACTGTAAGACAATGATGAAAAGATATTGAACACAAACAAAAGGAGAGCTATACCATGCTCATGGACTGGAAGGATTGATATTGTTAAAAGACCAGACTACCTAAAACAATATACAGATTCAATGTAATTCCTATCAAAATGCCAATAGCATTTTTCACAGAAGTAGAACAGATAATCCTAAAATTTGTACGGAACCACAAAAGACCCTCAACAGCCAAAGTGATCTCGAGACAGAAGAACAAACATGTATCTGTCACCGGGGTGCCTGGGTGGCTCAGTTGGTTAAACATCCAATTTTGGCTCAGGTCATGATCTCACGGCTTGTGGGTTCAAGTCCCACATTGGGCTCTGTCCTGACAGCCTGGAGCCTGCTTCAGATTCTGTATTTCCACCTCTCTCTGCCCCTCCTTTGCTCTCTCTCTCTCTCTCTCTCTCTTAAAAATAAATAAACATTAAAAAAAAAGATGGATGTACCACAAACACAGATTTCAAGATATACTACAAAGCTGCAATAATCCAACACTATGGTACTTGCACAAAAATAGACACATACATCAATAAAATAAGATAGAAAGCCCAGAAATAAAACCCATGTTTGTATGTCAATTAATCTAAAACAAATGAGGCAAGAATATATAGTGGGGGAAAGGTGGTCTCTTCAACAAATGGTCTTGGGAAAACTGGAAAGCTACATGCAAAAGAATGAAATTGGATAACTTTCTTACACTATGCACAAAAGTAAACTTAAAATGGATTAGAGACCTAAATGTGAGACCTGAAGCTGTAAAACACCCCTCCTCTCCTCCCAAAAAATAATAATCTCTTGGACATTGGCCTTAGAAATATATTTATGTATATGTCTCCTTAGTCAAGGGAAACAAAAGTAAAAATAAACTATTGGGACTGCATCAAAATAAAAAGCTTTCATACAGAAAAAGAAACCATCAACAATATGAAAACACAACCTACTGAATGGGAGAAGATATTTGCAAATGATATATTCAATAAAGGGTTAATATCCAAAGTATATAAAAACCTTAAATGACTAAACACCAAAAAAAAATGTTCAGTTAAACCATTGGGCAGAGGACCCAAAAAGACATATTTTAATGAATATATACAGATAGTGAATAGACACATGAAAAAATGTTCAACATCACTAATCATCAGGGAAATGAAAATGAAAATCACAATGAGATATCACCTAACACCAGTCAGAATGGCTAGTGTCAAAAAGACAAGAAATAACAAGTGTTGGTGAGCATGTGGAGAAAGAACCCTCTTGCACAGTCTGTTGGAATGCAAATTGGAGAAACCATTGTGGAAAACAGTACAGAGGTTTCTTCAAAAAAGAAGAAAAGAAATGCCATAGAAACCAGTAATTCCACCACCAAATATTCACCCAAACAAAACAAAAACAAAGCATTATTTTAAAAAGATATGTTCACCTCTGTGTTTATTGCAGTATTATTTACAATAGCCAAGATGGGGAAGGAGCACAAGCGTCCTCTGACAGAAAAATGGATCAAGAAGAAGTGATACACAGACACACGCTTGCACACATGCGCACACACACATACACAATGGAATATTACTGATTGCTGTATTCTGCAGGGAAGGAAGAAAACTTGCATGTCTTCCATTGTCTAATTGTGGGGGTCATAGTATTGAGAAATCTCAGTAACTTGCTTAAGTCACTTTCAGTGTCTTGCATAGCCACGCTGGGGCATTTTGACAGCCATGTTGAGCCTTGGAAAGAAGACTGCTCAAAAAGAAATCTGCCTGGCATTATTGCAAAGCTTGTACACAATATCCATGACAAAGTTTCAATGAGTATCTGATCACATACTGTAAACAACACAGCATTCCCTCTCTCTCGTGTGTTTTCAAAATATCTTTCCAGCCTCACACTACAAGCCAGTTTCCGTCACTCACAACCAAATTGGTCATACACTTGCCCTTCACTGTGTTGCAAGCCCCCTACACACTCTCCACAACATTCTTTTTTACGTAGTAGATTACTGTGAAAAGAGGAAGTCAAATTCTTACCTTATCACATAATTCAACATTTCCACTAAAACAAAACAAAAACAAAAACACACTGAGTCTCCGCTCATCACGTACAAAGGTCTGGACAATGTGGGTTTTTTTTTTAAATTTCTTTTAATGTTTTTATTTATTTTTGAGACAGAGACAGAGCATGAGCAGGGGAAGGGCAGACAGAGAGGGAGACACAGAATCCAAAGCAGGTTCCAGGCTCCGAGCTGTTAACACAGAGCCTGACACGGGGCTTGAACTCACAGACTGTGAGATCATAACCTGAGCTGAAATCAGACGCTTAACTGACCGAGCCACCCGGGCGCCCCTGGACAATGTGTTTATATGCATTATTGCATTTAAGTCTCACAAAACCCTCTGAAGTAGTGTTCTCCCTTTTTTGAGAGGACAGCACTGAGGCATAGAGAAGGTGCTCAGTTAAATAATTGCACAAAGTCCACAGCCAGTAACTACAGTTGATAAAGTTTGCCTCCTTTGCCCGATATTAACATGAATGAAATCATTAAAGAGAGATGTATCTCAAGGCTCACCCCTGCCAAAGTTGGAAAGTAGGCAGGGAATTTGGTAGATGAACCGTTAAAGTACAGGGTATAATATGTATTTTTTTAGATTAATTATCTAGCCTGAACTCATTTGTTTAGTGAGTTGATGGTTAAGTCATGATTTTCCACAGATCTAAAACCAGACCACCAGGTCTGACTGAGAGAAAAACAAAAAAGGAAACAGAAAACGTGGTAGGCATGGATTTTGCAACAAAATGTTGACAGTCACTTTCCTTCAACTTTGCTGCTTTTGTATTAGATTTTTAGATCCAAACAATAAATTAAAAAAAAAAAGCCTATAACTGTGAACTTCAGTGCTAAGAGCATCACATTTCTTTTTCTCTTTGCCTGAATATTTTTCTTTTTTTCTTTCTGCATTATGGGACACTTTCTTCTCTATTTATTCTTCCCTGACATTTTCATTATTATATTTTCCTTTAGAAACAATATTATCATTTCACAGCACTATGTAGAAGATATTTATTGAAAATTATAACATCAGTGGTCAGGAACCTTACTGTTGAGATATTAACATTTATAACTTTCCAATGCCTGGTTCAAGAAATCCGATGATAAGAGACAACTATTTCACAAATGATTATCCGCTGCTGTTTGAGTTCTGTGCTAGCTTTTGGGTTTATGCAAAGAAATTGCAGTCATGCTCTAGGATAGTATTTTACCTGAATTATTTTGTAGTCATATTGATTCAGCTGTTGTATCAACAAAGTGCTTCAGTTTTAATATTAAAACTTAATTATACATTCCAAAACTACTGATAATATAAAAGTTTTCTTGCTTGTCAAAGCACCAGATATGAGTATTTTAAAAGGTTTATTTCTATTACGTATATAATCCTGTTTATATTTTGAAGTTTCAAATTATAGGTGTAATGGAAGGCATTTTTATTACTCCGTGCTTTAAGAATTCTGAATATTGTAATATACCCTATTAGAATCGATGTACTGTATCATTACATATTATAGATAAACTCATATACCACTAATGTGAGGGGGGTTATAAAATTGAAATAGAATAACAATTTTTTTTTCTGGTTTCTCTGGTGCTTTATGCACTTCATTTACTAAAAAACATAAAATGGTCAGTAAAATATTTACTAGGACTTTGAATGTCTCTGAAGGCATAAACAGAATTGTGCAGTATTTCTAGCTTTCTATAAAGCACCTTGCCTTCATAATACACCAGTCCGGCAATTTTTTTTTTTAATTTGAGGATATGTGTCTATAGAGGCCAATATACTTCAATTCAGCAGTATAGAATATTTTAATTTTTAATTGCAATTCTTAAAATTTTCTGTAAGGTCGGCTGATAAAATATTGCAAGTTATGTGGTAGCTTTGCAATTATTTTATATAAAAGTTTATAATAACTTTTACATATTTGGCTAGATCAGAGGATCTGAGCCTATGTGTTTCTCAAAAAGCTAACCTTTACAAGTTGAAAAGTTCCCAATAATTCTCCACTGTAGTAGATTTGTCACTGTGCCATTATTTGAATTTTGTATTCCCCAATTGCTATGGTCTCAATGTTTGTGTCCTGAAAAATTCATATATGGAGTCCTAACACCCACAGATGATGGTAGTAGGGCCTTAGAGGGGCAATTAGGTCATGAAGGTGGATTTCTCATGAATGAAATCAGTGTCCTTATAAAGAGGCTCCAGAAGGATGTCTGGGTGGCTCAGTTGGGTAAGCATCTAATTTCGGTTCAGGTCGTGATCTCATGGTTCTTGGGTTTGAGTCCTGCTTTGGGCTCTGTGCTGACAGCTCGGAGCCTGGAGCTCACTTTGGGTTCTGGGTCTCCCTCTCTCTGCTCCTCCCCTGTTTGCACTCTGTCTGTCTCAAAAATGAAAGAAAGAAAGAAAGAAAGAAAGAAAGAAAGAAAGAAAGAAAGAGAACTTCAGAGAGCCCCAGCCCCTTGTAACAAGTAAAGAAGGGGCCTGTGAACAAAGAAGAGAGCCTTCCGTAGAAAACATGACCTTGATCTTGGATTTCGCAGCCTCCAGAGCCATGAACAATAAATTGATGTTACAGTTTTCTGCCTCTTGTGCTGCAGGATACACATTATTTAACAAAGTGTTGCATTAAAGCTTAATATATATCCCGGCTCTCAGAAAAATGTAATTTATTTTGTTTTATTTTATTAATGTTTTTTTAAATTTATTTTTGAGAGAGAGAGAGAGAGAGAGAGAGAGAGAGAGAGAGAGAGCAGGGGAGGGGCAGAGAGAGAGGGAGACAGAATCCCAAGCAGGCCCCATGCTATCAGCACAGAGCCTGATGTGGGGCTTGAACCCATGGACCGGGAGATCATGACCGGAGTCAAAACCAAGAGTCAGATGGTTACCCAACTAAGCCACCTAGAAGCCCCAGAAAAATGTAGTTTAAAAGAGGAACCAGAGAGTAGCAGTGTGTAAACCAATGGCAAATACTGCATTTCTAATCATAATGGTTTTCTGGAACCATCTGGAAAATAACTTATCAGCACTTGGAAGGCTTCCACCCTTTATGCTCATGCTGCCCGTATGGCCATTTATCCCACTAAGGTAAAAAGCTGGTCCTGGCAGCTAATGCTTTGGACACTATCATTACAGATCTAGTGTGAATTAGTTTCATTTTATTTGGTAAACAAATGTGATGCACACATTCAAAAATTGGAAAATATCTACATTTTCAAGACAAAGCATTTCTTCTTTCTCCTTCTAGTTCCATCCCTTAATATAATTACTATAACCGTGTACTTGGGCTTCTGTGAGGTTAGGTTATACTTCCGATTTTAACAACTTTTTCAACATACTGTTTTTATCCCAATTCTCGATGAAAAATCAATTAGTAATATTAAGTTATTAACACAGATGCATTTATTTGGCCCTTTTCCATTGCCTTTGATTCTTCTTGTAATGTGAGCTATAATTTCCCGAAATAATAATTTATTTCAAGATGGATTTTTCCAAGAAATCTGACCATTTAGCTTCTAAAATGGATCTGTTCTACCCATCACGTTATTTAATCTCTTCTATGAATCCATGTGAATGATATTCTAATAAGTGGCAGTTGCTGGGAGATGCTCTGTTTGATAAGTGACATAATCTATAACTCAATGAAATTTTCATTGACATCAGTGTTTACTGGTATATTTTCACACTAAGAGATAAGAGGAAGATACGATTATCTCTTTACATAATGATTATTCATAATGATTGTTTGGAATTACGTTCTCCAGAGACGAGGATCCAAAGAGCTCTTCCGTGTAATCAAAATATTTCTTACAGCTGGTCTAGTTTCCTGAAAAAGAAAACTCCTACAAAAAACAAAGAAACGTGTTTGTGTGGTAACTCCAGCAAAGTACAAACATCTCATTCTTCCCTGACCTTATTTTCTTTTTACTTCATGTTCTAGTTGCTTTTTCAGAATGTTCCATGCTTTCTCGTGTTCGAAGCTCTGCATATGTTGCTTTGCCTACAATACTCTTCTACATGGTTTATCCTCCCAAAACCTGTCCCCAAATATCATTAATCCTTTAATATTGAAAGTGGGGTTTTACAGCATTTGGAGAGGTATCTTTGAACCCTATTTTCTGGCTTCCAATCAGAATGAGGTCCCTCTTTTCTTTTTGTCTCTATGGCATCTCGGGCTTATCATTATAATAACATTTATATTATAAATGTAACCTATTTTGCTGTTTACTTTGGTTTCCTCTGCTAGACTCTATGCTCCTTGATGGCAATACATCTATGTCATTCATGTGTGCATGTTTGATTTCATCAGGATATTTGCTGAATCAAAAATTATACAGATGGATATGTAAATTAATGCTAACCCATAAGTGGTTTTGGTGAACTGAGTCAACCTGCAATGACACATCTTTAAAATTAGAGGAGGGGCCCCTGGGTGACTCAGTTGGTTAAGCATCTGACTTCAGCTCAGGTCATGATCTTATAGTTTGTGAGTTCACGCCCGGCATCACTCTCTGTGCTGACAGTGCAAAGCCTACAGGGAATTCTCTATCTCTCTGCTCTTCCCCGACTGAAGCTCGCTCTCTCTCTCTCTCTCTCTCTCAAAATAAATAAATAAACTTAATAAAATAAAATAAAATAGGGGCATCTGAGTGGCTCACTTGGTTGAGTGTCTGACTTCAGCTCAGGTCATGATCTCATGGTTCATGGGTTCGAGCCCTGCATCAGGCTCTGTGCTATCAGCTCAGAGCTTGGAGCCTGCTTTGATTTTGTGTCTCCCTCTCTCTCTGCCCCTTCCCTGCTCGTGTTCTGTCTCTGTCTCTGTCAAAAATAAATAAAACGTTAACAAATAAAATAAAATAAGAGTAGAACCTAAGTGAAAATGAGAGACATTCTTCCAAATCCAGATAAACTTAAAATAGGCAATATATACATCTGGATCATGAGTCATTATCTGATTTCTTATTCTCTAAAACAGCTCTATGCACTCATTGTTTGGAAAAATAGAAAGTTTACCAGAAGAAAATAGGGCATTTTTACAGGAAAGTGTGGGAACAATCGTTACGTTAAAATAGGTCATTACTTGAACAGATTTTCCTTTGCTACTTTTTTAAGCGAGGGTCTGTTAAAATGCTAGGGATAAAATAATGAAAGAATTCTCTTCTTGCCTTCAAGTCTTGTGTACTATGAGAAAGGGATGCAAATAACCAGTTACAATGAAATACTTGTTTTAATAGTGATATATTAGTTTCCTGTGGCTGTTATGAAAAATTACCACAAACTTAGTGGCTTAAAAAAAACAGAAATCTATTTTCTCACATTTCTGGAAGCCAAAAGTTTGAAGTCAAGGTATTGGCAAGGCTGTGCTACTTGAGCACAGAGTCTGGTGTGAAAATCCAAAATCCATTTCTAGTTTCTTCCAGCTTCTGGTAGCTGCTGGCCCATGTTGGCATTCCATGGTTTGTGCCTGCATTGTTTGAATCTCTGCCTCTGTCTTCACATTGCTTCCTCTTCTGTCCTGTAATCTCTCTTTGCGTCTCTTTTATAATGACATTTATAATAGCATTCAGGATCCATTTATGTATTGCAAAATATCTGAATATTTTTACTTATCTCAATATCTTCAATAAAATTGCATCTGCAAAGACCCTTTCTTGAAATAAAGTAAGATGGAAATGTTCTTGGGATTAGATTCTGAACGTGTCTTTCCCATCCATTATCAGCCTATCAGAATGATATGGACTAAACAGAGAGAGAGCATGGCAGAAGGAACACTACGTGTGCTTGAAGAGATTAAGAAAGCCATAAAAGAATTCTTGAGGTTAACAAGAAAAGAATATGTAGACGTATATGTATAAGATGACACACAAAAGCATCATTCAAGTCATAGCCAGGGAAATTAGAATAGTCAACAGACGCTCAACTGGAGGCTATTTTAACACCAAAACTAATTTCACACAAACCTTTCCAGTATACACTTTTAAACTAATTCTTAAGGTCTTTGTATCTGTTACCTTTGGCCACAATAATGCTATGTAACAAACCACTCCAAATCACCTAGGCTTAGAAGAAGAAGAGGAAGAAGAAGAAGAAGAAGAAGAAGAAGAAGAAGAAGAAGAAGAAGAAGAAGAAGAAGAAGAAGGAGAAGAAGAAGAAAAAGAAGAAGAAGAAGGAGGAGGAGGAGGAGGAGGAGGAGAAGAAGCATTTATTTTGTTCATTCATGTGTAAATTGGTTACACTCAGCAGGGTTCACTCTTTTTTTCTGGAGTCAACTGCAGATGGTGAGATAGCTCTGCAAATTTTACTGGGGCTCATTCTAATATCTGGAGGTTAGTGGGCTATAAGGTATTTTAGCATGCTTGTGTTGGGGAAACTGGGGAAACTTGGCTCTGCCCATATGTCTTATCCTATAAAAGACGAGTCCAGACATCTCATGGCAAAGGCAGGAAAGAAAAAAAAAAAAAAAAGACAGAAACACGTCAACACTTTTTCCATTCTTTCCGTAGTCACAGCTGCTGAAATCTCATTGCCCAAAGCGAGGGACATGGCTGAACTCAATAACAAGGGACATGATCATAGACTACTCTTTCAAAGGTGGAATTACAAAGTCACACTGCAAGCATATGGATAACAGGGAAGGGTGAAAAGTCAGAGCCATTAGTGTAATCTACATATGACATCTGTCTCCTGATAATGATTATTTCCATTTCTCTCATATGCAAACTCTTCTTCCAGAACCCCAAAAGTTCTCACCCACACACATCACCAGGCTCTAAGTCCAGGATCCCCTGATCCACATTAGGTCCAGATGGAGCTCCTCTTGATTTGAAGACCTGTGATCAAAAGCCAAATTATTTTCACTTCACCACCCCCATCAAACACACATACATACCTACTCAAATACGTTCTAAAACAATAGGCAAACAGAAATAGGATCATTTCAACACATATTCTTGTTCCCAAAAGAGGAAGAAAGGGAAGCACATGATTCTGAAACCCGGCTGAGCGAATGTAGCCGAGTGCTCCATTCTGGGACATGATTCTCTTGATCTGGTCACTGTGAGTGGCTATAGCCCGTTGCTTGCTGTGTTTGTTGGCTCTACTTTGGAACGTTTTCATTCGTCCATTACCTTTTGTGACTACCTGAGATCCCAGGGCTTTTTGATGTTTTGAGTACTTTCAGTCTGTTTATTGGCTTATTTATTGCTATTTTAGGTATGTAAAGCTTCTGCAGAACAATGCTTTTCAATTACCAGAAGCCCTTACTGCCAACTCTGAGAGCCCTAAGTGCCACCTTGCCACCAGCGATCTTAACAAGGAGCCAACACTCACACCTTGATTTTGCTGTGTTCCCTGGAGACATCCAACTTTGAGACCCTTTTGCCAGCAAAGACACTGGAAATGAAGACGTTTTGTTTTCCATGACAGGAAGTTCTGACTTCTGTATATTTCATCTAATTCTGATTTTTGAAATGTCAGTTTATCTCCTGATTTCATCTGCTTGCAGTACTGTATCTCATGCATAGCTAGTAAAAGATGGATACGGTTTGAGCATAGTGCTTGGGAATGCCCTGGAAAAAAAATTCAGGACATCTATGGCTATGCTTTGATTTCCCAAGTTGTCATCAGGTGAAGGGCTACCAAATATTTCTCCACCACATAAATGGGTTGTTACTCTTCCAACCCCCTAGAGTTTCCTCACAAGTCTTCAACCACTGTAACAGTTCACTCACCACGAGGTCCCAGACCTAATGCCACTTATTGTAGGTTTCCATAATGACATCTCACTTTTATTATCAACTTGTTCATTATCCATTGCCACAATGTTTCTGCACACCAACTAGCACAAAACTCAGTGCCTAATAGCTAAGCAAGTAAGTAAGACCTAAGTTAAGCCTGCAGGTTCTTTTCATTCACAAGTTTAGGTATTTGATTGTACAGTTGATGGTTGCCTTTAGTCCTTCTGGGTTCTGATAGGCATCTGGGTTCAGCTGAAATTCTTTAGGCACCTCTGCTACTCATGGCTGGTCTCTCTCACATACTTAGAAGTCAGAAGTCAGCAGACTGTTGGATGATCTAGAATGGCTTCTGTTGAGACAAATGACATGACTTGGCTCTGCTCCCTGTGTTTTAGCCTCCAGTAGGCCAGCCTACTTATGGTTTCATGGTGGAAGACAGAGGAACAAGGGAAAAACCTTGAACTCAATTCTCTATAACATCACAACTGTCCACATCCTGTGGCCAAAGACAGTCATATGACTGAATTCAGACCCAAGAAATAGATAAAAAACATCTTTTGATGAGAAAAAAAAAACATCTTTTGATGAGAGGAGCTTCAAAGTCAAATTACAAAGAGTGAATACAGAGAAAGATAAAATTTTGAGTCCTTAATGCATTAATACACCACAGCTTTATTTCTCTATATGCTCCTAGAATTAACTAATTAATCAGATTATTAAAGGAAAATTATTTATCTCTTAAAGTGAGCTCTCTCACTTTACCTATTAGGAAAATAAAAGTCATAATGTCTTGAAGAAGAATAAAAGTGAATGCATCATATAGTATTGACAGAAAGTTTAGAGGTAAGATAAGCCTCCAAATAAATTATAGAGGTTCATCAATGTCCTTTAGGGTCTCCTTCTGTTGATTTTTCTTCTGTATGTGTTTGCTCAGTTAACTTCTGCCTAAAATCAGCTGCCCTATTGGTCATGATATCAAACCACTGAAAATATGACAGTTTTCCCCATTCACATCCAGAGTAGAGGGAGTGCTTCTAAACAACTTTCTAAGCAGGAGAATGACAATTTACCTAGAATGCTCTGGTTTCAGCCCACTGTTCACTCCTAAATGTAACCAGAAACATATCCCAATTTTGTGCCTTTTGGGGAGATTTGAATAGAGCTAGATTGCCCCAAGTACACAGGAGGAGAGTGGATAACCAAACTAATTCTGAATTGAACTAAGAGGGGAATGAAGAAAATAACTGCAGGGTGGCCAACTAACAATGGTGCATTGAAGTTTATACAGCAAGGTCTCCACAACTGAAATTCTTGATTCTTCATTCATAGAAAGCAATTCTCAGAATGCGTTCTCTACCACTGTTGTGTGTGTGTGTGTGTGTGTGTGTGTGTGTGTGTGTGAATTTATTTTTCACAGGCTTGACAGTTTGTTGGTTATCAAGAAAGATACAAGTCTGGGAATAGTCAGAATCTATATGTGTAAATACTGAAAAGTTAGCCACTCATACCCAGAGTGAATTTGTTGCTCTTCCCCTGCTTTACTGCACACTCTGTTAATATGTGTGCATATGCATATATTTTTATGATTGAATATCAGAATACAAACCATGGGAATCTGCTGGGGATATTTAATTAAAATGCAGATTCCTAAGTCTAACAATCCTACTCCGTTGGAAACTGAATGATAGGGGCTAAAGAGTATTTTAACAGACACCCCAAGAGATATTTCTATACCCCCAAAGCTTTAGAATCCACTAATTTTGTGATTTAATCAAGAAGAAGCTGGACTCAGCTGCTCAGAAAACTAGGAGATAAGTTTTAGGTAGGTTTTAGATGATTGGGGAGACCTGATTCTCCCCTTATACAAATGATAATATATTTATTTTAGCTCATTAAAAGCTTTTCTCTTCCATACTTTGAAAAAAAAGTGTTGCTAAGAAAACATTTTTCTTTAACATAGCCTTGTCATTTTTTTTTCCTACTCCATAATGCTTTTTACGGCCATGGAGAACAATTATAGTAAAATCCTCCTTCCATTGCAAATCATTTATGAAACCTGCTTAAGTACTGTCATGTGTGGATTTATGGATTGCTAAGTCATTCTGTGGTTTCTGTAAAACTCAGGATACATTTGACCATATCCGATTGTTACAGTATTTCAAAGAGCAAATTGCTTTATATATTTTGCAACAGGATATCTTCATGATTTGTCCAACAACTTAAGAATTTTATTTTTATAACATCTGCATTTAGTTATTATATCACTCATTATTGTTCTGAATAAATCTATCATAAGACTGGAAGATATTTTGGACTGGAATATATTTACCATATATTTTGGAGGATATAATTTTCCTCTGTAAATACATACATGGCACACAAACACAGACACGCTCAGAGATATACACATTCCACTTGGAGAATTCTCACATGAACACTTTTTGAGTAACATAGGTAGGGGCTCTTAATGGCAAGTATCCTACTTAGTAGGGCATGCACTTTTTTTTTCCTTTTTCTTTGAGTACCAATAACATTCACCTTCACCATATAATTTAAAAGGCATTTCATAAATATTTTCCACTTGTTCTCCACTGTAATCCCAATAAATTTTATAAAATTACCTCTATTTTTTTTCAGGTTAAAAACATGAGAGATATTAAAAGGAGCAACTTCCCAAGAGTCACTAGGCCAGTAAACGACCATTGTAGTTAAACAATAATTGTTGTATTTTAGAAGAGTTTTAGATTTACAAAAAAAATGACGACACTACAGAATTCCTATAAACCTCACACCACTTTCCCTTTGTTAGCACACCTTAGGGCATTTGTCGTAACTAATAAATCAATACTGATACATTAACTAAAGCTCAGCCTTCTTTTATATCTCCTCAAGTTTTATCTTACGTTCTTTCTCTGTCCCAACATCCGGTCTATAAGTTTATATAATTGGATTCCTTAGGTTTGTCTATGCTTGCAACATTTTCTCACATTTTCCTTAGTTTTGATGACCTTTGCAGGTTTGAGGAGTACTGATCAGGCATTTTGAACAGTAACTTTGAGTTGGGTTTCTCCGATGTTTTTTTGTTTGTTTGTTTTTGTTTTTGTTTTTGTTTTCTTTTTTCATGATTGCTGGGATTTGGGAGTATTGGGAGGAAGACTACAGAAGTGCCATTCTTATCACATTACATCACGGACATGCACCTATTAAGCTAAACCTGAGCTCATACGGATGTCGGCAACTTCACTTAGTATGCATGGCTCATTCTAGCCTTACCTCATGGCTTCTGCGAACCACCCATCCCAACAGAGAGAAACCTGTTTCCCACCATCTACCCTCTATTTACTCATGTGTTCAATCCCAGTATGCGCAAACACTAATTTCAGAACTATTAACCGAGACACCTGTATGGCTCAGTCAGTTAAGTGTCAGCCTCTTGATCTCATTTCAGGTCTTGATCTCAGGGTCACGAGTTCAAGCCCCACACCGGGCTCTGCACTGGGCATGAAGCCCACTTAAAAAAAATGTTAATGTGTATCCCCATGGGGAATAACTTTACCAACACAACTCTAGGGCTTATATATGGTTCCTCTTATCTTTAATCTTACAGTTTCCACTTCTTTCCAAAGTTACTTAGGGTAGCGGCCCCTTTTACCTCAGCCTCTTTAGTAAAGAATGTCACACGTTTGAAATAGAGTTAGATTTTGTCCCAGTCTGAATTCCATCCTAGGATCCTCCAATCTTCTGACTTTTTACACTTTCGTACTTTATGGCCCACTCCTTTTTCTCCTTTGTTTTGAAAAATCCTTAGTGTTATGTATCTGCTACTATAATATCATGAGAAATTGTTTCACAGCTCTAAAAATTCCCCTGTGCTTCATCTATGTAATCATCCCCATGCCCCTGGCAGCCACTGATCTCTTTTTCCTCTGTATAATTTTGCCTTTTCTATTCTTCATATAAGAGATTCGTACAATATATAGCCTTTACAGCTTGGCTCCTTTTATGTAGCAATGTGCATTTATGATTCATCCATGTTGCATAATTGATAGCTCATTCCTTTTTAACTACGAACAGTACTCCACCGTATGGGAGTACTTCAGTTAATTTGTCTATTCACCTACTGAAGAACTTGATTGTCCTCAGCTTTTGAATGTCCTCAGCCGTAAACATTCACGTGAAGACTTTCGTGTGGACATATATTATGCAGTCATTTGGATAAATATCTACAAGTATGATTGCTGAATTGTTTGACAATCCAATATTTACTGCTATGAAAACACCGTAAATGTGTTTTCAAAAGTGGCCATGCTCTTTTCCATTTCCACCGCCATACTGAGAGTTATGTTTTTTCTACATCCGCTCCAGTATCATCAGGTTGAAAACTGTTTGTTTACTTTGTTTTCTGCATTTGTTTGTGTGTTTGTTGATCCTCCTGGTGGGTGTTAAGTACAAGCTGATGGCTGATTTAATTTGCATGTCCCTAATAAAACAGGTTGAGCATCTTTTCATATGCTTACTTGTCATTAGTATATTTCTTTGATGAGTCACCCTTTCAGATCATTTGCCCATTTTTAATCAGGTAGTTTTCTTATGGTTGAATTTCAGGAGTCCTGTGTATGTTCTGTTTACAAGTCCTTTAGCAGATATGCAATTTGCAAATATTTTTTTCCCAGTGAATGGGTTGTCTTTTCATTCTCCTAAAGGCATCTTTTGTTGAACAAAAATTTAATTTTATTTTATTTTTTTTTTTATGTTTATTTTTTATTTATTTTATTTTTTTTAATATATGAAATTTACTGTCAAATTGGTTTCCATACAACACCCAGTGCTCATCCCAAAAGGTGCCCTCCTCAATACCCATCACCCACCCTGCCCTCCCTCCCACCCTGCCCTCCCTCCCACCCCCCATCAACCCTCAGTTTGTTCTCAGTTTTTAACAGTCTCTTATGCTTTGGCTCTCTCCCACTCTAACCTCTTTTTTTTTTTTTTTTTTCCTTCCCCTCCCCCATGGGTTTCTGTTATGTTTCTCAGGATCCACATAAGAGTGAAACCATATGGTATCTGTCTTTCTCTGTATGGCTTATTTCACTTAGCATCACACTCTCCAGTTCCATCCATGTTGCTACAAAAGGCCATATTTCATTTTTTCTCATTGCCACGTAGTATTCCATTGTGTATATAAACCACAATTTCTTTATCCATTCATCAGTTGATGGACATTTAGGCTCTTTCCATAATTTGGCTATTGTTGAGAGTGCCGCTATAAACATTGGGGTACAGGTGCCCCTATGCATCAGTACTCCTGTATCCCTTGGATAAATTCCTAGCAGTGCTATTGCTGGGTCATAGGGTAGGTCTATTTTTAATTTTCTGAGGAACCTCCACACTGCTTTCCAGAGCGGCTGCACCAATTTGCATTCCCACCAACAGTGCAAGAGGGTTCCTGTTTCTCCACATCCTCTCCAGCATCTATAGTCTCCTGATTTCTTCATTTTGGCCACTCTGACTGGCGTGAGGTGGTATCTGAGTGTGGTTTTGATTTGTATTTCCCTGATAAGGAGCGACGTTGAACATCTTTTCATGTGCCTGTTGGCCATCCGGATGTCTTCTTTAGAGAAGTGTCTATTCATGTTTTCTGCCCATTTCTTCACTGGGTTATTTGTTTTTCGGGTGTGGAGTTTGATGAGCTCTTTATAGATTTTGGATACTAGCCCTTTGTCCGATATGTCATTTGCAAATATCTTTTCCCATTCCGTTGGTTGCCTTTTAGTTTTGTTGGTTGTTTCCTTTGCTGTGCAGAAGCTTTTTATCTTCATAAGGTCCCAGTAATTCACTTTTGCTTTTAATTCCCTTGCCTTTGGGGATGTGCCGAGTAAGAGATTGCTACGGCTGAGGTCAGAGAGGTCTTTTCCTGCTTTCTCCTCTAAGGTTTTGATGGTTTCCTGTCTCACATTCAGGTCCTTTATCCATTTTGAGTTTATTTTTGTGAATGGTGTGAGAAAGTGGTCTAGTTTCAACCTTCTGCATGTTGCTGTCCAGTTCTCCCAGCACCATTTGTTAAAGAGACTGTCTTTTTTCCATTGGATGTTCTTTCCTGCTTTGTCAAAGATGAGTTGGCCATACGTTTGTGGGTCTAGTTCTGGGGTTTCTATTCTATTCCATTGGTCTATGTGTCTGTTTTTATGCCAATACCATGCTGTCTTGATGATGACAGCTTTGTAGTAGAGGCTAAAGTCTGGGATTGTGATGCCTCCTGCTTTGGTCTTCTTCTTCAAAATTACTTTGGCTATTCGGGGCCTTTTGTGGTTCCATATGAATTTTAGGATTGCTTGTTCTAGTTTCGAGAAGAATGCTGGTGCAATTTTGATTGGGATTGCGTTGAATGTGTAGATAGCTTTGGGTAGTATTGACATTTTGACAATATTTATTCTTCCAATCCATGAGCAGGGAATGTCTTTCCATTTCTTTATATCTTCTTCAATTACCTGCATAAGCTTTCTATAGTTTTCAGCATACAGATCTTTTACATCTTTGGTTAGATTTATTCCTAGGTATTTTATGCTTCTTGGTGCAATTGTGAATGGGATCAGTTTCTTCATTTGTCTTTCTGTTGCTTCATTGTTAGTGTATAAGAATGCAACTGATTTCTGCACATTGATTTTGTATCCTGCAACTTTGGTGAATTCATGTATTAGTTCTAGCAGACTTTTGGTGGAGTCTATCGGATTTTCCATGTATAATATCATGTCATCTGCAAAAAGCGAAAGCTTGACTTCATCTTTGCCAATTTTGATGCCTTTGATTTCCTTTTGTTGTCTGATTGCTGATGCTAGAACTTCCAGCACTATATTAAATAGCAGCGGTGACAGTGGGCATCCCTGTCGTGTTCCTGATCTCAGGGAAAAAGCTCTCAGTTTTTCCCCGTTGAGGATGATGTTAGCTGTGGGCTTTTCATAAATGGCCTTTATGATCTTTAAGTATGTTCCTTCTATCCCGACTTTCTCAAGGGTTTTTATTAAGAAAGGGTGCTGGATTTTGTCAAAGGCCTTTTCTGCATCGATTGACAGGATCATATGGTTCTTCTCTTTTTTTTTGTTAATGTGATGTATCACGTTGATCGATTTGCGAATGTTGAACCAGCCCTGCATCCCAGGAATGAATCCCACTTGATCATGGTGAATAATTCTTTTTATATGCTGTTGAATTCGATTTGCTAGTATCTTATTAAGAATTTTTGCATCCATATTCATCAGGGATATTGGCCTGTAGTTCTCTTTTTTTACTGGGTCTCTGTCTGGTTTAGGAATCAAAGTAATACTGGCTTCATAGTATGAGTCTGGAAGTTTTCCTTCCCTTTCTATTTCTTGGAATAGCTTGAGAAGGATAGGTATTATCTCTGCTTTAAATGTCTGGTAGAACTCCCCTGGAAAGCCATCTGGTCCTGGACTCTTATTTGTTGGGAGATTTTTGATAACCGATTCAATTTCTTCGCTGGTTATGGGTCTGTTCAAGCTTTCTATTTCCTCCTGATTGAGTTTTGGAAGAGTGTGGGTGTTTAGAAATTTGTCCATTTCTTCCAGGTTGTCCAATTTGCTGGCATATAATTTTTCATAGTATTCCCTGATAATTGTTTGTATCTCTGAGGGATTGGTTGTAATCATTCCATTTTCATTCATGATTTTATCTATTTGGGTCATCTCCCTTTTCTTTTTGAGAAGCCTGGCTAGAGGTTTGTCAATTTTGTTTATTTTTTCAAAAAACCAACTCTTGGTTTCGTTGATCTGCTCTACAGTTTTTTTAGATTCTATATTGTTTATTTCTGCCCTGATCTTTATTATTTCTCTTCTTCTGCTGGGTTTAGGCTGCCTTTGCTGTTCTGCTTCTATTTCCTTTAGGTGTGCTGTTAGATTTTGTATTTGGGATTTTTCTTGTTTCTTGAGATAGGCCTGGATTGCAATGTATTTTCCTCTCAGGACTGCCTTCGCTGCATCCCAAAGCGTTTGGATTGTTGTATTTTCATTTTCGTTTGTTTCCATATATGTTTTAATTTCTTCTCTAATTGCCTGGTTGACCCACTCATTCGTTAGTAGGGTGTTCTTTAACCTCCATGCTTTTGGAGGCTTTCCAGACTTTTTCCTGTGGTTGATTTCAAGCTTCATAGCATTGTGGTCTGAAAGTATGCATGGTATAATTTCAATTCTTGTAAACTTATGAAGGGCTGTTTTGTGACCCAGTATATGATCTATCTTGGAGAATGTTCCATGTGCACTCGAGAAGAAAGTATATTCTGTTGCTTTGGGATGCAGAGTTCTAAATATATCTGTCAAGTCCATCTGATCCAATGTATCATTCAGGGCCCTTGTTTCTTTATTGACTGTGTGTCTAGATGATCTATCCATTTCTGTAAGTGGGGTGTTAAAGTCCCCTGCAATGACCACATTCTTATCAATAAGGTTGCTTATGTTTATGAGTAATTGTTTTATATATCTGGGGGCTCGGGTATTTGGCGCATAGACATTTATAATAGTTAGCTCTTCCTGGTGGATAGACCCTGTGATTATTATATAATGCCCTTCTTCATCTCTTGTTACAGCCTTTAATTTAAAGTCTAGTTTGTCTGATATAAGTATGGCTACTCCAGCTTTCTTTTGGCTTCCAGGAGCATGATAAATAGTTCTCCATCCCCTCACTCTCAATCTAAAGGTGTCCTCAGATCTAAAATGAGTCTCTTGTAGACAGCAAATAGATGGGTCTTGTTTTTTTATCCATTCTGATACCCTATGTCTTTTAGTTGGCGCATTTAATCCATTTACATTCAGTGTTATTATAGAAAGATATGGATTTAGAGTCATTGTGATGTCTGTATGTTTTATGCTTGTAGTGATGTCTCTGGTACTTTGTCTCACAGGATCCCCCTTAGGATCTCTTGTAGGGCTGGTTTCGTGGTGACAAATTCCTTCAGTTTTTGTTTGTTTGGGAAGACCTTTATCTCTCCTTCTATTCTAAATGACAGACTTGCTGGATAAAGGATTCTCGGCTGCATATTTTTCCTGTTTAGCACACTGTAGATATCGTGCCAAGCCTTTCTGGCCTGCCAAGTTTCAAAGGAGAGATCAGTCACGAGTCTTATAGGTCTCCCTTTATATGTGAGGGCACGTTTATCCCTTGCTGCTTTCAGAATTTTCTCTTTATCCTTGTATTTTGCCAGTTTCACTATGATATGTCGTGCAGAAGATCGATTCAAGTTACGTCTGAAGGGAGTTCTCTGTGCCTCTTGGATTTCAATGCCTTTTTCCTTCCCCAGTTCAGGGAAGTTCTCAGCTATAATTTGTTCAAGTACCCCTTCAGCACCCTTCCCTCTCTCTTCCTCCTCTGGGATACCAATTATGCGTATATTATTTTTTTTTAGTGTATCACTTAGTTCTCTAATTTTCCCCTCATACTCCGGGATTTTTTTATCTCTCTTTCTTTCAGCTTCCTCTTTCTCCATAACTTTATCTTCTAGTTCACCTATTCTCTCCTCTGCCTCTTCAAGCCGAGCCATCGTGGATTCCATTTTGTTTTGAAATTCGTTTAAAGCGTTTTTCAACTCCTCGTGACTGTTCCTTAGTCCCTCGATCTTTGTGGCAAGAGATTCTCTGCTGTCCTGTATACTGTTTTCAAGCCCAGCGATTAATTTTATGACTATTATTCTAAATTCACTTTCTGTTATATTATTTAAATCCTTTTTGATCAGTTCATTAGCTGTTGTTATTTCCTGGAGATTCTTCTGAGGGGAATTCTTCCGTTTGGTCATTTTGGAGAGTCCCTGGCGTGGTGAGGACCTGCAGGGCACTTCCCCTATGCTGTGGTGTATAACTGGAGTTAGTGGGCGGGGCCGCAGTCCGACCCGATGTCTGCCCCCAGCCCACTGCTGGGGCCACAGTCAGACTGGTGTGTGCCTTCTCTTCCCCTCTCCTAGGGGCGGGATTCACTGTGGGGTGGCGTGTCCCGTCTGGGCTACTCGCACACTGCCAGGCTTGTGTTGCTGGGGATCTGGCGTATTAGCTGGGGTGGGTAGGCAAGGTGCACGGGGGCTGGAGGGGCAGGCTTAGCTCGCTTCTCCTTAGGTGATCCACTTCAGGAGGAGCCCTGTGGCAGCGGGAGGGAGTCAGATCCGCTGCCGGAGGTTTGGCTCCGCAGAAGCACAGAGTTGGGTGTTTGCGCGGAGCGAGCAAGTTCCCTGGCAGGAACTGGTTCCCTTTGGGATTTTGGCTGGGGGATGGGCGGGGGAGATGGCGCTGGCGCCTTTGTTCCCCGCCAAGCTGAGCTCTGCCGTCCGGGGGCTCAGCAGCTCTCCCTCCCTTTGTCCTCCAGCCTTCCCGCTTTCCGAGGAGAGCTGTTAACTTCTGACCTCCCAGACGCTAAGTCGCGCTTGCTGTCGGAACACAGTCCGTCCGGCCCCTCCGCTTTTGCCAGCCAGACTCGGGGGCTCTGCTTGGCCGGCGAGCCGCCCCTCCGCCCCGGCTCCCTCCCGCCAGTCCGTGGAGCGCGCACTGCCTCGCCGCCCTTCCTACCCTCTTCCGTGGGCCTCTGGTCTGCACTTGACTCCGGAGACTCCCTTCTGCTAATCCTCTGGCGGTTTTCTGTGTTCTTTAGGCAGGTGTAGGTGGAATCTAAGTGATCGGCAGGACGCGCTGTGAGCCCCGCGTCCTCCTACGCCGCCATCTTCCGGGACCTCCTCCAAAAATTTAATTTTAGTAAAGGCATCTTGTCTAATTTCTCTCCCATAGATTTGCTTCCGGTATTAAAATTGAAAGTTTATTAGCAAACTGTCACATGAATTTTCTAACTTTTCCCATATAAGTTTTATAGCTTGGAATATTGCATTTAAGTCTATGATCAATTTTTAGCAATTTAAATTATTTTAAAAATTTTAAGTAGGCTCCACGTCCAATGTATGTATTGAACTCACAATCCCTAGATTAAGAGCTGCAGGCTATATGGGGTGCCTGTGTGGCTTCTTGGTTAAGTGTCAGACTTTGACTCAGGTCATAATCTCACAGTTCATGGGTTCAAGCCCTGCATCTGGCTCTGTGCTGATAGCTTGGAGCCTGCTTCCGATTCTGTGCCTCCCTCTCTCTCTGCCCCTCCCCCACTCACACTCTGTCTCTCACTCTCAAAAATAATTAAAATATTTTTAAAAATTAAAAGAAAAGTTGCATGCTGTGTCAGTTGAGCCAGCCAGGTGCCCCCATTTTTAGCTATACTTTTGTGTGTATAAGTTGTGAGATCTGTATCTAGTTTCTGTCTTTTCTTTCCCCTTTTATCCTTTTTTTTCTTTATTTCTTTTTATTTCTTTTTGTGTGTGTGTGCATATGAACATCCACTTTCTCTAGCACTATTTAAATTTGTTTTTAATGTTTATTTATTTTTGAGAGAGGGAGAGACAGAGTGCAAGTAGGGGAGGAACAGAGAGAGAGGGAGACATAGAATCTGGAGCAGGCTCCAGGCTCTGAGCTGTAAGCACAGAGCCTAACGCAGGGCTCGAACCCACGAACAATGAGATCATGACCTGAGCTGAAGTCGGTCGCTTCAGCGACTGAGCAACCCAGGAGCCCCTCTAGCACTATTTTTAGAAAAGACTACAGACACTCTAATTGCCTTCATGTTTTTATCAAAAATCAGTTGGTTATATTTTTGCGGGTTGATTTCTGGAACCTCCATTCTTCTACATTTATTAATTTGTCTATACATCTATCTACCTATGTAGTTTGCTTATGGAGACTTTATATTAAGTCCTAAAATCAAGTAATATGAGTACTCTAACTTTGGCCTACCATTTCAGAACTATGTTGGCTATTCCAGGTCCCATTTCTTTCCCTATCAATTTTTGAATAACTGTTGACATCTACAAAAAAAAAAAAAAAAGATTGCTGGTATTTTGAGAAAGATTGTTGAATCTTTAGGTAAAATTAGGAAGAATGGGCATTTTATTTTTTTTAATTATTTTTTAATTTTTTTTTTAACATTTATTTATTTTTGAGACAGAGAGAGACAGAGCATAAACAGGGGAGGAGCAGAGAGAGAGGGAGACACAGAATCTGAAACAGGCTCTAGGCTCTGAACAGTCAGCACAGACCGTGCTCACTGACCGTGAGATCATGACCTGAGCCAAAGTCGGAGGCCTAACCGACCAAGCCACCCAGGCGCCCCAGAATGGGCATTTTAATAAAATTGCTTTTGAATCCATGAACATGGAATATCATTCTATTTATTTAGATCTTCTCTGACTTCTTTCATTAGTGTTTTGCCTTTCTCTACATATATTTCTGGCACATATTTTATTAGACTTATGCTTAAGTATTTTATCATGCAGAACTATTTTAACTACTTTAAAAAAAATCACATTCCATTTGTTTATTGCTGACATATAAGAAAGCACTTGACTTATGCATACTGAACTTGTATCCTAAGATTCTGCTACATTCACTTATTAGTTCCAGAACTTGTTTGTTTACTTAAAAAAATAGATGTTTTGGGGTGCCTTGGTGGCTCAGTTGGTTAAACACCCACCCGCCTCTTGGTTTTGGCTCAGGTCATGATCCTACAGTTCGTGGGTTCGAGCCCTGCATTGAGCCTGCTTGAGATTCTCTCTCTCACTCTCTCTTCCTCTCTTCCCTCTCTCTCCCTCCCCCCCAAAAAAACCCTTAAAAATAATAAAAAAATAGATGTTTTAAGATCTTCTAGATCTATGTTCTATACCATTTGCAAATAAATATTTTCTTCCTCTTTTCTAATCTCTAACTTTCATCTGATTAGTCTTCTATTTACAGTAGCTAAATGTAGAATGGGAGTGTTAAAAGAGGGTACCCTTGTTTTGTTGCCTACCTTAGAATGTGTTCAGTCTCGGGAGGCCTGGGTGGCTTGGTGGTTGAGCATCTGACTTCAGCTCAGGTCATGATGTAATGGTCCATGGGTTTGAGCCCTGAATCAGGCTCTGTGCTGACAGCTCAGAGCCTGGAGCCTGCTTTGGTTTCTGTGCCTTTCTCTCTGCCCCTCCCCCACTTGAATGCTCTCTCTCACTCTCACTCTCTCTCTATCAAAAATAAATAAACATTCAAAAAAGTAAGTATTCAGTCTCACATCATTAAGTATATTAGCTAACATTTTCTCATAAATACCCTTTATCACATTGAAAAAAATTACCTTCCATTACTGGTTTCCTTAGAGTTGATCATGAATGGGTGGTGACCGGTTTTCCTGGATGCTTTTATGCATCTATTGATAGGATCATATGGTTTTTATTTCCTTATTTTTTTATGCAGGTGTAGTTCATATACCATAAAACATACTTGTGTAAATGTGTAAAACATACTTGTGTAAAATTCAGTGTTTACTATATTCACAGAAGTGTGAATTTTAGAACTTTCTAATGTTCTAATTCCAGAAAATTCTTTTCACCCCAAAAATAAAATCTTTACCCATAGTAGTCATCCTCTTTTCTCTAATCTCTGATAACCACTAATACACATTCTGTCTCTAAGTCTTTGCGTTTCCAAGGTATTTCATATAAATAGAATGATACATTATATTGTCTTTGTGTCTTGCTTCTTAAATCACTTACCTTAAATTTGCTAAATTCCATCCCTCAAGTTATATACATTTTGAGAGGAATATTTTATACTCATCAGCTTAACAAACCTATGTTTATCTTGGCTACCAGAAACATAATAATCAAAAAATGCTATGAGTTTTGTGAGCCTATTAATATGGCCAATAAACCACGGGATCTTCCAAGGATGCTAAATGATATAATTGATATATCAGAAGAGTAGGGCATGTACCCAGAATCAGATGCATATTTTTCAAAGCAGCATTATAATGAAAAAATAAGTGTCATTCTTGGTTTGAATCTTAGACCAGGTAAGTCCAAATACATTAATGTCTTTTCTTGATATTTTGGTGTTTTTTAAAGGTGTCTTATTTAGGAAATCACTGCCAAGTTCACAAGGATGGAATACAATAAATGAAAAAATTTTTGAGTAAAAATTCTACATCTAACCCAGGACCAGGTTGTGGTAACCAATCCAGGAACAGCATCAGTGTCTCCTTATGGAGACATAAGTGTGTTCCAGCAGGCTGGGTTAGGAAAGCAGTCTCTATCTTAAAAAGAGACGGAAGCTATCAGACTCTGGAAATGTGAATTACATGGTCATCAGTATGCTGTTGTAATAGGCTGTTTATTAAAGATTCATTATGTAAGGACTCGACCAGGTTTGTCATATACTTTCTGCTTTGATGTAAATATCGACATAAGCAAACAAATAGACATAACTTTATAACATTTGAATATTTTAAGTATCAGTTAGAAAGCAAGATTTAAGTCTTCAAATTCTCATGTTGAAAACTAAAAAGTAATAAAATAAAATACATGGAAAGAGTTTTCACCTAGAGATTATGGTTTTAATCATATTCATTAATAAAGTATGTTAACATGTCAGTTGTGTTTCTTGACATAGACTAAGTGTTGTGTTTCTGTATTACATGTTTGAAATAATTTCTGTGAATTTAATTAATTAATTTCATTTGGTTATCCTATCCTCATATGCTCTGGATACAAATCACTTGCTCAAAACAAAGAGTTGGTGTTTTGATTTACTCCTGAGTCCACTAGCATTAAAGTTAATGATCTCACCCGAATGGATTTAATGTCAACTACTTTCAAAAAGTCCACGCGCAAGGTTCTTCCATACTGGCCTCACTGACAGCTCACAATAAATGGGAGAGCTTAACTTGAGGTTAAGATTCCAACATTCTTTTGAGTCTAAAAGCTCTAACAGATTCTACTTGCTTTTACATTTACCACTCACTCAACTTAAACTGATCTAGAAAAGTAGACAATAGCTCCAAAATTGCCAAATCTAAAACCTTTATCGTGATCTGTGCCTGTCAGAAAAGACTCACAGGGGCACCTGAATGGCTCAGTGGGTTAAGCGTTGAATTCTTGATTTTGGCTCAGGTCATGATATTGCATTTTGTGAGTTCGATCCCCGTGTCGGGCTCTGCACTGACACTGTGGAGCTCTCGCTCCCTCTCTCTCTGCCCCTCCCCCACTCATGCTTGTGCTCCCCTCCCCCCCATCAAATAAATAAACATTTAATCCTTCTGCTCCACCGGACAATACTTCCTATTTCATTTGAACTTCTTCCCTCTCAAAATTAATTTTCGAGGATACATGTAAAGCCTTTAATTTAACAACAGGTATTTATTAACAAGAACTGTTGGTTTGTATCTGTATTTAAATTTGTGGGAAATTTTGGGAGAAAATTACTCTCAAAGATCAACTTTGCATATTGTTGTAATTTGTAAACATTCAAATCAAATATGTATAAATATGCACGTATGTATGTATACGTGTGTATATGTGTGTGTGTGTGTGTGTGTGTGTGTGTGTGTGTGTATGTCCCTATGAGAAGTGTTTTATTTTCCTAAAATTAGGCGTTCCTTCATAAATAGCACCCAATTAAAGATACTAAATATTGCTTACATATGAAAAGTCCTTTTTTGACTCTAATTAATTCACAAACGTAACCAGTTTCCTTACTTCTAACTTCGTAAGTATGTTTTGCCCATTTTTTCACTTTTATGTAAATGCAATCATGAAGCATGAGCTTTTGGGGAGGGTGGGTGTGTGTGACTTCTTTTCTTAAACATTATGTTTATGAAATTCATTCATGTTACCGAATGTCACAATGTTTACTCATTACTGTTATTGTATAGTACCTTAATGTACAACACAATATATCTGTTGTTAACATTCAAATTTTGTCTTTCCTAAATGGTGCTACTCTACACACATTTGTAGATTTTCAGGGGAAGGCATATGTGCATATATTTCTGCTATTTATATACTAATTAATGAAACTGAAAGGGTGTTTGGCATATGCTTACTTTAGTAAATACCATCAAAGAATTTTCCAGAGTGGTTGTGCAAATATTTACTCTCAACATTGCATAAGAATTCCACTCTTTTCACGTATTGGTCAAAATTTTCTATAATTAGTTTCCTTGATTTAGCTATACTGGTACATACAGTTGGGGTTCTCATGATGAATTCCTATCACTGACAACAAATAAAGGTGAAGCAGCTTCATATATATAATATATATATCATATATATATGATATATATATATATGATATATATATGGTCTTATGGTACTTAGGTCTTTTTGAAAACATAGAAGAATTTGGTCCTTTATATATTGTGTTGTCTGTCTCCTTATAGACTTTTATATATATACATTATATATATATACATATATATATGTATATATATATAATGTATATATATATATATTTTTACATTTATTTACTTTTGAGAAACAGAGTGAGACAGAGTGCGAGCAGAGGAGGGGCAGAGAGAGAAGGAAACACAGAATCTGAATCAGGCCCCAGGCTCTGAGCAAGCTGTCAGCACAGAGCCCGACGTGGGGCTCGAACCCAGGAACCGTGAGATCATGACCTGAGCCGAAGTCAGACACTTAACCCACTGAGCCACCCAGGCACCCCTCTTGTTATGGGTTTTAAATGTGCAGAGAGAAACGTTTAGTATGAGATGGTACTTTGTCTCTATTCTCCAGAAGTTACTGTGCCATGTACACATTACTACTTGTGTAAGTTTACCAGGGATGTAGTTGTGCCTGTAATCACTTTTTTGAAGCTTATTAATCATGGATTTGATTTCTTTTATAGCTGTGACTGTTCGAGCTTTCTCCATCTCCTAACATCATTGTTAGTAAATTTTGGTTTTATTATCGATTCACCTTTTTGTTTCCATTTTCATTGCCATAATCCTGTTCATAATACCCTTCTATCTTTTGAATAGCTACAGAGTTTGCACTTCATTCTATTTTTTATTTATTGCCTACTTTGGGTATTTTTGCCAGATCACTTTTTTTTTCTTGTTCAGTTATGTGGAAGTCTTTTAATTTTTCCTTTTACCCAAAGAATCAACTTTGTGTTATGTTGTATTTATCTATTTTTCTATTTTACTGATTTCTTCCCTTACATTTATTAACATTGACTCATTATCTTAAAAATTATCTTCCTGTTAAGTTTCTATGTTGCTAGAATAGATACCTGGGTCACCAATACTGTAAATTTTTTTGTTTCTAAAATATGTGTTTAACAGTACACATTTTTTTTTCTGAACATGATTTTAAGTGCATCATTCAAAATATACTTTGAATTATTGTATATTTATTATTCTTCCATTAAAAATAGAGTTTTCTTTATCCCATAAATTATTTAGAAAAAACAGTAATTCAGTTTTCTTGTCTATGTCTTCCACTTTGTTGTTGTTGTTGTTGAAAAGTCAACCACAAGTGTATTGCTGCTTTTTTGAAAACAATGTTGTTTAGGTTTTTGTGATCAGATCTTTAAGTTTGGGGGAGCTTTTTGTTTTTAAGTTTTCAGTAAGTTTACTATACTATGTCTATAGAATTTCTTATTTCTTTCCTTGGATGTCAGGTTCCAATTTTGAAAAATGTACACTTGTATGACCTTAAGTTATAGTTCCAGAAGAAGCTATAATTGACTAATTTCATAAGGAGAATGAAGAGTTTTTGGACATGGTACACACATCAGTTAGATACTCTAGAGCTCTCCTGTCTTCAACATTTGTTCTTCTTTCTGTATTTTTACCCTTTTGTTGTCTATCCTGTTTCCATCTGTAGATAGTTTTTCTGACTTACCGACTAGCTACCTACTCCTGTTTTTCAAATGTCCAATTGGCTGTCTACACCACCAATTGAGATGTTACTTAAGTTATTGTATTTTTGTGGTTCTTAAATGTACGTATGAATTTTTGTAAAATACCTAGTTCTCTGAAAAGATCACCCATCTTGTCATCTAATTTAGTGGCAAATTAATCACATATTTTTTTAAAGTTCATTTCTTGTTGGGGCACCTGGGTGGCTCAGTCAGTTAAGTGTCTGACTTTAGCTCAGGTCATGATCTCATAGTTTGCGGGTTGGAGCCCTGCATCTGGCTCTGTGCTGACAGCTTGGAGCCTGGAGCCTGCTTCAGATTCTGTAACTCCCTCACTCCCTGCCCCTCCTCCAATCACACTCTGTCTCTGTCTCTCTCTCTCAAAAATAAAGACTAAAAAAATTGAAAGTTTATTTCTTGTTAAGTCTAATATGTGACTTTTCTATAGTCTATGCCCATTAAATGTTTTTTTAACATTTATTCATTTTTGAGAGAGACAGAGTGTTGAGTGGGGGAGGGGCAGAGAGGAGGGAGACACAGAATCCCAAGCAGGCTCCAGGCTCTGAGCTGTCAGCACAGAGCCCAGCGTGGGGCTCAAACTCATGAACCATGAGATCACGACCTGAGCCCAAGTCAGATGCTCAACCAATTGAGCCACCCAGGCATCCCTATTATCATTTTTTTTTAGACTTTTTGCCTTAGGCTTTATCTTTTACCTTCCTGGAGTTGAAATTTATTTCCAGGTGCAAGATGGAGCTGCTCTTGCCCCGGACAGCACATCAGGTAACCAAACTTTCACCTTTCCGTCAATGTGTTGCATGACAAGACAATTACCTTACCCAGTTGTTCAATTCCCCGATGCCAACCCAGCTCTCACTTTCATATTTACTTCCTTGTGTTTTGAGCTTTCTAAATGAGGTCAGATATGCATCCTCAGCCAGTCATTTACTGTCCACACATTGCTGCTCCTAATACTCTAACACTCCCTCTTACCCAAAGTCCCTTGGGAAGAAAGGAGAATGTGCTATATCTTGTGAGGCACCGCGTGCCCCATGGCTGGATTGTTGTTTCTTCAGTAAAGCACACCAAACCTGTTACTAAACTGCCTTATTTTTGTCATTTGACACTGGTGATTGTTAAATCACCTATCATTGGGAATGACTTGTTGTGTGGATAATTAAGAAAATGAAAGGTCTAGAGGCACCTGAGCAGCTCAGTTGGTTAAGCCTCTGACTCTTGATTTCGGCTCAGGTCACGATCTCACAGTTTGTGAGTTTGAGCCCCGCATCAGTCTGTACTAACAGTGCTGAGCCTGCTTGGGATTCTCTCTGTCCCTCTCTCTCTCCCTTTGTCCCTCCGCTGCTCGTGCGCTCCCTCTCTCTCTCTTCAAAATGAATAACCTTTAAAAAAAAAAAAAAGAAAGAAAAAAAGAAACCAAATGGTCTAGAAATGACTTACTTGTGCTTGTAGCAGCCAGTTAAGATGGAGATGGATAATCATACCACAATCTGAGCTTGAGAATAGAGTGCTATCTTTAGGGAAGCTGGTCTGAATCTTTCCCGTGAGACCTCAAAGCCTGAGAAAATCTGTTCTCAAGTTTTGTCTCCCGTAAAAGCTGTTTTAATTCCAGCATCTCCATCGCTGGTTTCTTCCCAGCTTCTCATTCTCCAAGCATCAACTTTAGAATATGTAAATAGTAGATATAAAGAAAAAGTGAACCTCTCGTTGCTTTCAGACACATGTTTGCCTACAGAGAAAATGCAGGGAGGGGCACCTGGGTGGCTCAGTCGGTTGGGCGTCCAACTTCGGATCAGGTCATGATATCACTTCCCTGAGTTCAAGCCCCTCATCAGGCTCTGTGCTGACAGCTCAGAGCCTGGAACCTGCTTTGGATTCTGTGTCTCAGTCTCTCTCTGCCCCTGCCCCTGCTCACACTCTGTCTCTTCTCTCAAAAATAAGCAAACATTAAAATAAAAAAAAAAGAAAAAGAAAGAAAATGCAGGAAATTTAACAAATAATAATATTAGAACTAATTTAGCAAGGTTGCAGAATATAAGGTCAATTTTTAAAAGACATCAACCACATTTCTATATGAGTAACAATCAATTGGAAAATGAAAGTCAAAAAATAATTTATAAGACATCAGTTTCAGCTCTGACATGATCTTGGACTGAACAACAATTTTTCTTGGATTCATTTGAAGGGTAGCAGAATATGCCACCTCAAAATATGACTCTTTGGCATGAGGATTATTTGAGATGGTTATTTTGAGAAACAGAAGACACAGGAGAAGCTCTGAAAACAGAGTATAAGTTACCCTTTTGTAAAGGAAACCTACCTTTATATAAGGCAATTTATATTAGGTAGGGGTCTGTACCAGGAAGAGAGCTTTCCCAGATATAACCTTTTCACCTAAGAGACGTTGAAAGGCTTGGAGACCTTTGTTTACCAAACATTTCCTCCTCTCAGCTTCTAGTGAATTCATCCCCTTCCTTTCTCCCCCAACCCCAAATCTTTCTTTTCACTCTAGTTTAAACTGGTATTTAAGCTGGTGGCTTGGGCCACATCAAGGAATTACTTACTTTCCCTGGGTCCTTCCCATACATATATGAGTTATATCTGTTAATAAGCTTCCCTATGTGTTTCTCTTGTTAATCTGTTTTTTATTATAGGGAGTCTCAACCAAGAACTCGGAAGGGTAGAGGGAGCCTTTTAGCCTAGATGTGTGGAAATTCCAATATGTCTGACAAGTTTCTCTAACTTGGCACTACTCAAACTCCAAACTTTGTTTCTCTGGTTACAAGTAAGTTTGTAGATTTTACTTCAAGGCATGGTTCTTGCTTTTAAGGTTCAGGCCTTTGCCTTGTCTTAGCTGCATACTGAGGATGTTAATGAAGTATTAAAATGATCTTTCTCTGGTGGATGAGTCTGTACAAGTGTGTCTTTTTCTTTCTCTAAGAATGCTTGATCTCTGTTTTCTCATTACTATTCTCCACTCCATGGTGGCTTATGTTTAGTCTCATTCTGTTCGAAAAGCCTCAGCTATGAACTTACAATGGCTCAGCCATGAACTTCTGAGGCCTTTCTCTGCTCAGATCCATCATCTGATGGCTACTTTAGCTTCCCTGGGCTCGAATTTCTTCATTCTCATCTCCTCAATAATGTCGTAAAATGCAGACTCTGTAGTCAGAAATTTCCCCAAAGCACAGAGTTCAGTGATTATAGAACTTTCCTCCCTTCCTTCCTTCTTTCCTTCCTTCTCTCCTTCCCTCCTTCACCTCCTTCCTTCCGTCATGTTTTCATAAGTTCAATGTAAATTCCTTTAGCATAAAGCAGTATAATACCTAAAACTTATTAGCATTAAATAAAGTAACATGAATTGATTAAATGAATGCCTTGCAAAATTGCATCACATCATTTTTAATTAATAATTAGAAGAATTCAGAGAAAAATATTTTAAAACTTTAATGTGAGCTACATTTTTTGCAAACAAATACAGATGAAACAAAATGACATAATCCTTTAGGCAAGTGAAACTCTTCATTAAAAATGCAGAGAAATTTATTTAATTAAATTATGCTTGATTGGGGAGGAGGTACGTGGAAGTCATTTGGACATTGGAGCTCCCTGGTCCCAAGGTAGATATCTTGGGGAAACAAAGACAAGGAAGATTGTGACAAAAAGGCTGGATAAGTCAGATCGGAAGGACTTCTGAACAATACTAGCAATTTAGACTCCATTTGCAAACCTATAAAGAAGCTTTATGGGATATTAAATAGTGGAGTAAAATGATACAGAAGACCACTTGAGATTATTCTTTCAACAGGGACTGAATGTGTAAAAACCACATTGTTTTACATTATAAAATAAGATGTATTTTCTGACAGAAATCAAAAAAATTAGTAAGAAGAAAGTTCTCACATTGCTGTCACTCACACAGAGAGAGCTATGGTTCAAATATTGATGTATGTATTTTAAGGAGTTTTCTAATTTTTCATAATAGATATTTCATAATCTTGGAGAAAGGCCATCTAACAATCCAGTATATTTCCTAGATTATATTAGCTTTTAAGATCACATGAATACTGCAAATGTTCCCATGGTATTAGCATTGAATTCAGTTTTGAACAATTACATACAGTAAACATAATAAAAAGGCATGCACCCTAGGGACGAGTACAGTGTTCCGTTGGACTTTTAATTTAGTCCATTTTGAAGTTTCTACATCCTGAAGGGCTCTGTTTAGCTGCAGTGATGAACCCATACACCCATCTTTGGTCTTTGATTTCCTCATGACTTGATGCATTTGCCAAATTGTTCTGTAACACACATACAATATAATTTTTGTAGAAAACACATATGAAAAGGATCAAACCCAAAGAAGTTACAAGAGAAACAGTATTGTAATACTGGCTACATTATTCAAGGCTGTGAACAATGTAATAAACTAGAAAGGAAGGCAAGATGGGTATAAAACTCCTTTGCTGAGGGATGGAGTGCTAGGGAATGAGAAGGAATGTGGCAGAAACAGATAACAGCCCAGCCATTTCAAATACACTTGGAAGGAAATTACCAAGAGTAGGATATATTTCAAATTTAAGGTTCACAATTATTTAAGTATCCAGGTCTACTAAAGCTAAGAGGTTTTTTTTTTCCCCCCACATAATGAAATAACTCATTTTCAAGATATTTGCTCTTGCTAAACATTCTCAGCCTCCTCTGCAGTATTTTTCTTAGTGCGGTAGCTAAAGGCAATGAAAATAAGATCTTCCTCACATTAGTTTAACTGTTCCCTGGACTAACTAATTGCTTAAATGTGTCGGAGCGCTTCTTCAAAAATTGCTGAAATAGAGAGTATTCTTTCTGCCCAAGAACACATTTGTTGTCTTGTGAAAAGAAAAAGGAGAAGCAATCAAAGTCAATTTCTTTCTTATTAAAAAAAAAAAAAATAAGTAAAACAAGTCCAACAACTAAGTTACTCAACAACTAACCTGCTAGATTAGAAAACAGATATTTTTATCTTCTCAGACAAATGGTCCTGGACATTCACCCAGTGCTGATGTAATAGAGATCCAGATAATGTCTTTGTAGCAACCCATGGCAGGCTGCACCAAAACGCACCTTAATGGCATATTGATTATTTTGAATTGAAGGTACCTGAGCAATATTCAGTACAAGAATACTCAGACCCTCCTCTGTCCCCTTGAAATCTCCCTTATGAAAGGTACCCTCCCTGTACTAAGAAGTAAAAAGATATCCCTATCACTAGAGATAGGAGCTTTAACGTTGAGAAAACTGTAGAAACAAACCTTGTTACTTTGTTGCTAATCTAGTTCCTCAACCCAAATTCGCTTAGAATTGTTTACTAATTAAAGCTTCCAAACATCTATTTTCCTTATCCTATAAATTCCTCACAAATATGCTGTCTCCCTCTCTACATTGTATAAAATCTTCCTACCTTGGTCATTTGGGGCAGGGCGTCTCAATTTCATTATTGGGCCTCTGTGAGCACAAAATAAAACTTAGCTTTTCTTTCCTGTTAATGTGTCTCACTTAAATTGAATTATTAATTCAGCTGGAAGGCCTTGAAGGACAAAGACTTTTTCCTTCCTGATATCTTCTTTAGTTTGGAAGATATAAATCCAAACCAACCAAAGATCACTTCATTCCAATTCATAAAAAATACAGGTATTTTTGTGTTTGTTTTTGTTTTTTAGCAGGAATAAAAGGAAGTGGTAAGCAAGAATGTAGTGGTTCTTTGTTTAAACGAATGTCTTCATGGGCCAATCAAAAATTTCACAGGCAAGTCTTTCCTACAACCAAACATCTACCTGCTATGGCAGTGAAGTCCTAAAAGCAAAAATGAAAACAAACAAAACAAAATACAAAAAAAACACACAAGGGACAAACAGCATCATGGAACAGGTTCCTCAAGAATAAAGGTAAGTTATGTTTCTATTTTAAAGGAAATATGTTTTAATTCTATTCCTATAGGTAGGCATGACTTAATTTACCCCCACTGTTATCACTAACCTTTTAACCCAGCTGAAAGTAGATTTATTTACCAGATCCCAGGATATGGTTTTGCTTGCATGTTCCTCTATTTGGGTGTCTAATATTGACTTTTCACATTTAAACATGGAAGGCCCCAGAAGGCACATACACATTATTGATCATGCTCTAATAATAGAGCTGAGTCCTACATCTTGCTTTGTAGATGTTTTTATGTAACCCAACCACAATGTAAAAGATAATTTTCTTGGAAAGAATCCATTTGGACCATTAATATTTAAAACAATAGCAGCTCTCCCTGTGGACCAGTGAGAGCATATTTCAAAAGGCGTACTGAGCAGAAATGACTTACAAATGAATCTTGTCACATGACTGAAGTAATAAGTGATCAGAAAATTCTGGGTACGAGAAACAATTGGAACTAGAACTCTAATCAATACCTTCTAGTATACTCCTCTAGTCTTTTTGACTGCCCACAGGCCAAACTGAGTATCACTGTTTCTATAAATATAGTTTTATTGGAACATGTCCACGCCCATCATTTACATATTAGTAAATGTACAGCTGAATGGTTGTAACAGAGACCATATGGCCACAAAGCTTAAAATATTTATTTTTGGGTTTTGATAGAAAAAAATTACCAATCTCTGACATTATATTACTGCCCTAAGAGGGATCACAAATGAGAGGCATAAAAGCCTCATAGAGTCCACAGATGTATTTTGTTTGGCTGAATGATTTTCTCATTACAATTTTGTTTTTATTTTTATTGTTAGTTTTCTTTGGGTTTCTTTGATAGAGTATCCATCCATCAACTCTCCACGGTCGTTAACCCGTTTTGTCTCTTATACACACTTACCTCTCTCATTTCCCCCATGAGTGTCATCATTTGCCTTAATCATCTATCTCATGAAGGTATTTCAGAAAACCATGATATAGAAAAATAATAACAAATGTATCAGTATATAATGAACTTGGATATATGACATGTTGACGTATGTGATTTAACAGGTAAATATGTGCAGTTTAAGAAATGAAACCTAGGGGCACCTGAGTGGTTTAGTCGGTTGAGCGTCCAACTTCGGTTCAGGTCATGATCTCAGGGTTTGTGAGTTCGAGCCCCGCATGGGGCTCTGGGCTGACACCTTAGAGCCTGGAGCCCACTTCAGATTCCGTGTCTCCCTCTGTCTGTTCCTTCGCTGCTCATTGCATTCTCTCACATGGTCTCAAAAATAAATAAAAATGGTAAAAAAAAAATTAAAAAAAAGAAATGAAACCTAGATGCAATGACATATTGATTTAACTTTTTAAATTAATTTTAAGTAGGCTTCAAGCCCAGTGTGGAGCCCAACGCAGGGCTTTGAACTCATGACCCTGAGATCAAGACCTGAGCTGAGATCAGTTCTCTTTTACTTCCTATGTCCATTTATACCAACCAGGACAGCAGCAATAGCAGATAAATCCATTGTAAGCTAGCCCTCTCCCTATCACCAAAACATGATTTCATTATGGATATTCTCACATGCTGACTAGAAGGGAATGCATCATACCAAATAGTTAGTCTGACAAAAGAAAATGCAAACAAGAGCCAATGTGATGGTAGCCTTGAAGTTCCAAGGAAATAACATACCCAAAGTCATAGACCATTTATTTGTCTAGAAGATGCATTATTATCAGAAGATGACCACTAGCCTCATGAACTATGATATTATATTCTATTGCAATTTATGGCACTTCATTGATAATAACACGCACTCATATACTTGAACACAATCTCTCCCCCTGTCTCAATTTCTCTCTGTCTCTCATGTGCCCATTATTACACAATATACAATTAATGTAGTGTGATATTGGGGCACCTGGGTCGCTCAGTTGGTTAAGTGTCTGGCTTTGGCTCAAGTCATGACCTCGTGGTTCATGAATTTGAGCCCTATGTCAGTCTCTCTGCTGATAGCTCGGAAATTGGAGCCTGTTTCAGATTCTGTGTCTCCTTCTCTCTCTGCCCCTGTCCTGCTTGTGCTCTGTCTCTGTCTCTCTCTCACAAATAAGCATTAAAAAATTTCATAAAATGTGATATTATAGCATATAACTTAACATAACATAATATGATATGATATATGATATATTTATACTATATAATAAGTAATATCTCAAGTTTCCGGGATTATTATTACCTCCAAGAAGTAAACCAAACTCGAAAATTAAGAAAAAGTAGAAGTTCTCAGCAGGGAAATAGAAAATATAGAACCAAACTAAATGGAAATTTTATATCTGAAAAATATAATAGCTGAAATACAATAAATCACTGCATATGCTTAATAGCTGAATGGAGGTGACAGAAGAATGAATCAATGAATTTGAATATTGATTAACAAAATTCACCCAGTGTGAAGAATGAAGATAATAGATTGAGGGAAAAAATAGCCTCAAGGACAGGTGGGCAGTGTCAGAAGTCTCACATTCCTGTGAGTTGGGTCCAAAAAATGAGAGAGGAACAGACAGGTGCAGAAAATAGATATTAGCATAAATAATGTCTGAAAGTTTCTCAAATTTGGAGAAAAGCTATAAATGTACAGATGCAAGAGGCTCAGAAAAAATAACTAAATAAAATCAAAGACAACCACCCACAGCACGTGATAACCAATGTGGTAAAAACCAAAGACAAAAGACAAAAGAAAAAAGAAAAAATGCTTGCAACATCCACAGAAAAACAACACATGACATATATAAGTCAGTGCTTAGTAAGTATCTGCTATTATTTTCTTCAAACATTAGGTCACATCTTGGTTACCCAGCAATGAATAAAATGATTTGTTGATTACAAGTCTGAACTCTTCACCCTTTTTTAGGAATATGTCATTTCCAGGACCTAGAAGCAGCAGACACCGAGACTAAATGATAGGTGTGAGAGGTCTACTGGTGGAAGGTCTGTGGGGGGAAAGTAGGAGACCACCACAATGGATTTCTTTCAAATACATGCTTCTTGTTGAGGAATATTGACAACCCATCATATGCCGCATATCAATCATCAAAATGTGTCTTCATTGATATCTGAGCTTTTAAGCCTCTCCATTACAAAATTCTCAGGTAGGGAGAAAAGCCAAAGGAGTAGCAGATGGCTATCAGTGAGAAGAAAATGGAACATTTTTATTCATTTACTTTATTTATTTACTTGCTTATTCGTTTATTTTTCTTTGCTCCCAAAGTATATCAACAGTAAACCAGTTCAAGTGATGAATTATACAGAACTCTAGAGATATGTTGTGCATAGTGCTTGAACATCCGCATTTGGAGAATATATTCAGATACTGGAGTAGCACAACCAACTCTTTAAAAAGATACCCTGGTTAGCATTATAAGTTTATAATACTGAATATTGACAAGTAGCCTCAAAATGAATTAAATAAGTATTAAATTATCAATGTGTTTATATGTATAAAATGTACAATTTAATAAATATTTCAACTCTGGCTTTGTAATACAAAGGTACATTAGGAAATGGCTTAAATATTACAATTTGCCAAGTAAAGTAGACCCCTCCCTTTTTACGAACATAGAGTGCTCTGGGATTTTTTTATATTTTAATATGTTTGTTTTTTTTAATTTTTTTAACGTTTATTTATTTTTGAGACAGAGAAAGACAGAGCATGAAGGGGGTGGGGGCAGAGAGAGAGGGAGACACAGAATCTGAAACAGGCTCCAGGCTCTGAGCGGTCAGCACGGTACCCGAGGCGGGACTCGAACTCGCTGACCTCGAGATCATGACCTGAGCGGAAGTCAGATGCTTAACCGACTGAGCCACCCAGGCGCCCCTTAATATGTTTATTTTATGTGAAGAGGGGTGCTGCAGAGACACTGAAGGCCATGTAGTTTTAAAAATCTTTGCCAAATGGAATCAATTATATGGAAAGCCATAATCTCTCGCCTCTTCTCTCTGTGGGTTCCAGCTCACTGATTATTGTTTAGGGACAGCTGAATGCAGTTTTAGATAAGACCAAGTCTATAAACACAGGCGTTTGAGGCAAACAAATCTCTAGAGGAGCAAACACTTGACCTTGACCTCATTAGACACCTAATCTGATCAACGGAGGTAACTGCTCCAGATGGATTAATCATATTACTTTGCATCTATGAAGGGCATGTCTTCAAAGTTCAAAGCTCCTGTTAGCGTGGGAATGCATGCTTAGGATTTGAGAAAGACACACACAAGCACATACGCACACACATGTATATAACTTTCACTTTTCTGCAAAGAGACTTAGCTATGGGACTTTAATTAACTTATATCACATAAAAACTAGACATTTGGAAACATGCCTCTAGTATCTGCCCGTTGCAAAATAAAACTAAAACTTTCAGCACTTTGAAATCATTAAAATACGTGATCTCAAGTCACTTCACTGTACTTAGTGACCAGGAGGTAGGCCTAGAAAATACAGTAAATAAGCTCTTAAATTCACATGGGAATTTTACTTTTTCAAAACCCTTTTCAACACATTACTTTATTTCATTCATAAAATTCCCTCATGATAATTTCTGGGACTATTATTATTTCCATTTTACAGAGAGATCCAAAGAAAATGTTCTTACGTTTTTTTTTGTTTTTTTTTTTTAATTTTTTTTTTTTTAACGTTTATTTATTTTTGAGACAGAGAGTGACAGAGCATGAACGGGGGAGGGGCAGAGAGAGAGGGAGACACAGAGTCCAAAGCAGGCTCCAGGCTCTGAGCCATCAGCCCAGAGCCCAATGCGGGGCTCGAACTCACGGACCGTGAGATCGTGACCTGAGCTGAAGTCGGATGCTTAACCGACTGAGCCACCCAGGCGCCCCAAAATGTTCTTACGTTTTACACAGTGTTGTCTAATTAATAATTTCAGATGTATCATTCCCATGGTTTTCACAATTGGTTAGATTTGAAATTTTTTACATATAATCTTACTTGGAATGTCAATATGGGTAATGAAAGCAGAGGTGCTGAAGTACAGGGTGAAGAGAGTGGGGTCTTTCCAAACCCATGTCTGGGACACCTCATCTCAGCACACACCTCTAGAAGCATCTCCTCGGCACAACCAGAACAGACATCCTGGTAACATTTTAAGTGTTTCTTTATACTTTATTAATTCTATGAGGCACTCATAAGATAAAAAATAAAAAATAATAATAATAAAAAAACCTTAAGAAATGGAAGTTTAGTGATGATAATCCTTTTGGTTGAAAGTAGACAGTTAATGGGGTACCTGGGTGGCTCAGTCAGTTAAGCGTCCCACTTCAGCCTAGGTCGTGATCTCACGGCTAGTGAGTTCAAGCCTCACATCAGGCTCTGAGCTAATGGTATGGAGTATGCTTGGGATTCTCTCTCTTTGTCTCTGCCCCTCATCCCCACTCTCTCTCTCAAAATAAATAAGTAAACTTAAGAAGAAGAAGAAGAAGAAGAAGAAGAAATCAGACAGTTAATACATGGAAATAGAGAACCTTGAACCTTGGATTTATGATCCTCATCCATTATTCTTCCATGTGATGGGTTAATCAATCCACCACTATCCTGGCTAAGATACCCAGCAGTTGGTTTCATCCTACTTTGGTCAGACCCTTTCTTTTCTTTTACCCATTGAATTTCCAGGTGTTCAGACCTTGGCCTCTCTTATATGGAAGCTGAAGGTGTCTCTGGCTGTTAAGGAGGAAGCTGGCCCATTGTGGGTGAGCCTGGTTAACAGAGAAGCCTCATTCCCTTCTATATGGTTCCCAGTAGATCAACTGGGTGCTGTGGCCTAGTGTCCTCACCCAACAGCATCCAGACAGAATAGCTCACTGGCACCACCAGTGGAATTCCCACATATATATTGTGGAGTCCTCATTTCCCCTTTCTACCAGCTTATATTGCATCAGAGGATGATAATAATTAATTAATTAATTAATTACCAATTATGCATCCAAATTTTGGTCATTACTTAGACCATGCTTTTAAAACTTATGTTGAAGTATGCCTTATTCATTTCCTTATCCCATTATGACCCCTTTCATTCAAAATTAATGGTTAATTCATGTCTAGCATTTGGGGATGGTAAAAAGGAGAACATGGGGAGAGATTTAATGAGTGAGATAGCATGGGGATTAATATTTTGAAATATTATTCTTCCAAACATCTGCTTATCATCTATCATCTATCTATCTATCTATCTATCTATCTATCTCTTCTGTGAAAACAGCTAAGTGAAGAGGTAAGATAGACAAACACTGCACATCTCACTTGTATGAAGTATCTGAAAGTGTCAAATTCGTAAATTCAGATACTGAAATTGTGGCTACCAGGATTTGGGGGGAGAAGTTCAGAAGTTCAGAGTTACAAATCAGCAGGCATAAAGTTTCAGTTAAGTAAGATGAAAAAAATAAAGCACACATAGAGAATTTTTTTTTAAAAGAGGAACAAAGTGTTAACATAACCAATATGAGGGCATGATGACATCCACAGACCTGCTCCCCAGTGAATAATTATAACTGGGGAATGTCTTGAAAAATAAAGTCTTTGACACTGTCCTCGTCACATCTAGCAAATGAATAAATATTTACTCAAGAAAAGATATTAAAACTAGGTATGGCCAGACAGACTCTGTTGCATTTAAACCACAACATTCCCTGTCCCCAACCCCTCCTTGTTTAACAGCCAATAAGATGGAACCCCTTCTCCCTTCTGCTCTTGTTGAGGACTATTGTATTTCCACTCAAGGAGAAGGGGGCCAGCATTTCCCATTTCCTCCATCTATGTGTTGCAGAGTCTAAATTCCAGGTGAGTGTGACTGAGAGGTTGATGTCTCCACCTGGACCTCATTCATAAAATGGAGGCTCTCCTTCTTGTACAACATTATGAGACTACTTGGACCCTGATTACTCCTGCACCAATCTGCTTGAAGGACAAAAGTCCCATATGAAGAGGAGCGATTTGAAAATACACAGTGCGCTATGGATGTCATTCCGGGAGAAGGAGGCTAATGTTCCTATCCCCAGTTCCAGCACTGTGCCTCAGACACTTTGTCCACAGAAGGCAGCATACTGTAAGAACAGAAAGCTCTGAAGTTCTCCTATAGGAAATTACTTAATTTGAAGCAGAGTGTGAAGAAGTTCAAGCCTAAGGGCACTCTCGAGACTATGGTCATTATGGTGGTAAGCAATAATGACCTTAACAGGAGGCTATTCACTAAAGGAAAGCCAAAAGCTAAACTGTTGCCCAGTTAGTTTATCAGAGAGAACCATGGAAATAACAACCCAATTCAAAATGGTCAAAATATCTGAATAGAAATTGCTTCAAAGAATATGTATGAATCTCAATAAGCACTTGAAATTTTCTCAGCATCATTAGTAATCAAATATTTGCAATCAAATCATAATGGCATACTACTTTAGACCCACTAAGATGACTGTAATTAAAAGTTTTCTAGACAGGTGACAAGGATGTGGAGAATTTGCAACCTCCGTATATTGATGATGGGGATGGAACATGGTGTAGCTATTTTGGAAATAGCTCTTCAAAAAGGCTAAACAAAGAGTTTGCAAAGTACCCAGTAATGCCTATACCTTATATATCCAAAACAATGAAAAAATATAGCCAAAAGACCTATACACACATTTTCAAAGCAGCATTATTCATAATAACTCCCAAATGGAAACAGTCCTGCTGTCTATCAATTGATAGATAAATAAATAAATGTGTTATATTCATACAACAGTACTGACTCATGCTACCACATGGATTAACCTGGAGAATATTATACTAAATGGTGGAAACCAGGCAAAAAATAGCCCTGTATATTTTATTATTTTATATGAAATGTCCAGTATATTAAGATCTATAGAGACATAAAATAGACCAGTGATTGCCTAGGGTTGGTGTGGTTAGAGAGAAATAGAAGGCAGTGACTGCCAGAATATCAGCTTTTTTTTGTGGATTAATGAAAATGCTCTATAATTGATTCTGGCGATGGTCACACAACTCTTTAAGTACGTTAAAAAAAACATTAATTATATACTTTAAGTAGGTGAATGATGTGGTAACATATGAATTATATCTCAGTAAAGCTGTTAGAAAAGAGAGATGGAGAGGAGCAAAGAGATGAAAATACCTAGTACTTATCTTTCTGTATCTGGCCTATTTCACTTAGCATAATGTCCTAAAAGTCCACCCATGTTGTCACATATTGCAGAACTGTCCTCTTTTTTTAAGGCTGAATTGTGTTCCATTGTATGTATATACCTCATCTACTTTATTCTTTCACTTGTTGCTGGACATTTAGGTTGTTTCCACACATTGATGGACATGAATAGTGCTTCAATGAACATGGGAGTCATAATATTTCTTCAAGATCCTGATTTTAATTATTTTGGGTATATACCCGGATGTAGGATTGCTGGATAATATGGTAGTTTTATTTTTAATATTTTAAGAAACCTCCTTACTATTTGCCATAGGGCTGCACTGTTTTACATGCTCACTAGCAATGTGCAAGGATTCCAATTTCTCCACATCTTTGCCAACAGTTGTTTCGTGTGTGTGTGTGTGTATGTGTGTGTGTGTGAATAGCCATTTTGAGAAATGTGCAGTGACATCTCATTGTGGTTTCGATTAAAATATCACCTGTGATCACTGATTTAGTGATGATGAGCAATTTGTCATATACTTCTTGGTCATTTGAATGTCCTCTCTGGATAATTATCTATTCAAGTCCTTAGCACATTTTTTAAATCTAGCTATTTGGATTTTTGTTATTGAGTTGTAGGAGTTCTTTATATATTTCGGAAATTAACCTTTTGTTGGATTCATAGTTTACAAATATTCCTCCCATTTGATACGTTGGCATTTCACTCTGTTGATGGATTCCTTTGCTGTGAAGACTCATTCTAGTTTGATGTAGTCCCATTTGTTTATTCTTTGCTTTGTTGACTCTGCCGTTGGTGTCATATCCACAAAATCAATGCCAAAAGCAATGTCATCAAGCTATTGTCCTGTGTTTTCTTCTTGGATTTTCAGAGTTTTATGTCTGAAATTTAATTTATTCGTCCATTTTGACTTGATTTTTGGGTTTGGTGTAAGGTAGGGTCCAATTTCATTATTTTTTTCATATTAATATCCACTTTTCCCAACACTATTTGTTGAAGAGACTAGTCTTTCTCCATTGCGTATTCTTGGCACTCTTTTGGAAAATCAATTAACTATATATGTGCATATGTATTTCTGAGCTCTTCATTCTGTTCCTTTGGTCTCTGCATCTATGTTTATGTCTGTGTTTTCATTACTGGAGCTTCATAATATATTTTGAAATCAGGAAGTTTGGTGCCTACATCTTTGTACTTTCTCAGGACTGTTTTGGTTCTTCACAATCTTTTGTGGCTCAGTATGAATTCTACGATTGATTTTTTTCTATATCAGTAAAAAATATATTTGGAATTTTCACAGAGATTGCATTGAGTTTATAGATCTTTTTAGATAGTGCAGACATTTTTAACAATATTAAGTCTATGATCATAAGATACTTTCATGTGTTTGTGTCTTGTTGAATTTCCTTTATCAATATGTTGTAGTTTCCAGTATATATATTTTTTTCATCTCCATAGTTTGTTTACATATGTTTTTATTTATAAATGTAAATATATATATGTATATGTATATTGCTTTATATACAGTTATTTGTGTGTGTGTGTGTGTGTGTATATATATATACACACACAAATATTTTATTATTTTTTTAATTTTTTTTGAGAGAGAGACAGAGATATCACTAATTGGAGAGGAACATAGGAAGAGGGAGAGAGAGAATCCCAAGCAGGCTCCATGCTGCCAATGCAGAGCTTGATGTGGGACCTGAACCCATGAAACTACGAGATCATGACCTGAGCCAAAACCAAAAGTTAGATACTTAACCTACTGAGCCACCCAGATGCCGCTACAAACAAATATTTTAGATTATATACGTGTAATTATGTGTATATGCATGTATATGTACATATAAAATCTAAAACATTATAAATGGGATTGTGAGTAAATAATCAAAAACTCCCAACAAAGAAAAGCCAGATGGCTTCATGGGAGAATTCTACCAAACATTGAAAAAGAAATAACGTCAATGCTTTTGAAACTTGCAAAAAAATTGAAAAGGCGGATCCACTTCCAAATGTATTTTGCAAGGATTACCTCGATACCAATGCCAGTCAAAGAGCTTAAAAGAAAAGAAACCCAGAGGTCAAAATCTGAAAAATATAGTGAAACAATCCTCAATAAAATACAATCAAACTGAATCCAGTAGCACATTGGATCATATGTTATGACCAAGTAGGATTTATCCGGGGGATGCAAGGATGGTTTAACATGCAGAAATGAATTGATGTGATTCACCATATTGACAGAATAAAAATTTTTAAAAAGACCGTACGATTGTCTCAATACATGCAGAAAATGCATTCAACAAAATTCAGCATATTTGCATGATAAAAACTTTCAACAAACTAGCAATAGGAGGAATATACCACAACATAGTAAGGACCATTTTTTCAAAAGTCTGTTGTTGAACATCATATTCAATGCTAAAAGATGGAAATCTTTTCTTGTTTTCATTTAATTAGGAACACGGCAAGGATGCCTACTCTCACCACTTCTTTAGTAGTTAAATTCCTAGTCAGAACAATTAGACAAAAGAAAGAAATAAAAGCATCCAAACTGACTAGGATAAAGTAAATTTGTTCCTTTTTGCTGATGACATAATCTTATCTATAGAAAAATTGACAGATCCCATTAAAAAAACGTTAAAATAAATTCAGTAACTTGTGAGATACACAATCAACATACAAAATCAGTTGTGTTTCTATATACTAACTACAGACTATCTGGAGAGGAAATGAGAAAACCGATCTCAACACTTCCTTGATCTATTTAACATATATTCCTTTTATATTACTTGATTTAATTGGTAACAAAAACAGTGAGAGTGACAATCTTGCCTCATTCCTGATTTTGAAGAGAATGCTAACAATATTTCAATAGTATAACTTCATCAATCAATCAATCAATCATCAATTGATGATTGATCAATCATCAATCAATAGTATAACTTTTACTATTGATTTTTCAAACAACGTTATGGAAATATAACCCACATACCATACAACTGCCCAGTTAAAGTGTATAACTCAAATATTTTTTAGTATATTCACAGATATATGCAACCTTCACCACAATCAAATTTAGAACATTTTCATCAATTTAAAAATAAACCCTGTACCAATTTTCAAGTAGTTACTTGCAACTACTTTACAGTTACAGTTTTCCAACATCGCTTACTAAAAGGACCGTCTTTCCATGTTGAATGAACTTGACCCTTGTCAAAAATTAGTTGACAATATAAACATGATTTTATTTCTGAACAGTTCTGAGCAGTCAGTTCCATTCCATTGGATATCAGTATCACAGTGGCTTTATTATGATTACACTGTAAAAAGTTTTGAAATAATGTGAGTCTTCCAGCTTTGTTCTTCTCAAAACTGTTTTGACTATTCTGAGTCCTTTGAATTTCCATGGGAAGTTAAGATCTGCTTGTCAATACCTGCCAGAAAGCAAGCTGGCATTTATATGAATTATGGTAAATCAGCAGTTCAATTTGGAGACGATTGTCCTCTATGCAATATTCAGTCTACATTGTGACTACAAACATAAAATATCTACAAATTTTGGAATCTATATCACAAAGCTTAATGAAAATATAAAATATTACCAAAAACATTAAAGACAATCTAAATAACTGAAGAGATATACATATTCATGGTTAAGAAAACTCAATTTTATAAAACTGTTAATTATTCCAAAAATAATATATCTCTTGGAAACAAATTTAATGAATTTCCTAAAACAACTTTGAAAATTGACTAGCTAATCCTAATACCCAAAAGAGATATGGGACAATATTAGTTAACATAAAGTTAAGTAAGAAGAACGTGGCCTCAAATGATAATAAACCATGTTAAGATGATTGCTAAAATAATAGTTCCATAAATTAATGGTATAGGAATATATGAAATAAAAACTTGATATTTAGAAGATATGGTGATGTAGTACAAACAGAAAATATGCATCATTCAATAAATTTTACTGATATAGTTATCCACATGGAAAAAATGTCAGATGTCTGTATCCTACCGGACAAAATCAATTTTATCTGAGTTAAATTATAAACATGAAAGGTGAAATTACTAAACTTTTAAAAATAAAATCTTGAAGAAAGTGTTTATAATGTCTGAAAACATTTTTATAAGATGTCACATATATAAATTATATCCACACACAAAAATTAGAAATGTAAATTAAAACCACAACTATATACTATTATTCACTCATTAGATGACCATAATAAATAAGTTAAGTTAAACAACAACAACAACAACAACAACAGCAACAACAAATCCTGACACAATCGTGTATTTTTTAGGAGGTTAAGTAACAGATATTGTAACATATGTTTTGGTAAGAAGTGAGGAAAGACATTTTAAGAAAAACTTTGAAGTCCGACACATTCTAAATATAATTCCACTCTTAGATCTATGTACTAAGAAATTCATGCACACTTATAGGGAGATGTTTAAAAATATCCATCTACCATTATTTATAATGGCAAAAAAAAATCCAAAGAGAATCAACTTACCAATGATAATTAAGTTATGCTATTTTAATACTTGTGGGAGAAATCTTAAGCAGTTTTGTAATTTGATTTATAGTCTTAAAAACAAAGCTGGAAGTCTATGATTTAGGTAGCTGTCTCATAAAGGTAAAAAAGAACATAAAACAAAGTAAAAAATGTAGAGATATATAAGTGTTTTACAAGGTGCAGAAATCAATGAAATGGAAAACATAATAGAAAATGAAATAACAAAGCTAAAGTAGGTTCTTTGGCACATATTTAAGAAGTTGATAAATCCTGAGAGAAAATTTTTAAAAAATCAATTATCAATATTAGAAATGCATAAAATGGTATTGTTATAGATCTTATAGACAAAATTTATACTTTTTAAAAACAATTTCTAAGTTTATTTATTTATTTTGAGAGAGTGAGCAGGAGAGGAGCAGAAAAAAGAGAGAGTGAGAGAGAAAGAGAGCGAGAATCCCAAGCGGGCCCACACTGCCAGCGCAGGACCCAATACAGGGCTCAACCTCACGAAACCTCAAAATCATGACCTGAGTGGAAACCAAGAGTCAGATGCTCAACCGACCGAGCCACCCAGGAGCCCCATAGCCAAAATTTATAATAAAGTAATAATTTAAACAAATCCCACATCCATAACTTTAACTAAAGAAATTGATAGAATAACATCAAATTATTTCTCTTAAGAAATTGGTAGATAAAACTATAAAATGTAAGATATAGACATATGCATAACTTGCTAGATTAACACATTTTAAAAATGTCTCAAATATCAGTATAAACATACATAATACAATAGGCCCAGATAACTAACAAATAAGCTTTCAAGTAGTTAAGAAAGAAAGTGACACTGATTTTCAACAAACTCATCAGTAAATATGTAGAGAGGAAGTACTTCTTAAATCTTTTTATAAGGCCAGCACAACTCCAGTACCAAAATCTAACAATGATATTACAAGAAAGATAATCTGTCAGAACAAGTTCTCTTATAAACCTAGATATAAAATTCCTAAATAAAATATTAACAAGCCAAAGACTGTGACATATAAAAATAAAGGTTATAGACCATATTCACTTAGGCTATATACCAATAATGCAAGCTTGGATTAGAATTTCAAAATCAGTCAAGGTAATTTACTTCATTGAAAGGAGAATACAGAAAAAAACATTTAGTACAGCTTGATCAATGCAGAAAGAGCATTTGATAACGTTTAGAAAACATTCATGATAAGATTGTTAATAAACTAACAATAAAAGGAAATGTGTTAAAGACTATGCACAATTTATAGCCTATACCATACTGAATGGTGATATATTGAAAATTTCCTGCTGAAATTGAAAGCCAGCCACATGTTCCAGCTGCTTCCCTATACTTGGTCCTAGATATCACAACAAGGTCAGAAACAAAAATGGAAAGGAAAGTTATAATAACTGGAAATGCTTCTATAAAACTTCCATTTATTTGCAGATGGCAATAATGTATATACAGGAAATTTAAAATAAAGGAGAACCAATAGAATTGGTAAGTAACTTAGTAAGACTCCAAGCACAAAGTATACATAATACTAATAAGCAAATATGAAATAAAATTTAAATATTGGTACAATTCCATAAGTGAATGAATGGATGAATAAATGAAATGAATCAATGAATGAATACGTAAATAAAGGTACAATTCCATTAAATACAATGGCATAAAACGTCAAATAGATTTAAAAAAAAATAGAAAAATAGATTTAACCAAAGTATGTAAGACCTCTACACTAAAACCTTCCAACAATCATTGAAAACAATTGAGAAAAACATACATAAATGAAGGGATGTACTATGTAAACAAATTGGATGACTCATTCCTCTAAGGAGATTACTTCTCCCTGAACGAATTCATGGATTCATTGAAGTTCCAGCAGATGAAAACAACTAATTTGTCACGCTTATTCAAAAATTAATACAAAATGCAAAATGTCATGATTATCCAATTCATTCTTATAAAACATTGTGAGAGCTCTTTCTCTATCAGATATCAATAATTATCATAACTCCATAGTAATCACACAGTGTGGTATTTGTATAACCGAACACGGAAATTTGGAAGAGCGAACAGGGTCAAGAGTTTAGAAATGACGGGAGCATCTGATGCACGTACAGTTTTGACAGTGGTGGACTGTGGAGAGACAGCCTCTTCAAACAACAGTGCTGGATTCCTATGACAGCCCCATGAAAATAAAAGTGGGGAATGCTAGGAAAGATGCGATCTGTATTTGCTTTTATTGCTTTATGTTGTCAAATCCTGATAATCTTTTAAGACACTCCAGAACAGATTAGGTAAGAAATAAAAGTAAATTGGGGTGCCTGGCTGGCTCAGTCGATGGAGCATGAAACTATGGATCTCCAGGTTGTGAGATTTTTTTTAAGTTTATTTATTTATTTTGAGAGGGGGGTGCATAGAGAGAGAGAGGGAGAGAGAGAATCCCAAGCAGGCTCTGCACTGTCAGCCCAATGCCCCACACGGGGTTCAAAGTCATGAACCGTGAGAGCATGACCTGAGCCAAGATCAAGAGTCACACACTTAACTGACTTGAGCCACCCAGGCGTCTCATCGGGGTGGTGAATTTGAGCCCCAATATTGATTATAGAGATTACTTAAAAAAAAAAAAGGAAAAACAAATCCACCCTAAAGGATTGAAATGAAAAAAACAAGAGAGAGAGAGAGAGAGGGAGAGAGAAAAGTCAACGTTACAAATTCTCTCCTTTTTGTTTAACCTTCTGTTAATGGTGTGCGCACATATGATTGACAATTGACAGTCTGGGAGTGAGAAGTGTATACGTGCATCCATATGTTTGTTCTAAAGTTTACTGACACAGGGGGTATATAACACACTGTATACAAATAATATGCCCTGTAATGTTGTCTATTGTAAATTTCATACAGCCTATTGATCCTTCTCACAAAATGCTTCCATTGATTTTTGCTGAACCCCTTTCATTATCTGTAGCCAACTTGTGGCTGCTTTTCAATCCAGATTTGACAAATAGAAATGCATCCCAGTCCGCTGACTATTCCCAAGAAATTTATTGACGCCAGATCTGATATTGTGACCTACTGCTATAGTATTTCTCATTAAACTGTATACTATTTGTTAAACTGAAGCCTCTTTCAGTGTCAGGGCTAGACACAGGAACCTTACGTTATTTTTCATTATTAACAGCTTCCCCATCTATTGACGTCTAGACAATCAAGAAAACAATAAACTGAGCCCTAATTGGCACCATTTGCCGATTTCTGCAGTGTAAATGTTCCCACCTTGGCTGATCTCTGGCTGCCATGGCAGTGTCGCAGAGTCTGGGGTTGGGCACAGATGTGCGGTAACACAGCGCCATATGGTACATCCAGCACAGACACAACAGATGCAAACAACCTCAAAAGTAGAGAGAATTGTAAAATGCAGTAAAATAATTGGGAAGTGATGAGCTCCGAATAGCATTTTTTAAAATAACTTAGTATATTTATAATTGTACAATTTAATTTTTAATTATGGCTACCTTTAGGGTCCAGCCCCCCAAATTCCTGCAAATTTAACAAACTAGATCTAATGTACCATAGCTTCAGGAAGCCTTCTTTGACCATGATCTTTTACAGTAAATTCACTAGCTTTGATCTCATTACTTATTTGTTAAGGACCAATCATTGCTCTCTTGTGACATTTAAATGGTTTTTATTTTTTTGTATGTTTTCCTCTCATTACATTATAATCAGCTGTTTGGCACACATATTTTATTCACTGCGCAATTCAGCACAGACTTTCTGTATCTGAAGTTCATAATGAAAACATGTATTTCTCTCTACTATATTCAGTGTGCAAAGAAGCTTCTAAAAGCCAAAATTCTTTCTCCCCAAAAAGAATGTGTGGTATATAAAGCCAGAAAAGTTATAGAGACTAACCAGATCATCACTGACAATTAGATCAATTATATTCTCCTATATTTCAAATTGCAAATCAATAAACAGGTGCCGAGGATATTTGCTATTGAAAAGAGTAGCTATAATTTACTACATGTTATGTGCTGACCCTTTATTAAATACATCTCTCCATCTCATCCTCACAGCAGACCTCTGAGTTAGGCACTTTATTTTACCATTTTGCCAGAGTGTTTCAAATACAGTAAGACATCCCCTGAGTTTACATATCAAATCAGTAACAGAGTCAATATTTATTTATTTATTTATTTATTTATTTATTTATTTTTAGGGAAACAGAACATGTGAGTGAGGGAGAGGATTAGAGGCAGAAAAAGAGAATCTTAAGCAGGTTCCATGCTCATTGTGGACCTCATCACAGGGCTCCATCCCAAGAGCCTGGGATTGTGACCTGAGCTGAAATTAAGAGTAAGCCTTTCAACCACCTGAGCTACCCGAGCACCCCCAAAGCCAATATTTAAGCTGTGTTCTGTGAAAAACTTAACAGATGAACCTAGGGGAAGGGAAGAAAAGATAAAATAAAAACAGAGAGGGAGACCATTCATAAGAGACTCTTAAATACAAAGAACACACTGAGGGGTGATGGGGGCGCAGAGGTGGGGGGTGGATTAAATGGGAGATGGGCATTAAGGAGGGCACTCTTCGGGATGAACACTGGGTGTCATACGTAGGAGACGAATCACTGCGTTCTACTCCCGAAGCCAAGACTGCATTGCGTGTTAACTAACCTGAGAATAAAAAATAAAGAAGTAAAAAGAAACTATGGTCCATCTGATTGAAAATCTATGCTTTTCCCTACTTTGGCACACACCCTCCCTCTTATGTCTTATGAACATCTTATTGATTCCACACCCCCCCCCCCCAAGAGGGTTTAAAAGAACCTGCCTAATTTGCCTAATTGATCATTCCAAGCAGCCTCAGTGGGATAGACAAAATACTGTGAAGTAAAGACTGAGGGAAGGACAGAGGGTACTATGTTTTACCTGAAACTGTGGTACCATGGAGATAGGAAAACAAACAAAGAAGCAGGCAACAAAGGAAATAGAAACAAAGGTTGTGTCCTGATGAAGGTATTACCTCTACCCCAGCTGACAAACGCCAAATAGTGGTCAGTAATGCCTATGAGTGAAGAGGAAGGCAGGAAGCGGTAAGGTCCGTGAGGGATGATGCAAGGAAGAATAATACAAATGTAAACTTAAGAGCCACTGGAATGAAAACGGCAAGTCGTTTGGCTAAACCGAATAGTATGATATGTCCAAAGTGTCCATTTTGAGCGATGAAGCTCCAGCTACTGGGTCTCAACAGGATGAAGAATGTTACATTGTTTCTATATGGATGAAAAGGCAGTATGTTTGGCCAGCCTGGGTGGCTCAGTCTGTTTAGCGTCCACCTCTTGATTTCAGCCCAAGTAGGTAGTGAAGGACAATAGAAAGAGATAAAATACATCTGCAGAATCGTGGCAGCTCCTCAGGAAAATGGCAATGATTTTACGTTCCATTCTTGAGAAACCAAAATGAGCTGCTTGGATCCCCTGTAGTGGGGAGCATGATTACCTGACAACCCCAACCGTTGCCCCTAAGTGTCCACCGTGAGGTTCATACGGAGCCCACACTTCCACAGGCTACTCCTATGCAGGGATGGAACAGAGGTGGCTACGAATGCAGACTGCTCACGAGGAGACACAGAGTTCATCCAGCTGCAGTCTCTGTTTCAAGGATTCCCCATTGACTTGGCTGTATTTCTTGGAACTGGGCCTCAGCTCTAGATTCTTCAGACACAATCCTCTTACCTCTCCTACTCACACCTGCATTTAGATTTCATACCTGCATCTAGGCATGATGGTTCTCACCACCTTGGCCACCCCTCTCCCCCCGCAACCAAGTCAGATGTCTAATGTATTCTTGGCATCTGCTTCTTGGAAGCCATGCAAAATTGTCATTGGGTGTTTTCTGTTATGTTATCTCAATCCGATAATTTCAAATTCCTGAAATACTGATATAATCAGTATTAGACAAACACTCAAACCTAAATCACCTGTTTACACAACCAAGAATCATCAGAGTTGAAATTTTATTCTAGATTTGATGAACCCTAACTTCTACAATATGTCTACTATGAATTTCAAAAATATAAAGCTATCAGGGAACATTTTCTATACAAGTATTTATAAAACTTTCATGCTACATTTAAATAAAGATCATAATATAAATGCAAACTGATCCCCAAAACCAGTCTTATGTCTGTTTTTTTTTTTTTACTCTCCACTTTCTTTGCTATTAGATGAATAATCACAAGACAGAAAGAAAATATGGGAAGAGAGATTATTTAATTTTGGCAAGAGGCAGATTGCATTGTTCTGACTATGTATAGTAATTATGGGAACATCTTGGAGAATTTCTTAAAGATGATTTATTTTTATATTTTTAGGAGCCCAGTGTCTACATTCATCAACATTAATCAAGTTATTAGTGAGGGGGTAGGTGTTAGCATCATCTTCATGAACAAAGCGGTTGCATTAGAAAAAAAAAACATGGTAAGCCTTGTGTATAAGAGTTAATGATGAAAGATTAACTTCTTTTTTTTTTCCATGATCACTGAATGTTGAACCATAGGAAACTGTAGCAGCTACAAGGCTCACCACTGCAACCACATTGATGAAATGGGCGTGTACAGTTTACTCAATGAGTGACTACAATGTGGCAGGTATCTATACCATCACGATGCCTCAAAGTGATTTGTTGTTGTTGTTGTAACCAAACCCAAAAGGCAAATGATTCTGATAAAAAATCTAAATGTATCAATAATATATGTATTTTAAGAATTTCCTTGGAAGAGAGACTTATAATAGGTATTTGATGCCTCCTTTAAGAAGCCTTCTGAGATTATCCCAGACAGGTATGATGCCTGTATTAGTCAGGATTCTCCAGAAAAACAGAACAAATAGGATGTACGTGTGTGTGTGTGTGTGTGTGTGTGTATTTTAAACTTTCTTCTTTAAGAAAAAAATGCTAAAGATTATTTGCATTGATTCAAATTTCAACTTAGCGTTCAGCAATTATTGTTATATAGTAATCTACCCTGGTAAACTAAGCCTTCAATAGTTCAATTGCATTTCCCTTAAAATAAAGAACAGCAAAGATTTGGGGCACCTCACACATATCCCCACTGTTGTTTGTAAATTTATATGCTCTCTGGGAGAATGCAATCTAGTCTTAAAACTCTTTAAAAAAAACTAAATATGATCCACAAAAATAGATCCTTGCAAATGGTTGTGAGAATGGATGAACCACGTAGTGGGTTTTTGTTTGTTTGTTTTTGTATGGTATCTCTGGGTAGTTAATTCATAACTGGTTTCTGGCAAATGAAACCTATGTATATTTTGGTTTTGTGTTTGATTCCAAGATTTTGTTCTCTCTCCTACAAGTTGATGATGCATTGAAACAGAGGTACCCTCTTAACGATGAGAAAAGCATGCCCAGTGAGTTTCAGACTACTGAAGTCAGTAAAAAGAAAAGTGATTTCTTAGATCCAGTCAAGATCAGAATTGGGGGATTCAGGATGGCCCCGACAAAATATTAAAGAGAAGGGCCTCTGATACTGTGTCCAAGGTGATCTCTCCATTTGTTTGTTTAATACGTGTAATCAAATTATTGCCATATCATAGGATAATTGCTAAAACAACAACAAATCAGGGGGTGATATAGACAAGAAGTATCCAGATGAGGAAATTAGGCAGAATTTCGTAGAATGGGTAATACTTGAGCTGAGTTTTGAAAGATGTTTAAGAATTAGAAAATCCAGACTATGATGAGAGTTAAATAGAGCATCAGGCTGCAACCACGGCCATGTGAGTATGTTCAGAATCAATTTCCGGATTTTTGGTAAGAGTTAAAGGTGAAGAGGAAAGCAGGTATTAAAGGGCTTGTTTGTCTCTGAGAAGTTTGAATTTCATCCAAAATAGAAGGGGGGGGGCATGCATTATGGTTGCTGCCTTTTTTAGAGATTTTTATTTTGGACAAGTTTTCTCTTGACCGTGGTCCTCCGTGTGGTTTGTTTCTGGTCTCGGTATCCTCATTTGCAATAGTCAACTCTCCTAAAGGACTTGCTCGGAACCCTCCCTGGCTTGCTCAGTCCAGACTGTTTTGGTGGGACAGCTGGCTCATTTTGGTGAGTGGAATCACACTGTCACTATTATTGGGTGTAATTGATTAAAGTCCAGGTAATGTGTATGACTTGAGAGTGGCAGGTGAACCTGGATACTAAATCCTGCAAGGAAATGGGTTTGAGCATAATCTGACACCTGGAGATCAGCGTTATTTTCTCACAAAAGGGCTTTTCTTATCACTAGGATAAAAACTAAAGCTGAGCATATTTGTATCTCAAACAGATTTTTTTTTCCACCATAGTCTTTAGTTACCACACCTGGGCATTACTGTCAGTGGAAAAATTAATTTTGGAAGTTTTTCAGATCAAGTGGCAATGGTAAAGGTTATATATTTAAAAAAAACGGTTTGCCTTTTGCTTGCTGGACCCAAGCCTTGGAAATCTGTTTCAGGTAAGAAATTGTGTAAGAATAGGGGCGCCTGGGTGGCTTGGTCGGTTAAGCGTCCGACTTCGGCTCAGGTCACGATCTCACGGTCTGTGAGTTTGAGCCCCGTGTTGGGCTCTGTGCTGACAGCTCAGAGCCCGGAGCCTGTTTCAGATTCTGTGTCTCCCTCTCTCTCTGACCCTCCCCCGTTCATGCTCTGTCTCTCTCTGTCTCAAAAATAAATAAACATTTAAAAAAAATTTAAAAAAAAGAAATTGTGTAAGAATAAAAACAAATAATGAATAGTTTTTGTCTGATTGATTCATTTTTTTTTTTTACAGAATGAAGAACAAACAAAAAATTTTCCAGTATCATTCGCTTCTTTATGTACCTAGTTAGAATTACTCAATTCATCTGACAGTAGTGATTTCTCAGTTCTAAGAAGGGATATAATTACCAAGATAGTCTCAGCTCCCTTAAAAAATGCTTTCATTTCAAACATTTATCTGTCTTGAAGACTCCCACATCTATTTCATGTTTAAAGGGGAAACACCTATGGGGTATTAATATTCTGCCTCCCCTTTGAGGAAATTACAGAAAGAAATTATATTATCTTACCAAGGAGGGAAAATCATATAGAAAATGGTAGTAGGCATTGGGATAGTGTAGATTATTAAGAAAAGTGATTTTTAGCAAATTATTTATTTTTAAAAATGTGTTTTTACTCTGAATGATGTAGATAAAGACTTGTGAGTATCAGCTATGAAACTGTAACAGATGTATCCCTTTAAATTAGACATTTCGTGACTTTGTATGTTCTCAAAAGATTTAGAAATTTGACAAAGAACTCTTCCTTTTATTGAGATATAATTAATATCTTCTATAGTGTAAGTTTAACATGTACACTGTGATAATTTAATCTCTCTCTCTCTCTCTCTATATATATATAGTAATATATATCGTAATATTACCACTGTAGTACCAACTAACACCTCCATGAATTCAGATGATTATCATTTATTTTTTGTGGTGGGAGGATTTACGATCTAGTCTTTCAGCAATTTCCAAGTACATAATACGGTATTGTTAACTATAATCACAATGCTGTGCCTTGGATCCCCTGAACTTATTCATTTTCTGCCTGCAAATTTGTTCACTTTTACCGACATCTCCCCAATTACCCAACCCGCACACCCTAGTAATCATCATTTCACTCTGTTTCTGCAAGTGAAGTTTTTTTCTTGATTCTGCAATAAGTGATATTATATCTTATTTCTCTCTCTCTAACTTATCTCACTTAACATAATGCCCTCAACATCCATCCATGTTGTTGCACATGGCAGGATTTTCTTCTTTTCTAAGGCTCAATAATATTCACTTTTCTATATATACCACATCCCCTTTACCCATCCATCTATTGACATTTAGGTTATTCACATATCATGGCTATTGTGAATCATGCTACATTAAACGTGGGAGTGCAGATATCTTTTTAATATCCTGTTTTGTTTCCTTTGTATATATACCCAGAAGTAGGCTATGTGGATCACATGATAGTTCTGTTTTTATTTATTTCTCTATTTTTCTTTTGAGAAATCTCCGTACTGTTTTCCATAGTCACAAATGAATTTGCATTCCTAACAACAGTACACAGGGGTTCCCTTTTCTCCACATCCTTGCCAAAGCTTATCTCTTATCATTTTGATCACAGCCATTCTTACAGGTATGAGGTCCTATCTGATTATGCTTTAGGTTTGTGTTTTTCTGATGATTGGTGATGTTGAGCGTATTTCTATGTGCCTGTGCCATTTGTATGTCTTGTTGAGAAAAATGACTCTTGATTTCCTCTGTGCATTTTTCAAACAGATTATTTTTGGGCTTTTGTTACTGAGTTGTATGAGCTCTTTATATATTCTGGCTAGTAACTTCATCTGAGATACATGGTTTGCAAACCATTCCATAGTTTGCCTTTTCATTTTGTTGGTTGCTTTTTAGATGTACAGAAACATTTTAGTTTGATATAGCCTCACCTGTTGATCTTTCGCTGTTGTTGCTTGTGATTTAGTTGTCAAGCCCAAAATATTGCTGCCAAGACCAACATCAGGAGCTTTTCCCCTGTTTTTTTTCCCCCCCAGGGATTTGATGGTTTCAGATCTGATGTTTAAGCCTTTACGTTTATTTATTTTTTGAGAGACATAGAGAGACAGAGCACAAGTTGGGGGGCGGGGGCAGGCAGAGAGAGAAGGAAACACAGAATCCAAAGCAGGCTCCAGTCTCTGAGCTGTCAGCACAGAGCCCGACGCAGGGCTCAAACTCACAAACCGTGAGATCATGACCTGAGCCGAAGTCGGACGCTTAACTGACTGAGCCACCCAGGCGCCCCTGATGTTTAAGCCTCTAAAGCTTTTTGAGTTAGCTGCTGTGAACCGTGTAAGGTATGGGTCCAATTTCATTTTTTTTCTGCATGTTGTTATGGAGTTTTCCCAACATCATTTACTAAAGAGACTATCCTCCCCACATTGAGCATTTTGGGCTCCATTTTCAGACATCAGATGACCATATGTGTGGTGGTTTATTTCTGGGAATTTCAGGGAATGTGATATCTCCAGCTTTATTTATCGTGGTCAGGATTGCTTTGGTTATTAAAGGTCTTTCATGGTTCCATACAAATTCCATCCCTTTGATTGGAAGGATTTCCTCTCCTTTGGCTTACTTTTTTTCCCTTGGTGACATCTTCTGATTGCCTTCTTTTTATCTTTTGTGAATTGATTATAGGTTTTTGCTTTGCAGTTATGAGGCATGCATAAAACATTTTATAGGTATAGCAGCCTATGTTATGCTAAAAACAACTTAACATCA